>NC_083369.1:31734821-32934821 GCF_030254825.1 Meriones unguiculatus
TTTCCGTTCCTTTTGTCTCTTTGTTTATCTACAAGCTGTCAGCGACCCATAGAAACATGACCAGCAATATGGGCCACATGCACCCATACTGGCCCAGGCACCTGAGGCTGGACAACTTTGTACCTAATGATCTCCAGACCTGGCATATCCTGGTTGGCCTATTCTCCATCTCTGGGATTCTAATTGTGATCACATGGCTATTGTCTGGTCGAGCTTCCATTGTCCCACTTGGAATTTGGCGTCGAATGGCCCTGTGCTGGTTTGCTTTGTGTGCCTTCATTCACCTTGTGATTGAGGGCTGGTTCTCTTTGTACCATGACATCCTTCTTGAAGACCAAGCCTTCTTATCCCAACTCTGTGAGTCGTGAGTTCTTGTACTATGGGAGGGAATCTTCTGGGTAGAGGTTTGCTTTGATATTTACCCACCCACCAATGGTTTCATTTTGTTTTTTAAAATTCTGTTAACTTTTTTAAAAATTTTTTATTTAACTTTTATTAATTACACTTTATTCATTTTGTATCCCCCCATAAGCCCCTCCCTCCTCCCCTCCCGGTCCCACCCTCCCCCCTTTCTGTGTGCATGCCCCTCCCCAAGTCCACTGATAGAGGAGGTCCTCCTCTCCTTCTTTCTGATCTTAGTCTATCAGTTCTCATCAGAAGTGGCTGCATTGTCAAAGCCTCTGCCGTGCAGACTGTCAAAGCAGATGCTGAGCCTGATGGCCAACTGTCGGGCAGAGTGAATGGAATTTTATGTAAGAAGTGGAAAATAGTAAGAGCTGGAGAGGACAGGAACTCCACAAGGAGAGCAACAGAACAAGAAATTTGAACACAGGGAACTTCCCAGAGACTCATACTCCAACCAAGGACTATTCATGGAGATAACCTATTAACTTCTTTTTAAAGCCTAAGCAGTTGTTATCTGTGCTGGAATTATTTTTTTATTTTTAATTTCTAAGATACATTAATTTTCATTTTATGTGTATGAGATATTCTGCCTGAAAGTATATGTTTGTGCCTTGTACATGCCCATGGGGGCAGGAAGAAGGCACCACATCCCCTGAAACTGAAAATAAGGATGGCTCGGCTTTTTTTTTTTTAATTCTTTTACTTTTGGTTTTAATTAATTTTTCTATTTTATTTTTTTGTGTATGGGCATTTTGCCTACATGAATGTCTGTCTACTTCTTCATGCATTCAATACCTGCAGAGGTCAAAAGAAGGAATTGGGACCCCTGGAACTAGAGTTAAAGAGGACTGTGAGCCACCATGTGAGCACTCTGTCCTCTGGAATAGCAGTTGGTGCTCTAAACCACTGAGCCAGCTCTCCACACATGCACTGCTCATCATAGGCTTTTATTTTTTTTCTTTTTAAGTCAGGGAGACCCTGGCTGCTTTGAAATTTGCCATGTAGATCAGGCTGCCCTTGAATTCATAGAGATCAACTGGTTCTGCCTCCCAAGTGCTTGCATGGAAGGGTATGCTACCATGCCCCACTCAATTAAGGAGAGTTGTAAGCCTCCACATGGGCACTGAACCCAGGTTCCCCGCAAGAACATCAGTTCTTTATCCTCTGCAGAGCCATCTTTCCACACCCCTAACTTACTTGTTTGTGTTGAGACAAGATCTCACTGTATAGCATTGGCTGGCCTGGAACTGGCTGGTCTTGAACTCACAGAAATTCACCTGCCTCTGCCTCCCAGGTGCAGGAATTAAAGGTCTTTGCCACCACAGTCAATATGTTAACTTTTTGATTGCACATATATTCACATGACTCAATGGCAAAACCATTTAGAGAAATATACAGTGAAAATCTGCCTTCTGTCTACCATGTCTCCCCAAAATTCCAATAATTATTGCAGGGGCAGGGGTGTAGTTTCATAATGTAGCATGGACAAGACCCTGAATTCCATCCCTATCACCAAAAAGAACGTTTCTTTCCATAGTTCATTTACATTTAAGTTACACACATAAACCTCAGTTTACTTGACTGTGAAAGGGGGTAATAGTAAATACAACACTTATTATGTAAGACATTTAGAACAGTGGCAAGCAGTATGTGTTCTTTAATTGTTCATGTTTATTATTAGCATCATTCTGCCTTTTTATGTAACTGGTAGCATAGTATATATATATACTTCCAAATGTTGCTTTTAAAAATGAGGTCATTCAAACTGGGCAGGTGGCAGCGCACACCTTTAATTCCAGTGCTTGTGGGGCAGAGGCAGGCAGGATCTCTGAAGTCAAGGCGAGCCTGGACTACAGAGTGAATTTCAGGGCTACACAGAGAAACCCTGTCTTGAAAAAACATAAAATTAAAAAAAAAAAAAAACTAGGCTACTCCTCATCATTTCACAGTTATTTGACATGTACAATACTGCAGGGTATTTCCCCCATGTCTTCTGTATGCTTGACAATATCTTTTGACCTCATGAATAAAGCTACTATTGGCATTTTATTTTACACACGCACACACATAATATGCACGTGTGTGTGTGTGTGTGTGTGTGTGTGTGTGTGTGTAGCACACATACATATACATACATACACACAGCTGTTTTCATTTAGCTTAGGTAAGTGTGTGTATATATATATATATATATATATATATATATATATATATATGGCTGGGTATTATGGCAGGTGTGGATATAGTTTTAGAGAAAATTTATAGTTTTAGAGAAAATTACCAAAGACCAGGAGTGTAGCTCAGCATTATAGTGACTACTTGGCAAACATTGAAGGCCCTGTGTTTCGTTTGGGTTGGGAGAGAACTCTAACAAACTGTTTTCAGAAATGATTATACTGTTACAATCCCGTAAGTGGAACATCAAAGTTCGGGTTTCTCTGCATCTATGGTCTGGTGTTTTCTAACTTTTAGTCCCTCTAGATGTGAGAATTCACTGTGGTTTTAATTTGCTTCTTCTTAATTACTAATGAAGCTCTGAACACATTTCGTATATTAATTGACCATTAGGAAGAGCCTTTTTAAGTCCCTTGCCTATATTGGTGTTATGGTTTGGGAGAACTGTTGCAAATACAGCCTGGGACCTCAGATATTCTCTATTACTGAGCTATATTCTTGGACCTTCTTATATTCTTATTATAGGGGGTTTAGTGGGTTGAGGCAGGACCTCTCTGTGTAACCTTGGCTGTCCTGGAACTCACTCTGTAGACCAGGCTGGCCTTAAACTCACAGAGTTCAGCTTGCCTCTGCCTCCTGAGTACTGGAATTCAAGGCAAGTGTCACCACAGCCTAGCACTTGCCATATTTTTTTTCCAGACAGCATCACATAGAGTGCATGATGGCTTTTTAGTATCTATGTATGTGTAAGCAAAGATGAACTTGAACTACATATCCTCCTGCCTCTCCCTCCTAAGTGCTAAGATTACAAGCATGCACCATCACACCTGCCTCACACTGTCCATTGTTTATGCTCATTCTATACCATATACCATGCGATCATAGCAACATTGGTCTATATCAGTATTTACACGTATTATATAAAAACATCCACCTTAGAATCAAAACTTCTACCTAAGTTGAGTAAACTTAGACATGGGGATATTATAAAGTTTGTTGCCTCACAGTGATTATCACAAATATGAGTTCCTTTTCCTGACTTGATTCTTTATGTATCTCTATTTTCCTCAGGGAAAGAGTATTCCATTGGTGATAGCCGATATATCCTGTAAGTATTTTGCCTCTGTCAGTGGAAACCTGCATTGGTTTGTGGCAGTGGTGAGTTGGAGGCACTAACGAGTACAATGATGCCATTGTCCCTCTTTTCTCTTGCAGTAATGACAACTTCATCATCTCTATGGAGACTATCACAGCTTGTCTCTGGGGACCACTCAGCCTGTGGGCAGTGATTGCCTTTCTCCGCCAGCAGCCCTTCCGCTTTGTCCTACAGCTTGTGGTCTCTGTGGGTGAGGAGAAAGCCTATACTTGACACTACAAGGGTTAATGGGGGACTCTCTAGACATGGGCACATCCCTGTGGGTAAGATCTTATTAAGTGCCCATTCAGGGGTGAGATGTGCTGAATTATAAACTCTTTAGTTTTCTGAAACAACCAAATCCCTCCATGAGCTTGCCTCTCCAGTAGGAATGTACATTTCTCTTCTTTCTCCATCACAGTTTCCTATGAAGATTACATGATGTAGTCCATGCTGCCCAAAGATCCTGGGTCCTCCAGGACCAGCACCTAAAGTGTTAGCTTTCTTTCCTTTGCTTACAAGAGCTCTCTTTAGTCTTAAAATACCAAGTTGTCATGAGATCTAGAATTTTAAGCTTGCCTTTAATTCTAGGGTGAGCTGTCCTGAGTTGAATTCTCCATGATCTTGCCAAGTATGGTGGTAAATGCTTGTTAGCCTAGCATTCAAAAGGCTAAAGTAAAGGAATTGTGTGTTTTGAGTGTTCCTAGGCTACATAGCTAGATTGACTCTCTCTCTCTCTCTCTCTCTCTCTCTCTCTCTCTCTCTCTCTCATATACACACAAACACACACACACACAAAGAGGGAGGAAGGGAAGGAGGGAGGAGGGAAGGATGGAGGAAAAGAGAGTTAGGAAGAAGGAAAGAATGGGAAAAATGAGAATTTGTACCTTGTCACCTCAGATTTCCAGCTTTGGTTTCAGAATTTGGGTTGAGCTCTGAGTCCCTGAAGAATGAGTTGGGGAATACCATGGAATGTAGTCTGGCTTAACCTCCTTGTCCTCACCAGGGCTTTTCCTTCTCTTGCCTCCTACAGGCCAGATATACGGGGATGTGCTGTACTTCCTGACAGAACAAAAGGATGGATTCCAGCATGGGGAGCTAGGCCACCCCCTTTATTTCTGGTTTTACTTTGTTTTTATGAATGGCATATGGGTGATGATACCTGGAGTCCTTGTGCTTGATTCCATAAAGCATCTCACTGATGCCCAGAGTATGCTGGACAGCAAGGTCATGAAAACTAAGAGCAAGCGTAACTAAAGAGCAATGGAGTGGGCTGGAACACTGCTGATGAGGCGTTCTTCTGACCTACCAGAAAATTCAGATTCCCCCTCCCACACATTGGAGGATCAGAACTCTGATTTGTCACTCTCAGGCTGATGACTGAGCACAAAAAGGGCCAAAGTCAGGAACAGTAGGGACTGTGTGGGGCTACTGTCAGGAACTATCATGGAAAGGATGCAAGAGAAGGTGGGAGCTCCATGATGGTGGCAATTTTCAAAACTAGGAAATAAAATATCTTTAATTATAACATTGAGAGATATTTCATTACTAATCCCAGAAATGTCAAATAACTAACCCCATAGACTTCTCCCATCACTTAATCATCCATAGGCCTCCATCATAACATAGGTAGTGTTAGTATGTATATTAAAATGCCATGCACACAATCAGTCTTAAATCCAATGAGGTTTATTGGATGGAGGGAGAAAGAGACAGACAGACATAGAAGCACAGTGGGAGGTGCACCCCAACAAAGAGAGAGTAAGGAAGAGCTCTAAGAGCGACAAAGTGGCAGGTTGGTCCTGTTATGGAGCAACTTAACCATGCCTGCCAGGTGCAACACCTGGCAGGCGACACATGATGACATCATAGGTTGCTAGGCAACCCAGAAGCAGGCTGCATATATACTAACAAGTAGCCCATGTCTGGCCTTACACCACTGACTCCACACACTGCCATAATTTACCCTGTAGAATCTAGCACTTACTACATAGACTTCCCTTCAAGTTCACCCTATCACTTATCCCATAAATCCTGCCAGTAACCCCATAGTTTCCTTATAGTAATTTGGGCTGACATAACAAAATGATATGGATTGAGCATTTTAAACAGCAGACATGGAAATTCTCAGTACTGGGGCCAGTCAGTCCGGGTATCAACTTTGGCTTCATTTTTTGGCCCCTTTTGTTAACATTGCATTCTGTGTTCTCAGTTGTTCTCACATCTCCCTGAGTTCTGGGTTTCTGCTGTTTACATGTGAACAACTTTTTTTTTTCTTATTAGGACAACCATTCAGATTAGGTTAGGGCCCATTGTACCAGCCTCAGTTTTTAGCTTAATTACATCTTCTAAAGACTCTGTCTCCAAGAGTCTTGGCCCCTTCTAAGGTTCTAGGAGTAAGGACTTCAATAAATGATCTTGAAGAGGACACAATTCAGTCTGTAACATTCCTTTCCTCTGCATTCCCTAAATTCACATCCTTCTTGCATGCAAACTTCATTTATCCTCATCCCTCATCCTCAAATCCTTCACTCATTCTACAATTAACTTTTTTGGAGGTAAGGTTGAAGTGCTAGAGACCAAAGAGAATCTAGGATCTTGAACAAGGATACTATCCCTGAGTCACATTCATCATTCATGAATGAACTTTGCTTATTTATTAATTTCTTGTTTTGATCTGTTGTATGTGTGTGTGTGTGTGTGTTTAAGTCATGGTCTCATTATATAACCTAAGGTAGCCTGCAGCTCACTATGTAGTCCAGGCTGTCAAATGTTAGGATTGTAGGTGTGTGTCACCAGGCCTAGCTTTTATGACTGGTCTATGTATTCCTGGCTGATCTTGCCATGAAGCCCAGGTTGAAGTTAACTGGTGATCTTCCTGAACCTAGCTCAGCTTTTCCAGTGGTGAGATCAAGCATGTGCTACCATGCCCAGATCCTTGCATGAATTTTTTTTTTCAAAATTTACCGTTATCTTACATGTTTGGCTGTTTTCTGTGTACTGTGTGTGTAGCACTTGTGGAGGCCAGAAGAAGGTATCAGAGCCCCTGGGATTGGATGGCTTCGTATTACCATGGAGGTGCTACAAGAGTAATCAGTGCTCTGAACCCCTGAGCCATCTCTTCCCTGGCTGGAGAGTTTGGTGGAGGGGACAGGTTATGCCAGCCATACCCTGTAACAAGTAGGGACTGAGGGATGCTGGGAGATCCTGGAGGCCAGGTCTGCCTTGATTTGTTAAATCTGCACCTCAACCACTTGTCCCTCTGTTTGAAACTTAACAGCTATGAACCTGTGAAACAAGATGAGTTTCCTGTTTACAAAATGCAATGGCAAAGCCGGTAGTGACACAGGCCTTTAATTTCAACACTCCGAGAGGCAGAGGCAAGCAAATTTCTGAGTTCAAGGCCAACCTGATCTACATAGTGAGTTCCAGGCTAGCCAGAGCTGCATAGTGAGACTCTGTCTTAAACAAAGAAAAAAAGCAATGGCAGGACAGGTTGAAGATCCCATTCCACAACAGAGAACTTAAAAGAAGAAAGGGAATCTTATGTAAGAAGTAGAAAATAGTAAGATCTGGAGAGGACAGGAACTCCACAAGGAGAGCAACAGAACCAGAAATTTGAACATAGGGGTCTTCCCAGAGACTCATACTCCAACCAAGTACCATGCGTGGAGATAACCTAGAACCCCTGCACAGATGTAGCCCATGGCAGTTTAGTATCCAAGTGGGTTCCATAGTAATGGGAAGAGGGACTGCCTCTGACATAATCTGATTGGCCTGCTCTTTAATCACCTCCCCCTGAGGGGAGAGCAGCCTTACCAGGCCACAGAAGATGACAATGCAGCTGATGAGATCTGATAGACTAAGATCAGAAGGAAGGAGAGGAGGACCTCCCTTATCAGTGGACTTGGGGAGGGGCATATGTGAAGAAGGGGGAGGAAAGGGTGGGATCGGAAGGGGATGAGGGAGGGGCTTATATGGGAATACAAAGTGAATAAAATGTAATTAATAAAAAAAATTAAAAAAGAAAGGGATCACAGGTTCCAAGTAAGTTAAGATTCTATTCAGTATTAATTCTCCATGGCTTGATGCTCTGTCTTCCAGGGAAGGGTCTTGCCTCTAAACCTGCTACGGCCAGGCCAAAATGTTACTCTCAGCCCTGGTTGGCAGCTTGTCCCACTAAAACCAAGGAATGGCCTAGCTTTCAGAACCAAGGGGTAGACAACTCGACCATTGGAACGGCTCTTCTCTCACAGCCTGAAAACCCTATTGTTGTATCCTATAGAACTTCAGAAGTGGGAGAGCCTTCCTTATTTTGCCTGTCTTCCTCTGTCTAGTCTCAGTTGGCAATGTGTATGATGGTGTTATTCCCACCTCTGCTCCTGGGTTCTGATAAGATGGCTGGTTAGTTCAGTGGAGTATACACCGCGGTGATTTGTATGAATTGTTTAGCCATCCAGCCACACCCTTGATGTTTCCTCTAGACACTTTCTTGGGTTTCACAACATGGATTAAGCTGAAAATGTTCTAAATCTGTCCCTTCCAAATATTCTTTATGTGTTTTATTTTGGAAACTGGTTTCTCTATGTAACCCTGGCTGTCCTGGCACTCTGTAGACCAAGCTGGCCTTTAGCCTGCAGAGATCTGCTTGCCTCTGCCTTCCAAGTGCTGGGATTAAAGGGGTGCATCACCACCACCTGGCTCCAAACACTTCGTTTTCAATTGCTCTGTACTTGCTCATATTTTTCTGTTAAGAAGAAAGCAGGTTAAAACACTTTTTCTTTTTCTTTATTTTTGTTTGCTTGTTTTCTTCTGTTTTGCAGATAGGTTCTCATGCTGTAGTCCAGGCTGGGCTGTAATTCATTATGTAGCCAGAATTGCCTAAGACTCATGTTGGTCCTCCTGTCTCAGCCTCTTGAGTGCTGGGATTACAGATGTGAGCCATGCCCCCATTCCACCCCCAGCAATCTTCAGTGCATTTCTTAGAGTTCTCAACTAAAACTCCAAGTTCATCACTCAAAAGTTCTACCTTTACTGGAATAAATTCAGTCAAGTTCTTTGCCTTTCTTCAGTTATCTTATGTTTCATATTTCCATGTCAGATTTTAAAAGAAGCCCCCATAGTGTCCATATTTTTACCTACAGTCTTTATTTTTTTTAAATTTTTCTTTTTCAGTTATTTTTATTTTATGTATATGGGTATTATGTGCATGTGTGTTTGTGCACCACATGCATGCAGGGCCCACTGAGGTCAGAAGAGGGCATGGATACCCTGGAACTAAAGTTAGGGACAGTTGAGAGCTGTCACATGGATGCTTGGGAATGAAACCTGGGTCCTCTGAAAGAGCAGCCAGTATACCAACATATATTTATTTGCTTGGGCTGCTCTGACATTATATACTGTAAGCTGTATAATCATCAGAAACTTCTTTAACAGTTCTAGAAGCTAAGCCAGGCATGGTGGCACATACCTTTAACCCCAGAACGCAGTAGGCAGAAGCAGGCAGATCACTCTGAGTTTGAGGCCAGCCTGCTCTACAAAGTGAATTCAGGAGCTAAGGCTACACAGAGAAACCCTGTCTTGAAAAACAAAACAAAAAAAAAAAAAAAAAAAGAGGGAAAAAAGAAAAAAAAAAGGCTGTGGGATTGTGGGATGGTGATGTAGAAAGCCTCATGGATCTGAGGCTGACCTTGAACTCCTGATCTCTAACCTCCACTTTTCAGGTACTGAGGTTACAAGTGTTGTGTCTGTCTTCCAAGTGGTTAAGACAACAGGAATGCCCTGGGTCTGGTGGTGTAAGCTACCTGATAAGGCCAAGGCAAGAGAATTCAAGTTCAAGGCAAGCATTGACAACTTGGTGAAACTCAGTCTCAAAAAGTAAAAAGAAGGGCCAGCCACTCAGCAGGCAGAGGCAGGCAGGTCTCCATGAGTTTTGAGACCAGCTTGGTCTACAGAGTGAGTTCCAGGACAGCACAACAGGACTACACAGTCTTGTCTCACTAAAACCAAAAATCAAAATAAATATATATATAAAAGGGCTGGACACAGATCCATGATAGAGTATTTAGCTAGCTTGTGCAAGGTCCTCCATTTAATCCCCTGTACAACAAACAAAAGCCATTTGTTTTCTCAGTTCTGGAGGCCAAAAGCTCGTGTTCATTCTGTCATGTGATTTGTCAGGAGGCTGCTCTCCTTGGCTTGCAGGTGGCTATGTCTTGCTGTGTCTTCTTAGGGTCTCCCCACTTTGTATACTATGTCTGTGTCCTAATTGCTTCCTGTCAGGGCACCAGCCGGATTGTCATGAAAGCTTAACCTGTCGGCCTTATTTTAACTTAATCATCTCTTTTAAATCCCTGCCTCGAAATATAATCAGAATATAAGTTATGGGGAATTAGAACTTCAACATGAAATATTTTGGACCTGCCTTATCCTGTTCACTTGTCCAATACATATCCTCCAGCACTAACTACATAGAACCACAAAAAAACACCCACTACTCACTGTAAAAATTCCTACTACAAAGCCTAAAGATCCCCAATCTCTTTGGGACATGACGGCAGACACCTTTAATCCTACCCCTGGGAGGCAGAGGCAGGCGATCTCTGTGGCTATTACACAGTCAAAGCCTGTCTGGAGAAAACAAACAAACAAAAAAAGATCCCCAATCTCTAGCCCCTACAGACACCACTCATTCATGGACCCCATCACTTCCTGCATGAGCTTCATCACGTCATAATTCATATCACTCCACAGACTACCCACTATTCTCCTTACAGACCTCTCCCCGACCCCACATCAATTTGCTTCCTGGCCCGTAATCACTCATTCCACAGCCTAAGTCATCATGAACCATTAAATCTCTCACTGCAAAGGTCTTACTCTTCACCCCCCAGATACCCCAGCATAATTCACTGGGCTACACCATGATTGTCCCTATTCGTCACAACACCATATCCCATCACTCACCTTACAGGCCAGTACAACAGCTATCACTCCACAGCGCCTGCCACCTAACAGCATCTTATCAGCCTATAGACCCCTAACCACTCACCCTAAAAACAAACTACAGTCCCCTATAGACTCATTCTTTGTCCCACGGGTTCCATCATTAACCCGGTCCTTCTTAATGCCCATTATTCACTCCAAAGACTCCACCAGTTCATATATACCCATCACTACCCCCCAGAAGACCTCATCACTCAGCTGTCAGTCTCTTGATCACATCTATTACAGGCCTCATCACTGACCCCACAGACCTTCATTATACCCTATCTGTGTAAAGCTACACTTCAGTTCTAATCTTGGCTTTATGCAGGCTTTCAGGGTAAATCTGGAGAAATGTCTTTTTGTTGTTGTTGTTTAAAGCAAGGGAACTGTTTTAATAAGTACATTTCAAGAGGCAGCAGGCTAAACAGTGACAAGAATACCACCAGCAGGTCATAAAATATCTGTCCTGCATAATTTCACCTTGATTCTCTCATTTCATATGCTGTTACTCAATCTCTTGCACTAAAGACATGCTGACTTTGCACTGCCACACACTAGGCACAGCCTCAATTTCTCTCCATTGTACTGCCTATTATGTGCTACTTTACCCTTTGACCTTGAACTTCTTTCTCCACGGCTTTAATACTGACATTCCTTGATGGAGAGTGAAATGTAAAATAGTACTATCAATAATGTCTACCTCATTGAGTTTTGAATGGAGATAAAATAAATTGATATATGAAATCTGCCTGGCATATATGCTTTGTATTCGTTAAACAGAAGAATGAATAAACAAATGAAAGGGAAAGCTCTCCCTAGAATAATAGCAAGGGTCTCTCTCTCTTTTTTTTCCCTTGCTTCCAGTATCTTTCTCTCTTCTCCTAAGACAGAGACATCTTACCCTGTCAAAAGGGCGCACCACCTTCAATGCTAATAGATTGATCATTCCTTTCTAATGTAGCTGAAATGAGAAGCACACTGTCAAACTGTCTCCCAGTAGGAAAATCCAGTAGTGCGTGTAGAACAGGAGAGACATACAAATAACCCTAGCTGCCTTTCATAAAAAGGCTGTTATTCCAAAAACTGAGATGTAGTTTTAATGTAGAATACCAAAGCAACAAATTATTTTAAAATATACCAAATTGAACTGGGAATATGAATCAGAATCACTGCTAGTGTGATTGCTAGCATGCACAAAGCTCTGGCTCTGATCTCCAGCAACCCAAGAAACTAGGCATGGTGATGCTATCTGTAATCCTACCACTCAGGATCAGAAGCTCAAGGTTTCCTCCATCTATAAAGCAAGTTCCAGGCCAGCCTGGCCTACCTGAGATCATCTCAAAAAATAAATAATGGTTATGAGATGGCTCCACGGCTAAAAAATACCTGATGATCTGAGTTTGATCCACAGTTCTGGCATGGAAAAAGGAAGAGAACTGACATCTGAGAGTTGTCCTCCGTCTGTCCGTCACATGCATGCCGTGGCACATGCACACACACAATAAAATGTAATAAAAAATCTTAACTTTTCTGCTGGACGTGGTGGTGCTCACCTTTAATCTCAGCACTCTGGAGGAAGAGACGGGTGCATCCCCAGTTTCAGGTGAGTTCTGAGCCAGTTTGGTCTACATGGGGAGTTTTAGGCAATCCAGGCTATATAGTGAAAAACTGTCTCATTTTTTTTTTCTCGCCTAAACCACTGGGCAATGGTGGTGGTACACACCTTTAATCCCAGCACTCAGAAGGCAAAAACAGGTGGATCTCTGAGTTCAAGGCCAGACTGGTCTACAGAGTAGAGTCCAGGACAACTGCAGCTACACAGGAAAACCTTGTCTCAGAAAAAGAAAAAAAAAAGTAAGATGTGTTCAACCATCTAGCCCTAATTTAACAAACACGTATTTTTGTTGTGATTGCAGTGCTGTGGGTCGCCTGTATGCTAGACATACGATCTATCAATGAGGTAAAAACCCAGACAGACAGAGTTTTATAACAGGGCTGACCTAAACAAGTTATAAGGATTGAATAAAACAAAGACTATGTAGGGCAGCACTTTCGAGATGGAGTCTGAAGGATCAGGACAGCCTGAGCTATATGAAAATAAAACCTGGAAAAAACAACTTTTGAAGAAATGTAAGACTTCCAGAAAGCATAAAATACTTGCTTTTGGTAAATTACTTAATGACCTATAACAAGAGTTCAGAAGTGTAAAAAACTCTGTATGTACAGTTCTTTGGATTCAAATGAAAATTATTTATTAAAAGACTCTGGGCATGGTGGTACATGATTATAAGTGCTCGGAAGTCTGAGGTTTAAAAAAAAAAAAAAAAAAAAGCAAAAGCAAAAAACTTCGAATTAACCCGGGGAAATTAATGAGATTGTTTTTAAAAAAAGAAAGAAAGAAAAGAACAACTAAATACAAAAGTCTTTGGAGAAAGATTTTTTTCCCCCTTCGGGGGAGTAATTTGAAGACAAGTATAAGAATTTGATGACATCATCTGTCACAGAAGGCACTAGGCAACTCCAAGCCAGTCTTGGAACATTGACGTCACCACGGTGTGGCCTCCTCCCCGCCCTCTCCCTTTTCTCGAACTCGTCGTCAGTTTACCACGCGGGTTCATGAATCCGGAAGTAGACAGACAAAACAACCGTGCCACGGGACCAAGACAGGCAGGACCGAGGCAGGCACTTGCACACAGGCAGTAAAAAGCGAAATCTGGTCTCTGGGAGGCAGGGTTCTAGGCAAGAGCACGCTTGGCGCATGCTCAGAGGCGACCTCCAGCCCAGGTCAGGTGGGAGGGGCAGGGTCGTGTAACAACCTCTGCGCCTGCGTTCTGGCGCAAGGTGGGGCCGCGAGCTCCCGAACTGTAGGGTGTTAGCTAGGCTGGGGGGCAAGCTGCTGTTACCAAGACAGAGAAGACAGTAGCGGCAAGATGGCAACAACCTCCGCGGCCTCGGACCAGGCATGCTCCGCAGCGCCCCCGCCCGTCGGGGGTGGCCAGGCTGCCGCGGCAGCTGAGGAGGAGGAGCGAGAGGTGGTACGGGTCCGAGTCAAGGTGAGGCTGGCGGCTGGTCGGCCAGCCTGCCTGGACACCACGTGAACAAAAAAACGGTGGCTGACATAGGATAGAGCACCTGACCTGAAATTTGAGGCGTTACTTAAAGAAGGGCGAGGTTTGAGAGCAGGTTAATGAAGGCATAGGTCTTGGGGACACCTCCGTTAGGTGTGGAACTGGTAATAGGGGATAAGGAGCCAATGGAGTGGATGGGTGGAGCCTACGGGTAGAGAGGTGGGTTGTAGGGTTAGAGGAGGGCCTCTGGAGTTCAGAGGAATGGTGGAGGTGCTGTTGGCAGAAGGAGTCCTAAAGTCAGTCAACATATGGATGTTGAGAGGGCACTTTTATGCATGTTCTACCCCTGAGCCCACGTGCTTGTGGGAGGGGAAGGGTTAACTATAACAGATGTTTTGAACACTGGTATTATGAGAAAATAATAGGAAAGGTTGGGGCGTAGGGAGGTACTTTATCCAAGGTTGTATAGGAAAATCCCCCCAAAGAGGATTCAAGGCACAGAGACCTGAATTTTAAAGAGGGAGAGAGAGAGTGTGTATGTGTCAATATGTACATTTAGAATGGGAGAAGAGTTCTAGGTAGAGGGAACAGCAAGAGTAAAGGCTAGGAAGTAAAGATGAACTTGGTATGTTCCTGTAGGTTCCCATATTGTTGGAGGAGGAAGACTGAGGGCAAAAGTGATAAGACAGTCGGGGCAGAGGAGAGCAAGTGAACAGCTTGCGATGCATACTCTAGGGAAGAGACCTGTTGCAATAATTCCAGCAGGCCCTGAGTGGTGGCTCATGCTGGCATTGTCAGTGAGGCTATTAGTGAGTGAGCCAGATGAAGTGGGAAGGGTGTTCAGACCAAGAGAGGTCAGCACACTCAAAAGTCTGGAGGAAGGTTTTACTTCAGGGAACTCTCAGCAGTTTGATACTAGTAGAGCATAAAGTTCAAAATAAATCTGAGTGGAGGGAGGCCTAGCTAAGGTCTCTAGGTTTGTTGTTGAAAAGATTTGAGCATTGGGGTGTTACAGGGAGATTTACTAAACTGACTGCAGAATGGGGGGACTGGTTTTATTGTGGTCAGACTGGACATGGTGATTCTGGCAACCGTATTTGAGGGAATCTAGAAGGGTTGGACACCTAGACTATTGCAGTAGCCTTTGTTCCTGCCAGTCTGTTTTCGCGGAGCAGAAAACATGGACCCTGTAAAATTCTAAGGACACACATCCTTTCTCTGCCCAGAACCTGTCTGTGGCTTCCTCTCACCCGGAACAAAAACCAAAGTCTCCACTATGGCCAAGAACATCCACCTAAATCTGGTCCCTGACCCCTCTTTGACCCTACCTTCTAATGCTGTATACCTCACCGCACTCTTTCCATGTGATGATGTGGCCCCTCGTGGCTTACCCCTTGTCTTCTTTCCCCAGAAATGTGAGAGCTTCTTGTCCCCCGAGTTCCGCTCTTTTGCAGTAGATCCTCAGATCACATCGCTGGACGTGTTGCAGCACATCCTCATCCGAGCCTTTGACTTGAATGGGTGAGTGGGAGGATGAAACAGACCACTCATCTCGCCAGTGACTGGCTTTTGCGGTTTTGTGGTTTTTTTTTTTTGTTTGTTTGTTTTGTTTTAGGTTTTTTTTTGTTGTTGTTGTTGTTTTTAATAATCCCATGGTGAATATGTGTATTTTGCTTGGAATCTTTGGGGAAAAAAATCATAGGATAAACTAGCAGTGTGCTTTGGGTCTACAAGGTATGTGCGTTTAAAACTTTCAAGTAATATTTTCAAAGTGCCTCTCCAGACAGGTTTTACCAATACCATCAGCATAGAAAATGTTTTGCTGGGTGTGGCAGTGCACACCTTTAGTACTCTGGAGGCAGAGGCAGGCAGATCTCTGACAGTTCAAGGCCAGCCTGGTCTACATAGTGAGTTCCAAGACAGCCAGAGCTATACAGTTAGACCTCTCAAGAAAAAAGATAAAAGAATAAAAAAAAGAATAAAAGAATAAGATAAAAGATAAAAAAGATAAAAGAATAAAAAAGATAAAAGAAAATGTTTGTTTCATACCCTTGATCTCAATACTCTGGAGGCTGAAACAGGAGGATCAAGGCCAGTCGAGGATACATATGGAACTGCCTCAAAAGGAAAAAAGAAAATAATGAAATTGCTTGCTTTCTTCATGCCCTCACAGACAGTGGTTACTATAAGACGTTGCAAAATTTGTCAGTCTGATAGCTAAGAGGTGATATCTTTTGGGGGTAGATGTGATGGTGATTTTGTTGTGGTAGGCTGTCCTAGAGGAATATATGACTGTGGTAACAAATTTAAATAGTATGAAATTGATGGCTATTTCAGAGAATCCTTGGTTTATACTTCCATACATAGTTGCACAAGTGTGTTTGAAGAATAAATTCTTAGTCGCCATTGTACATTTGTGCATTTTTGTTTTGTTGTAAAAAATAACAAACATACAGACTGCTTTTTTTTTTATGTAGTAAGAAGGCTGCTTTATTTCCACTTCTATCCCTCAACTACACTGTTACCGTCCCCACAGGGGACCAACATTTTACCAGTTTTCAGTGTGCCCTCCAGATATAAGCAGGTGTGTATCTGTTTCTATGTTTGTGTAACAAAGTGGATATAAATGACCTAACCTCAAGCTACCCGTAATCCTTAGCATAGTTTCCCGGCAAATAGAAGGAAGTTGTTGTCAGTATGTTTCACATTACCTTCCTTGTTTTGTAAAACTAATCTTGAAGCTGCTGGGGATCCCAAGAGCTCCCTCATATCCTTTGTCCAGGAAGAAGAACTTTGGCATCAGCTACCTGGTGCGGGACCGGCTAGGGCAGGAAGTTTTCCTTTCCCTCCTTTCTGATTGGGACCTCAGCACAGCTTTCGCCACTGCCTCCAAACCTTATCTGCAGTTGCGTGTGGACATTCGGCCCTCGGAGGACAGTGAGTATCCAGTACCATACGGGAACTGCTGTAAGATCCAGATTTTCCCACAGGGTGATAATTCTATGCCTTACAATACACTCCTGGTAGGCCACAGGGACGTAGTTGTTTTTTTATTTTTTTAATTATGTTTGAAGACCTGGGTTCAATCATCAGTACTTCCCCCAAAAGTTTGATTATAGTAATGGTAGTTGTATATTTTAAACTCAAGTTCAAGGCTAGTGTGAGCTACAAAAGCCACCCTGTTTCATAACAAAACTACAAAATAATTCAGGCTTTGGGGTTTTGAATTTTCAAATTAGGAATTTTCAACCTATATTATCACATTGGCAATTAATGTGAAAACATAGCAATGTGGTGATGGTTTCAGGGCTACTGAAGGAAAATATCCATGCTCTTGGGGAAAAACCATTTACATGTGAAAGGGGTAAAGTGCATGATGTTTCCAAGTAATTTTACATGTAGAAGGAGCAAGAGAAAGCAAATGATGCAGAAAAACTGTGGGTTCTGTATGAGGGCTATAAGAACAGGGTTTTCAGACCACTCTCTTTTGCAATGTAAAACATGAAAGCTGGGCCTTGCTCACTCACAGATTAGGTAAATGCAGTGCCATGGAGTTAAACAACCAGTTCCAGTGCACATTCTGATAGTTTTTGTTGTTGTTGTTGGTGTTTTTTTTTGTTTGTTTGTTTGTTTTTGTTATATAAAGGGTGTTTCACAGGTATGCCTGTGTACTGCGTGCATGCTTCGTGTTGGAGGAGGCCACAAGAGGGTATAGGATTTCCTAAACTGAAATTACAAATGGTTGTGAGCCACCTTCTGGGTACTGGGAATCAAAGCCTGGTCCTCTTGAAGAGCAGCCAGTTTTTTGTTTTGGTTTGTTTTGTTTGTTTTGGTTTGTTTTGTTTTGTTTTGAGCTATCTTTCCAGCCTCACCCAGTGTATTTTATTTGTTTGGTTTTTTAATTAATTTATTTATTTGTGTTTTATATACATTGGTGTTTTGCCTGCCTGTACCTCTGTGTGAGAGGTATTGGATCCGCTGGAATAGGAGTTACAGACAGTTATGAGCTGCCATGTGGGTGCTGGGAATTGAACCCAGGTCCTCTGGAAGACCAGTCAGTGCTCTTAACTGCTGAGCCATCTCTCTAGCTCCTCTGTTTTTAACGTTTTTATGGGTTTGACTGTGTTTTTGTTTTTGGCAGTTTTTGAAACATTTATAGTATATGGCTTTAGCTAGCCTAGAACTTGCCATAGAAACCTGGCTGGCATCAAACTTACAGTGATTCTTCGGTCTATGCCTCCCAAGTGCTAAGATAGGCATAACCCACCATGCGTGCTTGGCTGGGTTGTTGGTTGGTTTGTTTTGGTTCTAAGAATTGAATACAAAGCCATATGTTTGCTAGTTAAGTGTTGTACCACTGAACTATACTGTACCTTTTATTTTAAGATAGGTCTTACTAAGTTTCCTAGGCTGACCTAAAACTTAACATTTCTTTCACCCCAGCCTTATGAGTAACTGGAAATACCCTCAATACCCAGCAATTCCCAGCTGGGTATTGAAAAACTCAGAAAGTTTTTCAGCCACACATTTTGTTTATTGTGTGTGTATATATGTGTATTCATGTATACATATGCACATGTGTACCATAACATATATGTGGCGGTCACACTCAGACTTGACAGCAAGTGCCTTTACCCACTAAACCAGCTTGCCAACTCAGCAAATTGTTTTGTTTTGTTTTGTAATTAAATGTTATGGAGTCATATAGTTCATAGCCTTAGATAACTTGTGTACTTATTTGGGTTGACTGAGGCATTTTATTGACATCATGCTAAACATAAATAGCTAAATAGCCATTTAATGAGTATAGTTAATTGTCCAGATAATCTTACAGAATTAGGATGGTGCACACCTTTAATCCCAGAAATCCAGGGACAGAGACTGGTGGATCTCTGTGAGTTTGAGGCCAGCATGGTCTACATAGAGTGTTTCAGGACAGCCAGGACTAAAGAAAGAGACCCTGTCTTAAAAAAGAAAATCTTATAGAAGGGGGATTATTATTCTTCCATAAAATAGATGAAGAAACAAACCTAGAGAGGCATAAAATTGTCTGTGTTGCATAGATAGTGGAAGACCAAGTTTTGAACCCAGGAACACAAGCAGTTGATGATCTGGCTGCAGTCTTTTTTTTTTTTTTTTTCCTGAACAATTTGACTCTATGATATTTAGGGGTTTAGAGTGCAGGGGCCAGGCCTATTGTCACATGCCTTTGATTCTAGCACGCACAGAAGCAGAAGCAGACAAATCTATATGAGTCAAAGGCCATCCTGGTCTCTATATACATACAGAATTTCAGGACAGCTAATATTACATAGAGAGACCTTATTTAAAAAAGAAAAGACAAAAAGACTGGCCGGCTGGCAGGCTGGCAGCCTTCCCAGCAAGAGGGTTACCATGACTCTCAAGTCAGACTTAAAAAACAAACAAGCAGAGTGGGTGATGTACCTCTTTAATCCCAGCATTTGGGAGGCAGAGACAGATGGATCTCTGTGAGTTCAAGGCCAGCCTGGTCTACAAAGTGAGTTCCAAGACAGCTAGGACTATGCAGAGAAACCTGTCTCAAAACAAAGCAAAAATGCTTGGCAGCCTTGAGAAAGAGAAAGAGAGAGGTAGAGAAGGATAGAGAAAGGAAAGTAGGAAGAAATAGAAGAAAAGAAAGAAAGAAGTCAGACAGCAGGGCACAGAAATCTGTGTCAATAATTTGTCAGGGGCTGAAGAGAAGATTCAGAGGTTAAGAGCACTGGCTGTTCTTCCAGAGTTCCTGAGTTCAATTCCTAGCAACCACGTGGTGGCTCACAACCATATATAATGAGACCTGGTGTCCTCTTCTGGCATGCAGGTGTACATGCAGACAGAACACTGTATACATAATAAATAAATAAATCCTTAAAAATAGCTTAGTCAGGGGCTGGAGAGATGGCTCAGAAGTTAAGAGCACTGGCTGCTCTTCCAGAGGTCCTGAGTTCAATTCCCAGCAACCACATGGTGGCTCAAACCATCTATAATGAGATCTGATGCCCTCTTCTGACCTGTAGGCATACATGTATAAATAATAAATAAATAATTAAAAAAATAGCTTAATCAGTCACTTGAGTAATTCCTCAGGCCTTAGTTCCTTCACCTCTAACGTGGAAACAGTTGTATTATTTGAATAAATAAAGTCTTTCGGGCTGAATAAGCACAGGGCAACCCAGCTGCATAAAAACTGAGAACATGCCAATGGAGCATAGAGTCAATGATACCTGAATTCACAGAAGCACATTTTAAAAGTTCTTTTCTCTCTGTTCATGTGTTTGTGTAAGGGTGTATATGCAAGTGAGTGTATGTGTATGTGTGTGTGTATGTGAGTGTATGTGTATGTGTGTGTGTATGTGTGCTCTCATGTGGGAAGACCAGAATCAACATGAGTTTCTCAGTCATCATCCACCTTATTTTTTGAGATAGGTTTCTCCTTGAACCCAGAACTCACCAATTAGCTACATTGGCTGGTCATCAAGCCAATGGATCCTCTTGCACTACTTCAAGGGCTGGGATTATAGGCCTACAACACTGTGCCTCTAATTTTAGGTGGACTCGGGATTACTAGGGATCCACATTCAGGTCCTCTTGCTTATGTGGCAGCCACTTTACTGACTGAGACATCTTCTTAACCACAAACTTATCTATAAAAATAGTTTTTTTACGGACTAGAGAGATGGCTCAGCAGTTAGGAGTACTGGTGACTCTTCCATAGAGCTTGGATTCAGTTCTCAGCACCCACATGGCAATTTAAAACAGTCTGTAACAGTCTGGCCTCCTAGCTGTCTTGGAACTCACTTTGTAGACCAGGCTGGCCTTGAACTCACAGAGATCCATCTGTCTCTGCCTCCCAAATGCTGGGATTAAAGAGGTACATCACCCACTCTGCTTGTTTGTTTTTTAAGTCTGACTTGAGAGTCATGGTAACCCTCTTCCTGGGAAGGCTGCCAGCCTGCCAGCCGGCCAGTCTTTATGTCTTTTCATTTTTAAATAAGGTCTCTCAATAAGACGTTCTGCTCAGACATATGCTCATAAAATATTTTTTAATTAACTCTCCAGTTATTGATGAATCAGTTCTTTCTCCACTGTTTCTAAAAGTGCTAACTTAGTTTCCAGGTTCCAGCATATGCCTGCTCTGTTTCTGATTTTTTTTTTCTTACTCTGATCTCTTCATTTGCTAACATTTTGTTTTATTTTGTTTTATTTTATTTTATTTTATTTTATTTTATTTTATTTTATTTTATTTTATTTTATATTTCAAGACAAGGGTTCGCTGTGTAGCCCTGACTGTCCTGAGCTCTTTGTAGACCAGGCTGGCCTCAAACTCAGAGATCTGCCTGCCTTTGCCTCCCTACAAACACATTTATTTGTTTGTTTGTTTATTGAGAACAAAAAAAAACCACAGCTCCCTGAAATCATGAGAGGATTCAAAAATGAATTGCCTTAAACTTATATTTTACTCTGTGTGTGTGTGTGTGTGTGTGTGTACCAAGACATACCTGTAAAAGTCAGATGACAGTTTTTCAAGAGTCCGTCTGTCCTTTCACCTTGTTGAGGTAGAGTCTCTTTTTCCACTTGTTGTCCTGCATATTCCAGGTTAGCTGGCCCATGACCTTCCAGGCAGTTCTCCATTCTCTACCACTGTCTCACAAAAGGAGTGATGGGATTACAGATTTATACTACCACATCTGGAGTTTTGAGGCTAGAACTCAAGCCATCAGACTTGTTGAGCCATTTCCCTAGCCCATCCCTGGCTTTTTATGCTTATGGCAGAGATATAAACTCTTATGCTTGTACAGCAAGCATCTCACCAATCGGCCCTATTTTGCTTAACGGAATTAACTTGTCACACCACTAAAATGCAGAGGAGAGTACTAGGTGTATTAGCATATGCCTTTAATTCCAGCATTAGGGAGGCAGAAGTGAGTTGGAAGCCACTTCTACACCAGCTAGGCCTATACAGTGAGACTTTGTTTCAACAACAACAACAACAAAAATCTGCTGTCTGCTGGGCATAGTGGGCCATGCCTATAATCCCAGCCATAGGGAGGCAGACAGATTTCTGTGACTTAACCAGCCTGGGCCACCTAGTGAAATCCAGGACAGCCAGGGTTATGTAGAAAGACTCTGGATCAAACAAACAAACAAACAAACAAACAAAAACAAAAAAAACACAAAAAAAAAACAGAAGAAACAAAAAACTCTGATGGGGAATTTTACTGGAGTTACATTTTTGTTGGTGGTGTTGAGACAGTGAGACAGGGTCTTTTTGTGTAGCCCTAGCTGGCCTGGAACTCACAGAGATCTGTCTGCCTGCCTTTCCTCCCAAGTGCTGGAATTAAAGGTATACCCAGCCTTTAAATTAAATGATTTAAAGAAACAAAATTTAGCAACTAAGAGAAAATACTTAAATAGCAGAGGACCCAAGTTTGGTTCCCAGCCCCCATGTCAGGTGGCTCACAGCTGCCTATAACACCAGCTCCACGGCGATCTGAAGTTTCTGTCGTCAGCAATGGCACCCACACACAGTCAATTGAGAATTACAAAAAAAAAAAAAAAAAAAAAAAAAAACTTAAACAAATGGAGTACAGTAAAGAAACCCGAATAGCTGCTCCATGGGTGAAAGGGGGAAAAGTTTTTTTTTCCAAATTGACAAGGCTGTCACTAGGGAAAGCAGAAAGAAGTGACTGGGGTAGGGATGGGGTTGGGGGTTCTCCTTGGTTAAATGAGAACAGGAAGCTGTAAAGAATAGAGCCTGTGAGCTGGGACAAGGCCTTGTGAGTCCAAGACTGAGGGAGCCTAGATGCTAGCATTGACTCTGACTTGCTTATAGGCACCACAGTCAGTTTTGCCAGAAGTAAGAATGTTTCCTTTTAGTAATGTTTCTTCAAGCCCCCGAGGAAATGCAGTCTTCTGTCTAAATGCCTCACCTTGGGAAAAGGAATTTCTTGCAAGACTAGACAAGAAACTCTTTAGTAACCAATTAAACACATTCACCTTATTAAAAAAAAATGAGGCCCAGGAGGCTGAACATTTGATGGGACCTTCCTGGGCCATAGATGAGTTCAAGGCCAGCCTGGACATGTGTGAGTGTGTGTGAAGGGGGGATGAAGCTCAGTGGTGGAGCATTTGCCTAGCATTTGCTAAGCCCTGAATTCAATACCCAGTATGGAAATATTTAAACTTTTTTTTTCTTTTGTTTTTTTTTTTAAGACAAAGTTTCTTTTCTTTTTCTTTTCTTTTCGGTTTTTCTAGACAGGGTTTCTCTGTGTAGCTTGGCTATGCTTGATTCACTTTGTAAACCAGGATGGCCTTGAACACAGAGATCTGCCTGCCTCTCTCTCCCAAGTGCTGGGATTAAAGGCATGTGTCACCACCACCAACCCCCAGTCTGTCTTTTTTTTTTTTTTAGGTTAATTTTATTATTTTTACTCATGTGTATATGTGTGTGTGTGTGTGTGTAAATAATGCCACATGTGCACCTTCCAAGGCCAGAAGAGGCCATCAGATTTCCTAGAGCTGGAGTTACAGGTGGTTGTGAGCCACCCAACATGGGTGCTGTCATCTTAATTACTGATTGATCTCTTCAGCCCCCTTATATTTTTTATTGGTTTGTCATAGGATGATTTTGCCCTATATAAACAAAAAAAAATAAGTTTGCCATGCAATAATAGTGCACACCTTTTTTTAATTTTATGTTGTTTTTTTTTTTTACTTTTCATATTTTTTATTAATTTTTATTTTTTTATATTAATCACAGGTTATTCACTTTGTATCCCAGCCATTGCCACCTCCTTCATTCCCTCCCAACCCCACCCTCCCTCCCTCATCATCTCCCTGCCCCTTTCCAAATCCACTGCTAGGGAGGTCTTCCTCCCCAAACCTTTAATCCGAGCATTTGGGAGACAAAGGCAGGTGGATCTCTGAGTTCAAGGCTAGCGTGGTCTACAGACTGAGTTCCAGGACAGCCAAGCCTACACAGAAAAATCCTGTCTCGAAAAAACAAGAACAAACTCAAACCACTGATTTGAAATGCTACTCTTTTTATAGATTGGGTTCCCATATACACTTAAATTTATTTGGGGTCTTCCTCTTGCATTCTGTGGACTGGCTCTGTTTGTGTTAAATATTTTTGTTTTGGTTTGGTTTTGAGACAGGGTTTCTCTGGGTAGCCTTGGCTCTCCTGGATTTGCTTTGTAGACCAGGGTGGCCTTGAACTCATAGAGATCTGCCTGTCTCTGCCTCCCTGAGTGCTGGGATCACAGGTATGCGCCGCCACACCTGGCTTTGTGCCAGCTTTAACACTATGTATGTGTGTTTTAATTTTTTATGTATATGGATGTTTGGCATAGCTATGTACCATGTACATGCCTGGTGCCCTTGGAGACCAGAAGAGGGCATCAGATCCTATAAAACTGGAATTATAGGTGATTGTAAGCCACTATGTGGTCACTGGGAATAGAACCCAGTGCCTCTGGAGAAACCAGTGGTCTTAAACACTGAGCCATCTCTTTAGCCAAATGTGTATGTATGCATGTATATATGTATGTATGTACATATGTATGTATGTGTAAAGTGTGTGTGTGTGTAATGTGTGGCCCTGGCTGGCCTCAAACACACAGAGGTTCACCATCTTCCTACCACTTTCTTCCTAAATCCTGCTGGGATTTAAGGTGTGTGCTACCACACAGGGATAACACAATTATTTTTAATGGCAATGCTTTTATGGTCAGTTTCAATTAAAGCTTTTGCCATCCTTTGGATGTTCTGTTTCTTAGCTATTCTTAACCATGAATTTGTTCTTGTGAACCTTAAAATAATTTCATCCAGTTTCAGGGGGGTAAACATTAGAATTCTGGTTGGTATTACACTGGATTTATATATATTAGTTAAAGGTTTGGCAGTTTTGACAAATTTATGATGAAGAATAGAGTATGTGTCATATGTATTATGCAATACCTCAGACAGGGTTTGGGCCTGAAGCCCATAATGAAATGCTTGGATGTGTCTGCAGGAAATGTGTGCACATTCACCCAAAGTCGGTTATATAAAGACTATTTATAGCCTCATGTTGGTCCATGTCAGGTTTTGCAACTAGACAAGTTTGTGCATGCAGAAATTCTTTGCCTGTTTCTGAATGTGTTTTCAATTTTCCTGTTGTATATCCGTATAAATAGAATGCTTCTCTTTTCCTGTTAACCCCTTTTGGCCTATGATAGGACATTTGTTCTCTCCCTCCCTTTCTCTCTCTCTTCTCTCTGTTCTTCTGTCTTTCTCTCTCATCTTTTCCCTCTCCAACCGCTCTCTTGGTTTCATATAGCCTAAGCTGACTTCGAACTTCTGGTCCTTCCTTGGCTACCTCCCAAGAACCAGGATTATAGGTATATATAGGTATGTTCCACTACACTTGGCTGAGTGGGGCTCTTTATGACATTCATACTATTGCTGTACCTTTCTATTTGTGTGCCAGCTTTACCATCAAGTTTCTTTAATTTAATTTAATTTTTTTCTTCTTCTTTTCCTTTTTTGAGACAGAGTTTTTCTGTGTATCTCTGGCTATCCTGGAACTCACTCTGTAGACTAGGCTGGCCTCAAACTCAGATCCACCTGCCTCTGCTTCTTGAGTGCTGGGATTACAGGCATGTGCCACTACTCCTGGCCAAAGTTTTTTTTTTTTTAATTTTCAACCTCACCCTCCCACCCACCCTGCTTTTTTATTTTAGTTTATTTACTTTTATATCACAAGGGTTTCCCCTCCCTCCTCTCCTCTCAGTCCCCTCCACTCTCTCTCATTTCCAATTCTCCTCTCCATTGCACCCCAGAAAAAAAGATACATCATCAACCCTCCCCAGCACATGAAGTTACATCAGAACTGAGCATATCCTCATCCCCTGAGGCCAGGCAAAGCAGCCCTGCCAGGAAGAAGTGATCCAAAAGCAGGCAATAGAGTCCATGTTAAAAACAGCCCTCGTAAAACACTCGCCAGGTGCCCCCATATGAAGACCAAGCTGTCCATCGGCCACATATGTGCAAGGGGCCCTAGATACAGAGCATACATGCTCCTTAGTTGATATCTTAGTCTCTGTAAGACCCCATGGATCTGGTTAGTTGTCTCTGTCTTCTTGTCGTGTTCCTGTCCTCTCCAGGTCTTTCCATCTTCCTCCAACACTTTCAACACTTCCACAGGACACCCAGAGCTCTGCCCCATGCTTGGTTGCAAGTCTTAGCTAGCATCTGTCCTATCTTGACCTGCTGCTGCCTAGAGCCTCCCAGATGACAGTCAAGTTAGGCTTCTGTCCGTAAGTATAGGAGAGCATCATTAGTACTGTCAGAGCTGGCGCTCTACCATGGGGTGGGTCTCAGGTTGGGCCAGTTATTGGTTCAACCTTTTCTCAAACTTTGTTCCCTCTTTATCCTTGCACTTCTTGTAATTTTCGGATCAAAGGTTTTATTGGTGGGTTGTTATTTTCTTCCTTCAACTAGTCGTGCCTGGCTAAGAGGTGGTCACTTCAGTCTTCATGTCTCCCTCTGTTAGAGGAGTCTCAGAGTCATACCCATATCCTTCCAGGAGCTTATCCTGTCGCAAGCCTCCAGCTTGACAAAGAGATGCCCCCCTGCCTCAGTTTTCCTTCTTGTTCCTAGCCTTCTGACCTCTGTTCTCCCCACATCTGATCCTCACCATTGTTTCCCTCCACATTCTATCCTCTGCCCAGTTTTCTGTCTTCATTCACTTCTGTAGTCTATTCTTTTTGCCCTTCTGAGTGACATTCAGGCACCCTCCCTTGTTCCATCATTGTTACTTAGCTTCTTTGCATCTGTTGATTGTAGTATGGTTATCCTGTACTATAGGACTAAAATCCACTTATAAGTGAGTACATACCATGTGTCTTTCTGGGTCTGAGTTACCTCACTCAGGATGATCTTTTCTAGTTCCATCCATTTGCCTGAAATTTTCATGATTTCTTTGTTTTTAATAGTAGTATTCTATTGTCTAAATGTACCACAGTTTCATTATCCATTCTTTAGTTGAGGAACATCTAGGCTATTTTCAGTTTCTGACTATTACGAATAAAGCTGCTATGAACATAGTTGAGCAAATGTCCTTACCATATGGTAGAGCATCTTTTGGGTATATGCCCATGAGTGGTATAGCTGGATCTTGAGGTAGCTCTATTCCCAATTTTCTGAGAAAACGCCAGATTAATTTCCGAAGTGGTTGTATAAGTTTACATTTGCACCAGAAATGGAGAAGGGTTCTCCTTTCTCCAAATCCTTGCTAGCATGTGTTGTTACTTTAGTTTTTGATCTTAGCCACTCTAACTGGTATAAGATGGAATCTCAGAGTCATTTTGATTTGCATTTTCCTGATGACTAAGGGTGTTGAACATTTCTATAAGTGCTTCTCAGCCATTTGATATTCCTCTGTTGAGAATTCTCTATTTAGCTCTATGCCTTTTTATTTTTAATTGGGTAATTTGATTTGTTGATGTTTAATTTCTTTTTTCTCTTTTTTTAAAAAAAAAAGATTTTATTATGTATACAGTGTTCTGCTTGTATATACACCTGCATGCCAGTGGAGGGTACCAGATCACATTATAGATGGTCATGAGCCACCACGTGGTTACTGGGAATCGAACTCAGAACCTCTAGAAGAGCAGTCAGTGCTTTTAACCGCTAAGCTATCTCTCCAGCCCTGATGTTTAGTTTCTTAAGTTCTTTGTATATTTTGGATATTGGCCCTCTGTCTGATGTAGGGTTGATGAAGAACTTTTCCCAATCTGTAGGCTGCCATTTTGTTATTTTGACAGTGTCCTTTGACTTCCAGAAGCTTTTCAGTTTCATGAGGTCTCATTTATTGATTATTGATATCAGAGCCTGTGCTACTGGTGTTCTGTTCAGGAAGTTGTCTCCTAAGCCTAAGTTACATATTTCTTAAGTTACATATTTTCCCCACTTTGTCTTCTAATAGAAGCAGAGAACTGAACTTCATTCCTGTACAAGAATAGCAAGTGCTCTTAACCACTGAAGTCTCTTCTCTAGCCCAATATTTATGCATTTTTAGATACTTGACAGAAGGCTGGCTGGCCTTTAAGTCAGTATGTAGTGCGGGCTAAGTTCAAAATCCACTTTGAGCTTCCTGAGTATTGGAATTACAGATATAAGCCATCATGCATGGTGGTTGGCAAAGTGTAATTTTTAAATAAATAGAAGTATACTTTAATGATAAAAATGTCACATAATTATGCCTGGCTTGGTGGTGCACCCCTTTAATCCTAGCACTCAGAAAGCAGTCAGCTTTTATGAGTTTGAGGCCAGCCTAGTGTATATAACAAGTTCCAAACTAGCTTGGGCTACAAGGTGAGACTCTATCTCAAAACAAATGAAATAAAATGTCAAAATAAAGTATACTGTATCCAAAAAACAGTAACATCATTACTTAGTATCAAATATGATACACTACACTTAATTCTGTTGCTACACTTTGATACAGCTAGTGGCGAGGATTCATTTACAGCACAGTCATCACAAACTCAGGAGTGGTGTGTTGCGCTTCAGCAGCTATGTCATCAGTAGTAGTTCTTCATCTCTCTTGTAACCTGTGGGACCACCGTCATGTATGTGGTGGTCATTCAGTGGTCATTTGCCTAAAGAACTTATTGTTCTCCTCTAGTAGGGTGTGTGACTTAAATGTTAAAATGGTCAAAATGCTTCTCTTGAGCTAAAGTATAGATAGTTCAGTGGTAGAGGACTCGTCTAGTATATCTAGCTCCACAGACACAAGCAGAAAAGCCTTTCTTTGGCCAAATCAATTTGTATTTATCTTAGTTGGGTGTGGGCCCCTTGCATCTCAGGCTTTCTCAGTGCTTCACTGATGCTCGAACCCTTATCTTCTAGCCTCTAGAGTTGTACAGCAGAAGGCCATCTTCAAATGGATAATACATTAACATGTGAATAGGTTCTGAGGGGCCCATTAATGTATGTTAAATAGCTTCAGCCAATTGGTGAGCCATTTTTGTTTTCTCTTTCTTTCTCTCTTTCTCTTTTTCTTTTCTTTCTTTTTTTTTTTCCTTTTTGGTTTTTGAGACAAGGTTTCTCTATATAGCTTTGGCCCACTTTGTAGACCAGGTTGGCCTCAAACTCACACAAATCCCCCTGCCTCTGTTTCCTGAGCACTGGGATTAAAGGCCCATCCTGAAATGGTCTTTTAAGTTTTTGTTTTTAGAAGAGCAGCCAATGCTCTTAGCCACTGAGCCATCTCTCCAGCTCTTGGTGAGCCATTTCTTCAGAAAAATTTTCACCATACTTGTTGCCTATTTAATTCTAAGATCTCCACCTGATCATTTTTTTCTCTTCATTTTTATTATTTGTGTATGGGGTTTCCCAAGCTTGGCCTCCAGGTCTTTTTACTTTTTCACTGGAATCATTTAACCTTAACTATGTCTTGCTGTAGTTTCTTAATTTGGTAAGGAGTACAATATTCATCTCACCTGGGAAGTGTGTTAATGCTCTGATTAATGTTTTAGCAAGACCACAGTGGTAGCTAGCAAGGGGTTGGGGGTAGAGTGATGGGGGAACAGGGAGGGATGGGGACAGAAATGGTACAGGGATTAGTTAGGAAGGAGCAGTCTAAGGTATCTGGGGTGGTGGCTTAGATAGGGTTCACAAAGTAGATGAAAAATGAGGTGATGTTGAAATGGCAATGATTTGGACTTGAGGACTGAGTGAGTGGAAGGGGGCAGGAATGGGTCAGGTTCCTGGCAATTGAACAGATGAAGCAAAAAGGAATATCTGAGCTGGGAGTGCATCTCTTCCTATCCTTTGTGAGCCCTTTGTTTTGGAGTAACCTCAGAGATATTCATGGAGAGGCAGTGGCATCTAGACATGGCTTTGCTTTAATCCCAGCACTCAGGGAGGCAGAGGCGGGTAGATCTCTTAGTTTGAGACCAGCTTGCTCTACAAAGTGAGACGAGGACAGCCAAGGCTATACAGAGAAATCCCGTGTCAAAACAAAAGAAAGGGCTATGAGTCCATGAAAACACTGTTTAGGGCTGTCATTGACCTGCAAATGGTCTATTTAAACAAATAGAAGTTGATCTGTTTCATGTAACTGTTTGTTTCACATAATTATTCATATAATGAAATTGGCCATTGGATGTTTTCTGCTTTTGCAACACTGTGATGATGTCTTAAACCTGGCAGTTCATGCCTGAATTCCTAGAACTCAGGAAGCTGAATTATAAAGATCACCATGAGTTCAAGGACAGCCTGAGCTACAGAGTTAAGTTCCAAGTCATCCTGAATTAGAGTGAGACCCTGTCTCAAAACATTTTTTCAAACCTAAATTCAGGCTGAGGCTGAAGGTCCCTGGTAGAGTGTTCTTCACATACATGGTCTCAGGTTCCATCCCTAGCACACAGGCACACTTACACACACACACACACACACAAAGGATCCATGGTGGCTGAGGTGGTTCCACGGTCAAGAGTGCTTACTGGGGTGAGAAAGCTCAGCCAGTCAAAAGCTCAGCATTTGTCACCAATCCTGACAAGCTGAGTTCAATTTCCAAGATCCATAGGGTAGAGTGAGAAAAGTGACTCCCATAGGTTGTCTTTAACCTCCACACATGCACCGAGGCTCATCCATGTACCTACACAGCAAATAAATGTAAACTTTCTTGGTTTATTTTTGTTGTTATTGTTTTGAGACAGGGTTTCTTTGTATAGCCCTGGCTGTCCTAAAACTTGCTGTGTATACTAGGCTGGCCTCAAACTCAGAAATTTGCCTGTCTGCCTCCTGAGTGCTAGGATTAAAGGCATGACTCACAACCTTTAATTACAGCAGGAGTATCTAATGTTTTTTGCAGACTCCTACACTGTAAAAACACATACTCACTGCTGGGCTTGATGGTGTGCACCTTTAATTCCCTGCACCAGGGAGGCAGAGGCAGGTGGATTTCTGAGTTTGAGGTCATTCAGGTCTACAAAGTGAGTCCAGGACAGCCAGGGCTATTACACAGAGAAACCCTGTCTCGAATAAAGAAAAAAATAAAAAGGTGCATACTCATATACGTAATTAATAGTAAAAGTAAAAGAAAATCTTCCTGGGTTGGAGCCATAGTTCAGCAGTTAAGAGCATTGGCTTCTTTTCCCAAAGACCCAGGTTCAAGTCCCAATACCCACATGACTGCTCACAACTGTCTATTTTAACTCCAGTCCTGAGAGATCTGATGCCCTCTCTTCTGGCCTCCCTGGCCACTAGGTATGCATGTGGTACACAGACATATATGTAGGCAAAAACCCGTACACATAAACAGAATTTTTTTTTGAGACAAGGTTTCTCTGTGTAACCCTGGCTATCCTGTAATTCACTTTGTAGACCAGGTTGGCCAAGAACTCAGAGATCCACCTGGTTCTGCCTCTCGAATGCTGGGATTAAAGGCATGAACCACTACTGCCTAGCTTCTTTTTAGTTTGAAAGGAAAAAATAAAAATGGAATCTTGGCAATTGCTGCTGCAGCCACATCATACTTGAAATGAGAAGAGTGATGAGGAAGAGATCTTAAGGGAAGGGGGAGAGGAGAATGGAATACATGTGACATGGAAGTGGAGGAGATCAGCAAGAGGAGGGCAATAGGGAGGGGGATGAATAAGAACAAAGTATTTTCATATATGTTTATGAAAACCTCATAATGATAAAACACTTAATTTAACAAAGAAAAGGAAACTATAAAACAAAAAGGACACAAGGAGAAAATAAAGATAGAGAAGGAAGAAATCTCTGCCACTGTTTCATGGGCCAGGAGCAGCTAAGGTCAGGCATAGCAAGTTCCTTTTGTCTAACATACACAACATAACTTTCCACTAACACTTTTTCTAAGCTGGGTCTGGACTGTGGGGTAAGGTAAATGTGGCTGTGATCCTAGGAATAGGAATTTATTACTTCCCAGTTGTAGAATCTTGGTCACTAACTAGTTGTTCCAAACCTTTTTGGTCATTTTCTGTAAAAGAAAAATGATAATTGTAATTTCTATCATTTTGGTGGGGAAAACTATTGTGAATGTAAGATGAGGAGTGTTGGCTCTCAGACTTTGGGCATGGGATTCACAAATCCACTTCTTTCATTCACTAGGGGGGCCTTGAACAAGTAAATATCTATAGACCTGTTTCCTCATCAAAAATAAGGATAAAGCCAAGTGAGGCGGCACACACCTGGTCATTTAATTCCAAGTACGCCTGAGGCTGACACATAAGGAGGTTTATAACCCTGCCAGGACTGGAATAGGTTCAAGGCTAGTCTGGGTAACTTAATGAGACACCGTCCCAAAAAAAGGTATTTTAGTCCCAGCACTCAGGAAGGGAGGCAGAGGCAGGTGGATCTCTGTGAGTTCGAGGCAAGCGTGGTGTACAAAGCAAGTCCAGGATAGCCAAGGCTACACAGAGAAACCCTGTCTGGAAAAAACAACAACAAAAAAGGTGTTTTTCCAAAGGCCTCATGATATAGCTCAGCAGCAAAATACTTGTACAGCACATGTATACCCTGGGTTTGAATCCCCAGGACTATTCTCTCCACATGCACAAAAATATATTTTAAAAAGAATACTAACTAGTACTTCCATAGTACCAAGTATAAGGACCTGATTTACTTCATTTTTATTGGGGGGGGGATACACATTGTCACGGTGCATGTGTTCTACTACTGTGTGAGTTCCAGAGATTAAACTCAGGTCATCAGGCTTCGTGGCAAGTGCCTTTTCTCACTGAGCCATCTCACTGGTCCCCAAGTTATTTATTTATTTATTTTTGTTTTTTTATTTGTTTGTTTTGAGACAGGGCCTCATTATATAGCTCTGGCTATCCTGGAACTCTCAGGATAGCTGTGACCAGGCTGTAGACCAGGCTGGCCTCAAATTCACAGAGATCAGTCACCCTGCCTCTGCCTCTCAAGTGTTGGTATCAAAGGCATGCCAGGTCCTCAAGTATTTTTTAAAGGAGGTAGCCTTGTTATATAGTCTAGTGTGTGCATGTCTGTGTCTGTGTCCATCTTCCTGTCTCTGTCTCCAGGAACTGTGTATTACAGGCCTGCATTACCAGGCTCAACAGACATTATTATTTCTTAAGGTTAATCCCTTGTTCCAGTGTCTTGCACTCAATTTATATTACTTAAATCATTAAAATATTAAAGGCTTTTCCGGCCATTTTGTGAAATATTTCCCATGTAAAAACCGTTCATGGCTGATTTTTTTAAACATTATTTGGATGAAACAGAGACGAGGAAATAGATGTTTATTGCCCTGTTGGTAGCTAAGCTTTAGAAAAGGAACCTTGTGATCTGGGTTCACATTTCTGTTCTTATAGTGCTTCACTTTGTACGTTCAGGCCCATTGCTGGAAGACTGGGACATAATTAGCCCTAAAGATGTCATTGGATCCGATGTGTTACTGGCTGAGAAGCGACCCTCACTGACGACAGTTGCCTTGCCTTTTACACAATCCATCCTCTCTCAGGTGATTTCAGGAGGTGGGGGGTTTCACTTTAGCTGTGGTTGGAGGGAAGGGCCTATCTGGAATTCCCATTCCTGAGCTTGCTAGTTGGCGTCTGCCCTAAACCCCCACAGGTAACCTGTAGCTTCCATCTCCCCTTCCTCTCCAGGTGGGTCGTACATTGTCTAAGGTCCAGCAGGTGCTGAGTTGGTCTTATGGGGAAGATGTCAAGCCTTTCAAGCCACCACTGAGTGATGCTGAGTTTCACACATACCTGAACCATGAAGGCCAGCTTTCCCGTCCTGAGGAGTTGCGCTTACGGATCTACCATGGCGGAGTGGAGCCTTCACTTCGAAAGGTGAGTTGCCTTAGTCACTGACTGCATCCATCACTCTGTGGTCACTGGTAGCTTGTTAGATACGTTCAGTGGAGCATACTGTCATAGGTACGGTAGAAAAAAATCCAAGGAAGGGGGTTCTGTGTCAGGTAGGTCTTAAGAGTCAGTGGCAAGAAGGCAAACCTATTACGAGGAGGACAGAGGACACAAGAGACAGGGTGGGTAGTGATTCATTGACATGGGTGTGACAACTCCGTAGTTGAAGCTGAACTTCATATCTTCTTTTGTCTCTGGCTAGGTGGTATGGCGGTACCTCCTGAATGTGTACCCAGATGGGCTAACGGGCCGTGAGCGGATGGACTACATGAAACGTAAGAGCCGAGAGTATGAGCAGCTCAAAAGTGAGTGGGCCCAGCGAGTGAACCCTGAAGACCTGGAGTTCATCCGCAGCACAGTCCTCAAGGATGTCCTTCGCACAGACCGAGCCCACCCCTACTATGCAGGGCCTGAGGACAGTCCACACCTACGGGCCCTGCATGACTTGCTCACCACCTATGCTGTTACTCATCCACAGGTATCATACTGCCAGGGCATGAGTGACCTGGCCTCACCCATCCTTGCTGTCATGGACCATGAAGGCCATGCCTTTGTGTGCTTTTGTGGCATCATGAAGCGCCTGGCTGCCAACTTCCATCCTGATGGCCGTGCCATGGCCACCAAGTTTGCCCACCTCAAACTGTTATTGAGACATGCTGACCCAGACTTCTACCAGTACCTGCAAGAAGCAGGTGCCGACGACCTCTTTTTCTGTTACCGCTGGCTGCTGCTGGAGCTTAAGCGTGAGTTTGCCTTTGATGATGCTCTCCGAATGCTAGAGGTCACCTGGAGTTCACTGCCCCCTGACCCTCCTGAACATGAAGTGGAGCTTGTCGGACCTCCCAGCCAAGTGGCAGACACTGGCTTTGGTAGCCACAGGGGACGGGCAGTACGTCAGAGGCATATGCTGAGGCCTGCTGGTGGAGGTGGCAGTCCTTTTGAAGATGCTATTGTCCACTTAGCTACATCTAGCCAAGGACCTAGTGGTGGAGGACGTCTCCTGAGACAGGCCAGCCTGGATGGTCTCCAGCAACTCAGGGATAACATGGGCCCCAGGAAGGACCTTCTGGTTCAACTATCCCACTCACCTACCCTAATTAGCTCTAAGTCTCTCTCTGAGCCGTTGCTGAACTCCCCAGATCCACTCCTCTCCTCCTCTTCTCGGCCCGATTCCCCATCTTCGTCATCTCCTCCATCTACCCAGGAGGCTTCTCCTTCTGGTGACATAGCTGTAGGATCTCCCTTGATGCAAGAGATAGGTTCTCCCAGAGACCCTGGGAAGTCCTTACCACCCCCACCTCCAATGGGCCTTCCTCCACCCCAGGAGTTTGGCCGAGGGAACCCCTTTATGCTCTTCCTTTGCCTGGCTATCCTGCTGGAGCACCGTGACCACATCATGCGCAATGGGCTGGATTACAATGAGCTAGCCATGCATTTTGACCGACTGGTGAGGAAGCACCATCTAGGGCGTGTCTTAAGAAGGGCCAAGGCTCTCTTTGCTGATTACCTACAGTCGGAAGTATGGGACTCAGAGGAGGGGGCCGAGGCCACAGCCCCATCTTGAATGTACTCCCTCCAACCTTCCATCCCCAGCAACACTCCATAGTTTGCCATGAGAGCCTACACCTGAGACTTTATTCCCTGCCTGCCAACCCCAGACATTGGAGCCTGGGGCCCTTTCTCCCCAGGTTTAAAACTGTGTGGTTCAGTGTTGGCGCTACTCCACAGAGGCTGTGGCCTCTTTTCTGTATTTGTTTTGTTTCTAAACTATACTTTGCACACACAAAGGTTACTGTGGTATTTGTGTTTCTCTACTTCCTGGATGTTGTAGAAGTTACTGTGGGCTCTTCAGTTGATGGGGCTGAAATACCTCACTTGATTCAGGGTGACTCCTGTTTTCTCAGACACAAGGAGAATAGTTGTTGAAAATCAGTTACGGGTGAGCCCAGCCCAGGGACTGCTCCAGAAAAGGCAAAATCTATGTTTGCTTGGTTGTTTTTTGTTTTTTGTTTTTTTTTTGGGGGGGGGTATCTGTCTGCTTGGAATATAAAGGGCTGTTTGATAGCTGTGTTATTTCAGGACAGGCACAAAAAGATGAGGAAGAAAAAATTTTTATCTAAAAAGGGCAAGATTTGTGCCTCTTTAAAAGCATGGTGGTACATGCCTTTAATCCCAGGATTCAGAGATAGAGGCAAGTGGATCTCTCTGAGTTCAAGGCTAGCTTGGTCTACAGAGTGAGTTCTAGTGACAGAATAGCCAGAGCTACATAGTGAGACCCCGCCTAAATAAATAAATAAATAAATAAATGAGACAAAACCCCAAGATGACAATAACAAAAAGAGACAAGAGTATCTACAGCCTAAAGAGAGAAACATCTGGGCATTCCATGGTATTCCACTCATCACTTCTAACATCTGGATTCTTCTTTGTGGGTCTTACCAGTGCAAGATGCTGGCAGCCCTGATCAGGGGTCTAAGGTTACTAGCTTTCCATGTGCTTTGGAACCAGCTTGTGGAACTATGACATTCCATGGCTAGAACCCTAAGCAGGTTTCTAGTTGATGGATGTCTGGTTTAACCATGTCAGCATATGTGCCCATTCCACATCAGTAATATGGATAAGAGAACTCAAGCAATGATAAACTTGGGCCCTAAAACTTGGGCCCTAAAAAGAGTTTGCCTAAGTATTTGCAAGATAATGGCTCAGTGGTAAAAACACTCACCAGCCTGGCAGTGGTGGTGCATGCCTTTAATCCCAGCATTCAGGAGGTAGAAGCAGGTAGATCTCGTGAGTTCTAGGAGAGCCAAGGCTACACAGAGAAACCCTGTCTTGAAAACAAAACAAAACAAAAAAACCATTATAGGATTAGAGAGATTGCTCAGTAGTTAAGAGCACTGACTGCTTTTCCAAAGGACCTGGATTCAATTCCCAATTCCCACATGGCAGCTCACAACTGTCTGTAACTCCAGGATCCAATATCCTCATACAGAAATATATGCAGGCAAAACACCAGTGCACATTAGATAGATAGATAGATAGATAGATAGATAGATAGATAGACAGATAGACAGACAGACAGACAGACAGATAAAAGAGCAGCTCTTCCAGAGGACCTAGGTTCAATTCCCAGCACCCACATGGCAGCTCACAACTTTGCCTTTGATGATGCACTATATTATATTGAACACTATATTTAAAAAAAAGGCAGCCCAATTTCCTCAATCAGAATGTGTAGTTCTCCCACAAGGTAACTGTCCTCTACTAAGGATATTATAGGTGATGGATAAGCTAATTAGAGTTCCCAAGCAATGACCTTGCTGTGCCAAAAGTTATGCTGCCAGAGATGAAGAGACACCAGGGAAAGCATCTTCTTATCTGCTCCCCTCATCCCCCAGATTACCATGTGAAGTTGAGGATGGCTCTTAAAAGGTTCTTATCATCCTGAAGTAGTGGTAGAGAAGGAATAGTCACTTGAAAAGCAGGATAAACTATCTTATTGTGTCCAGGGTATTCAAATACTATGGGTGTACCAAGTGTATACTATGAACAAGGGGCTGGACTCTATGGAAGCCGTCCATAATATGAAAGTATAAGGGCTTTCTGGGGACCTTATGTGTTTCTTTTCTCAGTAACTAGCTGATACCATACAGGGTATGTTGTATTATTCTGATTTTATCAATCTTTCAAACACTTTAATTTTGTTGTTTGTTGAGACAGAGTCTTTCTATATAGCTCTGGCTGGCCTCAAACTCAGAAAGTCTCCTGCCTCTACCTCCTGAGTGCTGGGATTAAAAGTATGTGCCACCATGTTGGGCTTTAATGTTAATTTTATGTGTATGGGTGGGTGTTTTGCCTGCACGTGTGTATGTCTATGCACCACTTGTGTGCCTGAAGTTTGCAGAGGACAGAAAATGGCATCAGATCCCCTGAAACTGGATACAGATGGTTGTGAGCTCCCATTTGGGTGCTGGGAATGAAAACCAGGCCTTCTGGGAGAGCAACCAGTACTCTTGTTTCATTGTTTTGTTTTGTTTTGTTTTGTTTGAGACAGGGTTTCTTTGTATATTCTTGGCTGTCCTGGAACCAGCTCTGTAGACCAGGCTGGTCTTAAGCTTACAGAGATCGATCTGCCTCCAGAATACTAGGATTAAAAGCATGTACCACCACCATCCAGTATTCTTAAGACAATGAGCCATCTGATATTTAAAGTCAGTTCTGTGTATGGCAACTTGGAACCAATGAGCTAGACACAGTGGCACACGCCTTTAATCCTAGCACTTGGGGAGGCAAAGGGAGGTGGAGTTTGAGGCCAACCTGGTCTACAAAGCAAGTCTAGGACAGCCAAGGCTACACAGAAAAACCCTGTCTCAAAAAAAGAAAAAAAAATGCCAATGAATCCATTCTTTGAACAGGAAGCTTCAGCTCTGAAAGGCAGAAACCTCTATTCTTTCTCTAAGATGCCTGGTCCATTCCAAGATAGGAAATGATATATATTGCTGAAACTACCACTAGAGAAACTTCAGAGGAAAATATGGGTTCCAGGGCTGACAAAAGAGGGCTTAGTGGGTAAAAGCTACCAAGCCTGATAAGTTCAGTTTGATCCCCAGGACCCACATGGTGGAAAGAGAAAACTGACTCATCTAAGTAAGTTGTCCTCTGACCTCTACATGTACTTTCCCCACCCCCCAAAAAAACACACAAAATTAATAAATAAATATAATAAAAATATTTTCTTAGAGGCAGGCATGGTGGCATATGCTGTTAATATCAGCACTTGGGAGGCAGAGGTAGGCAGATCTCTGAGCTCAAGGCCAGTCTGGTCTACAAAGTGAGTTACAAGATAGCCAGGGCTATACAGAGAAACCCTGTCTCAAAAAAAAACCCCACTATTATATAATATATGAAAAACGGATTACAGAAATTGTAGTACAGCTCTAAGACCCAGGAGAGCATTAAAAAAGTCTTTTTTTTTAAACATGTCTTTTTAAAAATTTAATTAAAAACTTATTTGCTTTTAATGCATTGGTGTTTTGCCTGCATGTCTGTCTCCCTCAGAATTGGAGTCATAGCCAGTTGTGAACTGTGGGTGCTGGGAGTTGAAACTTGGTCCTTCCGGAAAAGCAGCCAGTGTTCTTAACCACTGAGCCATCTCTCCAGCCCCACAGAAGGCAGTCTTCAACTGACAATGTGTTTTGAGAGATAGATGCCTAAAGGCAAATACAGTCTGGGCTAGGGAAATGGAAATGCATTATGGCTCTTCTTACCTTCTCTCCATGATGCCTTGGAAAACTCTTTGCCCGCTCTCTCCTACTGAAGAAATTATCCAGACCCCAAGTACAGATGTCTAGACAGCTCCTGTGAAGATAGCAACCATCCTAGGAGAAGAAATGGGCAGCCAGGAGCCATCAGTCTTCTGGATGCCAGGACCACTGGATATTCTGAAGGAGACTACTTCCTTACAGCATGGTTTTCTTCCAAGGGTTTAATGATTACTCCTTACTAGAACCCTTGCAGGTGTTACGAGAGCAGGCATGAGTAATAACTACTTCTGTGGTGCTAGGGGCCATACAGTCTGGCACATCCCTCACACTTTTATCCACCCCCTGAAGTCCAGGTAAGTGAACAGGGGGAGTATGGTTTCAGCCTTCCTCAATGCATTTTGCCAGCTAAAGTAGCAAGTAACTTCAGTTAATTTGAGCTCATCACGAGAATATAGATAGTAAGTCGGTGAAACTATCGGCAGAGAAAAATAGGCTGGAAGTATCAGCTATTTCTAAAAGTGTAACAAGTAACTTCCAAACTTAGCAGCTCAAAACAAGGATTTATTTATCTTGAAGTTTTCAAAGGTCAGGAATCTGGCAGTAGCTTAACTGGGTGGCTTTATCCCAGGGTTATTCCTGAGGTTTCAGTTGAGTTGTCAGCCTGGAAGCCTGATAGAGCAATGGCTTCAATCCCATCATGGCCCATTGGTAGGGCAATTGGCAAGGGTTTTCAGTTCTTAACCTGAGCCATTTCTTGGGATTCTTCACAACATGAATCTTAAACAAGCAGATAAGATCATGACCAAGATATAAATCACAAGACAGAAATCCCAGTGCCTACTACACTCTGAGAAATGAAAGACTGTGTACATGTGTGCACACACAGAGCCTTCATCTCATTATGCAGCAAGCAAGCTGCTGGAATTACAGGTCTGGACCACCACACCCACAATTTGCAGTATTAGGGAATGGATGCAGGATTTTATGCATGATATGCAGGCATTTTACCAACTGAGTTACACCCCCAGCCCTTAAAATAGTAAGTGCAGAAAATGAAATATTAGAACTAAGTCCTGATATATAAGTCGTTACCAAAGACTCAAGAGCTGGAGAAGTGGGCTCAGCAGTTAAGAGGACTAGCTGCTCTTCCAGAGGTCCTAAGTTCAATTCCCAGCAACCACATGGTGGCTCACAACCATCTATAATGAGATCTGGTGTCCTCTTCTGGTATGCAGGTACACATGCAGACAGAACACTATAATATTTAAAAAAAAAAAAAGCTGGAGAAGCTGGTGGGGGCAGGTGGCACAAGCCGATAATCCCAGCATTGTGGTTGGCAGAAGCAGGGGGATCTCTATGAGTTCAAAGCCACCCTGGTCTACATCTACAAAGAGAGTCCGGGTCAGTCAAGGCTACACAGAATCCCTATCTCAAAAAAAAAAAAAAAAAAAAAAAAGCTGGAGTTTAAAACACTGGCTGCTCTTCCAGAGGACCTGATTTCAGTTCCCAGCAACCACATGGCAGCTCACAGCCTGCAATCCCAAGGGATCTAACCCCCTGGTCTCTGGGGACACCAGGCATACACATTGTGTACATACACACACAAAGGCAAAACACCTATACACTTAAATTTTTGAAAAAGACAAGACCCTAACTGCAGTTTTTTTAAAAAAGTCTAAGCTAAGAATGGTGGAATACACTTACAATCCTAGCACTACCAAGGTTGAGACCGAAGTATCTCACATTTGAGGACAGCTGGATCAACAATAAGATCCTGTCTAAATAAAGCGGTGGTGGTGGGGGGTGTGTGTGTGACATGGTTCAGTGGATACAGGCACTTGCTGCTAAGCCTGTGGACCAGAATTCTGTCCCCAGGACACATAGAGGAGAGAACAAACTTCCTAAAAGTAGTTGTCCTCTTATCTCAACATGTGCAACTTCTCATACATACACAGAAAAGATTACGAAGGATACAGAAAAGTCATACAGATTAATAAAGGTATGTTTGCCAAACACATTTAAGCTTGAGATTATGCCTGTGTGTATTATATATATTAGGTATATAATTTCTGCCTAAATTTTCTTTTTATTGCTATGTCCAAAAGCAACTTGGGGAGGAAAGGCTTTATTTCACTTTACAGCTTACATCATGAAGGAAAGTTAGGGCAAGAACCTGGAAGCAGGAGCTGAAACAGAGCTTCCATGGAGGAATGTTGCTGAATGGTCCTCTGGAGTGACAGAACATACAGAATGAATATATATATATATATACACATATATATATATATGTGTGTAGGTGTGTGTATGTATATTCACTCTGCACACTCACATGCACTCATTCTTTCATTTCTCAGAATATATGTGTATATATGTATATGTATATATGATATATATATGTTATATATATGGGATTAGAATGACTTACAGGCTGTGTTCCAGCTAACCCAGTAATGGCTGGCTGTGAACAGAAAGTCCAAGAATACAGTAGTTGCTCAGTCCATGAGGCTGGATGTCTCAGCTGGCCTTCAGTAGATGCTGGAATCTGTAAGAAGTAGGCTCTAATACCAGTGTAGAAATAACTAGCTAAGAAGGACAAGCAGGAAAAGAAAAAAGTTTCCTTCTCTCTTATATAGGTTTCCAGCAGAAGGTATGGGCCCGATTAAAGGGGTGACAAGAGGGACTGCCTCTGACATAATCTGATTGGCCAGCTCTTTGATCACCCCCCCCCCCCAGGGGGAAGCAGCCTTACCAGGCCACAGAGGATGACAATGCAGGCACTCCTGATGAGATCTGATAGACTAAGATCAGAAGGAAGGAGAGGAGGACCTACCTCCCCTATCAGTGGACTTGGGGAGGGAGGTTGGGACTGGGAGGGGAGGAGGGAGGGGCTTATGGGGGGATACAAAGTGAATAAAGTGTAATTAATAGAAGTTAAAAAAAGGGTGACTTCACACCTCAAGACCCAGATTAAAGGCCTAGTCCAGCCTCAAGACCTAGATTAGAAGTAGATCCTTTGACTTCAAATTAAGAAAATAAAAATTCTCCCACAGGTGTGCCCTCTATTTCCGGATTTTAGTTAATTCCATATGTGGTCAAGTTGTCAACCAAGAATAGCCATCACAGCTGCTTACTGGTTTGCCCTCCATGACTTTTTCAGCCTGCTTTCTTATATAACTCATGACCATCTGCACAGGGATGGTACTTTCCACAGTGGGCTAAACCCTCCTACAGCCATCTTTTTTTTTTTTATAACAAAATGCCCCACACACTTGCCTATAGGCCGGTCTAATGGAAGCATTTTCTCATATGGGGTCCCTTTGCCAAGATATGTCAGGTTGGCAAAATATATATAATATATATATATGTAATATATATATATTGATATAACCTTCCATTTAAATGGAAAAAAGTGTCTTTTATATTAACAGTTATAAAACTAGATACCATTAGGGCACGAATAAGGCCTCGGTAGGGGCTGGAGAGATGGTTCAGCAGTTAAGAGCACTGTCTGCTCTTCCAGAGATCCTGAGTTCAGTTCCCAGCAACCACATGGTGGCTCACAACCATCTGTAGTGAGATCTGGTGTCCTCTTCTGGTGTGTAGGTGTACATGCAGCCAGAACACCATATAAATAATAACAAACTAACAAACAAATAAATAAAATTTAAAAAATAAAAAAGAAGGCCTTGGTAAACTCAAGAGTATCCTAATTAAAGGTTGCAAGTATAATTAAGTGTCATAGCATTTGCCTAGAATGTACAAGGCCCTGGTTACAGCCTCAGCACTACAAAAAAGTTATGTGTGTGTGTGTGTGTGTGTGTGTATTTTCTGAACAAATAAACTAGCAACAAGTTTTGAAACACCCTTAGATGAAAGATAAAATAAATATTATAAAATAACAATGAATGTATTATAGGCAAAATTTGTGGAACAAAGCACATTTGATTAATAGAAGAAAATATGTAGCTTTAAACACATTCATCAAGAAAGAAAGGAAGAGGGCTGGCAAGATGGCTCAGAGGTTAAGAGTTCTGGCTGTTCTTCCAGAGGTCCTGAGTTCAATTCCCAGGAACCACACATGGTGGCTCATAACCATCTATAATGAGATCTGGTGTTCTCTTCTGGCCTGCTGACACACATGCAGGCAGAATAAAGTATAAATAAATCCTCTTTTTTTTTTAAAGGAGGGGATGGAGAGATTGCTCAGTGGTTAAGTATACTGGCTGCTCTTCCAGAGGACAAAAATGTGTGTTCAATTCCCAGCACCCACATGCTGGCTCACAACTTCTGTAACTCCATTTCCATGAAATCTGATGCCCTGCAAGCCCTTCTGCAAGCACTGGATGCATGTGGTGCAGAGACACATATGCAAGCAAAACACCCATAACACCCATACACATAAAGTAAAATAAATAAATTATTAAATTTATGTATGTAGGTATTTATTTATTGAGTTTTCCAGATATGGTTTCTCTGTGTGGCCCTGGTTATCCTGGAACTCGCTCTGTAGACCAGGTTGGGCTCAAACTCAGGAGATTCACTTTCCTCTGGCTCCCAAATTCTGGAAGGAGCCCACTACCACTGCCTGGCTTGATTTCATTTTTTTAAAGAAATGAGCCAGGGATGGCAGCTCACACCTGTAGTCCCAATTCTTATGATGATAACACATGAGGACTGTTGTGACTTAAAGGACAACTTGAGCTAGGGAGTGAATTACAGGCCAGCCACCATTACATAGGGAGGTAGAGAGAAACTGAAATAGAAGATCCAAGCATTCTGCTCGAGAAGTGAGGTGAAGCTTGATGGCTTAGTCCTGAAATTCTAGCACTTGGAAGGCAGGGGAAACTCCATGAGTTTGAGGCTGCTCTGGGCTTCATAAGACCCTGTCTCAAAGAAAAGAACAAACACAAGCTGGGTATTGTAGCATGTGCCTTTAATCTTAACCTTTGGGAGTTAGAGTCAGGCAGATCTTTGTAAGTATGAGGCCACCCTAAGTCTATATAGCAAATTCCTGGCCAGCCAGGCTATAGAATAAGGCCTTGTCTCAAAAAAAAAAATTAAAAATTAAATTAAAATCCATAGTACCCTCCAGTCTCAACTCTTCAGAAGCTGAATCAGGAGTGTGACTTGAGCCAAGGTGTTTGAGGCCTTCTTAGGAAACTTAGCATTAGCTGGGAGCAGTGGCACATGCCTGTAATCCCAGCACTCAGGGGAGCACAGGCATGTGGATCTCTGTGAGTTCCAGGCTACCCTGGTCTACAAAGCAAGTCCAGGACAGTCAAGGCTACACAGAGAAACCCTGTCTGTGAAAAAAAAAGAAGAAGAAGAAGGAAACTCATCAAGATCCCATTTTCAAATAAATCAAGAAAGTTGGCTATTGCAATGCACATCTATAGTACTGGGCAGAAAGACTGAGAGTGTGAGGCTATCCTGGGCTCTGCAGTGACTTCTAGTCCAGCTTACAATACATCAAGACACCCTGTCCATAAGTAGGTAGGTAGATAGATAGATAGATATAAAAGACATTTCATGCTCTTTGATGGGAAGATTTTGGTGATGTATTAGGTATCTACTGATACCAAAGTATCACAAAGCTCACTGGCTACATCAGGCATGATGCAGCATGCCTGTAGTTCTAGCCTTTGTGAGGCTCACCGGGCAAGGGAACTAGGCTCTGTCTCACAAGTTGAGCTACACAGTGAGACCCTGTCTCAGGACAAAGCAAGCAAGCAAGCAAGCATGCAAACAAACAAACAAACATCTCCCATGGTTTTAGAGGGTTAGAATTCTGGGAGTAGCTTAGTTAGGTGGCTCTAGTTCATAGTGCTCACAGGTTACTGCTAGTCAGTGTGTCAGCCTAGACAGCAGTTCTCTGGAGGTGTGGATCCACTTCTAAGAAGGCCTGCTCCTACAGCTGTTGGAAGGAAATCTCAGTTCCATGTTACTTTAGCCCCTTCGTATAGGACTACTCTTGACAAACCAGGAAACATTTTACAGAAGGCTCAGTCTTCGTGAGAGAACAGTTTTGAACACGACAGAGTATCACTTCTGCTTTGGTTACTTTGAACATTACAACTGATTCACTAAGTATAGTCCATACCCAAGGGCAAGGAAAGTAGGCTCCAATTCTTTTGTTTGGCATTTTTCTTGGGGGGTAGGCAGGATATAACTGTTTAGGTAGCCCAGATTGGCTTTGAATGGAAGATCCTATTGCCTCAGCAACACCCCCCCCAAGTGCTAGGATTACTGGTTTAAATTAGCACACCCAATTAAGGTACCAAATCTTAATGGGAGCAGTATCAGTGTGCACATACTTTAAAACCACAGGTAATATCATGGTGTCATTCTCAAATCTTTACATTAAATGCAATTCAAAAAAAACATCCAATTTTTATTTGCTTGTTTCAATACAGGATCTCACCAAAGGCTAGCTAAAGTTAGCCTGGAACCTGTTAAAGCCTCAAACTCACAATCCTGCCTCAGTTTCCTGATAGATGGTGATGAGACATGTGGCTCAATGGCAGAGTAAAACCAGACACAGCTCTCCTCTGTGTTGGACTATAAGTCAATGGACTTAGACATGCTGGGCAAGCACTCTACTACTGAGCTAAACCCCATACAAGGATTGAGAATCCTAAACTAAAAGCAAAACTATAGTGCTAACGGAATAACCTGCATAAGAGTATCTTTGGGACTTTGGGAAAAAGGATTTCTTTAAAAATACAGACAAGTTGGTTGTGATGATCCCAGCACTGAAGAAGCTGAGGCAAGGGGTTTAGGAGTTCAATGATAGCCTGAGCATACAGTGAAGTATAGACCACAGGGTGAGAAATGATTAGATCAAAATTAAATGTATCTAACTAAAGATACTACCTACAAATTTAATAACATGAAAATACATGACAATCACTGAGAAATATGGGACTAAGACTAACAGGAACCATAGATGAATGGCACCTGAAGGTTAATAAAGCTATTTGTGTTGGGGTTGGTGGTAGAGTGTGGAAAAAGCCTTTATGAAATTGAGCAAATTCATCTTATGAGTGAAAAAATATAGAGTCCCTGAAGGCAAAAGAGTTATTAGACACTGAAGGCTGGGAAAGAGCAAATTTGCAAAAGTCAGTCCTTTGGATCAAGAGCTATTATCCTGAATAGAGAGCAAAATTCATGCTGTGGATTGGGATTTGCACCCCCTGAAGATAGAATACCTGTTTTGCTGAAAGCATTATCAGGCTTAAGGAGACTGTCAGATGGGGATAAGAGCTGAAGTCAGAAATGAGAAGGACGACACTAAGGGAAAGATTCCCATAACAAAGCGAGACGTTAGGCACAGGTGATAAAGAAGTAGGGGTTAAGGATTCGGAAATGTAGGGTCTGACACGAAGAGCTCTGAAGGTGATGACATTGGGGCTTTAAGGGATATGAGGTTAAAGTCCTAAAAAGAAAAAGAAAAAAAGATTGGTTTCTGAGGATGGTAGTTCATTGGCACCGATCTGCTGTCAATTACGACTTCTATCGAAAAGGATAAATAACTGCAAAGGGAGTGAATATCTCGTCAGGGAGGACAAGGCTATTTGAATCCAAACGTTTGTGGATGGAGCGGGGGACAATATCTCAGCTAAACGAGAAATGCTTAAAGTAGGATGCACTGAACTCATAAAGTTTCTATTCCCGGAAGCCGGCAAGGCGAATTGCTTCCTCTGCCTGACTTTCCCTCTAGCCAACGCCCCACGCCTACCTTAACCAATGAGCGCGCGCGCTGGGTGACGTTCTGTGACGCATCCGCTACGCTTGCTTTATCAGGCGTCTTCTCGCGTGGCAGCCTCTCTCTTCTCGTGGTTCCTTAGAGCTCGCCGTTTCTACAGCTTTGGCTTTTAATTTCCAGGTAAGCAGCGTTTGTCTTGCGTCGTGGTTGTCCCTCACCTCGCTTCCTTGCTTCCCAGGGGCGGGGAATGAGAGTAGAAAGAGGAGCGGCTGCTGACACGTAGGCTTGAGTTTCTCCAGGGAGGGCTTGTCCCAGGCTACAAGAGAAATCTCTGTTGTGAGGCTGTCCTGCTGCATCCGAATGGGAGTAATGCTGGGAGGGACGGACGGGGTCGGTGGCGGCAGTGACCACGCGACAACCTATTTTGGTTGTCTCTTCCCACGTGACCACCGCCATCTTGTTCTGCAGGGAAAGAGGAAATGCAATGCAGTTGTAGGCCTGCGCGACCATACAAAATGACGGGTGTAGAGGCTTGGGATGTTGTGGGCATGCGCGGGAGCGGTCGTCAAATGGCGAACAGGCTCAGTCTGGCTTGCTGGTTCCCGCCTTTTCTGCTCCCCAGTCTCTTGCCATTGATAATCCTTTTTAGCCCATTTGTGTGTGTGTGTGTTTTCCTTGTAATTTTGATAATCCTTTTTAGCCCATTTTGTGTGTGTGTGTGTGTGTTCCCTGTAATTCTCCCGGTGTTTGGCATGTCACCACTTCGCACAGTCACTATATTCCCCAGTATTCCACATACTCTCCCTATAGGACTTGCATTCTGCCATGTCTTCTGAAGAAGGGAAACTCTTCGTGGGAGGGCTCAACTTCAACACCGATGAGCAGGCACTAGAAGACCACTTCAGCAGCTTTGGGCCTATCTCTGAGGGTGAGCCATGGACCAGCCCACGAGTTGAGGCTGGTGGATAAAAGCTAGTCTGGGACCAGTATCTGAAATTCTCCTTAAGTTCCTTATTTTTAAGATATAGTTAGGCTGAGAAAAATCTAATGAGATACAGGATTGGGGGGAGGGGTGGTTGTCTATTCGCCCAAGTGCTATTTGGTGTGTGCTGATTTGTACTGTTTACTTTTCAGGCTACTCCTTTCCATTTAAATGTTAGGATTCTAATATTTCTATTTCTACCCCTCTCCCCCACAGTGGTTGTTGTCAAGGACCGGGAGACTCAAAGATCCCGGGGTTTTGGCTTCATCACCTTCACTAACCCAGAGCATGCTTCAGATGCCATGAGAGCCATGAATGGAGAGGTGAGGCCTCCTGCCTCCAGAGGAGCCTTCTCCCTGTCTGCCACTTTCTTCGTTCTTTCTGTTTTCCCTCTATGTCTGCCAGGGGCAGCGTGGCCACGAAGCCCCTCGGTGTCCACTCACAGGAGCATGACTGCCTTCTGTTCTAGGGGGTGGAGGGCAGCGGCAGACAGAGCCGGGCTGCCTGGGAGGCGACGACTGGTCCTGCATGAGGCGGAGAAGCCACCTGTGGATGGTTGACCTGCTCTGGGCTTAGGTAGTAGAGTCTGCAGACCTGTGGGCCTGGCCCGGAGAGGACCTCGTGAGTCTTCTGGGATGGACTCTGAAGCCTCAAACCAAGAGAGGTGTCTAGCCCAAATAGTCGGGCAGCTTAGAGGAGTGGGGAGGAGAACCCAGCCTGAGTTCAGTCGAGATGTAAGTAGTAGCAGGGGAGCACGGTGGATTCAGGTCGTTTTGTGGGATTTTGTAGCTCCTGGTGAAACCATTCTGGTCAGAGGAGCTTGTTCTGGAGCATGGCACCCAGAGTTTGGTGCTAAGCAGGAATTTCTGGGCTCTTGCCTAACTACCGGTGCCCGATCTTCCCTCTGCTACTCCCGACTGACTGACAGCCCTGCCTCCTTGTGTCTGTCTCCTTCCCATACCTAGTCTCTGGATGGGCGCCAGATCCGTGTGGACCATGCGGGCAAATCTGCCCGGGGAACCAGAGGAGGTGCCTTTGGGGCACATGGGCGTGGTCGCAGCTACTCTAGAGGTAAGTGTAGGGCTGGTTGTATTATGAGATGAGCTAGAACCATTTGTTAGAAGCCTGTCTCTGAACTGCTGCTGTTTAAATATTTTCCCATAGGTGGTGGAGACCAGGGCTATGGAAGTGGAAGATATGACAGTCGACCTGGAGGATATGGATATGGATATGGACGGTCTAGAGACAACAGCGGCAGGTGGGTGCTGAGAGTTTGGGATGCTATATATAGCGCTGGTGTTCTTAATTCAGTAGCCTGATAACTCGCACCTACCTGGAGATGGGAGTTTTTCCATGGTGCTCATACATTTTATGTGTTCTGCTTATACATTTTTAAAGGTTTTGTATTGTGTGGCTTGGGTATATCAAAGGTCAGTGTGCCAGGCTCTGGCAGTCTCCATCACTACAAAAAAGTAGTTAGACTTTATATTGTGGATCCATTATTATGAGGTTGATGTGTATAGTTTTTAATGTTTAATGTCTACAGTGTTGAGTACATTCCTGTAAAACAATTGCGTTTTCCCCAGAAGCCAGGGTGGCTATGACCGCTACTCAGGAGGAAATTACAGAGACAATTATGACAACTGAGATGGGACATGCACACATAATGTAGGTGAACCTGAATATTGGGAGTGAGTCAACCTGTGCTCATCAGACCCTCCTGTCCTGCCCCTCTTGCTTTTCTTCTCATCGCACTGCCCTATATCTCTGCTGCCTTGATGTCTTACCCAGCCAGTTTACCTCAGCATCACTTGGCTGCTCTTGCTTTTAGCTGCATGCCAGAGCTAGTTGTGGGATATGGTGTGGGGTACCCGAAAAGTGATCTTATGTTCTGTTGGGACATGATAGAAATAAGAGGTGGTGTGCTGCATCTTTATCAACTCTGGGAGGTGAGCATGTTTATCAGCCTGTTTCTTCCTGACATCAAAATTCTACCCCTTCTTACTATTCTCAGATACACAAGGAATAACACTCTTCTGATCCAGGATCGTCCTTCCAAAATGCTGTATTTGTAAAGATTTTTGGAGCTGCGCTGAAACATCTGTTTTAGTACATCAAGTTCTATTTTTTAATTGAGCTCCCAAGGTAGTTAGAGACCTTTTAGAACGCTCCAGGTGTTCTTTAAGCATTTTTCTCTTTAAAGACAAATTTTAAGACATTTGTTACAGTCCCAATATTTTTCCTTTAATTAGAATTTTTGTTTAGGTGCTCAGGATTGTTTCTGGCCCCAAAAGGTAGCCAGGCTAATGTTTTTTAAATTAATGGATATTTAGGGACATTTTAAAAAACTTGTACAAATGTTTATCATGGCCAGAAAGTGAGTTCTGAATGTACCTATGAACAATCTGAATCAAGATCATGATTATTTAGAGATTTTTTTATTCAAGATCACCGTCCTGATTACATAGAAGAACTTTAAAATGTTTGTGAATGTCATTTTTTTTTAATACTGGAAGAAAAAGTATTCTGTTGTGTCTGGTGTGTTTAGGATGTCCATTATGGAGCTAATTAAAAGATGAAACCTGAACACAAATCAATATTGATAATGCTTTTTCCTTATTCAACCTAGTTTATAATTTAGAAGTAGAAACAAGTCAGGATGAAGCTTGGAAATGTACAGGGGTGGGCAGAAACTGCTGTAAGAGTTGAGCCTTGAATTTGAAGTTAGGAAAGTTTGGATTGCCTTGTGGGTGTATGGTGAGACATGAAATGTGGTGGATACAGGTAAAAGTCAATTCTCTTATGACTAGAACCGAGTTTTCTGAAGTAGTTTCTTGGTCCTTTTCACAGCTATTGTTTCCTTAAGTTTTCTATTATGAGCACAAGGTCTCATATAAGATTGTCCTGGGAGCATAAGCACATTAGTCTCATGACATGGGCCCTAAACCCTACCATAAACAGAATAGTATGCTATCCCTAAATGATGGAAATTGTGTGTGTGTGTGTGTGGTGTGTGTGGGGGGTGGTCTGGAACCATATGTCAGGCATGAAGGAAATCTGGTTAGAAAACAAGAATTAAGGTTCAGACTAGATTCAGATTCCTAAATTCAAATGTGGGGTACTACTCCCTGCTCTTTGACCTTTGGTGAGACATTTAACTTATTTTCTTAGCATTGTGTTCCACATTTGGGGAGGAGAGTCAAATGAATAATTATATAAAGCCACTAAGGACAATTGGTAAACTTTCTGTTAACAAAGGTTGTCATGAGAAGCCAGTGGTGGCCCTTTAAATTGGGGGGGGGGGACACACGACTATCTTTATCTGTTAAGTTCTGCTTTTACGTTTAGTGGGGTTCTGGTGGCTATCTTTTGCTCCCATGGGGATTAGTCCTCTATTGATTCCTTTTAGAATGGAAAATTGAGTTTTGTCCCTGGTTATCACCATCAGGATCCAGATTCCAAAACTTTATTCTGAACAGTTTGCTTCATCCTTGGGGCATGGAGGCTTGTCTCCTCAGGTCTCCCAAGGATATTTTTTTCTCACACCCAAATGGTCATGAATTTGCTTTGGCAGGTGGATGAAGACTCAGGAACTTCCCAGAATTCTGCCTCACCCACTGAGCCAGGCCCAGAATATGGGGCATTGTGGCTAACCCCACCAGGTGGGTACTTGGTCTGAGGAAGTATAGGGAAGGCCCTATGCTGGGCCTTTGGGGAAGTAAGGTGGTGGGAGCTGGCAGAACCATTTTCTGTCTTAAAGGTGGGAATGGGGAGGAAATACACCCAATGTAAACTGAGGTAGTATTTCATAATCAAACATAAAATGGCTACAGCTAGATGATTTTCTACAGTGTGTTGTGTGGTAGTATACACAGCCTCAGAATTCTATAAAAATTGCCCCACTCTTCAGATAACTGGAGCTGTATTTTAATAATTTAGCTGTGGAAAGCCTGTCTCAGTGATAATTGTTAGGGAAAGAGCTCAGGAAGGACATTGTGGAAATTTATGGTCCCACAGACCTTGGGAAAACTTAACTTTTGAGGTTCAAAGCTCCCCTAGTGTGAGATTGGACCTCAGGAAGGACATTGTGGAAATTTATGGTCCCACAGACCTTGGGAAAACTTAACTTTTGAGGTTCAAAGCTCCCCTAGTGTGAGATTGGACCGAGAGCCAAAATAGCAAATACCATGGTCAAAGCACCTTGGTGCTGGATTTACAGGAGTGTGATGTCATTCTGGAAGATAAACCCATGGCTTGCTGCATGCGAGGCCAGCAACTAAAAAGGACTGGTTTTAGCCCCTGCTTCCTGGCTTCCTCAGTTTTAACATTTAAAATGAAAACGATCACCACACCCATGGACCACATTTTGCATTGAAGGCATATAGAAGGTGTACTGTTTTTCCAAATAAGTTCTATGGTTCCATTACATCATGAAAACCAGTATCCTGGTTTTGCAAGCTGCCTAGTCCCTTCTTAGCAGCAAGCTTATCCCCTTATTAATGTTGGATTTTGAGGAACTGCCCTACGTCCTGTAGAGTAGAAGGTGGGGCTTGTTTACCTTGTTGAATTGTGGTGTTCCAAATAAACCTTTTTTAATATGCTGGTGTTTTTATTTGGGAAATGGTTTTTGCTTGGAATTGAATCCAAGGTGAGTCCCTTGGTATATGTGAAGCAAATCATTTTGATCTTCCACTATAGATGGAAAGTGTGGTATTGTGTTTTAACAGTAAAAATTAGCATGGCCTCTGAGAAACCATTTGGTAACTGAAGAATATGATACTAATCTGCATTGAAATCCAAAATTTGTGGGATCTAGTTACTTTTGGTTTAGACTGATATTCAAAAGCAAGGAATTTATTGCCAAAAAGATAAATTATGCTTGTCTCCTATGAACTTTATTTAGCCACTGGAAAAGGGAGCAGAGGACTCCTTAGAAAATTAGCAGACTTAAAAAAGTAATTTGACTTCATTCAATAGACTCACTTTGATTTGATGGATATGTACATAAAGTAGTACATTAACATTGCTTCAAACCTGCTTTAGCAAAGCAGTATTGGCAGTTGGTTCACACAGGGTTGTAAATATTTTCTGCTTCACTTGGTGTCATAGTCAGGGCTTCATAGCAGCTAGGCAAGCACTCTACCAACTTTATATATTTTTTTTTTTGAGATAGGACCTTATGTGGTTCACACTGGCCTCACTCATTTTGCTTCCATTTTGCAAGTTCCCACCTTTTCTAACTTATTCCAGATAGCATATATTTAAAGCATAGACATGGTTTTGTAAATATACACACTAAAGATAGTTAATATCAAGATAATTGCCAAATTTATTACCTTCATATAATCTGCTTTCGATGTCTATAAAAATGTGATTTATTATTTTAAGTATGCTACAGTATCACTAGGCTGATGCTGTCTTCAGGATGAAAACAGAACTTCAAATACTAGGTGAGTATGCTACCTTTGAGCCATCTCCTCAACTAATACTGTCTTTATTTTAAGGTTGGATACTATACTGTACGTGTGTTGGGTCCATATGTTGGCTGTTTTATTTTATTGTATTTTTTGACCTATGCCTTTATTTTCCAAGATGTTTTAATTTAGGTCTGTGTATGGTTGGTTCTCTTAGAGATCAAAGTTCTCCGATTGCTCTGGGGTAAGCCAGCCAGTGACACCAGAAGCTAAGCTCAAGTAACCTGCAAGAGCAACATGGACTTATTTTTAAAATTTATTTTTGTTTGCATTGGTGTTTAACCTACATGTTTGTGTGAGGGTGTCAGATCTTGGAGGTACAGTTGTAAGCTGACATGTGGGTGCTGGGAATTGAACCCAAGTCCTCTGGAAGAGCAGCCAGTGCTTTTTAACTACTGGGCCATCTTTCCAGCACCCACAACATGGACTCTTAAAAGGTACTGGGTCATCTTTCCAAATCTCTCTTTAAGATAATGGCTTCTCTCTCTCCCTCTTTTTGTTGTATCTATGGTTGACCTCAGCTAATGAGGTCTGTTAAGATGGTTCCTTGGGTGTAAATCTGGTTCAAAGGTCTAGCCTGACTTCTATCTCCAGATGCCACAGTGATGTCTAGCCTGAGACACAGGCCACTAGAGTTACATGTCACTTACGAAGAAAAAAAACGTACTCAGATGTGTTTGGTGATTTCAAGCAGAGTGCAATGATGGCATGTGCCATTAGTGCCAGCACTCTGGAGACATAGGCAGATGGATCATCATGATCTACAGAGTGTGTTCAAGGACAGGCAGGACTACATAAAGAAATTCCTGTCTCAAAAAACCGAAAACAACAACTAAAAACCTTTTGTTGTTTTGGGACTACCATGTTCCTGATTGTCCAGAAACCTTAAAGACTGCAAGAAAATCCTCTATTGGAAATGACTAAAGTTGTATGATATACTATATAAGAAGTATTATTTCTGTTTGTCAAAATTTTAAATTTCCTTTTGTCTCTGCCTTTTAGTGTTGGGTGGGATTATGGGTGTGTGCCACCATGTGTGTGGTCTGCTGACTAGGGATCATACCCTGAAAAGTGATTCTTAGAAGCTTGCAGGAGCCCCTTCCTATTCCACTGTGTTGGATTGTTGACTAGTTGAGCTAATGCAGCTCTTGGAAGTGTAGCCTCTTATGTGCCAAGGACACCAGGTCCAGTCCTAACAAGCTTTCAGCTCTTAAAATGTACTCAACCATTCTTTGGAGGTAGCCCCCAGCCTTGAAGAGCATGTGATAAATAGATGTCCCATTAGTTGCCTAGGCACAGATACTTAATCCTCTGCACTTCGGCCAGTTACTGTGTTACCAATCAACTGCCCATAAAAGCTTTAATGAGGTCTGACAGCTACACTAATTAATGGATATAAACAGATTAATTTAGAGGGCAGACATAATATATTGGGATCTACAAGCTGTGCACAAGGGTTTGTGGCTCTATTTACAGACTCAAGTATGCATTACACTTGTGGAGTAAGCTTTTTTAAAAACCCAGTCAAGTACTGGAGAGATGGATGAGCAGATAAGAGCACTCTTCGAAAGCACCAGAGTTTCCCAGTGCCCACCCGGCAGCACACAGTTCTAGGGGAGGTGGCATCCTCAAGCAATTCAGGCAGAAAATGAAATAAAGATAAATCTTGGAGGAAAAAGAAAGTCAAGTCAGTTACTCCTATAACATTTGTGCCACTAGATTTTTAAATTACCAGGTCTCTTCAGCTTATGTATACAGTATTCTGCCTGTGCCTATGCCTACAGGCCAGAAGAGGGCACCAGATCCCATTATAGATGATTGGGAAACAAATTGAACTCAGGATCTTTGGAAGAGCAGCCAGTGCTCCTAACCTGTAAGCCATCTGTCCAGGCCAGGAAATGGTGAATTTTGACTTCTGATTGTTATGCCCCAATCCTCATTTGCCCCATAATGGGGAAAAGGTGCATGAGGATTTTCTAGCCAGGGGGTAGTGGTGAATTCTTTAATCCCAGCGCTCTATCAGCAGAAGGCAAGCAAATCACTGACTTCAGGAGAGCTGGGGCTACATGAGAAACCCTGTGTCAAAGAAACGATATTCTATTCTCCAGTTGAACCTTAGCTTCACGGCCCTTCCCATTTCAGCAGTTTGCCATGGTTCTGAACACACCTCTGTAGCCCTGGACATCTGTAGACTGGGCTGGCCGTGAATTCAGAGATCATCCTGTCTTTGCCTACCCCCCTCCTGGACTTTGGTTGAAAGATTTTCTTTGTAGCTTTGGATGACACAGACTGGCTTTGTAGACCAGGCTGGCCTCAAACTCAGATCCGCCTTCCTCTGCTGGGATTATAGGTATGTGCCACTGATCCCGGCACCTTAGTACTTTTTTTTTTTCTTTGTAGTTGGTGCTTCTCTGTGTACGCCTGGCTGTCCTGGACTCACCTTGTAGACCAGACTGGCCTTAAACTCAGAGATCCTTCTGAGTGCTGCTCTTACAGGCATGTGCCTCTGCCTGGCTTTAGTACACATCAAGCCACTTCCACCATGAAGTTAGCAGGTGTCAATCTGTGGCAGTCATGAAAAGTCCACAACACTCCCCTCCTTAAATATAGTTCAGTTTCTCTGCACATTTTTAAGCTTTGCAGGTTATATAGATAGGAAACATGAAGGCAAGATGAATCTAAAAGATCAATGACCTTTTCCACCAGTGGAGTCACTATTGTCATATCTACTTTGGCTGTGGCCTTCACTCATCTGACAGTGAAACTACTGGATCCTGTTAAGCCGCATGAGTTTCTGGCTTTTTTTTGTAAATCATGGTAATCAAAATCTCCAGGAGCTGCTTCTTATGTTTTGATAAACAAGAGTACAGCACTGCTATTCCCTCAAGCACTCACTGGCCACTAAGACAGTTAAATCTTCTCTCTGAGCTACCAGCTAACTGCCTTCTCATCTTGTTCAAACTAGTATATAATCCAGTGAGAGCATATAAATGATTTAAAAATTGAAAAGAAGCTAGGTTCAATGGAACACTAATCTCAGTACTGGGAGGCAGAAGCAAGTGGATCTCTGGAGACCTGTGCTACACGGTGAGTTCCAAGGCAGCCAGAGCTCCGTAATAGACCCTACCTCAAAAAAAAAATAAAATAAAGATTGAGAAGAAATGTGTCTGTGCTTTGTGACTTTTGTTTGAGGGTTCCTGCAGAGGCCAAAAGAGATGGAGGAATCCAGCCAGTTGTGAGCTGCCTGGTAGTCTAGGAACTTAACTTGGATCCTCTGGAAAAGCAACAAGCCTAGTCTTAAATGCTGGCCACCTTTTCTAACCCATGAAAACTGCAGAATAAGTGCAATAAGGAAAGTAGAAGCCAGGGGCTGTGGTGCATGCTTGAAGTCCCAGCACTCTGGGAGGCAGAGGAAAGTGGATCTTTCAGTTACGGGACAGCCAAGGCTACACACAGAAATTCTGTCCTAAATTTTTTTTAAGCTCCTGGGGAAGGAAGCTTTCAAGAGAAAGGAGTTTGGGAAAACCAAAAAGGGGGAAGTCAAGAAAAGACTGGTATTTGTATGTGTAAGTGGGGGCTGGAGAGGTGGCTCAGAGCTGCTCTTCCAGATGTCCTAAGTTCAAGTCCCAGCAACCACATGGTGACTCACAACCATCTATACTGGGATCTGGTGCCCTCTTCTGGTGTGCAGGTGTACATGCAGACAATACTAAATAAGTTCCTGGAGAAGGAAGCATTCAAGAGAAATCAGGAGTTGGGGAGGGAGTCAAGACTGATAAGTTTGTGTATAAATGCCATGTGTATGTGGGTGCCCTTGGAGATCAGAAGATGGCAGTGGATCCTTTGGAACTAGAGTTCTAGGCAATTCTGAGCCACATGATGTGGTTTGGGTGCTGGCAAACTGAACTTTGGTCCTTTGCAAGAGCAGCAATTGCTCTTAACCACTGAGCCACCTTCCAAGCTCCCAAGGAGGGAAAATACATTTGAAAGTGCTATAATAAAACATTGTATGCTGAGTTAAAATTTTAAGTTAGTCTAACCATGAAAAATAGTCAAAACTTAGTATCTATGCCAGATGCTTAACCAAAGCTTTATGTGTATTAACTCATGTAAACATTATACCTGTGAGACAGGTTTTTCAAATTAAGAGTGATTCACAAACATTATGTATCTTTTGCCTGAGATCAGCAGAACCACTCCCAGTGGCCAAGTTATACTGTCCTTTGAAAAATTACACTGCTTCTAGAATCAATAGCAAATAGCACAAGCCCTTCCCATTAATGACTAATTCACCTTTAATCCTGTCATCAGAGGGTTGTACCCAATCTGGACCTTCCTGAGACGCATTCTCAGAGAAAGGGCCAACAAGATTGCTCAGGGTGTAAAGACCCTTGCTGCCAAGACTGAAGGATATGAGCTTGATCTCAAACTTAGAACTGTGTGCAGTCCAGTGACCTTCACAGGTGGGCTCTGCTATGTATATCCCTTCTCCCAAATACATTTAATAAAAATGTATTTTTAGTAAACACATTGATCATTGCGTTTTTTACGATAAAACATGAAAATGCAGTGTGGACACAGATGAGGGCCAGTTAAACAGAAAGTCACACTTTGATCCTTTGGTGCTTTAAGATTTTCTCTAAACTAGGGATGGGAACAGGATCCACAACAGTCCTATTAAGATTTAATTGGCTGGATATGGTAATGAGTAATGTAACCTTGGCTACTTGGAAGGGTAAGGCAGGAGGATCACAAGTTCTAGGCCAGTCTGGGAAATTTAGTAAGACCAAGCCTGAAGAAGAAGAAAAAAAAAAATCTGTTGGCATGGTTACTCATGTCTTTAATCCAGCATTGGGGAGGTAAAAACAGGATCAGAAGTTGAAAGCCAGGCTAGCCTGGGCTACATAAGACCCTGTCTGAAACAAAATTAATAAAGGACTGGAAGCCAGTTGTAATAATCCAACACTTGGGAAGTGGAGACAGAAGAGTCAGTTCAAGGTTATCCTCAGCTACATAATGAGTTGGAAACCAGCCTGAGTTACATAAGACCCTGTATTTTAATGTGAAAGGCACTTGTCTAGCATGTCGGTGGCCCTGGGTCCTATCCCCTGTACCATAAAACATTAGATTAATACATGTAAGCTACTTAAATGATGTCCAGCACTTTGTCCAATGGATACTTATTATGGTTTTATTAAAGTTACTTGTTTTGTGACAAGACATAGTTTATTCTGTAGAAGTTATATTTCAGGGTATGTTTTAAAACATACAGTGACAAAGGATATCAATAGGATTCACTTATCAATTTTTAGGGGGGGTCAAATTTAAAGCAAGCTAAATTTATTAAATATTAAATACTAAACTAAGAGAATAGACTTTGGTCAGGAGTATTCTGCAAAATTTCCCAGCTGGAATGGCCTTCCTCACTTCAGACAACCTAAAAACATTATTTAGTTGATGCTTAGGGTTTGTTTGTTTGTTTTTGGTCAGCTAGACACAGGTTAGATTCACTTGGAAAACTGAGAACCTCAACTTAAAAATGCCTACATCAGATTGGCCCGTAGAGCCATTTTCTTGATTGATAATTGGGTGGTGCCACCTGTGTGCATATAGGCCTGGGTTGTATAAAGAAGCAGGCTACAGCAAGCCTTGGGGAGCAAGACAGTAAGCAGTGTTCCTCCATGGTCTCTTGTTGGAGGTTGGTCTGAAGTGTGTTACTGCCCCTTAAGAACTGGTTACACCTGTCTTTACTTTGTAAACCTGCCTAAGACATATCTGATTGGTTGATTAAATATCCTATACCTGGGCAGAGCAGAATGGGGTAGGTGTGGCTAAGGTTCCCTGTCTCTGGAGGATGATGGGAAACAGACGGAGAGAAAGAGAGGAAACATGAGGATGCCATGATGGGTTAGCCTGGAGAAGAAATGACATGGGGGCTGGGAGGAAGGACTCTAATAATGGCGTGAAAAGGCCCAGTGAAGAATAAGAGCAAATATAAGATTATGTATGGAAGATAGGATTAAGAAGGATGGCATTGGATGGGGTCTGGGAGATGGATGGTGAAGCTATTAAGACAGTGTAGGTAGGAATATCTGCCTGGCCCAGGGTAAATAAGGCAATTTTAAATCTAACAGGTGTCTGTGTTGGGATCTGTAAGCAGGCATCTCTATGGCCAGCCCCAAGGGACCTGACAAACCAGATACCAGGCATCTGTGAAGCCACCTATGGATCACCTGAAACCACCTGTGCATGCTCGCTCCACCTGTGCTCTCTCCTCCTTTCCTCGCTCTCCCTCTCTCCCCTACCGTGCCCAGAGACTGTCTCTCTAACCCCCTCCATCTTCCCTTAATAAAACCTCCCACATGGAACCAGTCACATGGTGTGATTTGTGTACCCACCATGTAACTTAATGAATAATCCTAACAGTTTGTGTCTTATTGTTTGTGATAGTGGGTTAGATAGTACCACTGTGATAATCTTAGGGCTAATAATGAAAATTATATAGCCCAATAGCTGAGAGACCAAATAATTAAAAATTAGTGGGTATTGGTTTAAAGTTTAAAGCACAAGCCTTAACAAAGGCCAGCCAGGTGGAGACATATCCAACCACCTGCAGGGGAGAAACTAGCCTTACCACATTCTTTTCCTGCCCACTAGAGATACAGTTGCTAGGAAACCCACCCAGATGGCCAGGCCTGAACCATTTATGGTCTTGGCGCCTAAAGTAAACCAATCATTTCAAAAGTCAGTTTCCCTTTCCCAATCATGTAACACCAAGGCATGTAACCCACTGCTTGCAGTTTTGTCCTTTAAAAACCTTGTTCCCCTAGACCACCCCTCCACATTCCTCTCCTGCTTCCACAGGAAGTTTTGTCACCTGGGCTCCAGCACATATCCAATAAACCTTCATTTATTTGTAGCAGAGTCGATTCCTGGTGGACTTTGGGGGTCTCACAAACTGGGCATAAGAGCCATTTTTTATTTTGCTGCAACAGTCTCTGCTTCAGTTCCTGGCTTGATTTTTAGCCCTGACTTGCATTAGTGATGGATTGAGACGAGTTGTAAGGTAAATTAAACCATTTCCTCCCCCAAGTTGAATTTGGTCAGTGTTTTATCACAGCAATAGAAAGCCTAACTAAGACAGTTGATTGTATTTATTGTGAAAGACTGGGGGGCTGGAGAGATGGCTCAGAGGTTAAGAGCACTGTCTGCTCTTCCAGAGTTCCTGAGTTCAATTCCCAGCAACCACATGGTGGCTCACAACCATCTATACTGGGATCTGATATCCTCTTCTCTTTTGAAAGACTGGATTCAATCTTATGACCCTCCAGCCAACCTCCTCCTTCCACTTCACCCACTTATAGAATGACCTTTATGTTAGACTTAATATCAATCTTGGAAATTCTGTTGAGAGGAATATTTGAGATACAGATTGTTAGGATCATGGTGGAGTTATATTATGGGTTCATAAATCATGCCATGTGACTGGTTCCACGTGGGAGGTTTATTAGGGAAAAGGGGGTGCCACAAGACTGTCTCTGGGCAAGGTGTGTGCGACAGAGGAGAGGAGCGAGAGAGAAGGGTGTGTCCTCTTACAAGGTGACCCAGCGTATGCACAGACAGGTGGCCTCACAGATGCCTGATGTCTGGTTTGTCAGGTCCTTTGGAGGCTGGCTGTAGAGATGCCTGCTTAAGGATCCCAACACAGATTCTAGTTTAAGGTGAATAACAGATCATTGGGATAGTTTCCTTGGGTCAAAACCCCAAAACTTGTTTTTCCTAATTGCATCATATAAAAACATTTGCTGGGCATGGTTGCACACAGCTTTACTCCCAGCACTTGGGAAGCAGAGGTAAGTGGATCTCTGAGTTCAAGGGCAGCCTGGTCTACAGAGTGAGTTCCAGGACAGTTACGGCTACACAGAAAAACCCTGTGTTGTAAAACCAAAAATGGGCTGAAGAGACTGCTCAGTGTTAAGAACACTGGATGTTCTACCAGAGATCCTAAGTTCAATTCCCAGCAACCACATGGTGGCTCAAAACCATTTGTAATGGAATCTTATTTCCATTTCTGGTGTGCTTGAAAACAGAGCACTCATACACATAAAATAAATAACACTGAAAAAGAAAAAGAAAACAAACAAAAAAGCCGAGCATGATGGCGCATGCCTTTAACCCCAGCACTAGGGAGGCAGAGACAGGTGTGTGTTCAAGGCCAGTCTATTCTACAAAGAGAGTCCAGTACAGAAAATCAAAAAAACAAAGACAAAAAATAAAAAAAAAAACAACAACAAAACACAAATTTCCTAGGGGCAACTCTCCAAGACCAGTTACTCCCAGTGAACACACACATGGATTCTTCTCATCACATAGTGTTTAAGAGATTCCTCACTGCTCTAAGAACTAGAAAATGTTCTAGGAGTCAGTCTCTGCATATATTTTATTTGCCTCGCCAAATTTGTGCTGCTCAGCACCAGCCCAAACCACTTCCACAAGTCATGTTTCTGATTTTTACCTAGTGGTTGCCATATCCACCCTTGTCCCTCTCACCCCAGTACATTATCCCCGTATATACAAAAGGTGTCAAGGGGGAAATGAATAGAACCCAAGGGGTGGAGCCTCAGTCCTTGTAAGGGAAACTACAGTCCTTTAATGCGCCTGCGAAGCTCCCACGTCCTGGAAAAAGTTCCTATCGATTTGCTCTGTGCTCCGCAGCTTTTTCTGGTTGCGGGCAGCCATCTTGCCTGGAGCTTGAGACAGGGAGAAGAGAGACAAGGAACGGGTGACACTGGGCTCAGGGCTGCCCCGGGGGCCTCGAGAGCTAGGGGCAGCCTCGGAGGTGGTCCTGGGTGCTGGGCTATGCTCTAGGACCAGAAAAGGGAAGGCGGAGGTCAGAAGGCTTGATGGGTGGGAAATGTCAAACAAGACTTGCTAGGTGGGGGGAGGGTTGTTGCTAAGGCAACTGGAGAGGGCGGAGTCATGTCTGAATTGTTGCTGCGAGTCAGCCGAGTGCTGCCCAGGAAAGGAAGGGCTAGGGTGATGACCAGGCTAACGCCCCACTGGGATTTCGCGACATCACCTGTGTGGAGGGACTTTGTGTGTCTTTGATAACTGTCACCTGCTGGAAGGGGCGGAACTAGATTTCCTCTGTCGGGCACACTGAACATTCCAAGCCCTTGCCCTGCAGGCTCCCGCAGGCAGACGCACCATAGAAGGAAGCCAGGGAATGGCCGCGGTGTGGCAACAAGTCTTAGCAGTGGACGCGAGGTGAGGCGTGGGGTTGGAGCCCATGGGAGCGGAACTTACTGTGGTGCACGAGCAATGGTGATATGCGAGGCTGGGCGGACTTAGCTGGTGCCGCCGCGTGAGCATGCGCAGTAGCTTGGTGTATGATCTTCCTGCCATGAAGTGGCAGGTGGGGGTGGGGAAGGGGGCGGAGGGGAAGGTTCCAAAGAGCATGCTGGGAAAAATGCGGTTTGAAATGGACAAGCGCAAAGAGACTGTCTTTGGGTGGGCAGTGGAAGTCAGGCTGGTGACTTCCTACCTAGACCCTCACTGCCTATCCTTTTCCCCAACTTATCTTGATATCACTACCCTACTGTTATTACCCAATTGCTACCCCATACTAACCTCTACCGTTACCTGACCCTAACCTCCTTTGCTGTACATTACCAATCTGTACAATACCAGTCTGTCATCATGCTAGACTGGTATTCTAGTTGTCCCCAGATTGACCCCACAGAGCTGCATACTGACTATGCTGTCCCCAGACTGATCTTTTCATCATACCCATTATTACTGCAGAATGACCCCCATCACAGTACCAAGAGAAAATCTCCTATGCCACTGCTGATCAGTCTTACCATCCCAATCACTGCCAAACACCTCATTGCTCTACCCTATTCTTCGAGCTGATTTATTCCCTCTGTCCTGTGCCTGCTGCCTGCCCTGCCTTCTGGAACCTACAGGTACAACGCCTACCGTACACCAACATTTCCACAGTTTCGGACCCAGTATATCCGCCGACGCAGCCAGCTGCTGCGGGAGAATGCCAAGGCTGGGCACCCCCCAGCACTGCGTCGGCAGTACTTGAGGCTACGGAGCCAGCTGTTGGGCCAGCGCTACGGGCCACTCTCTGAGCCGGGCAGTGCTCGTGCCTATAGCAACAGCATTGTCCGCAGCAGCCGCACTACCCTTGACCGAATGGAGGTGAGCTCTTGGCTACACCACCTGCCATGTATCTCCCCTGCCTCAATAGTCACCACGACCTTTTGTCAAACCCCAGTAATGGAGAAAGTACCGTTCCAGGATCAGTAGAGGTCTAAAAGGTAATATAGCATCTAAGTCGATAACCCTGATAAACAGACAGTGAATTAGGGGGAAAAAAGGTAGAGCAAATCAGATTAATGAGTTGAGCATTACCATAGTATAGTAAGGAATCCTAAGACAGTACCATAAAATGGACTTAGGAGACAAAAAGGAACAAGAGTTTGGTGCAGGGATGTAGTTCAGTGGTTAGAGTGCTTGCCTCCTGTGTATGAGGCTGATGGTTCTATTCCTAGCACAACAAAAAAGAATGATAAGTCACTACTCCAAACTCAAGGAGAAGGAAACAGTGAAACCTGACTGAAGTGAGAGGCTGATTTGAATGGGATTTTGGTGGAAAAGTGGTCATTCCTTGTGAGGAAAACATGTATGTACTAAGGATGTATTGAGCCGGGCAAGGTCAGAAACAGGGGCACTAGTGAAGAAACTACTGAAACAATGCAAGCAAGCAGTGATGGTGGTGGCTGGTGCTATGGAAGGTGAGAAGGGACCAGGTCTGGTCATATTTTGAAGACTCCAGACTTCGTGGTTTTCACAGACTAATCTCTTTTCTTTTGAGACAGGATCTCACCATGTAGCCCAGGCTGGCCTCAAATTCACTATGTAGCCAAGGCCTTGAGCTCAAGTGATCTTCCTGACTCAGTTTCCCAAATGGCTGGAATTGGAGGCATGTACCATCATTAATCCTCTCTTGTTTGCAGGACTTTGAAGATGATCCTCGATCCCTGGGGGCCCGAGGACACCGACGTTCTGTTAGCCGAGGCTCCTACCAGCTGCAGGCACAAATGAATCGTGCAGTCTATGAAGACAGGTACATACTAGAGACAGGTAGGGGTGGGGGTTCACAAGGAGGAGAGGGGCCCTGGGATATGGCAAGGCCTGAAACTCCTCACTTACCTCCTATCACCCCCTACTTCCTATTGGGGCTCAGGCCTCCTGGCAGTGTGGTACCCACATCAGTGGCAGAGGCAAGTCGGGCCATGGCTGGTGACACATCGCTGAGTGAGAACTATGCCTTTGCAGGCATGTACCATGTTTTTGACCAACATGTGGATGAGGCAGGTGAGCTAACGGGTAGTGGGATCTATCACCAAATACTTGTTCAGACAACTCTCCAAAGCATCCTTTTCCAGAATGCAAGACCCCTGGCACCCCACCTCAGAAGGAGATTACCATTCATAAAACCTTTATCAAATGTAAAAGCCCTCTGCAAAGTTTTTGGTGCTTTGGTACTGTAAAGAGCCATAGAAATTCAAGAGAGTCCTTTAGGGCAGGCTGCCTGAGTTCTTGAGTCATTTGGAAGAGTTCAAAGCCTTTGCTGAGGATAACTCCCTTTCAGAGTGTGTAGTGAATGGTTTTTCAAATCAAACTGAGAGCTTAATTATTGTAAAGTACTCATTAAGACAGGACATGCTCTTTTGCATTGCAGAAAACTTTTTCAGTCCTCAAAGTGCCTGCTAAGATTTACAAAGCATTTTGACAGTAGGTCTTCTGAGGTTACAACTCTCTTTGTCAGCCAAGGAAAGCCCTTTGTTGAGGCTACCATTCCTTGTGCTCAGTGGATGTGTTGACTCCCATAAACGGTTCCTTGGCATTTGCAGTCCCAAGGGTGCGCTTCGCCAATGACGACCGGCACCGCCTGGCCTGCTGTTCACTGGATGGCAGCATCTCCCTGTGCCAGCTGGTGCCTGCCCCACCCACTGTGCTCCATGTGCTACGGGGCCACACACGTGGTGTGTCCGACTTTGCCTGGTCCCTCTCCAATGACATCCTCGTGTCTACTTCTCTCGATGCCACCATGCGCATCTGGGCCTCCGAGGATGGCCGCTGCATCCGTGAGATCCCTGACCCTGATGGCGCTGAACTGCTCTGCTGCACCTTCCAGCCAGTCAACAACAACCTCACTGTGGTCAGGCTCCAGGACACCTGCTCAGCAAGGGGGAGGGGCGATGCTGGGTCTGGAGGGCTGTCTTGGGGCACCAGAATATAACATTTAATACCCCAAGTCCTATCACACTAGTCCTGTGGTCAGACTAAAAGGGAAAGAGACCAATAAAAACAGTTCATGGACTGGGATGGCCTTGGCTGGGTTGGGGTTGGGAAGTTGTGGTGCTGGGATACCTCTGGGATACATCAATCACAGTCTTACAGTTTTCTGTCTACAGGGGTTGCTGCTAGGGAGCAGGATGATGAGGCTGAAAGCTCGTCTAGTCTATCAATGGCAGCCCCACTGTGGTCAGACTCCAGGACAGACTGGTCAGAGGGCAGAGGAAGGACATGGAAAGTCTGGCATGGCCTGGGGGTAGGGAGTTGAAATATAGGGGAACAACAGGCCATGAGTGAGCTAGTTCTTGGGGCTCTGTCTCATTTCAATGGTAGCAGCTCATGGGCTTCAGAAGGGGGTAGGCCAGGGTATAAGGGAAAGACAGAAGGGTGTTACAAGATGATGTTTTTCAGACTCTGAGATGGGGCCTGCTTTAGTCTCATTAGCACAATTGGTCTAGCGTGGGCATATTGAAAGGCTAGCTAGGGAGTAGGAATTATGCCTGGGTCACCTTTTGGTGTACCTGCCACAGTCCCACTGTGTTAAACTCAGAGAAGGACTAGATGAGTCGGAATGATGGTGTATGTATTCCACCCACAGGTAGGGAATGCCAAGCACAATGTGCATGTCATGAACATCTCTACAGGCAAGAAAGTAAAGGGTGGTTCCAGCAAGCTGACAGGCCGCGTCCTCGGCCTGTCCTTTGACGCCCCTGGCCGGCTGCTCTGGGCAGGTGATGATCGCGGAAGTGTCTTCTCCTTTCTCTTTGACATGGCCACAGGTAGGCAGGCCATAGACCTATGTTTTGGTACCCTTGTTTTTATTGTCTCAAGACTCAACACTTGTCCTCACCTTTGCCTCCACTGATTCAGGAAAGCTGACCAAAGCCAAGCGACTAGTAGTACATGAGGGCAGCCCTGTAACCAGTATCTCCGCCAGGTCCTGGGTTAGCCGTGAAGCACGGGACCCCTCGCTCCTCATCAATGCCTGCCTCAACAAACTGCTGCTCTACAGGTGGGTTCTTCCTCAATTAGGGCCATCTGGGCAGAGAGATCCCGTCCCTTCCATCAGAGTGAAGCAAGAACCTGTTTGCATTACATTAAGTTCACCAAGGACAGAGGTCTGACCTCATAAAATGATGAGGATAGGGTTGAAGATGTAGCTTAGTGGCACAGTTATGGAATAGATAGCTCTGGGTTCCATCCTCAGAAATACAGAAACACACACACACACACACACACACACACACACACACACTACATAGTATGGCAATACATGGCTTACAAAGTACACACTGTGCAATGTGGTGATATTGATAACAACATAAAAAGGAAAAGCAGAAATGAAAGCCTGATTGAACATTGCTATGGCCAGGCCCTGTTCAGAGCACTTTGTATGTATCACCTTATTTAACCCTCACAACAACCTAGGAAATAGATACTGTTATTGTCTCCATTTTAGAGTTAAGCAGACTAAGACAAAAATAGATAAAGGGCTGAGAAGGTAGCTCAGTGGTAGAGCACTTGCCTAGCATGTATGAGGCTTTGGGATCCATTCCCAATATTATAATTAAAGAAAAAAATACCAGCACTTATTTCCCATTCTTTGTTTTGAATTTTTTCATGTGTGTGTGTGTGTGTGTGTGTGTGTGTGTGTGTGCATTCACATATCATGGAACATATATGGAGGTCAGAGATCAACTTGTGGCAGTCTATTCTGTCCTTTCATGCATGTTTCAGGAATCAAACTCAAGTTGCCAGGCCTGGCAACATGTGTCTTTACTCACTTGAGTTAGTTCTCCAGTTCCCTGTCTTTGTTTTTCTTTGTTTCATGCTGGGAGTTGAACCCAGAACCTTGTATATAATAATAACACACTCTACCACTTAGATAAACCCACAGCTAGATTGTTTTGTTCTTTTGATTTGGGGACAGAATTCATTCTCCCCTTTCATTTCTGTCATGTTACAATCCTCTAGCCAGCATGTACAACATAATGACCAAAATGACTTCAAAAAGTTATGTTTGTTCAAGCTGGACTTAATAAGCTCTTGACCTCAATTATGGCATGTGGGAGGCAGAGAAGCAGGTTGATCTCTATGAATTCAAGGCTAGCCTGATCTATATAGAAAGTTCCAGGCCAGCAAGAACTTCCCAGCAAAACCCTGTCTGAAAACACACCAAACTAACCTAGAGAGATGGCTCAGCAGCAGTTTAGAGCACTTGTTGCTCTTTGAGAGGACTTACAGTCAGTTCCCAGCATCCACATGGCAGCTCACAACTGTCTGTAATTACAGTTCTACGGGCTCCAACACCCTCTTTTGGCCTCCTCCAGTACTATACACATGGTGTACAGACATACATGCAGGCAAAACACATAAAATAAAAATAAATTGAAAAAAAATGTTAGCATGCATTGGCTGGACCCAGGCCCTGTATACATAGCAAATGTGCAGCTTGGCTGTCATGTGGGTCCCCTAACAATGGGAGTAGAGGCTGTCTCTGACTCTGTTTGCCTGCCTTTGGAGCCCTTTCCCCTAGCTGGGTTGCCTTGTCTGGCCTCAGTGGAAGATGATGCCCTTAGTTCTACTGTGACTTGAAGTGTCAGGGTGGGTTGATACCCCTTTCTGAGGAAAAGAGGAAAGGGAATGGTTAGAGAGGGATATGAGGGTAGGGCTGGGAGGAGTCTGAAAGCAGGCTGTAAACTGATTAAATAAATAAAGTAATGGAGAAGAGAAAAATTTAAAAAGAAAGATGATATACACCTATGATGCCAGTACTCTAAGAACTGACACAGGAGGATCACTTGAATGCATGCATTGAGACTCAGCTTGTACAACATAGTAAAACTCTGTCTAAAATTAGAATTTCATAAGCATTGTAAATATCTCAGCTACATGAGTTAGAACAAGACTGGTCCACCAATGGTCATCTCCTGAGGATAAGGTTGAATACTGACCTTTTCTTTTGCCTTCTCCTCAGAGTGGTGGATAATGAAGGGACGCTGCAGCTGAAGAGAAGCTTCCCTATTGAACAGAGCTCACACCCTGTGCGCAGTATCTTCTGTCCCCTCATGTCATTCCGCCAGGGGGCGTGTGTGGGTGAGTGCATAGGAGCAGGGTGACTGGGGAACTGGGAAAAGGCAAACACCAGTACTGCTGCCAGCCTGCCTCAGATATTACGACACCCTGATGCCATGACTTTCTGGGCATTAGGGTCTCTTGTGCCTTAACAGCCTAATGCCTAAATGCTTTAAACATGGGGCCATAAACAGCTTGGGAACTTCTCAGCTGAGCTCCAGATCCCTCTTTGCCCTAAAATTTCAAAGGAGGTAGATGAACTCCCATCTAGGGATGGTTCCTTTTAAACTACCCCCAAGATATCTGAGGCTCTCACACCTCACATACCCTCAAGGACTTTATGCTGGGGTATCATAGTAACCTCCTTGACTCTCTCTTTCATCCGGACAGTGACAGGCAGTGAGGATATGTGTGTTCACTTCTTTGATGTGGAGCGGGCGGCCAAGGCTGCTGTCAACAAGCTGCAGGGCCACAGCGCACCTGTGCTGGATGTCAGCTTCAACTGCGATGAGAGTCTGTTGGCGTCTAGCGATGCCAGTGGCATGGTCATCGTCTGGAGACGAGAGCAAAAGTAGGGCTCTGCCAGCCCTGCATTGCCCTCCTCCCTCACTCCAGTCTTGTGTTGTAAATAAAATGTCTGTGGTCGTGTTGAGGGGCAACTCCCAGGTCTCCCACCAGGAGTCACTAGGGAGCACTGCAGTGTGTTCATCCATTCAACAAGCACTTCCTGAGTGTCTGCTGTCATGTATCACGTAGTCATGCAGCCAGTAGACAGGAACGAAAGCACCAGCTGTGTTGTCAGGAACTGTTCTGGGAAGCAGGGGACAGCTGTGGTCTCATCTGGCAGAAATTTCTGCCCTTGTGGCCTCCCATCCCAGTGGAGGCAAGTACCTGGTACATAAATGTACAGTCATTCCTTGCTGTTCCATTTGCTTTATAATTGTTCAACATCATGACCTTTTGACCTTCCGGTGGCACAGAACCACTACGACTCTTATATCCCCAGTCTTGTTTTCCTACTTTAAATGTAATGTTCAGTGAATTACATGTGCTAGTCAACACTTGGTTATAAAATAGACTTTGCATTAGGTAAGTTTGCCTCTCTGTAGAATAATGTCAGTGTTGTAGGCACATTTAAGGTGGGTGAGGGTCAGGTAGGGTGTCCGCTATGTTAGGTACACTAATGCATTTTCAACATAGGATAGTCAAGACGGGTTTGTTGGGGTATAATCCTGTTTGATGAAGAAGCATCTGTAGATAATAGAATACATAAAGATGAGTGGTGTGAAGAAAAAAAAAAGGGAGGAAAGATGAGGTTGTAGGAACAGGAGGGTGCAGTAGCTTCTTGGGGCGATGTCATCAGGAAAAATGTTCCTGACAGGATGGGTGAAATGAAGGAAGTCATAGTGTGGGGATAGAAGCACATCCTTGACAGGAAGAAAGGTTAATGCAGAGGCACTGTGCCCACAGTGTGTCAGAACATGACTGGACTGTGTGGGAGAAAGACGATAGACAGGTCTTTCAGGCTTCTTGGGCCATAGCAAGGAGCTTGGCTTTTCTTGAGTGAGGGAGGTGGGATGGGATCAGTCAACGGTAAAGAAATGTAGGTTGGGGAATGTTAAGTTCAACCCTAGAGTTTCATGAGATTAGGTTGTAAAACTCCCCGCTGTGGCAGCTTCTGTCTGGATGGACCCCACACTTGTCTGTGCATTGAGATGTATCCCACAACCAGAGAGCAAAAGAGCTGAGTTCTTGGAGCATTCAGGCAGCCATGGACTCTTGGGCTGAGCTACATGCAGCTCCTGCTGTGGGACGGAGGAAATAGGAAATCTCTAAGCTTACCTCTGTCTCCACCCATGTAAATACAGAGCCCTAGTTTCAGTCCTGGGTCAACTCAGAGACCAAATGCTAATGTTCATTATTGGGTATTAGCAAGGAAATAAATTTCTAAATAACTCTCTGGTTAGAACCATGAAGAAGTTTCAAGGTTTGAAGAATCACCAGGGGCTGTTACGGATAACCTCCTATATGCTGCTACATTTGCTCTCATTGGAACTTTGGGAGCTCAGGGTCATCAACCTGGTGAGCCATGGGGCTAACAGCAGCACTTTGAGAAAAGAAGATAACTACTCCCTGTTTGTTTAACCTGTTAACAGTGTGGTTGCTTGCAGCCAAAAGCATTTCCGACTCTATCAGCCAGATCTTAGGCAAGTGGTTATAAGATGGGGATATTATCAAGCTGGACTGGTCATGTAGTTAAAATCATACATGTGTGCCAACATTCCTAATCCCGCTTGAGGGACACTGATTTTCTGTGAGGACTGGAATTTAATACAGCTGAAAGACACAGCTGAGGGGACCAGATACCAATTAAGTTTAAGAGACCCTCACAAGGATAGCAGTTCAGACCTGTGTGTTAACTCTTTTCTGTACCAGATAGATACATGGTTTCAATCAAGGTCTGTAGGTAGCAAGATAATTTGGGCAAATACCAGTTTTCTCTAACTTCCTTCTTTTCTTCACATTTTCCACTTTCTTTTTGAGTCCAGTTTGGGGATGATTGATGATGAATATTGTTTGCATGATTTGGGGGGGTTCCTTCTTGTGAAATTTTTTTGAGGTGACAGTTGACATTCGACTTTAAATTCATCTTGGTGATACTTTTGACTCACAACCTAAAGGAAAATAACTACTGAGTAAACAAAGAATAAAAAATAATGTTATTGGTGAAACTTGGGCCGCTCTTAATTTGTCTGTCATCCCTGTGCCTCTGGTTTGACATCAGAATTATGTTCATTACTCAATCATCTGTGCTACTTTACTTTTCCCTCAACTCCAGACTTGGTCCACACCCTTTGTCTCACTGAATCACACACCAGTCCCTGAGCATTTCTTCCTCTTTCCTTCACCAATGTCTGTCTAGGGTGGCCTCAAACTCATAGAAATTTAACCTGCCTCTGCTTCCAAAGTGCTATGATTAAAAGCATGTACCACCACACCTGGCTCATAAAATAGTTTTTAAGTAGAAGTCTTTTGAAATTTTTGTTTAGTTTTGTTTTTTTTTGTTTATTTGTTTTTGTTTATTTTCAAGACAGGGTTTTGCTGTGTAGCCTTGGCTGTCCTGAACTTGATTTACAGAGCAGGCTGGCCTCAGATTCACAGAGATCCTCCTGCCTATGCCTCCCTGAATGCTGGAATTACAGGTGTGTGTCAGCATACCCGGCTGATTTTTAAATTTTTATGTACATGGGTGCCTGGTGCCTATAAAGAATCAGAACCCCTGGAACTGAACTCACAGATGGTTGTAAGCCACCATGTGGGTTCTGGACTTCAAACCTATGTCCTTCACCAGAGCAAGAAGTGCTCTTAACTGCTGAGCCTGTAAGTAGAGGTTTTGTTAACTATACCATTACTGGTCCTCTGACCTAGTCTTGAACTGAGGCTTTTATTAAATAATCTACTTTTATGTGGGCATCTCTGCAAACACCAGGATTGGCAGGGTGATGATACTTGTGAGGCAAGAAGGAAATCTAGGGTTGGAGAGATGGCTTAGCAGTTAAAAGTACTGACTGTTGTTCTTCCAGAGGACCCAGGTTCAATTTCTGATACCACATGGCAAATCACAACTCTCTATAACTCCAATTGCAGGGCGTCAAACATCCTCCCACAGACATGCATGCAGGCAAACCACCAATGCATGTAAAATAAGTAATTTTTGAAAAATTACAACAAAACTCACTATCTGGTGTTGGTTCAAATGTCTGTAGTCTGACACTGGGCAATTTATTGAAAGAATATTTAAGAACAGCACAATTTGTAAAGAAAAAATAAGTTTATTGGTATAACATGGTCCCTTGTGCACAAAGAGGCATAATTACATTGAAACTCTTTCCAAAGTACATGTCACTTCTTCTATGAAGATGGGTTCTAGAAATAGGCTACAAGTGTTATCTTTGGGGCCTAGGGAAGGATCTGGTGTGGTCTCAGTCATACAGATAGCATAGAGGTCATCTGTGCTATTAGTTACCTCCAGTCCTGATTGGAGGAGCTTGGTGGGACCCCTGGCCATACAGCTAGAACAAAGGTCATCTAGATTATTGAGAGTATTTCCACTCATGGTTGGGGGAGTTTAGAAGAGCTCCTGGCCATACAGATCATATTTGTAGCTCGTCTAGACTATTAACCATCTCTGCTCCTGCTTGTGGGAGCTTGGTATGTCCTGGCCCTACAGATAACAAAAGAATCACCTAGGCTATTAGACACCTCCATTCCCAGCCTTCAGGGCAGAAAACACATTACATATATATATATATATATATATATGCATATATATATACATACATATACATATATATATTTTTTTTCCTTAAAAAAAGATAACCCAGCTGGGCATGGTGGTGCATACCTGTAATCGCAGCACTCCAGGAAGCAGAGGGAAGTGGATCACTGTGAGTTCGACGCCATCCTGGTCTACAAAGTGAGTCCAGGACAGCCAAGGCTACACAGAAACCCTGTCTTGAAAAACAAACAAAAAAATAATCAGGGCTGGAGAGATGGCTCGGAGGTTAAGAGCACTGTCTGTTCTTCCAAAGGTCCTGAGTTCAGTTCCTAGCAACCACGTGGTGGCTCATAACTATCTATAGTGAGATCTGGTGCCCTCTTCTGGTGCACAGGTGGAACCGCTGTATTATATAATAAATAAATAAATCTTTTAAAAAATAAAATTAAAAAGACAACCCTGCATATTTAACATTCCTGGTTTCCCTTTGTGCTCCCAAAAGTTTAAAAGCCTCTTCTAGTTTTAGATCAAATTCAGATTTGTTTTTGGTTGTTTTGTTTTGTTTTAGCCCTGATGACCTAGAACTCCTTCTGTTGATGAAGATGTTGTCTAAATCACAAAAGTCCACGTGCCTCTGCATCCTTTAGCATATTCCCCATCCCCATCCACCATTGGTTTTAGAAATGGGTCTCATGTAGGTGAGACTGGCCTCAAATACTATGTCACTGAGGCTAGCCTGGAACTCCTGATCTTCCTAATTTCCCATCCTAAGTGCTAGGGATCACCACCACCTAGGCCTTTTTTGAACTAGGCCTTTTTTGAACTAGATAACTTTCAGGCTTCTCTGAATCTTTGTCATTTTAATTGTTTGATTTTGAACAGAGACCACTTTGCTGGGTGTAGTAGCACATAACTTTAATCCCAGGACTTGGGAGACAGAGACAGGTGGATAGATAGACGGCTATCTGAATTTGAGGACAGCCTTGTCTACACAGTGAATTCTAGGCCAGCCAGAATTATATGGTGAAAACCTGTTACCCCCACTCCCCCCAAAAGGGGTGGTGGTGGAGAGATGGCTCAAAGGTTAAGAACACTGGCTGTTCTTCTGGAAGACCCCAGGTTCAATTCAGCACCTACATGGAAGCTCACAACTGCCTGTAACTCCAATTGCCAGTTACAGGCAACTGCCTCTTCTGACTGCCCTTTCTGGCCTCTATGGGCATAATGCATAGACATGGCACAAAGACACATGCAGACACAACACCCATACACATAAAATAAATAAAATAAGATTAAAAACTAAAACAACCCAGTCTTGACCTGGAAGTCTAGTCTGTTATTGCGTCAACACTCCCAGCCCCTTCTCAAACCAGGGCTCTCATTTAAAAATCATTTCACTGGTCAGTGTTACTTTGGTTCCTAATCCGTTTTTCTTGCTCTCTGTATTGGGACTATAGACTCAATGAGCTGGTCTAGTAAGCTAATACAGTAGTTTAACTATTCTAAAACCCTTCCAACTCCAGGCTTGTATTTAAACCATCTCTGGTTTGGACTTTTAAGTGGATTCTAAGATTACTTTTTTTTTTATCAGTAGTGCCCTGAAAGGTCTATTGTGGGACTTTTGAAGTTATCACTTCTCCTGCTCCTGCTCCTGCTCCTGCTTCTCCTCCTCCTCCTCGTGCTATAGCCCAGGCTGGCCTAGAACTTATTGTGGTCCTTCTACCTTTACGTTCTGAGTGCTGGGATTACAGGTGTAAACTACCATGCCAGGGATGTTGTTATTCTCAATTGATACACCAATTGGCACACCCTGTAGTCTGAATTCAAATTCCAGGCTCTGTTTCCTACTCTCCTGTTGATTAACCTCACTTACACCCAAATATTTATTCAGTTATCTCCACCCCTTCTACTGTGGTCTGACCCCAAGCCATGGTCTTTGCTAACTACTCTTTCATGATTGCCCCTTTACTTTGAATGCAAAGATGTTCCTACTAATACAACATCAACACCTGCATTTCATCTGGTTCTTTAAACACAACAATTATTGCTAACTAATTAAAAATCCAGGCCTTGCTGGACATGGTGATCCATGTATTGAATTCTAGCACTTGGGAAATAGAGGCAAGTAGATCTCTATGAGGTCAAGGCCAACCTGGTCATCTGACCTCAAATTGTAGTCTTTTATTGTATTATCTATCTTTGCCTGGTCAGTTAAGGAACCCAGTGGATTAACTTTTATTAACTGAGTTCTTGTCTGAGTTTGAACCATGTGCTCTGTTCATTTTTCCACTATTGGTCCCCTCGCCCTCACGGGTGCTGTTGCCTTCTACCTAGGCCTCACTATTAAGACCCTCCTGTCTAAACAAATAAAACAAAGAAATCAAGAGCCCTCTGTGCTGGCCTTAAGTAAGGACATGGCCACTCAGTTCACCCTCCTGTTTTTTTTTGTTGTAGTACTTTGACTTGGTTTGATTTTTTTCTTCTTCTTCTTCTTTAAATAGGGTCTCTCTCATACACTCCAGGCTAACCTGGAGCTCACTATGTAGCTAAGGTTGACCTTGAACTTCGTATTCTCTGACTTCTACCTCCCAAGTTCTGGGATTACAGGTGTGTGCCACCACATTCAGCTTATGTGATACTAGGGATGGAAGCAAGCACTTCTTGGACTCAAGGCAAGCATTCTACCAACCAAACCCAGGTCAGCCAGGAGAGACCTTGTCTCAAAAAAAAAAAGTTGCTTCCCTGCAATGCAGTGAATATAAGGAATCAGACTGATGAAGAACAGACTGTATTCCAAGACTGTAAATGCTATGGACAGCTGCAAAGCAAGGCAGTGGAATGGGGATGAGCCTAAGCCAAGAGGAAGCCAGGTAGGTTCTGGTAAAAATAAGCCCTGTAGTCCTACCCAGAAGATGAGCCCACATTCTTCAAAGCCTCCATCTGGAAGATTTGGTGAGATAGTGACCTTTCCTGCATGATATGATTGTCAATATTTGAGAGGAGGTCCAATCTATCATTTGTCGTAACTCAGAGGGCTGTGTCCAGGTGCTTTCTCCAGAGAGAACCCATTGTTTAAGATTGAGATACTCTGGGGACCAGATAACAAGGAACAATCACAAGATAGGAAGCTTGGGAGACAACCTGCCACAACCTTTGGTTTGGGACAGCTGTGAAAGTCAATCATTGTCAGAGGATACCTCTGACTTAGGCCTGAGTCAAAAGTTCAGATGGGAGAGATACCTCTGTTTTTTTTTTTTGTTTTTACGAAACAGGGTTTCTCTGTGTAGCCCTGGCTGTCTTGGACTCGATTTATAGACCAGGCTGGCCTCAAATTCACAGTGATCCACCTGCCTCTACCTCCTAGAGTGCTGGGATTAAAGGCCAGCACCACCACACCTGGCTGAGAGATGGTTCTGTAACCCCAGTTTTCCCACCCCCACCCCAATTCCCGGGACTTCATTGTTTATGAATAAATGCATAGGTGCTAAGGTTTGGCTCATTCCCCAACTAACTCATCACTTATTTCACCCATTTATTCTATTCTATGTGTGCCACATGGCAGATTACCTCTCCTCAGTTTCATGTGTTCATCTTCCTCAGAGTCCAGGGAGAATCTCCCTTGGACTCTATTCCAGAGTTCATCTCTTTCTCCTGGAACTCCCACATCCTATTTCCTGCCTCAGATAATAGTCCATCAGCTTTCTAGTGGCAGGTGATGCTTCCATACAGTACACAAGAGAGTCTCTCTACATGGCTCATGTAGAGTGTATGCTGCTTTTTCAAAGAATCCAAGTTTGGTTCCCAGTACCTACTGCCTATCACCTCTGTTCCCAGGGTCTCTCACACCTCTGGCTTCCAAGACCACAGGTACTCATGTGTGTGAGCATGCACATACACACACCCCTCTTAGAATAATAAAATAAATCTTAATTTTTTTTTTTTTGGATAGCAGGAGGCTTGGCTCAGGCAGTGACAGTTACATTGGTCAGGAGCCCTACTCTCTGTAATTGGGGGCAGACCCCATCACCTTAGGTTAACTGCCAAGGCTGAGAGCCCCAAAGGGTCAGCACTTGCCTCAACTCCTGGAACCATCTACCCACCACACAGTTCAGTTGCTAGTAGGACTGAGAACTCTGAAACTCCAGCAGAGCATTTGCCTTCTTCAGCCTCCTTCCCTCCCTCAAAATCTTTTTTTTTTTTAAAGATTGATTATCTATACAGTATTCTGCCTGCATATGTGCCTACAGGTCAAAAGAGAGCACTAGATCATATCATGAACCACCATGTGGTTACTGGGAATTAAACTCAGGACCTTTGGAAAAACAATCCGTGCTTTTAAACCCCTGAGCCATCTCTCCAGCCCCTCTCTCAAAATCTCAAAGGCTGAGTGAAAATCAAAGGCACTAAGACTGTTTTTGGGTCTCAAGGCTGTGTTTGCTTCCCTCGCAGCACAGTCAGCAGACACCTCCTGGCTAGAGTATTAGCAGCTCAGAGCTGTACAAACTGGGAGGGAGGTCTCTGGACAATGAGAGAGCCTGTCCAGTCCACAGGTTGCAAAGCTAAGTGTGGCCAGTAGAGGCTCCTGCTCCACACGAAAAGGAGCTTCTAAAGAGCTGTCAGACATCTGATACTTGACCAGTATAGTATAGACTTGGTGCCAGCCTAAATGATAGGAAAAGCAAGACACTTCAAATGCACTACCAACTACCCACCAACTCCACTTGCAGACTCCAATATTTTGTTTTGTTTTGTTTCTGCACTTTGAAGAATTATCAAACATGTAGTCTCTGGGAAGATGAAAGAAGGCATGAGCATTGTGAAAGCCATAGGGCACTTTGGGCCCAGAAACTGCAAGACCAGCAAGAAGATCACCACTGTCCACAATGGACAGCTTTAATGGTTTTGGGGTGTGTACATCTCAACCCACCATAGAATTTCTTCCCTAGCTCAGGAGAGCACCTTCACCCCACCTCACAATATCCCATAAACTTTGTGCTCTAACTACAGCTCTTTGGGGTCCATATTTCTATTATTCACTTCCAAGTCTAGCTGAAAAGCCAAGTTAAGCTCATGACTATACATAAAAACTAAGGAAAAACAGGATATAAAACGAGCATAAAAATCAGTAGCTTTTCTATACACCAATAACAGACATGTTTAGAAAGGAATCAGAAAAATTCCCATTGATAATAGTTGCAATAAATAAGGCAGATATCAGCTGGACGTGTTAGCACAGACTTTTAATCCCAGCACTCCAGAGGCAGAGGTAGGCAGATCACCGTGAGCTCGAGGCCAGCGTGGTCTACAAAGGGAGTCCAGGATAGCCTGGTCTACAAAGTGAGTTTCAGGGCAGCCAAGGCTACACAGAGAAACCCTGTCTCAAAAAAAAAAAAAAAAAAAAAAAGAAAGAAAGAAAAGAGAAACCAGACATCACATATTATCTCTCATATGCAGTATGTAGATTTAAATTTTATATATGTATACATATGGCATTTATCCTCCGAGCTCTCTTTCTCATGTGGCTGTTCTGACAGGGTAACATAGATTGTGCTAGAGTGTATGTGGGTTGTGGGTGCATGTGTACATGTATGTTCACCTCTGTGCAAATGCATGTGCAAACCGGAGTTGACATCAGGTGTCTTCTATTACTCTCTGAAAGGAGAAATATTGGCTCAGGCCCCAAGGCAGTTTGGGCATGGTGGTGCATGCCTGTAATCCCAGCACTGTGGAGGTAGAAGCAGGTGGATCTCTGTGAGTTCAAAGCCAGCCTGATCTACAAAGCAAGTCCAGAACAGCCAAGACCACAAAGAGAAACCCTGTCTCAAAGAGAGAGAGAGAGAGAGAGAGAGAGAGAGAGAGAGAGAGAGAGAGAGAATAGAGGTGAGGTAGAAGGGGAAGAGAATAAGGGAGAGGGAGCAGGGATATTTGTCCTGGAGGGGAACAAAGGACTGACTCTGGATAGAGAGGAGACAGACATGGCCCATAGGAAAATGGCAGTTTATAAAGACAAAATGGGAAATCCCAAGTTAGGATGAAGTGTTTAATTTTTTAATATTTTGCTTAATTTTATGTGCATTAGTGTGAAGGCATCAGATTATTTGGAATTGGCATTACAGACAGCTGTGAGCTGCCATGTGGGTGCTGGGAATTGAACCCAAGTCCTTTGGAAGAACAGACAGTGCTCTTAACCACTGAACCATCCTCTCCAGCCTTAGGCATTTAATTTTAATTAGGCATGTTCATTAGATGAACCAAAGGGTGGTTTTGATTGCTGGACTTCAATACTTTGATAGTTGAACCTAGTCAGCCTCAGGGGGAGTTAGTGGCTAAATAAGGGAATAGACTTTGGTGGCTAGCTTTAGGAATATAATCTAATGGTTTTCAGAAAGGCAGAGAGAATGGGAGAAAAGGGCAAGGCCTGCCAGAGCCATGCTTGCCAGGCCCAGGCCTACTAGAGCTCTTCACTCTCTTCATATATTGGAGCAGGATCTCTTACTTGAACTCAGAAATTCACTAATTCCACTACTTTAGCTACCTTGCCCTGAGGAATCCTCCATCTCTGCCTTCTCCTTTTCCATACCACCTATGCAATTCTGGGGTTACAGGTAGTCAACCATACCTGCCCATCATTTACATGGTATCTAGTGGTTCAACTCAGGTTTTTCATACAGATCAAGCAAGTAGTTTACCCACTGAGCCATCACCCCAAACCATAAATTTCTATACATGATGGCTTGGGTTCATGCATGTCAACTTGACACATGCTAGAGTCATTTTGGAAGAGGGAACATCAATTTTAAAAAAGGCTCCCACTAGATTGGCCTGTGTGGCATTTTCCTGATTGGTGATTGACTTGGGATGGCCCAGCTTATGGTGGGTGGTACAACCTCTGTGCTGGTGATCCTCATCCTAGTAGAAAGCAAGACTGAGCAAGCCATGAAAAGCAAGGCAGTAAGCAGCATCCCTTCATAGCCTCTGCTTCAACTCCTGCTTCCAAGTTCCTGTCTTGGTGTCCCTTGGTGATGGACTTAACAGCTATAAGGTGAAATAAAAACTTTCTTTCCTAAATTGATTTTGGCCATAGTATTTTATCACAACAATGGAAACCCTAACAGAGAGATAAAAGAAAGGAGGGAAAAAGAGAAAAAAAGTGTGGTGAAAGCCATAGTTGTCTTTTTTTTTTTTGTTTTTGCTTATTTGTTTTAAGACAAGATCTGACTATGTAGACCAGGGTGGCCTCAAATTCACAACCTTCATGCCTCTCCCCCAATGACTGGGATTATGTTTTGGCACCACCATGCCCAGTCCCTCAGTCTTTATATAATCTAATCTCACAGGTGATCTCTATTCTGGAACAACATAGCCTCAAAGTATTCAAATTGGCTGTAAAGTACAGTGAGACTGAAGAAAGAGGCAGGCGAATCTAGGACAGCACATGGCACAGTTTAGTGGGCCCTTACAGACAGAGATGTCATCCTGGGAAATAGCAAGACCAAAATCAGTATATCTCCACTCTATCAAAAGAATGCGCAAGTATATTGATCGAAACAGTAGTGACTTTGTCCAAGCTGTACTGTACCTGGTCTATCTCAAGTTCATGTAATACATGAACATCTTATACATCCTAATGTTGAGGCTGCCAAGGTCTAGTCTTGAAGCTACATGTAGCACTCTAACAGCTTTGTTTACATATATTATGCTGGAAAAGTCATAGGAGAACCTCCCAGGATTATTCTGGGCCGTCAATGGTGGTCATATCTCCAGACTGCTACAGTCAGGCCAACCTGAATCCTTACATGTTACAACGACTGCCATGTTCTTTTGGTTAGAAGTAAGTTACTCAGTCCAGGCCAAACTTGGGGAGGAGATTATACAAGATCATATATACCAAGAGATAGGTTCACCAGCATCTTAGTCAGTGTTCTATTATTGTGAAGAGACATCGTGACCAAGGAAACTATTTTAAAAGAAAGCATTTAATTGAGGCTTGCTTACAGTTTAAGAGGTTTAGTCCATTATCATGGCAGGAAGCATAGTGGCATGCAGGAGGAAATGCTGCTGAAGAAGTAGCTGAGAGCTTCACGCTGATCCACAAGCAACTGATGAACAAAAACCATACTACAGGATCATGAGTCAATATTGGATTCTGTAATTCACTAATGACAACTTAGAGCAAAGCACAGAAAAGAGATACTCGAATATTTGTTTACTGGCCATTCAATGTGTATGAAGAATCTGTAGTTTTCACATTCCATCTTTGCTGCTCATGTACAGGAATTGTTTCCATATTATTATTTATTATTTTTCATTTTAATATAATATTTAATTCTTTGAGAATGTTATACATATACATGTAATGCATTATGTAAGTCTTTGAGAATTTCATACTCCCAGCATTCCTGCTCAAGTGCAAGAATCATCTCATTATTATTATTATTATTATTATTATTATTATTATTATTTGCCAGAGCCTGCCAGCAGAGTTGAACAGTTCTTGAGTGGGGAGTGAAGACTGAAAGAAAAAAAAAAAGACACTACACATGGGATCTGTTCTGTTTGAGAGGGCTTCTAGTAGAAACTAGACACTTGGTTTATCCCACAGTCCATTTTTTATAGTCAGAGCAAAACACCTTGATACAATAAAGTTCACCGAGAAGTCAAACATATTTACCTAGACCACTTGTTTGTGTGATCCTCACACAAACAAAAGGAAGTGAATTTGGCAAAAACATCCTGACTACTGTTACAAACAAAATAAACTTGGCAACACATTCTATCTATTCCTGTCTCCAGGTGAAGGCCAGGGTGAAAACATGTTTTTCACTGGAACCCCAATAATAAAGCATCCTGACAAACAAGAGGGTCTCCACAATTATTATTTTTTTTGAGACAGGGTTTCTCTGTGCAGCCTCGGCTGTCCTGGATTGGATTTGTAGACTGGGCTAGCCTCAAACTCACAGAGATCCACCTGTCTTTGCCTCCCAAGCGCTGGGATTAAAGGCATGTGCCTCTACCACCATCTGGTGTGGTACACCTTTAGTTCCAGCAATCAGGAGGCAGAAGCAGGCCTACTTCTTGAATTCTAGGCCAGCCTGATCTACAGCAAGTTCCAGGACAACCAGGGCAACAGAGTGAAAACTTGTCTTGAAAATACAAATAAAAACAAACAAAACCCCTGCTATATAGCTAAAGACGTCCTTAAATTTATGATCCTCTTGCTTCAACTTTCTGAGTGTTGAGATTACAGATCTATTGTATAAGTTTGTTGGTTGGTTGTTTTTGACACAGAGCCTTATGGCATCACCCTGACTGGTTTCAAACTTCTATGCTCATGTCATCCTGCTGCTTTAGCTCCCAAGTATCTGGAATTATAGCCATGTGCTGCCCAACATGTTCCACCATGCTCGGATCCCAAGTGCTATATTTCCTGGATAAGTTCATACATCTTTCCACCAACATGTAGCAGTACTGTTGCTTCTTGCAATGTTTGTATTGGAAAAATATAGATCTTCTTGCCTCCGTGGGTCCCTTCCTACCTTTTATTTTTTCAACTTACATCATTACTAAATGCATTATCCACTGCCTGCCTGGAGATAATGGCCACTAATGACTCAGAATTTGTTGTTTTTCAGATAAAGACCACAAAAGCCTGACTCAGAGTACACAGGAAAATATGCCCAGTGCTTCATTTTCTGGCCCATTTGGATTATCTGTGTGAAAATTTCCTGAAGAAATGCATAATAGCACTATGTCCTTTTGTGAACTCTTTGAACAGTATCTCTGCATTCCTAGCTCCATGTCATTTCAGGGAGAATGGGCTCAACAATATCGCTTCATTTCTAGCTCTATATTATTTTAGGGAGACTGTGCATTTTCAAAGAGAGAAGAAAGAAAATGTTCTGAATATTTCCCACGTATTTATTTTCTTTCTTTCTTTCTTTCATTCTTTCTTTTTTTGTTTTTGTTTTTTTAAGACAAGGTTTCTCTGCATAGCCTTCCCTGTTCTGGACTTGCTTTGTAGACCAGGCTGGCCTTGAACTCACAGAGATTCAGCTGCCTCTCCCTCCCTAAGTGCTAGGATTATAGGCGTACATCACTGAACTGGGGTTCTACATATTCTTTGATCCTCAAGAGCACTTGATAGTTCATAAATCTTGATGCACTAGCCCACTCCCAGGTTGCTTAGGCACCTGTGATGTCATCATTGGTCACAGTAGCCAGGGACCCAGCTCTTACTCTTCTCTTACTCTTCTCTCTCTCTCTCTCTCTCTATTGTTTCAGTCTCTCTGTCTGCCCTCATGGTTCACTCAAGCCCTAACTCTCCTCTGCTTCCCTTCCCCCGAATAAACCCTTTCATATAATATCTATTGTGCACATGGAATCATTTTAAAATAAATATCAACACCCATTAAGTAGATAATATAGTGTTATATCTATTTTTATAGATGAAGAACCCTCTTGTACAGAAAATGTTAATAATTTGCCTGAGGCCACACAGTGAATAAGTGAATAAGTGTCACTGTAACCTATTTGACTCCATACCAATCAAATTGTACCTTTGTGTGTTTCACTTGGTTTGTCTGCTTGTTTGTTTTGATGTTGTTTGGTCTTACCATGTAGCGCAGGTTAGCTTCAAACTCAATCTTCCTGTATCAACCTCCCGAGTGCTGAGTTTACAGGCTCTATACTACCTTTAACTGTTTTTTATGACAGGCATGGTGGTGCACATCTTTAATCCCAGCACTTGGGGAGGCAGAGGCAGGTGGATCTCTGTGAGCTTGAGCCCAGCCTGGTCTACAAAGCAAGTTCCAGGACAGCCAGGGCTACACAGAGAGAACCCCTGTCTATAAAACAAAACAAAAACAAAGAAAGAAGGAAACAAACAAACAAACAAAAACCAAAATATGCCTGTCGAGGTGGCACACACCTTTAATCCCAGAGCCCAGGGAGGCAGAGGCAGGTGAATCGCTGTGAGTTCGAGGCCAGAGGCCAACCTGGTCTACAAACTGAATTCAGGAGAAGCAAGACCACACAGAGAAACTGTCTCAAAAATCCGAAAGAAAAAAAATATTTTTATATATGTATGTATGTGTTTGGTGTGTGTGTGTATATACCACTGCACACATGTGGAAGTCAGAGGACAACTTGCAGGCATCTTTTTCTCTGCTTCCACCAAGTGCATTCTAGGGACTGAACTCAGGCAAGATGTCAAGTGCTGTACCATCAGGCTGATCCTTTTGTCCCATCTTTAATCTTCAAAGTGACTGCTGGGTCTGCCTTTTCCCCTTTATTCTTCCTTCTTTTTCTTTTCTTTCTTTCTCTTAAAAAACAAACAAACAAACAAACAAACAAACAAAGGAAAGATTTCACCATGTAATCCTGACTTGCTTCTGACTCCTGGACACAGGCAATCCTCCTGTTTTAGTCTCTTGGGTGGTTGAAATTACAGGCACCAGCACTGCTGCCAGCTTCATGTTTCCCCTGTGACTACTGCATCACGTTTTCATTGTTTCTGGCTCCCTTTCTTGGTTCTGGAAATGGCTTGACTGCACATTGCTTCTCGGTTCTGCAGTTTATTCTTGACTGACTTCACTGCTTGAGATGCGTCACAAATTACTCTTGGTGGCAGTGTTGCCCTAGAAACGAGAAAACCTTTGGACTCCCTCACCAGCTCCCCAAATTGACATCCTCTCTTCCCTCCCTCTGGGTCTGAAAAAAATGCTAGGGAAGCAGGCAGGCTGAAGGGTGGGAGAAAGGGCAGTTCCTGTGGGCAGCAGCTTTGTTTAAGTTTGAAATCAATACAGATCCAAACAGCAGATCCTCCTAGGATGTCTTTTTGTAGAATTTCATTGCCTTTTGTTAGAGTCCAGTAAGTGCCCCTGTTAGCAGGTGGTCAGGTTAAGGAAGCTAGTCTTAGCGGAAAAGACCACAAATACTGGAGCTTCAAGGTAGTATTGCTGGCCACCAAGCCACAAAGTCCAGGGCCTCCATGCCTTCCAACATTTAAGTGTCCTCTGCTATTTGATGACCCCTGGCAAATAGGCCAGTGGTCCTCAAAGTGGAATCTTCAGGCAGGCTACATCTGCATTACTGGAGAAGTTTTTGTTTGTTTGTTCTTTTGGTTTAGTTTGGTTTTTTTAAAAGTGGGGTTCTCTGTGTAGTCTTGGCTGTCCTAGACTCGCTTTGTAGACCAGGCTGGCCTCAAATTCACAGAGATCCGCCTGCCTAGCCTCCTACTCAGAGTAATCCTGACAGCTATAGGCATGTGCCGCTGCACCAAGCTTCGGGGAAAATTTTTCTGACACAATTTCTCAGTCTTTACCTCCTACTTTCCAAATAGATGGACAATACCCCCACCCAAGGGACTCTGATGTTTGGTAAAGTTTGAAGACCACTATGCTGACGCAGATAGCACACTCAGATAACTAAAAATGCTCATAGGGCCCGTCAGTTCACTATATAAACACTGTCCACACAGAAAGCACAGCGACATGAAAACAGAGAGTTCCTGTGCCTGTGCGAGCTTATTCCCCATGCCTGCCTGTGCTTATGTGCTACACATGCAGTCCAATGGGACCAGATGGATAGTTTTGTCATTTGCTATTGGCTAGAGAGCCCTTTCCCCTACTGTTAAATAGTCTTATGTTGTCTCCTATTTCCTTTCTTTTTCTTTCCAATATAGTGTCACCTGGTGGTGCTGCACACCTTTAATCCCAGTATTTGGGAGGCAGAGACAGGCAGATCTTTTAGAGTTCCAGGCTATCCTTGTCCATAGAATGAGTTCCTGGACAGCCAGTGCTACACAGAGAAACCCTGTCTCAAACAAAACAAAACAAAAAAAACCAAAAAACAAAACAAAACAAAAGAGAATCAAATATACTGTTTTCTTGTCTACTTAGAAAAGTTATCCAGGGCTGGAGAGATGGCTCAGCAGTTAAGAGCACTGTCTGCTCTTCTAGAGGTCCTGAGTTCAATTCCCAGCAACCACATGGTGGCTCACCATCATCTATAATGTGATCTAATGACCTCTTATGGCACAAAGGTATACATGCAGATAGATCATTCATATACATTTAGTAACTAAATAAAAAGAGAAAAATTATCCATAGCTGGTCAACCGTGGTGCACGCCTTTAATCCCAGCAGAGGAAGGTGGATCTCTATGAGTTCTAGGGCAGCCAGAGCTATTACATAGAGACCTTGTCTGAAAAAAAAAAAAAGGAAAAAAGAAAAATACCTTTAAGTTGGGGAGTTGTTGAGACAGGGTCTCATTATGTAACCCTGGTTATCCAGGAACTCACTTTGTAGACCATGCTGGTCTTGAATTCACAGAGATCATTCTGTCTGCCTCCAAGTACTGGGATTAGTGGCTTATGCCACCACACCTGGCCTGCCTTCAAGATTTTAGAGAAGAAAACATGTCCTGGGAATGTAGCTTAGTAGGTAGACCCAGAAACCAGCATGCATGAGGCCCTAATTCAACTGAAAAGCAGGGGTTGTGTCATAGAAATAAATGATATATAAAACAAACATATCCTCCTCTGTGTGTGTGTGTGTGTGTGTGTGTTTGTATGTTTGTATTATAGACACATATTTGTCTATTAGAGGAAGGTCATATAAAGCTTCCACAACTGTTAAAAGTCTCTCCAACTCATTTGATCCGGAGATCCCTTCAACCTGGTTCATCTTATTCCTTGCAAAATAGAGGTATATTTCAGTTTCCTGTTAAAGTTTCCATTTTCCTGAATGAAAAAAAAATATGTTCATATGCTTTCTTTTTTTTTTTTTTAATGTAAAAAGCAAAAGTTGACAAGTAATATTTTAGGCTCTGTTCGAATTTAAGCCTTTCTTCTGATCAACTAAAAAACAAATCACTACTTAATTAAACTGTGAAGCATAAACTTATATAGAAAGTTCAAAACACTGCCTTAAAGAAAATTGAAAAGGTAAACTTCTAGCTGTGCATGTTGGTACATGACTTTGATCCCAGCACTCAGGGGGTAAAAACTGGCAGATCTCTGTGAGTCTGAGGCCAACATCATCTACAAATTAAGTTCTGGAATAGGCAGGGCTCTGTTACACAGAGAAACCCTAGCTGGTAGGATGGGGGTGTGGGGAGTAGGGTATGGATGGTAAGCTTTGTAAAAGGAGAGCTGCCTTGGCCCAACAAGCTGCTGAGGCAAATTTTCTTTTTCTACTATTAGTATTTATTATTATTATTAGTGTGTGTGTTTAATATATATATATATATATCCTCATAATGCTAGAAAAGCATTCTATTAGTCACATTCCCAGACTCTACAATTTATTTTAAATGTTTTACATTTATTCATTTATCTTTGTGTATTTGTGTGTGTATGTATGTGTGTGGGTGCATGTGCCAAAATGTGTGTGTGGAGGTGAGAAAAAACTTGCAGGAGTTGGTTCCTTCTGTCATGTGGCTTCCAGAGATTTCCATAGATTCCATCATGTGGCTTCTGGTCATCATGCTTGACAGAAAACACTTAAAAAAAAAAACAAGATTTATTTACTATGTCTACAGTGTTCTGTCTGCATGTAGACCTGCACGCCAGAAGAGGGCACCAGATCTTTTTATAGATGGTTGTGAGCCACCACATGGTTGCTGGGAAGTGAACTCAGAACCTTTGGAAGAGCAGCCAGTGCTCTTAAACTATAAACCATCTGTCCAGCCCCAGAAAGCATTTTTTAACTGAGCTAAATTGCTGGACCTAATTTGAACATTATGACAGTATAATATTACAATATTTAGTTGGTTCTGAAACCAACTAAAAGTTTTGACCCTCTTTGGAAGTGGAAAGAATTTTATAATAGACTGGACAAATGTACTAAAATAACCAATTGAGTTTTTAAAATTTTCTCTTATGTGAATGGTGTTTTGTCTATATGTATGTCTGTATACCGTGTGCATTCCTGCTGCCTGCCGTGGCTATTAGAGGGTGTCTGATCCCCTGAAACTGGAGTTACAGGTGGTTGTGAGCCACCATGTTGGTGCTAGGAAAAGCAGCCAGTATATCATCTTTCTAGCCCCTAAAATGGGCAAATTTTAGTTTTGTTTTGTTTTTTTTTTTTAATCAATAAATGTAAATTGTAGACAGGCAGCAGTGGCACATGCCTGTAATCCCAGCACTCAGGGTGGCAGAGGCAGATGGATCTCTGTGAGTTCAAGGCCAGCCTGGTCTACAAAGCCAATGATACACAGAGAAATTCTGTCTTGAAAAACAAAACAAACAAAAAGGTAAATTGCATTAGTTATTTATGTGTGAGAAAGATACATGCAATATGCCATATGTGTGAAGGTCAGAGGACAACTTCTGATAGACAGTTCTTCCATCTTTGGATCTAGGAATTCAATCTAGGCCATCAAGATTACATGGTAAGTGTTGGGCCGTCTTACAACCTCCACATAAGCAAGTTTAACTCCTTTTCTTCCCTATATCACGAAGGATGCTCTTTGTACTTTTAAAATTAGACAGCACCTTCAATTTGATTGTTCAGATTAGTAATTAGGTATTTAAATTATATGTTATATCCTGTCTACTAGTATGCCTTACAGATACCTTTGGTGAAAGTTTGTATTTGCTTTACTATTTTTTTCTGGTGTTAGGGATCAAACCAGGGCACTGTAACTTCAGTGTACTATTGAACCACATACATATCCTTCATATCTGCTTAAAACATCTGAGGTTGTTGTTGTTGTTGTTTTTTTTTTTTTTTTGAGATCAGGTAATGATCTTCCATGCCTTTAATCTCAGCACTCAGAAAGCAGAAGCAAGCAGATCTCTGCGTTCAAGGCCAACTGGGTCTACAGAGTAAATTCTAGGACAGCCAGGACTATACAGAGAAACCTTGTCTTAAAACCAAGCAAGCAAACAAAAAAACCAACCAACCAAACCACTTTTTTTGAATTTCCAATTATCACTACACCATCAAGGACAGCCAAAGATAATTGACTAAATATCTGGTTACCACGGGGGTTAATTTCTGGTTTGATCTCTTTCCTGAGCTTCCAAATAGTCTCCTTCCTGCTGTGTGCTCAAGTGTCTGTGCACACACATCCCTGATAGCTCTTCTTCTCCTTCTTCTTCTCCTTCTCCTTCTTCCTTTTTCTTTTTTTCAAGACAGGGTTTCTCAGTGTAGCCTTGGCTGGCCTGGACTTGCTTTGTAGACCAGGCTGTAGTCAAACTCAGAAATCTGAGATTAAAGGAATGCACCACCATGCCCAGCTAAGCAAATACTTTTTTAAAAATTCAAGTTTTTGAAGGACAACGTTGTTTATACTAATTTTAATTTCAGAAATTGTACCAGACAATTCTTATTTTCTTAACTGCTGAACCATCTCTCCAGTCCCTGTTGACAATTCTTATTTTCAAAGTCCATACTGAAGACTTTTCTGAAGTGCACACTGCAATTCTTATCAGATTCCTCTTGACTAAGCAGCATTTTTAGTATTGAGAGGTGTTTCTTTTTTGTGCTTCCATTCCTTGAATGGGTATTGACTGTCCAGATATAGGTGCTGTGAACACCAAACTGAGCCTTTGGAACTAGACATATCATATCATGACTGAGGTTTGTAGAGCCTGGAGTCTTTCCTTTGTCATCTTTGAGTTTGCTTACAGGAGTAGCAGCTTTGCTCTTTGGTGCTAAAGGGAAGCTTCTGCTCTTACCTTGATGTTTCACTCTTTTTGTTGTTGATTTCGAGACAAATTTTCTCTGTGTAGGTTTGGCTGTACTCTGCATTTGTCCTGTACTCTGCATTTTAGACCAGGCTGGCCTTAAATTTACAGCGATCGGACTGCCTTTGCCTCTCTGAGGGATTACAGGCGGGCACTACCACGCCCTGCTGTTTCACTCTTATGCTGCCTGTCTTTTTGTTGGTTTCTTTTTAGAGACAAAGTTTCAGCCTGGTGCTACATCACACACCTGTGGTCCCAGCACTCAGGGAGGCGGATCTCTGTGCGTTCAAGGCCAGATTGGTTTACAAAGTAAGTCCAGGACAGCCAAGACTACACAGAGAAACTGTTCCTCAAAACAAAACAAAACAAAAACAAAGTGACAGAGAGAGGGGGAAGGGGGATAAAAAGAGGAGGAAGGGGGAGAGGAGGGAGGGGGAGGGGAAGGGGGAGAGGAAGGGAGGGATTGAGAGACAGAGAGAGAGAGAGAGAGAGAGAGAGAGAGAGAGAATTTCTCTGTGTAGCCCTGACTGTCCTGGAACCCTGTAGATCACGATAGCTTTGAACTCAGAGATCTGCTTGCTTGTGGTGCAATGCCTGGCTCCTGTCACTCATCTTACATGTGATCATGGTTCACTGAGAGATTTACAATGTTTGAAGAACAAAGTTTATGCTGAATCCTGTTCTCAGAAGAACCAAACAACAAGCAATTTTTTTTTTGTTTTTCCTCAAAAAAAGCGACTTCTGTGGCCTAGGCTGGCTGTACGTTTGCCTGCCTTGACAGGTTTAGAGACAAAACCCTTAGGGGATGTACTAGTCATCACAGAAGCTCTTCGCCTTGGTGTGCGCTCTCACTAGCCTCCAACAGTGAACAAGTACCTTCTGCAGACCTTTTAACCAACGACAAATTTTACAGACCCGGGTGGTACTTGAACCACGACCCAAGGTTTTGGGACCACGCCCAGTCACTGGCTACAGCCACTGCGCACGCGTCGAAGCTGTCAGTGGGAACGTGTAGCAAGGGAGGAGGTGGAGCCTCGCCGTTCCCAGGGCCCCGCTGCCCCGGAAAGGACCCCGCTGCCCCGGAAAGGACCCGATTCGGGCCAGGGAACAATCAGAGCCCAGCGGCGCAGCTCTCGAGCCAATGGCGAGAGCCCTGGGAGCCGGTTCCAACCGGAAGGGGTAGGGGGGCAGAGGAAAGCGGGTGGACATGGTGGGTGGGATACAGGCTTTCCGCGGACTCCGTCCTGCCATCCGCTGGAGGCGACCGCCAAAAGCAGCCAGGACCGGTCTTGGGCGAGCGGACTGGTGGCGGCTTGGGACCGGACGCCGCCTCTCCGTTTACTCAACCCCCATCGACAAGTGGGATGTTCCGAGATGACGGCCCTCCGCGGAGGCCCGAGCCCGGGCTGCAGCTCTCCATCCTGGTCCCCCCGCGCCCGACACCCATGTGGTTCAGTCCGGCCTGCAGCGCCGCTCCAGGCCGCAGCGGCTGGGCGTGGGCGCCCCTCGGGTCTCACACAGTGGTTTGTGCCACGCTCGGGTCGCAGGCTGCCAGTGGATATACAGAACCTTAGGGTGGGTGTGGTCCCGAGACTGCAAAACTTTGTCATAGGGAAGGCTTGGGCGACCTGGATTTTAATTTTGAGAAAAGTCGCACACTGTATATTATCCAGGCTGGCTTCGAATGTACTGTGCTGGCCAAATTGGCCTAAAACTCAAGGAGATCCTCCTGCCTGACCTGCTGAGCAGAGATTACAGGAGGGATCGAGGGGGGACGGAAGGGACTTGTGGGGATACTGAACGTTGCTTAAAATATTTTATAAAAATAACAATAAATAATGGGGCTGGAGAGTTGGCTCAGTGGTTAAGAGAACTGTCTGCTTTTCCAGAGAACCTGGGTTCAATTCCCAGCACCCACGTGGCAGCTCACAACTGTCTATAATGCTAATCCAAGGGATCTGACACCTTCACACTAATGTATATAAAATAAAATTAAACAAATTTTTAAAATAGCTTTAAAAAATAACAATAACTAATAACCTACCCAGGCTTGGTATCTGACAGCACACTGTGATCCCAGCACTTAGAACATGGTAGCCATCCTCAACTACATAGTAAGTTTGAATCCAGTCTGGACTACTTAAGACTACCTCAAATAATAATGATGTATAATTATATAATAATATAATTATCTTTATTTTAAAAATAATTATGACCTGCCAGACTTTCCCCTCATCTTCATAACATTACACCATTGGTCTCGTTCATGTCAGTGACTTTAACTAGTATTACTTTCTTTCCCGTGAAAGAGGGAACTGAGATAGTCAGGGATCACCAGAAAGGACACTGATGAGACAGAGCCCAGGCTAGAACCAGGTTGGATGACCCCAAATTTTGCTTGTAGCCCATTAGCTACTGAGGTGTGTGTGTGTGTTGCTCAAGATGGACTTTAAGGCCTGTGAAACATTAAGCCCGCAGAGTTCAGTCCTTAACCCAGCACAAGTCATTCTTGTCTCTACAGATGTTTTCTGTGAACACTCAGTCTCCACTTGCCCAACCAGGACTTAGGGCTTCTAAAATACCCACTTGTCCCTGGCCTCAGGAAACACCTAAGTAGTAAAATTTGCCATCTCAGCTTCAACTAGTTCTTTTTTCTTCCTTCCTTCCTTTCTTCCCTCCTTCCTTCCTTCCCTCCTTCCTTCCTTTCTTTCTTCTTCTTTTTTATTATTATTTTTTTGAGACAGGGTTTCTCTGTGTGTCTTGGACTCATTTGTAGACCAGGCTGGCCTCTGCCCCTGAGTACTAGAATTCAAGGTGTGCTTGGCTACCTCAATTGGTTCTTAAAAATCAATAGTTGGCCCCTCCCCATGCCTAGTTCTCCAATATGGATTCAGTCATGTTGTGAGAACTAGATTGTGTAATATACAGGGCTTGAGGTTTGGGACCAGGGTCTTTTGGGCAACATCTTTACAAAATATAATCATTGTTTGATTTTTTTCTTTTAACAAAGTCTCACTCTATAGAGCCTTAGCTGGTCTGAAACTTACTGCACAGACCATGGTGCCCTCAAATTCCTGGCACTCATCCTGCCTCAGCCTCCTGAATGCTATGTTGCATACAGTATACCACCATACTTGACTCCTCCCTTGGTGTTTGTTAGTGGCTTAGTTCCATGACCCTGCTCCTGCAGATACCCATCTCCTCAACTATATATCTCTTGTATAAAATGGTGCAGCATTTACATATACCCTTCTCATATTCTGCAGTATACTTCAAATCCTTTGTTGATTGTCTATGATACTTGATACAATGAAAATGCTCTGTAAATAGTTTCTGCAGTGTTGCTGGAGTGATGTCAATACAAATATCTGCCCATTATCAACAGGAAAAACCATAGCTCTCATTTTAAACAGAATAGAAGATGCCTTATTCTGGAGCTATTTTGAGTGACCATGGCTTGGGAACACAGATTTAGATTACCCCAACTTTCATGTTCCAATGTAGAAGCAGTTCCATCACATTTTTTAGTTTTATAGAACAATGATAGTGGTAGATCAAGACAAGTTTAAAATGCATTGTGAATACATCAAAGAAGCAGTTACATCAAGGTGGGAGAAGCTTTTCTAAAGGCCCAAGATCCTATATGATGGCATTCCTTGTTTTTAAGTAGGTAGAAATTAGCAGTCAACAGACTGCAAAGGTTTTTATCTTTTAATCACAGGATGTTAGTTCTGACACAAGGTGTCACAAGGTGGGCAAGCCTCTCCAGGAGCTAAAACCATCCCAAGATAAGGTGATAGCTGTCTCTTCAGTTTTGTTAGTCAAGCAGTCTCTGGATTCACAACTTCTTTCCAAGAATTCTCCTTCACACCTTATTTAATATGGAAGCAGAGTTGTTGTTTTTTCTCTCTCCCTCTCTTTCTCTCTCATTTACTCTATCTTTCAAATATTTTAAATCCTCGATTAAATTCACAGGTATGGAAGGACAGTTATAAAGCAAACGAAGTACAACCCATTGCTATAAACAGGAAACAAACTGGGCATGGTAGCACACATCTGTAATCTCAGCAGTTGGGAGTCTGAGGATCACTGTGAGTCTGAGCCGACTTGAGCTATCCAAGAAGAATCTACTACAAAACAAAACAAATCAAAAACAGCAAAATCCAACCAAGCTGGGATGGCACACACCTTTAACACCAGCACCCTGGGGAAGAAGCAGGTGGCCCTCTGTTAGTTTGAGGACAGCCTGGTCTACAGAGAAAGTTTCAGGACACGTAGGGCTACCCAGAGAAACCTTGCCTTGAAAAACCAAAATAAAGTAAAAATAAAAAAAGAAATCAACCAATGCAAAATCAAAACAGGAAGCAGTTCTTTACTTGGAGGCCCTGGGGGCAGGGAGGGGGAGGTGATACTGGAGCTTCAAGTGGTGTGTTCATTTCTTTGGGGTTCCTGCTATTACTAAGAAATGATGTAGAAATTCTGGTTCCAGCTGTGATGGACTGACTTGCATTACACCACCTGTCCAATCCAGAACAAGCAGAAAAGTTGGACTAAGGTTTGCTTTTCAAAATTTATCTTAAGGCCCAAGAGAGCAACTTGCCCTTGAAGGTGCCATCTCCTCAAGTTCTGAGCCAGTACAAAACAACAAGAGCCAATAGGGAGCAGAGATTAAAATAAAGCAGTTTGAAGGTATTTATGCAAGAAGTGGAAGAATACAATATTATGGACAATATGATGAATGATATTAAAATAATTATATTCCAGAGAATTGGAGCCTTTAGGTTTTCCTTTTTGTTGTTGTTTTTTAAGGAAAAAAAAGTATAAATTTTAAATCTGTCTGCTACTTATAAATAAAAACAAATATAAAGGGGTATGGTGGCACATACCTTTAATCCCAGCACTCAGAAGGTAGAGGCGGGTGGATCTCTGTGAATTCAAGACAAGCTTGGTCTGCAGAGTGATTTCAGAACAGGCAGTGCTACACAGAAAAACCCTGTCTCAAAAACAACACCAACAAACAAACAAATAAATACCACTGGCAGAAGAAGCAAGAACGTTTAACATTATGTGATGTAAAAGGGGCAGTTCTTGGGTTTCTTATTACAGAAGTAATGAGATGAAGAATGAAAAACATAGCAGGAGCAAAAGAGTTTTTGTTTTAGTTTTTCATGACAGGGTTTCTCTGTGTAGCCTGTGTGACTTGGGCTCACTTTGTAGACCAGGCTGAACTTGGGCTTACAGAGATCCACTTGCCTCTGCCTCCCAGAGTACTGGGATTACAGGCGTGTGCCACCTCGCCTGGCTGAGAGTTGGATTTAATTTTCATGCATGTGAGTATTTTGCCTCCATCTGCCTCTGCACATGTGTGTGCCTGGTGTCCATGGAGGCCAGAAGAGGGCATTGGATCCCCTAAAACTGGAGTTACAGAGGCTTGTGAGCTGTCAGGAGGGTGTTATTTGGAAGAGCAGCCAATGCTCTTAACTACCAACTAATCTCTCAAGACCCTAGAGCTGAAAATTTTTATCTTAGCCTATGGGTGGCTCCTAAGAGTCTAGGAACCATTTCTCACAGAACTGGCCTCAGTGCACTGCTCCCAAGCTTTGGAACCAGAGCAGGCTCCCTACCAGGAAAATTTATATAACATTTGTTCCTTCCCCACAAGGTTTCCTGTGACTATTGAATAGCTCTGTGCATTGTAAACTATTTGGAGAAGAGGTTAGAGGTTGGAGGAAGTTGGAGGAACTAATTTCAAAAGGTATTCTGAGCCTGAGTTCAGGAGCTGAGACCTTATACCTGCAGGCAGAGAGACAAGAGATTTCCTGGAGACCTCCAATTCAGAGTTTTTACCCACTCCTAATACCCCCATATCATATACACACCGAATGGCCTGCTTCATCCATGAGGCAGTGGAATTAGAAGGCATAAGGGTACAGCTTAGTGGTACAGCATGTATTTAGCATGAAAAAGGCCCTGTATCCCATCTTCATCATCAAAAGTGAATAAAATCAAGCCTTCAAAAGTCACATACCTTCAAGAAGTCCCAACATAATGAAAATTAATCAAGATATTGTTTTTAGTATTTATTTAGCCTGGAAAGTCCTTCCTTCCAGAATGGAGTTGATAGGAAGAAAGTAATTAGGGAGCTCCAGGAGGCAAGAATAAAGGATGGGGAAGTGAGTCACGGGCTTCTAAATCGTTGGCTATCCAATGATAGAGATAGGTTCACTGTGCCATTAAAAGGCAAAGCTGTAAATGCAATGATCCTTCAGCACCTGGAGCCTTGGACTCAACTCCCGGCCAACTTTGTGCTTTGGGGAGGAAGGAGGCTACAAGAGACTTGTAACTGCTCTCTGCACAGCGACCCTGCAGCTCCAAATGGCTTAGCTCTCTCTCACTACTGACTAGAGCAAGGCAGATCTGAGCCTGTCAGAAGGAAATGGCCCCACAGAGAAAGGAAAGAACAGAGAGAGAAAGAGGCAGGGGAGGGAGGGAGAGAAGAAAGGAAGGAAAGAAAGAGAAAGGAAAAAGGAAGCCCTGAGCTCATTATAAACATGGATCTAGCCAAGCAAATGGAGGAGGGCCCAAGCCAGCCCTAGAGAAGAGGACAGGCCCTCTGGGGGGCCCTGGAGGACTTGTTTCCCTTGTGGTTTATTGCACTTCCTGTTCCCTTGCTCACTGCGGAAGTTCCTCATCTTACCCTGCAACCAGAGCTCAGCTGGAGAGGACTAGGGCAGAAGGCACCATGAGTGGTGGCCCTGTAGGAAGCAGGCCTGGGGGCAGAGGGGGACCAGGGGTTCAGCAGAACATTCCATCCAACCTCCTCCAGGAACATGAAAATCAGCGACTCTTTGAGCTGCTTGGCCGAAAATGCTGGGTGAGTTGGGGACCTCTTGGTCCTCTCAGTTTTCCTCCCTTTCCTCCTCTTCCTCTCTACCTATCTTATCCCTTCTGCCTCCTCCTCTTACCTATACTTCCCCGCTCCTCCTTCTCACCACCCCCCCCAACATCTCTCCCAGGATTCACTCACCATAGTTTGTGAATCCCAGGATTATTCTGACATCAACACATCTTCCTCCTGGCTATAGCTCTTTCCCCAAGCTCATGACAGCTGCAGGCAAGTAAGGACCAGGCCTGGATACTCATGAACAGACTCCACTGACCCCCTGCTCACTTCTCCTAGACACTGGCCACTGCAGTTGTACAGCTGTACCTGGCACTGCCCCCTGGAGCTGAGCGCTGGACAATGGAACACTGCGGGGCTGTTTGCTTCGTGAAGGATAACCCTCAGAAGTCCTACTTCATCCGTCTTTATGGCCTTCAGGTGACTTCATGCCCCACTGGACAGGAAAACAGGTTCCCTACCTTTCAAAGCCAGTTTTTGTCCATAGCCCCAAGCCCTTGTTCATATCAGTGAAGCCCTGAGCTTTAGAACCAAAGATCAACATAGATCCCAAGTTGTGTTTTCTCATTCTGAGTCTGAGACGACTGAACCCAGAAGGTCCAACTTAAGGTCTTGATCTGCTCCACAAACTTCCCCATAGCACCATATTTATACTGGAACCTCAGCCTCAGATCTATTCTAAATACAACATGCTGGCTACTCCTAGGACTAGGAGCTTCAATTCACAGTTTGGAGTGTTCAACCCCTCCATATAAGCCTTGGACCCCAAACCTAAATTCCTCACATCAGTGTCTGATTCTCAGACTGTACCCCAATCCTCCACACCAGATACCTATACCTCAAACTCTGATATTGAGTTGAAGATCTCTAAATAAGACTCTGGGACACCAAATCTGGACACCATGCTCCCTGGTCAGAAAACAAAGGTCTGTCACTGAGGGTGCCTGAGTGCCAGCATGGTCCCCCTCCCCCTTTCTTCTCTCCAGGCTCGTCGGTTACTCTGGGAACAAGAGCTGTACACCCAGCTGGTTTACTTCACTCCCACCCCTTTCTTCCACACCTTTGAAGGAAATGTAAGTGAGCAGCCAATCCTTGGGCTGCAGTTGGGGTGTAGGGAGGAGATGAGAAAGTCTGGGGTGGGGGTGGGGAGTGTTACAAGTTTGCTGACCCCAAGGTATATATAGGACTGCCAAGTAGGACTGAACTTTGCCGACGAGAGTGAAGCCCAGGCCTTCCAGTCCTTGGTGCAAGAGAAGATACAAAAAAGAAATCAGAAGCTAAGTGGAGGTACAAAGGCCTTGGTGGGGGTTGGGGAGATAGGTTAGACAGAGGTGAGTGCACGGCTGTGAGGCTAGAAAAGCCAATGTCATGGCTCTGGCTCTCAGTCCCTCTGTTTAACCACAGAAAGACGCCAGCTACCACCACCACCAGCACCAACCAATGAAGGTGAGTCCTCTAGTGCAAGTAGAGGTTATAAAGAGGTAACCCAGAAACTCATGACAGATTGTGACAGATCTAACTCATTCCATTCTCCCAGAGAGAAGAGGACGGCTCCCACCTCTGCCCCCACATCCAGGTGGAGACCATGGCGGTGAGTGGTGACTCTCATGTCTCTGGAGAGTTAGTGGATGAATGAGTAGTTGGGTGAATCCATAAATGTATCAAGAGGTGGATGGATGATTAGGAGTATGGGTGGATGAGTGGACAGATGAGAAGGTTGATGGATTGGCAGCAGATAGATGACTAAGTTGGGAGATGGACTGATGCTAGATTGTAGGTAAACAGATATTTGGGTAAATGGATGAATACTTATTTGTATTAAAGATAAGTATCGTTTGATGGTTCTATTACATAGATGGTTCAGTGAATTGATGAGTGGGCATGGAAACATATGTATAGTGAATAAAGAAACAAATGAGGGCTGGTGAGATTGTTCAGCCCTTGCCACCCAGCCTAGAGACTGGAGTTCTATCCCCATAATCCACATAAAGATAGGAGAGAATCAACTCCACAAAGTTGTTCTCTGACCCCCATACATGTGCCTTGCATGTGTGTATATACACACATAATAGTAAAAGAATAACTTATTAACTTAATAAACCATTAAGCCGAGGAGCCAGAGAATGAATGAGCCAGTACTGGAATGATGAGCACTCTCTGAGTGCTTTTTGGGTGGAATCCATCTACCGCTCCATAGGCCTTGCTTAGATCCCTGTCATCCATTTCCTCCATAACTATCAAACATATACACACACACTTCTCCAGTTGTCATTCTATTTCTTGTCCCCATGCTTTGGCTTGTAGTAGGCAAGTTAGTCAGTGGTTCATTGACATTGTGGTTTTGTTTGTTTGTTTGTTTGTTTTTTGCACAGGCCCATCAGGTGGTTCACTATCTCTAGGACTTGTGACAGTCAACATTCAGAACCCTGACATCACAAGTTCACGATACCGTGGCCTCCCTGCACCTGGCCCTGGCCCAGCTGATAAGAAACGCTCAGGAAAAAAGAAGATCAGTAAAGCAGATATTGGTGCACCAAGTGGATTCAAGTGAGAAATTTCCCCCCTCTGATCCCAAAGATCCCTGTGGGTGGGGAAGCATAAGAACAGGTTGATAGCTGAGCAAATGAAAGGATGGGCAGATGAGTGCATAAGTAAATGAATGGATAAATTAATTAGTTAAAGGGTAGAAGAAAGAATAGGGAGTTGATTGGTTGGAGGGACAGATAACTGGACAAATAGATGGACAGGTGAGTGGATGAGGATATAGACAGAGATGCAGGTTGATTGGCTCACAGACAAAGGAGATGGGGACAGATAAATAGACAGTCAAGTGGATGAATGGATTATTTATGATAAGTGAACACAATTGCGGAGATAAAATGTAAAAATGCAAATGGATTGCCAAGTGTGGTAGGTTACTCCTGGAATCTCAGTACTTTTTTTAACAGAAGCATTAAGACCAAGGGTTCAAAGACACCTTCAAATACTTAGAAAGTTAGAGGATAGCAGGGAATGGTGATTTGTGCCTGTAATCTTTGGGAAGCAAAGGCAGAAGTAATTTTGTGAGATTGGGGCCAGCCTGATCTACAGGGTGAGTCCAGGTCACACAAGGCTCCACAGAGGAACCCTGTCTTGAAACAGACAAACAAAAAGAAAGAAAGAAAGTGAGAGGCAAGCCAGGGTTACTTGAGACCCTTTATCAAAAGACAATCCACAGATGAGAAAGAAAGTGAGGGAGGGAAAATAGGAAGAGGAGGGAAAGGGCAACAGGGAAGAAGGAAGGAAGAAAAGGTAAACACATGAGTAGATAGGTAGACAAATAGACAAATAAGACTAGAGAGATTGTTGGGCAAATTTGTAAACAGATGTGTGTGGGCAGATGGGTGGAGGGACAGAGGATGGACAAATCAATGGTCTAAGTGATGAATGTGAACCAAGGTACTTGCTCAAGGGGCCCTTCGGAGCCCCTCTGGGAAAGAGAGAGCAAGAGAGATGTAAGAGGTGAGGGAAGGCCCTGTGGTTTAATTGACACACCTTCCCTCCCCTAGACATGTCAGCCACGTGGGCTGGGATCCTCAGAACGGATTTGACGTGAGTAGCTCCAGACACGGCTGGACTCGGCTCAACTTCCACATACTCTCTCATAGAGCAAGGCTCATATCCCACACACAGACCTGGCCCTTCCCACAACCCTCTTGGATACCTCCCTGTGATGGATATGGAATTACTCTGTGGCCCTTCCCAATTCACTTTATTCTTTCAACATTCTCTACCCCTTCCCCCCCCCCCCCCACTGGAGCAGGTGAACAACCTAGACCCGGATCTGCGGAGCCTTTTCTCCAGGGCTGGGATCAGTGATGCTCAGCTTTCTGACGTAGAGACCTCCAAGCTTATTTATGACTTCATTGAGGACCAGGGTGGGCTAGAGGCTGTCAGACAGGAGATGAGGCGCCAGGGTGAGCTACCTTTTTCTCTGGTCCTGGAGCTTGTTACCCTAGAAATGTACTTAAGCCACTCAGTTTTTCATGCAAAAGAAACAAATCTATCATTGGAGTACTTAGTTTACAAATAAGAAAAAAATATGATGTTCAAAACAGTAAAAACTTCACACTTCTGTGTTATTTTCCCCCTGTGCAGAGCCCCTCCAGCCACCGCCACCACCATACCGAGATGGAGGAAGCCATCCCACACGAGCTTCTGTTGTGGGGAGCAATAAGGGTCGCTGGGGTCTACAGCCCCCTGTACCTATGGAGGGTGTCCCGCCACCACCAACACTCCGAGGGTCTCCAACGCCCAGCCGAGGGGGCCTTTCACCACCACCCGCTCCAGCCACTGGAATCTCTGGACCACCAGCCCCTCTAGTGCCTGGTGCTGGTGAACCCCCAGTACTGCTGCCACCACCACCACCACCACCACCTCCTCCTCCTCCACCCTGCACTGGAAGTGGGCCAGCCCCTCCCTCAATTCCTCCAATTCCAGTGTCTGAGGAGACCCCAGCCCTTGGTGGGGGCCGGGACTCACTTTTGGATCAAATCCGGCAGGGAATTCAGCTGAATAAGGTAAAGGTGGGCAGGCTAGATAAACAGGGTTCTGAGTGAGTCAGGGCATTTGTGGGCCACAGCCAAAACTGATAAATGTATCAAGCTTTGGGCAGATGCCATGATGAATTGGGAGATGGGTGTAGGCCCCTGAAAGAGACTGGAGTGTGTGAGAGAAGAAATGAAGAAAGGGCAGGAGACGTGCTCATTCCACACTCCTGAGCCCTGTGTGCTCAATCTCTCACTGCAGACCCGTGGAGCCACAGAGAGCTCAGGGCAGCAACCCCGTGCCCAGACCTCAGAGGGCCTCGTGGGAGCCCTGATGTATGTGATTCAGAAGAGGAATAAAGTCATCCATTCCTCAGGTGAGCCCACTCTGCCCCAATTGGGACATCACTAAATGGCTAGCTAGCGCTGGCTGGAAAACAGCTCCAGGTAGCACTCCTAATGGTAACACTAGAGGCTCATGTGGCAGTATAAGCCTGTAATCCCAGGGCTGGAAAATTTGAGGAAGGGGCATCTTGAACTCAGGGCCAGCCGAGTCAGGAAAAAGTAACAGTAGAGGCTAGAGAGTAATTCCAGGGCTGGAAAATTTGAGGAAGGGGCATCTTGAACTCAGGGCCAGCCGAGTCAGGAAAAAGTAACAGTAGAGGCTAGAGATGGGGCTGAGTGGCAGAGCTCTTCCCTAGCATGCTTGAGTTCTTCATTTCCCCTCACAGCAATGAAAAAGAACCCAGAACAAAGATAACCTGACATTGCCCACCTGGAAGACAGTTTTACCACAAACTTTCCTTTTGCAAGCCGGGTTGGAGCTGGTGCCCTCCTCAGCATCAGTAGTAGCAATGTCGGTTAATATTAAGTCTTCAGGCAACAGTGACATAACTGAGTATATCTGTGATGACAATAGGAACATAGGCCGTGGAGGCAGGCCCTCAATGTGAACATTATCCACATATGTTCAGTGATAGTAACACTGGTTGTGTAACAAGACTTTCCCTGGGGAAACAGATCCCCACCATCTACTCCCTCCAGATGGGGAGCCCATGCCAGAACAGAGAACACATACCACCAAAGTGCAACTATGTGAAACAGTGAATTTTATTGCGGCTGCTTACAGGGATAGAGGAGAAGGGTTACAGGAGCTGAAATGACTCAGAGACAGCTATGCCACCAAAGCCCATCCCAGCCGAGTGACAGATCATGAAAGCTGGGAACCTGGAGCCCACTGCATAGCCTGCAGGCTGCTCAACTAGCTGAAGAGTGTCTTTCCCAAGTGACTCAGTTGGTCTAAACTTCTTCCACGCAGCTGGTCTGGTCTGAGTCTTTGTAGCTGGCCTGTTGGGAGAAAGACTCACAATATCATTATTGCTTATTCCCAGAGGAAGGTGAATCTGCTCTGTTTCAGAGTCTTTCTGAAACTGCTTTGTTGTTTACCTTTTGGCTTAAGGAGATAGAATAGTTAAATCTCCTATTATCAAGGACTCCATCTTTGGAGTCTTCCAGGTGACATAGGTTCAATTCCCAGTGCTCAGATGGCACCTCACAACTATCTATACCTCTAGATCCAAGGGATGTAGCAGCTCCCTTAGACCTCCACAGACACCAGGCATGTACTTGGTGCACAAATGTGCATGCAGGCAGACACTCATACATAAAAGTAATAAACTGAAAAATATGAACTCATGTGGGGCACAATGGGGTGTGCCTGTAATCACAGCACACAGAGAGGCAGAGGCAGGCAGATGGTTGTGAGTTTGAGGCCAGCCTGGTCTCCAAAGTGAGTCCAGGACATCCAAGGCTACTTAGAAGAACCCTCTGTCAAAACAAACCAACCAACAAAACAAAACAAAAAAATGAAATGAGAAGTCCATCTTTGCTGGGCCTGTGTGGTGGTACACACCATTAATCCTAGCACTTGGAGAGGCAGATTTCTGAGAGTTTGAGGCCAGCCTGGTCTATGTCCAGTACAACTAGAAGAAGCCCTGTCTCAAGAAACAAAACAGTGAAAACACACACACAAACACACATATAGGCAATGGGTTGGAGGGATGGCTCTGTTGGTAAAGGACCTTGTCTGCCAAGCCTGATGATCAGAGTGTGAGTGATATCCAGCATTCCTATGGTAGAAGCAGAGACCCAGTTCCTGCAATTTGTCCTCTGACCTCCACTCTTGCACAAGGGCCCATCCGCAAATAAATACAAACATAACTTATAAAAGAAAACCTCTGTCTTTTCCAATATTATTAACATTAAATCCAATATCTCACAGAGCCACAACAAACCTTTGTGTGATAATAAAATGGAGCATTTTGTGCAAAAATATGGAATGATGATTCCTGAATTTTCATGTGGTCATTGTACAGGGGCCATCTTCCCTGTACACTGATCTTCTCTGCATCATTCCAAGAGCCCTGTGTGTGCTGTCAGGCACTGTCCTAAATTTCCTACAAGGTTAAGGGCTGAATGTGCCAACTACACCATCATTAACCCAGTATGAGACAGTAATACTGATATTGGCCTACTTCCAATAGGTTGAGAAAAGGTTGACATTAATGCCACCTCTACTTCTCAATAAATTAACCTAAGTATGTCCACAGGACTAATGTGAATCCAGATATTTGAACAAATCTCATTATTTGACAATATTCTCATTCGCTTCATTCTGAACCAATGATATTGGCATTAATTCACCAAGAAGGAAATAATAATAAATCACCCCACTTTTGCTAACATTTTACCTTGCCAAATTCAGTAAGAAGGTGGTGAGCATGAGTATCAGGACTAAGGACATACAGTTGTTGTTTGAGGCAAGGTCTCCTCTTTGCTACAGGATACTGAGCCTCCAATCTTCCTGCCTCTACCTCCCTAGGGCTGAGATAACAGTTGTGCACCACCACTCCAAGTTTATGAGGTGCTGACATTCAAACCCAAGCCTTCTTAAGTACTAGACAAGCTCTCTGCTAACTGAGCCACATCCTTAGCCATGTGTATTTGTGCATTCATTTCTTTCCCGTGTATGTGTGTGTGTGTGTCATTGCACCACACACATACACACACACACACACACACACACACACACACACGGGAAAGAAATAAATGCACAAATACATTGGACCACACCTGTGTAGGGATCAGTTCTCTCCTTCCACTGTATAGTCCCAGAGATGAGCTAAGGTTGTTAGGCTCAGAAGTAGCTGCCTTTATTTGTTTGTTTTAGACAGGTTCTAGGTATATAGCCCAGGCTAGTCTGGAACTCAGTATGCATAAACTAGCGTGGTCTCAAATTCATTATCCTCGTGCCTGAACCTCCTGTGTGCTAAAGTCATACACATGCACTAATGTGTGCAGCTCCAGTAACATTTTTGTCATTTGGGGATTATGTTTGCTTTTGTTTTTAAAGACAGAGACTTACTATTCTGTAGCCCTGGCTGTCCTAGACCTCCCAGGATGTAGACTAGACTGGCCTCAAACTCACAGAGATCAACTTGCCTTTGCCTCCAGAATGCTGAGAATAAAGGCATGTGCCATTATAATAGTCTAAATTTTTCTTTTTCTTTTTTGTTTTTTTTTTTTTCTCAAAAGATATTTTCTCTGTGTAGCCATGGCTGTCCCAGACTCTCTTTGGAGACCAGCCTGGCCTCGAACTCACAGAGACCACCTGACTATACCTCACAGAGTGCTGGGATTTAGCCTTGTGCCAGCAATCCGGGATTCCAAAATTTTTTAATACTGCATGGACTTGAACTGTCCAGCGAAAGCAACCCCTCTCAAAAGGATCCTTATTTTGTCCAAAGTGTGCCCTTTTCAGAAGACTCCGGGCCCCTGTGGCTGACTCTTTACCTCCTAGGCCATAGGAACTTTCTCAGGGCCTTTGGACATACCTACCTCTCTTGAGTCAAATTCTGAACCTTTCTTCTTCCAGATGAACGGGAGGATGAAGACGATGATGAATGGGATGAGTAAAGCATTGTTCCTTCATGCAGACCAGTCCCTCTTACTCTATTCACTCTATGGTCCTGATCCCCTCCACTACTAGCTTCCACACCAGCCACCAAACTCAACATTTCAACTCACCATTCAAGGATTAAAAAGAATCTAATAACTCTTTGCGTCTCTGAGAGTGCTTTTGTTCATGTCCTAAATGTGTGATTTGGACTTCTTTCCCCACATTTCCTTTTGTACATTGATCTTATTTTGCTTCTTTAACCTTTCATGTGTACATTCATTTATTCCTTTAAGCCTTCAGTCACTTGTCTTATCTTTCTTTTCCTTTCGCTTCCTCCTCGTCCTTTTTAAAGAGACGTTAACATTTGTTATGATTTGGAGAAAAGGGACTTTGACAGTTTCAGTATGTATTTCCCTGACAACCATCCTGCTTCAGCCTTCTAAGAGGTGGAGCTCCAGAAATGTGCCACCACCTCTGGCTTTAGCCTATATATTTTTTTCCTTTTTGTTATGTATATGTTCATATGTGTATATGTGTGTGTATGTGAGAGAGAGAGAGAGAGAGAGAGAGAGAGAAATGTGTAGTGTGTGTGGGTGAGAGAGAGAAATAACAAGTCCGTGGTGTGTATGTGTGTGCACGCACAAGCGTGCTCACTCATATGAGGGTGCACATGAACTTGACTCATGTTTCTGTGTTATGTACATAGGCCAATGGTTGCTCTTGGATAGTGTCCTGGCTGGTTTTGTGTCTCCCTAATACAGGCTAGAGTCATCAAAGAGGAAGAGCCCTCCATAAGATCCAGTTTCAGGGATTTTCTCAATTAGTGAACAATGGAAGAAGACCCAGCCCAAGATGGGTGGTGCCTTCCCTTGAATAGTGGTCCAGGCTTCTATAAGAGAGCTGGCTGTGCAAACCAGTAACCAACACCTCTCCATGACCTCTGCCTCAGCTTCTGACTCCAGGTTCCTGTACTGTTTGAGTTCCTATTCTGACTTCATTTAGTGAGGAACAGCAACATGGAATGTTAGCCAAATAAACCCCTTCCTTCCCTACTTGCTTTTTGGTAAGACAGATACATTCCTAGATTGTTCTTCATTTTGTAAGATTTTGTTGTTGTTGTTTGAGACAGTGTCTTCTCTAGTTGTCCTGGAACTTGCTATATAGACCAACTGGGCTTGAACTCTGAGAGATCTGTCTTCTCCTGTCTCCCAAATGCCACCATACCTGAATACATCTCTCTCTCTCTCTCATCTATATATCTGTCTCTCTGTCTATCTGTTTACATATATATATACATATATATATATATATATATCTCCTTCCAACCACTGTCCCAACCACCACATACTCATCCATCCACTCACCGATCTACACAATCATCCATCCATCGATCCATTCATCCATTCTTCCATCCATCCATTTCTCTCTCTATATTAAACATCTATCTATCTAGAGGGTTTTTGAGGCAGGGGTTCTCTGTATAGCAGTCCTGGCTCTCCTAGGCTTTCGCTGAAGTCCAGCTTTTCCTCAAAGGCACGGATATCTGCCTGCTTCTTCCTCTTGAGTTCTAGGATTAAAGGCCTGCACCACCAACATCCCCTGAACCTGGAGCTCACCAGTTCAGCTAATTGGTTTACTAGCAAGCTTCATGGATGCTCCTGTCCCTGTCTTCCCTACTGCAAGGATCGATGTGACCTGAAGATCCTGCTCTTACTTTTGTCATTTAAATGTAGATTGTTTACTTTTTTTTCAAGACAGGGTTTTTCTGTGTAGCCTTGACAATCCTAGAGTCACTTTGTAACCCAGGCTGGCCTGGAACTCACAGAGATCTGTCTGCCTCTGCCTGTCAGAGTACTGGGATTAAAGGTGTGCATCAACATGTCTGGCTACAAGTATTTATATGTTTTATGTTAAAATATATTCACATCATGTTCCTCTTTCCTTTCCTCTGTTCAACTCCTGCCATGTGCCCATTTTCTTTTCTTTTCTTTTCTTTTCTTTTTTCTTTTACTTTTTCTTATTTTGGGGTTTGGGGAGACTGGATTAGAGACAGGAGTTGTCTGTGTAGCCTTGGCTGTTCTTGACTTACTCTGTAGACCAGGCCCTGCTCAAACTCACAGAGATCTGCCTGACTCTGCTTCCCCAGTGCTGGGATTCCAGGTGTGTGCCATGGGCCTACATTCAAGACTTCTAACAATATTATTTATCCAGATGAACAATGACAATACCAAAAGAAATACTATCATGGAAAGGGGTAATCTCACAGTTCCCCACCTCTTAACAAAGAAATATGAGACTTGCTTTGTACATGGATGCTTGGATCAAACTGGTGTGTGTGTTTGTGTGTGTGTGTGTGTGTGTGTGTGGCAAGTGCCTTATTGTCAAAGCCACTAGCCTGTATTTATTTCCTTCTGGCTTCTGTCTTTAAGCAAAGACATTAATTTGCAGACATTACTGTAAGGGCCAGGAGATATGAGAGCTGAGGAACGAGAAAGATATTTACTGGTCACAGTCAGTGCTGTGGAGTGCTGAGGCAGAGATAAAAGAGAACATCTTGATGGAGCAAGCTGGAAAGAGCAGTTTGGAAGAGGTGAGGTCTGCTGAAAGAGAAGGGTCGATCAGGGAAATATCTAAGGGAAAAGACATTCCAGGTGAAGGAAGCCCATGCAAATGTCCCAATGAAAAAAAACCCAGCTTGAGGATGACTATGGATAATGAGTAGGAAAGTCCCCAACCTCATCAATCTCCATGCTGTTTTGCCATTTTTGAGACTGGGTTTGTGCAGTTGTCTGGAGCTTCCTGGGGTTCCTCTACACAGGTCACCTTGGCCCTGAACCCTTGATCTTCCTGCCTCCAATTCCCACAAGCTGGGCATAAACATACATGTCACCATGCCTGGCTTTACTGATTTTTCAGACAGATACAATAGGAGATGAAGCACAGAATGAACAGTTTCACCCTCAACACAGAAACACACACACACACACACACACACACACACAACAGGATTTTGAATATGACTGGCAGGACCACCCTCTCAACTGTAGAATTTTACCTCTACCTTTCTTCAAGGACACATGGAGCTCAATCTAGAACCCAGACAAGATGCCTCACTCTAGCCTGCTTCTTAGCCTATGCACTGGAGATAACAATATTCCCCATTGCTAACTGAGAACACACAGTCCACCATCTCATAAAGGGAAAAACAAACATACAAAAAACTGTAATCCAGAACTGTCCCTAGTCTTTAAATCTATGGCTAAAGAAGTGTTTACAAATGTTTGCATATTAAAACCTAGATATGGAAAGGGGAGTTTTGCACAGCTTTATTCCCAGCACTTGAGGCAGAGGCAAGTAGATCTCTGTGGCTTTGGGGCCAGCCTGGTCTACAGGGTAAGTCCAGGTCACACAAGGATCCACAGAGGAACCCTGTCTTGAAACAAACAAACAAAAAGAAAGAACCTTAGAGGCTAGCCTGGGTTTCTTGAGAACTTCTATCAAAAGACAACCCACAGATGAGAAAGAAAGTGAGGGAGGAAGGAGGAAAATGTAAATACATGAGTAGATTGGAGGACAAATAGACAAATAAGACTAGAGAGATTGTTGGGCAAATTTGTAAACAGATGTGTGTAGGCAGGTGTGTGGAGGGACAGAGGATGGACAAATCAATGGTCTAAGTGATGAATGTGAACCAAGGTACTTGCTCAAGGGGCCCTTCGGAGCCCCTCTGGGAAAGAGAGAGCAAGAGAGATGTAAGAGGTGAGGGAAGGCCCTGTGGTTTAGTTGACACACCTTCCCTCCCCTAGACATGTCAGCCAGTGGGCTGGGATCCTCAGAACGGATTTGACCTGAGTAGCACCAGAGATCCCTGGACTCAGCTCAACTTCCAAATACTCTCTCATAAAGCAAGGATCAGATCCCACACACAGACCTGGCCCTTCCCACAACCCTCTTGGATACCTCCCTGTGATGGATATGGAATTACTCTGTGGCCCTTCCCAATTCACTTTATTCTTTCAACATTCTCTGCCCCCTTTTCACCCACTACAGCAGTTGAATAACATAGACCCGGATGTGCGGAGCATTTTCTCCAGGGCTGGGATCAGTGACGCTCAGCTTTATGACATACAGTCTCCCAAGCTTGTTTATGACTTCATTGAGGACCAGTTGGCCAGAGGTTGTCAGACCGGAGATGAGGCGCCAGGGTGAGCTACCTTTTTCTCTGGTCCTGGAGCTTGTTACCATAGAAATATACTTAAATCACTCGGTTTTTCATGGAAAAGAAAGAAGAGTCTAACATTGGAGTACCGAGTTTATGAATAAGAAAAAAATGAGGCTTAAAAGAGTGAAAAAATTTACACTTCTGTTATTTTCTCCCTGTGCAGACCCCCTCCAGCCACCGCCATGCCAAGAAGGCGGAAGTCAGCCGGTGCGATCTCCTGTTGTTTGGAGCAATAAGGGTCGCTGGGGTCTACAGCCCCCTGTACCTATGGAGGGTGTCCTGCCCCCACCAACACTCTGGGGGCTTCCACCGCCCCTCCGAGGAGGCCTATCACCACCACCAACTCCAGCCACTGTAATCTCTGGACCATCAGCCCCTCTAGTGCCTGGTGCTGGCGAACCCCCAGTACTGCTGCTGCCACCACGACCAACAACACCACCTCCTCCTCCTCCACCACCGCCACCGCCACCACTTCCATCCTGCACTAGAAGGGGGCTGGCCCCTGCCTCGCTGAATCCTAATCCAGTGTCTAAGGAGACCCCGGCACTTGGTGGGGGCCAGGGCTCATTTCTGGATCAAATCCGGCAGGGAATTCAGCTGAATAAGGTAAAGATGGGCAGGCTAGATAAACAGGGGTCTGTGTGAGTCAGGGCATTTGTGGGCTATGGCTGAGATTGATGAAGGCTTTGCGGGGATGCCGTGATGAATTGGGAGATGGGTATAGGCCCTTGAAAGAGACTGGGGTGTGTGAGAGAAGAAATGAAGAAAGGGCAGGAGAAGTGCTCTTTCCACAGTCCTGAGCCCTGTCTGCTCAAAATCTTGCTGCAGATCCATGGAGCCACAGAGAGCTCAGCTCAGAAACCCCTTGCCCAGATGTCAGAGGGCCTCATGAAGGAGCTGATGTATGTGATTCAGAAGAGGAATAAAGTCTTCCATTCCTCAGGTGAGCCCACTCTGCCCCAATTGGGACCTCACTAAATGGCTAGCTAGCGCTGGTTGGAAAACAGCTCCAGGTAGCACTCCTAATGGTAACACTAGAGGCCCATGTGGCAGTATAAGCCTGTAATCCCAGGGCTGGAACATTTGAGGAAGGGGCATCTTGAACTCAGGGCCAGCCGAGTCAGGAAAAAGTAACAGTAGAGGCTAGAGATGGGGTGAAAGGCAGAGCTCTTCTCTACCATGCTTGAGTTCTTCGTTTCCCCTCACAGCAATGAAAAAGAACCCAGAACAAAGATAACCTGTCATTGCCCACCTGGAAGACAGTTTTACCACAAACTTTCCTTTTGCAAGCCGGGTTGGAGCTGGTGCCCTCCTCAGCATCAGTAGTAGCAATGTCGGTTAATATTAAGTCTTCAGGCAACAGTGACATAACTGAGTATATCTGTGATGACAATAGGAACATAGGCCGTGGAGGCAGGCCCTCAATGTGAACATTATCCACATATGTTCAGTGATAGTAACACTGGTTGTGTAACAAGACTTTCCCTGGGGAAACAGATCCCCACCATCTACTCCCTCCAGATGGGGAGCCCATGCCAGAACAGAGAACACATACCACCAAAGTGCAACTATGTGAAACAGTGAATTTTACTGCGGCTGCTTACAGGGATAGAGGAGAAGGGTTACAGGAGCTGAAATGACTCAGAGACAGCTATGCCACCAAAGCCCATCCCAGCCGAGTGACAGATCATGAAAGCTGGGAACCTGGAGCCCACTGCATAGCCTGCAGGCTGCTCAACTGGCTGAAGAGTGTCTTTCCCAAGTGACTCAGTTGGTCTAAACATCCAGGCAGCTGGTCTGGTCTGAGTCTTTGTAGCTGGCCCGTTGGGAGAAAGACTCACAGTATCTTTATTGCTTATTCCCAGAGGAAGGGGGCCTGGTGAATCTGCTCTGTTTCAGAGTCTTTCTGAAGCTGCTTTGAGATGTTTACCTTTTGGCTTAAGGAGATAGAATAGTTAAATCTCCTATTATCAAGGACTCCATCTTTGGAGTCTTCCAGGTGACATAGGTTCAACTCCCAGGGCTCAAATGGCACCTCACAACTATTTATACCTCTAGATCCAAGGGATGCAGCAGCTTCCTTAGACCTCCACAGACACCAGGCATGTACTTGGTGCACAAATATGCATGCAGGCAGACACTCATACATAAAAGTAATAAACTGAAAAATATGAACTCAAGTGGGGCACAGTGGGGTGTGCCTGTAATCACAGCACTCAGACAGTCAGAGGAAAGCAGATTGTTGTGAGTTTTAGGACATCCTGGTCAACAAAGTTAGTCCAGGACATCCAAGCCTACTCAGAAGAACCCTCTGTCAAAACAAACAAACAAAACAAAACAAAAAATGAACTAAGATCTCTATCTTTGCTGGGCCTGTGTGGTGGAACACACCTTTACTCCCAGCACTTAGAGAGTCAGAGGTAGGCAGAGTTCTGAGAGTTTGAGGCCAGCCTGGTCTACTTCCAGAACAGGCAGAGGAAGCCCTTGCTCAAGAAACAAAACAGTCTAAACAAACACACACAAAAACACACATATAGCCAATGGGTTGGAGGGATGGCTCTGTTGGTAAAGGACCTTGTCTGCCAAGCCTGATGACCAGAGTGTGAGTGATATCCAGCATTCCTATGGTAGAAGCAGACCCAGTTCCTGCAATTTGTCCTCTGACCTCCACTCTTGCACAAGGGCCCATAGGCAAATAAATATAAGCATAATTTATAAAAGAAAACCTCTGTCTTTCCCAATATTATTAACATTAAATCCAATAACTCACACCAACCCTTTGTGTGATAATAAAATGGAACTTTTTGTGCAAAAATATGGAATGATGATTCCTGAATTTTCATGTGGTCATTGTACAGGGGCCATCTTCCCTGTACACTGATCTTCTCTGCATCATTCCAAGAGCCCTGTGTGTGCTGTCAGGTACTGCCCTAGATTTCCTACCATGTTAAGGGCTGAATGTGCCAACTACACCATCATTAACCCAGTATGAGATGGTAATACTGATATTGGCCTACTTCCAATAGGTTGAGAAAAGGTTGACTTTAATGCCACCTCTACTTCTCAATAAATTAACCTAAGTATGTCAAATCCAGATATTTGAACAAATCTCATTATTTGACAATATTCTCATTCGCTTCATTCTGAACCAATGATATTGGCATTAATTCACCAAGAAGGAAATAATAATAAATTACCCCACTTTTGCTAACACTTTACCTTGCCAAATTCAGTAAGAAGGTGGTGAGCATGAGTATCAGGACTAAGTACATACAGTTGTTGTTTGAGGCAAGGTCTCCTCTAGCACAAGCTATAGGATACTGAGCCTCCAATCTTCCTGCCTCTACCTCCCTAGGGCTGAGATGACAGTTGTGCACCACCACTCCAAGTTTATGAGGTGCTGAGATTCAAACCCAAGCCTTCTTAAGTACTAGACAAGCTCTCTGCTAACTGAGCCACATCCTTAGCCATGTGTATTTGTGCATTCATTTCTTTCCCATGTATGTATGTATGTGTGTGTGTGTGTCAGTGCACAGACACACACACACACACACACATACACACACACACACGAGAAAGAAATAAACGCACAAATACATTGGACCACACCTGTGTAGGGATCAGTTCTCTCCTTCCACTGTATAGTCCCAGAGATGAGCTAAGGTTGTTAGGCTCAGAAGTAGCTGCCTTTATTTGTTTGTTTTAGACAGGTTCTAGGTATATAGCCCAGGCTAGTCTGGAACTCAGTATGCATAAGCTAGCGTGGTCTCAAATTCATTATCCTCCTGCTTCAACCTCCTGTGTGCTAAAGTCATACACATGCACCAATGTGTGCAGCTCCAGTAACATTTTTGTCATTTGGGGATAATGTTTGCTTTTGTTTTTAAAGACAGGGTCTCACTATTCTGTAGCCCTGGCTGTCCTAGACCTCCCAGGCTATAGACTAGACTGGCCTCAAACTCACAGAGATCAACTTGCCTTTGCCTCCAGAATGCTGAGAATAAAGGCATGTGCCACTATAATAGTCTAAATTTTTCTTTTTCTTTCTTTTTTTTTTTTTCTCTAGAGAGACTTTTTCTCTGTGTAGCTTTGGCTGTTCCAGATTCTCTTTGTAGACCAGTTTGCCCTGGAATTCAAAGAGACCCACCTACCTCTGCCCCCGACAGTGCTGGGATTTTGGGCATGTGCCAGCACATCTGGCTACCTAACATTTTTTTTTTTTGATACTGCACGGAGTTGAAATGCCCAGCTAAAGCACCCCCTCTCAAAAGGATCCCTATTTTGCCCAAAGTGTGCCCTTTTCAGAAGACTCCAGGCCCCTGTGGCTGACTCTTTACCTCCTAGGCCATAGGAACTTTCTTAGGTCCTTTGGACATACCAGCTTCTCTTGAGTCAAATTCTGAACCTTTCTTCTTCCAGATGAATGGGAGGATAAAGATGATGTTGAATGGGATGAGTAAAGCATTGTTCCTTCATGCAGACCAGTCCCTCTTACTCTATTCACTCTATGGTCCTGATCCCCCTCCACTACTAGGTTCCACACCAGCCACCAAACTCAACATTTCAACTCATCATTCAAGGATTAAAAAGAATCTAATAACTCTTTGCATCTCTGAGGGTGCTTTTGTTCATGTCCTAAATGTGTGATTTGGACTTCTTTCCCCACAGTTCCTTTTGGACATTGATCTTATTTTGCTTCTTTAGCCATTTATATATATATTCATTTATTCCTTTAAGCTTTCAGTCAGTTACCTTATTTTTCTTTCCTTTCCCTTCCTCCTTGACCTTCTTAAAGAGACTTTAACATTTTTTATGATTTGGGGAAAAGGGACTTTGACAGTTCCAGTATGTGTTTCCCTGACAGCCATCCTGCTTCAGCCATCTAAGAGCTGGAGCTCCAGAAATGTGCCACCACCTCTGGCTTTAGCCTGTATTTACTTTTTTTTTCCCTTTTTGGCGTGTATATGTGCATGTGTGTATGTGTGTGTGTGAGAGAGATTGAGATAATGAGAGAGAGAGACAGAAAAATGTGTAGTGTGTGTGTGTGTGGGGGTGAAAGACAGAAATAACAAGTCCGAGTTTGTGTGTATGTGTGTGCACAGGCGTGCTCACTCATTTGAGGGTGCACATGAACTTGACTCATGTTTCTGTGGTATGTGCATAGGCCAATGGTTGCTCTTGGATAGTGTCCTGGCTGGTTTTCTGTCTCCCTAATACAGGCTAGAGTCATCAAAGAGGAAGAGGCTTCCATAAGATCCAGTTTAAGGCATTTTCTCAATTAGTGAACAAGGGAAGAAGACCCAGCCCAAGATGGGTGGTGTCTTCCCTTGAATAGTGGTCCAGGCTTCTATAAGAGAGCTGGCTGTGCAAACCAGTAACCAGCACCTCTCCATGACCTCTGCCTCAGCTCCTGACTCCAGGTTCCTGTACTGTTTGAGATCCTATTCTGACTTCCTTTAGTGAGGAACAGCAACATGGACTGTCAGCCAAATAAACCCCTTCCTTCCCTACTTGCTTTTTGGTAAAAAAAATACATTCGTCGATTGCTCTTAATTTTGTAAGATTTTGTTTTTGTTGTTTGAGACAGTCTCTAATCTAGTTGTCTTGGAATTTGCTAAATAGAGTAACTGGGCCTGAACTCTGAGAGATCTGTCTGCTCCTGTCTCCCAAATATCACCACAACTGAACACATCTATCTGTCTACATATATATGTGTATATATATATATATATACACATATACATATATATGTATATATACATATGTATATATATATATCCATACACCCGTTCTCCCAACCACCAACACACCCATCCATCCATTCACCCATCTACACAATCATCCATCCATCCATCCATCCATGCATCCTTCCATCCATCCATTTCTCTTTATATATTATACATCTATCTATCTAGAGGCTTTTGAGGCAGAGGTTCTCTGTATAACAATCCTGACTCTCCTAGGCTCGCCCTAAAGTCCAGGCAGTCCTGGAAGTCACAGAGGTCTGCCTGCTTCTTCCTCTTGAGTTCTGGGATTAAAGGCCTGCACCACCAACATCCCCTGAACCTGGAGCTCACCAGTTCAGCTAATTGGTTTACTAGCAAGCTTCATGGATGCTCCTTTCCCTGTCTTCCCTACTGTAAGAATAGATGTGACCTGCAGAACCTGCTCTTCCTTTTGTCATTTAAGTGTAGATTGTGTTTTTTTTTTTTTCAAGACAGGGTTTCTCTGTGTAGCCTTGACAATCCTGGAGTCACTTTGTAGCCCAGGCTGGCCTGGAACTCACAGAGATCTGTCTGCCTCTGCCTCTCAGAGTACTGGGATTAAAGGTGTGCACCACCATTCCTGGGTACAAGTATTTATATGTTTTAAATTAAAATATATTCACATCATATTCCTCTTCCCTTTCCTCTGTTCAACTCCTGCCATGTGCCCCCCCGTTTTGTTTTCTTTCACTTTCTCTTATTTTGGGGGTTTGCAAAGACCGGATTAGAGACAGAATTTGTCTGTGTAGCCTTGGCTGTTCTGGACTCACTCTGCAGTCCAGGCCCTACTCAAACTCACAGTGATCTGCCTGACTCTGATTCCCCAGTGCTAGGATTACAGGTGTGTGCCATGGGCCTACATTCAGGACATATAACAATATTATTCATCCAGATGAACAATGAAAATACCAAAAGAAATACTATCATGGAAAGGGGTAATCTCACAGTTCCCCACTTCTAAACAAAGAAATATGAGCCTTGCTTTCTACATGGGTGCTTGGATCAAAGTCGTGTGTGTTTGTGTATGTGTGTGTTTGTGTGTGTCTGTGTGTGTCTTTGTGTCTGTGTGTGTGTGTGTGTGTGTGTGTGTATGTGTGTTTGTGGCAAGCGCCTTATTGTCAAAGCCACTAGCCTGTATTTATTTCCTTCTGGCTTCTGTTTTTAAGCAAAAGACATTAATTTACAGATATTACTGTAAGGGCCAGGAGATATGAGAGCTGAGGAATGAGAAAGATATTTACTGGTCACAGTCAGTGCTGTGGAGTGCTGAGGTAGATATAAAAGACAACATCTTGATGGAGCAAGTTGGAAAAACCAGTTTGGAAGAGGTGAGGTCTGCTGAAAGAGAAGGGTTGATCAGGGAAATATCTAGGGGAAAAGGCATTCCAGGTGGAGGAAGCCAATGGAAATGTCCCAACATAAAAAGCCCAGCTTGAGGATGACTATGGATAATGAGTGGGAAATTCCCCACCCCTATCAATGTCCTTGCTGTTTTGCCATTTTGTGGCAGGGTTTTGTGCAGTGTCTTGATCTTCTTGGGCTTGCTATACAGAAGTCAGCTTGGCCTTGAACACTTGATTTTGCTGCCTCCATCTCCCCGAAGCTGGGATTAAACATACATTACACCATGCCTTGCTTACTGACTTTTCAAACTGATACAATATGAGATGAAGCACAGAATGAACAGTTTCAACCCTCAACACAGACACAAACACAAACACACACACACACACACACACAAACACAAACACACACATACACACATACCAGGTTTCTGAGTATGACTGGCAGGACCACCCTCTCAACTGTAGAATTTTACCTCTACCTAGCTTCAAGGACACATGGAACTCAATCTAGAACCCAGGCAAGATGCCTCACTCTAGCCTCCTTCCTAGCCTATGCACTGGAGATAACAATATTCCCCATTGCTAACTGAGAACACACAGTCCCCCATGGCATAAAGGAAAAAAAAAAAAACATAAACTGTAATCCAGAACTGTCCCTAGATTTTAAAACTATTTCCAAAGGAGTGTTTACAAATGTTTGCATATTAAAGTCTAGATCTGGGAAAGGGGAGTGTTGGACAGCTTTATTCCCAGCACTCAGGAGGCAGAGGCAAGCAGATCTTTGTGGGTATGGGGTCAGCCTAGTCTACAGGGTAAGTCTAGGTCACACAAGAATCCGCAGAGGAACCCTGTCTTGAAACAAACAAATAGAAAGAAAGAACCTTAGAGGCTAGCCTGGGTACCTTGAGACCCTCTTTCAAAAGACAACCCACTGATGAGAAAGAAAGTGAGGGAGGTAGGAAGAAAAGATACATGAGTAGATTGGTAGACAAGTAGACAAATGAGACTAGAGAGTGTTGGGCAAATTTGTAAACAGATGTGTGTGGGCAGATGGGTGGAGGGACAGAGGATGGACAAATCAATGGTCTAAGTGATGAATGTGAACCAAGGTACTTGCTCAAGGGCCCTTCAGAGCCCCTCTGGGAAAGAGAGAGCAAGAGAGATGTAAGAGGTGAGGGAAGGCCCTGTGGTTTAATTGACTCACCTTCCCTCCCTTAGACATGTCAGCCTCGTGGGGTGGGATCCTCAGAACGGATTTGACGTGAGTAGCTCCAGACACGGCTGGACTCGGCTCAACTTCCACATACTCTCTCATAGAGCAAGGATCAGATCCCACTCACAGACCTGGCCCTTCCCACCACCCTCTTGGATACCTCCCTGGATGGATATGGAATTACTCTGTGGCCCTTCCCAATTCACTTTATTCTTTCAACATTCTCTGCCCCCTTTTCACCCACTGGAGCAGGTGAACAACGTAGACCCGGATCTGTGGAGCATTTTCTCCTTGGCTGGGATCAGTGACACTCAGTTTTCTGACACAGAGTCTCCCAAGCTTGTTTATTACTTCTTTGAGGACCAGGGTGGGCTAGAGGCTGTCAGACAGGAGATGAGGCGCCAGGGTGAGCTACCTCTTTCTCTGGTCCTGGAGATTGTTACCCTAGAAATATACTTAAGTCACTCGGTGTAATAGCCAGAACCTGGAAACAACCCAGATGTCCATCAACGGTGGAATGGGTACAGAAATTGTGGTATTTTTATACAATGGAATACTACTCAGCAATCAAAAAGGAGGAAATCATGAAATTTACAGGCAAATGGTGGGATCTAGAAAAGATCATTCTGAGTGAAATATCCCAGAAGGAGAAAGACAAACATGGGATATACTCACTTATATAGGCCTATAAGATATGATAAACATAATGAAATCTATACACCTAAAAAAGATAATCAATTGAGCGGACATGGGGTAAGATGATCAATCCTCGTTTAGAAAGACAGATGGGATGTGCATTGAACGTATGACAGGAGTCTACTGAGCGCATCTGAAAGACTCTAACTAGCAGTGTTTTCAAAGCAAAGACTCATGACCAAACCTTTGGCAGAGTACAGGGAATCACAAGAAAGAAGGGGAGTTAGTCTGATGGGGAAAGGATAGGAGCTCCACAAGGACCAAATATATCTGGGCACAGGGTCTTTTCTGAGACTGACATTCAACCAAGGACCATGTATGGATATAACCTAGAACCCCCACTCAGATGTAGCCTGTGGTAGCTCAGTAACCAATTGGTTTCCCAAAGTGAGGGGAACAGGGACTATTTCTAACAGGAACTCAATGACTGGCTCTTTGGTCTCCCCACCCCCGAAGGGAGGAGCAGTCTTGTTAGGCCACAGAGGAGGGCTTTGCAGCCAGTCCTGAAGATACCTGATAAAACAGGATCAGATGAATGGGGAGGAGGTCCCCCCATCAGTGGACTTGGAAAGGGGCACGGTGGAGATGAGGGAGGGAGGGAGGGACTGGGAGGGAATGAGGGATCGGGACACGGCTGGGATACAGAGTTAATAAAATGTAACTGATAAAAAAAATAAAAAAAAAATTTAAAAATAAATAAATAAATAAATAAATATTATTTGAAATATATAAAAAAAAGTCACTCGGTTTTTCATGGAAAAGAAACAAGAGACTAACATTGGTGTACCTAGTTTACGAATAAGAGAAAAATGATGCTCAAAAGAGTAAAAAAATTCACACTTCTGTGTTATTTTCTCCCTGTGCAGACCCCCTCCAGTCACCGCCATGCCAAGAAGGCAGAAATCAGCCAGTGCGATCTCCTGTTGTTTGGAGCAATAAGGGTCGCTGGGATCTACAGCCCCCTGTACCTATGGAGGGTGTTTTGCCCCCACCAACACTCTGGGGGCATCCACCGCCCCTCCGAGGAGGGCTTTCACCACCACCAGCTCCAGGCACTGGAACCTCTGGACCACCAGCCCCTCTAGTGCCTGGTGATGTCGAACCCCAAGTAACACTCCTGCCACCACGACCAACCCCACCACCTCCTCCTCCACCTCCACCACCGCCACCACTTCCATCCTGCACTAGAAGGGGGCTAGCCCCTGCCTCTCTGAATCCTAATCCAGTGTCTAAGGAGACCCCGGCACTTGGTGGGGGCCAGGGCTCTTTTCTGGATCAAATCCGGCAGGGAATTCAGCTGAATAAGGTAAAGATGGGCAGGCTAGATAAACAGGGGTCTGTGTGAGTCAGGGCATTTGTGGGCTACTGCCGAGATTGATAAATGTATCAGGCTTTGGGCAGATGCCGTGATGAATTGGGAGATGGGTGTAGGCCCCTGAAAGAGACTGGAGTGTGTGAGAGAAGAAATGAAGAAAGGGCAGGAGAAGTGCTCTTTCCACAGTCCTGAGCCCTGTCTGCCTAATCTCCCCCTTCAGATCCGTGGAGCCACAGAGAACTCAGCACAGCAACCCCTTGCCAAGATGTCAGAGGGCCTCATGGAGGAGCTGATGTATGTGATTCAGAAGAGGAATAAAGTCTTCCATTCATCAGGGGAGCCCACTCTGCCCCAATTGGGACATCACTAAATGGCTAGCTAGCGCTGGCTGGAAAACAGCTCCAGGTAACACTCCTAATGGTAACACTAGAGGCCCATGTGGCAGTATAAGCCTGTAATCCCAGGGCTGGAACATTTGAGGAAGGGGCATCTTGAACTCAGGGCCAGCCGAGTCAGGAAAAAGTAACAGTAGAGGGTAGAGATGGGGTGAAAGGCAGAGCTCTTCCCTACCATGCTTGAGTTCTTCGTTTCCCCTCACAGCAATGAAAAAGAACCCAGAACAAAACCAACCTGACATATTCCCCACCTGGAAGACAGTTTTACCACAAACTTTCCTTTTGCAAGCCGGGTTGGAGCTGGTGCCCTCCTCAGCATCAGTAGTAGCAATGTCGGTTAATATTAAGTCTTCAGGCAACAGTGACATAACTGAGTATATCTGTGATGACAATAGGAACATAGGCCGTGGAGGCAGGCCCTCAATGTGAACATTATCCACATATGTTCAGTGATAGTAACACTGGTTGTGTAACAAGACTTTCCCTGGGGAAACAGATCCCCACCATCTACTCCCTCCAGATGGGGAGCCCATGCCAGAACAGAGAACACATACCACCAAAGTGCAACTATGTGAAACAGTGAATTTTATTGCGGCTGCTTACAGGGATAGAGGAGAAGGGTTACAGGAGCTGAAATGACTCAGAGACAGCTATGTCACCAAAGCCCATCCCAGCCGAGTGACAGATCATGAAAGCTGGGAACCTGGAGCCCACTGCATAGCCTGCAGGCTGCTCAACTGGCTGAAGAATGTCTTTCCCAAGTGACTCAGTTGGTCTAAACATCCAGGCAGCTGGTCTGGTCTGAGTCTTTGTAGCTGGCCTGTTGGGAGAATGGGAATGACTCACAGTATCTTTATTGCTTATTCCCAGACGAAGGGGCCCTGGTAAATCTGCTCAGTATCAGAGTCTTCTTCAAGCTGCTTTGAATTGTTTTCCATTTGGCTTAAGGAGATAGAATAGTTAAATCTCCTATTATCAAGGACTCCATCTTTGGAGTCTTCCAAGTGACATAGGTTCAACTCCCAGTGCTCAAATGGCGCCTCACAACTATCTATACCTCTAGATCCAAGGGATGCCGCAGCTCCTTAGACCTCCACAGACACCAGGCATGTACTTGGTGCACAAATATGCATGCAGGCAGACACTCATACATAAAAGTAATAAACTGAAAAATATGAACTCAAGTGGGGCACAGTGGGGTGTGCCTGTAATCACAGCACACAGAGAGGCAGAGGCAGGCAGATGGTTGTGAGTTTGAGGCCAGCCTGGTCTCCAAAGTGAGTCCAGGACATCCAAGGCTACTCAGAGGCACCCTGTGTCAAAACATAGAAAGAAAGAAACTAAAACAAAAAATAGAATAAGAGCTCCATCTTTGATGGCCCTGCATGGCGGTACACAACTTTAAATCCCAGAACTTTTGGAAGCCGAGTTCTGAGCGTTGGAGTCCAGCCTGGTTTATATCCAGGACAGCCAGAGGAAGCCCCATCTCAAGAAACAAAACAGTGAAAACTCACACACACACACACACACACACACACACACAAACACACATATAGCCAAAGGGTTGGAGGGATGGCTCTGTTGGTAAAGGACCTTGTCTGCCAAGCCTGATGACCAGAGTGTGAGTGATATCCAGCATTCCTATGGTAGAAGCAGAGACCCAGTTCCTGCAATTTGTCCTCTGTCCTCCACTCTTGCACAAGGGCCCATCCGCAAATAGACACAAACATAACTTATAAAAGAAAACCTCTGTCTTTTCCAATATTATTAACATTAAATCCAATAACTCGCAGAGCCACATCAACACTTTATGTGATAATAAAATGGAACTTTTTGTGCAAAAATATGGAATGATGATTCCTGAATTTTCATGTGGTCATTGTACAGGGGCCATCTTCTCTGTATACTGATCTTCTCTGCATCATTCCAAGAGCCCTGTGTGTGCTGTCAGGCATTGTCCTAGATTTCCTACAAGGTTAAGGGCTGAATGTGCCAACTACACCATCATTAACCCAGTAGAAGAGGGTTATACTGATACTGACCTACTTCCAATAGGTTGAGAAAAGTTTGACAGTAATGCCACCTCTATTTCACAATAAATTAACCTAACTATGTCCACAAGACTAATGTGAATCCAGATATTTGAACAAATCTCTTCATTTGACAATATTCTAATTTGCTTCATTCTGAACCAATGATATTGGCATTAATTCACCAAGAAACAATAATAAATTACCCCACTTTTGCTAACATTTTACCTTGCCAAATTCAGTAAGAAGGTGGTGAGCATGAGTATCAGGACTAAGGACATACAGTTGTTGTTTGAGGCAAGGTCTCCTCTAGCACAAGCTACAGGATACTGAGCCTCCAATCTTCCTGCCTCTACCTCCCTAGGGCTGAGATGACAGTTGTGCACCACCACTCCAAGTTTATGAGGTGCTGAGATTCAAACCCAAGCCTTCTTAAGTACTAGACAAGCTCTCTGCTAACTGAGCCACATCCTTAGCCATGTGTATTTCTATATTCGTTTCTTTCCCGTGTATGTATGTATGTGTGTGTGTGTGTGTGTGTGTGTCAGTTCACATACACACACACACACACACACACACACACACACACACACAGGAGAAAGAAATAAACGCACAAATACATTGGACCACACCTGTGTAGGGATCAGTTCTCTCCTTCCACTGTATAGTCCCAGAGATGAGGTAAGGTAGTTATGCTCAGAAGGGGCTACCTTTATTTGTTTGTTTTAGACAGGTTCTAGGTATATAGCCCAGGCTAGTCTGGAACTCAGTATGCATAAACTAGCCTCGTCTCAAATTCATTATCCTCATGCCTGAACCTCCTGTGTGCTAAAGTCATACACATGCACTAATGTGTGCAGCTCCAGTAACATTTTTGTCATTTGGGGATAATGTTTGCTTTTGTTTTTAAAGACAGAGACTTACTATTCTGTAGCCCTGGCTGTCCTCGACCTCCCAGGCTATAGACTAGACTGGCCTCAAACTCACAGAGATCAACTTGCCTTTGCCTCCAGAATGCTGAGAATAAAGGCATGTGCCACTATAATAGTCTAAATTTTACTTTTTCTTTTTCTTTTCTTTTTTTTTTTCTCTAGAGAGACTTTTTCTCTGTGTAGCTTTGGCTGTTCCAGATTCTCTTTGTAGACCAGTTTGCCCTGGAATTCAAAGAGACCCACCTACCTCTGCTCCCGACAGTGCTGGGATTTTGGGCATGTGCCAGCACATCTGGCTACCTAACATTTTTTTTTTAATACTGCATGGACTTGAACTGACCAGCTAAAGCACCCCCTCTCAAAAGGGTCCCTATGTTGCCCAAAGTGTGCCCTTTTCAGAAGACTCCAGGCCCCTGTGGCTGAGTCCTTACCTCCTAGGCCATAGGAACTTTCTCAGGGCCTTTGGACATACCAGCTTCTCTTGAGTCAAATTCTGAACCTTTCTTCTTCCAGATGAACGGGAGGATGAAGACGATGATGAATGGGATGAGTAAAGCATTGTTCCTTCATGCAGACCAATCCCTCTTACTCTATTCACTCTATGGTCCTGATCCCCCTCCACTACTAGGTTCCACACCAGCCACCAAACTCAACATTTCAACTCACCATTCAAGGATTAAAAAGAATGTAATAACTCTTTGCGTCTCTGAGAGTGCTTTTATTCATGTCCTAAATGTGTGATTTGGACTTCTTTCCCCACAGTTCCTTTTGGACATTGATCTTATTTTGTTTCTTTAGCCTTTCATGTGTATATTCATTTATTCCTTTAAGTCTTCAGTCACTTGCCTTATCTTTCTTTTCCTTTCCCTTCCTCTTCGCCCTTCTTAAAGAGACTTTAACATTTGTTATGATTTGGGGAAAAGGGACTTTGACAGTTTCAGTATGTGTTTCCCTGACAACCATCCTGCTTCAGCCTTCTAAGAGCTGGAGCTCCAGAAATGTGTCACCACCTCTGGCTTTAGCCTGTATTTACTTTTTTCCCCTTTTTGGTGTGTATATGTGCATGTGTGTATGTGTGTGTGGTAGAGAGAGAGACAGAGAGAGACAATGAGAGAAAAATGTGTAGTGTGTGTGGGTGAGAGAGAGAAATAACAAGTCCGTGGTGTGTGTGTGTGAACACATAAGCGTGCTCACTCATATGAGGGTGCACATGAACATGCCTCATGTTTCTGTGGTATGTGCATAAGCCAATGGTTGCTCTTGGATAGTGTCCTGGCTGGTTTTGTGTTTTTCTATTACAGGTTACAGTCATCAAAGAGGAAGAGGCCTCCATAAGATCCAGTTTAAGGCATTTTCTCAATTAGTGAGCAATGGAAGAAGACCCAGCCCAAGATAGGTGGTGCCTTCCCTTGAATAATGGTCCAGGCTTCTATAAGAGAGCTGGCTGTGCAAACCAGTAACCAGCACCTCTCCATGGCCTCTGCCTCAGCTCCTGACTCCAGGTTCCTGTACTGTTTGAGATCCTATTCTGACTTCCTTTAGTGAGGATCAGCAACATGGACTGTCAGCCAAATAAACCCCTTCCTTCCCTACTTGCTTTTTGGTAAGACAGATACATTCCTAGATTGTTCTTCATTTTGTAAGATTTTGTTGTTGTTGTTTGAGACAGTGTCTTCTCTAGTTGTCCTGGAACTTGTTATATAGACCAATTGGGCCTGAACTCTGTTAGATCTGTCTGCTTCTGTCTCCCAAATGCCACCATACCTGACTACATCTATCTCTCATCTCTCTATCTCTCTCTCTCTCTATCTATCTATCTATCTATCTATCTATCTATCTACATATATGTATATATTTATTTATATATTTATGAGTCCACCCACTCACCCAACCACCCACACACCCATCGATGATGCACTCAACCATCGACCCATCCATCCATCCATCCATCCATTCATCCATCATTCCATCCATCTATCTCTCTACATATATATATATATATATATATATATATATATATATATATATCTAGAGGGTTTTTGAGGCAGGGGTTCTCTGTATAACAGTCTTGGCTCTCCTAGGCTCGCTCTGTAGACCAGGCTGTCTTGGAAGTCACAGAGATATGCCTGCTTCTTCCTCTTGAGTTCTAGGATTAAAGGCCTGCACCACCAACATCCCCTTAACCTGGAGCTCACCAGTTCAGCTAGTTGGTTTACTAGCAAGCTTCGTGGATGCTCCTGTCCCTGTCTTCCCTACTGCAAGGATCGATGTGACCTGCAGATCCTGCTCTTACTTTTGTCACTTAAATGTAGATTGTTAATTTTTTTTTTCAAGACAGGGTTTCTCTGTGTAGCCTTGACAATCCTGGAGTCACTTTGTAGCCCAGGCTGGCCTGGAACTCACAGAGATCTGTCTGCCTCTGCCTCCCAGAGTACTGGGATTAAAGGTGTGCACCACCATTCCTGGCTACAAGTATTTATATGTTTTAAGTTAAAATATATTCACATCATTTTCCTCTTCCCTTTCCTCTGTTCAACTCCTGCCATGTGCCCCTCCTTTATTTTTTCTTTTACTTTTTCTTATTTTGGGGGTTTGGGGTGACTGGATTAGAGACAGGATTTGTCTGTGTAGCCTTGGCTGTTCTTGACTCACTCTGCAGTCCAGGCCCTACTCAAACTCAGAGCGTTCTGCCTGACTCTGCTTCCCCAGTGCTGGGATTCCAGGTGTGTGCCATGGGCCTACATTCAAGACTTCTAACAATATTATTTATCCAGATGAACAATGACAATACCAAAAGAAATACTATCTTGGAAAGGGGTAATCTCACAGTTCCCCACCTCTAAACAAAGAAATATGAGCCTTGGTTTGTACATGGGGGCTTGGATCAAAGTCGCGTGTGTGTATGTGTGTGTGTGTGTGTGTGTGTGTGTGTGTTTGTGGCAAGCGCCTTATTGTTAAAGCCACTAGCCTCTATTTATTTCCTTCTGGCTTCTGTCTTTAAGCAAAAGACATTAATTTGCAGACATTACTGTAAGGGCCAGGAGATATGAGAGCTGAGGAATGAGAAAGATATTTACTGGTCACAGTCAGTGCTGTGGAGTGCTGAGGCAGAGATAAAAGACAACATCTTGATGGAGCAAGTTGGAAAAACCAGTTTGGAAGAGGTGAGGTCTGCTGAAAGAGAAGGGTTGATCAGGGAAATATCTAAGGTAAAAGACATTCCAGGTGAAGGATGCCCAAGCAAATGTCCCAAATAAAAAGCCCAGCTTGAGGATGACTGTGGATAATGAGTAGGAAACTCCCCACCCCTATCAATCTCCTTACTGTTTTCCGATTTTGAGACAGCGTTTTGTGCAGTTGTCTGGAGCTTTTTGGGCTTGCTATACACAGGTCAGTTTGCCCTTAAACCCTTGATCTTCCTGCCTCCATCTCCCAGAAAGTGGCATTAAACATACATTACACCATGCCTGGCTTCACTGATTTTTCAGACTGACACAATATGAGATGAAGCACAGAATGAACAGTTTCACCCTCAACCCAAAACACACACACACACACACACACACACACATCACAGGATTCTGAGTATGACTGGCAGGACCACCCTCTCAACTGTAGAATTTTACATCTACCTAGCTTCATGGACACATGGAGCTCAATCTAGAACCCAGGCAAGATGCCTCACTCTATCCTGCTTCCTAGCCTATGCACTGGAGATAACAATATTCCCCATTGCTAACTGAGACCACACAGTCCCCCATCTAAAAATGGGAAAAACATACAAACAAACAAACAAACTGTAATCCAGAACTGTCCCTAGACTTTAAAACTATTTCCAAAGGAGTGTTTACAAATGTTTGCATATTAAAACCTAGATATGGAAAGGATAGTTTTGCACAGCTTTATTCCCGGCACTCAGGAGGCAAAGGCAAGCAGATCTTGGTTGTTATGGGGCCAGCCTAGTCTACAGGATATGTCCAGGTCACACAAGTATCCACAGAGGAACCCTGTCTTGAAACAAACAAACAAAAAGAAAGAAAGAACCTTAGAGGCTAGCCTGGGTTTCTTGAGAACCTCTATCAAAAGTCAACCCACAAATGAGGAAGAAAGTGAGAAAGGAAGGAAGAAAATGTAAATACATGAGTAGATTGGAGGACAAATAGACAAATGAGACTAAAGAGATTGTTGGGCAAATTTGTAAACAGATGTGTGTGGGCAGATGGGTGGAGGGACAGAGGATGGACAAATCAATGATCTAAGTGATGAATGTGAACCAAGGTACTTGCTCAAGGGGCCCTTCGGAGCCCCTCTAGAAAACAGCACAAGAGAAATGTAAGAGGTGAGGGAAGGCCCTGTGGTTTAGTTGACACACCTTCCCTCCCCTAGACATGTCAGCCTCGTGGGGTGGGATCCTCAGAACGGATTTGACCTGAGTAGCGCCAGAGATCCCTGGACTCGGCTCAACTTCCACATACTCTCTCATAGAGCAAGGATCAGATCCTACACACAGACCTGGCCCTTCCCACACACTCTTGGATACCTCCCTGTGATGGATATGGAATTACTCTGTGGCCCTTCACTTTATTCTTTCAACATTTTCTGCCCGCTTTTCATCCACTAGAACAGTTGAACAACATAGACTCGGATGTGGGGAGCCTTTTCCCCAGGGCTGTGATCAGTGATGCTCAGCTTTATGACATATAGTCTCCCAAGCTTGTTTATGAATTCATTGAGGACCAGTTGGCCAGAGGCTGTCAGACAGGAGATGTGGCGCCAGGGTGAGCTACTTCTTTCTCTGGTCCTGGAGATTGTTACCCTAGAAATATACTTACATCACTCGGTTTTTCTTGGAAAAGAAACAAGAAACTAACATTGGAATACCTAGTTCACAAATAAGAGAAAATGATGCTCAAAAGAGTAAAACAATTCACACTTCTGTGTTATTTTCTCCCTGTGCAGACCCCCTCCAGCCACCGCCATGCCAAGAAGGCGGAAGTCAGCAGGTGCGATCTCCTGTTGTTTGGAGCAATAAAGGTCACTGGGATCTAGAGCCCCCTGTACCTATGGAGGGTGTCCTGCCCCCACCAACACTCTGGGGGCTTCCACCGCCCCTCCTAGGGGGCCTTTCACCACCACCCACTCCAGCCACTGGAATCTCTGGACCATCAGCGCCTCTAGTGCCTGGTGCTGGCGAACCCCAAGTACTGCTGCTGCCACCACGACCAACAGCACCACCTCCTCCACCTCCACCACCGCCACCACTTCCATCCTGCACTAGAAGGGGGCTGGCCCCTGCCTCGCTGAATCCTAATCCAGTGTCTAAGGAGACCCCGGCACTTGGTGGGGGCCAGGGCTCTTTTCTGGATCAAATCCAGCAGGGAATTCAGCTGAATAAGGTAAAGATGGGCAGGGCAGGCTAGATAAACAGGGGTCTGTGTGAGTCAGGGCATTTGTGGGCTATGGCTGAGATTGATCAATGTATCAGGCTTTGGGGGATGCCGTTTTGAATTGGGAGACTGGCTTAGTCCCCTGAAAGAGACTGGAGTGTGTGAGAGAAGAAATGAAGAAAGGGCAGGAGAAGTGCTCTTTCCACAGCCTGTGCCCTGTGTGCTCAATCTCCCCCTGCAGATCCGTGGAGCCACAGAGAACTCAGCGAAGCTACCCCTTGCCCAGATGTCAGAGGACCTCATGGAGGAGCTGATGTATGTGATTCAGAAGAGGAATAAAGTCTTCCATTCCTCAGGTGAGCCCACTCTGTCCCAAATGGGACCTCACTAAATGGCTAGCTAGCGCTGGCTGGAAAACAGCTCCAGGTAGCACTCCTAATGGTAACACTAGAGGCTCATGTGGCAGTATAAGCCTGTAATCCCAGGGCTGGAACATTTGAGGAAGGGGCATCTTGAACTCAGGGCCAGCCGAGTCAGGAAAAAGTAACAGTAGAGGCTAGAGATGGGGTGAATGGCAGAGCTTTTCCCTAGCATGCTTGAGTTCTTCATTTCCCTTCACAGTAATGAAAAAGAACCCAGATCAAAACCAACCTGACATATTCCCCACCTGGAAGACAGTTTTACCACAAACTTTCCTTTTGCAAGCCGGGTTGGAGCTGGTGCCCTCCTCAGCATCAGTAGTAGCAATGTCGGTTAATATTAAGTCTTCAGGCAACAGCGACATAACTGAGTATATCTGTGATGACAATAGGAACATAGGCCGTGGAGGCAGGCCCTCAATGTGAACATTATCCACATATGTTCAGTGATAGTAACACTGGTTGTGTAACAAGACTTTCCCTGGGGAAACAGATCCCCACCATCTACTCCCTCCAGATGGGGAGCCCATGCCAGAACAGAGAACACATACCACCAAAGTGCAACTATGTGAAACAGTGAATTTTATTGCGGCTGCTTACAGGGATAGAGGAGAAGGGTTACAGGAGCTGAAATGACTCAGAGACAGCTATGTCACCAAAGCCCATCCCAGCTGAGTGACAGATCATGAAAGCTGGGAACCTGGAGCCCACTGCATAGCCTGCAGGCTGCTCAACTAGCTGAAGAATGTCTTTCCCAAGTGACTCAGTTGGTCTAAACATCCAGGCAGCTGGTCTGGTCTGAGTCTTTGTAGCTGGCCTGTTGGGAGAATAGGAATGACTCACAGTATCTTTATTGCTTATTCCCAGACGAAGAGGCCCTGGTGAATCTGCTCTGTTTCAGAGTCTTCCTAAAGCTTGCTTTGAGATGTTTACCTTTTGGCTTAAGGAGATAGAATAGTTAAATCTCCTATTATAAAGGACTCCATCTTTGGAGTCTTCCAGGTGACATAGGTACAACTCCCAGTGCTCAAATGGCGCCTCACAACTGTCTATACCTCTAGCTCCAAGGGATGCAGCAGCTTCCTTAGACCTCCACAGACACCAGGCATGTACTTGGTGCACAAATATGCATGCAGGCAGACACTCATAAATAAAAGTAATAAACTGAAAAATATGAACTCAAGTGGGGCACAGTGGGGTGTGCCTGTAATCACAGCACTCAGAGAGGCAGAGGCAGGCAGATAGTTGTGAGTTTGAGGCCAGCCTGGTCTCCAAAGTGAGTCCAGGACATCCAAGGCTACTGGGAGGAACCCTCTGTCAAAACAAACAAACAAAACAAAACAAAAAATAAAATAAGAACTCCATCATTGCTGGGCCAGTGAGATGCTACACACATTTAATCAAAGCACTTTGGGAGGCAGAGGTAGACCGAGTTCTGAGAGTTCATGCCCAGCCTTGTCTCCTTCCAGGACAGCCATAGGAAGCCCCATCTCAAGAAACAAAACAGTCAAAACAAACACACGCAAACACACACATATAGGCAATGGGTTGGAGGGATGCCTTTGTTGGTAAAGGACCTTGTCTGCCAAGCCTGATGACCAGAGTGTGAGTGATATCCAGCATTCCTATGGTAGAAGCAGACCCAGTTCCTGCAATTTGTCCTCTGACCTCCACTCTTGCACAAGGGCCCATCCACAAATAAACACAAACATAATTTATAAAAGAAAACCTCCGTCTTTTCCAATATTATTAACATTAAATCCAATATCTCACAGAGCCACATCAACCCTTTGTGTGATAATAAAATGAAGCTTTTTGTGCAAAAATATGGAATGATGATTCCTGAATTTTCATGTGGTCATTGTACAGGGGCCATCTTCTCTGTACACTGATCTTCTCTGCATCATTCCAAGAGCCCTGTGTGTGCTGTCAGGTACTGCCCTAGATTTCCTACCATGTTAAGGGCTGAATGTGCCAACTACACCATCATTAACCCAGTATGAGATGGTAATACTGATATTGGCCTACTTCCAATAGGTTGAGAAAAGGTTGACTTTAATGCCACCTCTACTTCACAATAAATTAACCTAAGTATGTCCACAAGACTAATGTGAATCCAGATATTTGAACAAATCTCTTCATTTGACAATATTCTCATTTGCTTCATTCTGAACTAATGATATTGGCATTAATTCACCAAGAAACAATAATAAATTACCCCACTTTTGCTAACATTTTACCTTGCCAAATTCAGTAAGAAGGTGATGAGCATGAGTATCAGGACTAAGGACATACAGTTGTTGTTTGAGGCAAGGTCTCCTCTAGCACAAGCTACAGGATACTGAGCCTCCAATCTTCCTGCCTCTACCTCCCTAGGGCTGAGATGACAGTTGTGCACCACCACTCCAAGTTTATGAGGTGCTGAGATTCAAACCCAAGCCTTCTTAAGTACTAGACAAGCTCTCTGCTAACTGAGCCACATCCTTAGCCATGTGTATTTGTGCATTCATTTCTTTCCCGTGTATGTATGTATGTGTGTGTGTGTGTATGTGCGCACACACACACACACACACACACACACACACACACATGAGAAAGAAATGAATGCACAAATACACTGAACTACAAGTGTGTAGGGATCAGTTCTCTCCTTCCACTGTATAGTCCCAGAGATGAGCTAAGGTTGTTAGGCTCAGAAGGAGCTACCTTTATTTGTTTGTTTTTGAGAGGTCTTAGGTATATAGCCCAGGCTAGTCTGGAACTCAGCAAGCATAAGCTACCCTGGTCTCAAATTCATTATCCTCCTCCCTCAACTTGATGTGTGCTGAAATCATACACATGCACCAATTTGTGCAGCTCCAATAACATTTTTGTCATTTGGGGATTTTGTTTGTTTTAGTTTTTAAAGACAGAGTTTCACTATTCTGTAGCTCTGGCTGTCCTAGACCTCACATGCTGTAGACTAGACTGGCCTCAAACTCACAGAGATCAACTTGCCTTTGCCTCCAGAATGCTGAGAATAAAGGCATGTGCCACTACAATAGTCTAAATTTTACTTTTTCTTTTTATTATATTTCTTTTTGTTTTTCTTTTCTTTTTTTTGTTTTTTTTTGTTTTTTTTTTCGAGAGACATTTTCTCTGTGTAGACTTGGCTGTCCCAGACTCTCTTTACAGACTAGCTTGGCCTCGAACTCACAGAGACCCACCTGACTCTGCCTCACAGAGTGCTGGGATTTCAGCCATGTGCCAGCACACCGGGCTTCCTAACTTTTTTTTTTTAATACTGCATGGACTTGATCTGTCCAGCTAAAGCAACCCCCTCTCAAAAGGGTCCCTATATTACCCAAATTGTGCTGATTTCAGAAGACTCCAGGCCCCTGTGGCTGAGTCCTTACTCCCTAGGCCACAGGAACTTTCTCAGGGCCTTTGAACATACCAGCATGTGCTGAGTCAAATTCTGAATGTTTCTTCTTCCAGATGAACGGGAGGATGAAGACGATGATGAATGGGATGAGTAAAGCATTGTTCCTTCATGCAGACCAGTCCCTCTTACTCTATTCACTCTATGGTCCTGATCCCCTCCACTACTAGCTTCCACACCAGCCCGCCAAACTCAACATTTCAACTCACCATTCAAGGATTAAAAAGAATCTAATAACTCTTTGCATCTCTGAGGGTGCTTTTGTTCATGTCCTAAATGTGTGATTTGGACCTCTTTCCCCACAGTTCCTTTTGGACATTGATCTTATTTTGTTTCTTTAGCCTCTCATGTGTATATTAATTTATTCCTTGAAGTCTTCAGTCATTTATCTTATCTTTCTTTTCTTTTCCCTTCCTCCTGGCGCTTCTTAAAGAGACTTTAACATTTGTTATGATTTGGGAAAAGGGACTTTGACAGTTTCAGTATGTGTTTCCCTGGCAACAATCCTTCTTCCACCTTCTAAGAGCTCCAGAAATGTGCCACCACCTCTGGCTTTAGCGTGTATTCAATTTTTTTTTCCTTTTGGTATGTATATGTGCATGTGTGTATATGTGTATGTGTGTGTGAGAGAGACAGAGAGAAAAGAGAAATGTGTGGTATGTGTGTGAGTGAGAGAGAAATAACATGTATGTGGTGTGTGTGTGTGTACGCACAGGTGTGCTCACTCATATGAGGGTGCACATGAACTTGACTCATGTTTCTGTGGTATGTGCATAGGCCAATGGTTGCTCTTGGATAGTGTCCTGGCTGGTTTTCTGTCTCCCTAATACAGGCTAGAGTCATCAAAGAGGAACAGGCCTCCATAAGATCCAGTTTAAGGCATTTTCTCAATTAGTGAACAATGGAAGAAGACCCAGCCCAAGATGGGTGGTGCCTTCCCTTGAATAGTGGTCCAGGCTTCTATAAGAGAGCTGGCTGTGCAAACCAGTAACCAGCACCTCTCCATGGCCTCTGCCTCAGCTCCTGACTCCATGTTCCTGTACTGTTTGAGATCCTATTCTGACTTCCTTTAATGATGAACAGCAACATGGACTATCAGCCAAATAAACCCCTTCCTTCCCTACTTGCTTTTTGGTAAGACAGATACATCCCTCGATTGCTCTTAATTTTGTAAGATTTTTTTGTTGTTTGAGACAGTGTCTTCTCTAGTTGTCCTGGAACTTGCTATATAGACCAATTGGGCCTGAACTCTGAGAGATCTGTCTGCTTCTGTCTCCCAAATGCCACCATACCTGACTACATCTATCTATCTATCTATCTATCTATCTATCTATCTATCTATCTATCTACATATATGTATATATTTATCTATTTATATATTTATCAATCCACCCACTCACCCAACCACCCACACACCCATCGATCCACTCAACCATCGACCCATCCATCCATCCATCCATCCATCATTCCATCCATCCATCTCTCTACATATATATATATATACATCTATCTATCTAGAGGGTTTTTGAGGCAGGGGTTCTCTGTATAACAGTCTTGGCTCTCCTAAGCTCGCTCTGTAGACCAGGCTGTCCTGGAAGTCACAGAGATCTGCCTGCTTCTTTCTCTTGAGTTCTGGGATTAAAGGCCTGCACCACCAACATCCCCTGAACCTGGAGCTCACCAGTTCAGCTAGTTGGTTTACTAGCAAGCTTCGTGGATGCTCCTGTCCCTGTCTTCCCTACTGTAAGAATAGATGTGACCTGCAGAACCTGCTCTTCCTTTTGTCATTTCAGTGTAGATTTTTTTTTCAAGACAGGGTTTCTCTGTGTAGCCTTGACAATCCTGGAGTCACTTTGTAGCCCAGGCTAACCTTGAACTCACAGAGATCTGTCTGCCTCTGCCTCTCAGAGTACTGGGATTAAATGTGTGCACCACCAGGCCTGGCTACAATATTTATATGCTTTTTGTTAAAATATATTCACATCATGTTCCTCTTTCCTTTTCTCTGTTGAACTCCTGCCATGTGCCCCTTTTCTTTTTTTCTTTTACTTTTTCTTATTTTGGGGGTTTGGGGTGACTGGAATAGAGACAGCAGTTGTCTGTGTAGCCTTGGCTGTTCTTGACTTACTCTGTAGACCAGGCCCTGCTCAAACTCACAGCGATCTGCCTGCCTCTACTTCCCCAGTGCTGGGATTCCAGGTGTGTGCCATGGGCCTACATTCATGACATATAACAATATTATTTATCCAGATGAACAATGACAATACCAAAAGAAATACTATCTTGGAAAGGGGTAATCTCACAGTTCCCCGCCTCTAAACAAAGAAATATAAGCCTTGCTTTGTAATTGGGGGCTTGGATCAAACTGGTGTGTGTGTGTGAGTGTTTGTGTGTGTGTTTGTGGCAAGTGCCTTATTGTCAAAGCCACTAGCCTGTATTTATTTCCTTCTGGCTTCTGTCTTTAAGCAAAAGACATTAATTTGCAGATTACTGTAAGGGCCAGGAGATATGAGAGCTGAGGAACGAGAAAGATATTTACTGGTCACAGTTAGTGCTGTGGAGTGCTAAGGCAGAGATAAAAGACAACATTTTGAAGGAGTAAGCTAGAAAGAGCAGTTTGGAAGAGGTGAGGTGTGCTGAAAGAGAAGGGTCGATCAGGGAAATATCTAGGGGAAAAGGCATTCCAGGTGGAGGAAGCCCATGCAAATGTCCCAACATAAAAAGCCCAGCTTGAGGATGACTGTGGATAATGAGTAGGAAAGTCCCCAACCTCATCAATCTCCTTGCTGTTTTGCCATTTTGTGGCAGGGTTTTTTGCAGTTGTCTGGAGCTTCCTGGGCTTGCTATACACAGGTCAGCTTGGCCTTAAACCCTTGATTTTCCTGCCTCCATCTCCCACATGCTGGGATTAAACATACATTTCACCATGCCTGGCTTTATTGATTTTCAGACAGATATAATATGAGATGAAGTACACAATGAACAGTTTCAACCCTTAACACAGAAACACACACACACACACACACACACACAAGGATTCTGAGTATGACTGGCAGGACCACGCACTCAACTGTAGAATTTTACTTCTACCTAGCTTCAAGGACATGGAACTCAATCTAGAACCCAGGCAAGATGCCTCACTCTAGCCTGCTTACTAGCCTATGCACCGGAGATAACAATATACCCCATTGCTAACTGAGAACGTACAGTCCCCTATCTCATAATGGAAAAAAAAAGACAACAACAACAACAAAAAACTGTAATCCAGAACTTTCCCTAGATTTTAAAACTAGTTCCAAAGGAGTGTTTAGAAATGTTTGCATATTAAAACCTAGATCTGGAAAAGGGGAGTGTTGGACAGCTTTATTCCCAGCACTCAGGAGGCAGAGGCAAGCAGATCTCTGTGGGTTTGGGGCCATCCTGGTCTACACGGTAAGTCTAGGTCACACAAGGATCCACAGAGGAACCCTGTCTTGAAACAAACAAACAAACAAACAAACAAACAAACAATCAAACAAAATGTGAGGAAGAACCTTAGAGGCTAGCCTGGGTTTCTTGAGAACTTCTATCAAAAGACAACCCACAGATGAGAAAGAAAGTGAGAAAGGAAGAAAATGTAAATACATGAGTAGATTGGAGGACAAATAGAAAAATGAGACTAGAAAGATTGTTGGGCAAATTTGTAAACAGATGTGTGTGGGCAGATGGGTGGAGGGACAGAGGATGGACAAATCAATGGTCTAAGTGATGAATGTGAACCAAGGTACTTGCTCAAGGGGCCCTTCGGAGCCCCTCTGGGAAAGAGAGAGCAAGAGAGATGTAAGAGGTGAGGGAAGGCCCTGTGGTTTAGTTGACACACCTTCCCTCCCTTAGACATGTCAGCCAAGTGGGGTGGGATCCTCAGAACGGATTTGACCTGAGTAGCACCAGAGATCCCTGGACTCGGCTCAACTTCCACATACTCTCTCATAGAGCAAGGATCAGATCCCACTCACAGACCTGGCCCTTCCCACACACTCTTGGATACCTCCCTGGATGGATATGGAATTACTCTGTGGCCCTTCCCAATTCACTTTATTCTTTCAACATTCTCTGCCCCCTTTTCACCCACTGGAGCAGGTGAACAAAGTAGACCCGGATCTGCGGAGCATTTTCTCCGCGGCTGGGATCATTGTCGCTCAGCTTTCTGACGTAGAGTCTCCCAAGCTTGTTTATGACTTCATTGAGGACCATTTGGCCTAGGCTGTCAGACAGGAGATGAGGCGCCAGGGTGAGCTATCTTTTTCTTTGGTCCTGGAGCTTGTTACACTTGAAATGTACTTAAGTCACTCGATTTTCATGGAAAAGAAACAAGAGTCTAACATTGGAGTACCTAGTTTACGAATAAGAGAAAATGATGCTCAAAAGAGTAAAAATATTCACACTTCTGTGTTATTTTCCCCCTGTGCAGAGCCGCTCCAGCCACCGACACCACCATGCCGAGAGAGAGGAAGCCACCCAGTTCGATCTCCTGTTGTTTGGAGCAATAAGGGTCGCTGGGGTCTACAGCCCCCTTTACCTATGGAGGGTGTCTTGCCTCCACCAACACTCCGCGGACTTCCACCGCCCCGTCGAGGGGGCCTATCACCACTACACACCCCAGCCACTGGAATCTCTGGACCACCAGCCCCTCTAGTGCCTGGTGCTGGCGAACCCCCAATAAGGCTGCTTCCACCTCGACCACCACCACCTCCTCCTCCCCCTCCTTCACCACCAGCACTATTTCCACCCTGCACTAGAAGGGGGCTGGCCCCTGCCTCGCTTACTCCTAATCCAGTGTCTAAGGAGACCCCGGCACTTGGTGGGGGCCAGGGCTCTTTTCTGGATCAAATCCGGCAGGGAATTCAGCTGAATAAGGTAAAGATGGGCAGGCTAGATAAACAGGGGTCTGTGTGAGTCAGGGCATTTGTGGGCCACACCCGAAACTGATGAATGTATCAGGCTTTGGGGGATGCCGTGATGAATTGGGAGACTGGCTTAGTCCCTTGAAAGAGACTGGGGTGTGTGAGAGAAGAAATGAAGAAAGGGCAGGAGAAGTGCTCTTTCCACAGTCCTGAGCCCTGTCTGCTCAATCTCTCAGTGCAGATCCGTGGAGCCACAGAGAGCTCAGCGCAGCAACCCCTTGCCCAGACGTCAAAGGGGCTCAGGGAAGCCCCGATGTATGTGATTCAGAAGAGGAATAAAGTCTTCCATTCCTCAGGTGAGCCCACTCTGCCCCAATTGGGACATCACTAAATGGCTAGCTAGCGCTGGCTGGAAAACAGCTCCAGGTAGCACTCCTAATGGTAACACTAGAGGCCCATGTGGCAGTATAAGCCTGTAATCCCAGGGCTGGAACATTTGAGGAAGGGGCATCTTGAACTCAGGGCCAGCCGAGTCAGGAAAAAGTAACAGTAGAGGCTAGAGATGGGGTGAAAGGCAGAGCTTTTCCCTAGCATGCTTGAGTTCTTCATTTCCCTTCACAGTAATGAAATAGAACCCAGATCAAAACCAAACTGACATAGCCCACCTGGAAGACAGTTTTACCACAAACTTTCCTTTTGCAAGCCGGGTTGGAGCTGGTGCCCTCCTCAGCATCAGTAGTAGCAATGTCGGTTAATATTAAGTCTTCAGGCAACAGTGACATAACTGAGTATATCTGTGATGACAATAGGAACATAGGCCGTGGAGGCAGGCCCTCAATGTGAACATTATCCACATGTGTTCAGTGATAGTAACACTGGTTGTGTAACAAGACTTTCCCTGGGGAAACAGATCCCCACCATCTACTCCCTCCAGATGGGGAGCCCATGCCAGAACAGAGAACACATACCACCAAAGTGCAACTATGTGAAACAGTGAATTTTATTGCGGCTGCTTACAGGGATAGAGGAGAAGGGTTACAGGAGCTGAAATGACTCAGAGACAGCTATGCCACCAAAGCCCATCCCAGCCGAGTGACAGATCATGAAAGCTGGGAACCTGGAGCCCACTGCATAGCCTGCAGGCTGCTCAACTGGCTGAAGAGTGTCTTTCCCAAGTGACTCAGTTGGTCTAAACATCCAGGCAGCTGGTCTGGTCTGAGTCTTTGTAGCTGGCCTGTTGGGAGAAAGACTCACAGTATCTTTATTGCTTATTCCCAGAGGAAGGGGGCCTGGTGAATCTGCTGTGTTTCAGAGTCTTTTTAAAGCTGCTTTGAGATGTTTACCTTTTGACTTAAGGAGATAGAATAGTTAAATCTCCTATTATAAAGGACTCCATCTTTGGAGTCTTCCAAGTGACATAGGTTCAACTCCCAGTGCTCAGATGGCACCTCACAACTGTCTATACCTCTAGATCCAAGGGATGCAGCAGCTTCCTTAGACCTCCACAGACACCAGGCATGTACTTGGTGCACAAATATGCATGCAGGCAGACACTCATACTTAAAAGTAATAAACTGAAAAATATGAACTCAAGTGGGGCACAGTGGGGTGTGCCTGTAATCACAGCACACAGAGAGGCAGAGGCAGGCAGATGGTTGTGAGTTTGAGGCCAGCCTGGTCTCCAAAGTGAGTCCAGGACATCCAAGGCTACTCAGAGAAACCCTCTGTCAAAACAAACCAACAAAACAAAACAAAACAAAAAAATGAAATAAGATTTCTATCTTTGCTGGGCCTGTGTTGTGGAACACACCTTTAATCCTGCACTTGGGGAGGTAGATGTAGGCAGATTTCTGAGAATTTGAGGCCAGCCTGGTCTACTTCCAGAACAGCCAGAGGAAGCCCCATCTCAAGAAACAAAACAGTCTAAACAAACACACACACAAACACACATATAGCCAATGGATTGGAGGGATGGCTCTGTTGGTAAAGGACCTTGTCTGCCAAGCCTGATGATCAGAGTGTGAGTGATATCCAGCATTCCTATGGTAGAAGCAGAGACCCAGTTCCTGCAATTTGTCCTCTGACCTCCACTCTTGCACAAGGGCCCATCCGCAAATAAATACAAACATAATTTACAAAAGAAAACCTCCGTCTTTTCCAATATTATTAACATTAAATCCAATAACTCACAGAGTCACATCAACCCTTTGTGTGATAATAAAATGGAGCTTTTTGTGCAAAAATATGGAATGATTATTCCTGAATTTTCATGTGGTCATTGTACAGGGGCCATCTTCTCTGTACACTGATCTTCTCTGCATCATTCCAAGAGCCCTGTATGTGCTGTCAGGCATTGTCCTAGATTTCCTACCATGTTAAGGGCTGAATGTGCCAACTACACCATCATTAACCCAGTAGAAGAGGGTTATACTGATATTGGCCTACTTCCAATAGGTTGAGAAAAGTTTGACAGTAATGCCACCTCTACTTCTCAATAAATTAACCTAAGTATGTCCACAAGACTAATGTGAATCCAGATATTTGAACAAATCTCATCATTTGACAATATTCACATTGGCTTCATTTTGAACTAATGATATTGGCATTAATTCACCAAGAAGGAAATAATAATAAATTACCCCACTTTTGCTAACATTTTAACTTGCCATATTTAGTAAGAAGGTGGTGAGCATGAGTATCAGGACTAAGGACATACAGTTGTTGTCTGAGGCAAGGTCTCCTCTTTGCTACAGGATACTGAGCCTCCAATCTTCCTGCCTCTACCTCCCTAGGGCTGAGATAACAGTTGTGCACCACCACTCCAAGTTCATGAGGTGCTGAGATTCAAACCCAAGCCTTCTTAAGTACTAGACAAGCTCTCTGCTAACTGAGCCATACACCTAGCCATGTGTATTTCTACATTCATTTCTTTCCCATGTATGTATGTGTGTGTGTGTGTGTGTGTGTGTGCCAGTGCACCACACACATGCACACACACACACACACACACGCACACACACACACACACACACACACACACACACACACATACACGGGAAAGAAATGAATGCACAAATACATTGGACCACACCTGTGTAGGGATCAGTTCTCTCCTTCCAGTGTATAGTCCCAGAGATGAGCTAAGCTTATTAGGCTTAGAAGCAGCTGCCTTTATTTGTTTGTTTTAGAGAGGTTCTAGGTATATAGCCCAGGCTAGTCTGGAACTCAGTAAGCATAAGCTAGCCTGGTCTCAAATTCATTATCCTCCTGCTTCAACCTCCTGTGTGCTAAAGTCATACACATGCACCAATGTGTGCAGCTCCAGTAACATTTTTGTCATTTGGGGATAATGTTTGCTTTTGTTTTTAAAGACAGAGTCTCACTATTCTGTAGCTCTGGCTGTCCTAGACCTCCCAGGCTGTAGACTAGACTGGCCTCAAACTCACAGAGATCAACTTGCCTTTGCCTCCAGAATGCTGAGAATAAAGGCATGTGCCACTATAATAGTCTAAATTTTTCTTTTTCTTTCTTTTTTTTTTTTTTCTCGAGAGATGTTTTCTCTGTGTAGTCTTGGCTGTCTCAGACTGTTTGTAGACCAGGCTGGCCTCTAACTCACAGCGACCCACCTTCCTCTGCCTCCCAGAAGCTGGGATTTCAGATATGTGCCAGCACACCTGCCCGCCTAACTTTTTTTTAATACTGCACGGAGTTGAACTGCCCAGCTAAAGCACCCCCTCTCAAAACGATTCCTATTTTGCCCAAAGTGTGCCATTTTCAGAAGACTCCAGGCCCCTGTGGCTGAGTCCTTACCTCCTAGGCCATAGGAACTTTCTCAGGGCCTTTAAACATACCTACCTCTCTTGAGTCAAATTCTGAACCTTTCTTCTTTCAGATGAACAGGAGGATGAAGACGATGATGAATGGGATGAGTAAAGCATTGTTCCTTCATGCAGATCAATCCCTCTTACTCTATTCACTCTATGGTCCTGATCCCCCTCCACTACTAGGTTCCACACCAGCCACCAAACTCAACATTTCAACTCACCATTCAAGGATTAAAAAGAATGTAATAACTCTTTGCATCTGAGTGTGCTTTTGTTCATGTCCTAAATGTGTGATTTGGACTTCTTTCCCTACAGTTCCTTTTGGACATTGATCTTATTTTGTTTCTTTATCCTTTCATGTGTATATTCATTTATTCCTTTAAATCTTCAGTCACTTGCCTTATCTTTCTTTTCCTTTCCCTTCCTCCTCGCCCTTCTTAAAGAGACTTTAACATTTGTTATGATTTGGGGAAAAGGGACTTTGACAGTTTCAGTATGTGTTTCCCTGACAACCATCCTGCTTCAGCCTTCTAAGAGCTGGAGCTCCAGAAATGTGCCACCACCTCTGGCTTTAGCCTGTGATTTTTTTTTTTCCTTTTTGGTGTGCATATGTGCATGTGTATATGTATGTGTGTGTGTGTGTATGTGTGTGAGAGAGAAAGAGAGAGAGAGAGAGAGAGAGAGAGAGAGAGAGAGAGAAATATGTAGTGTGTGTGTGGGTGAGAGAGAGAAATAAGTTCATGGTGTGTGTGTGTGTGTGTGCATAGGCATGCTCACTCATTTGAGGGTGCACATGAACTTGACTCATGTTTCTGTGGTATGTGCATAGGCCAATGGTTGCTCTTGGATAGTGTCCTGGCTGGTTTTCTGTCTCCCTAATACAGGCTAGAGTCATCAAAGAGGAACAGGCCTCCATAAGATCCAGTTTAAGGCATTTTCTCAATTAGTGAACAATGGAAGAAGACCCAGCCCAAGATGGGTGGTGCCTTCCCTTGAATAGTGGTCCAGGCTTCTATAAGAGAGCTGGCTGTGCAAACCAGTAACCAGCACCTCTCCATGACCTCTGCCTCAGCTCCTGACTCCATGTTCCTGTACTGTTTGAGATCCTATTCTGACTTCCTTTAATGATGAACAGCAACATGGACTGTCAGCCAAATAATCCCCTTCCTTCCCTACTTGCTTTTTGGTAAGACAGATACATTCCTCGATTGCTCTTTGTTTTGTAAGATTTTGTTGTTGGTGTTTGAGACAGTGTCTTCTCTAGTTGTCCTGGAAGTTGCTATATAGACCAACTGGGCCTGAACTCTGAGAGGTCTGTCTGCTTCTGTCTCCCAAATGCCACCATACCTCCTGACTACATCTATCTATCTATCTATCTATCTATCTATCTATCTATCTATCTATCTATCTATCTGTCTCTCTGTATATATATATATATATATATATATATATATATATATATATCCATCCACCCACACACCCATCCATCCTTTCATCCATCCATCTATCTATCTGTCTATCTCTCTCTCTCTCTCTCTCTCTCTCTCTCTTTATATATATATATATATATACCCACACAGCCATCTACCCACACACCCATCCATCCACTCACCCATCCATCCATCCATCCATCCATCCATCCATCCATTCATCCATCTCTTTCTATCTTTCTATCTATCTAGTGGCTTTTTGAGGCTAGTTTTCTCTGTATAACATTTCTGGCTGTCCTAGGCTCGCTCTGTAGACCAGGCAGTCCTGGAAGTCACAGAGATCTGCCTGCTTCTTCCTCTTGAGTTCTGGGATTAAAGGCCTGCACTACCAACATCCCCTGAACCTGGAGCTCACCAGTTCAGCTAAATGGTTTATTAGCAAGCTTCATGGATGCTCCTGTCCCTGTCTTCCCTACTCCTAGAATAGATGTGACCTGCAGAACCTGCCCCTCCTTTTCTCATTTAAATATGGATAGCTTTTTTTTTTCCCATTACAGGGTTTCTCTTTGTAGCCTTGACAAATCTGGACTCAGTTTTTTGCCCAGGCTGGCCTGGAACTCACAGAGATCTGTCTGCCTCTGCCTCCCAGAGTACTGGGATTAAAGGTATGCACCACCATGACTGGTTACAAGTATTTATATGTTTTAAGTTAAAATATATTCACATCATTTTCCTCTTCCATTTCTTCTGTGCAACTCCTGCCATGTGCCCCCTTTTTTCTTTTTTCTCTTTTTCTTATTTTGGGGGTCTGGGATTAGAGACAGGATTTGTCTGTGTCGCTTTGGCTGTTCTGGACTCACTCTGTAGACCAGGCCCTGCTCAAACTCACAGTGATCTGCCTGTCTCTGATTCCCCAGTGCTGGGATTCCAGGTGTGTGCCATGGGCCCACATTCATGACATATAACAATATTATTTAGCCACCTGAACAATGACAATACCAAAAGAAATACTATCATGGAAAGGGGTAATCTCACAGTTCCCCACCTCTAAACAAAGAAATATGAGCCTTGCTTTGTACATGCGGGCTTGGATCAAAGTCGTGTGTGTTTGTGTGTGTGTGTGTGTGTGTGTGTGTGTGTGTGGCAAGCGCCTTATTGTCAAAGCCACTAGCCTGTATTTATTTCCTTCTGGCTTCTGTCTTTAAGCAAAAGACATTAATTTGCAGACCCTAAGAAACATTGAAGTCCTCCAGAGGATGAATTCTGGGACCCAAAGAACATATTGTGTGTTTAACCTCAGCCTAAACTCCATTAATCACCTGACCTCCATAAGCCCCTACTTTAACTGGAGGACTTCAATGTTTCTTAGGGTCTCTCAGAATCCACATCAGTTCAAAACTAGTATCCAGTACCTGGAAAGTCTGATTGTTTCCTTTCCCTCAGGGTACACTTACCTTTCTTAAAAACATCATAGGTTTCTCTGGTGAGGGACTGGTGTGGTGGCCCAGGTCAGTAATCCCAACATTTGAGGAGGCAGAGGCAGGCAGATCTCTGTGAGTTCAAGGCCAGCCTGGTGTATAGAGTTCAGGACATCCAAGGCTACACAGAAAAACCCTTTCTTGAAAAAACAAAACAAACAAACCAACAAACAAAAACAAAACAAAAACCTAAAACCTCTTAGGTATTTTATGAAGGTCCTTCTTTAGGGGAACCTGGATGTCCCTTTATTCAAAGGATTCTGGGTTTGCAAACTGGCTCAGGTTGGGAAATTGGCTGAGACTGCCTTTTGCCAAGATTCAATGTAGCCTTTTTTTTTTTCTTTTGTTTGAGAATTTTCCCAGTTAATATCAAACAAAAATATAGTAGGCATTTTGTTGTTGTTGTTTATCTGTTTCACTCTTGGAAGTGCCATGATTGATTAGCCAGTACCAAACATCTATGAGTTATGCCACTGTAAAAATCCATTCCTATAAGATAGGATAAACATACTAAAATATGTACACCTATGCCACTGTAAAAATCCATTCCTATAAGATAGGATAAACATATTAAAATATGTGCACCTAAGGAAGATAAACAAGGAAGAGGACCAGGGATAAGATGATCAATCCTCATCTAGAAAGACAAAGGGGATGGACATTAGAAGTAGGAGAAAACAAGTAACAGGACAGTGGCCTACCCCAGAAGGCACCTGAAAGACTCTACCTAGCAGTGTATCAAACCAGATGCTGAGACCCATAACCAGGCCTTCGGCAGAATGCAAGGAATCATATGAAGGAAGGAGGAATTAGTATAACCTAGAGGGAACAGGGAGCCCCACAAGGTCCAAATACATCTGGGCACAGGGGTCTTCTCTGAGACTGTTTATCCAACCAAGGACCATGCATGGATATAACCTACAACCCCTGCTCAGACATAGCCCATGGTAGCTCATTATCCAAGTGGTTTCCCTAGTAAGGGGGACATGAATTGTTTCTGACATGAACTCAATGTCTGGCTCATTGAGCTTCCCCTCCCCCCCCCCCCAGGGAGGAACAGCCTTGCTAGGCCACAGATAAGGACATTGCAACCATCCTGAAGATACCTGATAACCTAGGGCCAGACGGAAGGAGGGGAGGACACCCCCTCTCAGTGGACTCGGAAGGGGGCAGGGAGGAGATGAGGGAGGGAGGATAGGATTGGGAGAGAAAGAGGGAGCGGGCTATAGCTGGGATACAAGTGAATGTACAAAATTATTTAAAAATAAAAAATATTTTTAAAAAATCCATTTGCTTGTGCTGTTCATTACAGGTCAGGCTGTTATAGACATTGCTTTGTCTATGCTGCCTCAGGCAGTTGGTTCCGGTCACCTGGCCCTGCTACCTCAAGGCCTAAGTAAAACCATTGCATTTAATTCATCCAGCTGAGCCACAGCATCTCCAACCCTAAGGTCTAGCACAAGGAAAAGGAGGACAACAAAACTCTTCAGATGTGTTCCTTTCAAAATTTCCTGTTTTGTAAGTTCATGAAGTGTATGTTGTGGGCCTTCCCATTGTTTTTTGTTTTGTTTTGTATTTTTTGAGACAGGGCTTCTCTGTGTCACCTTGGCTATCCTAGACTCACTTTGTAGACCAGGCTGGCCTCGAACTCACAGAGATCTGCCTGCCTCTGCTTTCCAGAGTGCTCGGATTACAGGCCTGCGCCACCATACCTGGCTGGTGGAGGTTAAGTTTTACACAGTGTAAAACTGCTCTACTCTAGCACTCAGTTTCCCTGAACCTTAAAATCCCTTTGTCAACACAAAGCCAAGGGAGATCAGGCATCTCCAACTCCTTTTCAGTAGGCCAGCTTTTGACAAATGCTTTAGTCAACCATTCAAACAAACATTGGCACCTTTTTTGTTTTATTTGTTCATTTGTTTCAGACACAGTTTCTCTGTTTAGCCCTGGCTGTCCTGGAACTCACTCTGTAGACCAAGTTGGCCTTCAACTCATAGAAATCTGCCTGCTTCTGCCTTCCAAAGTGCTGGGATTAAATGTTTGTACCACCACTGTCTGGGGACACCTTTTCGTTTTTTTAAACTGTGTGAGCTTCTATTAGACCTAGAATTTTCACTCAGTGGGCCCATAACAGTGAATTCAGGCTGATCCAATATTACTTTCCTTCCACCTTTATCTTACACCAATAACATCTATTCCCACACATATTCCTCAGTCTTCTGCTTGACTGAATTAGCAAACTCTTTAAGTTCTTTAGTAGTGCAGTACATGTCCTTGTGGACTGCACTTTCCACCCCTCCTCTATTATCTTCCTTAGCCTTTAGTCTGGTTACAGGCCTAGAGGCCCCAAGGAACACCAGTATTGTCTTGTTTGGTGTCTCCTTCAGAGAAAGTTACTGCTCGTTTAGCAGACAATAAAGGATTAATTTTCTCAAAGCTGAAAAGGCAATATTTCAGGGGGTGTGAGTCATTGGGGGTACATCTTCTGCTTATTACTTGCTCAGGTAAGAATCTGATGGTGCAAAGTTCTCAGCTTCAGTAGGGTCCTCCCACACATCCCCATCCCAAGTTACAGGATCCCATTCTTTACCAACTAATGCCCTTACTTTAACTGCTGACACCCTCCAAGGCTGAGACTTGAGTTTTCATTGTAATTCAACCAATCTTGTACTGAGGGCTTTGGTTTGATTTTCCATGATGATCTCTGTGGCTGCTGGAGAGGAGATTCTCTTCCAGGGCACACATAGACACCTTTAGACTGTTTATGCGCATGTGGAGCCTGTCAGTCTTATCACTGAGTTCATTGTTCTCCTTCACCCTATTCTGAGATGCTGGAAAGTGGTTAATGGTTATCAGAGCACACATTCTTTGCCTTTGTCAATTTACCCAGATGTGCTAGGAGCAACCTATCAGCAGCAGCATTTTCCTTATTTTTCCACAAATTGTCAAAAATGTTATATACAGAGTCGTCACATCCATTGCCTCTCATAACTGGTGAATCAGGAAAAGCAGACGCGTTTGTCTCCTTAAGTTTGCAAAATATTTCACACCATGGGCTTTCAGCAGCTTCTCCAAGAAGCTTTAGTAACTGGAGATGTTTCAATTACTCTAAGATTTGGAAAATTGGAAAGCCTATTGTAGATTTTTTTTAATTAACCTTTTGGCACATGCCTTTAATCCCAGCACTCAGGGAGGCAGAGGTGGGAGGATCTCTATAAGGTCGAGGCCAGCCTGGTCTACAGAGCTAGTTCTAACATAGCCAGAGTTATTACACAGGGAAACCATGTCTGGAAACACCACCAAAAATCATTCTTATACATCCATTTCTCTAGAACAACTTCTGGCACCAAAATCTGTATTAATCATGGATCTCTGGATAAACAGAATTTATATATTTCATTCTATATATCCATAGGGGGTTTATTAGAAGCTCAGGCTATGGCCCTGCCAATTCAACAACGGCTATCTACCATCAGACTGTCTAAGAATCCAGTAGTTGTTCAGTCCATGAGTCTGGATATCTCAGCTGGTCTTTATGGAATGGCAGAATCCTGAAGAAGCAGGCTTTAATTCAATGAAAGAATGGATGTGCCATCGAGAACATCAGGCAAAGAGAGAGCAAGCTTACTTCTTCCATGTCCTTCATATAGGCTGTTGTCAGAAAATGTGGCCCAGATTCAAGGTGGATCTTCCCACTGCAAAAGATTCAGATTAAAAGTGGATCTTACTTCAGATGATTTAATTAAGAAAACCAAAACAACAACAAAACACCCAGCTGGGCATGGTAGTGCATGCCTGTAATTCCAGCACTCAGCGAGGCAGAGGCAGATGGATCTCTGTGAGTTAGAGGCCAGCCTGTCCAGGACAACCGAGACTACACAGAGAAACCCTTTCTCAAAGAAAAAAAAAAAAAGAAATCCCTCACAAGTGTATACTCGGCTGCTTGGGTTTTAGTTAATTCCATGTGTAGTCATGTTGGCCACCAAGAACAGCCATCAGAACTCTCTAACCCATGGAGTGACAGCGAGAGGGGAGTGTGAGGAACTGAGGCTGCAGTTTTCTGACGCTGTGAGGTAGTGAACGGACAACTGTGTGACAAGCCTCCCTGCTCTCGTTGGGGTGGGTAGCTTTACAGTGTGTTTCATTCATGATCCATGGCACGGCTGTTGACCAGGTTACTAGATGCTACTGAAGGCTTAACTATTTCTAAGAATCACATCTGGCCTGAGAGAATGTCTGAATGTGATACTAAGTCTGTGATAATATTAAGTCTCTAGCTTCATTTGCTTTAGAGAAAAATCCATAATTTTGGAAGGCAAACGATTTATTATTAGTTTCCTGCTAGTCTCCCATAAGGCCTCTGAGTAGAGCTGCTTAAATTGTTCTCTGGCAAAAGTTGCTCTGTGCTCCCTGATCCCTGCCCTATTTGGTATCTTAAATTGCAAGGTTAAGTAACTTCCTGACAAAAAGAAATGAGTCAGAAAACTCGCTAATCAGTAACTTTTCTCTAGATTTACAGACTCCAGAACACCAACTGACCTTCAGACAGTAAAAGCTTACAAGTCAGAAAAGCAGGCCACTGTGGAATTTATGACCGTCCCAGCTTTTCTCAACTACAAAGATAAATTTGCTCAAATCCCTTGGTTGCCATAGAACTGCAGACCCTAAGCAAAATGGTCTCTGCTGGTGATAGTCTCCTATCTTTTTTGTTTGCTGACTTTCCAAATAACCTTTTTTTTTCTTTGTTCCCAACCTTTGAGTCTCTGGCGTCTTCCAGTGATGAGTAAATGAATGTGGGTGCTCTAACAGCAGATGTAAACCTTGGTAATTTTCAGACTGATCAACAAGTCTGGAGCTTTCCCGCTAGGCAGCTGTTTCTGGTGGCTGGTTGTCTACCTGGGCTGAATCACATGATCCTGAGCATTCTGACAGATCATCCACAGGTAGTACGGTCAGTGAGATACTGTGACTTACTACTGGGCTATCTGATTACATGATGAGAGGAAAAGTGAATGAGTCCCAGGTCATGCTGCCTGACTGCTTGGATGCTTATGGTTGCAGAATGTCTGTCCTGATAGAATCCAAGTCTCTCTGAGGAACCCAGAACATCAGAAGATATTGACTGGTGGACCCATAGTGGGAATGAGAAATGATAGACTCATTTATAGGAACCCAGCTTGACATGAACACAGCCATTTTAGACATAACTTTCTTGGTGCTATGGCATGTGACCACAGCATACTTTCTAAACCTATAGGAAAAACAAAGTCATTAAGATAAGTCAGGTGAGCATTTCATGATAACTACTGATGGCCAAATTGTTTTTAAATTATATTTAATGAAATAGGTTTAGAAAAATAATTGGTGGGGGCTACATTCAACTTTGTGTATAAACCGCTTCCTCTTGCTGTATAGTGTTGTTTTTCTTGCTGACACTAGAGATACAATTAAGTCTGTAATTTTTTGTTTCTTTGTTTTTCAAGACAGTGTACTCCTACCTTTCCTGCACTCCCTTTGTAGACCAGGCTGGCCTTGAACTCACAAAGATCTGCCTGCTTCTGCCTCCCAGAGTGCTGGGAATACAGGCACGCCACCAAACCTAGCTTTAGTCTGTAAATGTCTAATAAATTTCCTGCATTTTGCTGAGCATGGTGGTGCACGCCTTTAATTTCAGCACTCAGGCAGGCAGAGGCAGGTGGATCTCTGTGAGTTCAAGGCCAGCCTGGTCTACAAAGTGAGTCCAGGACAGCCAAGGCTACACAGAGAAACATTGTTTCAAAATGAAAAAAAAAAAAAAATCCTGGATTTTTTTTCTTACTTTTCTACATGTACATGTTATTGTGGGCTGTGTACATGTGCATACACATATGTAGGCTAGAGATCAGTGTTGGGAAACTTACTTGATTGCTATTCACTTTATTTTTAATTTTTATTGCATTTATTTGTGTGTGTGCGCATGTGTGCCTTCCACAACAGCAAACTCAAGCCTCCTGTCTCAGTACCGGAGTTACAGATTTGTTGCTTGGTCTGGCTTTTACATGGGTGCTGAAGATCAGAATTTAAGCCCCTAAGCTTGCATGGCAGACAGTTTACTGAGTCACCATTCCATTCCGTTGCCCAATTCTTTGTTTGATCTTTCAGTGTTTTAGCAGCCAGTTTTCTCACACAGAGTTTTCCCTTTAAGTCAGGGGATCTGACCGGGTGCGGTGACACATGCCTGTAATCCCAGTACTTGGTGAGGCAGAAGCAAGCATGTCATTTTGAGTTTGAGGACAGCCTGATCTACAAATCAAGTCCAGGACAGCCAAGGCTACACAGAGAAACCTGCCTTGAAACCCCACCACCACCAAAAATAATAATAATACATTTTAAAAATAAATAAGAAAGCGGATCGACTGATAGGTGACCCCAAGACTTCATCATAGCCCTCCGTATTATGAGGGCTTAGCTAGATGCTGTGGCTGATCGGTCATGATATAAATGAGTAGTAATCAAAGTGAATCACAGTAACCAAGTGGCAGTGTGACTGTCCAGAGAGAGCTATAGGGACCTGACAAGGATTTGTCCTGACCTAGTTCCAGTCTACCTCAGGACATGGGTGGACCTTGTAGTTTATGAGAAGTTTCCTTCAGGGGTAATGGGACCAGTTGAGAAAAGGGCTGACTGGCTGACAATGTGATGGGGACAGTTTAAGGGAACGGCAGGCTGCCTGCCCAACAGCGCGAGGGCTGTGCTTCATAAAGTCACACAGAGGGCTGTAGAGCACAGATGACTACTACTATTGACTGCTGCACAGCCCGAGTGAAGAAGCGAGTGATCAGAATGGACATCTGACTGCGACGAGTAATTATTTATTTGAATCAGGTGACTGACTAAGTACCTATATATGGCCTCAGGTCCACCCGGAAGTGAATGCCTGCTTGAGGTTAAAATATAATGACGGACTTAACTGGGTCTGACAAAACAGTCCCTAGATGACTGGCTGACGAGGTGATTGGATAGCAGGGTGACTGACGGGGCAGGGCCTCGAGCTATTTCAGCCACTGCTACAGCCCAATGCACTCTGGGAGCGAACAGCGAGCAGAAGAGCAGCAAACCTCCAGATCACTCTCGGTGACGGGAAAAGGTCCAGTCACAGATCGGAGGTTGGTCCATGCGGGAGCTGTGGCCAGCGAGAGAAGGCCAATAAGCTGTTCTTTCCTGGGCACGCCCGCGCGTGCTCTCTTCTCGCGAGACCTGCTAGGCCCGAATGTCGTTAGCTGTGGAGAAAGATGGCGGAAAATTTAAAAGGTGAAGCTGTGGCGGTAGAGAAACAGGCTACTGGCGGGGCTGTGTAGAATGGAGGGAAGGTATTGAGGGCTCCTGGCCTGGCGTCCGGAGCCACGGAGCCAGGAGCTAGTGGGCCGGCGCGGAAAAGATGCGGCTGGAGAGAGCGCGGGCCCGGCGCGCGGGCTGGGCGGGGCTGAGGGGAGGGGGCGCGTGCTTCGGCCGCGGGGGGCACCGGGCTGCGCAGACTGCGCATGGGGTTTCTTGGCCGCGCACGGCTGCCTGGCGCGCCCACGCGCTCGCGAGAGTCCTGAGGAGAAGGTTGCGTCCACACGCGGGAAAAGCGGCTCCCGGTGACCGTTACCCTTTCGGTTTCCACGGGAGACGCCGGAAGAGGAGGAAGAAGGGGAACGGAACCCCCCTACCCCCAAAATGGGGGAATCAGCGACTCGAGGTGTGAAAGGTATCTTGGCGAGACAGGGGCAAGGTTTAGGGGAGACCCTCCCCCCAGAAGCGGGAGTGGGGGCCTCGGTGATAGGAGGCCTGGGCTCCTCCATGTGCAGGAAAAGAGGGGGTGACTGTGTGTAAAGCGGGCTCCTCAGCCGGGAGTAAAGCTGTGAGAATAGACTCCACAAGTGTGAACCGGAGCCACGCGGGGTGCGGGTTAAGAGCGCAGCTGTGGCTAGCGAGCTGCCAGATGCTGGAAGTGTTTTCTGAGGCAGGTTAAAGGCTCTGGGAAAGGAGAGGCCTCAGAGAGGGCTTAGTCCCCCCGCTGGGCCCTGAGGGAAGGATGAGTATACACGCAATCATTTTGAAATGTGCTTGAATGTTTTTAGGTTAACGTCCAGAGCTTTTTGCTAGGACTGTCTTAGGTTTGAGTAGTGTAATGTGGGTAGAAAATACTGATGAACCTTTTTTAAAGATGGAATTGGTTATTGGCAACATACACTTAGCATGAAGTGTTTTCTGATATAATTTGATTTTTTTTAAAAAAGCTTTTAAGTAAATTCTAAGGATGTGCTTTGAAGCAAAAATATTTTTTTTTTCCAAGACAGGGTCTCTCAGTGTAACCTTAGCTGTCCTACTCAGTATGTAGACCAGACTGGCCTCAAACTCGGCGATCCCATCTGCCTCTGCCTCCCAAGTTCAATTTGTCTTGAACAGTTTGGGTGAACCTAAACAGTGTCAGCGACTTACCATATGTATTGTTTACATGTTCCTGAAATAAGAGCAGGGCCTTTTGGATTGGGTTGTACTTTCCACAGAAACATGGGATGCGACAGCAAGTAATAATGCAGCCTGGAAAATTAGGCTTTGTATATATAAAGTGGTCTAGACTAAGTCAAGGAAGCTTCCGGTAATATAACATCCATCTGTTTACTTATTTACTATGGCTGTCCTAACTCAGTATGTAGTCCAGGCTAGCCTCGAATTCTGAGATCTCACATGTGCAGGGGTGACTCTCCGTGGTGGGCAGGCTTCTCCCCAGGAGTTGCTCTGAGAATTAATTGATCAGTTCAAGGAACTGGCACTTTCTGTTGCAGAGGGTCTTAGCTTTGGGTAAGGCCTGTAGATGAAATTTTTTGTGACACTTAAGTCTTTTCATTCCAGGCTGCACTGTGTGTTGCAAGTCTTCATGGAATCAGCTGCAGGATCTGTGCCGACTGGCCAAGCTTTCTTGTCCTGCCCTTGGTGTTTCAAAGAAGAATCTTTATGACTTTGAAGTCGAGTACCTATGTGATTATAAGAAGATTCGTGTAAGCCTGGTGGGGGTGGGGAGGTTTTCTAGGACTAATGAAATGATGATGTGAACAACAGATTTTATATGAAAGAGGTTTTATTAGATAGAGATGAAAAGAGAGAAAGAAGGAGAGGACAAGACATGATAGGGGGAAAGGAGGGAGTTCCCAGACAGAGACAGGGGAGGGGGCAAGAGATGAGGTCAAGAGAGCAAGAAAGTATCCAGACAGAGACAGGGGAGAGGGCAAGAGATGAGGGCAAGAGAGCAAGAAAGTATCCAGACAGAGACAGGGGAGAGGTCAAGAGATGAGGGCAAGAGAGCAAGAAAGTATCAGGTTGATCCCTTTAAAGAGAAACTTAACCATGCCTGCCAGGTGTGGCTACCAGGAAGGCAACACATGATGACATCGTAGGTTGCTAGGCAACCCAGAAGCAGGTTGCCTAAATACTAACAGTGTGTGCCTGTGTTTGTGATACCCTGGCAGAGGACTCTCTTCTTCACCCAACCTCCACATCTGTTTGCAAAGAGGGTTTTCTCCTCTGATTCTTCCTGGGGGAAAAAGCAATGAATTGACCCTCTGATTTAAGTGGCTTTCTCAGAGAGCAAGAGGCAGATTGAATCCTCATGTATGTCCATATACATCTGGAAATATAAATTAGTTAAAGACATATAAAGATTGAGATTCTGAGCCTAAAAGTGCAAGATGGCAAGTTACTGATGCCAGAGAAGTAGTGCAACAGATCTGTAAAATGGGGAGGACTGGAGTTGTGAGAATTAGTTCTAGGGTATGTAACTTGCTCAAGACAATACCTGCTGCATAGTGAATGCCAGGAGAAAAATGTTAGTTGCTTTTCCTTTCCTCTTTTTCTTTATTTTTAGAGAGGGTTTTGCTGTGTTGCAAAGACTGGCCCCAGACTCAGAATCTTCCTTCAGCTTACTGAGTGATGGGATTAGAGATAAATGCTCCCTTCTCTCCACTTGTATTTTCTTCTTTACAGATGAGATAACAGGCATGACATAGTTTCATAGTTTTCCTAACCTTTGTTCTATAGTTGACTCGCACTCATTAAAGCTTCCCCTGGCACTGTGCAAAAAACTGTCTGAAAGAGTGAGAGTAGAAGCAGGGGGACCGGTGGAGAGGGTTGTCTGGTGGTGGTGACATTGTTTTGATGATGTCTGAAGGGTTCAGGTTCTGAATGTATTTAGTGGGGAGTGTGAGCAAAAGAGGAACCAAGAATAACTACAGGAGTTTGGGCCTCAACAGCTAGAAAGAAGGAACAGCTCATTGGAAGGTAGAGAAGGAAGTGGTCTGGGGAGTTGAAAAGTAGGAATTTCAAGGTGGGGTAGAAGTCGAAGTTAGTAATCCTTACTCCAGAGGCACTACATGGAACCATTTCAGAAAAAGTACAAGGGTTTCAACGTTCATGGTACTCTTGTGTACTCTTGTGTTGCTGTCTGCCTAACAGGAGCAGGAGTATTACCTGGTTAAGTGGCGTGGGTATCCTGACTCAGAGAACACCTGGGAACCACGGCAGAATCTGAAATGTGTGCGCATTCTCAAGCAGTTCCACAAGGACCTAGAAAGAGAGCTTCTCCGGCGGCACCGCCGGTCAAAGCCACCCAGGCATCTGGACCCAAACATAGCCAGCTACCTGGTGCAGAAAGCCAAGCAGAGGCGGGCACTGCAGCTCTGGGAACAAGAGCTCAATGCCAAGCGCAACCACCTGGGGCGGATCACCGTGGAGAATGAGGTAGACCTGGATGGTCCTCCAAGATCCTTTGTCTATGTCAATGAGTATCGTGTTGGTGAGGGTATCACCCTCAACCAGGTAGCTGTTGGTTGTGAGTGCCAGGACTGTCTGTTGGCACCCACTGGAGGCTGTTGCCCAGGAGCATCCATGCACAAGTTTGCCTACAATGACCAAGGCCAGGTGAGATTGAAAGCTGGGCAGCCCATCTACGAGTGCAACTCCCGCTGTTGCTGTGGCCATGAATGCCCAAACCGTGTAGTCCAGAAAGGCATCCGCTACAACCTCTGCATCTTCCGCACTAATGATGGTCGAGGCTGGGGTGTCCGCACGCTGGAAAAGATCCGCAAAAATAGCTTTGTTATGGAGTATGTGGGAGAGGTAAGGAAATCGGTCTGGGTATGTGTGCAGCTTTTCCCACTACCTGTTTGTAGTATGTGTGTCCTGAACCATGTACCCCAAACTCTTCTGCTTTCCTTTGTTCATCTGAGTGTTGTATGGGGGATTGTAGCAGGGGCCAGTGCTTTTACTTGGCACATAGCAGTGGGACCATGCTGCTATTTAAAAGAACACTGAAGTGCCTCTGACAGCTGGCTTCTTAAGGGTATATAGGGTAAATAGAAGAAAAATGGGAACCGAGCTCTAGGTAGCAATCCTTTCCAAAACTATATAGTCTGAGTGTAGGGCTGTATCATGTGAAGAAGCAAGCTCTCATTTTGTGATAAGGGTCATTGTATCATAAACAGTGAGTCTATAGTAGTACTTAAACTTGTCTTGGTTGGAGGTTGGGCAATAGCCTCTAGACCAATGTATCTCAAACTGGGTTGGGAATGACTCTTCAACATGGGTTGCGTATAAGATCATTGGAGTAGCAAAGTTATAGTTAATGATGTAGCAATGAAAATAATGTTATGGTTGGGGGTCACCACAACATGAGGAACCGTATTAAAGGGTCATAGCATAAGAAAGGCTAAGAACCACTGCTCTAAGCTTTCAGGTCACCCTGGGGGAAAACTGGGTGGTACATGATGCATGCTAGTTTTTGTAATTAATAATCCCTGGAACTTTGTGGGTTAACACATTAGGAGTTAGTTGGCACTGTTTTAACACAGTTTCCCGTTGTAGCCCAGGTTAATTTTTTTGAGCTCACAGTCCCACTTTCTCCTCCTGAATGCTAGGGTTACAAACATGTGTCACCTTGCCTGGTTAAGGAGTTGGTTCACCTGGTTTGTGAACGCTCTGGTGTGGGTGTTTCAGTGAATATCCTTTGCACATAATGACTCCAGCCCCGTAGTATTTCTACCTCTCTACCTAGGAGACTCCATTAGATACTTAGCATTTTGTAGTAAGGGACTGAAGGGGAAGATACTAATGACTCAGGCCTAGAAACAATACATGGTACTTGTGCCCACTATCTACTGGTTGGAAGTGAGTCACGAGCCTTACTTCACTGCCGGGGGTTTGTGTATGTGTGCACCTGGTGCACGTGTGCACTTTAACTTTGTTAGGTATAAAACAGAAGGGGTCTGGATGGGCAACTAGCACGTGTGCAGCAGAAAGTTCATATTCTAAGGTAAGACACGGGCATTTAGGGTTGGACAATTCTTTTATATGTAGACATGGCTTAAGAGGCTTAGTATCCCTGGACATTGACTGTCTAAATGTGTGTTTTGTCATAATGACATTGTTCCTCTATTTCCATAGGTCCCTTCTAGGTGTTAAATACTTAAAAGTGACAGTAACTGTCCTGAGGACACATCTGAGGGTGTCCACCTGTATCAGTGACACTGATGATTAGAAACTAGAATAAAGGGTCACATCTCAGCAGGAAAGTGATGGTCTCAAGGTAGAATAGTCTACAACATAGTAGATAACAGTCTGGAGGAGGAAATGACCATACCCCCAGATTGTCTGCTAGAGAAAATATCCACGTGCTGGAGAGTCAGGCAGGTTGGAGTAGAGAGGAAGGTGTAGATACTCAAGGGGTTCCTGACAGCATAAGTAGAGGGATCCTGAGCATCTGCAGTAAGAGGTTTCTGCATCCCATAGTGGCCCAGTGACCTGAAGGAAGCTTGAGCTCTCCATATTCTGGAGGTGTCTTCACCCCAGAGTGATACCAATCTGGTATGAAGACAGTCTTTCTTAGAAGAAAATGCTCTTAGCCTGGGACCCCTGAGAATCGGGAAGGAGGGTATCCAAACCCTCTGGGATCTCAGTATTCCTAAAGGTCACCCCAAGCAGGAAGCAAGTCAGCATAATTGTATTGACCAAGGTAGAGGAACTCCCCCCTCCATACACAGGATCTTATAGGAAACAGCACCATGCTCCCCAGGAAAGCTCAGTCCCCTGGGTTTGCTATCCTTGCTCCTCCAACTCTGGAAATAGCAGAGTTTCCAGTAGCCCCATCACCATGCTTTCCATCTCTCATCCATTCTCTCCATGTTTCTTGATTTTTGTCTTACCATGACCTTAAGTACAGCCCTTCTCCTAGTCACCTTAGACCTGTGGATCCTTCTGATGGTGCACCCCAAACATTTTCAGAGCTAAACTCTTCTCTCCATGTGACCCGAAGCAGTAAGTACAGTAGAGTAAGAAGGGTGGCCCCTGGAGGCTGCCTGCCAGCCTGCCCAAGGTTGTGTCCCAGCCCTATCACTAAACAGCAGTCACTTTGTTTCTCTTGGTTTCCTAATCTGGAAAAGAGAAGCACTGAGGTCATTCCTCCCTGTGAAGCACTTGGAAGAAGCACTTCAATAGACAATCCAAAATGCTAAAAAATTGATTTTGTGTGTAGCCCTGATTGTCGTGGAACTCACTCTGTAGACAAGGTTGGCTTCAAACTCACAAGTGCTGGGATTAAAGGCATGCACCACCACTGCTGGGCTCTTTTGTTTTTTAATAACCAGACCTGATTTATTGTCTTTGTACTTGGGGTTTTTATTTATGCAGCATTGTCTTGATACTCCAGGGGTACTAAATTATTGTGACTCCAACCCCCCCAAGGGCTTCCCTTATGCTAGGCAGTACTCTTCCACTGAGCCATTCTTTGTTTTGTTTATGAGACAGGGTTTCTCTGTAATCTTGGCTGTCCTGTACTCTATTTGTAGACCAGGCTGGCCTTGCCTCTGCCTCCCCAGAGTGCTGGGATTAAAGGCCTGTGACACCATGCCCAGTTTTAAGATATGTTCCAACTTGTAAGGTGGTATGTAATTAATTCAGAGTAATATCCCCAGTCTTGGATGCCAACCTTTGGGGCCACTGATAGTTTATATCGATAGTTCCTGCTCCTTTGGGTCTTTCCATGTTCCTGATTTTCATGTTTCCACAGATTATTTCTAGCCTCACCAGGCAGTAAATACTAGAGAATACTGAAACGTGCATTTTCTCTATTTTTTCAGAATGGAGGTGAGTTTTAATTGATTAAATGATAGAACTTCATTAGTAGCTTTTATTGGATAGAGAGCACATAATGGGTGAAGCTTAGATTTCAATAAGGTAATGGTACTCATTATAAAATCAACACAAAACATTTTTTCACATACATGCTCTTGTGTTTTCATAATGGGTTGAGGTTTTGCTACTGACATTCTATAGATGAGAAAATAGAGGCCCAGAGAGGTGTCATGCAAGAACTTGGTGCAAGTTACAAAGCTAGCTGGTAAAGTTTAGTAAGTAGGAAATGGTGATGATTGAAACCTAGTGTTCTGGCAGGTTTTTTTCCCCCAAGAAAGCAGGCACAGAGATTTCAGGATTTCACATCCAGGAAGGGGCTGAGTAGTTCCTGACTCAGTTTTCTAGTTCTCATTCACATGAACAGCCTTTTTAAGGTGCCAATTCCTAGGCTGTCTGTTTTACTTGACAGTCTAGAGAGCTACTAGAGATTAAGATAGAAACAGGGATGAGTTTTCAGGGTGAGACATCAGACATCACAGGAGAGAGACAAGGAAGAAGAGAGGCCCTAAAAGGCCTGGAGGGTATGACTCATCCCTGCAAGACTGGGATGGAGTGGGGGAGGATGTGAGCATTCCTTCTGGTTCAAGGACTCCAGTTAGAAAGGTAGCTCAAAGAAAAGCCAGTCTGCCAGCGAATTAGAGAGGTTTAGAAACTGTCTGGCTTCTGAGGGGTTGGAAAGCCAGAGCCTCCAAGTACTCACATGGTTCTCTGGAAGATAGTGTGACTACTCTTGTGACTGTTGTTGTACCCTTCAGGAGACAAGCCTCACTGTTCATTGTGGTGATACCCTGTTTAGAACCTGGGTCCTGCTTTAAAGGAATGTGCATGCGTTCTCAACTGCATGTTCATGTGTATGCAGATGTTCATGTAGTCCAGAAGGAACTGGGTATCAGGTCCCTTGAGTTCGAGTTACAGTTACAGTTATTTGGGTTGTGGTTTGGTCTGGTTTGTTTTTTTGAGACAGGATTTCTTTGTGTAGCCCTGAGTATTCTGGACTCACTTTGTAGACAGGGCTGGCCTCAAATTCACAGAGATTGGCCTGCCTCTACCTCCCTAGTGCTGGGATTAAAGGCTTGTGTAAATATGCCTGGCCAAGCTATAGATATTTGTTAGCAGCCTGGTATGGGTGCTGAGATCTAAACTCTGGTCCTCTGATGAAGCACTAAGTACTTTAACCATTGCTCCAGCCCTAGGACATTTTTTTTCTCCAGTGAGATTTCCCTGGACTACATCTTACATTGTGAGTGTCTGAGTCCATCTTTTTTGACTCTTTGACCCCTGGGGGTCAGGGGTAGGACTGGATTCTTTTATTTCCCAATCAGACTGTGTCCTCTATGAGCAGGATCTAGACACATCTCCAGTGAAGAATAACCCAGTAGACTCAGGGTGCATATTGCAGGGGTAGAATATATACGTACTTAGTTTGTCTACACCATCAAGAAAACAAAACACCTGAATGAATAAACAAATTGTAGATGGGGAAGACAGGTCCTTCAGGAATGAGCTAGAGTACGGGGTGGTATGGAGTATAGTTTGGAGGCAAATCTAAGTTTTATAGAGGCAACAGTTGATTAGAACTTTGCACAGGACATATGTGATGGCAGAAGCAGTAAACAGGACATACTAATGTGGCCTTCCTTGTTAGAGAATACAGCAGTCACGCCTGAGGGGGATAGAGTTGAAACATGAAAGAACATGATCACCAAGCTACATAAGGTGCTGGGAAGAGGTCTGTGTCCAGTGTCATCAGGGAGGTGGACAGTATCTTTGAGAAAGAGATGGAAGACGATGAAAGGAAAAGTAGGCAGATGGAAGAAGCCCAGGAGTGAGGTACCCTGGGCTGAAGAGATGGTGGTGGTCTTTGGTACAGTAATACCATCACCCAGAAGAAAAGTATCAGCAATGCTTGAGGATTGCTAGAGGTTATAGTTGAGGGTGCAAGGGGAGGAGTGGATCTGGGGCCAAAGGAGAGGACTGTCAAGTGAGGATGAGGTTAAAAAAATCCATCAGTAGCATTTGGGGTGCATGAGCAGATCAGAACTGGGAAAGTGAAGCAGCTTCATGTTCACTAGGGAGGATATGTGGAAGGAGGTGCCTACTGTTTCCAGCCTTAGATGTTACCATTCACAGAATTGTGTTGTTAGGGCCTTCTCTCAGCCCTATTTTGCTCTCCTTTCTCATATTCTCTTATTATTCTCCCTTTATCTGTCATTTTTATCATTAGGTTTTATTCTCAGCTTCTTTCTGGTCATCTCAAGATTTGAGGATCTTGGCCTGGGGTTTTCTCTGAAGGCCTTGGTCTTCTCTCTCTGACCTGAATCTTTCACACTATGATTCTGTGTTGTTTCTGACTCTAGCTCTCTTGTCTGAGTCCCTTTTTCTATTCATTGAAGCCCTCGTCTCCATTGTCCAGGGCCTCTTTACTTCCCACGTCCTCCATGTCCTTGCCATCTGCATGGCCTGTACTGGTTTTCACTCCCTTGTTGTTGCCTTGTGCTGTGTCTCTTGCTGTCCTGCTCTGGGTCAGTCAGTTTCTCTTTGTCTCCTCCCCTGTACCCTGTCTCTTACTTTCTTGCCTGTTCTCTGGATCTTTCTGTCTCTGTCTCTGTGTCACTGTCCCATCTTGCTCTGCCCCCAAATATATATGATCCTCGGGGACATCTCACTGGGAACAGAAAGTGGAGGTGCTCATTTCCTTTCACTAACTGCACCTTGCAGCCATATCTCTCCCTATCATTGCAAGACAGGTCCTGCCATCCAGGGGCTGAAGAAGGGGTGGGTGGTGGCCAGCCCTCTGAGGGCTGGCAGACCCTCTACATTGCTCCTGCTCACTGTTCTTCTCTTCCCAGGGGCCAGGTCAGGGTGTAGTTGGGGCTGGCTTTCCTGAACCTGCATGACGAATCTTAACCCACCTTCTTCAGATTATTACCTCAGAGGAGGCAGAGCGGCGGGGCCAGATCTACGACCGCCAGGGTGCAACCTACCTCTTTGACCTGGACTACGTGGAAGACGTATATACTGTGGATGCCGCCTTTTATGGCAACATCTCTCATTTTGTCAACCATAGTGTGGGTGCCTCCAGCAAGTGGGCAGGGGGTTGGGAGGGTCAGACCAAGGCCCTTCCTCACCTTCCCACTGTTCTTTCTTGCCCAGTGTGATCCCAACCTGCAGGTGTACAACGTATTCATAGACAACCTTGATGAGCGACTACCCCGCATCGCGTTCTTTGCCACAAGAACCATCTGGGCGGGCGAGGAGCTCACCTTTGATTACAACATGCAAGGTGGGGGTGGCAAGGGCCCCAGGGGCAGGGGCAAATTGTGACATGGGATGTGAATACCCTACCCCAAGGCCATTCAGTGGACCAAGGGAAATTCTTTTGCTCTAAGTTTTAAGATGTTCTTCCTGACTCCTAGTCTCCTACCTAGACCCTGCCCATGGCTTATGGTTTCCAGTATTTCTACCCCCTGAACCCCAACCTTGATACACTTGTACAACCTCTCAAAACTTGTGGGAGAGGACTTTCAGCTGGAGAGTTAAGGCATACCTCGCTTGCATCTTGAGAGAACTGCCCCTGTCCCTCCCAACTCTAATCCTCTTTCACCTTCCTTGTTCTGAGCCTCTGGATACCTTGTGGTCTCCAGACAGTCCTCTTCTTGATAAACTAATCATCTCTGAGATACGTGGCAAATAATGGGCAAGAGAGTTTAAATGCCTTTCAGATGCCCAGGTTGCCCTCCATTCATTCCTGAACCCTGCCTTATATGACCCTTGTTTCCCTGTTAGCCTTCTTCCTCCCCAAACATCCCTCAACCCCATTCTAGTTCTAACCCCAACCCACCATCCCAAAGATCCTATCCTATGTGAAATCTCAGACCTGTTCCTAACTCCAAGATGCCTGGGTCTTCTTATATAAGTAAGGGGTAGTAGGACGATTCATACAGGTCTTCTAACAAATGCCCCCTCCTTCCTTCTCTGGCTGTGACTTCACAGTGGACCCCGTGGACATGGAGAGTACCCGAATGGACTCCAACTTTGGCCTGGCTGGCCTCCCTGGCTCCCCCAAGAAACGGGTCCGTATTGAATGCAAATGTGGGACAACAGCTTGCCGAAAATACCTCTTCTAGCTCTGAGAAGTCTGAGGCCAGACTAACTGAAGGGGCCTGAAGCCACCTTCCTCTCTACTGCTACCTTCTTGTCAAGAATGACCATCAGAGCATTGTCTGCCTCCGCTTAACCTCACCTGCCCTAACCTGTCCCTATCTGCTCCAGGGTCAGGCTGTGGTGAGGACTGATTCCAGCTACCCGCTCTCTGTTCCCCCTGTCCCAGGCCCATTTTCAGAAGCTTATTTTTCATATCAGGATTTCCTGGAGTTGGAATTCATGCTACAGAGGTCCAAAAGATGAGCACCTCTGCTCCAAAATGTTTTTTTTTTTTTTTTAAATAGCATCTCTGCAGCTCTGTGTAGTTCAGGCTGGTGTTGGACCCTTAATCCAGTCTCAGCTTTCCTCATGCTGAGATTATTTCATTTGCTTCTGCTTGGAGCCTGTGTGACCTGTTGCAGGCCTCTTCAATGCTCTTAATGGTATGAGGAAGCAACCCCCCAGGCAGATAGACATCAGAGCTCAGATACCAGCCTAACATCAAGCTGGATCAGCAACCACAGAGCCCTGTACTCATGAAAGACCTAGGGTCTGCTCATTGTGCATTTGATGCTGCCTAGCATTAATCTTAATACCCATAGGGTCTCAAGAGTTGCAGGTCTGAAAAGTAGTTGCCCAAATGCCACCAGAATGGGGACAGAGTAAATGCCTCTTTGAAAGCCCCATAGGAGGGTTAAGACTGAGATTTACTGTCAGGGAGTAGAGTTCTAGGTATGCTAGATACCATTCTGCCTTGGCATGGCATGTGATCACTGGAACTGCTAGAAGCTGGAACCAAGATCTCGGTAGTCTGTAGACAGCACTTAAGATATGATGTGCATTGACTAGAAGCTGATGAGGTGCCAGGCACTGGGTACAGCACCTGGTCCATATGGATTGTCTCAGGGAAGCCTTGAAAACCACAGGTGGAGCCCAGGAAAAGGCCCATGTGGCAAAAGGCACTGTCTAGGCCAAAAATGGCTGGGGAGAGCTTACTTGCTAGAGTATGGTGAGCCATATTCTGAGTCAGCTCTAAGTATTCACCTGGGTCTACTTGTTTCAAAAGTTAACTGCCTAGAAATGTACAAAAGGCAAAGATTCTGATGGCTGCCTTGTTCCCTGCTCTCCCCACTTTCCTGACTTTCTGTACCCAGAGTGCCCCTATGTGAGACTGTACACCCCACTCCCAGATCGTGTGTATGTCTGTATGTGTCCTGCCCTCACTCCCCAAGCTGACCTTCAGGCATGAACTGAATCTGGTTCTCTTGCGTATCCCTCAGCCTTCCCTGTCCTGGAGTGCAGATCAATAAACTACATTGTTGAGACAATAAGCTGAGGGGACTGGGATTTGATAACTAGGAAATGGGAGGCTAGGAGCTAGGGCTGCCATAGAATGTGATCTGAAAGGCTAAGTCATCTGACTGTAATCTTCCTATTTGGGTACTCCTATAAAGTAAACTTGCTACATACTTGCATTTTTAAGATGCACTTGAAGAAAAAACAAACAGTCCAGTCTTACAATTTATATAAATTGACTAATCACTATTAGTTACTACAAAAATAGCTGAAGAAGTAAATACAATGGAGATTAAAATTTGCTAAATTCAAGCCAGGCTCTTAATGTTCTTAGGACTTTTTCAACTTAAAGGCTATCTGGTACATTTGGAAAGAACATTTTTCTGCCAATATTTAGTGAGCACCCATTTATGCTAAACACTGCCCCACATGTTTTCATCGTTCCTGAAACCGAATGTGTTCCAGGGCTTTTGGGTTTTGCTCAGATTCTGTGACATAGGTGACAATCTCAAATAGCCTTGTGCCAAACAGAGCAGGGGACCTAGGACAGACAGCCTATACATGTCTATATAGCTCATAGTTTTTCTGTTTGTTTTTTATACCTGGACATTGTAAGGGCTTTGTTATAATATGACTACTTGGAACCTTTACAGTTACATGGGTTAGCATAGCAACTAAGGTATCTTGTGATGGGGGCACAGACTATTGAACACAACCTTAAAATCTGGCAGTGGACCCTCACATAGCACACTTACTGTGAAAATATGACTTAGCACACTATAGATCCCTGGACACACATCCTCAAATACTCCCGAAATACCAGAAACTTGGGAATTAACTTTATACTCAGAAACTTCAATCCCTAGAAATAGACTTGTAGTAAGCAGACCCTATACTCTTGCAACTAGACCTCTGCCAAATAAAAAGGAAGTGCTTTAACATTGGAAACGATAGCTGAGAGGACTTCCAACAGCAAGAATTACAGAGAGCTGTAAGGTTTACACCTTGGGACATGGGAAAAGCACCTAAGAAGTTTAATACAGTAGATGGACAACAGAAAAATACTATGTGCCAGGACCAGATCTTGAAAAAGTCATATCGTCATGAAAGACTTGTGCACTGCGATACTGGTTCAAAACCTCAAAGGGGGAACACCCTAGGCTCCAGATCCTAAACGGAGAATCTGAATGTGACAGTATATCTCATACCTGTAAAGAGATTTTTAAATAACTCAGAAGTCAAGCCTACCCCAGAGACTACCACAGAAATAGGACATTTTTATATATGGAGCTGCAAACAGCCCAGAAAATAGAGCCATGTTGCATATCTACTCAAAAGTTCAGGGAGTTGGCCTTGCAAGAAATCCATAAGAGGTCAAGTTTATCATGCAGCTTAAAGATCTCAATTTTAATACAGGCAACCCAGTTGCTCAGCGAACTCACCCATGTAAAAGAGATATAAAAACCTCAAAGCCAAGCTGGGCATGCCTTTAAATCCCAGCACTGGGAAGGCAGAGGCAGGTGGATCTCTGACTTTGGGTCCAGCCTGGTCTACAAATTGAGTCCAGAATAGCCAGGGCTCTGTTACACAAACCCTGTCTCAATTGCTCCCTCCCCCATCCCAACATCCAGGATTAAGTAATCCTAAATTTAAGACAGACTTAAAAATATAATTCAGACACTTCAAATGGTGAGTTACACCATGTGAGACCACACTGTTAGACACAAACTAGTAGGGAGCCCAACCTGCTGTGACATTAAAACAGAGAATTCAAATTCTAGGAAGTACCTCACATCCTGTGACATACAGATCAAAAGACATTCAAGATGAGAAACATCCACAGACATTTCAGAGGAATAACATTCAGGGCCAAATAGATCATAGAACTCAATCCCTGGATTAAAAGCATAAAAAATATCAGATATTTCCTATGCCAGGACAAACACCCACTCAACATCACTATTTTAAAATTAAGCCAAAGAACAGATCAAATAACTTCCTTCTCACACTAATACACATGCCCATGATGAGGGTTGACTATTATACCCCCAAACAAGCCATCTAGTCTTGCCTTGGCTGCCCCTCTCCATCTTTGTCTTCATGGCCACCTCTACAAGGTGAACTTTCCCTCTTCCTCTCCCCTCAGCTCCACCTTGGACCCTCCTGGAATTACCAGTCCTGCCTTAACTCTCTTGCCTGCTATAGACTATTCAGCTCTTTATTAACCAATCAGAAATAATGGAGAACAATTTCCCCCCCCCCCCAATTGTGTAGCCTTGGCTGTCCTGGACTCACTTTGTAGACCAGGCTGACCTTGAACTCCAGTGATCTGCCTGCTTCTGCTTCCCTGAGTGCTGGGTTTAAAGGCATGTGACACCTTCAGTTTTTCAAGATAGGGTGTCCCTGGCTGTCTTTGATTAAAAAGGTATACCACCAAGCCCAGCAGAGAAGAATTTTCACACAACATTGAGACAGGAGATTCTTCAGAAGAAATGACAATAACAGACTCTGCATTTAACATTCAAATATACAGAGACACACCTTAATACAGTATGAATGAAGGTCACCTCTACAGACACATACTTACTAATAGCTTAAAGATCACAAATTCTGAGATACCCACTAAACATTCCAAAACCAAGCTGGGAGGCAGAGGTAGGTAGATCTTTGTGAATTTGGGGCCAGCTTGGTTTACAAAGCAAGTCCTGGACAACCAGGATTATGGAGAGAAACCCTGTCTAAAAATGAATAAATAACAACACCAACAAAACAAACATTCTAAAACCTCCCACCCTGGTTTATATACATGTATCAAGGAGCAAGGTTTAACCACTGAGAACAAACAAATGAGCTACTTACTTGTAATTATGTGAAAACACTGAAACCTAGAACAATATATCCATTTCTTATTTCTGCAATAAGCAGCAATCTTAAGAGTCACAGAATAACAGGAATCGTCTTACCTTTTCTGCATTCAGAAACCAATATGCAATAAATCAAAGTATCAGGGCTTCATTTCTCCTGGAGGCCTGAAGGGAAGGTTTTTGCCTGGCCTTCTTGCTTCAGAGAGGTATGAAGTCTTTGGCTTTGGCCCCTCTGTCTTTAAAGACAGCAATATTCATCTTTCTCTTTGGATTTCTCTCTCTTCTTCCCTCTCCTTTGCTTTTGATACCACATTGGCTCTTCTGCCTCTGACTGCCCTGCCTCTGTGATTCAAGGAATCAGAACTTTACAACATGACACAGGGATAAACAAGCTTCCTATTCTTGAACATGAACACAGAAACAGATCAGTGACTTAATCAAAAGAAAACATCCCCACAAACCACAGAAATGTCAGAATTCTTAGATTCTGACGTACACACTTCAGGGGATCAGAAAACTAATGTTCTAGGACATGTACACAAAGTCAAGACTAGGGACCTCCTATCATAGGACAAATAATACCCACCTAATGGCTTGGTGCACAAATTCTGGGACCTACACCACTCTATAGATCAAACACACAATTTCCTGGCTTATCAGCTGTGTAGAGATGACAGTCTCTCTCTCTCTCTCTCAGACAGATCACAGGGTTCCCATCCAGAGATGCACACTGATAACCAGATAGGTGAAACATAACCTGGGACACTGTGACAGCTTTACTGGTGGTGGAAAAAAAAAAACACACACACACATCATAGTCTTTTTGCAAAATAACAACCAGGAATATTTATTACTTTATATTTCTGTGGGTAGAAGGCCAAGGAGTCCATCATGGAAAATCCAGTTCCATAAAGTGCTCAATACCCCAGATCACTGTCTTATCTTCCACCTTCAAAGGCAGCACTGTTTCACCTTCACATCTCTCCTGTTCCTCTCCAACCCCTTTCTTTGCCAGTTTCTCTCTTTATCTTATGTATATTGAGTGATTTTTCTGCATGCCAGAAGAAGGCATCAGATCTCATTATAGAAGGTTGAGAGACACCACGTGGTTGCTGGGAATTGAACTCAGGACCTCTGGAAGAACAAGCAGTGCTCTTAACTTCTGAGCCATCTCTCCACCCCCCTCTGTCTCTATCTATCTCATTCAGCTTATAGACCTTCTCTTGATACTCATTTCACACTTTCTTCTTACAACATTTGTGTTCATGTTGGACCAAGCAGATAATCTAGGATCATTTTCCTTTCCCAAGATGCCTAGCTAATCATACCTGGGATCCCATCTTTCCATGTTAATTATATAACTTCTGGTTCCAGGGATTAGGAAGTAGGCCTTTAGAGAGGCAGAGATGGGCAGATCTCTGTGAGGAGGATAGCCTGGTCTACAAAGCAATTTCTAGGACAACCAGGGCTACACAAACAAAAACAAGACAAAAATTTAAAACAACAAAAAGAATCATTGCTTTGTCATATCGCCAAAGGACCTTTTCATATAAAAGGCCACATATCCAGACATTCCAGAATATTGGGAGATGGACATCTTTCAGGGACCATTGTTCCACCAACTGTAGATATATGTGCACAAGCACTTAAGAATATTATACCTTGACCTGTTAATGGTGGTACATGCCTTTAATCCCATCACTGGGGAGGCAAAGGCAGACCACTCTGTGAGTTAGAGGCCAGTCTGCCTTACAAAAATGAGTTCCAGGACAGCCAGAGAAACTCTGTCTTGAAAAACAAACATACATAAAAAAAGATCATACCTTAGCTAGATATAGTGGATCATGCCTATAAATCTCAAAACTCAGTTAACTGAGCAAAAGCTCCAGGATAGGGCTACCATGTGAGACCCTGTCTCAAAACAACAGCAAACAAATAAAAAGACATACACCTTTAATCCTAGCACTTGGGAGTCACAGGCAGTCAGACATCTTGAGTTCAAGGCCAGCCTGGTCTATAAAGTGATCCTTTTGTCTCAAAAACAAACAAAAAAGCCAGGGCTCTGTCTTTATTTATTTATTTAATGTATATGTATGTTCTGTTTTCATGCACACCAGAAGAAGGAATCTGACTCCATCACAGATGGTTGTGAGCCACCATGTAGCTGCTGGGGATTGAACTCAGGACCTCTGGAAGAACAGTCAGTGCTCTTAACAGCCCTCCTTTCCACAGCCTGGGCTCTGTTACAGAGAAACCCTGTCTTGAAAAACCAAAACAACTTACCAACCAACCCACCACCAACAAGAAAAAACCCAAACAACAAAATAAGGGGGAAAAACAAAACACACAAACAAAAAACTTTATAGAACTTTATACCCTAAGAAACACACCCATAAATAGCACAAGTGCCCCACAGACCTCCCACCCTTGGATATTTTTCTCAAAGAGAAGTGAGGTACATGTTCTTTGTCATTTCTACACAAATAGGGCAAGCTAGGGCATATAATTAAATGAAGGATACTTTACCCCTTGACAAATATGCAAGGTCTTACTCTATGTTTTGAGGTTTTGCAGCTCATGATTCTGATGAGTGGAGTTTACTAACAGTAAGGCACTATCAAAACACAGCAGAAATGTAAAGAGAGAAGTGCCTATGTGCAGAAAGTGCCAAGATATGGAGTAGAGTAGTCTTGCTTCCAAGCTTGGGCTACAGCTCATCAGTAGAGTTACTCCATAGAATGTAGAAGTGAAAAAAAAAAAAAAAAGAGGCAAAGAAGAAAGAAAACCTCCAAATAGTTAATCTAGTCACAGAAGAGATAGGACCCACTCCTACAAAATAGCATTCACGGGGGCGGGGTGCTGTATTATTCAGGGTTCTCTACAGGAACAGAATGAATACACATTAAAATGGAATACACATTAAAATGTTCAGGAAGCAGAGGCTAGCCTTGTCTACACAGCCAGTGGGGAGGACAGCCAGGCCTACATAGGGATGCCCTGTCCACAAAACAATACAAAAAAAGGTGATAGATTATATTGGCTTACTGAGACAGAGTCTAGCAGTTACTCAGTCCACCAGGCTGCAAGTCTCAGCAGTCCCAGTCTGGTACTGAAGGCCTGGAGGAGTCCTGAAGAGCTGCTGGGCTTCATTCCACAATGGAAACTTGATAATGCTTGTTCTACCTTCAGCAAAGTCAACGGCAGTAGCAGACACAGGCTGGATAAACCCACAAGAGTGAAAGCCAAGGAACAAAAACAAAAAACAAAGTTTCCCTCCCTTCTAACTGCCACTAGAAGGTGCTGCCTCTGACATCAACTAAGACAATCCCTTTTGAAATACATATTTATTCTTCTGGTTCCATTCCCTAGAGAAACTACATCACATTTTAGTCTAGATTTCAAATTCAGTACCAGACATGGCTCTGGAGAAACAGAATTGTAAAGACGAATTTCTCTAGTGGGTATCTAGAACTGTTTTCTCTAACCCAAGAAACCATTATTGAAGAGCACTGTGGTGAGGACTATTTAAAGACTATACAAAATAAATGTATTTGGTACACCTGATGGACATCTTGTCCTAAAGGAAAAGACTTTGGGGACTTTAAAGCTCTTGACCACTTATAAAAAGGCAAAGAAAATAATGATGCTGGCATCCCTGGATAAAATGCAGAGGAAAAGAATGAATTCTCCAATAAAAGTAGTCAATTTAAGATGCACATAAACAAAGTGTGTCCTGGAAGACTTCTCTCCAGCTGCCATAGAGCCCAAATTGCTGAAAACCAAACAGAAGCTGACATTATATAGCTGGCTGATTTACAATGCAAATTTAGGTCTCAGTCTAAAGAGTGTCTGCTGTTAAAAGTGAGAGAATGGAGAGTCATGGTGGTACGTGCCTGTAATCCCAGCACTAAAGGAGGCAGAAGCAGGCCGATCTCTGAGAGTCTGAAGCCAGCCTCGTCTACAGAGTGAGTTCACAGAGAAGGGGCTGAAGAGATGTCTCAAAGTTAAAAGTATTCTCTATTTTTGCAGAGGACCTGGGTTCAGTTCCCAGTACCTAACATGATGGTTCACAACCACCCTGGAGTCCAGTTCTGACCTCAAGGGGAACCAGGCATGCAGGTGGTATACATACATACATACATGCAAGCACATACACATAAAGAACTTCAGCTAGTACACTTTTTTTGGAAGGAAAAACGGCCAGATGTGTGGTTATATACTGATTCACAGGCACAGGGACTGGCTGGATTGTCAGGGACCATCCAGAGCACAATTGGAAAACTGGTGAGAAAGACATCTAGGGAAGAAGTATATGGAGAGATCTCCAAATGGGCAAAGGATGCAAAGACACTTGTATCACATGCGAGTGGTCACCAAAAGGTGACTTCATCAGAGGAAAAGTTCAGTAATCAAGTAGATAGAATGGCCTGTTCTGTGGACAGTCAGCTTCTTTCCGCAGCCATTCCTGTCATTTCCCAATGGGCCCATGAACAAAGTTGACATGCTGGCAGAGACAGGGGTTATGTATGGGCTCAACAACATGGACTTCAACTCACCAAGGCTGACTTGGCCACAGCTTCTGCTGAGTGCCAGATTTGGCAACAGCTGAGACCAACAATATCCAAATCAGGACAGGGGAAAATTTAGGGGGCCTTAAGAGCAGAAATGTATATACACAATTAAAAACTTAGCATCTTATAACATATGCCTCCATAAAATTCAGAGACCTAAGATGCTGGACATATAATAGAATCAGCTCAAGATCCTCTCCTGAGTCCCACAGCAAGAAAGTGATGAGAAATATTCCAGTTGGAAGTAAATCTAAAGAGAACAAACACAGCCAGGCGTGATGGCACACACCTTTAATCCCAGCGCTTGGGGAGGCAGAGACAGATAGATATTTGTGAGTTCGAGGCCAGGCTCCTACAGAGTGTATTCCTGGACAGCCAAGACTACACAGAGAAACCCTGTCTCGAAAAAATAAAATAAAAAAGAGAGAGGGGGAGAGAGCGAGCAGACACATCCACATCATGAGGCACAGCCTCAAAAACCAAACATACTGGGTTTGTTTGTTTGTCTTTGGGAGAGATTATTTTGCTTGGTTTTATAGTATTGGGAACTTAGTAAGGGTTTTTATTGCTGTGAAGAGACATCATGACAACAGTAACTCTTCAAGAAAAAGAAAAACATTTAATTGGTGTTGGCTTACAGTTTCAGAGATTTAGTCATCTGGCAGGAAACATGGCAGTATGAAAGCAGACACGGTGTTGGAGAAGGAACTGAAAAGATAGTTCTACGTCCAGATCAGCAGGCAGCAGAAAGAGAGTAAGACACTGGGCCAGGCTTGAGTATCTGAGACCTCAACGCGTGTCCCCAGTGACACACTTCCTCCAATAATGCTATACCTACTCCAACAGGCTACACCTTCCTTATTTTTAACTATTTTTTTTCATGTGCATTCATATTTTGCCAGCATGTATGTCTGTTTGAAAGTGTTGGATCCCCTAAAACTGGAGTAACAGGTATTTATGAGCTGCCATATGGGTGCTGGGAATTGAACCCAGGTCCTCTGGAAGAGCAGCTAGTGCTCTTAACATCTGGGACATCTCTCCAGCCCCAGGCTATATCTTCTAATTGTGCTACTCCTTGTGGGCCTGTGGGGGGCATTTTTATTCAAACCACCACAGGGATGGACCTCAGAGTCTAGCTCCCTATCTCCCCTTCCAAATTGAACAAACCTCAAGTACTATGGCACAGATAGTTTAGATACCTCATTATCATGAAACAAGAACTCACACATTAGAGGCTTCACATTTTCATAAATACACAGGATAATTAAAGCAACATAAAATCTTGGAATATACCCACAAGGAGGTGAGATTACTTCAGCCCTGAGATGCTGTCTTAGTTAGGGTTATTATTGCTGTAATAAAAGACCATGAAGAAGAAGAAAAAAAAAAAAAGGAAGTTGAGTCAGGCACTGTGGTGCACACCTGTAATCTCAGCGCTTCAGAAGGCAGAAGCAGGTAGATCTCTATGATTTCAAGTCTAGCCTGGTCTACAAAGTGAGTCCAGGACAGCCAAGGCTACACAAAGAAACCCTACTTTAAAAAAAGAAAAAGAAAAAGAAAAAAAGGAGAGGGAGAAGAGATACAGATAATTATACAGTTCTGATTAGGATGTTACCACCTTGATTCCTGTTGTAATGCCAGGTTCACGGGACCCTCAGAGACCAGCAGGAGACAACTCGATGCAAGAGCAAGAGAGCTTTATTACGAGAGAGATTGAACTCAGGACCCAAGTCTCACTGACGCAGTAGTAGAAAAGTGGGACCTCGAGCCCTGAGTGAGCAGGGTTTTTAAAGGTAAAGAATGTGAGCGGGGGTTTCCATGACAGCAAGCAGGGGGGCACATGTTTCCATGACAGCAAGCGGAGGGGGGTGGTTCATGCCTTGACATTACAGGATCAGGTAAAAGTTAGCGGGGGCAAGGTGACCTTCTCTGTAGGCATATGCCTCTCTGAGGCACAATGGCCTAAGACATATGATCACAATGGCTATTCTTTTAAACTATATCTGAAATATTGGGGAGCATTTTCCCACCCAATTCTCAACCGATTCCCATTGATTATTGCCAGGGAGATTGTCTCTATTTTCTATGAAGCATTTTTTCTGTATTATTTCCTGGAGGCTGTTGCTCAGAGGGTTAACTTTGTTTTCTGCCAAGTGTACATTCTGTGATCCTGGTACCTGGATTCAGCTCCCAGTCAAGATGGCTCTTTATTTCAAAATGGAATTATACTCAGGTTAACTATATCCAGGCTAACTCAAACTCTTCACTGTCTCAATTCTAGTTCCACATCAAGCCCCCTATTTCCCTGAGTGTTGTTGCTTACTAATATTTATTATTATCTTTTCGTTAAACAGCGGTTATTCCTAAACCAACTGTATACCCAAATCACTACACAGAGACTAGGATTTATTTAATTAATCTACAGCACAATGCTGGGCAATAATTAATCCATCCTAAACTTGCAAGCTTGCCTAGCTTCCTCCCCTTCAGATTTCCTACATTGTACTTCCTTTTCAGTCATATTTTCAGTCTGTTTCATCTCTCCCGGTGTTTCCAGGTCCTCCCCTCTCAGATCTCTCTCCCATAATTTCCTCCCACTAGCTACTTTTCTCCTCCCCTCCGATGTCTCACGCTATTCTCTCCATTGCTCAACATTGACTGGTTTTATTATTGACAATGCAGAGAATAAATGGTGCATGTTTACACAAACTTGAGACAGGTGATGTTTAGAATAAACATCACAATGCAATGTCTGGATTGAAACCAGTTAGTGGGGTAGAGAAACAAGCATGTGAATGAACAAGGGTAAATTGTATACATTCCACAAGAACATTATACCAACACCTGAGGGTATAAATTAATTTAGAGAATTTATTTCTCTGCTCCAGGATACCATTTTCCAGTTAGGTAATTATCCGCCATTAAGATGCTAAATTCTTTATTCCAAAGATTCAGAGAGTGAATTACCTGTGTTTTTAGATATGATTTGTATTTGTACATATATATAAACATAAGGATTTTAAAGATGCTTTGACTACTACTGCCCCTTAAAAACTAAACAAAGCAAAAAACAAACAAACAAAAACCAGGTTTGACAATGTCTGTAATTTGGCCAATTTTAAGATACAAATCTAAACTTTTTTTTTTTTTGAAGATTATCCTTTTTGGTTTTGGTTTTTGTTGGTTTGGTTTCGATTGGATTTTTGAGAGAGGGTTTCTCTGTGTAGCCTTGGTTGTCCTGGACTCACTTTGTAGACCAGGCTGGCCTTGAACTAACAGAGATCTATCTGCCTGCCTCTGCCTCCCCAAACGCTAGGATTACAAGTGTGCGCTACTATCTAGCTAAAACTCTGATTTCTAACAGATCTGATCTTTGTTTTTCAACAGTTACTGACATTTGGTACCTTAAAAAAGGCAATCAGGTTAAAAGAAAGTTTAAAAGAAAACTATATTGCCATCTAGTTTCTTCCATAATGTTGCTTTCCACTTATTTTTCCAAAGCAAACTTGTTATAATGACAATATAATAAAGCAGGTCAAGTCGGCATCCACATATAAGAGCCATGGTAATTTGGATACTGAGGATCAACCTTTCCTGGAATTAGAGCTAGCCGCTTCACATAAAGTTATAGTTATAGAAACATTTAAAGGAACTTTGCATAATATTCCAAATATAACTAAAATAGTTCATTTAGTACAAATATCTAGAATACAGGGGAAACACATAGTCAGTCAGCTCTTTAAAAGTATATAAATGAGCAGGGCGTGGTGGCACATACCTGCAGACCCAGCACTAGGGATACAGAGTCAGATGGATCTCCTGGTCTACAAAGTCCAAGACTGCCAAGGCTACACAGAGAAACCCTTCCTGGAAAAACAAACAAACAAACAAAATGTGTAAACGAACAATGCCCAGAGGTGCTATGGATCTTTAACTTGCTTCAACAGTGTTTGGTTGAAACAGACGCAGGCACTCTCTCTTAGCTTCTAACTGCCTCCTGGACCATCTCTTTGCCACTGTTGGCTCCAGTCTTTTTGTGGTTAGCTCCATACTGCCAGTCAGCCATGGCCTCCCAGATACTTCAGAATTATTCCATTGAAGTGGAAGCTACTTCAATCACCTGGTCAACTTGCAACTTTCTCTGGGCTCTGGAGGGCACTTCTTCCAAAAATGGAACCACAAGTGCTCTGAGCCGTGAAGAAGAGTGCTCTTCTAGGACATGCAGAAACCATTTTATGATGAGTAGAGCAAAATTCAGGATGCTGCCTTGATCTTAATGAAGAACCTGAACTAGGCACTTAATGAATCTTCAATGCTCTCGGTTCTGCCTGCACAGACCCTCATCTCTGTGGCCTTTGGGAGAACCACTTCCTGGTTCCTGAGCTTCCTTGAGAAGAAGCTCATCAAGAAACTGGGCAACCACCTGACCAAATTCCACAGGCTGTCAGGGCCACAGTCATTGCAGATTGGCATGCTCCAGCCATCTCTGGGTGAGTCTCCCCTCAAGGGGCTCACTCTCAAGCAGACTATATGGTCTCCTGGCCTTCTAGGGGGCTCCTGCTTCTGCTGTGCTCCAGCCAGCCTCAAGACTGAACCTCTCCAGCCCCTAGACAGCTTTGTAAAAGCCTCGGCTCAAGAAAAATAAAGCTTTTCAAAAGAAAAGAAAATTAGATAAGTTTTGGTCAGGTATGGTGGCCCATGACTTTAATCCTAGCACTTGGGAGGCAGAGGCAGGCAGATTCTGTGAGTTCAAGGCCAGCCAGGACTACACAGTGAATTCTTGTCTCAGATAAACAAGAAAAAAAGAAAGAAAAAAAAGTAGAGCTTTTGCTCGTTTGAAATGCTTGTTGCCTTCATTTGTTGCCCTCACTCCATTAGACCACCCAGTGTTCTTGATATTATTTCAAACATGATACTTAAAAAAAAAATCAGATCTGGGGTGAGAGATCTGGGTCTCGATGGTTAAGAGCACATACCACTCTTTAAAAAACATGTATGAGTGTTTTTGCCTGCATGTATGTCTGTATACTACACAGGTGCTTTGAGCCTTCAAAGGCCTAAAGAAGGTGCTGGATCCCCTAGAACTGGAGTTACAGAGCTTGTGAGCTGTCACGTGTGTGCCGAGACTGGAACCCAGTTCTCTGGAACACAAACCAGTGTTCTTAATTACCAAGACATCTTTCCAGCACCATGCATTGCTCTTGCAGAAGAACCTAGCTCAATTCCCAGCACTCATGTCAGGTGGCTCACAACCAGCCCCAAGAGATCTCCTGAGTGCTAGGATTACAGGCATGCACTACCTTGCCTAAATCAACCTATAATCTGTCTTGTCTGCAAGATATGCTGGGGTAATGGTGGTGCAGAACTTGTGGGAGTGGCCAACTAATGACCTGCCCACATCATGAGAGTGAGCACATGTGCAACACTGCCTGGAAGGTCAGGAACCACAGGCAGTACAGCCTGGAGACCCAGGACAGAACCAAACACAACTGACAAAAAAAGTCAGTGAAATAATTCTTAATGATATTCTGCTATACTCATAGATCAGTGCTCAGCCCAATTTTCATCAGCGAGCCTTCATCCAGTAGCTGATAGAAGATGCAGAGACACAGAGACAAACACTAGATGGAGTTTGGGAAATCCCTCAGAAGAGGGAAAGGAAGGATTGTAGGAGCCAGAAGGGTCAAGGACACCACGAGAACACAGAATCAACTAAGCAGGGCTCATAGGGGCTCACAGAAACTGAAGCGACAAACAGGAAACCTGTATGAGTCTGAGCTAGGTCCTCTGCATATACCTTATGGTTGCATAGCTTGGTCTTCTTGTAGGACTCCCAACAATGGGAGTGGAGCCTATATCAGACTTTTTCTTTCTGCTTGCTTCCTTCCTTCCTTCCTTTTCTGTTTTTTTGTTTTTCGGGGTTTTTTTGTTTGTTTGTTTGTTTTGTTTTTTGTTTTTGTTTTTGTTTTTGTTTTGTTTTTTTTTGAGATAGGGTTTCTCTGTGTAGCTTTGGCTGTCTGGAACGTACTCTGTAGACTAGGATGGCCTCAAACTCAGAGATCTGACTACTCTGCCTTCCAAGTGCTAAGATTAAAGACATAAGTCACCACTTTTTTCCCAACATATTTTTATTAATTCTTTGAGAATTTCAAATTTCACATCATGCACCCTGATCACACTCAATTCCCAGTCCTTTCATGCCTACCCCCAATCCCTTGTGACCTGTATGTTTGTGTACCAGAAGAGGGTGTTGGATCCCCTGAAGCTGAAATAACATAGGGTTATGTGCCTCCATATGGATGCTGGGAACTGAACCTATATCCTCTGCAAGAACAAGTTGAGCCATTGCTCCAACCCCAGAGACCTCACAGACTGTCCAGATGTTATACCCTGAACTGACTTTTCACATTAATAGCACCCAGGGGTACTGGAATGGCATTGTTTTCTCTGCCAATTACAGAATTAAAAGGCAGAAAAGAAGTGTTACCAGAAATCTTGGAGAGTTCCAGTAGAGCCATCTTAGGATGTCATCATAGGATGTAAGGAAAATCAGGGTCCCCTTATGCACTTCTCAATTTCATTACTAAAATGATGAACAAAAAAATCAGGGTTGGAGAGGTGGCTCAGCAGTTAAGAGAACTGGCTGTTCTTCCAGAGGACTTAGGTTCAAGTCCCAGAACCCCGTGGTGGCTAACAACCAACTGTAGCTCCAGTTCCAGGATACCCTGTCCTCTTCTGGCAACTTTGAGCACAGTATGCGCACTAACACATTCACCTGGGCTGGGAAAGGCACTTTAGAAAGAGTAAAGTAGCCCAAAGCATAAGTTAAGGGAGTTTAAAAACAAATTTGGACTGCAGCCAGCATCCAAAAGAAAAAGTAATAGTTAATGCCAAAGGCAGGCAGACTCAGCTGAACCTGAGCATAGTGACTGAACTAAGGGGTGGGAATTCTGGGAAGGAAAAGTATATAATCCTAAAGTGAACCCTCCTCCCTAGGGGTAGTACCTTACCAAAGTCCCTAACCTGTCCCACTAGATTGATTAACCCTTAAGAGGAGAGACAACTCGAAAAAGAAAAAAAGGGGGGAGGGGGACAAGGACTCATTGCGACCTATAGATAGATAGATAGATAAATAGAATCTACCTTTCACACAATCCTGAATACAGTTCTCCAAATTATACTCATAGTCTAATAATTACCTTATGAGCTGACTTGACATCTTAGTCAAACACCCTACACTCAAATTTTGATCATTCAAAAGTATACTCTTGAGCTGGGCTTGGTGGCACATGCCTCTAATCCTAGCACTCTGGGAGGCAGAGGCAGGCAGATGTCTGTGAGTTCGAGGCCAGGCTTGTCTTCAAATCTAGGCCATCTAGAAGAGTAGCCAGTGCTCTCAACCACTGAACCATCTCTCCAACCCCCAAATGATTTTTAAAAAAGCATTTTATTAGCAGCCTGGCATAGTGGTGCACATCTGTAATCCCAGCACTGAGGAGACTGAGGCAAGAGCAAGAAGATCAAAGCCAGCCTTAAAATAAGGGCTAAGGATGTAACTCAGTTGGCAGAATGCTTGCCTAGTGTGTAGGAAGCACACTCCATGGCTTCTCTTTGTTACTAGACATCTGCACCTGGACAATGACTGTGGTCTGCACTACAGCTGGTATGGTTACTGCCCTTCTGAATAGGGCATGGGATCTCCCATGACATCTGAGCCCATTGCTGGGTGGGCTTCCTTTAGGAGAGCCTGGGACTCTGCAAGCACAGTGACTCTATCTCTGCTTCTTTCTTCGTCTATGAACTGATCTCTCTGCAATTCTGGAGATCCCAGAAAGGAGTGTGGGCAGATGTTTCTCTAATTCCACCCAGAGGTTCAGAAATAACTCCCATGTTCTTCATGCTGTGCATGGCATAATGGCTCTTTGGTAAGTGTCTACTCCCAGCTCCGCCCCTCCCCCCCAGCCAGCTACTTCATACTGCCTTGACACTCAGAGTCCAATTTGCAACCTGATTTCACCTAACTGTATTCTCTGAATATGATGGGTGAATATTTTCTCAACTCAGCTTTCTGAATGGTAAGGCAGGTGAAATGGTGCCATAGGTCAAAACACTTACTGTGTAAGCCTGATCACCCTAGTTCTATTTCCAAAACCCAATTAAAGGTAGAACAGAAACCACTCCACAGAGTACTCTGATCCTCATATAGGTGTCATGGCACATGTGTCTACATTCACATATCATGCATAATAATAAATAATAGTTAAAGTTATGAATGATGGTGTTAACAGCTTAGATTATGTAACAATTGGGCCATATTTAGACCTGGCACAGTGGTGAGTTCCTTTAATCCCAGCACTTGGGAGGCAGAGACAGGGCAATCTGTGAGTCTGAGGCTAGCCTGGTCTACATAGTGAGTTCCAGGCCAGCTAGAGCTACATAGTGAGAACCCATCTCAAAAACAAACAAACAAACAACCCCCCCAAATGATGGAGCCATAGTCATATTAATAAGAATATTTGCTGGGCGGTGGTGGCACATGCCTTTAATCCTAGCACTCAGGAGGCAGAGGAAGGTGGATGTCTGTGAGTTTGGAGCCATCCTGGTCTATGGAGCTAGTTCTAGGACAGCCTGAGCTACACAAAGAAACCCTGTCTAATCCCTCCACCCTCCAATAAAATAAAATGTGTTAACTCCAGCTTTCTCATATGAAAAGAGGGTGTAGTACTTATCTATTTTTACTTGGCACAATGACCTCCAGTTATACCCATTTTGATGACATGATTTCATTCTTCTTTATACCTAATAGTATCCCATTTCATTCTTCCTCATAGGTGAATATCCTAAATCACATTAATAATGCCATAGTAAACATATGGTATAGACCATATGTTAATGAAAAATGAACTTTTGGCAGTATAGGGAATTGAACATATGCTGGGCATGCTCCCTACCCTCATCCATGATGACAGTATGGTGTATCTGAAGTTCACAATGTATTCCATAAATGAGCATTTTCTTTCATTTTTAAGACAGAGTCTCTGTGATCCAGGCTATCTAACTCAGAACTCTCTCTATATATCATAGGCTATCCTCAAATTCATGAGCCTCCTGGCTCAGCCTCTTTTTGGCCTTTACCAGCACCAGACATGCATGTAATGCACAGCATACAAAAACACTCATACACATTAATTTAGTCTTTTTTCAAAATTGAATATCTGAAAATAGCTTCTACATGGGTCCTAAATGCAATCATAAGTATTCTTTTTGTTTTATTTTGCATGTGTGTTGGGGGTGACACGCAGGGCCTTGAGTATATTAGGCAGACAGTCTAGCACCCAGCTTCAGAGCCAGCCCCTACAGTCTTCTTTTTAATTTAAATTTTTATTTTGTGTGTGCTTCCTGCATGTATGCATGTGCACAACATATTATGCTACATACATGCCTCCAGTACCCACAGAAGTAAAAAAGATGGCATTGGATCCCCAAGAACTGGAGTTAGAGATAGCTGTGAGCAGCCATGTGGGTGCTAGATATTGATCTCAGATCCTCTGCTAGAGCAGCAAATTCTGTTAATCACTGAGCTATTTCTCCAGCCCTTCTACTGTGTTTTTTAGTTTGTTTGTTTGTTTTGAGACAGGGTTTTTCTGTGTAGTCCTTGGATGTCCAAGAACTCACTCTGTAGACCAGGCTGGCCTTGAACTCATAATGATCCACCTCCCCCTGCCTCCTGAGTGCTGAGATTAAAGGCATGCACCACCATTGCCTGACCCCTACAATCAAACAATCAATGTTTTTTTTTTTTTTTTTTTTTTTTTGCCTGGGCAAAGTGGCTTTATTAGAGTGCCAGGATCACAATAGGACTTAGGAATTAGCAATTAGCATTAGGGCCCTTCTTCTTGCCAAAGGTGGGCACAAACATTGACAAAGCGACAGTTGTACTGCATTCGTCGCTTGGCCCGACCTGTCTTCTTCTTCTCCTGTTTGGCCACCTTGGGAGTTTGAGCTCTCACTTTTCCAGCACGAGCCAGGGAACCATGAACTTTCCCTCCCAGCATGCGTCCAGCTACTTCCAGAGTGGTCAGGGCCTCTACACCACACTGGCCTAGGGTGGCCTCATCCTCCAGCGGCAAGCCTGCCAGAAGCACGACTTGATCTTCGGGGGCAATGCCTTCCAATAAGGCCACATGAGCTTTGATCTGGGCAACCGTCTCCTAGCCTGTCACCTCGAGAGTGTGTAACTCCTGGGCTCGGAAAAAGAGCTGCATGTTGGCAACTAACTCATGGACACCACTGCTACTACCACAAAGATGGAGTCAAGAAAGAGCTCCTACAGTGTTCTTATAAGAGGAAGGTAGAATGGGACAGGATACAGACAGAACACTAGGAGACACACCCAGAGGAAAAGGCAGTGTGATCAGGGAGGAAAATATAGCAATAATGAAGCCACACACCAAGGAAGGCTGGCAGCCTTCAGAAACTGGAAGAAGCAGGAAATAAAGTCTCCTGTAAAGCTTGGGAAAAGCAGTCCAACTCTCTCCCAGCCTTTTGCTTCTGTCCCTTCCCACGCTTCCCCAACCCTTAGCTGGGGGAGAGCAGCTTTCAGATGTTTTCCCAGTACCATCTGGCACCAATCTGCACACACGATAGATTGTCAGTAAATACTGTTTAGATAGGGAGAAGCCAGGCATGGTGGTGCACATTTGTACTCCTAGATGTTTGGGAGGCTGAGTCACAAGGATCACTTGTGTCCAGGAAGAGTCCAAGATATCTTGGGTAGCTGAATGGGAGTTGTCTGTGCATTGGGTTTTCTAGCAAAAGGGACTGCAGATAGTGGTTGATCCTGGGCTCCATCTGCAGGTGGCATCAAAAGCATAAACAGGAAGACAGGAAGGCTACCTTTCCCTGAAAGTCCAGATCGTTCAGGGTGGGATTTCTAAGCAGAGACCCTCAAAACATCAGCCTGGAAGGCAGCCCCTACTCCCTGGAAAAGGGAGGCTCTGCTTTCTTTCTCTGCCACCTCCTCTCACCCTTCTCACCCCTCATACCAGGCCTCTCAAGCTCTCAGGAACACAGACTCTTCTCTCTTTGAGCCACTCCACCCTAGCAGTTTATGAGCTAAATTCCAGCAAAGACCCTGCTTGATCCCTTCTTTGACCAATTGAAAAAACGAGATACCAAGAGGCTTAGGAAGCTGGTCAAGATCATTCAGAATGACATGAGCAATGAAGTTGAGGTTAGACAGTGGTAGTAATGATAAAGGCCAGAAATGGACCCCTGCTCTTTTCCCACATCCCCCTTGTACATAGTCATAGTGACCTTTTCAATGACAAAGGAAATGACTTTGATTCTCAGGGAAAGACAACTTCTTGCCCTTGATGAGTAAGAGGAGACATAAGCCAAATGGCCTCTCGGCCTCCCCTTTTCAGTAGGCCATAGACTCTATACTTGACCTCAATCTGTAGCTTCAGACAAAAGATGTTGTACCTTTTGAGACTGCTGATTTCAACTCTGTCTAGTACAGAAGAAGAAAATACAGCCTGGAGGGAGAAAGGGATAGAAACTAAGCCATATAGCAACTGCAGTATAGTACCAGGGCTAGAACCAGGCTCATCTTGCCTCCAGTGCCCACTTTTGCAAAAGGGGTTCTCCACTACCTCCCCTATGGTCATTATCTAAATACCCAAAGACATGGATTATGAGTGTTTGTTTATTTGTGTTGTTTTTTGAGACACGGTCTCTCTGTGTAACCTTGGCTGCCCTGAAACTAGCTCTGTAGATCAGGCTGGCCTCGAACTCACAGGCCTTTGCCTCCCCAAGTGCTGGGATTAAAGGTGTATGCCACCACTGCCCAGAGATTGTGATTGTTCTAAACCAGACATAAGAACTTTGCTTTTGGGCTGGAGAGATGGCTCAGAGGTTAAGAGCCCTGGCCGCTCTTCCAAAGGTCCTGAGTTCACTTGCCAACAATCACATGGTGACTCACAACCATCTATAATGAGATCTGGTGCTCTCTTCTGGCGTAAAGGTATACATGCAGAACATTATATATATAATACATCTCTAAAAAACATCCTCATGAAGTCCTCCCCTATCAGTGGACTTGGGGAGGGGCATGCATGCAGAGGGTGGAGGAAGGGAGGGATTGGGATGGGAGGAGGGAGAGAATCACAGGGGGGATACAAAGTGAATAAAGTGTAATTAATAAAAAAAAATAAAAAAATATGGTCAACTCAAAAAATAAAAAATAAAAACCTATTGAAGACCTGGAAAGAAAAAAAAAAAAAAATCCTCATGATAGGAAAAAGCAGAAAGGAAGATTGCTTCCTAGCTAGTCTCCTAACCGGTGAGCTCCAGGCATGAGAAGTATTGCTGCAGGTAACACCTAAGGTTGTCTTCTGACCTCTACGTGTGTGTGTGTGTGTGTGTGTGTGTGTGTGTGTGTGTGTGCGCACACACACACACATATATATATATACACAAAAAAATAACTTCAAAAAAAGAAATGGACACAGAATACATGTAGACATCTCTCTCTCTCTCTCTCTTCCTTTCTTCTTTCTGCAAAGGCTGGAGAGATGGCTCACTGGTTAAGAGTACTGACTGTTCTTCCAGAGAACCTGGCTTCAGTTTCCAGCACCCACATGGTGGCTCACAGCCATTCATCTACTCCATTTCCAGGGAATCTGACACCCTTTTCCAACCTGCGTGGGTACCAGACATGCATGTAGTACGCGTACATACATGAATCATACACATAAAATAAACAAATCTAATTTTTTTTCAGCATTCAGGAGGTAGAGAGAGGTAGATCTCTGTGAGTTTGAGCCCAGCCTGATTGGCTTAGCAAGTTCTAAGCCAGAGGTTTACATAGTAAGATCTTGTCTCAAAAAATATTTTTAGATGTATTTATTTATTTGCATGTTTGTTTTGTTTGTTTTTTGAGATGTAAGTCAGGGTTGCCTCAAAATCACTAACTAGCCAAAGATGACCTTGAGCTCCTGACCCTCTATCAGTATTTAAATATGATTGACTTTATTGTTCAAATTATAGAACACCAAGAGGAAAAATCAGCATGGCTCAAGAACTACAACTCTTCTGGACTAAGACCTAGCAGCTTTTCACTTGTGTACAGTAGCATAGCTGTATCAGGTTAGGTGACTAGTGGCCTATTTATTGTTCGAATTTGGTGATTAGCATGGCTTAACGAGATGCATGTGTGCCAAGCAGACAAAGGGTGTGTCTTAGTCACTGATCCATTGCTGTGTAGAGACACTATGACCTCGGCAATATAATTTCTATTATCAGAGAAAGTATTTTAGGAATGTTTGCTTACAGTTTCAGAGGTTTAGTTCATTATTATGGAGGAGTGCATAGCACAGGCATGGCAGGCATGGTGCTGGAAAAATAAATAGTTGAGAGACAGAGGGAGGGAGACAGAAAGAGAGAGGGAGGAAGGGAGACAGAGAGAGAGGGAGACAGACAGACAAACAGGCAGGCAGGCAGGTAGACTGATTTGGGCTTTTGAATCCTCAAAACCCACCCACCCCCAGTGACACACTTCCTCTAATAAGGTCTCATCTACTTGAACAAGGAGACACCCGATTCTTCTCAAATAGTGCCACTCTTTGAGGACCAAGCATTTAAATCGCCTATGGGAACCATTTGTATTCAAACCACCACAGGTTAGCTTTGCTGGATCATTTTGATGTGTTACATTGCCCAGGATGTAAGGTGGCCCAGCTAACCATTATTTCCGGGTGTTTACACCCAGAAGTTTACACTGAGGTCCAGGCTAAACAATGCAGATGACATATGCTCTTGTGAATGGCTTCATCCAACCCACCGAAGGTTTGAACAGAACAAAAGGAAGAAGGGGCCTTTGCTCCTTCTGCCAGAGGGCTGGAGCTGCAGTATGTTCTCTTACCCCTCAAGTGGACTTCTGTCACTGTCCCTCTCTCATAGGTCTGCAGCTTTCCAGTGGCTTACGGGACTTCTCAGCTTCCACAATAATATGAGCTAGTTCCTTTAAAGAAATCATATATTGGTATTGGTTCTGTTTTTCAGGAAAATCCTTCCTAATTTGCCCAAGAGCTTTATTTCTACCCCTAACACTAACATAAGTACATGAAACAGTGGGCGCAAAGCTTATAAGAGTGATGAGAAAACCTTGTAAAAGGCAAAAGATCTGTAGCACAGTGATTAAGAGTGCTTGCTACTCTTTCAGAGGACCCAGGTTCAGATCTCAGCATGTATGCCAGGCAGCTCCCAACTGCATGTAACTCCAGCTCCAGGGGATTTGATGCCTTCTTCTAGTCTCCATGGGTACCTGCACACAGATTCCATATACACGTACATACACATACATTTAAATTTTAACTTAAAAAGTAAAAAATGAGGAGCTATACAAGTGGGAAAATCATATAATTATCCACTTACAACTCAGGTGTGGGACTATATGTCCTGTAATCCTGACATTCAGGAAGCTGAAGCAGAAAGGATCATTGTTGAGTCTAAGACCATCCTGGGCAGCTACATAAAGAAAATTCATCTCAAAAAGGATAGCAATAAAAGGCCATTCGTAGCCAGTGACTATTGCTGAGTGTTATGGACGATGTGGGGTTCCTGTTGTGCACAGAGCATCCACTAAGCACAATGCAGAACACATGAGCCCTATGTCTACTTGCAGAGTGAGGTACCCCTTACAAGACAAGCAAAGGTGAGTCAGTTGTGGTAACCCAGAGTGCATGCCTGCACATGCTCATGAATACACAGGAAAGTATCTAAAACAAAACCCCTGGAATTAACTCCAACGATGGTAATTTTGTGGATGGGGCAGGGATGGCCTGTTTGGTCCATATATTAATAGGTGGCATTCACTTGCATCTTTATTTTTAAGTGCTTTGGTAAGTAAGCCCAGAACTTGGTACTGCCAGGGTGAGCATTCTACCACCGGGTCACTGAGCTGCATACCAACCCCTCAACTTTTTGAGACAGGGTTTCACATAGAATGCACTCTTTATGGCTGGAGAGATGGCTCAGAGTTTAAGAGCACTGGCTGTTCCAAGGTCCTGAGTTCAATTCCCACTGACCACATAGTGGCTCACAACCATCTATAATGAGATCTGGCGCCTTCTTCTGGCATGCAGGTGGACATGCAGACAGAACATTGTATACATAATAAATAAATAAATAAATCTTTAAAAAAAATGCACTCTATAGCCCAGGCCTGTCTGCAACTCACAATTCTTCTGCCTTAGCTTCCTAACTGCTTGGATTACAGATCTGTACCACAAGCTTAACTCTACAGGACTCTTTTGTTGTTGTCCTGGCAATTGAACCTGGAGCCAGGCAAACATGCTACCACTAAGCTGTATTCCTAGCCCTGTTTTCACTTTTTTATTTTGAAAATCTTCATAATTTGCCCAGATTGGCCTGAAACTATATATATATATATATATATATATATATATATATATATATATATATATATATGTTTTGCTAGCATGTATGTCTTTGCACCACTTGTATATGGTGCCTGAGGAGTCCAGGAGAGCGTGTTGGATCCTTCAGGACTAGAGTCATAGACAATTGTGAGCCACCACGTTGGTGCTGAAAATTGAATCATGGTCCTCTCCTGGTTCCTAAGAGTCAGTGCTCTTAACCATTAAGCTATCTCTCCTGGCCTGAAACTTTTTTTGTGTGTTTTTTCTAGACAGGGTTTCTCTGTGTAGACTTGAATGTCCTGGACTTGCTTTGTAGGCCAGGCTGGTCTGGAACTCACAGAGATCCACATGCCTCTGCTTTCCTGAGTGCTGGGATTACAGGTATGTGCCACCATGCCCAGCTGCAGCCTGAAACTTTTGTTCCTTCTGCTCCAGCCTTTTGAGAAGCTAAGGCTCTGCCACCAAGCCTGTCTGGCAACAATTTTTAAAAGTAAAACAATATGCTAAATAACACACAGGGCACATAGTATTTATGTTTGGGGTAATCAGGTGTGCCCAGAAGCAAAAATCTCAAAGTCATCTATCCCTGGTCCTGATAGGTAACCCACAAGAGAGAAGAGAGTTCAGTTCAATGTAAGACAGATAGTAGTAGGGAGAGGAGGGGTCCAGGGATAAAGAGGAATCGTGAGGCTCCTAATATAGCAAAACACTTGGGTGGGGGGGAACTTAGCTCAGGGATAGAGAAATGGGTCAGCAAATAAGAGCACTTGATACTCTCCTCTGGAGGACCTAGGTTTAATTCCAGTTACCCAAGCAGTAGCTCACAGCCCAGCTGTCTGTAAGTCCAGTTTCAGGGGACACAATACCATCATCTTCTGGTCTCTGTGACCAGGAAGTGTTGCGTGTGGTGCACAGACACGAAAGCAAGCAAAACATCCACATACATTGAAAAAAATCTTAGCTTAGAAGCAGACTCATAATAAATTCTCTATCTCAGACATTGAAACACTTCATATCCTAGTTATATGTGGCTCTCCCTCATTCCTAGGGTCATTGGTCACCATTCCTCAAGAACAAGGGAACAGAGGTAATGAACTGAGGATTTAGAAGGCTGGCAAATATGATGGAACAACTTCCGGGAACCATTTCAGTGAGATATCTCAACTTTATTCTGGGTGAAAAAGGGCTATGTCGTCCTTGGGTGCTTGGGAGGGCCTAGGCTAAGGGGTTGACTGCTCTTTCTGGGTGGTTCCATGGGGAGTCAGTTCAGCTGCAGACATGTGGAGATAACCAAATTTGGTTCCATGAGGCTGTCATCATAGAGCATTGTAAGGAAGGCTCAGGAAACAATGACCTTGAAACTTGTCAGAAGATGGGAAGCCCTGAGAGCCTGAAGGGAACCTTAAACAGGATTCTGGAGCAGACCAAAGGAGAGAGGACATGGTGTCCAGGGCAACTGCCTACTAAGAGAAATGGGTGAGCTTATTTTCTAGATCATCAGCATTGGCGATGCCTCTAAAACAGTACATAGGAGAAAATGTGCAGATATAAATGCGTAGATTGGAAAATTAAAAAAACTGAAAGTGACAAAATCTCTCATATCAAGAAGTGGGGAAATTAACAGCTTTTCTTAAAACATAAAAAAAAATAGGAAAAAATATAAGAGCAGAGACAGGAATAGAAAGCAAACACAATAAAGATTGGCTGGTTCTTCAAACAAATCCAGAAAATACTAGTAATTTCTGTTAACATAGTAGAAATTAAAAGAAAAACAAAATTAGTAATAGCAGGAAAAAAAACAGGGCACTCATACAGATTCTACAAAAATGAAAGGTTAAATATGTCTTTTTTGGATTTATTTTTGCTCACTTGTATGTTAGTACAGGTGCTTTTGGAGGCCAGAAGAGGGCACCAAATCCGCTGGAGTGGGGGTTACTCACCTTTCTAAGCTGTCCAGTGTGAGTACTAAGGAGTCAAATTGCGGTCCTTTGGGAGGGCAGTAAGAAATCATAACCTCTGAGCCTTCTCTCCAGCCCCAAAGAGGATTGAGAAAATAAAACAAGGGCTGGAGAGATTGCTCATCCATTAAAGGCTAGGCTCACAACCAAAAATATAGAGGAAAAGAAAACAAAATATATAGCCATCTTTTCTTTTTTTATTTTTATTTTTTTATATTAATTACAGTTTACAGCTATCTTTTCAATGGGGCCTAAGTGTTAGTTATTTCTTTGGTTAGTTAGTTAGTTTTGAGACAGAATTTCCCAACTAGGTGTCTGAATGGCTCACATGCTCACTTTTCCTTTAAAAAATTAATTTTTTACCCAGGCAGTGGTAGCACATTCCTTTAATCCCAGCACTTGGGAGACAGAGGCAGGTGAGTTTGAGACCAGCCTCATCTACAAAGTGGGTTTCAGGACAGCCAGGGCTACAGAGAGAAACCCTGTCTCGAAAAACAAACAAAAAATATTTTGTTTATATTGTGTATCTGAGTGTTTTGCCTGCATGTACACACGTGTTCCATATATATGCAGTGATTGTGGACGCCAGAAAAGGGTGTTGAACTACACCTTGCCACTGCAGTTACACTCAGTAACTGCCATCTCTCCAGCCCTTTCTTCTTTCTTTATTTTTCTTCCTTTCTTCCTTCCTTCCTTCCTTTCTTTCGTTTTTTTGAGACAGGGTTGTTTTGTTTTTGTTTTTGTTTTCTGTGTATGCTTGGCTGTCTTGGACTCCCTTTTTCTTTCTTTCTTTTTTTTCTTTTAGGTCTGTATATTTATTTTACAAATATGAATGCTCTTCTGCATGCACACCTGCATAACAGAAGAGGGCACCATATCTCATTACAGATGATTATGAGGCACCATGTGGTTGCTGGAAATTGAACTCAGGACCTCTGGAAGAGCAGAGTGCTCTTAACTGCTGGGCCATCTCTCCAACCCCTCTTTCTGTTGTTTTGTTTTTGAAACAAGGTCTCATTACAGTGCCTAGTTGATCTTGAGCTGATGATTCTCCTGCCTCAGATTCCCAAGTGTTGAGATTACAGAGGCAGAGCGGCCCACCTGGCTTCAGAAAGTATTATTTCTTTTTGGATGTTTCCCCCTTTACATGAAGCGTGTGGGTGTTTTTCCTGTCTGTGCACTGGATCCCCAGGAACTGCAGAAACAGAGTCCTTTGCTGCCGTGTGGGTGCTGGGAATTGAACTCCAGTCCTTTGTGAGGGCAGCCAGTGCTCTTAACCAGTGAGTCATCTCTCCAGCACTACCCACCCTGAGTTCCCCTTACCATGTCCCCACAATTATAGCTACAGATCAGGAAAGGTGGGAGCTGGGGCAAACTGGTCATTGGATGCTTTGACTGGGAATTGGGCCTACTTTTGAGTCTTGTCATGTCTTCAAAAAGAGATAAATTCCAACTTGGAAAAAACAGACATGTTATGTTAATTTCTACTTTCCTAATCCTCTCCCTTTGTCTCTCTAGTAGCAGAAAAAGGAAGAAAATATGGAAGAGTAAACACAGCAGTCATGTGACCTCTTATAAGAATCCATGAGGGCACAATGAACTTTATGGAGATTTTCTTGCAGGATTTTCTACTTGAAAAAATGGGGGTGAAGAGGATCACAGGACATGACAGAAAAGGAGAAGAAGAGAACCTGTCAGCAATTTGGCTTTTTCTGAGTTTTGTTGTGTTCTGCATGTACACCTGCATGCCAGAAGAGGGCATCAGATCCCAGTATAGGTGGTTGTGGGCCACCATGTGGTAGCTGTTACATTTTAGTTGTGGAGGAACAGCGGTGAGGTCCATTCACTGAGTCTTGTCGGTGGACCTAACCACATCGTATGATTGTAAAGAACACTGAAGACACAACCATGTTCTATTCCAAGACCCTGGGCATAGAGGTCATTACTTTCAAGGTAATCATGGGCCCATAGTCAAAACTTCAAGTGTGGGGCTGGAGAGATGGCTCAGTGGTTAAGAGCATTGCCTTATTTAGAGGTCCTGAGTTCAATTCCCAGCAACCACATGATGGCTCATAACCACCTATACTGGAATCTGATGCCCTCTTCTGATGTGCAGGTGTACATGCAGATAGAGCACACACACATACACACACACACACACACACACACACATATATATATATATAAAGTAAATCTTTAAAAAAAGCCCTTAAAGTGCATTAAAATGTATGTGTGTGTACATATGCAGGTGTACATACGTGCATATGCAGGTGGAGGCCAGAGGTCTGATTTAACTAGAATGAATGGCTAAGTAAGCCCCAGGGAGACTCCTGTTTCAGCCTCCCCAGTCCTAAGATTATGCGTGTGCTGCCACGCCTGACTTTTTTATGTAGGTGCTGGGAACCTGAGCCCAGGTCCTTATATTTGTGTGGCAAGCATTTTACTAACCAAGCCATCCCCCCAGCTTCCTTCATTAACCTTTGTTAATATTTCAGGGCAGAGGATGCAGCTCAGTTAGCAGAATGCCTTATGGACACAAAGCTCTTGGTTCTATTCCCCAGTACCACATAAACCAAGTATGCATGTAGTACTTGGAGAGACAGGCACGAAAGAATGAAAAGTCCGAGAACATCCTCCGCTACTTAGCAAGATTGAGAGCAGCCTGGAATATATGAGATGCTGTCTGTTGTGTGTTTGTTTTTTTGAGACAGGGTATTTCAAGACAAGCCTGGTTGGCCTCAAACTCAGAGATCCACCTGCCTCTGCCTCTCAGTGCTGGGATTATAAAGTCTTGTGCCACCACTACCTGGTGAGACACTACCTTAAAAATAATGAGTAATACTTTAACTGTAATTTAAGGGCTGAGGTTTGGTTGTTGTTTGGAGGTTGGAGGGGTTAGTTGTTAAAACAGGTTTTTTTTTTTTTGTTTTGGTTTTTGTTTTAAAGACAGGGTTTCTTTGTGTGTGGTCCTGGCTGTCCTAGAACTCACTTTTTACACAAGGCTATGCTTAAACTCACAGAGATCTGCTTGCCTTTGCCTCCCAAGTGCTGGGATTAAAGGTGTGTGCCACCACTACCGAGCTCTGAGGGCACTTTGAGTATTTACCTAACATTCATTAAATCCTGATATCAATCCTGAATCCTGCCAAATTTTTCTTAAATGTAAAATACTATAACTCCAAGCCCCCAACCACAGAAAATATGAGAGAAAAGGTAAAAGAATCAATGGAAGTGATTCCAAAGTACTAACAAGAAGATATTCAGAAAGGGGTTTTAAAAAATGGGAGGGAACTATCTTAGAAATAAAGCTCTGTGAATTCAAGGTCCCTGGCCTGAAAAAAGTTCAAGAGAACTTTGCAGTCTTTATATACAAAATGTTAACTGTGTATTCAGCATATCAACAGTCAGATATACCCTGTGGGAATTGTAGAACATCACACTGAAAAAGTGGATCTTAAGAGTTTGCCAAGAGATTAAAAAATGGCCCATCTACAAAAGAAAAAGAAACATGCAAATGTCAGGATTCTTGAGTCACACCAGAGATGAGAAAACAATAGGGCTATACTTTAAGATTCTGGGAAAGCACTCAGTCCCTGCCTCCAGTTCTGCCTCAGCATCTCTCCAGGTGGTTCCTACTCCCAGAACAAAAGCTCTTCCCAGCCTTAATCAGAGAAGCCTCTCCCTACAAAGGAAGGCAATGAATACAGACACTCAGGCTGCCTAAAATGAAGAGAAGAGCAATGGTGCTGGGCCCAGCCCTATATAAGATATTCCAATCACCCCCTCTAAGGCTCAGGAACATGGTGGAAAAGAGGATGAGAACTATGTAAGAGCCAGAGGACAGGGTGAAGAGTGTTGATATGCCACTCTGAAGACTCTATGGAACAATTGCAATTATTAACTCACAACTGCAGTTACCTGGACTGGGCGCTTACAAGACTGGCACTATCAACAGGAAGTCAAGAGAGGGGGAGGGGTTCATGGGGCCCTACCTGCTAACTCTGAACTATTGGCTACTGATAGACTCTGGGGGGAAGGGACCATTGTCTTTAATTGTGTACCCAATGCTGAGGCCGCCAGGCTCCAAATAGAGAGCTTTAAACCCATGATTATAGAGACACCCCTGGTTAATCTCAGTGGGGGCACTAAACAAAGTAGTCATGTAATTGGGAGAGAGAGATTTGTGAAAAGGAGGTGTTGAAGGGGTGGCAGGGAGGTGGGGGTGAGAGTGGTTGATATGCATTGTGAAATGGAAATTGTCAAAAACAAATTAATTGACTGAAAAATGATTCTGGAGAAAAAAATAATCAACCTAAAAGTCTATTCCAATTGAACTGGAAATCAAAGGTAAGTGTAGAATAAAACCTTGTTAGGCACAAAGACCTGAGATTTGTGCTCTGAGGGGCTGGAGGTGTATCTCAGTGGTAGAGTACTTATCCAGCATGCAAGAGGATCTAGGTTTCATTCCCAGCACCACAATAAACAAAGAAAATGAGTCATTGAGGGCTGGCAAGATGGCTCAGTGGAGAAAAGTATCTGCTGCCAAGTCTGAGACTCTGACTCCTGTCCCGGGGATGCACATGGTAAAAGGAGAAGCCAGCTCTCAAGACTAGTCTTCTGACCTCTACACATTTGCCAAGGCACACACACATGCATGAGCACACACACACACACACACTATATATATATATATATATATATATATATATAGTGGTGGGGAACAATAGCGTAAGATACCTGATGTCTTCCTCTGCTCCTAACCCCCAGTCAAAGAATGATTAAGCTGCCTGGGAACAAAGAAATACATGGATTGACAAGCAGTGATTCCCAAGAAGAAAATCCCATATACCTAGAGAAAAGTCAATTAAGCCTGAATAAGGAAAAGTTCCAGGGAAAAGATCAAAAGAAAAAGGAGGTTTCCCCAGATTTAATAGTGTCTTGAGAATATGGAACAACTTCAAAAGTAGTAAATGCAGAAAAAAAAAAGCCTTGTGAAGATATCCTGGACCAGATAACGAATAATGTTTTTTATGTCCAGATCATGGATAGCAGTGTTAAAGAAAAATAAGGACTTGAGTATGTTGTCACTGGTGTAGCTTGTAGTCACTCTTTTTTTGTTTTGTTTTTTATTTTTAATTTTGAATTTATTTATTTTTGAGACATGGTTTCTCATGGCTGTTCTGGATCTCATTCTGTAGACCTGACTGGCCTTGAACTCTTAGAAATCCATCTGCCTCTGCCTTGTAGAGTATTGGGATTACAGGTGTGTGCCACTATGCTGGGCTGTTTTGCCTTATTTAGGCTTTTTTGTTTCGTTGTTTGGTTGGTTTTTCAAGACAGGGTTTCTCTGTGTAGCCTTGGTTGTACTGGACTGCTTTGTAGACCAGGCTGGCCTCAAACTCACAGTGATCTGCCTGCCTCTGCCTCCCTGACTACTGGGATTACAGGCGTGTGTCACTGTACCCGGCTTGCTGTTTTGCTTTAAATAGAAATATCTATGTTACTTTTTGCAAGGACTGAAGCAAGAACGGGGGAGAGACAGGAAAAAAAAAACAATCTATAAGAAATTTGGAAAAAAAATCTTATATGTATCACTAAGTGAAAGAAATCAATCTTTAAAAAGCTGCATATTGCATGATTCCAATAATTTTTTCAAGAAAAGACAAAATTATGAAAACAATAAAAATGATGGGTGGTTGTCAGACATTGAAGGGTGAGAAGAATGAACAGACCACTGTGAATTTTAGGACCTTGACATTATCTTACGATAGTAATAGTGGTGACATGTCATTACATAGTTGTCTAAACCTGTAGAATATACAACACCCCCTCAGGAGTAAACTGTGATGGAAACAATGGATTTGTTGATGATATATCAAATGTAGTTACAGAATCGTGGCATATATACCCCACTGCTGGGATGCTGATAATGGGGAACTCTGTATAAATCTGAGCATATGAGAAATCTTTGTACCTTCTTCTCAGTTTTGCTGTGACTGGTCTCTAAAATTAGCATATAAATTGCAAAGGGTCATGAAGTGGCAGACTACAAAAAATTTAAATCTAAAGAGGACATGGCAGAAAACAACATCATGCAAGAACAGGTTGGATGTTCTTCAGATCCTAAAAAGAATGCATGGAGAAAAAAATTGAAAATAAAACCCATGCCAAGTATGGTGGCACAGGCTTGTTATCCCAGAACTCTGGGAGGTAAAGACAAACAAACAATTTTGTGAGTTCGAGGCCAGCCTGGTCTACAGAGTGAGTCCAGGAAAGCCAAGGCTACACAGAGAAACCCTGTCTCAAAAAAAAATCAAAAAGTGGTAAGAGAAAAAATCATGGCACTAAGTGCCTTCAAGAAGAAATTTGAAACATCTCATACAAGCAACTAAATGGCTCACCTGAAAGCCTTAGAAAAAAATGAAGCAGACACACCCAAAAGGAGTAGACAGCTGGAAATAATCAAACTCAGGGCTGAAATCAATAAATTAGAAACAAATAAAACAATTCAAAGAACAAATAAAACCAAGAGCTGGTTCTTTGAGAAAAATTAACAAGATAGACAAACCCTTAGCCAAACTAACTAAAAGGCAGAGAGAAACCATCCAAATAAAATCAGAAATGAAAAGGGGGACATAACAACAGACACAGAGGAAATCCAAACAGTTATTAGGCCTTACTACAAAAGACTATATGCCATGCCACAAAATTTGAAAATCTAAATGAAATGAACAATTTTATTAATGGATTCCATTTAACAAAATTAAATCAAGATCATGTAAATAGACTGAATAGTCCTATATCCCCCAAGGAAATAGAAGCAGTCATCAAAAGCCTCCCTTCCAAAAAAATCCCAGAGCCAGATGGTTTCAGCACAGATTTCTACCAGACCTTCAAGGAAGAGCTACTAACTGCAATTCCCTTCAAACTATTACACAAAATAGAAACAGAAGGAACATTGACAAACTCATTCTATGAAGCTACAGTCACCTTGATACCTAAACCAAATAAGACCTAACAAAAAAAGAGAACTTCAGACATGTCTCTTTTATGAACATTACTGCAACAATACTCAATAAAATACTTGCAAACCGAATCCTACAGGGGTAGTTCAATATAAGGAAATCCATCAATGTAAACACCATATAAACAAACTGAAGGAGAAAAACCATATGATCATCTCCTTAAATGCTGAAAAGGCATTTGACAAAATCTAACACTCATTCATGTTAAAAGTCTTGGAGAGATCTGGGATACAAGGCACATACCTAAACATAGTAAAGACAATATACAGCAAGCCTATAGCCAACATCAAACTCAATGGAGAGAAACTTAAATCAATCCCACTGAAATCAGGGACAAGACAAGGCTGCCCACTTTCTCCATATCTCTTCACCATAGTACTTGAAGTCCTAGCTAGAGCATCAAGACAACTAAAGGAGATCAAGGGGATACAAATCGGAAAGGAAGAGGTCAGTTTAACTATTCTCAGATGAATTGATAGTATACATGAGCGACACCCCAAAATTCAACCAAAGAACTCCTTCAGCTGATAAACACCTTCAGCAAAGTGGCTGGATACAAAATTAACTCAAGAAAATCAGAAGCCCTCCTGTATACTAAAGACAAAAGGGCCGAGAAAGAAATTAACAAAACCACACCCTTCACAATAACCACTAATAACATAAAGTATCTTGGGGTGACTCTAACCAAGTAAGTTAAAGACCTGTTTGAAAAAAATTCAAGTCTCTGAAGAAAGAAATTGAAGAAGATATCAGAAGATGGAAAGATCTCCTGGGCTCATAGATCTGTAGGATTATCATAGTGAAAATGGCCATCCTGCCAAAAGCAATCTACAGATTCAACACAATTCCCATCAAAATACCAACTCAATTCCTTACAGACCTTGTGAGAAAAATTCTCAACTTCATATGAAAAGACATAAAACCCAGAATCTCCAAAACGATTCTGTACAACAGATCGTCTGTAGGTATCTCCATCCCTGATCTCAAGCTGTACTACAGAGCAATAGTAATAAAAACTGCATGGTACTGGCATAGAAACAGAATGGTGGATCAATGGAATTGAATAGAAGGTGCAGAAATAAACCCACACATCTAGTGACACTGATTTTTTACAAAGAAGCCAAAACCATAAAATGGAAGAAAAGACAGCATCTTCAACAAATAGTACTGGTCTAACTGGATGTCTCCCTCCCAAATGCTAGAATCAAAGGCTTGCTCCACCACAGCCCTCAGCTCCCACATTCGGAATACATGTCTGCCAATTACTCCAGTTCCAGGAGATATTTAATACCTTTTTCTGGCCTCTGTGAACTTTGTACACATGTGTACACATACATACACTCAGATACATGCACACATTGCACACATTAAATAAATAAATGAATGAATCTTTAAAACAGAAGAAGGTGGGCATGACTTGTATTTCTGTGATCTCAGCACATAGGGTTTGGAGGCAAGAAGATAAGAAGTTTAAGGCCAGTCTCTGACACACAGTGAGTTCAAGGCCAGCTTGGATCATATTGGACTTTGTCTCTGAAAAAAACTGGTTGTGGTGGGTAAAGGCACTCACCAGCAAGAATGACCACCTACCAGGGTTAGATCCCTGGAACTCACAAGGTGGAAGGAGAGAATGGATCCTGAAAGTTGTTCTCTGGCTTCTGCACATGTGCCATAGCACACAGCATCCACCTCCACAAAAATAAGTATAAAAGTACTGAGATAGGGTCTCAGTGTGTAGTCCTAGATGACCTAGAACTCCTAGACCATGCTGGCCTTGGATTCAGATGATCTGCCTATCTTTCCCTCCCAAGTGCTGGGACAAAAGATGTATGCCACCACAACTGGCCAAAGGGAAAAAAAAGAAAAGAAAAATTTAAGGAATGTTGGTCTGGAGAGAGAGATGGCTTAGATGGCTTAGAGGTTGAAAGCCTTTGCTACGCAATCACGCAATCACGAAGACCAGATGGAATTCAGACCCCAGTACCCAGGTAACAAGCCAGGCATTTCACAAACACTTTTAACTCCAGCCCAGAGTAACCTGCAAGTTGAAACAAGGGCTACTGTGTTGCAGCCCTTTCTCCTTTTCTGAAGCTTTAGTTCAGACTCATCTTGCCAAGTTAGTTCTACATTGTTTTCTGTCTCCCAAACAGGGAGACAAAAAAAATTGCGTTTCAGAGACCAAAAGTTTAACCTATAATAAGGTGGGAAAGAAATTTGATCCCACAACAGCTCACTCCATTCCAGTATCCCTGGATGTTTGTCTGATCACAGAAGCTCCACTGGAGGAGGTGATCAAGTGCCTCAAGATGAGTGCAATGCCATTCTTATCAAGGAAGCTAATGCAGATACTGTGGAGACAGAAGTGTGACCCAAAGAGATAGGTCTTCCTCAAACCTCAGACATGGCAGATCCCATCCCATCCACATCCTGCCTGCACACAGTTCTCTACTTGTTCCTTTGATTGATGCCACTTCCATGCAACCAAATAGATCCTAAAAGCAAATACAATTCAATGAACATCCATACCATTAGAATGGGCATTCAGAACCGTGGAACATTACATTAAAATTTTCACACTAACTGGGTAGAAGGACCAGGCCTGACCCCCCCTGACCCCCAAAGGTCATCAGTCCTAGAAACAAGGCCATAAAATTCCCTACCCAAGGAACAGCCTGAGGATAACCACAAGAATGGGAAGGTATCTTATCTCAGGCTAGGGCATCTGTGCTGGACAGCCCACTGGTAAGGCCAGCCTGGTCTACAAATCAAGTCCAGGACAGCCAAGGCTACAAGTCTACACAGAGAAACCCTGTCTCAAATCCCTCCCACCAAAAAATCACACTAATCAGTACTGAATATATTTTATACACTTATCTACCACCAAAACAAAATTCAATACAGAATTAGAAGTGGAAAAAAATAGGGACTGCCTAATTTTGATGCTTAAAGTTTTACTTATTTGGAAGTTTTTTAATATAATAAAGCTTATAAAGTCAAAAGAGTATTTGTAAATAATGTTCTGACATGTTCAATTTTTTTTTGTCAGGTTAATATCTATGTAAGAAAACACACGTTGAAATATAATTAGAGCTGGGTGGTTTAATCCCAGCATTCTCGAGACAGAGGTAGGCAGATATTTGTAAGTTCAAAGACACCAGGAATACACAGATTCCCCATCTCAAAAAAAATAAAATTAAAGTAAACACGCACACACACACACACACACACACACACACACACACTAATAATAATATCTATGAGTTCTTTTTACAACTTTTTATAAAAGAGGAAATGAGATTTCCACCAAGTATTTGAAAAACCCATTTTATCTTGGCATAAAGAGAAAGCAACTAAAACCAACAGTTACAGAACTGGAAATGTAGCTCACTGGAAGAATGCTTGCTGGCCCAACAGGAAGCTAAGGGTTCAATCCCCAGCCCAGTTAAGGAAAAATAAAATACAGACTTTGACCCAGGGCCTCCGTTTAAATTCTTGTTCACTAATACTATTGTTCCCCCTTCTTAACAAATGGGGAAATCTAGGTTCTAGGCAATTACATAATCTGCCCAACACCATCCATCTTGAGTAGAGTAAGTGAGGGAAAATGGCAGTAGATGAGGTCAGAAACCTAGGTAGTGTAGTCCACTGCTAGAAATGAAATTTTCGCTGTGGTTGTAGCATGTGTGAGGCCCTGAGTTCAAACTCTAGAATACAGGGGAAGGAAGAAACTAGATGGAATTTTTAAGGACTTTTAAGTTTTTTTCTCACATATCTGTGACACAAAACTTTAGCCTTTTCTGTTTACTTCATTTGTGCTTGTGATGTCCCCACTGAGGAGGTACCAATCTCCAGAGGTGTGATGGAACTAAATGGAAGAGGGCAAGTGTCAATCATGAGGTGCCATAGTTGGACTATCCAGGCTCATTCCAAAAAAAAAAATGCATTCTTCCAGTGATCTTTTTTTTAATAATTTATTTAATTTTATTTTATGTGCATTAGTGTGAAGTTGTCAGATCCCTTGGAATTGGCATTACAGACAGCTGTGAGCTGTGGTTGCTGGGAATTGAACCCACATCTTTTGGAAGAGCAGACAATGCTCTTAACCACTGAGCCATCGTTCCAGCCCCTCTCTTTGGATCTTTGAGGCTCATCTCCCAGAACAGAACAAGATCAACTACCCTGTCTCCTCCACTCCTCTATTTTTCTTTCTCCCTCTCTCCCTTTCCCTTGTCTTTCTACCCACTCTTTTCATTACTCTCTTTCTCTCTTTCTTTCTTTCTTTCTTTCTTCTTTTCTTTCTTCCTTCCTTCCTTCATTTTTCCTCCCTTCGCCCCTTCTTTCCAGACAGGGATATATATGTCAGATTGGCTTCAAACTCAAGACAATCCTCCTGCCTCAGCCTTCTTAATGGGTGAGAGCCACCAGCACACCTGGCAAGTTTCTTCTACTTTTGTCCCTTTCATCATTACTATACCATCCACTCATTTGTTGAGTTAAAAAAGCATATTTTAAGCACATATTGTGTGCTAGGCCCTGTTCCAGGCATTGCTGAAACAGTGTTGAAGCCTATCTAGCCAGACATAGTGGCACTTTTGTCATCCCAACACTTGGGGTGGAGAAATAGGAACACCATATGTTCTGAGCTAGTCTGACCTGCATAGCAAGTTTCAGGCCAGCTATATAGTGAGACCTTGCCTCAAAACAAAACAAAGTCCTAACTATGGCCTGACAGTGGTAGTGAACACCTTTAATGCCAGCACTTGGGAGTCAGAGGTAGGTGGGTTTCTGTAAGTTCAAGGCCAGTTTGGTCTACAGAGTGAGTTCCAGGACAGCCAAAATTACACACAGAGAAACACTGTCTCAAAAGAAAAAAGAAAAACTAAAACAAAACAAACAAACAAACAAAAAATCCTAACTATGTATATGGAGCTGCAACTCAAGTAAGAGATAGAAAATGCATAAGGTGAGAACAGGGGCAAGTAATATAGCTGCTTCCACTGGGCTTGGCATAAAACCACCATTATAAAGCAGAATAGCTAATATAGTGAAGTACAGGAGATCTTGCTCAATGAAATAAACAGAACGCTACAACAGATGACTAGGTTAATAATCCCTCTTGGAGAGGGAGTGGGAAGGCCATAAGATGTTCATAAGACCCTTCCTAAGGATTCTAATTTCAACTCTCTCCCTCCTGCCCCAGCTACAAGCACTCTTAGAAATGCTAATGTATGTAAGAGCATTGTATCGTAAGAGTAATGTATGTAAGAGCATTGTATCGTAAGAGTAATATATGTAAGAGGTAAACATTATCTGTTGTACTGGAACTCTTTAGTGGCATAGCTGCCCACATGTCATCCATACTCCTATAAGTACTTGTGGAGAACTATTTATACAACAAGCTGGACATGACAGAATCTTTCTTTGGTCTATCAGCTCCTTCCTTATTTGGGATACATAGAAGTTTCCTTCACACTCTCTCCAGAAATGTCACGAATACAGCCAAGCAGGAACATGACTGAACCAAAGATGAGTGGACCATGCATAGAGAGTCTCAGGTGACCATCTTCCTCTATGAGGATGAGATAGTGTGTCTCCTTAATCAATGTGAGCTGCCACATAAGTATTCTGATATAACCTGGAAATAGCTGAAGAATAAAGAAAATACTATTGTCCCTGAGAGTAACACAGCCAGGGCAGCAGTGTGAAAAAGCTGTGTATAGCTCCTGCTATGGGTATCAAGACACACAACTGAGGTCAAGGTGTCTTTCTGGAGGAAAATTGCCTGAGTAAGGAGAAACTGAATAGAGAAGGGGATATGTGAATGCCATCTCACACTTTTAGCCCAAATATGGGAGAAAATGTGGAAAAAGGAATAAGGAAATAGAGATGTTAGCTTGCAATTTTTTATGCCTGGCAAGGTGTGGGGGAAGACTACAAAATAGAGTGCACTGAATAACCTCTCCTAGACGCCAACCCACCCATAAAACTGGACCTACATTAGACCCCTTACACATATGTAGCAGATGTCATCATATGGGCTTCCTAACAGTGAGAGTAGAGGCTTTCTGTTGCCTGCTTTTGGATCCTTTACCCCTTGCTGGGCTGCCTTGCCTGGCCTCTATGAGAGAGGATGTGACTTGAGATGCTAGGATGGGTTGGTACACCTTGGGAGCCTCTCCTTCTCTGAGAAGGAGGTAGGGATTAGAAGGGGAGCAGATATAGGGGTGGGACTGAGAGGAGAGGGGGTCTGGGATAAGGCTGTAAAGTGATTAAAAAGATAGATAGATAGATAGATAGATAGATAGATAGATAGATAGATAGATAGATAAAAGAAAAACTCCTCCTGAAGCTGGATGTGATGGCACATGCCTTTAATCCTAGCACATTGTGATTTTGAGGTCAGCCCGGTCTAAAAAGTGAGTTCCAGGACAGAGAAAACTGTCTCACAGAACAAAAACTACAAAACAAACAAACAAAAAAAAGATGAAGTAGAAAAGAAAAGAAAAGACCCTCCGGGCAGTAAAGATGGCTCAGTAGATAAAAGCACTTACCACACGAGTCTGCCAACACGAGTCCAGATCCTCAGAACAGCCAAGAAAGCAGGACACAGTAGTGAAACTGTTTGGAATCCTTGTGTGCCCCTACCAGGAGATAGAAGATAGAGACGGGAAAATCTCCACAAACTCAAGTCAACTGGCTAATATGCAGTGAAGAACCTCAACAACGAAATCTCAGAAAACAGATAAAGATTCTAGAAAGACATCCCATGCTCATGGACTGGTAGAATTAATACTGTAAAAATAACCATTCTACCAAAAGCCAATTATAGGTTTATTGCAGTCCCAACCAGAATCTCCATCTCATTCTTCACAGAAATAGAAAAACAAAACAAAACAAAACAAAACACAAAACCCTAAAATGCGTATAGAACCACAAAAAATTTCAAATAGCCAAAACTATCCTGAGCAAGAACACAGTTCTAGAAGGATTACCACCTCAGAACTCAAGATATATTACAGAACCACAGAAATAAAAAGAGTATGGCAGCCGGGTGTAGTGGTACATGCTTGTGATCCCAGAACTTGGGGAGGCAGAGGCAACTGAGTCTCTGTGACTTCGAGGCCAGCCTAGTCTGCAAAGTGAGTCCAGAATAGTGAAGGCTACATAGAAAAACCATGTCTCAGAAAAACAAAACACAAAACAACAACCACAAAAACAAACCCAAAAAACAAACACGTAGACTAATGGAACAAAACATATGCAAACATAATTATTTATAACTGTAGCCATCTACTATTTGATAACTGTGTCAAAAACAGTCATTGTAGAAATGATAAAATCTTCAACAAACAATGCTGGGACAAAAAATGGGATATCCACCAATAGAAGAATGAAATGAAAGCCTGTGTCTATCACTCTGCTGAAAAACTCCAAGTGGATGAAAAACCTACACATGAAACACTGAAACTGCTCGAAGAAAACAGTAGTCTCCATGCAGTACTTTACATGATACAGGTTTAGGAGAGCACCTTCTGAATAGGACTCCATTTGCTCAAGAATTAGGGACAACTGATGAGTGGGACTTCAAAAAACTTCTGCACAACTAACAAAATAATTGTGTGAAGAAGAAGCCCACATAAGGGGTGAAGATCTTTGCCAGCTACACATTTACAAAGGATTAATATCTAGAATATATAAAGAACCCCAAAAACAAAGAGTCAAAACAAACAAAAAAACAGATAACCCATTCAAAAACAGGCTTGGGATCTAAACAGAGTTCTCAAAAGAATTAAAAATGGCTAAGAACCACAGAGGAAATCCCTGTCTCCAAAAGACAAAAATAGATAGATAGATAGATAGATAGATAGATAGATAGATAGATAGATAGATAGATAGATAGATAGATAGATTTGACAGGCATATCATGCCCATTTAGCAAAACAGCATCAGTAGCCCAGCTACTAGGTCCTGAGACCTCCCCAGCCACAGCCTGATGACTGGGCTTACTGGACCAGATGGGCATTCCCTCACTTAAACCCAATCAGAAAGCAATTGGTTGAACCATATCAATCTCTGCCACTATTGTCTCATGCCACTGGAGACATCTCTCCTGGCATGTTGATAGTACAGTAAGCACATGGAACCCATGGCTGCAGAGAACTGTTGATGACAGTTAACCCGCTACAGCCTGCATAGCACCTTCCAGCATTGGACAAGCTAGCCAGCAGGGAAGCTTCTAGCTCAGTCCCAGCTTTATTTTCCATGTCCCACAACCAAACAGTCAGTGTCTTAGCAATTGGGTCTTGCCATTAGTTCTGATAAACAAACAGCAGTGTCAAAAATTATAATAGCTCTACTATCTGGTGGCCTTGGGGGCCTCTCTAGCCAACAATGTTCAGGGAAGTAGTCAACCTGTGGCACTGGATGTTTGTAGAGGAATTTTAATTCAGAACATGGCTGCTCTAGCAAGAGATCACATCCAAAGACCCTCTAGGTCTGTGTGGTTGGGCTGGAATAATAAAACACTTTCATTTCCAGGATACAGAGGCAAACAGATCTCTGAGGTCAAGGCCAGCCTGGTATTGAGCAAGTTTCAGGTAAATAAAAGCTTAGGTTCAGGCATGGTGGTACAAGCCTTTAATCCTAGCACTCAGTTCTGTTCAGGCAGTTTGGTTGAATCAGTGAGTTGAGAGGCAGTGCAGTAAAGCTGAGTTCATAGCAGTTCAGTTTGGGGAAGTCAGAGGTAGTTTTACTGGAAGAGTTTTGCAGAGAGAGGGTGAAGATGGAACAAGCTAGACACAGGCCAAGGCAGAAGGAGCCAGAGGATGAGAAAGAGCCAGAAGATTTCTAGAGTTAGTTTGAGGCCAAGCAGAACAATTCAGTCAGAGGCCAAGAGAAGCCACATTGAATCAGTTGGCTTGAAGAGGAGTATGTTCAGCTAGAAGAGTTGACCCAGCCAGCCAGAGTTCAGAACGAGCTAGAAAGGGTGAGTTTATCCACCAGTAAGTTTCAGAATCTCAAAACATTCTAGGCCCAGATTAGATTGTATAGAGACTAGGAGAGTCCAGGAGCAGGCCTAGGGTAGCAGACTGTGGCAGTGAGCCTCTGAAATATCAATATTACATCAGGCGAATAAAAGATAGCTTAACAGAAGTTTATTCAATTTTTGAAACACTTATTTATTTATTACTTACACAGCATTCTGTCTGCACACCAGAAGAGGGTACCATATCTCACAACTGATGGTTGTGAGCTACCACCTGGTTGCTGGGATTTGAACTCAAGACCTTTAGGAAGAAGGTCCAGTGTTCTTAACCTCTGAGCCATCTCTCCAGCCCTTGAACGTATTCTTTCCACTCCTTCAAGTCCTTCCAGATCCTCTCTATCCCTTCTACCTATGGCAACTTCATGATTTGTTATCTTGAGTCTTTTGTTGTTTGATTGGTTGGTTGGTTTTGAGAGAGAAAGAGAGAGAAATTCTAACTAGCAGAGTCCCATTAGTTAGTATATAAGTTCAGCAAGGCTGCAAGATACAAGATGATGTGGAATGTAAGATCATGCAAAAGTTAACCATATACATGAATAATTAACAACCTATAAAATGAAATTAAGATATTAGGGATCTAAGCTGGAAAAATGGCTCCACATTTAAGAAATCTTGCTAAAAGGACCCAGGTTGGGTTCCTAGCTCCCTAATGGTGATTCACAACCATGAGAAATTCCAGGTCCTCCTCTGGCTTCTTCAGGTACTATACACATGTGGTACACTTAACATACACTCAGGCAAAACACATATAAAATTAATTTTTTTCTACAAAAAATATTACATATTAAACATAATCTTCTATGATTACATATTGGTTCATTTAACTTTGTAGTCTGTTGGGCTAGCGGTATAGCTCAGCAATGGGGCACTTGCCTAGCATACCTGAGACCTTGTGTTTGATCCCTGGAACTACAAAACAAAATCCCCAAGTACAATATGTCAGTGTATATGAATAGTAATAAATGTAACAAAAGACAAGCAAGACTTCTAACCTGCAACATATGAAGCACTGAGCTGGGGATGTAGTTCAGTTGACAGAATGCTTGAAGAGAAAAGTGGGATCATGTCTAATACAAAACAAAAAAACACAACACAAAACAAAACCATTCTAACAAATCACTTTTTGGGAGTAGAGCACTGAGGATGTAGCAGCAGAAGGATCAAGGCCTGAACTGTTTAAAGTCTTGGCTCAAAAAAAAAAAATTGTAGGTCAAGGAGATGGCTGAGTGGGTAAAGGCCTGATGACCTTCGTTTATTCTCTGAAACATGTGTAAAAAGTCAGATGTCAGGCCCCACATCTGAGCAATGCCTCCTTTGAAGTGGGAGGTAGAGACAAGAGGGCTACCAGAAAGATCATGGGCCAGAGAGCTTGAAGTATACAGCTCGTATTCAACAAGAGACACCCTGCCTCAACAGGATAGAAAGCGAGGACTGACTCCTGACAGTTTCCTTCTAAGCTCTAGATGTGCACTGTGGTGTGTGCACGTACATAACTTAAACTAGGAGAGAGAAGGCTGGGAATGTACTTCAGTAGGTAGAGTGCTTATATACTATGCTCAGAGCCTTGGATTCAGTCCTCTGAATCAAACAAAACTGGGTATGGCTGTGCATGTTTGTAATCCCAACCCTGGGGAGGGGGAGGCAGAGGGATCAGAGGTTTCAGATAACCTTCCATTACATTGTGAATTTGAAGCTCACCATTCTATATGCGACCCTTTCCTAGCTGGGCAGAGTGGTGCATGCTTGTAATCTCAGCACTCAGGGAGGCAGAGGCAGGCAGATCTCTGTATGTTAGAGGCCAGCCTGGTCTACAAAGTGAGCCCAGGACAGCCAAGGGTATACAAGAGAAAAGCCTGTCTCTAAAAACAAACAAACAAACAAACAAACAAACAAAAAACAAAGAGACCCTTTCTCCTCAAAAAAATTTAATTTGCAAAAATTAAAAGAAAAGGAACTCCCACAAACAGGGGCTAGGGAGATAGCTCAATGGTTAAAACACTTGTTGCAAAACATGAGGACCTCATTTCAAATCCCCAGAGCCTACATAAAGCCAAACATGGCAGCATGAACCTGTAATCCCAGTGTTCCTACAGCAAATTGGTAAGAAGAGACAGAACTTTAAGAGGCTCATGGGTGGTAGATCCTAACATAAATCAGTGACAAATAATTCCTGTCTTGAACAAGGTGGAAGACAAGGACCCACATACCCCACCACACACACATGCCATCTTAGTTACCATTCTATTGTTATGAAGGGACACCATGACCAAGATAACACTTCTAAAGGAAAACATTTAAACTGGGGCTGCTGACAGTTTCAGAGGCTCAGTACATTATCATTGTGGTGGGAAGCACAGCAGAAGACAGACAGGAGTTGTAGTATCTGAGACCTTTCCATCCTGATCCACAGGTAAGAAGAGACACTTGACCTGGCATGGGCTTTTAAAACCCAGGCCCAGTTGACACACTTCCCCCAGCAAGGCCATGCCTCCTAATCCTTCTCAAAAAGTTCTACTCCCTCATGACTAAGTATTCAAATATATGAACCTATGGGGGCCATTCTTATTCAAACCACCAAATATACATACACAAAAATCCCACAAACAGAGCTGTTTAAACTTGTTACTGGTAAAAGGCAAAGTGTGTGTTCTTTGCCATCCTTTCTCATGCATATTTTGAAGTCTTTTAAACTTTTTTTTTTTAGTGTTGTATATGTACACTGCAGAAGGTATATGTAAAAGTAACTTTCATTCTCCTCAGGTAATTGTCATTTTGGACACTTACTACTGCCTCTGGTCTGCTGACCTAGGCCCAGTCCTGAAATCTAGCTTCCATACAATCTAACCTAGGTCTAGAATGTTTTCAGCCTCTGAAACTTACTGCTTAATAAACTCATCTTTTCTTATCTTACTGAGCTCTGGGCTGGCCGGTTCAATTCAACTGTTCTGGCTTAAACTCCTCTCCCAACTGACTTATTCAATCTGACTTTTCTCTCAGCCTCGGAATTGTTCTGCTTGGTCTCAAATTAACTCCAGCAATCTTTTCTAATCTTCTGTTTCCTTCTCATTCTCTGACTTGTTCTGTCTTTACCTGTGTCTAGCTTGTTCTCTCATTCAACCTCTCTATGTAAAACTCTCCCTGTAAAACTCTTTCCTCCCTCCCTCCATCCCTCCCCCTTTCTCTCTCTCCTTTATTGCCCCTTAAGTAGCTTTCCTTTTCCCTCTTTTCTCATGAGAGTTGGGCACATCCTATTCTATCATATCTTCCTCTGATTCATTTCTTTTTCTGCCACTCAATTAAACATTCTTTTTAAATATGGGTGCTTCCTTCTTCAAACTAATTTTACCTTCATTGTTAGGGACTAAAGGTATGTACAACCACCACTGTGGACCTAAGCTTTTCTTTCCTTTTTTGTTTTGTTTTGTTTTTGAGACAGGGTTTTTCTGTGAAGCCTTGGCTGTTCTGGACTCTCTTTGTAGACTAGGCTGTCCTGGAACTCACAGAGATTGGCCTGCCTCTGCCTCCCTGAGTGCTGGGATTACAGGTATGTACCAAAGCACCTGGCTTCTAAGGTGTTCTTTAGCTGAAACTTGCATTATACCAGGCTAGCCTTGAACTCAGGTCTGCTTGCCTCTGGCTCCTACATTAAAAGCATGTCTGTATTCCAGCCAGATCACACAGAGCCACCATGTTAAGAAAGTGATGTCTAATAGAGTGGCAGTAAAAGCATGCCACACAGGGCACACATGCCACAGTGTTTGTGTAGAGGTCAGAGGGTAACTTTGCAGCTAGTTCTTTCCTTCCACATGTACAAGGGTTCCAGGGATCAAACTCAGTTCACTTAACCTACTGAGGCACCATCTTGTTCCCCCCCCCTTAAAAAAGATTTATTTATTTTTACTGTGTGTGTGTGTATGTGTGTGGATGAGGGGGTGGTTGTAAAAATGGGTTCTTCAGCAGTGTCCACTGAGGCCAGAAAAGAGAGTCAGATCTCCTGGAACTGAAGTAACAGGCAGTTGTGAGCCTCCTTATATGGGTGCCAGGAGATAGGCCTGGGTTCTCTGTAAGAGCAGCAAGTGCTCTTGATGGCTGAGTCCTCTCTACAGGTGCCAAACCCTCTAGCCCCACTTTTATTTCATGTGTTTTTTGAGACAGGATTTTTCTGTGTAGCCTTGGCTGTCCTGGAGCTTGCTCTGTAGACCAGGCTGCCTGCCTCTGCCTCTGGAGTACAGGGATTAAAGGCATGTGCTATCACCAGCATCATATTTTTTTTTTAAACAGGGTCTCAACAGTATGGCTCTGCTGGCCTGAAATTAAGCATGAAGCCAAGTCTTGTCTGAAACTGACAGTATCTGCCTGTGTCTGCATGTAGAGTTCTGGGGTTCAAGGCTTGTGCCACCATGCCGGCACAGACTGCATGCTTTTCCTTACCAAGTATTACGTGCCACCCTTTTCAAGAGGCCAGCATGTATAGTAAAGGGAAAGAGGCAGGAGCAAGATAGCACAGCAGTGAAGTCTAAAGAGCAAGTTCTAGGTCAGCCGGGACTATTACACAGAGAAAGCATGTCCTATATAAAAACATGATAATAATAAATCTTTCAAACAAACAGACAACAACAACAAAACATTACCAAAGCCAGAACTGACTCTTGTGTGTGAAAGTGGTCTGGAGTCTCCATCAGCACTGCTCCTCTTTTTCATCTCCCTGACCCTACTTCCCTCATTAAACAGGTCAGCTTTTCCAGAAGGACTCTGGAAGTTCCTCATCTCTGGTTTATTCCATTTTTATTCTCTGTAAGTTGGAAGATCCTAAGTGTAAATTAATATGTAGCAACCCTGGCCAGGCACTTGGGGTAAAGTCTGGCTGGATTTTGAACTGAGGAGAGTTGAGACGCCATCAACCAGCAGGTGCCAGAGTCTCCCTTCTGCTGAGGACTGATGTGTGTTTGGGGTGTCCCTTCCATTCCACTGCTGTTACCTGTTTTCTCCCTTCCCTTCTTGTCCTCTGTCCTCTCCCTCTCTCCCGTCTCTCCCCTCCATTCTTTCCCTTCTCTAACTATCCTGTAGTCACCAGTCAAGTGAGGAAAGAGGACTCTGACCCTCATCACAATCTAGGCAACAAATAGACCATGAAGTGACCTCTCCATAGCTACAGCACTGTCAAGTCGAGAGGCCCAGAAGGTCCTCTGGAGGCCAGGCCATCCTGGGTGGAAATCATGGCAAACAAGTAATTCATATATCATGTCACATGCCATGTGCAGGGGGCTTTTAGAAGTCTCCTAGCTGATTGTGCTTTCTTACACACCATCTGATTTTTCCCCTGGGGAAGGGTATTCTGACCTCCTTCTCAGGTAGCCTAGCTGAGAAAGAGCTCAGTTGCTCCAAAGGCTCTTGTTGTTACTGTTTCCACAGCCTGGACAATGAGCTCTGCATCCCCTACAGTCTCCACTTACAGTGTCTTCCCTGACCTTCTAAGACACACTTTGCGGTGTTGGTGTCCAGAGTGAGTGGGAATTCTTTTTTTTTTCTTTTTTGCTTTTTTATTCCAAGACAGGGTTTCTCTGTGTAGCCCTGGCTTTCCTGGACTCCCTTTTAGGCCAGGCTGTCCTCGAACTCAAAGAGATCCATCTGACTCTCCCTCCCAGAGTGCTGGGATTACAGGCATGTTCCACTTTGCCCAGCTGAGAGTGTGATTTCTTAAAAGTTAGACCTTGAATTGATTTCATTAAGGCCCATCCCTTTGTGTAATAAGCTATGCACACCCTGTTCTATCAGATTCTCTATAGGATTACATGGATAACATAACCATTTCAAGTAAACATTCATTCCTGAACTTTATATCCCTCTTCTGGTCAACCATGCATTGCAGACTACCAAATTTACAGAAACCCTAAACATGTGAGGCACTGAAAACACACCAGATAATTATGACAAAGCCCAAAAACTCTCTCATATTTCTTTTCTAGGCATAGTGATGAGGCTTTGAAAATACATACCAATATAGACCCTAACTCATCAGACAAGAATGCCCTCATTACTATGAATTCCATTGCATAAGAGCCCCAGACATCAGAAGAAAATGACAAATTAGGATGGAGTATTAAAGTGCTAAAACCAGCCCAGTTAATGAACTCTTTAGGGTATTTAACAATAAAGGTAAGACCAGCTAACCAAGATGTTGGCTAAAACATCCCAGGTTTTATCTTCCTTAATCTTTTTGCCTCTCCAATTTATCCCACCAAAAAGCCTTTACTAAAGCTTAGAAATTGCCTGCAGTCTCTGAAGTCCAAATCAGTGAGGAATGAAAATGCTTTGGGCTGGGGGTATATCGTTCAGTTGTTAGATCATTTCCTCACCTTTTGTGACGCAGAGAGTTATTTGCAATAGGAATGCCCTGACTTTTCCAGTCAGGTACCAGCACATGGCCCCTCATGGCCTCATGGGAGAGATGACTCTGCAATGGAATAATGGGGCCAGAGCATCACACAATCTTAGGAACTGAAGTTGACATCACACATAAAGAGCCTTGGTCACCCTAGACAAGACATGTAAAAAGATAACTCTTAGAAATAGGGGATGAATATAAAAACTTTCTCACACTAGAATTATCTTTTCCCTCTTTTTGTTAAAAAAATAGAAACAAAAAAAGCAAACAAAAACTCCATTTGCTCAAAGTTGTTATCTCAGCTCTTCTGAGCTAACAAACAGTCATTCATGGGGAAAGGTCATTTTTAAAGCCAAGCTGCTAGTAGGTGTAGCTGCTTCACCAGAATTTACATAAAGCTTACACTATAAACCTGTAAACTTACCTCAAGCTATATAGTAGGTTTTTAAATTAAATTTATATTTTTATATCAATTACAGCTTATTCACTTTGTAGCCCAGCTGTAGCCCTCTTGCTCATTCAGTAGGTTTTTTTTTAAGTTATTTTAGGTATGTTTGTGTGTGTGTGTGTGTGTGTGTGTGTGTGTTTGTGTGGTGTATATGTGAGCATACAGATGTATGAGTCCATGTGCATGAATGTAGGTGGAAGGAAGATGTAGATACCTTGAGACAGGGTCTCTCACTGACATTTTGGGTTGGCTGGTTGATTGAGCAAGCTCCCAGGATCCACATAGGATCTCCATCTCAGTACGCTGAGGTTACAGCCATGCATAGTTATGTACAGCCTTTTATGTGGGTGTGAGAATTTGAATTCTGACCCTCACAGTTGCACAGTAAGTGTTCTTGCCCACTAATCCATCCCCCAGTCTTTTATATGATGTTTCTACAATAAATCCCTCCTAAATTTTATTTTCTTTTAAGACATGGTTTTATGTAGTGTTGGTCTTGAACTCAGTGGGTAGCCTCAGATGAGCCTAAGCTCCTGATCCTCCTGCCTCTACTTCCCAAGTGCTGGGATTGCAGGAGTGCACTCAGTTAGTTGCCTTTTAGTTTGCAAGACTAAAAAAAAGTCTTTTAGAGATAGGGTCTATTCTATAGCTCTACTGGCCTAGAACTTAGGATCCTGCCTCAGCCTGTCATCTGCAGGATTCCAGGCATGAGATACCAAAGCCAGTTTAAATAAATTATTAAGTTTCAGTTTTTTAGTAAGGTACATGTAAAATGTCTCTAAATTGGAACATATTTTCTTGTCTATTAAGCGCATTCTTTATAATTTGTTGTCATTATTGTGTGTGTATGTTCCATGTGTGTACTTTTTTTTTTGAGACATGGTTTCTCTATGTGTAGCCCTGGCTGTCCTGGAACTCACTCTGCAGACCAGGCTGGCCTCAAACCCACAGATTTTCACCTGCCTCTGCCTCCAAAGCACCGGGATTAAAAGCATGTGCCACCACTGCCCACTCTGTATTTGTGTACGTTTATGTGTGTTTTGGAGCTAGAAGTCAGGTTGTCAGAGGTATAGAGCTGGAGTCTACCTGCTGAGCCATCTACACTGGCCAGTTTCTTAGATGTTTAAGTTCCAATATTTCAATGCTTTCTTTTTTATAATTCATTTGTTATGTGCATTGGTGTTTTGCTTGCATGTGTCAAAAAGTAAATAAATAAGTTCCAGGCCAGCTTGGGCTTCATGGTAAGACCTTGTCTGAAAAGAAAATAAATAAATAGAATGTAAAATGCTTTGGGCTGGGGGTATATCGTTCAGTTGGTAGATCATTTCCTCAGTATGCGCAAGGCCCTAGATTTGTTATTAAACTTGGGGGTCACAACTTGTAATCCAACTCAGGTCTGGCCACCTGTCTTCAGTAAGCTAATTTAAAGAGCCAAATTAAAGTGGAAAGCAGAAAGAGGTGACTTAGTCAATATGGCCAAACTGGGAAGAGAAACAAAGATCTCAACCCATGATTCTCTTCAGAATACCTTCATTTCTACCATCCTGGTCACAATTCCCCACTTTCTGTTTTTACACCATGATCTTGAGGTGTCTATGTCTGAAACAAAGGGATAAATGAAATGAAAGTAGGGATGAAAGCCAGAACATATTTAGTTTAGTGTGAGGCACCACACCTAATAATCATTTTTCGTGGCTCTTGGTTACTTTTGGAATGGGCTGGCACAAGCAACCCTATCTCACTGGTTTGAGACAGGTTCTCATCATGAGGCATGAAGCTGGCCTCAAATTTAGGACCCCCTTGTTTCATCTTCCCAGCTGTTGGGATTATAGGCAAGTGCTACCATGCTTACCATGACTTCATTTCAGTCTGACAGCCTCCCCAACCCCACCTCTGAGCAAATATTTTCTGAAGACATTGCTAATTGACCATCTGGTGGTTTGCTCTCCCTCTCCATAGTCCCATGGTGCCAGGGAAAGATTCATCCTGGTCGGTCTGATTTGGCAGATGTCACGGAGCTAGTGCTAATAAGTCTTACAGGCCTGATTTAAACAACTGAGGTAGAGAAGGAATGGCTCTTAGATCAGAAGTTCATTCTACTTGTCCTGTGGGCAATGTCCTAGTGTCTCAAAAGTGCCGTTCAGGTTCATTTGTCAAAAGCTGTGCTTCTGTAGAACGTTAACAGGCAGTTCACTTAAGGCTCTACAAAACACAGCTATCAGGTATTACAGACAGTTAACTATAATGCTATACAAAAACACCACGAGGGCCTGGACAGATGGTTCAGTTGTTAAGAGCACTGGATGCTCTTCCAGAGGACTCAAGTTCAATTTCCAGCATTCACATGGCAGATCACACCCATCTGTATTTCCAGTTCCCGGGGATCCACATGCCCTGGGGACCCACAGAAAGCAGGATACTATTACTAGCTGCCAAGATCTGAACTATTCCTACTGTCACCATGAGTCACATATCCTCTCCCTGAGCATGAGATACATCCCCCTTATAAAAGGTCAATCGGTCCTATCTTCTTCCCTCCACCCTCTCCCAGAGGCAGCCTCTGTATACCCCCTCCCAATAAACCCTCCACATGAGATCTGTCGCATGGTGTGACTTTACGGCATCTGTCACTTAGATCATAACATTTGATTTTAAGGGCACCAGAAATACATGTTGTGTACAGAAATGCATGATGGCAAAACATATACAAATAAATAATTTTTAAAAACCACACAGCCATCACAATTACACAGTTAGTAAAGCTAAATTTGAAAATTAAGCAACCAAATCCTAAATAGTGTCAGAAAAGAACTATATAGGAGTTAATATTTTTTAAGATTTATTTATTCTGTATACAATGTTCTGTCTGCATGTAGACCTACACACCAGAAAAGGGCAACAGATCTCACTAAAGATGGTTGTGAACCACCATCTGGTTGCTGGAAACTGAACTCAGGGCCTCTGGAAGAGCAGCCAGTGAGTGTTCTTAACCACTGAGCTATCTCTCCAGCCTCTAGAAGTTATTTTTTGTTGTATTGTTTTTTAAGACAGTTTCTCTGTTTAGCCCTGGCTTTCCTGGAACTCACTCTGTAAAGCAAGCTGGCCTTGAACTCAGAGATCTGTCTGCCTCTGCCTCTTGAGTGCTGGGATTAAAGATGTGGGCCACTACCACCCACTTCTAAAGCAACATAGAAATATCTTTGGTATAGTAGATTAAACCAGAATGTAGAAATATATATCTGTGTAATAGCCCTAGCTATCCTGGACTTGCTTTGTAGAACAGGCTGGCCTCAAACTCACAAAGATCCTCCTGCCTCTGTCTTCTGAGTGCTAAGATTAAAGGCATGTGTCACCACACCTGGTTGAATATAAAATTTTTAATGATATTTTAAAAAAGATTTTATGTGTTTTATGTATAAGTGCTCTTTCTGCATAAATGCCCGCACACCAGAAGAAAATATCAGATTTCAGTATAGATGGTTGTGAGCCATCATGTGGTTGCTGGGAATTGAACTCAGGACCTCTGGAAGAACAGACAGTGCTCTTAAGCTCTGAGCCATCTCTCCAAGCCCAATGCCATTTTTTTTAAGTCTGTAAGACAAGCCATTTTACAGAGTGGAAGAGTCTCCAAAAGCTCACAAGCATCCATTTTAAGCCAAGAGAAATTGGTTTCAGGAGCCAGTTACTAGAGGAACTAAAGGGGAAAAAAATTATCCAAGGTCCAATACAGCATGAAGAGTCCATTGTTTGAATTATTTGCTCATTTAAGGGGCACAGTTCTATCTAGCTGTGCCAGTGGGAGGACTTTTCTTGTCAGTGCTCCATAATCCATGATCTCCGTGAGCTGGCTGTCTTTCTCATCCAGGTGCTGTGATGTCACTTCTTGCATCTTTTCATCCCCAGTACAGTAAGGTTAGGGTATTCATTCAGTCTGGCACCAGGGCAAAGGGAAGCAGGGCATGCTCTGATCTGCTGTGTCCATTGCTCAGGCTGGCTCTGGCCGGCTCTGGCTGGATGCAGCTCTGGTCATTGTATCTTCTTAAGCTGTACCCGGCTGCTACACAGTTCTTGCTCTGAGGAACAGCACTTGCTGATTATTGTGTGTAAATATATAAAGTTTACACACACATCCCAACGTGTTTCCAGTCAGATACGCAGGGTAGTAAATGTACTGTAGTCAACTCAAAACAGTGGTTTTCAAAGCAGTCATTTGAAGACTGTAACACAAATGGAACCTTAAATAAAGCTAGAGTTTAACACAATTTCCTAAGTAGTCAAAGGTTTGAAATACAAAGAGAAGAATGTAAAATAAAATAAAATAAAATAAAATGTTTTTAACAACAACAAAAAAATCTTGTTTTATGTTCACCACAGAGAACAAAACAATTCCTTTCAGAAGGCGGCTTGAAACCACTAAGGGATGTGTGCATATTGTCTCCAGTAGATAAATACCATGCAAAGCACAGATTCTTTAAAAAACAACCACCTTCATGTATCCACCATATATTAAGAGTTAAAGTTAAAGGAGCTCTCCTTTATTTTTTTTCCATTTCTTTTCTTTCCTTTTCCAGACAGGGTTTCTCTGTGTAGCCATACCCAGCTAAGAGTTGTCCTTTTAATAGAAATAACTAGATGAAGTTTACAGAACTTGGAAAATGAAAGCTTTCAAAATTGCTTGAGTGTTGTCTCCAAAACCACACACTCATTGAGATGAGAACTCAAAACCGAGATATTAGCTCTTAGGGAAGAACAATCAAAAGTAGATAGTATGAAGCACAGAGAAGGGATTTAAAGAAACTGGATTTATAAGAAATCTATAAGAAAGTTTCTGTTCAATTTGAAGTAGACAAACGGGCCACATTCACTTTTGCTCACCTGTAGGGCTCTCTCTCCTTCATAAATGCTATAAAAGAAGATGGTAACTACCCACGGAGAGTCTTCCATTTGTTTAATTTCCAAAAGCAGCTTCTTGCAACCTTAATTCATCAGGGGCACACTCTACCTGATTGACGCATAACTGAAGCGTCAATCAGGTAGAGTGTTTTTAGTTTATATAATACATGCAGCTCAGGTGGCAAATTGACAAGCAGATTGAAACAGAGGGAAAAAGACACAGCATTACAGTTGTCTTCTTCTTTGTGTGTGTGTTGGGGGGAGGGGGAGGGAAGTTCAAGTCAAGGTTTCTTTGTAGCCTTAGCTGTCCTGGACCTCACTTGGTAGATCTGGCCAGTCTTGAACTCAGAGATTTGCCTGCTACCTCTACCCCAAAAGTGCTGGGATTAAAGGCATGTGCCATTGCCACCTGGTATCATCAAAATCTTTAATACACAAGATGATTACCAGGAAGTGCTGTCTATTTTAACACCAACTTTTCTAACAAGTCCAAGTCTCCACAGGAATATAACTATTTGAACAAAATGGAGGAATACTCCGGCAAAGGCAGCTAATTTTCTATTTAAAAAAAAACCTAAAAAACAAGCTATCAAACCGACTTGACAATGAAATTTTCAGCTATATCACAAGAGCAGCTTCTCAGAAAATATGAACATTGAGCTCAGTAATGTAACAAACAGACTCTGAGTGTAACATTTCACCTCTGTGAATGATACTGTTGGTTTTTTATTTGTTTTTGCCTTTGTTTTTCCAGACAAGGTTTCTTTGTGTAGCCTTGGCTGTCCTGGACTCACTTGGCAGACCAGGCTGGCCTCAGACTCACAGAGATCTGCCTCCTGGGTGCTGGGACTAAAGGCATATGCTACCACTGCCTTCACCAGCTTCATTCAAACATTTTTAAGGCATGGCAATCATGATTATCAGTGCATAATGAGTTGAAAACAAAAAGCCAAAAGTGAAGTGGTGAGGGTTTCCTCATCAAAAGCTCCAGGGACAGAGACACACGCACACACTGCTGTCTTAGGAATTGTTTACGGAAGCCCAATCAGCTTTGGTCTAGTAAAGACTCTAGTAAAGACACTATTTTCATGGTTATATAAACCATGGTATTGAGATCTGCCTATTCCAAATGGTTCCACCGAACCACAGAGGCTCGAGAGAGACTCTATTTTCCTGTCACAAGGAGGCAAAGACAGGAGGAGCTCTGTGAGTTCAAGACCAGCCTGATCTACACAGTAAATTCCAAGCCAGCCTGGACTTAAACAGAGACCCAATCTCAACAGCACCGTTCCACCCAAAAGAAAGTGGAAAAGAAAAGGGAGATTTATTCAATGTGACCACACATGGAAGGGGGACAAAGAAATAGATCTTTGGAGATCAAATTTTAAATAGAGGGCCAAGGCTATGTACGTCTAAGCAGTCCAGGCCAAGTTGCGGCCCTGCCCACCCACCAACAACTGTCTTCATTCCATCCTAATAGGAAGTCTGACCACTTGTTAGAACTGCTGGAAATCTCTTTCTGGGAGATAAGAGTCCCTTCTGGCTAGTATCCTTTTAGATGAGATTTCTGGAAGTTGGAAAGAATAATCATTTTAGAGGGTTCTTTGTTTCATCAGACTAAAAAACACAAGGTTCTCTGTGTTTTTTCTGCCAGAGCCATTACAGGTTCAGTTCCCAATATTACAAAAAATGTTTCATTTCTGCCAGAGCCATTACAGGTTCAGTCTCCAATATTACAAAAAATATAAAATCTTAGAGCTAAGAACTGTCAAAAATTCAAACTCCCCTGGGAGAGTTCTGTGGAGAGCTGCTTGTTCCTCAAGCTGCTTTGTTACTGAGTATTCAGTGAAAAACATGTTTTCACCCTGGCTTTCACCAGAGATAACAGGATATATAGCCAAGTTCCTTAAAACTTGTTTGTGTGACCTTGGACCATAACTGCCACAGGGAAATAGTTTAAGAAGACAAATTTGGGAGCTGGTGAGATGGTTCAGATGTTAAGAACACTGGCTGTTCTTCCAAAGGTCCTGAATTCAATTCCCAGCAACCACATGGTGGCTCACAACCATCTACAATGAGATCTGATGCCCTCTCCTGGCATGCAGGCACATATGCAGGCAGTATAATATATAAATAATAAATCTAAAAATAAAAAAAAAAAAGAAAGAAAACAAGTTTGGCAGTTCCATGAACTTTTTTCTTGTATTGATGTGACTTGTTTTTGTTTTGCCTATAAGAAGGTATTGTGGAATAAACTAGTGCTGTAGTCTTACTGAAAGCCCTCTTGGGCTGATGCCATGTGTACTGTGACTTGCTTTAATTATTTCAGTCTTCACGCCCCACTCAGGTACTGTTGGACTCTGCCAGCAGGCTCCTGCAACAGCTCCATCCACCCCTTTTTTGCTCCCCGTTAGGATGAGCCCCTAATTAAGCTAAACTTATGTCCACCTACAAAATTTTGCTCAAAATAATACATTTTTGTACTAAAAATTAGTGTTTCAAAAATGAGAGCTATGGTATAGAAGTAATAGAATTAAAAGGAAATAGAGCTCAATATGGGGGCAACTATTTTCAGGTCTTTACAGCTCCAAGTATCCCTGACTAAAAGAAATTACAAAGTCAAAAGTAAAACCTAATTATCCCAATTCAAAAATCTTGGGGGCCCGGAGAGATGGCTCAGAGGTTAAGAACCCTTGCTGCTGTTCTTCCAAAGGTCCTGAGTTCAATTCCCAGCAACCACATGGTTTCTCATAACCATCTATAGTAAGATCTGGTGTGCAGGCAGAATGTTGTATAAATAATAAATAAATATTTTTTAAAAAATCTTGGAATTTGGGCATGGTGGTACACACCTGTAATCCGAGCACTCAGAGGAGGCAAAGGCAGAAGGATCACCGTGAGTTCAAGACCAGCCTGGGCTACAAAGTGAATTCCAGGATAGCCAAGACTACACAGAGAAATCCTGTCTTGAAAAAAAAAAAAGAAAAGAAAAGAAAATGGAATAGTAAAATTGACCTTGGTATTCAAGTCTTAAAGGTCAAAGCCAAAAAAGATAAAAGGACTGAAAAGACAGCCAGTATTTTGGCCCTCATCTTCAATGCTCAGCTAGAGTTCAGATACCAGAACCCTTTCTAAAAGGACCAGCCAATTCATGGGAGTCATCACTTTAGAGATATGCTAAAAATTCCAAAAAAAAAAAAGCAGACGCCTCACTTACTCATTAATCAAATCCCACCTGACTCAGTGACTTGTGTGTGATGTCTTTTTTAAAAAAAGGTTTGTTTTATTTAGGGGGAAGAAGAGATGACTCAGTAGGTAAAAGCACATGTTGCTCTTGCAAAGGACCCAGGATGCATAAGGTGGCTCAAAACCATCTGTAACTTCAACTCCAAGGCATCCCGTGACTTCTGACTTCTGAGGGAAGCAGACATTCAACACACTGTCCATAGTTACATATAGGCCAAGCACTCATCCACATAAGATAAATAAATATTAAAATTCTGGGAACCAAATCCAGGTGCGATACAAGAGCAGTTTGAGGGCTCTTATACTGAGCCATCTCTCCAGCCCCTGACTTGACATGTCTTATACAAAGCCTAAGTCTAACAGACCCTTGGTACTTCACCCCATCTGGCTGGGATTAAGAAGGGCAAATGGAGTCATAAATTCTACCTAATAAGACAGTGAGTTGCCATTACCTACTCATATATGCTCCCAAACAAATGACCCATGGACACAAGGCCAGGAAATTTAACTGTTATAAAAGGACCCCATTTCCTCTTGGGGTATAATTCTGAGAATTTCCCTGCTTTGTTTCTGTGGTGTATATTCTTTTTCTTTTCACTTTATATTTTTTTATTTGAGACAGGATCTCATCCTGATGCGACTTAGTAAGTGGGGGTGGGTGAGTGGGTAGATATTCCCCTTATTTGAGGAATCAAGAGTGGGAATGGGGGAAGAGGAAGGGAAGGTGGAACCTGGAAGAGAGAAGGGAGGGGGCTACAACTGGGATGTAAAATGAATTAATTAATTTTGTAAAAGGACAGGATCTCATGTAGCCCAGACTGATCTTAAACTCATAGTGTAGCCCAGTAATGCTGGGACTATAGATTTTAATTAATTATTTTTTTATTAATTACAGTTTATTCATTTGGTATCCCAGCTGTGCCCCCCTCCCTTATCCCCTCCCAATACCACCCTCCCTCTTCTACTCCCATGCCTTTCTCCCAGTCCACTGATAGCCCTCAGGGGGAGGTGATTAAAGAACCAGCCACTGAGTTCACATCAGAGACAGTCCCTGTTCCCATTACTAGGAAACCCACTTGGATACTGAGCAGCCATGGGCTATATCTGTGCAGGGGTTCTAGGTCATCTCCATGAATGGTCCTTGGTTGAAGCATCCATCTCAGAAAAGATCCCTGTCCCAGATTGTTTTGGTTCTCTTGCTCTCCTTGTGGAGCTCTTGTCCCCTCCAGGTCTTTCTATCTCCCCCTTCTTTTATATGCTTACCTGCACTCTGCCCAAAGTTTGGCTATGAGTCTCAGCATCTGCTTTGATACCCTGAAGAGTAGAGTCTTTCAGAGGCCCTCTGTGGTAGGCTACTTTCCTGTTCCCTGTTTTATCCCTCTTCTGATGCCCATCCCGTTCACCTTTCTGAATGAGGATTGATCTTACCCAGGGTCCCCCTTCTTGCTTAGTTTCTCTAGGTGTACAGATTTTAGTATGTTTATTCTATAGTATATGTCTAATACCCACTTATAAGCGAGTATATATCATGTGTGTCTTTTTGCTTCTGGGATATCTCACTCAGGATGATCTTTTCTAGTTCCCCCCATTTGCCTGCAAATATCATGATTTCTTCATTTTAATTGATTAGTAATATTCCATTGTGCAAATGTACCACAATTTCTGTATCCATTCTTCAATTGAGGGACATGTGGGCTGTTTCCAGTTTCTGGCTATTACAAATAATGCTGCTACAAACATGGTTGAGCAAATGTCCTTGTATACTTGAGCATCATTTGGATATATGCCTAGAAGTGGTATAGCTGAGTCTTGAGGTAGCACTATTCTTGTCTGAGAAAGCACCAGATTGATTTCCAAAGTGGTAGTACAAGTTTACATTCCCACCAGCAATGGAGGAGGGTTCCCCTTTCTCTACATTCTCTCCATCATGTGCTGTCACTTGAGTTTTTGATCTTAGCCATTCTGATGGTATAAGGTGAAATCTCAGGGTCATTTTGATTTGCATTTCTCTGATGACTAAGGATGTTGAGCATTTCTTTAAGTGTTTCTCTGCCATTCAATATTCCTCTATTGAGAATTCTCTGTTTAGTTCTGCACCCCATTTTTTTAATTGGATTACTTGATTTGTTGCTGTTTAACTTCCTGAGTTCTTTATATATTCTGCATATTAGCCCGCTGTCAGATATAAGGTTGGTGAAGATCCTTTCCCACTCTGTAGGCTGTTTTTTTGTTCTGACGACAGTGTCCTTTGCTTTACAGAAGCTTTTCAGCTTCATGAGGTCACCAACCCCAGTTTAAACAGTGCTAGGATTCGAATCCACAGCAACACCCCCAACCTGATATTAAAAGTTTTAATTTTATTTCTATTTTGTTTTGCTTTGTTTTGAGTCATGGCTTCGCTTCATAGCCCTGGTTGGCCTGGAACTCACAAAGATCTGTCTGTCTCCACCTCCTAAGCACTGTTACTACTGTGTGCAAGACCCAAAGAGACCTTAGAGCATCACTAGCCTCTCTGCAGCTTACATGGTTCTGAGCAGCACCATCATCATTCCCAGGTATGACAATGTGATTATGAAGATGTGACCTACAATATCTGCACAGACTGGTGTCCTGCCTTCTATGATGGTCCTCCCTACTCCCCATGTACCCCTCACAAAATCTCTTGGGCCTCTCCTGGTAACATTCAGACCATGTTTTATTTTGATGCTTCTACCAGGCACACTACAAAGAACAGCCAGAAAGAAAGAATGTAGCATATACACTCCAGGAGGGTGGGTGGGGGGCGCTTTGCAAAAAACAGGAGGAAGGGACCAAGGACCGAGAAGGGGTTCCACTGTAATACCTCTTTATTTCTTTTTTTTGTGTGTGTGTGTGTGTGTGTGTGTGCGTGTGTGTGTGTGTTTGTTCTTGTTTTTTTTTTTTTTTTTTTGAGAAAGGATTTTTTTTCCTTTTTCTTTTTTTTTTTTTTTCAAGACAGGGTTTTTTGCCCAGCACTCTGGAGGCAGAGGAAGGCAATTACTGTGAGTTCAAGGCCATCCTGATCTACACAATGAATCCAGGACAGCCAAGGCTACACAGAGAAACCCTGTCTTGAAAAAAAAAAAAAAAAGGATCCAGCAGATGCTAGGGATATAGCTCAAAGAGAGAATGCAAAAGGCACTGGGTTGAGTCCCCAGCTTTGCTGTCTTTGTGTGTCCCCCCATTCTATACCAAGAAAAAAAAAGTTAGTATAAGATGCCATTTTTCTCAGGCCTGTTCCACACTACCTTCATCATGTGGGAGAAAACAAAGCCCCTTGAGTATGAGGACTGTGGTTCTGTGTCCATACTTATTTATGGTGTGACCTGGGGAAAAGGTGCTATGTGGGCATAATGGCAGAAGAGTAAATGATCTGTCCTTGGGGGGGGGTTGCTACTACATCTGCCTTGTTATAAAAAGGTTTTTAAAATGCTGTTTTAGGGTGGTACAGAGATGGCTCAAAGGTTAAGAGCACTGGCTGCTCTTCCAGAGGGACCACGGTTCAACTCCCAGCGACCACATGGCAGCTCACAATTGTCTGTAATTACAGTTCCAGGGAATCTGACACCCTCACACACACATACATAGAAAGAGGCCAAACACCATCGCACATTTAAAAAAAAAAGTGTATCCCTTTAATCCCAGCACTCAGGAGGCAGAGGCAGGCATGTTTCTGTGAAGCCAGCCTGGTTTTCAAAGCTAATTCCATGACCGCCAGGTCTGTTATATAGAGAAACCTTATCTCAGGTTGGGGTGGGGCAAAAAAAAAAGCTGTTTTAGATTTACTTTATATGTGTGGTCATTTCACCTCCATGTATGTCTGTGTGCTCTATGATGGCCCAGTGTCTATGGAGATCAGAAGAGGGTGTAAGATCCTCTGGATCTGGGGTTCACAATAGTTGTGGGCCACCATGTGGATGCTGGAAACCAAACCAAACCCCTCTGCAAGAAGAGTAGGTGCCCTTAACTGCTGAGCCATCTCTCCAACTCCTAATATAAGTTTTTGGGTTTTTTGTTCCTTTGTTTGTTTGTTTTTCCTGAACTCACTTTGTAGACCAGGCCTGCCTAGGCCTTCCTGAGCCCTGGAATTAAAGGCATGCGTTACCACGCCAAGCTTATAAACTCTAATGGAAAGGGCTAGTGAGTTGGCTCAGCAAGTAAAGGCACTTTCCACTGAGTCTAACTATTTGAGTTCAATCCATAGGACCAACTTGGTAGGACCAACTTGGTAGAACCAAGTCCTGAAAGTTGTCTTTTCACTTCCACACTAACACCATGGCACCATGCATCTATACACAACACACATAAAAAAAGTTTATACTGGGCCAGGTGGTGGTGACCTATGCCTTTAATCCCAGGGAAGCCAAGATAGGTGGATCCCTGAATTCAAGGCCAGCCTGGTTTACAGAGTGAATTCCAAGACAGCCAACATTATGCGGAGAAACCCTGTCTTGAAAACACCCAAAAAAATGCTAAAAATTTATACTTTTTATAAACTGTGGGTGCTGGTGTCAACACTCAAAATTGCATAAAAGCCAGGCATGGTGGTTCAAGACTGCAATCCCGGCACTATGAAAGTAGACAGGAGAGGATCAGGAATTCAAAGTCATTCTCAGCCACAAAGCAAATCGGAAGGCAGCCTGGAATACTATTATGTATGAAAATGTCATATATAGTTTTCCCATAACAAACTGGACTCTTTGAATTTGTTATTGGTTAAAAAAAAAGTGTGTTTTGGGCCATCTTTTTTCATGCATTTTTTTAAAACTGTTATCTCGGGCCACCCTTATCACAAGGCCAGCATGTCCAATCAGGAATGCAGCAGCTCCTGGGAAAACGGCCCACTCCTCCAGGCTCAAAATGCTTATGCAAAGAAAACATATTTGAAGACTGGGAATAGTGTCACACAATTGTAAACTACGCTTTCAGGAGGCAGAGGCAGGAGGATCATTGCAAGTTCTCCTTCCAATAGGCCAGGTAAGTTCTGTGTTAGCTAGGGCTACATAAAAAGACCTTGTCACAAAAGAGAAAAAGAAAAGAGAAAGAAAGAAAGGAAAAATGGGGGGGGGGGGCAGGGAAGACAGGCACCCGCAGCTAATGAAAAACCATAGACCCCCAACCTTCTCCTGGTAAATCCTGCATGAAAAAAAAAGGAGAGTTGGCTGAAACTCCGGCATGAGGAAGGGTTTTGAAGGAAGATTTTGAGTTCAGGGCCAGCCTATACTATGTATTGAAAACTAAAATAAAAAAAGAAAGGAAAGAAAGGAAGAAAGAAAGAAAGAAAGAAAGAAAGAAAGAAAGAAAAAGAAAAAGAAAGAAATAGAAAAGTGGAAGGGGCAAAAGCATTGATGATGCCTCTAATTCCAGTCCTTGGGAGTATTACACAGGATTGAGGTCATGGCTACATAGTGAGTTTCAGCTACACTTGGGCTACAATGAGACCTTGTTGGGGGTGGAGGTGAGGTGTAAAAGATGGACTCTTGGTTTACAAACCTGGCCTGGTGTCTAACTCAGAATGGCACTCTATTCATATTTTCTCCCCCTTGTTCAATTCATATTTGCTTGAAGTGTCCCGTTCTGTGATTTGACGGCATCCACAATGTCATTACCTAGTAACTGCTATTTACCATAATTCTTTTTTTTTTTTTTGTACTCTTCTAGTATAGAAAATATTTTGGAAGATGAATTGTTGTACTAACTTGCTATAAAAGCTGATTTGTGTCAGATCTGGTGGTGTAGACCTCCAATTCTACCATTTGAGGTGGGGGGTGGGGAGCAGAAGCATCACTTGCTTAAGCAGTGAGTTTGAGGCTATTTCAAACCAAAGGCATCCATTAGTTTGAAAATGATGTATCTTTCTCAGTTGGAGCTGTGGGTCTTAGTCATTGTTACTTGAATAGTGGCGCTGGAATTCTTAACATTTTGACATTGGGGTAGGGTTGAGATTGTTGGGTGTCAACAGTATTGGTATCATATATATTCTGTACTTCTTGGTAATTTAAGAACAGTTTTTAAAAAAATAAATGATTTGTTAATTTTTATGATCATTGGTGTTCTACCTGATTGTATGTCTGGGTAAGGGTGTCAGATCCTTTGGAACTGGAGTTACAGACAGTTGTGAGGTACCATGTGGGTGCTGGGAATTGAATCCCAGGTCCTCTGGAAGAGCAGGCAATGATCTTAATTGCTAAGACATCTCTCCAGCCTCCAAAAGTCTTTTTTTTTTTGAGACAGGATCTCTCTGTATAGTCCTGGCTGTCCTCAAGTTCACTATGTAGGCCAGGCTGGCCTTGAACTCACAGAGATCTTTTGCCTTATGGGTACAAGAATTAAAGCTGTGTGCCAGCATGCCAGGCCAAAAAAAAATTGTTTTTAAAGATAAGAGGTAGAGAATAGAACAGGCTCATGATACAAAAATTAATATTGAAAATAAAGATCTGGTGCTGAAGAAGTGGCTCGGGGGTTAAGAGCACTTGCTACTTTAGTGGAGATTCCAAGTTCAGTTGCCAGCACCACATTAGGCAGCTCACAACTGTCTGCAACTCTAGTTCTAAGGAATACAATGGCCTCTTGTAGCCACTGCATGCACATGGTACTTGTTTACACTCAAGAGGATGCATGTGTGTGCATGTACACACACACACACATTTAAAAAATCTAATATAAAGAAAATATTCATAATTATCAGGGTCAGAGTCTAGGCCCTAGCATCCTGAGTAATCTAAGCTTAGCCATCCATCCTCCATGTGCTTACTAGCGAATCAAGTATTAGTGAGAAGCAGAGAAAAGAGATTTATTAAATGTGGCCACATTAGGGAAAGAATAAAGAGGTCTAGTTACCTTGTTTCCCACCCCTGCTAAGTAGATCTTTGAGGGTCGTGACAAGAGGTTTGGGTTTAAATAGAATGCAAGAGCATGTATAACTAAGCAGTTGTGGTCCAATGTATAGCACTGCTCATCATTGACACATGGCTCTAGCCTCTCTGGTAAGGTGGTCTGATGACCTATGAGAGCTATGTGAAACTCTTTTGAGGAAACAAGCTGCTCCTTTAGCTGTTATTAGAGTCCCTGCCTTTTCCTTCACCTGGAGTGAGGGTCGTGGGAAGTTGAACATGGTAGTATACGCCTTTAACCCCAGCACTCTGAGAGACAGATGTATCTCTATGAGTTCAAGGCCAGTCTGGCCTACAAAGTGATATCAGGACAGCCAAGGCTACAGAAAGAAATCTTGTCTCAAAAAACAAAAAAAAAAAAAACAAAAACTAGAGAGAGAGAGTCCCCTGGGAAAATTCCAGTTTATTTGACTCCATATTTTCAACAGCTTGATAATAGAAGAAAGGGCACAAGTGTCTCTCTTTAGACATACAAGCAGGCAAATCACCAATGCACATAAAATAAAGATATAGTGAAAAAAAATAGGTGGCCCCATGTGGTGGCACATAACTTTCATCCCAGCATTCTAGGAGGCAGAGGCAGACAGATCTCTGTGAGTTTAAGGACAGCCTGGTCTAAAAAGTGAGACCAGGACAGCCAAGGATACGTAGTGAAACCATTTCTCAGAAAACAAACAACAAAAAAAGAATATCTCAGCCTCTGCCAGGATGGTTACAGTCAGAGCTGGGCATGGTGGTTGCATGCCTGTGGTCCCAGCACTTGGGAGGCTGTGGCAGGAAAATGTTCTGTTTGAGGCCAACCAGGACTACATTGAGATCTTGTCTCAAATAATAGCAATAATCATAATGGCTTCTTTTCTGTATCTTTTGCTTCTTACAGAAAGAAAACCACACAAAAGCAAAGGGAATAAACTTCTGAAGAGAATTAAAGCTGTTTTCAGTGCTGAGGTCTGAACCTCACAAATTCTAAGCAACTGTTCTATCACTGAGCTACACTCCTAGTCCTTTCACTTTTGTGTATACATGTTTATCCTTAATTTTTGAAACTATAAACTGAGGTCATCCCCTACTTACTATTTGTAACCACCTAGGACTTTTTGGTTTTGCTTGTTTGTTTTGTTTTTTTAGCGATAAGGTTATTCTCTGTAGCCCTGGCTGTCCTGGAACCCACTCTGTAGACCAGGTTAGCCCCCAACTCAGAGATCGGCCTGCCTCTTCTGGGATTAAAGTTGTGTGCCACCCTCTCTTTTTCTTAAAACAACAACAACCTCCCAAAACAAACAAAAACAAAACCCAAGAAACAAAACCATACATATTTATTTTTGTAATTTGGATTATAAATTGAAAATGGGCCCAAATGGAAGAATTAAGGGTTAGAGAGATGGCTTGGCAGTTAAGAACAGTGGCTGCTTTGCCAGAGGACTTGGGTTCAGTTCCCAGCACTCACATGGTGGTTCCCAACTATCTGTAACTCCAGCTCATGGGGCATCCAATGCCTTCTTCTGTTCTTTGTAGGTACCAGAATATAGGAAAGGCAGGAGCAAGCTGATTTCTATGAGTTCAAGTCCAGCCTCATCCAGATAGCAAGTTGCAGGCCTTGTCTCAAAAACAAAACAGAAAATTAGAAAAAGCAAGAATTCGAAGAGCTATAAAAAAATAACTAGTGGCTTTAAAGGGTTAATTAGCTTTGACCTGACACTAAAAAAAAAAAAAAAAAAAAAAAATTGCATTTTGTTAGAAAACAATTACAGCCAATAGTATAGACCACTGGGAACAGAACAATCACAGTTGCTTTATTCATTGATATGGCTGTTTTAATTAAATTTGTTTTTTCTGTATGTGAATGTTTTGCCTGTATTCATACCATACGGGTGTCTACATGAGACAAGGGCATTAGATCACCTGGAACTGGAGTTATAGATGTTCGTAAGCTCCTATGTGGTTGCTGAGAATGCAACCCAGGTCTCTACTTTCATTTTTTTTTTCAGACAAGATCTCATGTATGCTAGGTTGGTCTCAAACTCATTATGTAGCTAAGGATGACCTTGAACTCCTGATACTCCTGCCTCCATCTTGAGAATTGAGATTACATGTAACACTATGTCCATCTCTGCGGTTCATTTGTTGTTCTTTTTTGAGACAAGGTTTCCCTATGTAACCTTGGCTGTTTTGCACTTGTTTTGTAGATGAGGCTGGCCTTGAACTCACAGTGATCCTCCTGCATCTGCCTCCCTGAGTGCTGGGATAAAAGGTGTGCACCAGCACTGTCCCGCTTATTTTCTTTCATCATTAAATAATAACAACAACAAATATTAAATTTCATTGGTTGCTGCAAACTAGTCACCCTACTGGGCTGTAAGGCACTAGAACACATTCATCCTCCCTTCCCAAACTCTAATGACCATTATTCTAGTCTTCCTTCTATGTAATCAATTTTTTTTTACCATTTCTAAGAAACCACTGGTGTTTGGCAGTGAAGGAAGTGGATATGTTCATCACCTCAGTTCAACCATTATATATTATGTCTGTACTAAATGATCATGCTGTGCCATAAATATGAATAATTGTTATGTCTGGATAAGAAATAATTCTTGAGATAATAATCAACAGTTTTACACCAAAGTCAAACACATGACTCCTTGGTCAGGTTTTGGCTGCTGCTTCTTTCTGTGGTAGTGCTACCGAGGTAAGTTTTATTGTATCCCACCCTGGTAAACTCCAGTCTGAAAAAGGCCCAGATAACCTAGTGCTGTGGCTTGACTCAAACAGAGGCTCTATAACCTCAAAACATGCCAGGAGGGAGAGGGAACAGTCAAGGAAGGATTCAGGGAAGAGAGGACATTGGCATAGGTCTCAAATAAGAAGCCTGACAAAGAAGACACTTCAACCGGGGACACCCCCCCTCCCGCCTCCTGTACTTGGCTCCCCCAAGCCTAGCCTGGCCCCCGCTGATTCCCTTATCTATGCCTTCCAAGCTGCCTCCCTGCTGGCTGAAGTGTGGCCACAGACTTCTGGGCCTTCACCCCCTCCACAGGGATGGGGGAGGGAATAGGGTGATGACTGGCCTCAGAGGCACCCTACTCCCCACCCTTCATTTCCTTTACTGAGTCCTTTGTAGCCTTCAGGAATGAAGAAATGGGATGTGAGTCTGGCACCACACCATTTTATTGGACATGTCTCTAGCCTTCCAGTCCCAATCAGGCTCCCCCATACATCACCCCCAGGCTCCCAGCTTCTGCCGCCAATGGTACTGAACGGTGATGAAAATGAGTATTTACAAAATATAGCATTTATGATGTGCCAGGCAGGCACTGTGCAGATGGGTTACATTTGGTGTAGGGTAAGGAAAGCCTATGATTATAGCCATTTTCCAAGTGAAGCAGCCAAAGCACAGAGGAGGATGACTTGCTAAGAAACTAGGCAGTCAATCGGTGTGAGAGTTGAAACCAGAGGCCTTTGGATAGTCTAATTTCTGTGGCCCTACTCTTGTCTGGCAGGTGAGAGTGGTGATCCACCACAAAGACCGGAAAAGATGCACTAAAACTATGCAGGAAGAGTACTTAGCATAGCACCTGAGTTCTGCCAACACACACTATTTATGAGTGTTTTCCCGCTGGTAAAAGCTCTAACTGAATCAGGTGCTGGGATGTAGCACTGTTGGCAAGGTGCATGCCTAGTGTATGCAAGGCCCTGAATTACATTCCTAACGTGGGGTTAAGGATGAGAACTCAAGGTTGTTATTCTTAGAATGAGAATTGGTTAGTGTTAAGGCTGTGGATACAGCTCCGTAATAAAGCTCTTGCCTAGCATTCAAGATTCAGTCCCATCCCTAGCATTACAAAAATAAGAACGGTTTTTGATTAGACTTAAGACAGTGTTAGCTAACCACTGCTCTTAGCATTAGACTCAGCACTAAAGCTCATATCTATTAGAGTTGGTATTAGTATTGCTATTGGTGTCAGCACATTGGTAGCATCACAGCTAGAATTCACAGCAGTGCTAGTTGGGAAGGGAGGGGTACTGGCATTGATATCTCTGTATTGAAGCCAGCCTGGTCTACAAAGCCAAGGCTACACAGAGAAATCACATCTTGAAAAACAAAGATGAACATTTACTTGGAGATTTCAAATTACTTGGAGATTTCACAAGTACTCAATAGAAAAAATAGAATACGTGATATATTGCAAACTCAAATTTAATCAGTTGGACCACTTAACATGGATTCAAATTCATTCATTGTCTTCAATAAAGAAGTAGTTGTCACTGTTACTCCATAAGTAACTCCATCTAGGTTCTAGTACCTGGGTGTGCTGGTGGAAAATGGTGGGCTAGTTCCAGATCCAGAATCTGTGTCCTTTCTTGGTAAACAGGAGTCCCCAAAGGAAAGTGACACCCAGCAGGAGTTAAAGAAGCCTCCCACTTTTAAAGCCTATGTAGACAACGGCTTTCAGAGAAAAAAGATGACAAGATTAAGTCCTGTGGAACCAGCTGGTAGGCAGGTTGACCCTCCTGATTCCTAGTTCCATCCTTGCCTTTCCCTCAGTGGTTCTCAGCCTCCCCCACTATACAATGAATGGTTAGTAGGAGAGGCCTATCCTATGGCTTTCCAGGCTAGAAAGTCCTTACTAGGATCCAAATGCAGTGCAGTGTGTGCGTGTGTGCGTGTGCGTGTGTGTGTGTGTGTGTGTGTCGATTTGATGCAGAAATGCTGCTCAAAATCTACATGAAGGTTGGTGTGGGGGTGTGAGGTGAGGCACCAGTGGGGCAAGAGAAAAAGGTAAGGATGGATTGTAAGCACCCAGTGACCAGGGTTGGAGGGGTGTCCCCTCAATGTAGGCTGACATCAGAATGACAAAGATCACATCAGCCACATCATCAACACCACGGCTACCAGCACAGTGAGACCCCTCTCCAGGGCTCATACATACTCTCAGACTTCGGCTCTGAGTCTCTCTTTCCCTCTCTACAACATTGGTTTTGTTTTCCTTCTTCCTGTCTCCATCTCTGCCCTGGACTTTTGTCATTTCCAAGTTTTTCCTTCACCTTCTGTCCATCTCTGCCTCATGTTGTCTCTTAATCTCTCTCTACCTGTTCATTTCAACATCTCAAGCTCTCTGAATCTGTCTCTCTCTTTTCTAGGTGCCCTCCCTCTACCTCTTTTCACTTCTCTGTCTCCACATTTTCATCTCTTTCCCTAGATCTTTGTTCCTGCCTCTGCCTCTCCCCGTCTTTCACTTACTATCCCTCCTTGCTAGCTATCTTATTCCAATCTTAAGGGACTCACAGGGGAGTCCACTCTGGGTGTCACCTCAGTTTCCCGCCTCTAACGTATGGCGGGCAAGAAGTTGAGGCACTGTCCCTGTGTGCATTCCCCACCCTGCCCCCCAACCCCAAGACAGCCTGTTACTGCGGCACCAACAGCCACAGTCGCCTCCATCTGATAAGACTTATCTGCTGCCCCAGAGCAGGCCATAGCTGGCGTAAGCCCCAGGCACAAGCCTCAAGCCCCAAGCACTAAAGAAATGTACCCTTACTCCGCCAGTCTTGGCCTAGTCCCGCAGACAGGTTCATAGAGGTGGCCCACAGGCTTAGGTTGAAATGTTCTAAACCTCTGAGTGAGCCTCATTCTTCTCACCTGCAGAATGGGTACAGATACATCTTCCTCTCCTGGCATCCAGGAAGGCTCACACACATACAGGTCTAGCCCACACATAGCCTGGCATACAGTAGGCACTTTCCTCACTGAAAAACCTAGTGGGGTATGAAATCATTTATTTCCATTTATCTTGACTAGAGCTCATATAACTTGCCTGGACACTGGACTCCATAGAAGCCAAAGGCAAGCTGGATCCAATAATCTACAGGGCAGAGAGGAAGGGTGGAGGGACTACTAGTGCCTAAGAGATCCCCACAAGCAGGCGGCACACCCCCTCCCCTGCACTGCCCCACCCACTGGGGCACCAGCCACTCCCTGGGGAGGAAAGAGGAGGGAGAAGGTAGGTGGGAGGGAGGACGGGCTGGCAGGAGGGAGGAAGGGAGACTCAAGGGCCAAGGCCAGTGAGGACACCCCTTGGGATCACACTGAACTCACCACATCACTAAGGTGGCTGAACCCTCTGCATCAACTAGCCCAGGTCAGTCTTAATTCCCAAAGAACCCCCAGCAAGGCAATCCCCAAGCCTGCTGCCGGAGCCTGCTCCAGGCTTTCTGACCCGTAGCTTGCCCCTAAAATGTGGGTCATCCCCAAATTCTGCCACAGCTCTTTCTCCTTCCAACCTCCATCTCTGTTCCTAAGCCTTTCTCCATCTGCCCCAACTTCTTTCCTTTCCTCCTATGATAGCCATGTCTGCTGACCCCTTAACTCTATCCTACCCCCAAGGCCTACTTTCCATATATACCCAACCCCCAAATACTGTGCCTTCATTCCCCAAGCTCCTATCTTTGTCCTGTCCCAAATCTGATTTTCACTAATGGAAACTTGTCTCTGCCTCTCTGTTCTCCTGCAAAAAAAAACTAAACCAAAACAAAAATCCTCACTTTGGCTTCCCCAAGATTCATATTTCTGTTCCCAGTGAACACCTCTGTTTCTACTCTGTTCTTTCTGGCTAACCACAGCTATCTCTCATGCGTCAAACCCTAGCTTTACTCCCTATTCCCATCGTTGCCTTTTAGACTCCGTACTTACTCCCTGGGTCTTCCCCCTACCGTTGGCCAAGATGTGTTTGTTACTTTAGACCGTAAGTTCGCTCCTGGCAAATCTATTCTGTCACAATGACCCTTGTGCCTGTCTTCCCTAAGGCCTAACTGCCTGCCTAACTTCATTATTTCCACACTTTTTCACTCCAACCCCATCTTGGCTTCTTCCACTCATCTTGTGTTCCCAGAATTCATCTCTAGACATCAGCTACAAATCTGTCTGGCCCGGTCCATTTCTCTCCTAAACCCAATTGTTGCCCAGTAAAAAGAAAAAAATCTTAGCTCTCTCACATTTTACCATGACCCCCAGAACCCATCTCTAACTTTTAAACTGCATCTCTAACTTTGCAACTGACTTCACCTCTGATTCCCTAACCTCGTCTGTTTTCTGAACCCAAAATGTGCCTCTGAACTTCTAAGCTCAGCTCTACTTCTGAAACCCAGTATTTCCTTCTGCTAAACTCCATAACCATACTCAAACTCTACCTCTAACCCCAAAAGTCCCACATCTGCTCCCCAGATCCTGCCTCTGCTCCTTGGCCCCATGGGAGCCTTCCTGAGGGTTGGGTAGGGCTGTTACCTGGGGTGAGGGGCTGGGCCCAGAGAGAGTTGAGGTGCAGCTGCTGTGCCTCCTGGTTAGGGCAGCACTTTCTCTACTGAGGCAGCTGATAAGGAGTTCTCATATCCCCCAGCCTTGAGATAAACTTTATCTCTGTCTGTAGAGTGATAACTGAGGTGGAGGGTGGGCCCTTGCTACAGGAGGGGTGGGCAGCTCTGGACCCACCAACGTGAGAAATACAGGGGCAGGCAGTGAGGCCAGAGGGAGAATTGGAGGGTGGGTAAGGAGATGAGGAATGGTGCCAGGAAGAGAACAAAAGACATTGTAAGACAGGGAAAGAAGAGAGGTACAAAAAGGAAATGGAGGAACAAGAGACACCAAGAGAAAAAGAGGCATAAAACATGAGAAGATGATACAGAGACTCAAAAAGAAAAATAGGGTAACAGCAATCACAGGAGGGGAGGGGGAGAGCCATGGGCAGAAAACAAGAATGCAGAAACAAAGGAAAAGTGGAGGGAGGGAGAATGAATCATACAGAGATAAGAATTATACAGGGAAGAGAGAGAGGGAAGGTTAGCTGCCGGTCAAGAGTAGATACTGTCCAAAAAGGTGGGAATTCTGAGGTCAAGAAAGTGATGGTCTAGCCAGGCGTGGTGGCCTATGACTTTAATCACAGCCCTTGGGAGGCAGAGGCAGATGGGTCTCTGTGAGTTCAAGGCCAGCCTTATCTACAGAGTGAGTTTTAGGACAGCCAGGACTACACAGAGAAATACTGTCTCAAAAGAAAAAAATAAATAAATAAAAAGAAGAAGAAAACATGGTGATAGGGGACACAATTATGAGCTCTCTTATCCCTGGCATGGTCCCCAACCCTGGGCCCAGCCCTTGCTGATCTATCCAATGGGTAGGGAAGATGGTATTATACTCTGTCTGTCTACCACCCCTCCCTACAAATAGGGCCATCAATCAGTCAGGGGTAAAGGTAGGTTCTTTGACTCCTCCTGAGCTATGTGTAGTAACATACATTTAGGGATGTAGCAATAGTAAGAGAGAATCCATAGCTCAGAGAAAGAATAGGAAGAAGAGGCCTTGGGAAGCAAAAAGAGATACAGAGTTAGTAAGATTGAAAGACATTCAGCAATATGAGTATGGAAGAAAGCAAGATTAAGAGGAACACAGAAAGCAAGCCAAGAAAGACACAAAGACAAATATAAATGAAGATGTAAAGATATTAGAGAAAGATATACATGGATGGACAAAAGAAGGCAGGAGGAAAACACAAATTCATAAAAGCACAGAAAGAGAGGCAAGATACACCCTAGAAGTCCGGGCAGGTGACTCAAAGGATAAATTACTTGCTGAATAAGTGTGAACCCACACTGACATGGTAGCATGGACATCTGTAGTCTCAGCATACTTATGGGGAAATGGGACATAGAGAATCATTAGAAGCTCATAGGCTTATCCTGATGTACACGATGAAAAAATATGAAACCCTGTGTAGTTTTTTTTTAAGGTGGAAGGTGAAGACCAGCACCCATGGTTGCCTCTGACCACACACACACACACACACACACACACACACACACACTGTATAAATACACAAGGATAAAAGCCTTGTTTTTCAATGGTACATCCTAGAAGCAGAGAAAGATGTAGGAGAAACAGTCAGTCCTGAAAGGAAACAAGGAGGAAGAAACTCTACCAGGGAGACAAAGCTAAAGAGGAGATATGAAATATAAGGCAGAGGGAAAGTTTCAGTGTTTAGCTCTTAGCATACCACCTCCAATATAGCAGATGGGGAAACTGAGGTCTGGGAGTAGCAAGACTTAATGGTTCCTGAAAACAGCCTTCTCCCAGGGAGGGAGGATACCAGGGTGGGAACACCTCCCACCTGTCACTCTCCTCAGAGGAAGCCAGTAGCTTTGGGGTGATTTCAAAAGTTGGGCGGGGATGCAGAGATAAGCAGTGTGGGGGCTGGGGTACTGACCCCCCTCATAGAGCAGGGAGGAACTAATGGGGCCCTCTGTCTGCAGACACAACTGAGGTGGGGGAGGGGAATAAAGCCGGAAACCACGGGGTTTCTGAGAAAGTCAGATGGCAAGATACAACAGATAGGGATGAAGTTAGGGAGTGCAGAAGGGTGAACCCCAAGGTCCTGAGGGAGCTCTGAATGGGTCCAAGGGACCTTGGTTGTGCACTGTGCCTCTACAGAAGGAGCGAAAGGAGGGGGAAAAGAGAATAAAAAGAGGAAATAGAGGAGGAGGTCTTGAAGAATGAAAGAGAAGAGAAGGCTTGAAGGAGGAGGAGAAAGTGGAAGGTTAGAAGGTAGAGAGGAGAATAAAAGAGGAGGAAGGAAAAAGGAGCTACAGAAGGAAAGAGAAGAGAGGAGAGGGAAGAAAAAGGTTACAAGGAAGGAGGCAAGAGAGGAAAGATAGAACAGAGAAAGGAAGGGGATAGAAGACAGGAAAGAGGAAAGGGAGAAGAAAAAGGAGAAAGAAAGCACAGAGATGGGAGATGGGAGGAGGCATAGGAGGACAAGAGGAAGGAGAGAAGAAATAAGGGGTAGGAAGATAGAGTAGTTGAGGGTGGAGGGAAGAAAAAAAGTGAAGCAATAAGAATTAAAGAATTAAAGAACATGAGGATGGAAGGAGAGACTGGAGAAAAGACACTGGGCAGTCATAGTACACTCCTTTAATCCCAGCAGAGGCAAGTGGAACTCTTTGTGAGTTCAAGGCCAGCCTGGTCTACAGAGTGAGTTCCAGGACAGCCAAGGCTACACAGAGAAACCCTGTCTCAAAACAAACAAACAAACAAAAACAAAAGAAGAAGAAGTACAGAATCCCAGCTGTCAGGCTTAGGGGGGAGGAAAGAGAGAAGGATTTCTGTGTCTCACAACCCTTCCTGTCCTCACAGGTTAAACCTCAGTGTCCCCATGGAGTTTCCTGGCCTAGGAACCCTGGGGGCCTCAGAAACCCTGCCCCAGTTTGTGGATTCTTCCTTGGTGTCCTCAACACCAGATTCAGCAGGGTTCTTCTCCTCTGGGCCTGAGGGTTTGGATGTGGCAGCTTCCTCCACTTCCCCAAGCACAGCAACAGCTGCAGCTACCACACTGGCCTACTACAGGGACACTGAGACCTACAGACACTCCCCAGGTAACTAACTATCAGATATCTGCCTTGGCAATGGCTGGAAGCTATTAAGGTTGCGATAGAGATCATTAACTAGCTCAGAATTCTACAACGTAGCCATCTTAGAAATAGTTAGAAGCTCTGTATGGATGTATTCACCCATTTGCCCTAGGAACACCAGTACTCCTCTCTGTCTGCCATACAGGAGTGACCACACTGAGAAGCAGGGCTGGGGAGTGTGCACTAGCTGCCTTACTTGTCAGTTGGCCTGCAGCTTCCCAGTCACAGCAGTAGTCATACAAAAAGAGATAGAGGGTCTTGTTGCTATAGTGACCACAGAAACTTAGAACCCAGGAGTCACCCAGCAGTAAGAAACTGTTGTGGGAAGACTGGAAATAGTCAATACATTGGGATTGATGGACACTACTGTACTCTAAAAGTAGGATTACTTTATAGGTTTATTGCTCTCTTTTCCTCTTTCCTCCCTCCTCCCTGTTCCCTCCTCCAACAGTCTTTCAGGTGTACCCACTGCTCAACTGTATGGAGGGAATCTCAGGGGGCTCACCTTATGCTAGCTGGGCCTACAGCAAGACGGGGCTCTACCCTGCCTCAACTGTGTGCTCCAGCCACGAGGATGCCCCTTCCCAGGCTCTGGAAGACCCAGATGGGAAGAGCAACACCACTTTCTTGGAGACCTTGAAGACTGAGCGGCTGAGTCCAGATCTCCTGACCCTGGGGACTGCATTGCCTGCATCCCTCCCTGTCACCAGCAGTGCTTATGGGGGAGCTGATTTTCCCAATCCTTTTTTTTCTCCCACTGGGAGCCCTCTTAGTTCAGCAACCTATTCTTCCCCCAAGTTTCACGGAAGCCTACCCTTGGCCCCTTGTGGTGAGGCTCTGAAAAAGGGACGGACAGGGTGGGTTGAGTTGGGCTAGGGAGCTCAAGGCAAGGGTAAGCTGACCCTTGCTTCCTTTGCTCCCTGCTTACCAACCAGAGGCCAGAGAGTGTGTGAACTGTGGAGCAACTGCTACTCCACTGTGGCGGAGGGACAGGACAGGTCACTATCTATGCAATGCCTGTGGCCTGTATCACAAGATGAATGGGCAGAACCGACCTCTCATCCGGCCCAAGAAGCGACTGGTAAGACCACAGGTTGTCCTGACAGTTCAGGAGACTTGTTTCTGCCCAGGATAAGAGCCCATAGTCTCCCATCCTACAGGAACCCCTCTGAGTCTCTTGTTCCCCCTCCCCCATAGTACATTTGCCTTCATACTCATCCTTTTCCCATAGGTGGATCATCCATCCCTTTCCTATGCAGGAACTCTGCTCTGGACTAGAGAACCCCGATCCTCTTTCAGACATAAATCCTGGCCTCAAATTGTGACCCTTCACTCTTACCCTTTACAGTGGGGTAAAAACCCTACCTAGAGTTCACATTGTAATCTCCCAAGATCCCTTCTTTCAGAAGTGATGGCTTCCTAAGAGATTCTTTGTGGGTGTTTTGTTTTGGGGCTGGTGGTGGTGGTGGTAGTGTTTTTATTTTATTTTTGGTTTGGTTTGATTTTTATATGAAATGGGGCCTTGCTATGTAGCCCTGGTGGCCTGGTTTATAATTTTGTTATGGTCCTCCTATCTCTGTCAGGGTACACACCTGGCTTCCTCTAAGAGATTCTGATATGTGGTCAAAGTTGAAAACCCAAGGATGAAATAGTCACTCATAGATTATAAAATATAAACTCTTTGCTAGACAGTGGTGCACACCTATAATCCCAGCATTTGGGAGGCAGAGTCAGGCAGATCTCTGTGAGTTTGAGCCCAGCCTGGTCTATAGAGAGAGTTCCAGCCATGGCTACACAGAGAAACAGGATAGATAGATAGATAGATAGATAGATAGATAGATAGATAGATAGATAGATAGGATAGATAGGATAGGTAGGATAGGTAGGATAGGTAGATAGGATAGATTTCTTATCACAGGTAGAAATCCTTGCCTTCAATGTGACACCCCTCAGCCTTTTTCTCAGGCCCTATAAGGGCCTGTCCTGACTTCCACCTCCCCAGAGCACTAATTTCACATAAATCTGTCCCTCAGATTGTCAGCAAACGGGCAGGCACTCAGTGCACTAACTGCCAAACAACTACCACAACACTGTGGCGGAGAAATGCCAGTGGAGATCCGGTGTGCAATGCCTGTGGCCTCTACTACAAGCTACACCAGGTGACACTCTATCCTTCATAGTGCTTCCTGTCCTCACACCATGCTCCCTGCTGATCTACCTTGAACTTTTTTCTTCCACCCAGAGTCTTCTTTCTTCCTTCGCCTTGCCTTCCTCTTTGCTCATCTTTCTATTATCATAAGCTCTTTCTCTGTTCCATTCTCCTCACTCTTTCCACCCCTTCCATCTCTTGCCTCCTTTTGGTCTCTCTCTTCTTGCCACCTCCATTACCTTTCACTCCCATGCTATCATTCTTGGGTAACTCTTACCAGTCTAGGAGGATAGTCTAAGCTTAGCCACACAACCATAGGTTTCTCTGCACCAGTCCACCCTGGATAGATTACTCTAGTTATTGACCCAATTCTGCATTCTTAAAAAAAAAAAAAAGTGGGGTTGAGAAGATGCTCAGATACATAGGCACAAAGGGCTGGAGCTGGTAACCCTGTGGTCTCCCTCTCTACAGGTGAACCGACCGCTAACCATGCGGAAGGATGGAATTCAGACCAGGAACCGCAAGGCATCTGGAAAGGGGAAAAAGAAGCGGGGGTCAAGTCTGGCAGGAGCAGGAGTAGGAGCAGGAGCAGGAGCAGCTGAAGGACCAGGTGGCGGCTTCATGGTGGTAGCTGGTGGCAATAGTAGTGGGAATTGTGGGGAGGTGGCCTCAGGCTTGACACTGGGCACTGCGGGTACTGCCCATCTCTACCAGGGCCTGGGACCTGTGGTACTGTCAGGGCCTGTGAGCCATCTTATGTCTTTCCCTGGACCTCTGCTGGGATCGCCTACAGCCTCTTTCCCCACAGGCAATGTGCCTCCTACCACCAGTACCACTGTGGTAGCTCCACTCAGTTCTTGAAGGCTTGAAGGTACACAAACTGGCCTTGGCCTTATGGCAGAGGAGGTGTCTCCCTTCTCTCTCTCTCTCTTTTTTTTTTTTTTTTTTTTGAGGCAGGATCTACAGAAGCCCAGGCTGACCATAGCTAAGAGTGACCCCAAATTTCTGATTCTCCCAAGTACTGGATTATACACATGTATTGCCATGCATGCATTTTCCTTTGTTTCTATTTTTGTTTGATTGTTTGTTTGTTTTTCTTTGGAGACAGGCTCTCCCTATACAGCCCAGGCTAGTTTTGAATTTCCTATAGAGTCCAGGCTAGCCTCAAACTTGAGATCCTTCTGCCTTAGTTCCTGAGTGCAGCAATTATAGGCATCTGCTACCATGCCTGTTTCACCTTCCTCTTAGAGCCACCATTCTTTACAGCCCAACTGTTTGGGCCTCAAACATCTTGCCTGTACCTTCAAAGATTTTGTAAAATAAAACCACCAAAGACCTGTAACTGGAGCCATAAGACTGTGTTTGGGCTAAATAAATGTTGGTGTCAAGTGGAGTATGGAGTAGTGTCTGTGGCTCTTTGATGACAGCATCCAACTCAAATGTATGACTCCATGAGCCTGGATGAGGTGGCAGGTATAATATACTTCACACCTGAAATTCGTGACACTTATATGTAACTGTGCATTTGAAGTTTTGTGGACAGCATCCAGGTGGCTCCATATGTCATGGAGTGTATGACTGGAAAATTGTGGGCAAGGTGGCATGACATGACAAGGGTTTCACCAAGCTGCAGGATAACAACATGTGGAAATGTGTGCACAATAATAGGTGATGAGACATGTAAGGCTGCGGTTGGGTGGTTGTGCACGACTCTGAGAGATCATTGAGGCAGTAGGACAACACCTAAACTGGGCAAAGAATCTGATGGCTAAGCATCTGTGCAAGAACCATGTATGACAGTATGAGGCACAGTAGTATGCATGGCTGTGAGAACATCTTGATGATGTTACAAAGTATAGTAGTAACATAAATGGGGAGGATTTACTTGGGCTCCCAGTTTCAAAGGGATTCTAATACATCATGGCAGAGAAAGCACAACTACTTTTGGGGTGGGTCTATGGTAAGACTCCTCACCCGACAGCCAGAGGAGAAAGTAGAGCCTGAGACTAGAAGCAGAGAAGTGTTATAACCCACAAAGATCACCCCAACCAATCAAAACCACAACCTCCCCAAATCATGCCAACAGTTAAGGACAAAATGTTTAACTGTATGACTTGTGAGCAACATTTCATTTCCAAAGATCTACCAAGAGGTGTGCCAACAAAAGGTCTTTGTTGCTCTGGTGATGGCAGTGTTACTCTGCCAATCTTTAAGTATGTATGTAGGGGTGTGCATGTGTGTACCATGTAAGGCGTGTCATGTCACAGTGTGTCTGAAGACTGACAATGTGAGCAGCTCTGTGTGGAGCTGTCAAATGCATACTTCCCCACTGTGAGGTAGGGGTCTTCCTCCACAGGAAAAAAGTCTTTTGGGGAGGGGGATGGGAGAGAATGGGTTAGAGTAGAAGCTCAGATGTGGTGTTCCCTGGACATTCCTGAAAGGTATCTAGCCCTTCTTAGCTCAGCTCAGCCTGTTACCTTGTGGGAAATGGGAAAGGATGAAAGTACTGAGAAACAAAACATCTTTATCTTTTATAAGATCTATTTATTACATATACAATGTTCTGTCTGCATGCCAGAAGACACCAGATCTCATTATAGATGGTTGTGAACCACCATGTGGTTGCTGGGAATTGAAATCAGGTCCTCTGGAAGAGAAGCCAGTGCTTTTAACCTCTGAGCCATCTCTCCAGTCCTATAAAACATCTTTAAAACAGGATGTTGTAGCTCAAGCCTATAATCCCAGCATTTGGAAGGATGAGGCAGGGATATTGCCACTAGTTTGAGGCCTGACTGGGCTACAGTTTGACATCGCATCTTAAAACAAAGCACGGTGTGGTGGCTCAAATCTTTAATCACACGATTTGGAAAGCTGGGGACAGGAAGGTCAGGAATTCAAAACAACAAAAACAAAAATAGCCTCTGGGGGCTGGAGAGACAGTTCAGCCCTTAAGAACACTACTGTTCTTCCAGGGGATTCTGTTGGATCCCCAGCACTCACAGTTTTTCACAGTCTTCTGTAACTTCAGTTCTAAGGAATCTTCTGGCCTCCCAGGGCACCAGGGATGCAAGTGGTACATAGGCGTACATGCAAATAAAACACCCATACTCATAAAATTAAAATTAAAAAAAAAACAGCTTATGAATTTTATACTTTGTAAGCAGGAGTGTCATACTGCTAAGAACCTCTTCCCACTCCTGTTAAACTGGGTGACTGTTCCCCAAAGAGAAATATGTTATTCAATTTAATAAGCATAAGTTAGTGGTAGGAGTGACTAGCTAGATGACTCAGCACTTAAAAGTACTCGCTGCCCTTGCACAGGACACAGGTTTGGTTCACAGTACCCACACAAGCATATGTAACTCCAGTTCTAGGGGATCTGATGCCTTCCTGGCTTCCAAGTGTACGGAGCACACAGTGTACATACATACATGTAGACAAAACCCTCATGTGCATAGGTAAAAATAAACAAGTCTTTAAAAATAAACAAAAATATTTTAAAGGAAATTAGCAAACATTTGGGAGATAGCATACTCTTAAGTTGGGAATGTCCTAATACAAGTAGGTAAAGTGACTCACACAGGGCCACACAACTTCATAAGGGGTGGGACAGGTAGTTTGATCAAAGACTGGTCTCTTTTTCCAAGGTAGAGGCAGGAAAATTCTAAATTCAAGATCCTTGGCTGCTTAGAGAGTCCATGACTAACCTGGGATACATGAACCCCTTCTCAAAACAAAATAGGTGTACAAATCATTTACTGATAATAAATCATGATGATATTTATTTTAAAACAATTCTTCAGTACACATATAATTTTATCATTTATCAAAAATCAAAGCAAAATTTTATACTAACAAGATACTTATTTTTACATGAAGAATTAAATCTTGGAACAGGAGAAATGGCATTGCCAGTAAATCATCCGTCTTGCAAATATGAGGGCCTGGGTTCAAACATTCTGAACCCATGTAAAAAGCCAGGTATTGTAGCCTGCACATGTAATTGCAACAATGGTGAAGTGGGAGAAAAGAACAAGAGGATCCCTGGAGCTCACTGGCCAGCTAGCACAGCCTATTCTGTGAAGTTCCAGGCTAGTAAGAGTCTGGCTCTCAGACAAAAGCTGGAAAGTGACAAGGTCTGACACCAGAGGTTCTCCTCTGATCTCCATACTTATATAAAAAAAAAATCTTGGCTGAATATTTGAACCTGTAGGAAGTAGAGTATTTTCAACATTTTTAAAGCATATCTTGATTTTATTATCATCAGTGCTGTGAATTCCATTTCAAATAAATATGTAGTACAAAATGGCAGTATTAAGCCAGGCACAGTGTGCATGCTTTAATCCCAGCACTAAGGAAGGAAAAGGCAGATAGATTGCTGTGAGTTCCAGGCCAATCTGGTCTACAAAGCGAGTTCAGGACAGCCCAGGCTACAGGAAACTGAAGCACTCGGATGTCACGAGTTCAAGGTCTGCTAGGGCTACATAGTGAATGCAAATCCAGCCCGGAGATATACAGAGACAGATATGACCACAAACACACACACACAAAGAATCACAGTAGTTTATATTCCTTTCAGAGATTGTCCAGAATGGCTGTGGCCCTTATAAAAGCCTGTTCCCCAGAGAACCTCAGTCCTCAGCTCTCACACCTTACAGACACCTTTTATCTGAATAGCAGCTCACCTAGGTCCCTGGCCTTAATTTCATAAGACACCCCAGGTTCACATCCACATAGGAACAGCTGGCCTGACTGGTGCAGGAAGCACAGCTCAGCTCTGAGACTCAATGGAACTAGACCTCTTGTTCACTCGAGTGTGCACAAATGTTTGCTCCATCTTCCTCCCTCCTTCTCTCTTCTCTCTCTCCCTTCCTCTCTGTCTTTCCCATTCTCTCTCCCTCCTCTCCCCTCCTCTTCTCCCTTCTTCCCTCAATTTCCCCATTTTCCCTCCATCTCTCCTTCTACCCCTTTCTCCCTTTCTTTCTGTCCCTCTCTCTCTGTCTCTCTCCTCCTCTGGCCTCATGCAGGCCGGCTGACCAGTACTGGCTGTGTACTTCAAGTTTCCATCTAGTTTTGTTTTTCTCATCTTTTCTGAGACAGGATCTTACTCTGTATGTAACCCAGGCTGGCTTTCTGCTCATTATGTATCCCAAACTGGCCTTGAACTCCTGGCAATCCTCCTGCCTCAGCCTTGAAAGTGCTTGAACTTCAGGCATGAGCCACTACACATGGATGGGATCCCTTTCTCTAGTAATCCACCTAGGTCTGGATAGGAGCAGCAGGCTCTGCCTTAGCCCATTATGAATCTCTGACCACACCCAGTAAGGATCTGCTCTACCACCCACCCAGGAAAGGGATACCTGTCCTGATCCTTTCTCTGTGCCCTATTCTCCCTGTGGGTTTTGTCTAGACCTCAGGCAGGAACATCCCTGCATTACCACTGGGCTGCCTCCTTTCCCTCCACAAAGCAATCTTAAATGCAGCCCACTTGGAATAAAGTGATTTCTGACCTGTATAAACCTGACTTCTCTCTATAGAAATTTCCAACTTCAACTCCTTCAAGAACTCTGATCATGTCTAGAAGCTCTTACTTTCACTGTCAGCAATAAACCCTGACCACTACCTGGCATAATAATCCTAAATTTCACACCTTACTGGGCACTATCTTCAGGAACCCAGGATATAACTTGCAACAGAGATTTTTTGTTTGTTTGTAACTTGTTTAGAAAGTCCTTTCTTTTTTTTTTTATTTATTTACTTTTTTATTTTATGCACATTGGTGTTTTTGCCTGCATGTATGTCTGTGCAAGAGTGTCAAATATTGGAGCTGCAGACAGCTGTGAGCTGCCATGTGGGGGCTGGGATTTAAGCCCCAGTCCTCTGGAAGAGTACTCAGTGCCCTTAACCGCTGAGCCATCTCTGAAGCCCCAGGAAGTCATTTCTTAGCTGGGCATGCTGATGCTTTGTAAGACCTGGGGTCTCGCAGCTCAGGAGTTTAATTGCGCCCTTCCCAGAAACTCCCCCAGACCAAGACTCGTTGCAAAAGCAAGAGGTTTATTAACCATTGTACAATGGGGTCACCCCTGCTGGTCAGCAAAGAGTGGCACCCGGAGACAAAGGCCTTTAGGTTTTTAAAAGAAAAATTGCGGGAGATTTGAAGTTTTAGTTTTGGCAATTTAGGATTGGATGAGGAAGCTATAAAGTAAGATAATTGGTTAGGCTTAGGTGCTCAAGCTTGGCCAGTCCTGCCAAGTGTGGCTGCAGCTGCAATTTAAGGTGGGGGTGGTTAGCTCATCCTTGAAGATTAGGGCTGCGGGCTCTTGGCTGGAGGTCAAAAGCTACTCAGAAGTCTAGGTTTGTTGCTAAGAAATGCTATCTCAAGGACAAGGGTCTGGTCGTTCTTTTGCTGAGTGAAGGTCATTGCTTGCTTGCCCTTTTTTTATATCTGTCCTCACAGATAGGGTCACATTCCGTCACTCTCTGGAAAGGTACTAAGAGGCTTTAGCTTAACCTGGACCTAAAACTCAAAACTATAGGCTTTAGAGGACATATAGGTTACAAAGTTAGCCTAACCCTTTCATTTCCCCCTTCTCCTTGTAACTGCTTCAATCATGAAGCAGCTGCAGAGTGAGAATTTTATTTTAAGAAAAAAATTTTCTTTTTTTTTTCTTTTGACTCAACATTTCAGCCTGTAGAATGGGACAATGGGCCGATGATCCGTCTTCTGGAATTTCTTCATGCTGATGATGGATCGTTGAAATCTCAGTTTAAAAGAGGCTGAAATGCTGGTCAAAAGTTGGGGAGAGTACATGGGTAAAGATTACTAGGAGCCAGTCAAAGGCTGGTCAGTGAGGCAGTCCTTAACAGTCTCTGGTTAGTTGATCCAATTGAAGAGACAGGGAGCAGTCATGTCAGCTTCCAACAAGTCCAGATTTTAGTTTGCAGCCCAGAGTCAACCAGGTGAAAATCTGCTGAGACAAATTTAGACTAGAGACAGAAGTTAAGATTTGTCTGTTAAATGGAAAAAGTGAGGAATCCCAACAGCAGGGAAAAACTTTTCTGGGATCCATTTGAGTTATGCCAGATTTAGGTCTCATGACCTTTTGATTTTTATAAACTCATATGAATTTTTGGTACACAAAAGGAGATAGATAGATAGATAGATAGATAGATAGATAGATAAACTCAGAAAAGTAACATATCAGCAAATCTAATACAGCAACATTTTGCGAGTAACAGATAAAAACTATATCCAACAGAATTGGTACCAGTCAGCTGTTTGTTTTATATCTTTTATAAACAACTTAAGTGTGTCCATGTGGCAGCCTTTTTGGAGTTAACGGCATCTGAGCAGCGGAACTCAGCCTCTTGGCTATTTTTTAAAGTCCAGTCTCTCACAGACTGACCTTGGTGGTCTTACAGCAGACTGCTCTGACCCTGAGGAACTCCGTGCAACCATAGTAACCAGACAGCAGGCTCTGTGTAACCTTGAGTAAACCCTCCTATATTTTGGCTAAGTAAAATTGCCTGCGTGAGAAACTGCTTGTACTTTTTTTTTTTTTTACTTAAGTGTTAACCTGACCTCCATTAAATTGACACTTTGATCAGTATGTAGACCAACATTTTTAGATTTTTATAACCTGAACTCCTATATCCTCAGACCCTATATAAACCTTATATTTTTTTATTTAACTATTAATATAAGACATTGGCAACTGATGTAAAGCCTGTGAGCCGGGCAAACCTGTTTTTTTTTATATACAAAAGATATAGTACCCAGTAGTTTTAACTAACTAATGAACTGTCCAATGAGCTGATAGTGAACCTAACTGTCTGCTCTTTAACTGCCAAGTTACTGTTAACTAAGCCTAGCCTTTCAGCCTAGCTGTCAATGTGATCAGAGACCTGAGAAGGATAAATTATGAGCTAAGTAAATGTACCAATCAAAATAACAGAGATGACTAGTTAGTCCATCACCTAGGCAGTGTCCCTGGCTCCTGTGGTCTCCTGGCTTTCTGAGCAGAGGCAGTCCAGCCATCAGGCATAGAGGATGAGAAACTGCTGCTGTGGAAAGAGGAACAGGAGAGATTGACCTCACCTTGCCTCTCACAATGTGAGACAATGGCTCTTTAGGTGTCCCCGGCTTTGTCCACAGTTTAGGCTGGGCCCTAGCAGTGGGCCAGTTGGGGCAGTATTGCCCAGTGGTTAGCATACCACAATCCAGACTTGCAGTCATCTGTCGTTGTCCAAATCTTCTCGGAGACCTTGGAGAGCTACTGCCAGGATTTTGGGACTTTTTGCCACAATAAACTTACATATGTTAAAATGCCATATTTATCAGATCTCTGATAAGCTTGAGGGCCAGCATATTTGAGTTACTCTTTGTTTTTATCATCTGTTTTAAACTGTGTCCTATAAAACAGAATGCTATTTAATCTAGTTCTAGCATATTTCTGAGATGCATGTTTTAGAACTATATATTTTAAGACAAATAGGCAAACTTTATAGTTACCCATCCTAGGCTTAACCTTAAAAAAAAACCCTATACAAAGACAATAGGTAGAGCTCAACATCTTAACCAACTGCAGTCGTTAGCATAGCTTTAAGTCTGATCTTTCTGAACTAAAATTAAAGCAAACATTTTAATCAGATACAGTTTATAGAGGGGCTAGCAAATCTTGCTGATCCTACCACTTTGTATTAAAATTGAACAGTAAAAAGCTTTGCACTTAACACTAATCAGAGGACTGAACATAACTGAGAGACCTAAACAAAATGGTGGTAAACTCATGTCTCCACCCTCTTTATCTCTGAACCAGCATGGCGGTCGGCCACGTGTAACTGAACTCAGCTGGAAGCCCTAAACAATTATGGCAGCAAAACTACAGCTTCATGTGCTCTCTATCCCTGAACCATCATGGCAGCTAGCCATGTGTTAGCACAGGCTGTGACTGACAATACCAAAAATAGCCATTAGGTGCTGTTGATGATACAGCAAACACTGTGGAGCATCCATAATCCCCCACAACCAAAAGTTTTAACATAGTGATCAAATAAGTTTTAGAACCAACTGCATAACAGAACAGTACAGAATACTTTTAAACTGTATGAAGTATTTTAGCCATACCAAACCTATCAGCCAGAATTTTTTCCCCTTAAAAGAGCATAAAAAATATTTTGCAATGAAGAATCACCAGCCTTTTAAATGAATTATAACATATTTAAATACAGTTTTTTTTTTTTAAAAATCATATTAACTCTCTGGCTTTTATAATACATCCATTAACCTTTTGCAACATCCTATATACCTTCAGGTTCTTAGCTTTCTTTTTCTGGCTTAACCGACATTTTTGCTTTAGACAAGCTATTTTTTTTTAATATCTCTTGCTCACTCTTTTTTTTTTTTCAGACAACAGGAAAACTCTCATTAATTTTTTTTTCCCCAAGGGTTGGGAAACTGTTTTAAGTTCGTTGTTAGACTGCCCAAGAGTTATTGCTTAAAAAAATCTGATAAACTGTAAATGTTTTATCCTCTTAAACATCTAAACAATTTTTAAAACTCGTCCCTGCAATATCAAAGCAAAGTATCTTTTTTAGGAGTGAATTTACAAAGCATAACCATAATTTTAAAAGTCGAAACCAGATTTTAAGACCAAAATTTATCAGTGAAAACAACCCAATCTTCAGAACCAATATCAACTTAGAATAAGACTTCCTTCTTATCCTAAAAGGAAATAAAATCATTTTGACTCAGAGATTTTGCAACCTTTGTTCTTTTCCTGAGCCACACCATGTGGCAATTTACATTGTTGTTATTTAAACATATGCATTTATAGACCCTACAAACACATAGGCACATATACGTGTTTAAAACAAGAATTTGAATTTAACCTTAAAACATACCCAATTATTTTTTTATCATATTAACCATTTAAGACCAGTTGAAAACAATCGTATAATGGCCATATATTTAAACAGAAAGACTCAGCTGCAATTTTAAACATTACAGCAAGTGCAGTTTTTTTTTTTCTAAATTACTGTTTGATCTGTAAGTTGCAAGCCCCCTAGGTGGGAGGAGGGAAGAGAGGAGCAAGAGGGCGTGGTGAGCTCTTGCTGCTCACTTCCCTGCTAAGCTGGCATGAAGGCAAGGGGGAGGAGTTTTTCCTCACTCTCGGCAGCCAGAGCAGCTCCTATCATGGAGCAGCTACGGTGCCAATCCCCACCTAGCCATGTCTAAGGACTTCCACCCAGCAAGCCCATGAGCCTTGCCTGCTCCCTTGGCTCCCTTGTGAGCTCTACTGTAGCTTACCTCCCCCGCAGGTCCTGAACCTGCTTCCTGGCTGGGCCTCTCCCCTCCCCCGTGCTCTTTGGTTGTCCATCACAACAAGGGGATGGCGCATCAAGCCCATGCCCTGCTGGGTGTGCATTATTATTCCACAGACGCTCAAGTGCCTGAGCACTGCCTGCCCAAGCTCCAGCCCCAGCTCCATGCGTCTCCCCAGCCACCCGAAAGCATTCCCTCCTTGGCTCCCTCAGGAGGGAGAGCACACTGGTTGGTGTCCTGCCATGCAGCCATGTGCACTCCCGGGCTGAGAACTAGTTCTAATTTTAACTATCCTCTGTCCGAATTTTCATCAGTCCAAGTCTACAAAGAAACAGACACAGAAAAATACATACATACATACATGAGAAACACAGGATTTAAATTGCTGGGGGAGCAGAATCTCTCTGCTCCTCCCTGTTCACAGAAAGGGGCAAGCTGAGTGTCCTACAGGATGTCCCATGGACTTGGCATTAATGACATGTCTGTCTGCCTTAATGAAACCGTTCCAGGTGAGTGGCCTCGAACCACTCAGGGGACTCGAACCCCTTCTACAGATGCTCTCGAGCTAGACCATTTCCCTGTCAAAAGAGTCAGAGAGGCAACAACAACAGAAACACAAAGAATCAGGCAAGTAATCAAACAAGGACACCCTTGTGAGTGGTACCACAGTGCTCTGATAGAACGGCTGCCTGGTGGCGGTCGTTCTCTACGAAAATCAGACGGGAGGAGGACCGTCTCAGATTCAACCTCCCAAACGGAAACTTGGGGCATCCCCCAGTTCCCAGTCAAGCGATATTCTGACACCGTCTGTCAATCGCAATGACTGATCAGATGACCAAAAAGGTCCAGATAGGCGCCTAAACTGAAACAGATTGGTACCACAGAAATCTAATTGAGAGGCTGCCTCATGGCAGCCATCTCTGACAAGAAACAGATTGGTAAGACAGAAACAGACTAACCTGTTCCGAGCTCGACCTCCGAGTTCAGTCTGATGAGGGTTGGGGAAGGGGCACGCCCTTTCCCGGCCAACCGCACCAAAAATGTAAGACCTAGGGTCTCACAGCTCAGGAGTTTAATCGCGCCCTTCCCAGAAACTCCCCCAGACCAAGACTCGTTGCAAAAGCAAGAGGTTTATTAACCATTGTACAATGGGGTCACCCCTGCTGGTCAGCAAAGAGTGGCACCCGGAGACAAAGGCCTTTAGGTTTTTAAAAGAAAAATTGCGGGAGATTTGAAGTTTTAGTTTTGGCAATTTAGGATTGGATGAGGAAGCTATAAAGTAAGATAATTGGTTAGGCTTAGGTGCTCAAGCTTGGCCAGTCCTGCCAAGTGTGGCTGCAGCTGCAATTTAAGGTGGGGGTGGTTAGCTCATCCTTGAAGATTAGGGCTGCGGGCTCTTGGCTGGAGGTCAAAAGCTACTCAGAAGTCTAGGTTTGTTGCTAAGAAATGCTATCTCAAGGACAAGGGTCTGGTCGTTCTTTTGCTGAGTGAAGGTCATTGCTTGCTTGCCCTTTTTTTATATCTGTCCTCACAGATAGGGTCACATTCCTTCACTCTCTGGAAAGGTACTAAGAGGCTTTAGCTTAACCTGGACCTAAAACTCAAAACTATAGGCTTTAGAGGACATATAGGTTACAAAGTTAGCCTAACCCTTTCAGCTTGACTGTAATCCTAGCACTCGGGTGGCAGAAGCATGCAGGTCTCTATGAATACAAGGCCAGCTTGGTCTAAGTTAGCTAGGGCTACATAGTGAGACCCTGTCTCAAAACAAAGAGGCGGGGGTGCTGGAGCTATGGCTCAGCCGTCCAGCACACTGGCTACTCTTCCATTAAGACCCAGGTTTGATTCCCAGCACCCACAACCACCTTTAACTCCATTTCCAGGGAATTTGATGCCCTTGTCTGTCGTCCTTGGTACCAGACAGGCACATACAGACATACAAACAGGCAAATTACCATACATATAAAATAAATGAACTGATTGATCGATCAATCGATGGATCGATCAATTGATTGGTTGCAAAAAGCCAGAGTGGTCTACACAGCAAGATTTTATTAGGAATAATAGCAGGGGTACCTGTATTGACTCTCTACTTTGAACCCTTCCAATCTTATTTAGGAACCTATGGATTCAGGTGGCACAAGATCTTTATGCTTACTGCATGGGGGCCATGTGCTGATGCCTCACAAGGCTCCCTGTCCTGACCTTCACAAGAAGCCGGCCTTCCAACTATACCAGGACATCTGACCAGGCTATGTAGAAAATACTTTTTCTGAACCTCAACAGAAACTCTTTTTTCTTTTTCAACAGAAACTCTTCTCTCACAAAAATCTATGATCTCACCTTTTCTAGGAACTCCCATCTTGACTCTCAAGAAATACTCTTCTATCAGGAATGCAGCTCACTGAAAGAGCACTTGCAAAAAATGTGCAAGGTCATGGGATACATTCAGGTTGTGGTAAAGAAAAACCAGAGGACTAGTTAGCAGTGTTAACTCTAGTAATCAATAGTAGAAACACTTAAGCAAAATGCCTTTGAAAGGGCTGGGGATGTTTCTCAGCTGACACAGTGTTTGTTTAAGCCCTGAGCTCAATCCCCAGAACCACATACACGCATGTGTGTGTGTGTGTGCGCGCGCACACACACACACACACTCACTCAGTCACAGGCACAGAGAGGCATAGTGGCAAATACCTATAATTCCAGCACTTAGAGACAGAATCAGGAGGATCAGAAACGGGAAAGTCTGAGTTCTCTGGAGCAACCCTGGCCATGGCCTTATCCTGAAAGCCCTGCCTTAAATTGTATGGAGCCCCCTGCCTTACTCTCATGTTTCATTTTGTTTTATGAAACAAAGCTTCTCTGTGTAACAGATCAGGATGTCCTGGAACTTGATCCGTAGAGCACGGTGGCCTCAAACTCACATATTCCCCTTCCTCTGCTTCCCAAGTGCTAGAATTAAAGGAATGCACCACCATTACTACCAGAGTCCACCTTTCATGTGGGCTCACTGTCTTGAACCAACAAAAGAAATATGAGCCCAGGTCTTGGAAGCAACCACAGTCCAAAAGCTGCACAGGACTATGGTTTTCAGCAGGCACTTTTACCCTAAGCTGGTAGAGAAACCCTTTGCCCTTAAACTCAATAGGAACCTCTGTCAACCTTTTTGGTGTGACCTAAGGATTGAATCAATATGAAAACACCAAAACTGTCTTGTTCTTGTTAAATAATCCATACTCCAATCTGGGCATGATGACACACACTTGAAGTCCAAGCTATTTGGTTGCTGTAACCAACAGTAACCATTGTTGTTACTGTTTCTAGTGCCAGGGATGCAACCTGAGGTCTCACATGTGCTCCTGTGCTAGGCAAAACACTCTAGCAGTAACTGCATCCCCAGGTTTAGAATGTCTTTTCTTTTCTTTCTCTCTTTCTCTCTTTCCTTCCTTCTTTCCTTTTATTTCTTCTAGTATATGCTAAGTAAATTATATGCTAAGCTACATCCCTAGTATATGTCCTAGCTACTCAGGAGGCTGAGGCAAAAAGACCCCTTGAGGTCAAGATTTGAAGGCTAGCCTGGACAACATGGTGATATTTCACTTCTTACCAAAAAAAAAAAAAAAAAAAAAAAAGCAAGTACAAAACAAAAACACAGCTGAGGTAGGTCAATCAGTGTTGAAGGTCCCTGTTATTAAGGCTGTAGTCCACCATTTATGGGTAGCTTTTCAAACGTGATGCAAAATGGAGGACTCCCTTTCATAGCAAGGCTTCCTCTTCTCTGCCTGACCTTATCTAGAGCGCATCTCTAGGCACAGGAGCCTGGTCTTGCTTGAAGGATGACTCTGCACAGAGCCTCCTCAATTGCAATATGTGTCTCAGCACAGGAGTGCTGCTCTTTCCCCCTGCCCATATGATAATTAGGTACTATGTTATGACCAATCAGCCCTTCCTGCCCATATGTTAATTAGGTACTGTGTTGTGACCAATCAGTCCTTCCTTCCCATAACCCTAAGAACCCTTACATACCTCACCCCTGAAACAATAAAATGAGCTGCCTCTCTGAAGCTGACTCCTAGAAATTTTCCCCATTGTACTCACTGTCTTCCAAACCCTGTTCTGCTCCCTTTGTCCTCCTGGACTAGGGACCAATGACCCCGGGGGAAAGGGAGGACCACAAGTTGCTAAAGTGCTTGCCTTATAAACATTAATACCCCAATTTGATCCCCAGAACCCAGGTAAAGTCATCCTAGGGAAGCATATTTATAATCCTAACACTGACAGAGATAGGCAAGCCCATGGGGCTTCCTGGCAAACCCACTTAGCCTATTTGGGGAGTTCTAAGCCAGTAAGAGACTTTGTATCAAAATAATAATCCTCACTATGCCTGAGGAACAACACCCAAAGTTGTGCTCTAGCATTTACACACACTTTGCACATTCACCTCTACACACACAGTAACATACACAGACAGACACACACATAGAAACACACACACGTGCACATGCATGTGACAGGAAAAAGGTACATAACTCACAATCTGAATTGCCATAAACATCTGTCTGGAACCTGCATTAGAACATATAGGATTTCATAATCTGTCTTATCTCTAGGAACTTAGTTTCAATGCTATACAGAGACACATGGATTTGTTTTTATATGGATTTTTTTAAATAATTATTATTCAACACAAATTTTTACACTAGCCTGTCCCTGTGGATTATAAGGAATTCCCATGATTGTAAACTATTTTATGTTGGGCACAAAGGTTTTTATATGCAGAAGAGTTGAAGCACCATTGATGGTTCATGAAGGCAAATGTCAGTGAACAATAGTATATTTTTAGAAGCTTCTCCTCTATAAGCAGAGGCATAAACAAAATGCAAACAGATGGTAACAGAAACATGCACAAAGTTTACTCTCCCAAAGGAGGAGACAGGAACATCCACCTGGCAAAGGGCAATGGTCCATAACCCTTTGGATTAAAGTTGTCATACATGACACCTGGCCGATTATATTAATAATCCTCTGGCTTGAACAACCACAGAAAGTTACTCTTCTGGCTTTAAAATGAATAATCCTAATCTGTATAGAAAAAAAAAAACAGCATCTTTACATCCTTCCCTCTTCCCTCTTTCTCAATGATGTCTCCAAGGTTTTTTGTTTTGTTTTGGTTTGGTTTTTGGTTTTTCAAGATAAGCTTTTTCTGTTTAATAGCCCTGGGTGTTCTAGAACTCACACTGTAGACCAGGCTGGCCTCAAACTGGCTTTAAACTAGCCTCTGTCTCTTGAGTGCTGGGATGAAAGTACACCACCACAACCCAGCATGTCTTTAACTTACCAGCAGCTAATATAGTCATTCTCCTGACTCCAGATACGAAACAAATACTTAAACCTATAGAGAAATTCTTACCTTTGCAATAAAATAACTTCTGTCCCAGGTCTGAGGATGTAGTGGCAAAGCAGTGTGTCCAGCATTTGTGAGTCCCTAGGTCCCATCCTCAGTCCTGCATAAAAGAAAACCAATGTCAATCATTCTGATTTTAAATTAATAGAATTATTTTTCAAGATTCACTTTTAATTATGTGCAGAATTGCTATCCACCACTTCTATGTCTAGGATGCAAAAGCTTCTCATGCAAGCTTCCATTCTGTTTCCCTATCTACCAAGTAAATAGTGAGAACTCCTAGTATATAGAGAAAAGTAGGTCATAAAATGAAATTTTTCTGGGTCCATGAATTAAGAGCAGTCTACATTCTGACTAGGTTTTATGTGAGAAAGAAATAAACATTTGTTAAGCCCTTGAGGGTTTTTTTTTTTGTTGCTGTTGTTTTTAACAAGTAGCATAACATAATACTTAGCTCAATTAGTAGCAATCCCTTGATCAGAAACTGTGTATAAGCTGGGCAGTGATGGTGCACAAACATGTTTTTGTTTTGGTCCCAGGTGTGGGAAGAGGGACTGATTCAGATAGTCCACAGCAGACTATTTGCTTTCTTCAGGCTTTGAGAGGAGCTCTTTGCCAGTTGCAGACAGTTTAAATCTGAGGACTCTGGAAAGAGAATAAATGCCAAAGCACAGAGAGAGTGAAGGTCAGAGAAACAACAAGGCTGCCCCTGCTTTTCTCCTGCTGCTTCTGGTTGTTGTGAAACAAGAAAATGGAAATCTCCTGAAAGGAGGATTAAACTGCCTCCAAGGAACCAGCAAGGAGCAGTTAAGGAAGAACTGCACATCCTCTCCCACTAACCCTTTCTCTCTCCTACCTGGTGTTGGGGTGTTGGAAGGGATTGGGATAGAGTAGGGAGAAAAAGAAAAGAAACGTAAATAAAAGTGTTTTTAAAAAATACGCCGACATCCCAGCACTTGGGAGGCAGAGGCAGGTGAATCTCTGAGTTCAAGGCCAGCCTGGTCTACAGAGTGAGTTCCAGGACAGCCAAGGCTACACAGAGAAATCCTGTCTCAAAAAAACAAAACAAAACAAAAGACAAAAAAGAAAAAAGAAACTATGCATGGACACCACCGTTTTCCTTTTAAGCACAGGCTAGCCTCGATCTTATTATATAGGCAAGGATGACCTTGAACTTCTGAACCTACTGCCTCCACCTCCCAAGGCACTATAAACATATAAAGGTAGGGCTTTTATGAATGGTCGACAAGCACTCTACCAACTGAGCTACATCCCCCATCCCAATGTCTCTGTGGACATAACCACAGAGCCTAGGACGACCTGGAAATTGAACACCTGAGTTCTTTCTAGGAACCTGTTGTAATGCTTAAGAAACCTCATCCTGGGCCTAAAGAGATGGCTCAGGCAGTAAAGTACTTGTAGTAAAAGCATGAAATTTTGAGTTGGATTCCCCAGAACCTATGTTTGTATCTGTTTAAATCCATGAACTAGCAAGAAGGTTCACTGGGTAAAGGTGCCAGCCACAGATCTTTGATGATTTGAAGTCAATCCCCGACATCTGCACACTAGGATCTCTCCTACCGGCTCCCACAAATTGTCCCCTGACTGCCACTAGTGTGACATGGCACACTCATGAAGGCCCATATGTACACACATACATAAACAAAATAAATAAAATGCAAATTTAAAAAGCAATTGCAGAGTCCGGGCCATGGTGGCGCAAGCCTTTAATCCCAGCACTTGGGAGGCAGAGGCAGGCAGATCTCTGAGTTCGAGGCCAGCCTGGTCTACAAAGTGAGTCAAAGACAGCCAAGGCTACACAGAGAAACCCTGTCTCAAACAAACAAACAAACAACAACAACAACAAAAAAAAGCAAGTGCAGCCTGCGCCTGAAATCTCAGCACCAAGGAGGCAAAAACAGAAGTACTTCTGGGGCTTGCCAACCAGCCAGTCTAGTTAAATCAGAAAGCTCAAGTTCAGACTCTTGTCTTGCCAGGCAGTGGTGGCACATGTCTTTAATTCCAGCACTTGGGAGCCCGAGGAGGGCAGATCTCTGTGAGTTCAAAGCCAGCCGGGTGTAAACAGAGAGTTTCCTGACAGCCAAGGCTACATAGAAAGATCTTGTCTCGAGAAAAAGAAAACAACAAAGAGACACTGTCTCAAAAAAAAAAAAAAAAAAATAAGGTGGAGGTGAGTGAAGCAACAGCTTCACGATGAAGAGTACTTGCTGCAAAACCATAAGGGTTTAGATACAAGCACTCATAAGACAAGCTGGGTCTGGCCTCATGAATGCTTGTAACCTGGGTGCTGGGGTAGGGGACAGGGGCTTGCTGCATGCTAGTCTAGTGGAGGAACTCACATATATGATTCAGGGAAAAAGTAGACTGTAACATATAACACATGACAACCTCTTCTGGCCTCCACACATGTATGCACAAACACACAGCACAGACACACCACATTCATAAAAGTACACACAAAAATAGAGAAGCACTTTGAAAAAAGGTGGAGACACCCAAAGTTCATCTGGCCTCCACGTGCACACACAGACACACACAGACACACACAAGAAACTGCATTCTGAACTTTCAAAGGAATCCATAGTCTAGAAACAATGGTCTTGTTCAGCATAGAAGCCTGTTTGATTCAGTAAAATAACAACACTACAAGAAGAGTCCCTGTCCTTGTTCTTCCCAGTAACACTTGTTTGGCTCAATAAAGAATACCAAATTGACGTGACCTTGTCTAGAGATCCCTGTCCTCACACCTCCTTCACAAAGGAATACCTGTTCTCAGGGAGTAATGGGACCTTTGCTGTCTTACTTAGGGTTACTATTGCTGTGATGAAACACCATGACCAAAATCAACTTGGGGTGGAAAGGGTTTATTTCACTCACAGTTCCATATAACAATTTATCCTCAAAAGTGCTGATGCTAGAAACTCATGAAGGGCAGGCCAGGAACCTGGAGGCAGGAGCTGATGCAGAGGCCATAGAGGGGTGCTGATTACTGGCTTGCTTCCCATGGCTTGCACAGTCTGCTTTCTTATAGAACCTAGGACCATCAGTACAGGGGTGGTACCATCCACAGTGGGGTGGGCCCTCCCCATCAATCACTATTTACAAAAATGCCCTACAGGCTCACCTACTACCTGCTCTTTTTGTATGTTTTTAAAAACCATTTGTTTAATGTATATGAGTGTTCTGTTTCCATGCACACCAGAAGAGGGAATCAGATTCCTTTACAGATGGTTGTGAGCTACCATCTGGTTACTGGGAACTGAATTCAGGACCCCTGGAAGAGCACTCAGAGCTCTTTACCACTGAGCCATCTCTCCACCTCACATTTTTTGTTTGTTTGGTTGGTTGATTGGTTGGTTTTGTTTTTTGTTTGTTTCTGTGTGTGGTTTTTTTGTTTTTTGTTTTGTTTTGTTTTTTTGTTTTTGTTTTTTTTTTTTTTTTTTTGGTTTTTTTTGAGACAGGGTTTCTCTGTCTAGCCCTGGCTGTCCTGGAACTCGCTCTGTAGACCAGGCTGGCCTCGAACTCAGAGATCTGCCTGCCTCTGCCTCTTGAGTGCTGGGATTAAAGGCATGCACCACTACTACCTGACTTACAACCTGATCTTTTGGAGGTATTTTCTTCATTGAGGTTCCCTCCTCTCAGATGACTTTATCGTGTGTCAAGTTGACATAAAACTATCCAGTACAATGGACCATTTGTCAGCTTGACAGAGAAACACATCACCATTAAACCACAACCTTTCCTTTCTCACTAATCCTCACGATCTCACATTAAAAATATAAATAACTTTAAAAAACCCACAATCTTTACAAATTCAAACACATTAAAAGTTCAGTCTCTTTACAATAGCCAATCTCTCTTAAAATTCAAAATTCAAAAGCTCTCAACTGTGGACTCCTGTAAAATAAAAAATAAATTAATACTTTCTTACTTCAAGAGGGAAGAAACAGGGCCCAGTCACAATTAATTTAAAGCAAGACAAAATTCCAAACGTGTAAATAACACAACATCCAATGTCTGACATTCACTCAATATTTTTTGTGTTCCTCCAAGGAGCTTGGGTCACTTCTCCAACTCTGCCTTCTGCGTCACATACAGAGATTGTCTTTTAGGCTCTGGATGGTTCCATTCCACCACTGCTGCTGTTCTTAGTGGTCATCCCATAAAACTGACATCTCCAAAATGCTGGTGTCTTCTGCCACAACTGGGCTGCACTTTCACCAATGGCCTCTTATAGGCTCTCTTCATGGTGCCAAGCCTCAACTTCTCTCCATGACCTTATCAAGCCTGGGGCTTCAATTGCTACTGAGATTGCATTGTCACCAATGGCCTTCCCTGGCCTCTCACAATGCCAAGCCTCAGCTGTTCTCCATGACTCCTTCATGCCTTCAAAACCAGTATCACTTGGGTGATTCTTACATTACCAAGTGCAGCCGCTAGCACAAGGTACAACCTTGGCTACGTCTGGAACATAACTTCCTCTTCCTCCTCCTTCTTCCTCCTCCTCCTTCTCCTCCTCCTCCTTCTCCTCCTTCTCTTTGCTCTGGGTGTCCTAGAACTCACTCTGTAGGCCAGGCTGGACTGGAACTCAGAGATTCACCTACTTCTGCTCCCTAGTGCTGGGATTAAAGGCAGAGCTGCCACGAAAGGTCTACTGGTCTCTTCTTAATCATCACTAATTTCTCATCTCCAGTTTAGCAGCACTAAATATTCCAGCAAAGCTAAGATTTCACTTTATTAGTTCTGGCATCTTGTTAAATAAAGCTGATTCTTCAGCCCCAGTTAATCAGAACCATAGAACATTAATTCAAAATAACAAGTGGCCCCAACAAAGTCTTTAAACTTCCCTCTGAAACTTCACAAGTCCATCTTCTGCATCACCCTCAACATTCTTAGCTTCCAAAATCCTACAGAACATCTCACCAAGCACTGAACACTCAAAGGCTTTTCTGGCCCAAAGTCCTTTCACAATCCTCCCCAAAACAATATGGTCAGCTCTGTCACAGCAATACCTAACTCGTAGTACAAACTTGTCTTAGGGTTCCAATTGCTGTGATGAAACACCATGACCAAAAACAACTTGGGGAGGAAAGGATTTATTTCACTCACAGTTCATTACCAAAAGCAGTGAGGGCAGGAATTCACACAGGGCAGGGCAGGGCAGGGCAGGAACCTGTAGGCAGGAGCTGATGCAGAGATCATGGAGAAGTGCTTGCTTACTGGCTTGCTCCACATAATGTATTTAGCCTGCTTTCTCATAGACCCCAGGACCACCAGCCCAGGGATGACACCACCCACAATAGGATGGACCATCTCACATCAATCACCAATTAAGAAAATGCCGCAATGCTAGACAGAAGAACAGATCATTGCCTATCCCAACCACCATCAAAGAAGCTTCATTCAGCAACTTTTGGGAGCAGATGCAGAGACCCACAGCACAACATCAGACCTCTGGGAACTCCATGGAAAAGCAGGAGGAAGGACTGTAGGAGCCAGAGGGGTCGGGATACCAGGAGAACACTGACCACAAAATCAACTAAGTAGGGGCTCATAGGGGATCAGAGAGAATGAACCAACAATCAGGGAGCCTGTATGGGTCTGACCTAGGCCTCCTGCATGTATGTTACTATTATGTAGCTTGGTCTTCTTGTGGGACTCCTAACAATTGAAGTGGGAGCTGTCTATGACTCTTTGCCTACTTTGGGGATCCTTTTCCTCCTACTGAGTTGCCTCATCCAGTTTTGATATGAGGGTTTGTGACTAGTCTTATTGTAACTTGTTACACTACGTTCGATTGATATCCCTAGGAGATCTGCTCTTTTCCAAAGGGAAACAGAGGAGCAGTGGGTCTGGGGGAGAGGGTAGGTGGGAGAGGGGAACAGGGAGGCGTGAAGGGAAGGAAAACTGCAGTCAGGATGTAATGTATGAGAGAAGAATAAAAATAAAAATGTAAGCCTAGCCTTTTAACTGCTGAGGCATCTCTCCAGCACCCTTCCCCACCAGCCCGTCATTTTTTTTTAAAAAAAAAGAGTATGCCATAAAGATTAAATGTGGCTGCAAAGCCTAAACTATTTGCTATCCAGCCCTTTTTAAAAGTCACTGAACCTTGTTGTACAAGAACCCTTTTCTGACTTCACTGTTTACAAGAATCTTAAATATATTGCTTTGCAGTTACCACACCCCCAGGATGTCATTATTTAACATTCTTGTGGGGTCCCCTTATATTCAATGTAACGCCAGGTCAATACAGATGAGAAAAAAAAAATACTATAATCAAGCTGCTACTGATTGATCATGGCCACAGAACAGACTTGGAAGCTGAACTATGGCCCTGAAGGGACATTATACAGCACATTTAAAGGATGAAACCATAAAGCAAGGTGGATCATGGTGGGCTGTAGCATTGTCCAGTCATATTTTCAGATAAGGGGTTGATTTGAGCAAGGGAGTTTCTATCAATCAGGGTAGGCGTAGGTTACTGGTCCCGGGAACATAAACTTAGTTTGACCTTGCCAGCAAGATGGAGGAGTTGTCCTTGAGATGTCTGGACTCTGACAATTGTTTCCTTAGAAGCCATCCCTGATATGGCTGGACTCAGACAACTGTCTCCTTACAACAGAAGCTGTTCAGTTATTGGGAAGTCCCCAGCTCCCTTGGGGCCTGTGGCCTTAAACTTATTTTCTCCCTATGATTAAATGAAATCTGAAAACGAAATGGTACTACTTAGATTACATTTGTTTTGCTTGTTCCGAGCAATTATATATTTTCTTTAGTGTGTGTAGACTCAGACCTATAGCCCTTAAGGCAAAAGCTGTGCTGAGATAAAGAGAATGCAGGAGAGGGCTGACATGCATTTGCAAGATTTCAGAGGGTCTTAAAGAGTCATTGGGGCAATTTTCCCTCCTCAGCCCACATGCTTTTAGTTTGATTACTCAGTGGAGGGGGTCAGGTGGGTTGGGCTCCCATTCAGGACAAACAGTCCTTCCCAAGTCCATTTTGGCCTTGGTAATAGCATTTTAATTTTCCAGATAAGGAAAATGAGGACAGAGCTATGACTTGTCCAAGGTTATATATCCAAGTGCCTCTGTGTGTTGTCTACCGAGTAGCCTTAACAATGAGAACTATTTCACAGAAGTGTGGCTTTCTGTCAACTGCTCCAATTAGGCCCCACCTCCACCTCTCCCCACAGACTCCTTCCTTCCGCGCCCTTACCCATTTTCATGACACAATGTGAATAGCTAAACTTCAGAGATGCTTCTTGCATACCATCGTAGTGCCTACTAACTCCGAAAATTCTCAACATCTGTCATCACTTTCATTTTGGCTGCTCCAGCCAACATTTGTCATCACTGTGATTTTGGCTGCCACCAGCCATAGTTCATTACTAGCGTTTACTTCGGGCTAGTCGGCTGCAAGACTGAGCTACGTCATCGCCAAGCGCAGTGCAGGACTCTCGGGAGAGACGTCCATTCAGAACATCCTAGCTTCTTTGATTTGCTCTCGAATCACCGCACAGCACAACCGGTGCGGATCCGTAGGGATCCTAAGGTAAGGTGACTGGCTTGGAATTAATAATGGCAACCAAAGTAATCAGAACAACGGCAGCGGCAGATGAGATTGGGGCGCGGTGATAGAGGCAGGGGCAGATCCGGGTCTCTAAACAGTGAGTCGCCCATCACGCAGGCGCGGTATGACGCGCTCCTCTGGTGTGCTCGCGAGAGGTGGGGTAGGCTGGGTATGGGCAGGGAAATTAAAACGCTCAGCCCTGTGGAAAAGAAGGGATCACGTGCCAGGGATTTTTCCGCGTTAAGTAAGGGCAGGGTTTGAAAAAGATTCAGAGCTCAGGGAGTAGGGCGGGAAGGATTTGCCCACGTCACTGGCTGGGCGGGAATTGGGCGGAGGCTTGTAACCGGCTAAGGGTGCTGGGTTAAACGTTAGGTGTCTGGGAAGGGGGTGGGGCCTGGTAAATTCTGAGCCAAAGGGGCAGTCCCCTGAGCCTGGGGGCACGGTGAAAGGCTCAGGGAAAGCTCCGGGGGAGTGGAAGGTGCGGGTTGGGCCCTACAGGAGGGTGAAGTTAAGGGGGTCTTTTAAGGGTAGTGCCGAGGCCGCTGCAGCCTGCTCTGACGAACTGGGAAGGTGGTTGTTATCTGAGGAGACAGGCTGAGGCGGGCAGGTTGCAGAAGCCGAGCGTTTCGGGCGAGGATTAGAGGTATGAAAGGATGTGGGAACTAGAGGGGTGGGGGCGATGATTGGAAAGGTCAGGCCTTAGAAGAGCCTGATTGAGCCGGGGGTTATACCTCGCTTAGGGAATAGGCAAGATGTTTAAAGAGAGTCGTGTAAAAGCAGGGAGGTCCAGGAGAACGGACTGGACCAGGTTTCCTCCATAGGAGAAGATGGCCTTGAGGGGTGGGGTTTAGAAGGCATAGGAATGGACCAGCCTGAAGGATGTGCTCTAGAATAGAGGTCAGGGCCTGGAAAGGGGCAGGGATGTGGGGTCCTCTGGACATTCCAGCTGCCTTACCACCAACTACACCCCTGCCAGAGCCTTGCCAGGAGCAAAGGCTCTTCAGCCATGACCTCCATCGGCCAAGATTCTTCTACCAGGCAGCGAAGGAGTAGGCGTGATCTCCAGTCGCCTCCTCATGACTCCAGTACCACTGTGGTGAGGCCCCAGACCAGCCTTGGAGGGCGGGGAAAGCCAGCCAGCCATGTCCAGACTCTGATCCTTCTCTCTAATTGGCAGAAGCGAGGTATTAAGAAGGGTACTGTACCCAACTCCAGCCCCAATCTAGCGGAGGTAAAGAAGAAGGGCAAAATGAAGAAGCTCAGCCAAGCAGTTGAAGACCTAGCCATGGGGCTTCAAGGCCTGGTGAGAGAGGCGTGGGTGCAGTTTGGCCTTCTTTACCAAACAAAACAATGGTTTACCCCATCCTGGACAGTGTGAGTTGTTTTCTTGATTGGAACCCTGAACAAATTTGTGCTTCTTTTCCCCTGCAGGATCTGATCCCCAAGACAAGACTAGTGGTTGGTACTGGATTGGTGTTTGATGAGCAACTAAATGACTTCCACTGCCTTTGGGATGACAGGTGAGGCTGGGACCTCCAAAACCTAACACATTTGCCTATCTCTTAAGCAAGAGTGAATCTTTTCTTATCCTAGCCTGTAGTCTGGAATCAGATGGTATAGGGAGGTGGGGATCATTCTTGAAAGAGTTCTCTTTTAAGCCAATAAACATTTATCGAGTGTCTAGTGTGCCAAGGGTTGGTGATATATGTGAACAAAAGAGAAATCAGAAAGTTGTCAGAGTCCACTTGTCAACTGATTGGTGAGCATGAGGGCAGATCGTTAAACAGCCAACTGCTGTATAAAGTGTTTAATGAAGACAACATGACTTGGAGACTCCATAGCCTAGGCTATCCTGAAACTCTATGTAGCCTAAGCCAGCCTCAAATCTTTGATGATCTTGCTGTCTTAGTATCCTGAGCACTGAGATTACAGGCATGAGCAACCAAATACTTGGCTAGAAGTGTTTGATAGAGTGCCCTGGACTACCTAGCATGCAGGTCCCAGAACCTTGCTTGAGGAAGAGACATTTATGCAGAAATATACCCCTTGTTTGCTCTACTTAAAAAAAGTCTGCTTATCCTTTTTGGCTCTGTATCCACTATCTGGCTTCTCACTGGTCTCTGCTTCTAGCCTCCACATTGAAGCCTAAAAAATATTTAGGCTCCTCAGTTAAAGTCTGAATTCATTTTTTTTTAATTTATATATTATTTATACAGTGTTCTGTCTGCATGTACACCTGGATGCCAGAAAAGGCACCAGATCTATGTGGTTGTGAGCCTTCATGTGGTGACTGGGACCAGAGCTCGGGACCTCTGGAAAAGCAGACAGTGCTCTTAACCTTTGAGCCATCTTTCCAGCCCAAAGTCTGAATTCTTTATCCTGGTCTCTACAGTTCTATGTGATTTGGCTCCACGTCCCCCTATTCAGTCAGTCATCTGCTCATTTGCTTCAGTTCACTTCACCCACACTGGTCTCCTTGCTATTCTTGCAGCATGCCAGGTACCCTCTAGCCGGGGGTCTTTACCTTTGGCTGATCCCTCTTTCAACTTCCACAACTGGCCACTACCTTTCTCCCATCTGATCTTAGATATCTTACTATCCCCTGCCATTGTCTTTTTACACTGATATTTACAAATACAGTAGCTATCTCCCATATCCTGACCTAAAACTAACTCATGATGTCAAAAGGCTTCATTTATGGTTTGCATTTGTTGAGGATTCAGCAGTGCGGCAAACAAAACTGCCTTCAAAAGTAATCAAGAAGTGACTAATACAGGGTTAGAGCAGTACCAAGGTAGGAGGGAGAGTTTGAATGGAAGGGGTACTTCCATTTTTAATACAGAAGGTATTGCTGACATTTGAGTAAAGGTACAAGGTCTAAGGGAGTGAGCTATGGAGTTATCATGGAAAAGAGTATTTTAGGTATGAAAGACAGTTGGACTCCATGGACCTGGCTGAAGGGTATGTGGTTTAATTGAAGACCGAGGAGAGCATTGCAGGTGAGACAAGTGAAGAAGGAAGCATGAGGAAAAAAAAAAAGAGTCAGAAATGGAATTGGAGACAGATTTTTTTTTTTTTAGGGCCTTCTAAGTGTGATAAAGATTTTTTTTTTTTTACTTCAACTATGAATGGAATCAGAGCTATAAAATGGTTTTGAGTAGTAGAATTTTCACCACTGCCTGCCTGCAGTGTATAAGAGGGACTGTCGGGGGAGTGAGTGCAGACATAAGGAGGTTCTGGTGAAGGCGATGTGACAGACAAATCTGGAGGTTCTGGTGGCATAAATTGTAGTGGGGAGGAAAGTGTAAGACTGCAGAAATGACAAGAGGAAAGGCTGATGCTACAGGAAAGGGGTGAGCAGCTATGAGAGGGTGAATGGGAGATGTGACAAGAGCAGCTACACTCCCTAGCAACTTGCCTATCTGTGTGTGCCTGTTACTGCATCTTTACCTTCCCAGCTTTCCTGAAAGCCCGGAGCGGCTCCATGCAATAAAAGAGCAGCTGATCCTGGAGGGCCTCCAGGGACGCTGTGTATCCTTTCAGGTAAGTCCCCCAGCCTACAGGTGGTGGGAAGGGAACTGGCAGGACCTAGGTATGGTCTATGCTCTAGTTCTTTATTCCTTATGTCTCCTCAGGCCCGGTTTGCTGAGAAGGAAGAACTAATGTTGGTTCACAGGTGAAAACTTGGGAGCTTGGTGGGGGGCGGGAAAGACGATGCCCTGGCCCAAACAGGACAGAGTGACTGCTTTGGGATAGAATCCCATAAACTTGTCTGGCCAGCCTTGGACAAGTCCCTGAGCATCTCTGACTCTTCATTGCTAAAACAAACAAGCAAACAAAAAAACAACAACAAAACCAAAAAAAAAAAAAAAAAAAACCCAAACACCCAAGTACCAGCCAAGTATGATGGTACATGCCTATAATCCCATCACTTGGGACCTGAAGATAAGAGCTTGAAAAATTCAAGACAAGCCTCAACTACATAGCAGGTTCAACTTGGGTTTCATGAGATCCTGTCTGAAAAAGCCTTCCTTCCTGCCCCCCCAAAAAAGAAATCTAAGTCCTCCGTGAAGGTCAATGTTTGTGTCAGGTATCTGACAGCATCTTACAGATCATAAGCCTGTGATGTGCTAGTGTTATTATAATGTGCCAGTGTGATCAGGAGGGTTGGGGGTGTGTTCTGTAAGAACTGAAGGGAAGAGGCCTGGTACAGTGTGGCTCACAGAAGACTAGCTGGGCAAAGGGAATATGTGAGCTGATCTTCAAGAGGCAAAAAGGTGGGTGAGTCCAGCGAAAGGAATATCTGAAGGAAGGGAGGAACACAACTGTAATGGTATAGCCAGAATCAGGGAACAAAGTATACAGCTGGAGATGAGGGGAACTAGAGAAGAAATAGGGACTGTGGCCTAAATCCCAGCCACACCCCTAGGTTAACTATGGATGCGTGATTTGACTTGTGGTCTAGTTTGTAGAAAGTGTGGCTGGGAAGTGAACAGGGCTCTAAATGCTATCCCTTATCTTGTGTCTCCAGCCTGGAATACATTGATCTTATGGAGACAACCCAGTACATGAATGAAGGAGAACTTCGCATACTAGCAGGCACCTATGATTCAGTTTATCTGCATCCGGTATGGATGAGAACTGTGAGGTCAGGGTGTGGCAGCAATTCTGGGGTCTCCCATCTCTATGCCAATCTCACTGTGGGAAAAAGAAGTGAAATAGATAGGACAGCTCTTTCTCTCTCTCAATCTTTCTCTGGTTTTTCAATGTCTCCAGAACTCATATTCATGTGCCTGCCTGGCCACGGGTTCTGTCCTCAGGCTGGTTGATGCAGTCCTGGGGGCTGAGATTCGGAATGGCATGGCTGTCATCAGGTAGGACTCTCAAGAATTTGGCTTACATTTTTTAACAAATCTTTTCACATAGTGGTGCATGGAGGTACATGTTGTAATAACAGTGTTTTGGATGCTGATGTTGAAGAAAGGCTCAGGAGTTCAAGGCCATTCTCAGCTATATAGTAAATTTGAGGCCACCCTGGGCTAAATAAGACACTTCCTCAAAAAAAAAAAAAAATGTTAAATGTGTTAACTTGGGTACGATGTCTTCATGTGATTGAATGAAATGGCACAAAGTGGAGTTCAATAAAAATTCTCTCTCCCTCCTATCCTTGAAAGGTGGTCATTGTAACCGGTAACTTCTGTGTTCTCTCACAGCAAGTCTTATTCAATTAACAGATAATGAGTATCAATAGTCTATTGAGTCACAAGGACATATTTCTTCTCTGTCTGGGACATCTTAAAATCCAGATGCAGCCAACAAACTGTGACATCCCAAACTTTAGTCAAAAGCATTTTCTGTTTTGTTGTTGCCTGTGGAAGGTCATAGAACATCTTGTCATAGCTGACTTCCTAGAACTGATAAGATGCAGAAGATGACTTTGTCATCCACAGTCCATATTTTTATTAATTACACTTTATTCATTTTTATCCCCCTATAAGCCCCTCCCTCCTCCCCTTCTGATCCCACCCTCCCTCCCCTTTCTGCATGCATGCCCCTCCCCAAGTCCACTGATAGGGGAGGTCCTCCTCTCCTTTCTGATCTTAGACTATCAGTTCTCATCAAAAGTGGCTGCATTGTCCTCTTCTGTGGCCTGGTACAATGGCAGCAAGTGCGTGGTGCCCTCCTTTCCATTCTGTGCATTTTAAAAAAACTTGTATATCTTTGAAAACTTTTTCTTAATAGTATTTGGGTCATCCTTGAGTGAGATGCCATTGTGCAAATGTACTCTGAAGTTAGTTACTTCCATGCTGGTGGGAATTTTGGTTTCCTCTGTCTTTGCTGCTTCAAACAAATACCATTAACAAACAACAGTGGCACATTCATAAAGACAGTACTTTTTATTACATAGGTTTCAGCTAAGCGCACATAGCAAAATGACTGGGTGTGAAAAAGTATGCATGGATAGCTTTTTGTTGTTGTTGTTTTGAGACTTTTTCTGTGTAGCTTTGTCTGACCTGGATTCACTTTGTAGATCAGGCTGGCCTTGAACTCACAGAGATCTGCCTGTCTCTGCCTCCCGAGTGCTGGAATTAAAGGTGTGCATTACCATGTTTGGCTTTTTTCACCACACCTGGCTTTTTTTTTTTTTTTTTGTGAGACAGGGGATTCTTATATATTCCAGGCTGCTCTTGAACTATAAGTCCTCCTACTTTAACTAGTATTACAGGCATGAGCCACATGCCAAATGGGGTGTGTGGGTACCTTTTAATGGTTATGTTCAAATCTCCTTGATGAGAAAGCATTGGATTGGGGATGATGAAGCTTCAAAAGCCACAGTTACTCAGTTGCTGGCAGATTTATAGACTCTCTCCTGGAAGAAGTGGGAGCATGGGAGAGTCTATCTCTTTAGAGGAAGAAGCCCAAATCTGTTGCCTTCCCTTTCCTGCTTAGGCCTCCTGGACACCATGCCCAGCGCAATCTCATGGATGGGTATTGCATGTTTAACCATGTGGCTGTGGCTGCCCGCTATGCTCAAAAGAAACACCACATTCAGAGGTCAGTAACAAATGACAGGTGGATTGTGGGTAGCATGGAATGGGGGTGCCATGGTCTAGAATGTTCCTTCATATGTCACTTGATCCCCTTGCATGGAGCTCCCCTCTCTCTTTGCTCACAGGGTTCTTATTGTGGATTGGGATGTGCACCATGGTCAAGGAACACAATTCACCTTCGATCAGGACCCCAGGTATATCCCTAGTCGCACCCTAAGTACCCTGCTATTCTTAACTACTTCTAACCACAAGGACCAGCAATAGGGGCTTGGAAGGAGGGGAAGGCATTCATATTCATTGAGTTGGGAAATGTATTGCTTCCTGGTTGTCTACTGTCTCCTGATTTCACTCTGAAACAGGAACTGGAGTTTCCATTTTACAGACTGTGAAACTGAACCTTACAGGTTACAATGTCCCGTAGAGAAGTGAAAGAGGTAGGATTTGTGTTATAAGTATTTGGTCTTTTTTTTTTTTTAAGATTTATTGGTTTATTTTATTATCTATACAATGTTCTGTCTGTGCGCCAGAAGAGGACACCAGATCTCAGTATAGATATATAGTTGTGAGCCACAATGTGGTTGCTGGGAATTTAACCCAGGACCTCTGAAAGAGCAGCGAATGCTCTTAACCTCTGAGCTATCTCTCCAGTACCATATTTGGAGATCTTGTTCAATAATTTACTCCTGAACTGGAGTGGTGATTGATACTTTGTTGTTGTTGTTTTCAATTATGACAACACTTCAATCTATTCTTAAAAATTAAATAGGGCTGGCAAGATGGCTCAGCAGGTAAAGGTGCTTGCCTGACAACCCGAGTTTGATCCCCAGGACCCACATGGTGGAAAGGAGAAAGAACCAACTCCTGCAAGATGTTCTCTGACCTCTATATACATACCATAGTGTGTGTGTGTGTGTGTGTGTGTGTGTGTGTGCGCGCGCACACGCGCGCGCACACACACACACACACAAAATAAAAATAAGATGACAGTTTAGGTTATAGCCTCAAATTTTTATGTGCATGTACATATTTATTATTAATAATACACTTCGAGTGGTATAATCCCCCATATTTTCACTGGCATATCTAACTGTGTATTGGGGACACATCATGTTGATGCTACAAAAGCATTTTAGTCTTTGTACAGACTATAGACTGTTAAGCTGGTGGCACACATCTTTAATCCCAGCAATCAGATACTTGGATTAATGCAATGAAATACTCTAGAATTTTTTGTTTTTGTGTTTGTTTGTTTGTTTGTTTTAAGATAGGATTTCTCTGTGCAGCCCTGGCTTTCCTAGAACTAGCTCTGTAGACCAGGCTGGCCTCGAACTCACAGAGATTCACCTGCCTCTGCCTTCAGAGTGCTGGGATTAAAGGCATGTACTACCACTGCCTGGGATGTGCAATTTCTAATAGTAGATTGCTGAGTCATGCAGGTCAACATGCTTTAAGGTCTGGTATATGCTGCCAAACTTGACTCCAGAATTTACCCTTCCTTGTGACTAGGAGGTATATAATAAATAGTAGTTTTATCTGGCTTTTCATCTAATTGATTATATAGAATCTACTTCACCTGGTAGATCTTGTGGTCCTTGATACTATCCAGACGCTTTGTTCTTTAAACATTGTTTTCCTATTATTTCCCAGAACTTGGTGCTGATGACAGTTGTCTTTTTCATTTCTTTCTGAGTTATTTGTTTTTCTTTCTGAAAGGCTGTAGGTTCTTCTCTCTTTCCTGTGTGTATCCCACATGAACTCTGGATCCTGTTACCTTCTCTTTAGCATCGGGTTGACATTTTACATCTACAGCCTGACATCTCTCCTCTGTCTTTGCAAATGTTCTTTTATTAGATCTTTGATAATTATTTTCTCTGTTCTCTGAGACTCCTGTTAAAAGTTAAACCGCCTGGGTTGATCCTCTATGAGATTTTGGTTTTGCTTTTTAATTTAATTTAATTGCTTTGCTAATTAATTTAATTAATTAATTATGATTTTGTTTTGATTTGATTTTTGAGACAGGGTCTCTAGCTCTGGCTGGCCTCTTAATTCTTTTTATAGCTATAGGTGACCTATTCTTTTGAAATGGGGATAGGAGGTTCCTTTGACACTCCAGGCCCAGGGCTAGTGTGTAACTGTCTGGGATGACAGTTCCTTCTTTTCTGCCCATGGAGTCCACCTGCTAAAGGTTCACAGGTATCAACTCTGTCTCTCCACATGATGACAGGGAGCCCAAGACCTTTGCCACATCTGCCTCCTCTAAACAGATCTCTTTTGTTTCTTTGCTAAATCTTGTTTAAGATGAAGGTTCAACTAATCCACTTTATTCTTAGAGGTTTGTTTGGTTGATTGGTTTGGTTTTGGTTTTTCGAAACAGGGTTTGTCTGTATAGCCTTGGCTGTCCTGGACTTGTTTTGTAGACCAGGCTGGCCTCAAACTCACAGAGATCCACCTGCCTCTGCTTCCCATAGTTCTGAGATCACAGGCGTGCACCACCACAGCCAGCTCTTATTCTTACAGTTTTAACTTAATTTTTATTTCCCTTCTCTGTCTTTTGAGTTGTGACTTCCTGCTCTAAACCCTCAGTCTTAAGGGCTGGTGTGGGTGGTTTGTTTGTTTGTTTTCACTTTGCACTCCTGCTCCTCCTGCCTCCACCTCCTGAATGCTGGGATTATTCCATGTGCCACCAGGCCTGGTTTATATGACACTAGAGATACAACCTAGGGCTTCCCGGATGCTAGGCAAGCATTCTGCCAACTGGGCTACATCCTCAGTCTTGTATGGCTTTTTAAAAATAAACCTTTAATTTTTTTTTAATTTATGTATATGGCTGTTTTTCCTGTATGTATGTCTGTACCATGTGCATATCTAGTGCCCTCAGAAGCCAGAGCAAGGTTATCAGATTCTTTGAAACTTGACTTACAGACAATTGTGAGTGGCCATATGTGTACTGGAACAACAAACTACACTCTTAACTGCTGACCTCTCTCCAGCTCCCCTCTACGACTTATTTTATATTTCCTATCACTTTTTATTTTTGCTCAGTTTCCTGAGATGGCCTTCATTCTGTGTATAAGTCTTCCTTTTGAATGATGTACTCTGACTTTTTTTTTTTTTTTTTTAGACAGGGTCTTGCTATGTAGCCCAAGCTAGCTTTGAACTTACTATCTATACTCCAGGTTGGCCACCAACTTGAGATCCTCCTACCTCAGCCACAATCCATAACTAGACTTTGTTTTGATCAGCACAAGCATTTTACTTTGTTTTGATCAGCACAAGCATTTTCTTTCTCTCTTGTTTTATACCCCCTCACACCTAATCTTGTTTCTATAGAATAAGAATTAAAAGTACTTTAACCTAGCTTTAATCCTAGCACTTCGGAGGCAGAGGCAAGTGGATCTCTTGAGTTAGAGGCCAGCTTGGTCTATAGTGAGTTCCAGGAAAGTCAGGACTACATAGGGATACTCTGTCTAGAAGTTTTCTTCCATTCCTTGTTGTATATCTCTTCATTCTTACGCTAACTAAATTACCTTCTTGGTGCTTCTCTTTTACACTGGCGCTTTCCCCTAAATGTCTTCTTTTGGATATTTTTACCTCAAATTGATGGGCTGTTCTTGGGGCCATCATGGGATTACTATACTGTGCTATTTTTAGGTCTGTGTTCCTAAAAAGCATATTTGCCCAGAATGGAAGCAGGAAGCAGAATGTCTGCTAATACACATCTCAAGTTTAGGGACTGTGAGAACCGATCTAGGCATGAGGTTGGATTTTGCGAATGTGTGTGTGTATGGGGGAGGGGACACATAACATCTTTTAAAAATTAATTTTATTTTTACTTGTATATGTGGTATGCTATGGGTATGAATGACTGCAGATATAAGAAGAGGGCATCAGATCCTCTTAAGCTGGAGTTAAAGAAAGTTGTGAACTACCATATGGGTGCTGGAAGCTGAACCCAGGTCGTTTGTAATAGCAATAAGTGCTCTTAACCTTTGAGCCATCTGTCCAGCTCCCAACATCTTTTTTTTTTTTTAACTCCTTCAGCCGTACCAAAGGTATATCTATTTCACTTATTTTTCCAATATAGTTTCTGGCTTTTTCTGTCATCTTTGCTATTTTAAAACATCACTAATTTTTCTGTTTTTATATTTTTAAATTTCTTCCACTTGATTATTTATTTTGTTTGTGGCTTCCTCCACCAAATTCTTCAACATTAATAAATTCACTGACCATTTTTTTCATTCATATCTATACCCATTACTGTACTCCTATTTTATTTCTGCATAAATTCTAGAATGTGTCTTTAACAAATAGGATTTTTTTTTTTTTTTTTTAGAAATGGCAAGGCTTTGGGTCCTATACCCAGCATTAAAAAATGAAAACAGGGGGCTAGAGAGATGGCTCAGTGGTTAAGAGCACTGGCTGCTCTTCCAGAAGTCTTAAGTTCAATTCCCAGCAACCACATAATGGCTAACAGCCATCTGTAATATGATCCGATGCCCTCTTCTAGTGTGCATGAAAACAGTCTACTCGTATACATAAAACAAATAAATAAATCTTTAAAAAAATGAAAACAGTGTTACGACAGTATCATATCTAAGAAAATGAGTAAGACTTTTAATAAGCTTTTTCAGGGGAAGGTAAAATGGGGTCTTGTTATGAAACTTAAATTGTCCTTAAATTCTCAATCCTCCTGTCTCAGCTTCCAGAGTGCTGAGATTATAGATGTGTATTGCCATAGGTGACACCTTTACTATCTGTTACCTGGAATATCAAAAAGGTAAAGAGTGACCATATTCTATCAGTCCATTGTTATCCTTGAAGTTGATTGAACTTATTATAAAATATCCTTTTAGAGTCTGGAGAGATGGCTTGGTCAATGAGTTACTTATGAGGATCTGAGTTCTGAGTTTGATCCCCCCCCCCAACCCACATTAAAAAAAAAAAAAGAGCCTGGAATGGTAGTACAAACTTAGAATCCCAAGTGATAGGGATTGGCTCACTGACCAGCCAACCTAGCCTATCTGATGAGTTCCAAGCCAAAGAAAGACACAAAAAACAAGATGGATGGTTCTGGTACAATAACATCCAAAGTTGTTCCTTGTCTTTTACATCCTGCATGCACACACATGTGTGTGCATGTGTGTATACACATGAACACACGTACACACATCTATTGGGCTATATAAAGCCCTCAATTCAGTACATAGCACTATAAAAAGTAATCAGTCAATAAAAATAAAGTCCTTGTCTGTGGATACTCTATAACTAGTTTCCATGGGTGCTAGTTGTATTTTGAGACAGGGTTTCTCTGTGTAGTCCTGCCTGTCCTGAACTCGCCGTATAGACCAGGCTGGCCTCAAACTCACACAGATCCACCTGCTTCTGCCTCCCAAGTGCTAGGATTAAAGGTGTGCACCACCATACTTTGTGGGTGCTGGTTTTTCTGTTCTCTGACTGAGAGCTCTTGTGGAGTTGGGTTTGTTCAAGTCTTTGCTTATTCAGGAGAATTTTTGTTCCCCAGTCTAGTTATTTTCCTCTACTCTTTGCTGAAACTTTAACGCCAATGTCAATGTCAGAAACTTTAAAATAATACAATTAAACAAACAGAAACAAATAATCGGTAGTTCTCTGTGAGTTCAAGGCCAGCCTGGTCTACATAGTAAGTTGTAGGACAGCCAAGGCTACATAATAGAGACGCCCCATAACAAAACCAAAACAAAGAAATCACCCTCTACCCACTCAAGACTAGAGCTTTGTATGGTGATTTCATTCCCCATTCCAAAATATTTTCCTCAATTTTAAGAATCTTTTTTACATCTTTTACTTTCACAGATATATTGTCAACATATCTTTTAGACTCAACATGAACATCTTGCCTTTTTAGCAGGGACCTATTAGTGTGTCTTATCCCAGAACACGTGTATATATGACCTCTCAGTGTGAACCTGTAGATTTTGTCTTTCTTGTCAGAACCTGCACATTGTGTCTTTTCAGCATCAGTTTTGTGTGTTGTTCTTTCTCACCTATGAAATACAAGTAGTAGAAGTGGCTTTGTGAAGTACTAAGAAAGGACTGTCCTCACTGACTTTATAGCAGTCTTAGCATTCTGCACTTTAGCACCCAACACAAAAACAAGTCCCATCTTAACTCATTCCTGGCCTCTGCACCTCTCCACTTCTTTCAATGGAATCACTAGGTTCTCCTGCATGGACTTGTGGCTCTTTACAGTTCTAACTAGTTTCTGCATTTAAGTTCCCCCGTGACTCCTGTGGACCTCCAGTATCCAATGTTGTTAATCTTGGAAAAATAACACTAGGGGGAGCAATGGGAAGAGACAGGACCTACAGTTTCTCACAAGGTCAGCATTGCCCAAGTTCTTGGGTAGACTCAGTAGCTCTGGGGACCTTAGTCTTGAATCTTAAATTAGGTAGCCTATTTACTGCAGAAGGGTTGTGGGGTTCTGCTGGGAAATCAATGAATATGTAGAAAAAGAATGGGTAAACCACTGGGAGAATTAATGAATGGAGAAATGAATAAGTTGGTGAGTGTGTGGGAGAGTGAGTTAATGGAAGAATTATCAGTATATACTGAGAATTGGAAAAACTTAGGAGAAAGGGAATGAATTGAGTAGCTGGTAAAAACTTGCTGAATAAACCCCTGAAGCTCTAAGTTGGGAGTCTTAAATTTGACTCCTCAGTTCCCTTGTTTTTGTTTTTGTTTTCTATGCGGATTGAGTTAACACATGCTAGTCAATCATTCCTCAGCATTTCTTTTCTCTGCCTCTAGTGTCCTCTACTTCTCCATCCACCGTTATGAGCAAGGACGGTTCTGGCCCCACCTTAAGGCTTCTAACTGGTCCAATACAGGTTTTGGCCAAGGCCAAGGCTATACCATCAATGTACCTTGGAACCAGGTCAGTGTCTGCCCGCCTAAAGTGAGCCTAGCCCTGCCTTTCCACTGGTTCAAGAAAGGTGACGACTGTCACATCATGCTTCTGTCTCTGCAGGTGGGGATGCGAGATGCTGACTACATTGCTGCTTTCCTCCACATCCTGCTGCCAGTTGCTTTTGAGGTCTTAAGAGATACAGGAAATTTGGGGGTGAGGGTAATAACGAGGGATGACCCATAAAGGCAGGTGTTCTTACATAGTGTGTTCCCTTTCTAAGTTTCAGCCTCAACTGGTCCTGGTGGCTGCTGGATTTGATGCCCTCCAAGGAGACCCCAAGGTAAGGCAGGTTCTCTTCGGTGTTAGGTGGGCAAGTGGGAGTACACTAAGCTTCCTGTCACTCTTCATGTCTCCCTAGGGAGAGATGGCTGCCACTCCCGCAGGATTTGCCCACCTAACACATATGCTCATGGGTCTGGCAGGAGGCAAGTTAATTCTCTCTCTGGAGGTGAGTAGGTCACCTTAATCTAACCTTGTAGATCCTAAAGGGCTTAGAATTTTATATTTGTTTGTTTGTTGTGTGTGTACTATACATGCATGGTCAGAAGACAACTTGTAGGAGTTGGTACTCTCCTTTTACCATATAGATTCTTTTGGGGAATTAAACTCACGTCAGACTTGACAGCAAGCCCTCTTATCCTCTGACCCATCTCACTAGCCCACAGGAAGGCTTAAGAGCAGGTGTTTTGGGCCTTGGGGATGGAGTTAAAAGGTAGAATACTTAGCTAATATAGGCAAAGAGTTCATTCTCAGGACCACTAAAAACAAAAGAAGAGCTTTCATGTATATAAGAAGTTCCTTGGGGCTGAAGAGATGGATCAGTTGTTGAGAGAGAGAGAGAGCACTTGCTGCTCTTACAGAAGTTCTGGGTTAGATTCCCATAATGGTGGTGCACAGCCATCCAAAACCCCAGTTTCAGGGGATCCTGCAGGCTTACGCGTGGGACACATACACACATGCAGGAAAAACATTCATAAAGTAAAAATTCCTTAAAAAAATTTAATGGGATTTTTAAAATTGTTGTTCCTGGCTCAGCCTTACTACTTGATAATTCTTTGTGCCTTTGTTTCCTTTATGTCAAGTCGGCAAAATGATAATGGTATTCACTTGACATCATTGTCCAGTAAATTAAATGAAGTCATCCTCTAAATTTCTTGTTGCTTGACATAAAGTATGTATTCAAATGTTGTTCCTGTTATCAGTATCCTTCCCTGGTAATATTAGCCCTTTGTTTGTCTTCCCCAGGGTGGCTATAACCTCCATGCCCTGGCTAAGGGTGTCAGTGCATCACTCCACACCCTTCTTGGAGACCCTTGCCCCATGCTGGAGTCCCCTTGTGCACCTTGTGCAAGGTGAGCCTACTGGGGAAGAGGGGAAAAGAGAGACCTTATTGCCGGGGGTGGGGTGGGGCAATTTAATCACATTTCTGCTTCCCCCAACCCCAGTGCCCAGACTTCAATCTCCTGCACTCTAGAAGCCCTTGAACCTTTCTGGGAGGTCCTTGTGAGATCAGGTAGGAGGTAGGGAATGGGCATGATCAGCATTAGACATGGAATGATCTATTGGGGGGGTGCTCTCTTCTACATCCCCTTTCCTGGAATGCCTTGGTGGGAAGGCTTGTCTGGGTTTTAGGTTTTATGTCTGGGCCACACTTGTCTCAGAGTGATGGGATCCAGATTCAGGAAGTAGGGTGTCTGAGCCCCTCTTTATAGTTGAGCCCCAGGAGGAAGATGAAGTGAAAGAAGACAGGATAGAAGAAGAGGAAGAGGAGGAAAGACCCTGGGACTCTTCTGCACTGACAATGGATACATTGCCAGTGTTCCGGGATCGCACTGGGCTGGTCTATGATGAAAAAATGATGAGTCACTGCAACCTATGGGACAAGTATGCAGTTAGAGGGCTGGGATAAGTGGTGGTTGGGTCACTCACCTCACTCACTAAACCCCTGGCTCTGGTTTCCTCAACTACTAGTCATCACCCTGAGACACCTCAGCGCATCTTACGAATCATGTGCCACCTGGAGGAGTTGGGCCTTGCAGCACGCTGTCTGATCCTACCTGCACGGCCTGCCACGGACAGTGAGCTCATTCGCTGCCACAGGTTAGACCCTGTGCTAGGGGTAGGCCAGCTGAGGGACTATGGGGAGGTTCTATTAGGACCTAGGGCTCACCTCCAATGTAGGTGGAGCTACTGCCCATCTAGAGTGGTCCAAGTTCTTATCTGAAGATGAGTTGTGACTTGTTCCTCTGTGCCTCCAGTGCCGAGTATGTGGACCGTCTCCAGGCCACAGAAAAGATGAAAACCCGGGACCTGCACCGTGAAGGTGCCAACTTTGACTCCATCTACATCTGCCCCAGTACCTTTACCTGTGCGCAGCTTGCCACAGGCAGTGCCTGCCGCCTGGTGGAAGCTGTGCTTTCAGGAGAGGTGTGTCTTCACTAGGTGCCAATGCAGTCTGGCTTAAGAAATAGGGTCCTGAGGAAATAGAGAGGGCCCATCTTCCCCTACTTAGGAGGACAGAGGTAATAGAATCTCTGTTGGGAGGGACAGCTCAGAGTGGGTGCCCTACTGTCTGAGCAGATGGGAGAAAGGGAAGGGAAGGATAAGAGTGAGGGCCAGAGATCCAGTCTTACTGCTTTTTTTCTCCAGGTTTTGAATGGCATTGCAATAGTGCGCCCTCCAGGACACCATGCCGAGCCAGATGCTGCTTGTGGTTTCTGCTTTTTCAATTCTGTAGCTGTGGCTGCTCGCCATGCCCAAGCCATTGCTGGACGTGCCCTGCGGTAAGGGCTCCCCAGAAACCCCAAAACCTAATCTTTACAGAGACCTGAACACCACTCCTCTCGCCCCATTCAGTCTTACTTTCCAGACCCATGGTACACTTCTAGGAACTTTCACAGAAACAAACAAGAATCCACTGGGCAGCACTTCACTACAAAAGACCCAGGAGGGTTATATTCGTGCCTCCTAATCATGACCTCTAGATGCTTAATAAAGTATGATCAAGGGTATCATGCCAGCATTACTGATCCCTAACAGGTCATTCCAACAGAACCCAACCCATCTCCCAGTGCTTACTCCAAAAGACCTGGGATTTGACATGTGACACTTAGCCACACTGGAGCCCTGTTACCTTGCCAGTGCCTAGAAGAGTCTAGAGCCTAACCCCAAGTACTTGCTCAGGCCCATGTAAAGCCCTTGGAAACCAAATATGGGCCTTCATCCTTACAATGATGGCAGTGCTTTCTCAAGATGTCCATGGTCCCCAGGAGTTGAGCTAGCCATAGCCCTCTCCTGGGCCCAAATGTCCCAAGATGCTAAAAGGAGATATCTCCCTCCCCAGGATCCTGATCGTGGACTGGGATGTTCATCATGGTAATGGAACTCAGCACATATTTGAGGATGACCCCAGGTGAGGGATGGGACTATGGACAAGACTGTAGTGTGGGAAGGTGCTGAAACATCCTGCAGGGATTTGTGTAGCCTCTAATATGTCATGGTCCCTTTCTCATCCCATCTTCTCCCTGGCAGTGTACTATATGTGTCCCTGCACCGGTATGACCATGGCACTTTCTTCCCCATGGGGCATGAGGGTGCCAGTAGCCAAGTAGGCCGAGCCGCAGGTGTAGGCTTCACTGTCAATGTGCCCTGGAATGGACCCCGCATGGGTGATGCTGACTACCTGACTGCCTGGCATCGTCTGATACTTCCCATTGCCTATGAGGTAAAGCTCTGGTCATTATATGATATCTGTGCAAGAGGCAGCACATCTCTGCATCCCCAGCATGCATGTTTGACTACCAGGTGACTGATCAATGATGGCTTTTAGGACATAGGTGGCAATGATGGCCTTACGTGTCTGTCTGACCATGCAATATGGCTGCATGTGAGTGGCCTCTCTGTATGACATTTTATATGTGAACAACTGTCCTGGCTATGTGTATATATGCCTTCTTAATCTGTCTGCCAGCATGAGTGCATGGCTGAAAAGGGGATCCATAAGAGATGCCGTCTCAGTGGAACTGTGTAAAACACAGGCATGGGATTGGATACAGTATGGATATATGTGTGTAATATTGTATAGCCACTGTCATCTACTTTCTGTATGTGATAGGTGTGATATCATATGTGACTGAATGCTGATGTCTTATAATAACCTGAGAAAGACCCTGTGAATGTGGGAGTATGTTGGCGTACTTTTTAAACTTTTATTTGCATTTCTTGTATCTTTTTCTCCCTACTCCACCCCAATCCCTTGCAACACCCCAGCAGCAAGTAGGAGAGAGAAAAGGTTAGTGGGAGAAGGGTTACAGTTCTTTCTTAGCTGCTTGCTGCTGGTCAGGGTCATTGGCTTCCTTGGAGCCAGTCCAATTCCCGTTCAGTAGCTCTCTATCTTGTTTCATAACAGCAACCAAGAGCAGCAAGGAGGAAGCAGGAGCAGCATTGTTCTTTCTCTGATCTCCACACTCCCTGGGCTCTGGCATTTATTCTCTCCTGAGTCCTCAGATTCAAACTATTTACAGGTAGCAAAGAACTCCTCTCAGAGCCTGCATGAGGCAAATAGTCTGCTCCCATGGAACATCTGAATCAGTCCCACATCCCACACTTGGGACCAAAACAAAACCATGTTTATATCCATAACAGCAGTCTGTAGTGGGATCATCGTCCATGTATGTCTGACTGGGTTTGGCTGTCTATATGTGGGTTTCTGACGGCTCTGACTCAGGGGTGGCCTGGCTGTGTGTGAGCTGGGGGCAGGGCCAATGGCATGTGTGTGACTGATGGAAACAGTGAAGACACAACTCTGCAAGCCTAGACTAAGGGGCATGCTTTTGTATCTGCATGCACAGGTGACAAGAACTACCCTTTATGTGTATGTGTAACTGTGTGCAAGTGATTGCCTCCTATGAGCATGAGCAGTGTATATATAGCCATAAAAACTGTGGTGATGATGTGGACATCACTGTGCCAATGCAGGGGTGGCTGTATGTTATTGTCCCTGTTAGAAACCAAGTATATGTGTGTGACTGGTGTGACTTGCAGTCCTGTCAATGTGAGACTGTCTGATTGAGAGTGGAGCTGTGTGACAATTGTATAAAAGCCTGTATCATGTGCAAGTGTGGCCCAGGTTTGACCCTTGTGTGTGAGATAGAGGGCATGTCTCTGTCTCTCTGTTTCTCTTGTCACTATTTCTTGCCATCTGAGTCTCCATGTATCTTTCTCTCTGTGATCCATAGCTATCCCATGACTCTATATTACGCCTCCTTCTGTCAATTTATAGTGTTTCTCTCTCTCTCTCTCTCTCTCTCTCTGTCTCTCTCTCTCTCTGTCTCTCTCTCTCTCTCTCTCTCTCTGTGTGTGTGTGTGTGTGTGTGTGTGTGTGTGTGTGTGTGTGTGTGTAAAACACAAGCTCTTCTGGGACTGGAGTCCAGACAGTTGTGAGCTGCCATGTGGGTGCTTGGAGTTGAACCTTAGTCCTCTGGAAGAGCAGCCAGTGTTCTTAACTGCGGAGCCATGTCTCCATTGGGGAGCCCCTCTCCCAACATCTTGAGTTTCTGGAAGGTATACTTTTGTCTCTGACAGCCTGGCCATTTCTATTTTTCCTAATGTTCCTGTCTTGTGCTCCTTACTTTCAGATCCTCACATCCTCTGGTTTTTGACTTGCACTTCCGTGTCTTCATTTGTCCTTGTTTCCATCACTTATTGCCTACCCAAGCCCTTGTGCCATGTTTCTCTTCTCTCCTTACCACAGTTTAACCCAGAACTGGTGCTGGTTTCAGCTGGCTTTGATGCTGCACAAGGGGACCCACTGGGGGGCTGCCAGGTGACACCTGAGGGTTACGCCCACCTTACACACCTGCTGATGGGCCTTGCCAATGGCCACATTATCCTTATTCTAGAGGTAACTCTTTCTTGGTCCCTCTTCCCATGGTGGGAGGGCAGTCTGGGAGAGTTGGCTGTGTCACTCAGGACAGTTTCTGAAATATCCTTCGAATACAGATAGACCTGGGATTGTTGTATCAAACCAGATTTCAGTAAGGATAGTAGCAGCATTTGAAGCTTTTCTTGAGGACTCATTACATGTAAAGTAGTCTCTGGAATTTTTATGTCTTACAAATTTACTTGGCAAAACAGCACTGTGAGCTACAGTCTGTTTAACTCATTTTCCTCTCAAGATCAAAGGAACTAGCTGGGTGTGGTAGCACATACCCATAATCCCAGCACTTGAGAGGAGGAAGAGAAGGTGGGAGGATCAGGGTCATCCTCAGCTACATATCAAGTTTGACGCCTGCCTGGGCTGTATGAAGCCCTATTTCCAGAAGCCCTCACTCATCAAAACAAACCAGGGAATCAAGCAGAATAGTAAATAGCCTGGTGTCACACATATAATAATGGCAAAATTGAGACTTCAACATCTGGCTCTGGAGGTCTGCTTTTCACCATCATCAAATTGTTCCTAACATGTTAGAGAGACTAAGTCAATTCACAGACCTTTTGTAAATGACTAATGCCCCCAACCCTGTGCCTGGGTTTCCTTATTTACAGATGGGGCTAGCTAATCATAGAGGCATTCCTGGTATACAGTGTTCACTAAAAAGATGCTCTGTCTTCCTACTGTTACATCTTTCAGTCATGAACTTAACCCTTAGCAAGCTTGGGTGCTGTTTTCATAGATGAAGACAGTCAGTCACAGCAAAATCTACTGGCTTCCAAAAAGTCCCGCTGAACGGTTTACCCAGGACTGATTATGGAAGGCTAAGGGTGGTAGGGAAGAGTGTGAGCTAATGTGAAGAACTGGTAGTTCGGTGGTAAAACTTGTGTACCAAGGGCCTAGGTAATGATAATGATAACAACAACTTGGACTATTTTGTCAGCCCAGGTTCAAATACTAGCACTGCTTCTTCAATTCTTGTGACCTCAAGCTCTATGTATAAAGAGTAGAAACAGGTTTCGATCAAGTTAGACAAAATTCAAGTTAAGGGATCATACAGATAGAATGCTGGTTGTTCCTGTCCCAGGTCACAACAGGGCCTTTCTTGGATCTGTGTGCATTTGTATGGGTCAAATCTGTGCTTTATATGATGTGTGGCCAGGGATCCCTGGACAGTGTGAAAACAGGTATGGCAGAAGGGCATGTTTCTGTAGATACTGAACACCTGTCATTGTGAGGATTGTGTTAACGTGCATAAATTATTTAAAATAGGCTCTAGCTCACAGCAAATAGTAAATGTAAGCTATCATTTCTTAGTATTATTGTCAGTGTTGTTCCTGTTATCTTGCACTTGACAGCACAATTTACATTCCCTCCACAGCTCCCTCACACACTGAATACTGCCCTTCTTACAAATGTGTGCCACACTCCTTTTTTTCTGGGTACTATCCTGCATTCTAGACCTTCAATGCCCTAGAAAAAGGAGAGCTAATTGGAGAGTCAGGATATTTAACCCACCCTCCAAACTTCCTGATGAACCCTCATGGAACCCTTTCCTCTCCTTTTACAAAGGGTGGATACAACTTGGCATCCATCTCTGAATCTATGGCTGCCTGTACCCATTCCCTCCTTGGAGACCCACCACCCCTGCTTACCTTGCCACGACCTCCACAACCAGCAGCCCTGGCCTCCATCACTGAAACCATTCAAGTTCATCGCAAATACTGGCGGGGTTTGCGGATGATTAGTAAGTGGACATAAGAAATCAAGAAGGGCGAGGGAATTCTAAGAAGGGAGGGAGGATCAGAGTCAGTAAAGGGGGTGGTATCCACACTCATGTATCTTTCCTATTGTTCCAGAGATGGAAGACGAAGAATGTTCTAGTTCTAAGGCTGTCATCAAGCTGCCCAAAACAGCCAATCCTGTGTCACCTACAGGAATGACCACACCAAAAGGAAAGGTTCCAGAAGCAAACACGAGGACAACTACAGCAGTGTCACCTGCAAAAGAATCTACTCTAGGCCAGGCTAAATCAAACACAGCTAAGGCAGTGCTTGCTCAGGGCCAGTCCTCAGAACAAGCAGCTTGGGTCAATACATGGGACCCTAAGACCTCAGAGGAGACTGTGGGAGGAGCCACAATGGACCAGCATGCTTCAGCGGCAGCTACAAAAACCATACTTAACCAGACCACCTCAGAGGAGGCGGTGGGAGAAACTGAGCCAATCCCAACCCCTTCAGCCTCAGATGAAGTCAAGCAGAGCACAGGTGCTTCACCTGTGCAGGGAGCCACAGCCCAGCAGACCCTTGACCAGCTGACTGAGAGTCTTGGCACTTTGGAACTAAGCAGTGGAGCTCAGGTAAAGCCCACCACCCCTGGGCAGAGGATAGAGGGGGTAGGAACTGGTCTTTGTCATATACATCTTTTTCTTCTGTGTTTCCAGGAGGTCCCTGAATCTGAGGAGGGCCTACTCGGAGAAGCAGCTGGATGTCAGGACATGAATAGCTTGAGGTTCACACGAGGATTTGGGGACTTGAATGGCCAGGTGAGCTCAGGGAGAACATGGGGTGTGGCTGCTGTTTACTGTCTATTCATGCTTCCAGATAGGTGCATATGATGTATAATGGAGAGGTGGAATCCTTTCCTTACTTAGTTTCTCCTACCCACTCTAGGATGTATTTTATGCTGTGACTCCACTATCCTGGTGTCCCCATTTGATGGCAGTATGCCCCATTCCTGCTGAAGGCCTAGATATGGCCCAACCTTGTAAAACCTGTGGAACACGGCAAGAGAACTGGGTGTGTCTGACTTGCTATCAGGTATGGGGGAAAAAAAAAAGGAATTGGGTAGAGGTTGGCCCAGCAGCCAACTTCATCTGGTTCCAAGCAACCCAATAATCACTTTCCAACCTCAGGTGTACTGCAGTCGTTATGTTAATGGCCATATGGTCTGCCACCACGAAGCCTCTGAACACCCACTGGTCCTCAGCTGTGTTGACCTATCTACCTGGTGTTATCTCTGTCAGGCTTATGTCCACCACCAGGTGAGCCTGGGCATGGCATTGAACCCATTCACGCTGAGCTGTGTCCTCCTCCAGCCCATATCCCTTCTGTCATTTGGTGAGGGGAGAACACAGATTCCTTTGCATGGCTGCCCCATGGGTATTTTCAGGAGGGTATAGAGTAATCTAGGAGACATAGTAGTTGAGGGCTATAGTGATAACAACCTCTTCGTGACTAAAATGGAAGCATCATCATTTTCACTTTTTTCTCACTTCTTCCTCAGGATCTCCAAGATGTGAAGAGCGCTGCCCACAAGAACAAGTTTGGGGAGGACATGCCCCACTCACACTAAGTCCTGAAACACGCTGCCTCTTTGCCTTCTGAGGCCCCAGACAGCAGTTCACTGAAACATGTACCTTGAATGAGGGTGGCCTCACTTTAACCCATCCTGAATATCCTTTGCAGGGTGCTTACTTAAGTGCAAATCCTTTTAAAAGGACTGATGTTCAATTGCAGATATGCCCATGCCGACTGCCTGCTTGGGGGACATCACTGTTCTACCCAGAAGGAAAGAGGGACAGCTTAGTAGCTCTGAGAAGGAGCTGAAACCACAAGGATGACATTGAAGGAGACAATTGGCAGTTGTAGCAGGGTTGCGTATTTAATAAAGCTTAAGTTGCCATGAAACCTGAAGAAAGCTTCTTTTTTTAATTTAAAAACCTGTCATTCAAAAAAAAAAAAAAAAAAAAAAAAACCTGTCATTCCCAACCATCACAAGTAAAGGAAGGAAGGGAGGGAAGAAGAAAGAAGAAGTCTTCATCAAGTCAGCTCTGTCCATCCATTGCTTTCTGCCCTCCTTCCCCCAAGAAATCTGACTAGGCAACTAGATTGGTGCTGCTGGAGACTAAATAGTAGACTTCATGAGAAAATTAGTGTCCACCATAGAAACAGGAGTCTCATGAGACATGGTGGTGCATGCCTTTTATTCCCAAACTTGGAAGGCAGAGAGATTTGGAGCTCTTGAGTTCAAGGCCAGCCTGGTCTACATAGCAGAGTTATAGGCCAATCAGAACTATGTGGTGAGACACTCTCTCACACACTCTCTCTCTCTCTCTATCTATCTCTCTTCTTTTTTATGGTTTTTGGAGACAGGGTTTCTCTGTGTAGCCTTGGCTGTCCTGGAACTCACTCTGTAGACCAGACTGGCCTTGAACTCATAGAAATCCACAGGCATGCGTCACCCGGCCCGGCTGACCCTGTCTCTTAAAGACAATGTTCTCAATCTGTCCCAGCTGAACTCTAGGGTGAGAAGACATGAAAACCGTGTTTGTTTCCCCATCTATCTCATTGAATTCCTTGGTGAGGGTAAGGATGGGTTTCGTTTGAACTTTGCGGTAGTGGTTGTGGGTGGCATTCTGAGAGAAAGAGTGCAGTGCTGTTAACCTAAGTTGGATAGCTGGAGGGCTTTTCTGGAGTTTTATTCCAGATCATGAAAATTGCTTTGGCTAATGGTTAGGGATTTTGTTGATTGCCGCCTACTCGTCCCAGAGACTCGCCTAATGAAAAAGAAGGAGGGCAATGCGCCCCCCCCCAATACATCAACCTGACTTCAAACTGACCATGTACATTTTTTTAAATTTTTATTTGTATGGATATTTTTTCTGCATTTATGTATTTGCACCATGTGCATGTCTAGTCTACAAAGGCCAGAAGAGGATGACAAATCCTCTGGAACTGGAGTTACAGATGGTTTTGAGCAGTCATGTGGGTGCTAGAAATCTAACCTAGGTCTTGTGGAAGAGCAACAAGTGCAACCACTGACCACCTCTCCAGCCCTGACTTGCATTTTTGATTCTTCTGCTTCCAACCTCCCTAATGCTGGGATTACAAGAGGGTGCCGCTTCACACATTTTAGGCAGTACCTGCATGTTTTGCAATCACTACCAACTGAACTATGTCTCAACCCAGTCGACCCCCTTTGGGAAAGCAGTATAGATACCCACTTTCCATTTCATTGTTCAGAATTCTGGCCTGTAATTATCATAGCTACAAGAGAGTCTAAGGGGGGGGGGTTGATTTATAATTTGCATTTATGCCTCAGATCGGGTTCTTTTTGTCTTCACAAAACAGCCCCTTCCTCTGCAACTGTTTTCCTTCAGGAAAACACACAACCTACCCCATAGCTATCTAGAAACCCAGCTGAAGTTGTGCAAGTTGCCTTGGTTAAAAGAAACACTTACAAAATGGTTTCCAAAATGTGGTTTTCCAGGTCAAACCTTGCTACAGCGATATACACACACAAATGGCCCAAGCTGAACCAACCCTACTCAGTCCAGGAGAGGGAGGGGCTTGTCAGAGGGGGTGTGCTGTGTAGAGAAGGGCAGGTGGAGTTCCCGCCCACATTTGCTCTCCACATTGTGTGATGCGGGAGAGGAAAGGCCTGGGGGGCGGGAGGGGTCAGGGGTCGGGCAGGTGGGAGGGGGCAAGCCCACATCTCCGCCCTCTGACCCCTGCTGGGTAGGGAGCATCCTAACCCCCAGACTGTCCGGTCAGAGCTGCCTGCCGACCCTCAGCGGACCGCCACTCCTGGGGAAACAGGTAAGCTGGGCTCTGGTATTCCTAGCCCAGACATCTTTCTCTGCTCATTCCAGGGGTCCCTTTCCTGCCCTTGCCTTGTCTGGAGGAGCAAGCCTTGCACTCACTTCACTTAGTTGAGTGCTGAGCGGGAAGCAAAACTGTTTTGCGAGGTGGAAGGAGGCAGGAGGAGAAAGGAGCACGGGGCAACCATTCTAACTTGAATCCAAAGTAGAGAAGCACAGAAACAGATGAGGGTAACCCTTCCCCAGTCCAGAGCTTTACACTTCACCTGACACTGATACGGAAAAGCAGAAAAGCACAGAGAACAGGCGAGTTGTTCAGGTTAACCTGAGAAGGGGGCCACAAGGTCTCTTATTTGGAGTGACTCTGTATACCCTTCCGTCTCCCTTTGACCCTGTGTGCCCAGCCTGCTTTTGCTCGCCTTCCTGGGGCTCCAGCCTTCCTAGGTCAGAGATGCAGAGTTCACAAGACTGATTCAAGCTGCTCAAAGCCAAAAGCGGCTCAAAACCACAAGGTCTCCAGAGCCCTTTGGGGATTCTCCATCAGCACTCTATGCAGTAGGGGGCTCTATAACTTGAGCAGAAAGCTGAGGTGCAGTGCTGTGGTGTTTCTACCATCCCCTCCTGAAACCAGTCCCCTCCCTGTTCCTTGTGAATAAAAGACACGGAAACTATAGCCCTATCCTCCCTGAGGTGTCACAAGGATCAGGTTGAGTGTGGCCATATTGAGGGCTCACTCGACCTTTCCTATGCTCCTTCTGTGATAATGCCAGCACCTTAAGGAAGCAGTCTTCTTTGATTTACCCCCACCTTTGATCATAGCACCCCCAGATTTTCTGCTGCTCTAGCCCCAAATTTAAGAGTCATTCTTTCCTGATTCCCTGTCTTTTAATCTTGAAAAGAAGCTGAAGCTGTTTAGTTCCACAGTCGGAATATATCTGAACCTGACCTCTCTTTTCTACCTGCTCTACTCCCACCTCCCACCTTCCACCCCCTATCCGCACATGGATTCTTTTACTACCGGGGCTTCCTTACTGAAATCATCCTGGTCGCGCCTTCACAGACTACCTCTCAGTGGCCCCAAACACTAGGATACTCTAAGACTGTTCTCTGCTCGCTTTCCTTCTCACCGTTTACCTCTTTGCGGGTATGTACTTCCAGTAGCCCTTTTCAAGGATCCCTCCACCTGAGACCGTCCTTCAACCCCCACCACACCTCATTACCCAAAAATCTACAGATCTTCTAGGGACGCCTGGACCCCACTACTTGCCCCCAAACACCCCCCCCCCATTTCTAGTGAAAAGTGTGGCAACCACCATTATGGTGTCCCTCTGGAAGGTGCTTCCCCAAGAAGATATGGAGGTGCATTCAGTGAGTTAATGACTTGCTTTTAATAGCTAACACAAATTGAGCACCTGCTGTGTGCCTAACTTCTTCTACTATGCAAGATAATTTCCTTACTTATCATATTTATAGTCTGTTTTGTCACCAGAATCTCTCTTAAGGACCCTGGAGTTGAGCCTGTTTTGTCCTGTTTTATTCTGTGCCATATCACAATGCTTGGCATACAGGAAGATTTTTAAAAGTTGATTTAGCTAAAATTAAATAATAAAATACTGAACATTAGAACTTGTTGTCTCGTGGTAAACAACATGAGGTTATAGACAACAATGCAGAATATAACATAAAATGTAGAAAGTGATGTCCAGGTCACAGCAGTTAAGATTGCTTTTGTTGTGGGGGGCGCTGTTGTTTTGGGGTTTTAGTTGTTGGTATTGGTTTTGTTTTGTTTTTGTTTGTTTGTTTGTTTTGTTTGTTTGAGTCAGGGTCTCAGTATGTAGCCCCTGGCTGGCCTGGAACTCACAGAAATTCACCTGCCTCTGCTTCCTAGATGCTCAAATAAACTTGTGCATGATTGCAGGTTCTAGAAAAGCACTTGGGTTGCTACACATTAGCCACTGAGCCATCTTGTTGGTCCTGTGCCTGATTTTGTATTGTACTGAGAACTGAAAACAGAACTTCATGCATGCTATTATGTGTTTTACCAAGGGAACCACACCCCCCTAGTTTTGTTTTACTTTTTGTGCATCTCTATGTCCCTGCTTGCAATAGGTGGTTACTAGACTGCAATTTGGTTTGCCTTGGCTTTGTTTCGTTTTTTTTTTTTAAATCTGATCTGGCTTCTAACTTGTTATATAACTGAGGGTGACCTTTAATTTCCAATCTTTCCTCTACCTCCTGAATACTGGAACTGTACATATGAACCACCAGGCATGAGGTGCTGAGGACTGAACTCAGGGCTCCACGCATGCAAAACAAGCACTATACCAACTGAGCTATATAGATCTCCAGCCTTGATTTATTATCTTTCTATAATATGGTGTTCTTTTAGAATATAGATCCACTGGATGGGAAAGTTCCAAGCAGCCAGTCACCAGACAGGCACTACTGTACCACACTGGAGTTCAAAGACAACCAAATCCCACTGTCTTTGTGCAGTGGAGAGAGACTGCTAAGGAACATAGAGATTCTTTTCCAGGAGACAAAGATGTCCAAAAATTGTAAAACGTTCTCAAATTCAACTGTAGTGATGGTTATACAACTCTATGGATATGTCAAACTTTACTGAATAGCACATTTTAAATGGGTGGGCTTCATGTAGTGCTTGTTAATATCAGTAGGAGCACTTGAAAAATCCCAGGGCAGGCAAGATGGCTCAGAGATAAAGGCCGTTGCCACCAAACCTACCTTATTACTGTAGAAGAGAATCTACTCCCATAGCTTGTCCTTTGACCTCGACAAATGCTATGGCATACATGCATAACCCTACACCTGGAAGGGATAAGTCACCTCCATCAACCCCAATCTAACACTCTCATGTACAAAATAAATGAAATCTAAAAGTTATATAATTTATACAAATATAATATACAATATATAATTTATATAAATATAATATACATATAATTTTTTATGTGTGTATAAGAAATATCCCTTCTTGATGCTGAAGAAGTAGCTGAATGATAGAAGCTGTGGGTTTTATCCCCAGGCTTGTTGAAAGAAAAACTCTGCCTTCTATCTCTAAAACAAAGAAGAGGGTAGCTGGACATGGTGGCTCACACCTGGAATTCTAGTACTGGGAAGGTAGAAGCAGGAAGATTGCCGAAACTTTGAGGTCAGCTTGACCTGTAAGACAAATTCCAAGCTGGCCAGAGCTACATGTTAAGACCCTTGTCTCACCCCACTGCCAAATAAGGAGAAAACAGTATAGTATATAGTTACCTAAGTTGACTCAATTACACCAGGTGCTCTGCTTTCTTTTAACCAGGCTTGCCCAAGTTGCTGTTCTCACTCTCAGCACCTGCAGTTTTACATCTCTTCCTTGAGCTGTTGGGAATGGCATTGCCAACAAACTCTAGCATCTTCGACCTGAGTCCCATCTCCCAATGCACCAGATCCCCAGAGGAAAGCCATGAGGCTTGGGCACAATGCAAAGATGCTGGCAGGCAGCTACCTGAGTACAAGGTGGTGGTGGTGGGTGCAAGTGGTGTTGGTAAAAGTGCTCTCGTCATCCAGATGGCCCACAGCACCTTCGTGAAAGACCATGATCCCACTATCCAGGATTCCTACTGGAAAGAAGTGGCCCTGGACAATGGGGGCTACATTCTGAATATGCTGGATACAGCTGGGCAGGATATCCACCGGACTCTGCGAGACCAGTGCTTGGCAGCTGGTGATGGCGTGCTGGGTGTCTTTGCTCTGGATGACCCCTCGTCTCTGGATAAGCTGCAGCAAATACGGTCCTCTTGTAGCTCTCACCACAAGCAGCCTCTGGTACTGGTGGGCAACAAGTGTGACCTGGCAATTTATGCTGAACATGTGTATGCTGCTGCTCACAAGTGGGGAGTCCCCTTAGTGAAGACCTCAGCCAAGACAGGGCAAGGTGTAAAGGAAGCCTTTACTCTGCTTGTCCATGAGATTAAGAGGACCCATGAGGCTACAGCTGAGGCTAGCAGGGAGAAGACCGGACACCACAAAGCCAAGTGTAGCTGTGGCTGCTCTGTGGCCTGAAGATTTTAGTCAAGCAAAATTGTCATGTCAAGATAACAATTCTCTTAGTGTTAGGTGGTAACATGGGATGTCCAGCATTGGTTGTGTTCTATAAAGTTCTATGCAAAATAAATGTTCTCAGGATTCGAAGCTGCCTCCAACCTGTCTTTTTTTGGTTTTGTTTTGTTTTTTGTTTGTTTGTTTGTTTGTTTGTTTGTTTTGAAACAGGGTTTCTCCCTGGCTGTCCTGGACTCAAAAGGATCTGCCTGCCTCAGGCTCCCTGGGATTAAAGGCATGTGAGCCACTGGGTCCCAGTTTCTTTCTTCTTTCTTTCTTTCTTTCTTTCTTTCTTTCTTTCTTTCTCCCTTTCTTTCTCTCTCTCTTTGTTTTTTGGGGTGTTTTTTAGATAGGTTCTTACTATGTATCCCTACCTGGAACTCAGAGATCTGTGTGCCTCTGCCTACTGAGCCCTGGAATAAAAGGTATGTGCCACCGTGCCAAGCTTTGTTTCCTTTGAGACAGTCTCATGTAGCCCAGGCTGAGACTGAACTCCTACCTGATGGATCTTCCTGTCTCTACCTCTCAGGTGTTGCTATTACAGGTGTGTATCCAGCTTTAATTATGTGGATGGGAGAATGTTTGAGTTACATTTTTTTTTTTTCATTTAAGGAATTTTGGGGACCTGAGCATATTAGTGGCACACACCTGTAATCCTAGCACTCAGGAGGAAGAGGCAATCAGATCTCTTGACTTTGAAACCAGCAATCAGATCTCTTGACTTTGAAACCAGTCTGTTCTACATAGTGAGTTCCAGGATAACCAGAGCTAGTGAGATTCTGTTTTGAAAAAGAAAACAAAACAAAGTTAAAGGCCTAGCAGTTAACAATATTAAGAAGAAAGAAAGGGCCGGGTGTGGTAGCACTCTCTTTTAATCCCTGCAGAGAAAGAGGCAGGAAGATCTTTTCCGGGCCAGCCCAGTCTAGAGGGAGTTCCAGGGCTATACAGAGAAACCTTGTCTCAAAAAACAAAATGAACAAAATAACAAAAAAAAATCTCCATCCTTGAACAACAGTAGACAGTGAAAGGAAGGTTAAAAAAAGCCATATGAACCAGGAAATGATGGTGTACGCCTGTAATCCCAGCACTCAGGGAGGCAGAGGCATTGGATCTCTGTGAGTTTGAGGCCAGCCTGGTGTACAAAGTGAGTCCAGGACAGCCAAGGCTACACAGAATCCCTGTCTTGAAAAACAAAAAAACAAAAAAAAAAAAAAAAAGAAAAACATTATGAAATGACACTTGTGCAAAAATTTGCACATATCGAGGGCTGAATATTTCGAGCCCTGTATGGTCAGTGCTTGGTGTAGTTGATGCCATGCTAGATGTCTGGACCAGCTGCGGCAGATGTGATCCACCTTGGGCCCTTACATGCCTGGACCTGATGGATAGCAAGTGTAGCCATAGCCCCTTGGCCTTTAGTGCCGTGGACTCCTGACAGATGCTGAAAGTAACCTAAGAGCCTTCCAGTGAAGCCCAGCCCAGGCACCTGGTGAGGACTGCAATGCCAGTGTCTGTGTAGGTGCCTGTACAAAACCCAAATAGGTACTGTGTCCTCCAAAGACAACCACCAGCGATATCACTCAATCTACTGGACCCAACTACACACCACTCAAACAAACATCTGCTATAGATCGCATTTATTGAGGCTTCAGGGGATAGGAATGTCGGGGTTGCCGGGGTAAGCAGCCGTGCTGGCAGGAAGTAGGGTGGTTGGGGCGCTCCTGGGTTACAGGGCGTGGCAGGATGCTGCAACGCTCAAGGAGGGAGGAGACGGCGTGCCGGCGCCTGGGGCAAGGGGTTCTCCAGGCGTTTGACGCGTAGCAGCGCCCCCAGCACATTCTCAGGAGGCACCTCCGGTCCCAAATCCTGGTCCGCGGCTCGGCGGAGGCGGCGTGGGGCCGAAGCAGCCTCTGGCTCCGAACTGCCGGTGAGGATCCGCCCCAGCAAGTACCTGCAATATGAAGCGGAATTCAGTGAGAATCCGGACAACACAACATTGTAACTCCATATTGCTTGCAACTCCCACTCAGGGCCTGCGGGACTCACCACTACTTCGGATGAAGTCAGAGGTCTCCGCGTTCCACTACAGAAACTGCCTTCCCCAAGGACCACCTGGCAGAAAACGATCCACCCGGGGAGCCCTAGCCCTGCATTGTCCCACCAATCCAGTGTCTGTGGGTGTCTGTCCCCTGTACCCAGGACTTCACTTCGTAGGCTCCAGGGCAGCGCTTTGGAGATCTTGCTCGCTCCCAAGGCGTAAAACAAGTCCTGCCGCCCTCGTTCTACTTTCCCTGATCCCCTCCCTCGACACCCTCCCCTCCTCTGCACCTCAGCAGCTCCGGGTCCACATCAGGAGTCTCGTCGCCGCCGACGTCCTCGACATCCGGGCCGGTGGGGCCATCGTCGTACACTGGGGGCCGTGGTCGCATTGCAGTGGCAGGCGCGGGAACAAGCTGGGCAGCGAGGGCGGCCGGGTCTAGGCGAGCTCGGAGCAGAGCCCGTGCAAGCTGTGCAGCAGGAGCGTCAGGGTCATCGTTTGGGGCCAAGGGCGGCTCCGAAGAGCGCGGGGAACCCCACGCCCGCAGCAGCTGCGCCAGGACCCGCGCCTGCTGATCCTCCACCTCCTGCGCCTCAGCGCGCGCCCGTTCCTGTCTCTCGGCCTCCAGCAGGTGCGCCAGCGCCCGCGCTAGCTCCTGCACCGCCCCTGCCGCCTCTCCTCGGGCCACAGCCCGACGCAAGCGGCGGGGGGTGCCAGTCTCAGCCAAGGGTGCAGATGCTGCGCTCAGACTGCGGGGTTCCTGAGGAAAGATGAAGTGGTGGGGTGTAAGGGAAAATAATATCGTCATTGTCCCTTCTAGCAACGTCCTACTAGGGGTGGGGCTCCACGGATTTTTAATAACCACCACATTGACTGGGCACCTCCAAAATTCCTTTCTTCTCTAAGGCTCGGGAAATCCCTGAATATCTTCAAGGGGTAAGACCACTAAACACTTCTAAGATCCACACAGCCTCAGTGAGGCCTTGATCACTCAGAACTTGGCTGAGTCCTCTGGGTGCCAGGCTGTTACTGTCTCCTTTCCCTTTTTTCTTTTTTTTTAAGATTTATTTATTTACTATGTATCCAGATCTCATTCTAGAGGGTTGCGAGCCACCATGTGGTTGCTGGGAATTGAACTCAGAACCTTTGGAAGAGCAGACAGTGCTGTTAACCTCTGAGCCATATCCCCAGCCCTCTTTTCCCTTTTTGCTTTTCTTCTTTTTTGGGAGGAGGTAGTGGTGCCAGGTTTGGAATAAAACTATAACATTTCACTATTAGAAATTAAATTTGCAAAAGTAAGCCAGGCGTATGCCTTTAATGCCAGCACTTGGGAGGCAAAGACAGGCAGATTCCCAAGTTCAAGACCAGCCTGGTCTACAAATCGAGTTCCAGGACAGCCTGGGCTACATGGAGAAACCCTGTCTCGAGAAACAAAACAAAAGAAAAAATGCAAAAATGATTTTGAAAAGGAAACTGCCCATGTCTCAAAAGAAGAATGGGCTTTATGACCCATTCTTAGGGTGTTACACTCACAGCCTACTGGACATAAATTCTTGAATCATCACATTAGTATTTTATAAAACAAAGAAGTAGTGGAATAAAAGAAAGAATGCCCTGGAAATAAACAATGACATACTAGTTTGCACATGATACATTCATAGTATATGATTTTGTGCACCAATAAATTAACTATAACCACAGACTTCAATATAAATGAATCTCCCACCAAAGAAAACCAAAAAAAGGTTTTGGGAGCTAGCTTGCAGAAAGGCCTCGGATACAAAACTACATGCAACTCCCCCCCCCCCACACACACACACTAAAGCAAATTCTAGAATCCCACTGCAGATGGCCTAAGGCTATCAAACACTAAGAACTTCCTAGTGACCACTAGTGACCACCAGAAAGCAGATGCCTAGCTTGATTCCATTTGTATGATGTTACAAAAGCAGGAGAAACTAAACAATAGATCATTTAGAGATAAGCTGCAATAAAAGTAAAGAATCAATGGGCAGAAAATAGAAGGTAATATCTATGGAGGGGGTGAGGCTATCAAAGAACTCCTATTATTGGTCATACTTTGTTTCTTAAGCTGAGTAGTAGCTATGATAAGGTAATTATAATTATGATAATTATTTTATGGCTATGATAATTTTACCATTGTTTTATAAATTACTGTGATATAGTTACTCTATATATGTTACATATTTAATAATTTTAAAAATCCTCTGTGATTTAGACAGCTCTGAAGAGGTGGCATCTACCTCAGTCATCATCCACCACCCTCAGCCCGTAGGGAAGTCACTCACCAGCAATCCCCCCCTTACACACACACACACACACACACACACACGCCCTTGAAATGTCACAAATGCAACCCAACACTGCCATATCCACTGATCCACTGCAAGGAACTGCATAAAAGTGTTCTTTTTTCATGCCTGTGTGCACATTCCCTGTCAGAGAAATGATCTGCAGTTCCACTGTCTGAGCCACCCAGGTGCAAGGACAAGCATCATCCTTCAAAACACAATGCAGAACAGAGACATCATGGCTTCTTCCCCGGCTATGACACAGCTCCACAAAGAAGCTAAAAGGTAATTGTCTCGTGGACGCATCTAGGAAAAACCCAAGCACTCAGTCTACCCAAGCCACCATGAAATGTACCCTGAGGTACAAGGACCACTCCTTCCAAAATGAAAACAAACGAACACAGAAACACACAAGTACACAGAAAGATACGCCCATATACTACGTCATCACACATAAGGGTTCACAGATATACACATAGTATCACAGAAGAAGCAACCAGTCCCACAAAAAGTCAAACAGAAGCATCTTTAGTATTGTAGGACATTCAGGGGCAGTCAAACCAAAGGACACACACTGAAAGAACACAATATCCAAACACCTCAGCCATTACATCACAGGCTTAAACGGCCAGGGACAGCACCACAGACCACCGGCACACCGAGGTTAGACCAGGCCCCACATGCTGAGGGATAGGCCGGGTGCATCTGCTGGCTGAGCCCTGAGCAACAGCACTCGCAAATCCTGAAACTGCACCTGGCCTGCGCGGGGGTTGTCACCTGCAGCCCAGGCCACCCTTGCCAATCTCTATGCGCATAATGGCGAGAATGGCTCTCACCATTTCCCCCATCTCCCTCCCCACTCCACCCCCACCCCCTGCTGACTGAGATTGCACCTTTACAGGCCTCGCTGACAGGGTAGGGGGCAGCCGCAGAAGGCCGAGGAGCAGCAGCACCAAAAGGCCGACGCCCCCGGCCCTCGGCCCGCAGAGCAGTGGCGACCCCGCCATGCTGCCCAACGAACCGGGCTCCGGACAGGCGGACTGGCTGTCAAGTGCGCAGCACCAAGGCTATCAGGCACTGCCTCCGAGCTCTGCGGCTGCGCAAATCCAGGAGCCTAGCCCCCTCTGTTCATCCCTTCCTGCCACTCTACGCAGGCGCAGAATTCGGGGCTTTGGCCTTTTCTTCATCCTGTGCATCGCCATGGAGATGTCCAAGGGGCAAAGTGGAGAACAGAAGTCTGCACTGGCGGTTGCCATGGCAGTTGCTAAGGCAATAGACCTTGGCTGATGAATTACCAGACAGACATGGAAAATTGACTCAGTGGGCTGAAATAAGGGTCTGGTCTCTGTCCTTGGGGAGACAACAGACTCTACTCAGTTTGGTGGATAAACAATTACTGGCTGCATGCTATGAACCACGATGTTCTCAGAGAAATTAATCCATAGCCAGCTCAGTTGATCCTGCTATGAATTAGCCTCATGCCCCGATGAAGTTATTACTAGCAACTGCAACCTCAAAATGACATTTAAAGATCTGTAGGGGTGATATTAAGTAGGAGCTCACTAAATGTTCCTTTCTACTCTCTCACCTCTTTGTCAGTACCTTCACCTCTCCATGGCTGTGTTGGTTTTTGTCCTCATGTGGCCTCAGTTCTCTCCATCTTCCTTTCCCCACCCATCTCTCCCTGTTTCTAACAGCGTCTCCTTCAATCTCTCACAAATTCTCCCGTTTTAATTTGCTGCCTGTACTTACTTGTTTTCCTGTAAGTACATACATAGATTTATGTCCATATATTGTTCCAGAAATAATTTCAAGCCACTTAAAAATTATATACTACGGCTGGTGACATGGCTCACTGGGTACAAGTACTTGTGGAAAGAAAAAAAAAAATCTCCTGAAAACTGTGCTTTCCTTTTCACAGGTATGCTGCTGCAATTGTGCTCTCCAACTCACACACAAATAAGTAAATAATTTTTTTTAAATGATACAACAAAAGGTTGAGAGAGCCAGCCTGGTGGCTCAGGCCTATCATCCCAGCTACTTGGGAGGCTGAGGGAGAAGTATCAAAAGTTCAAAGCGTGTCTAGACTACATCTAATTCAACGGCCTAGGGGTGTAGGGTTTTTGTTTAGTGTGTGCAGAACCCTGGTTTGCTCCGAAATACCACATAAAGTGGGTATGGTAGGTATGCTACCTTCACCTACAAAGTAGGGTTTTTTTGTTTTGTTTTGTTTTTTTGTTTTCGGTTTTTTTTTTTGACAGGGTATCACTACATAGCCCTGGTTGTCAAGGAACTCACTATGTAGTCCAGGCTGACCTCAAACTCGCAGAAATTTGCCTGTCTCTGCTTCCTGAGCCCTGGGATTAAAGGCATAACACACTGTGCCCAGCACAAAGCAGGTTCTGAACCTGCATAAATACACAGATAGTCAGTTTAAGGCCTGCCTATACATGGGACCCTATCTCAAATAAGAAACAAAAAAGGATTTGAGGATATAGCTCAGTCACTGAGTTCTTGCCCAGTATACATCCCCAGTGCTGCAAAAGGGAAAGGGGCTGAAGATGAAGCTCATTGGTAAAGCAGCTGCCTAGCACAAACATGAGGTCCATGCCACTAACATAGGAAGAAAAACTATCCTCAACCTAAATATAGTGGCACATTCCTATAACCTTGGCCCCTGAAAAGCAGAGGCAGGAATGTCATAATTTTCAGGGCAGCTTAAACACAGGAAGTTCAAGGCCAGCCAAGGATATACAGTAAGATACTGTCTCAAACACATTAGAAGCGGTAGAACACACTCATGTTTGAGGCCTGTAGTTCACTCCATAACCAGAAAAATAAAGATAAAATAAAGATATAAAATGATACATCAGCTGGGCATGGTGGCACACACCTTTAATCCCAGCACTCAGCAGGCAGATCTTTATGAGTCCATGGCCAACCTGGTCTACATAGAGAGTTCCAAAAGCAGTCTGGGCTACAAAGTGAAAGCAAGCAACAAAACCCAAAACACTAAAATGGTATTTCAGAGGCTGGGGTTGTAGCTCACTTGTAAAGCATGTCTGTAGCTGGATTTGAACTCCAGCACCAAATAAAAAAAAAGAAAAGAACCCAGAAGATTCTGATAAAGTTAATATGTGTACCCACAAGGGAAAAAATGGAGAAAGCAATGCTGACAGTGCTTATTTCTGGGTAGAGAAATAACCAGTGACTGTTATAGTCTCTTTTAGAGTTATGTGAAAAAGAAAGTCATGAGTAATACACATTGCTGCTATAATCAGAAGAAAACAATATATTTTCATTTACAAATGAAACTAAAGAAAAAAATTAACCCAGTACTTGGGGAAGCAGAGGGAGGCATAACTCTGAGTTTGAGGCCAGCCTGGTCTACAAAGTGAGTCCAGGACAGCCAGGGCTATACAGAGAAACCCTGTCTTGAAAAAAACAAACAAACAAACAACAAATTAAACTGTAATTAAAACAAAGTATGGTGACATGGCATAAAGTAAAAGTGAAGTAAAGCCTGGCATGGTGGCAAACCCCTTTTACCCTAGAACTAAGGAGACAGAAGCATGAAGAGCTCTATGAGTTCAAGCCCAGCCTAGTCTACCTAGTCTGGTCAGCCAAGGCTATACAGAGAGACCCAATCTCAAAAAATTGAAAATTAAAAATTAAATAAATAGTAAAAGTGAAGAAAAGAGCATGTACTACTGGTACACTCCTATAATTTCAGCATTTAGGAGCAGAAGCTAGAGGATACTGAGTTCCAGCCTAGCCTGGAGTACATACAAGAGCCTGCCTAAAAGAAAATGAAAAGCAGGGAAAAATGAGGGGCCTAGGACTTATCTACTCCATTGCTTTGCATGTATATTCCCAGGATCAGAGGTGATATCACAGTGCAAATCTTTTCCTGGTTACCTTTATGAAAGACTGGCTTGCTAGTGCCCATCTGTAATCCCAGCACTTGGAAGGCTGAGGCAGGAAGACTGCTGTAAGTCTATGGCCACTTATGGTGAGGAAGGAAGTGCAAGACCAGCCAGACTCTGCCTCAGATCATATACAAGAAGCACATTTCTTTATGGACCCGAGGATTAAACACCAATATAACAGACACACACTTGAGAGGGCTTCCATTTCCCCTACCTCTTGGTGTTCACATCTTTTATGTATATAGTCCACTCCCATCAAGTGTTTTTATGACTAAAAGTGACAGGTTATATGTAACATATGTGTATATTAAACATAAGATGAAACAACCATGCATGAAGGAGACTCTTAATTTCTTTCTTGCTTTTGATGAAACAAGCAGCCACAGGGGTATTTTGTTTTGTTTTGAGGAAGATTTTTTTCTGTATGGTGGGCAAGAAGTGCCTGTGGGGCCAGGAAGCAGGAAGGGCCCAAGAGAAAACCTTGGGTGTTCCAGGACTTCTAGCTACAACCAGAAAGCCTCAGGTTCTCAATCCAGCCCAGAGACCATGGCACCTCCATGCCGCAGCTCCCGTTCCCCCTTTCCTCCCCCACCCTGTGATTACCTTTTAACATGCTAATGATTATCTGTTGACTGACCACCTCTTGGTAGCTTCAGGGTGGGGGCTGGGTGACCAGATGTCAGATGGGATTTGGGAGCTGGAACTTGGGCCCCACCTCCCACTTCTCTAGAGACTAGCTAAAGGTAATGTTTATGATCCACAGTTATAATGAATTGTGTTCATAAACTGAAGCCAACAAGGACTAGATTCAGAAGAGTTCTGCTTAGCTAGACACATAGTAGTTTCTTCAGTTTGGCATCCCTGGAGAGGGCATGAGATCTTTTTTGTCCCGGCCCCCATGGCTCTCCATCTCTTCCTTTGGTATTTAATCCAAATGGTTGGTAATATCTATTATAATAACTAGGTAAGCATAAGTAAAGTATTACCCTAGCACATTAACCAAACTGAGGAGGGGCTTAGGGAACCTGTTTATAGCATGCCAACCACAAGCAAAGGTAAGGACTTCTGGGAGTTTACAGTAGAATGCTGTCTGGCATGTTTATGCTCAAGACTCAGGATCCCATTCCCAGCACTAGTCTGCCCGTCCTTTTCCATTAAATCCTCTGCCACTGAAAACAAAAACAAAAACAATCCAACAACAAGAAGGAAAACCACCAAGTCTTTGTAATGAGCATGGGAATGGGGGGGGAGGAGGGACAGTCTGTTGATACTGAGGTCACAGGGGTGACATTGTGAGAGGGTAGAATTGATTAGAAGACGCCGACCTACCTAGTAACTGGTAAGAGACATATGGGCACAAGTTTTCTGTTCTGATTAAGAGAGAGTATAAGAGAATCTGAATCAGGCTTTTCCTGTTATATTCTCAGGATGATTAAAATATTAAATTTTGGGGGCTGGAGAGATGGCTCAGAGGTGAAGAACACTGGCTGCTCTTCCAGAGGTCCTGAGTTCAATTCCCAGCCCCCACATGGTAGCTCACAACTGTCTGTAATGGAATCTGATTCCTTCTTCTGGTGTGCATGAAAACAGAGCGCACATATGCATAAAGTAAATACATAAATCTTTAAAATGTTAAATCTCTGTCTATGTTTATGACAGTTTCTCTCTCTGTCAAGGTAGGGTCTCATTTTTCCTGAGCTGCCCTGGAGCTCTCTCTCCAGGTAACAATGCCATTGAATTTCTGATCCTGGAATTTACAGGTATATATCCCAATCTAGTTTATGCTGTACATGGAACCAAACCTAGTGCTTTCTGCAAGATAGGCAAGCACTCTCCCAAAGATGTCATGTTTCAGGCTTTTGTGATTTTAGTTGGCATGTTTTGTGAACAATTATTAACTGTTTAATATAAACTTTCAGATATTCCTTCTTTAAGGAATTTTTGTTTCCTTTAATTTATTATAAGAGTCCTCCGAAATAATTAGAAATGTCTACGACTTTCTGTATACTGGGTTAGTTCTTGAATTTGCTGTTACTTCTCAAGTTAAATAAGTAGAAAATGAGTTAAGAGAAAAATTATTTTGGCTTATCCAAAATTATGCTACAAATCTCAAAGATATTTACAATTTATTACCATGATCAGAAGAGCCGACATTCATCTGGGAAACAGAGACTCAAATCAGAATGCCAAAGGAGAGTCAATAACTGTCTGGGATTTTCTACTGTAAATCATGCCATTTACAAAATGTTGGTAGAGAGCCTGAAACCTGCCTTGGTCTCTCCAGTATCTGTAACTATAGACCCTCATTACATCATCTGTAAAGTTATGGGACAAACTAATTAAATAAAGACGATTAGGCATACGACAGATCTTATATATAAAAGAGATTTATTAGGTGGATATGGAGAGAGAGAAGGGAGAGCAAGACATGATGGGGGAAAGTAAGAGGGAGGGAAAAAGAGAGAAGAGGTTAGACAGAGGAGGGGGCCCGTTAGAGAGGAAGAACCAAGAGACGGAGACCACATGTTGGGTTGTCCCTTTAAGGGGCAATGTAACCACACCTTCCAGGTGTGGCCACCTGGCCGGTGACACATGATGACATCATAAGTTGCTAGGCAACCCAGAAGCAGGTTTTGTTCCAAAATCCTAACATCATCTGCTTTCCCTCTGTTACTTTATCCCTGTTCTTCTATCTCCCTCCTCTCTTGCGGGTTTTTATTGTTTTGTTTTGTTTTTTTTTTTTTCCTTCAGTGCCCTTTCCCTGAACATGTGGATAGAATGTTACTCCAGAGACAAGTGGCAGACCGTACTGCTCTTTTTTAATTATCTACCTCTCTCTCTCTTGTTTTTTCAAGGAACAATTTCTCTGTATAGCTCTGGCAGTCCTGGAACTCGCTCGGCCTCTGCCTCCCAAGTGCTGTAGATTAAAGGCATGTGACACCATTGCCCAGCATCTCTTTCTCTTTTTAATGATCACAATGATCTTTTAAAACAACATGTGTGTGTGTGTGTGTGTGTGTGTGTGTGTGTGTGTGTTACAGCACTCATGTAGACATGAGAAGACAATGTGTGGGAATTGTTTTTCTCTTTCCACTAAATGGGTCCTGGGAAATTAAGCCTTCAGGCTTGGTAGCAAGTACCTTTACCTGCTGAGCTATCTGGCCAGCCTCTTTACAGCCCTTTCAACAAGAGAGCAGATCTAGGACACCCATAGACTGTAAGAGCCACCATCCAGGGAGAACAAACTGAGTGACAGGGCAGGAGGCAAGGAGAAGAGGTAAGGTGGTAAAGAAATGGGGGAAGCTTCGAGAATGAATAAACTGAAAGAAATCCTCAGAAATCCTAGACAGAAACAGATGGATATAAAGAGATTGAGGAACTACAGGTGAGGGGCTAGGGTATAACTCAGTGGGGAATCACTGTCTAGTGCAAGACTCTAAGCTTGTTTTTGTTGTTGTTTTGAGATCGTCTATATAGCTCTGGCTGGTTTGAAACTGGCGGTGTAGCTCAAACTCACAGACATCTGCCTGCCTTTGCCTCCGGAATGCTGGGCTAAAAGTGCCACCATTCCTGGTGAGCATGTGATAGAGGCCTGACAAACTGTAAGTCCAGCCCCAGAACCCAAAGGGCAGGCAATAGGCCTCTATGCCACCTGCTAATGCCTACCCTCGACTTGCTCTTTTCCTTCAGTTGTATACATCTAGTGGGGTTTTTCAGAGTTGTCATCAGCATTGCCCAGAAAAAAGAATCTGATTTGGGAATGTAGTTCAATTGATAGAGTGTTTGCCTAATATGCAGGAGAACCTGGGTTTGATTCCTGTACCACATAAGTAAAGCATGATAGCACAAACCTTGTAATCCCAGCATTCAGGAAGTAGAAACAGGATCAGAAATAAAGGTCACTGACCACTGTTTAAGTAAATTTGAGGCCAAGCCTAGGGTAGGGACTCTAAAAAAAAAAAAAAAAAAAAAAAACAAACAAACAAAAAAAAGAAAATCTGAAGGAGCCAGAAAGATTCAGGTGAGGCATCTGTCTGCTGAGGTGTCCCCAGATGCAAAATAAATGGGTAGCTGCTGCCCTGACAAACTATGAGTCCAGCCCCTGAACCCAAAGAGCAGGCAAGCCACTCTTTATGACGGCCCCTCAGCTTCAGTTGGGGATTTTCACAGCTGTCTTTCTGCATTTTGTCCTTCACATGGCTTTTTCTTTTTTCAGTGGATATTAATTGTACAAAATAAAACCTCAAGGGAGCTACTGTGACTTTTACATATATGCAAGTAACATGCTCTGAGCACATACTCCTTTATTACTCTCCCTGGTCAGCTCTTCTCCCTTCTCTCTGACCCCATAGCCTCTTCCCTAACAAGCTCTCTCCTAATTTCATCTTGTCTTTTTGTTCTGGAGTCTATACGAGAGAAAATATTGAATACTTATCCTGGTTTATTTTGTTTAACAATATTTCAGTTCCATCCAATTCCCTACAAACCATATAATTTCATTTATAGATGACTGCTTCATTCGTACTCACATGTTTACAGACACATATATACATACATACATATATATGTATATTCTCACATTTTATCTTCTCTTCTGCTGATGGGCACCTGAGCAGACTCACTAATGGCTACAATAAATATGGGTGTGCAGGTATCTTTGTGGTATGTTGGCTCCTTTCAGCATATGAGTAGTAGAGCTGAGCCATATGGTAGATCTATTTTTTTTTTTAGTAACCTTTCTACTGATACATTTCAACCAGTACTTTATAAGGCTTCTCTCAACATTTGATGACAGCAATTTGCACTTCAAAAAGATGGAATCTCAGTGTAATTTTGCTTTTCCCTGACAGCTGAAGATATTGAACTTTTTGTCCATTTTATTTTGTTCAGAGAGGGTTTCATTATGTAGGCTTGTCTCACAGAGACAATAAAAGACCAAGGTATTGAACTTTTCATAATTATTGGCCATTTGTTCTTCTTTTGAGAAGTTTCTGCTTAGGTGAGAATCGTGAGGCTTATTTTAGTCTGTTGTCCATATTTTTCTCTATTCATTCATCTTTCTCATTTCAAACTTACTAAGATTTTAGCAGCACAAAATTCCGTTTGTGGAGTACTCCCCTCCTGTCAAGCCTGAGAACAATCCCCCCCCCCCTTTTTTTTAAGAGCTGAGGACCGAATCCAGGGCCCTGCACTTACTATATACCATTGAGCTAAATTCCCAACCCCAAGAATGAGAATCTATTCCTGCTCTTTCACATAGAAACCAGGTACTGTCCTCACTGGGCTCCAGAAAGCCAGATTGAATGGGTGCAGTCAAGCCAGGCATCCAGCAGAAAGCTGACAACCACTTTCAACTTGTAAAGGTTGCTGCACACTGGTGGTGGAAACTAGGAACTGCACCCTAGGGTTAGAGAATGTGTCCCTCCTGGAGCATGGACATGCCCAAGGGATGGATACTTTATGGTGAGGGTCTAGGCCTGAATGGTCCAGATTAAGTCTGCAAGTTGGCAAGGCCCAGGCAGATACTCAGGGAGGGTCTTAGGGAAAGAGAATGCACAAGCACTGCCTTTTGAGGATAGATAGAACCTGTGGAATTCAGCAGGTGAAACCCTAGCAGGTGAAATCTTAAACCTGCAAAGGGGCACATGTTACCCAAAAGCTAGCTAGACAGTGTGTGGGGTGGTGTTGTATAGGACCCCTGATACTCTGGGTATGATGGAATCTTGTCTATCAGAGCACTGAATCTGGAATCCACAACCCACACCCACCCCTCCCTTCCCAGGCCAGTTGATTGAGTTGCTCAAGCAGGTGTTGCAATTGCGATTACTTTGGGCTCTTGTTGGGCCTTTCAGAGGCCCGAGAGGGTGTACCTTTATCTCTAGGTACACCAGTTTTATATGGAAGGATGTTTCCACTTCTTTGCAGTGACTTGTAGAATTTATATTACCCATGAGAACATTTTCACTGCAGCAGTCACAGTGGAAAACAAACCCAGTTCTCTGGAAATTTCTGTGCCTTCATTTCACATTTCGACCCCAGCAGAGACAATGTTTATCCCATCCACTTATGGGTTTGCACAGAATGTCACAACCTGGGAGATGTCCATCCAGGATAATCTTTCCCATACCTCTCCTCTCCCCAAATGAGAACTCATTTCTGGATACATTGTGGTCACCATTAAGAAACAAACTAGGCTGGTTGTGGTGGCACACACTGGTAGGATTTGCTGAAGGAGGTAGAGGCAGGAGGATCACAAGTTCGAGGCCAGCCTGGGCTACACAGTTTTTGGGTTGGAGAGATTGCTCAGTGGTTAAGGGTGCTGAATGCTCTTCCTTAAAGGACCCGGGTTTGATTCCCAGCACCTACATGGCAGCTTACAACTGTCTGTAACGGATCTGACACCTTTACCCTAACGCACATAAAATAAAAATTAAATAAATTATTAAAAAAAAAAAAAGAAAGAAACAGGGAGCACATTGTGGTGGGGAACCTACTTTAACCCAGCACTCAGGAGGCAGAAACAAGCAGATCTCTTCAAGTTCCAGGACAGCCAGGGCTGTTACACAAAGACACCCTATTGCAGAAAAAGAAAGGAAAGAAAAAAAAAAAGAGAAAAAAAGAAAGAAAGAAACTGTTGCGGGTGGCTCAGTTGGTAAAGGTACTTGCCATAGAGCCTGACAACGCGAATTTGATCATGGAAACCAACATGGTGGAAGGAGTACCAACCCTGGAAAGTTGTCCTCTAACCTGCACATGTATACCATGACACGTGTACTCTCTCTCAATAAATGAGTCTTTAAAAATTATCTGGGCTTTGGCAGTGGTGGCCTACACCTTTAATTTCAGTACTTGGGAGACATGGATCTCTGAGTTTGAGGCTATCTACAGAGCAAGTCCCAGGAGGTCAGAGGTACAGAGAAACCCTTTCTCGGAAAAACAAAAGAACAAAACCAAAAATCTGTAATTCTAGCACTTGGGAGGCAGAAGGCTCAGGAGTTCAAGGTCAGCCTATACTATAATAAAACTGGTGGCCTACAGCATTTAGGAAGCTAAGGCAGGAGCAGCTCACAGGCAAGCCAGTTAGCATAGCAAGTTGGGCCAGCCTGGACTCCTTGAGGCCCTGTCTTGGAAGAAAACAAAACAACAAGCTAGCAAGGTATGGAAGCACATCCCTTTAATCCTAGCACTCTGGAGGCAGAAGACAGGCTGATTGATGAGTTCAAAGCCAGTCTGGACTACACTGTGAGTTCCAGGACAACTAGGTCTACGTAGTGAGAGCCTGTCTCAAAAAAAAAAAAAAAAAGAACATAAAGGGGATAGGGAGGTGGAGAAGATCTAGAAAAAGTTAGAAAAGGGAAAAATACTTTTAAAATATATGAACAAAAATTAAAAAATGATTAAATGAGCTGGAGAGATGGCTTAACAGTTAAGAGCACTGGTTACACTTCCATTAGTTCTTAGTTCAATTCCCACCAACCACATGGTGGCTCAAAACATCTATAGTGGTATCTGATGCCCTCTCCTGGCGTGCAGGCATACATGCAGATAGAGCACATAAAGAAATCTTTGTTGGGTGCAGTGGCTCAGGCTTGTAGTCCCAGCAGAGGCAGGTGGATCTTTGTGAGATAGAGGCGCCCGGTCTACAATATGAGTCCTGGACAGCCAAGGCAACACAGAGAAACCCTGTCCTGAGAATCCAAATAAACAAATAAATAAATAAAACAGTAACAAAAAACAGCAAGTGTAAAGAAATCTACATACCACAAAGCACAAGAAAGTGACAGGAAATAGACACAGGGCACTTTTTGAGAAATCAGAACCCCTGATCCCTGGACCTCCACCCCAGAACTGTTTTAGGGCCACATGGATCGGGTTTTTTGATAAATGAAACTTTTAAAAAAATAGAACGACTGGTATTAAGAAAAGATTTTTGGTTTTTCAAGACAGGGTTTCTCTGTGAAGCCTTGGCTGTTCAGGAACTTGCTCTGTAGACCAGGCTGGCCTTGAACTCACAGAGATCTGTCAGCCTCTGCTTCCCAAGTACTGAAATAACGGTATGTACCACCATAACCAGGGAAAAGGCTATTTTTTAAGGAATAATTTCCTAGTCTCTACAAGGGGAGCTTGTGCAAGGAGGGTAGCAGTCATACATACACAGCTTACATTTGCACCCAGCAATTCTTGAGGTCCTGTGCTTCTTTCAAGTCTGTACCTATTTGTTTGATGTAGCTCTAGGTCCCTAACCACACTTAATCATGTGCCTAACTCATATCTTTGTGTCTCTTACCTCCCTTGCTCATTCATTCTGTAAACATTTACTAGAGGCTGGGTATAGTCCAGCTTGGACAACATAGTGAGACCTTGCTTCTTTTCCCCCACAAAACATCCTTAGTAGAACTCATTCACTTTGGAACCCCAAGACCCAGACTTCCAAACTCCTTCTCCTGAGGAGAGGGTTGTCTGGGTGACTGAAGGAGTACATACACAGACGTTTCAAAACTGGCTTTAAACATTCATCAGGGTGCCACATGAAGGATCCGGGGTAAGACACTGTTACATGGGTGAGGCTGAGGTACCCTGAGAGACAAAAAACAAAGGGGGGAGGGACCTGTGTGATAAAGCTGCTGGGGTGCCCCCACCCCTACCACAGAACAAGGGAGTAGAGTAGAGCCCCTCTCTGAAGGTCTCAGCACTATGTAGGAGCCAGTCCTCCCTTGGAGGTAGATCATCCAGAAGGGAACTTTGGAGCAGCTCCCACGGTGGCAGGGGCAGGCAGCGGCTTCCTTAGTGGTACTGCTGGTAGTTGGGATAACTTGCGGCTGAAGCTCCCTCTTTAGGTGTTAGCTGGTTAGGGTCATCCAAGAATGGGGGTGCTGGAGAGGGAAGAATGAGGTCATGAAGCGAGGAAGGGTGCGGAAGGCTGACAGTGCTCCCTGGCTCTCCCTGACCACTGCCCACCAGGTCCTCACCATTGCGGAACTGCTGAGCAGTATAGCGAGTGAGAAGGATGCCGACACCCTCAATGAGGGCCAACAGGATGCCCCCCATCATCGCAGAGCCCACCATGGCCAGCGGACCACCTGGAGGCAGAAAGAGATAGAACTGAGGAAGGGCCAGCAGCACAGGGAAAGGACTGGGATTGGGGCAGGGGCACTCACTGCGTGCAGCCAGCACAGCTCCAGTCAGTGCTCCACTGGTGATGGAGTTCCAGGGGTCTTCCTTGCCCCGAAGCTGTACAAGGCCACAGTCAATGGTAGAAAATAGTCCTCCCCACACTGCAAAGCTACCTGTAGGGGGATAGGATGCTAATCAGTCATTCCCAGAAATTCGGACAATCCACATATCTCAACATGTGGGAACTACCAAGGTCTGAGACTAGCAAGGGAAAGGGGCTGAGGCTGTTAGGATTGGAGATATGGCTCAGAGATAGAGAGCTTGCCTAGGGTTCTTAGGATTCCCTGCAAAGCAAGCATGCAGGCATGCACTAAACTAATAAAATAGTCAGATACACGAACATACAGTATAAATAAAATCAATAAACAAATAAAAATGACTAAGCTATGGTATAATCCCAGCACCTGGAAGGTGCAGGTACGAGGACTACAAAAAGTTAGACACCTGTAGAGTGAAGGAAGCAGAGAGCGGATCTCTGTGAGCTCGAGGCTAGCATGTTCTACAAAGTGAGTCCATGATAGCCAGGGCTACACAGAGAAACCTTGTCTAGGACTGCGGGGGACGTAGTAGGTTGGAGAGTAACCTAGCCTATAGAAAGCCATGGGTTACAAGCTCAACACCAAATATGAGAAGGAATAAAGTCCAGACATAGAGGCAGGTATCCTACAGAACACCCCATCTTCCTTACTGTGAATAGTCCTCATTGGATTGGGGCTCTAGTTATCATCAAAATAACTTTCACTTTTAGTTGTTAGATGGATAGGAGCAGAGTGACCTTCCATACAGCTTTCAATGAAGCAATTTCCACCCTTTAAATTCCCTGTGGAGCTGGGCTTGCTGGTGTACACCTGTAATCCCAGCACTCAGGGAAGCAAAGGCAGGTGGATCTCTGTGAGTTCCAAGTCAGCCTGATCTACAAAGGCCAGAGCAGCCAAGGCTACAAATACCACATAGAGTTGGAGTTCTGGTTTTGATTTTAGGGGAAAGAAAAACAGGTTAGGAAAACCAGAATACAGTATATATTATAAAACATTCATACTCTAGACACCCAAAATGCTTCAAAATCTACAACCTTTTGAGCATGGTCATGATATCAGAAACAGAAATTTTCATAGGTGACCTCAAGCAACATAAAACAATAAAAATGCAGGAGAACTAAACATGATATTATATAATTAGCTGAGGTGGTAAGGACCTACAGTCCCAGCTACATGGGAGGCTGAAGAGCCACAGAAGGCAGGTGGCTGGATCCTAAGGGTTTGGGACCAGCCTGGACACCATAGAGAGATCTATTTGTTGTTTTTTGTTTTGTCTTGGTGATGTACTTTGGGGTTTCACACATATTAGTCAAGTACTTTACTACTGGGCTACATCCTCAATCCTGAGACCTCCATCTCTCCCTCCCTCTTTTTTGACACAGTATCCCATGTAGCCAAGGCTGGCCTCAAATTTGTTATGTAGCCAAGGATAATCTTGAAGTTTGGATACATCTGCCTACACCTTTCAAATGCCAAAATTACAAGTGGGCACTACCATACCCGGTTTTTATGCACTGCTGGGCATTGAATCCAAGACTTCATGCTACTAGGTAGGTGGTCTCTTAATAAAAAATGAAATATACAGTGTTGAGAATTTTTTTCAGTGATAGAGCACATGCTCATTCTAACCCTACTACAAATATATATATATATCCGTGTGTGTGTATAGTATATGAAAGCTACAAAACTGATGTTAGAGTGCTTACCTAACATGTTGGAGATTTAATCCTCACTATCTCAAAATAAATTTTTAAAAGAGCTGGGTATGGCTTATATCTGTAATCTTAACTACTTGAGAGGCCAAGGCAGGATGACCTTGCTTTTAAGGCCAGCCTGGGCTATACAGTGAGACCTGTTTAAAAAAAAAATATCCAAGATATGTAAATAATCTGAATACAGAGCTGGAGAGATGGCTCAGCAGTTAAAAGCACTATCTGCTCTTCCAGAGGTCCTGAGTTCAATTCCCAGCTACTACATGGTGGCTCACAACCATCTATACTAGGATCTGATGCCCTCTTCTGGCATGCAGGTGTACATACAAATAGAGCATTCATCTGTAAAATAAATAAATAAATCTTTAAAAAAATCTGTATACTAAACACAAGTGAATTCTATGTTTAGACTTGGATCTTAAACTATTATCATTATACATATACATACTTTAAATTACTATAAAATCCAAAAGCTTCTGACATGTGAAACACTTCTGGTCTCAAGCATTTTGGATAGGAATACTCAACCTGCAGTTAAGATGTTTATTGAGGGCCCACTATGCTCTAGTATTTATTTGAGGTACTTTGTACTAGCAGACTTCTGCAACTTTAAATTAGTTAACATGATCAAAGGTCTCAGCATAGTAACTAGCGCTTAGAAAGTACTCTGTGGATTAATTTTTAAACTATCAATTGGGCAGTCAATGTTACCATCATCACACAAGGTTTGGAGACAGAATGCTACTGGCATAAGGTCACCTAACAGGGAAGAGCCAGGACCTGGATTTAATCTGCTAAATACTTGAGGCTTGTTGGTACACATCTTTAATCCTGGCATTTGGAAGGAAGAGGTAGAGGCAGAGGTAGAATCTCTGTGAGGCCAGCCTGATCTATAGAGTGAGTTCCTAGACAGCCACGGCTACATAGAGAGACCCTGTCTCAAAACAAACTGCAGATTACAGTCTTGCCTTTCACATTGAACTGTTGGGAAACGTCACTGAGCCAGGAAGTTCTGGTCAGACTTTAACAGTCTAGCTTCAAAGGATCAGCTGCCCTCAAAGTTGCTCTCACAATTTATGTTCCCCCATGCTCCTCACCTCCAATCTGGGGTGCCCGGATCCTTACAGCATTGACACTACCTCTGAACCGGTGTGGAACTCCCTGGAGAAAGCAAGGAAAGGTGTCAGGAGAGGGGGAGGTAAGATCACTGGCAGGCAGAGTCTCTAGGCTTTATAAAAAGGGCACTTTGTAAGTGCATGCCTAGACTGAGCAAGGCCCAGGGTTCTTCTACTCCCAGAACTGCAACAAAAAGAGAAGAAGGCACGAGAAAGCTGTTACATGCATAGCAGCAGCCAAAGAATCCGGAAAATGGGGAGTAAATCCAACAAAAAATCTTAGAAGTAACTTGCTAATTACATTAATTTGTTCACTTGTTCATTCATTACAGTTTCAGACAGCAAAATGCAATCCAGAGTAGCAGTTCTCAATATGTGGGTCACAACCCCTTTTGGCCAAATGACCTTTTCACAAGGGTTGCCTCAGGCCATTGTTAAACACAGGTATTTACATTCACAACAGTAACAAAATTACAGTTATGAAGTAGCAATGAAATAATTTTATTTTAATTTTTAACATGAAGAACTGCATTAAAGGGTCACAGCGTTAGGACCCTTTAGTTAGGCTGAGAACCACTGGGTGGTGGTGGCACATGTCTTTAATCCAAGCACTTGGGAGGCAGAGGCAGAAAATCTGTGTGAGTTTGACACCAGTCTGGTTTACAGAGCTAGTCCCAGGACAGCCAGAGCTACACAGAGAAACTCTTGTATCAAAAAATTGCAAGTATCTGCTTTGATACACTGCTAGGCAGAGTCTTTCAGAGGCCCTCTATGGTAGGCTCCTGTACTGTTTCTTGTTTTCTCCTACTTCCAATGTACATCCCATTTGTCTTTCTAAGTGAGGATTAATCATCTTACCCTGGGTCCTCCTCGTTTAGCTTCTCTAGGTGTACAGATTTTAGTATGTTTATCCTATCTTATAGGTTTAGTATCCACTTATAAATGCTGAGACTCATAACTGAACCTTGGGCAGAGTACAGGGAATCATATGAATGAAGGGGGAGTTATTATGGCCCGGAGAGGTCAGGAGTTCCACAAGGACCAAATATATCTGGGCACAGGGGTCTTTTCTGAGACTGATACTCCACCAAGAACCATGCATGGATATAACCTAGAACATCTGCTCAGATATAGCCCATGGCAGCTCAGTATTTTAGTGGGTTCTATTGTAAGGGGAACAGGGACTATCTCCGACATGAACTCAGTGGCTGGCTCTTTTACCTCTCCCCCACCCCCCACAAGGGAGGAGCAGCCTTGCTAGTCCACAGAGGAGGACATTGCAGCCAGTCCTGATGAGACCTGATAAGCTAGGATCAGACGGAATTGGAGGAGGACCTCCTCTATCAGTGGACTTAGAGAGAGGCAGGGAGGAGGGAGGGAGGGAGTGTTTGGGACGGAAAGAGGGAGTGCGCTACAGCTGGAATACAAAGTAAATTAATTAATATAAGAAATAAAAATTTAATTTAAAAAATTGCAAGTAAATAAATAAAAGAAGTAGGGAAAAGGACGGTTGAGATCCACTACTCTCAGGGAAGTAGAATAATTAAGAGTGCATTTTTAGCTTGCAGGCTAGCAGGATGGTGGCACCCGGTTCTATTCCTTATAGTAAAAAAGAAAAAAAATATGAGGGCATGGTATGTGTAAAGACCCCCAAGAATGAGAAATATGGACCAAGATCTAGTAAAGAGAGTTCCACGAACTGAGAGGACAACTCAGAGCCAGACATAAAAGTTGCAGAATCCAAGGGTGTTGGCAGATACCTGTAATCCCAGCACTTGGAAAGCAGAGACAGGAGGATTTGAAGTTCTGTGCCAACCTGTGCTACATAAATAAAAAAAAAAAAAACTGCTGTGTGTCTGTGTGATATGTACCTAGGAATGTGTGTGTGTGTGTGGGGGGTGAACATGGAGGTCAAAGCAGGATCTTAGGGGAACTACTACTGCTTTTTGCCTTGAGACAAAGTATCTTACTGAACCAACTTCAGGCTAAGCTGACTAGCCAGCAAGGGTTTGGGATATGCCTGCCTTGTGTCCCACCCCTTCCAATACTGGAGTTGTAAGCAAAGGCAGGCATGGTGCAAGGATATTTGTGAACTGTAAAAATCCTGTTTATTGTAAACAGGTGATTATGGTGTGGTTCACCCAGCCCTTGCACACACCTTTAATTCATGAGCTCTTTGTATACCAGATCTAATAAAGTTAACCCTAGGTCAAGAGGCAGAGCAAGAAACCAGCTGACGGGGATTAAAGAGTAGAAGGGACTTTGAGTTGAGAGGTATTTAAGACAGCATAGAAAAGAGCTTTTAGCTCAAGCTCTAGCTTTAGCTAAGGCTTCAGCTCCTCAACTCCCTGGCTTTTTGAGCTTTGAACCAGCAAGCCTTCGGCAATTGGGTTTTTTGGTCTTTTCCTCCTGGGCTGTCAGTTGAGCTAGTAAGCCTTTTGGGTTTTTTTCCATCTGGACCTGAGCTGAGAAGGAAGATCAGCTGAGCACTTTCTCTGCCTCTCTGAGCTACCAGGTTTTTCCCCTGGCATCTGGCTCCTGACTTCTTATTGGTAAAATAGAACAGTTGGAATTTTCATCATTGTTTTTAACAACACAGGCATGCCTGAATTTTTACATAGGTGTTGTGCAAGCAAACTCAGGATCTCAAGCTTGCAAAAACAAGTGCTCTTATCCACTGAACCTTAGCCCTTCAGGGGTAGGGAGCCTGGGGTGGGGGGGAATTATAGTTCCCTCTTTCAATTTAAAAGCTGCTCTATCAAACTCCTGTCATTTTCCTATACAGAGATTTTGCCCCTGAGACAGGGTTTCTCTGTGTAGTCTTGACGGTCCTGCGCTCACTTTGTAGACCAGGATGGCCTCAAACTCACAGAGATCCACCTGCCTTTGCCTCCCAAGTGCCCGTATATAAAGGATTTTTAACCCAGAGTCTGTCTTGAGGTAAAATGTAATGGCGCATACACATTTAAGATTCAATGCTAACATTTTTTATTATTCTTATTCTGATGCTGAGAATGGAATCTAGGACCTCTCTTGCTTAATCAACTGTTCTACCACTGAGCTACATACTACCTTCCCATAATACTGTTTCTGACAGTACAGTATTTCCACAGAGCTCCAGCTGGATAGTTGAAGAAAAGATTTCCTCAAATCCTATATCCAGGTGCCAGGCCCAGCAAACAGTAGGTGAATAAGCAACAGAATAAGTAAGTATGCTCAAAGCAGTATTCTATGTCAGCAAGACTGCAGACTCCCACACCACTGGGGGAAGGCCCAACTCACAACAGGGGCATTGCGAAAGCCCTTGATAGCCTGGAAGACTCCACCACCAATGACACCCATAGTGAAGGCTCCACCGCAATCATCCACAATTCGCCATGGGCTGCAAGCAGGAAGGAAAAGACTGGGTTAATGTGAGACCCTGCTATGACTGGATGCCAAAATGGGATGCTCATGACTGATAAGAAACACCTTAGATAATAACAAATTACTTCTATCAGTTGTTACACGCCCCATAAAGCCTTGAAAGTAAAGCCAGACATGGTTCTGCATACCTGTGTAAATCACAACACTTGGGAGGCTGAGACCAGAGGATCATGAGCTTGAGTCCAACTTAGGCTATAAATGGAGACTCTGTTACCCCCAAAAAGGTTTGTGCTGGGTGTGGTGACACATGCCTTTAATTCCAGCACTCTAGAGGCAGAGGAAAGTAATCTATGTGCTTGAGGTCAGCATAGTCCACTCAAAGAGTTCCAGACCACCCAGGGCTCTATAAAGAGAGACTATATATATATATATATATATATATATATATATATATATATAGAGTGTATTATATATATAATCTGTGGAGCAAAAGTGAGAAAATATTTTTCATTCTCTCTTTTTTTTTTTTTTTGAGATGGTGGAGGAGGTTGTCTCACTACAAAGCCTTCCAAATGTTGGGCTTATTACTGGCAGAATAGTACTCTTGATTACAACCAATCATCAATCAAACTGTTTTTGTTAGTATCGAAAATCAAATGTGTCAGATGGAAGGGAAGAAGGACCTCCCCTATCCGTGGACTTGGAGAGGAGCATAGGAGGAGATGAGGGAGGGAGGATGGGATTGGGAGGGGAGGAGGGAGGAGACTACAGCTGGGATACAATGTGAATAAACTGTAATCAATACAAAAAGTAAAAAAAGAGACAATGTATAAATAAAATGAAATAAAAAGTATAAAAAAATCAAATGGGTTGGTCAGTACAAAGGGTTGACATGTTTCTGTAAAGTGTTAAGTAGCTAAAGTTATTAAAGTAAAAGCAAAAAAAGCACGTCCAAGAAAGCTATGTGACTTATGTCCTTTTAAACCCTAAAATGGAAAAAAAAAAATCAAAAGACCGTGAGGAAGAGCCAGGCCTCATCTCCTAGCCCACAGTGGGTTCACACATGCCCTGTCCAGGGTCAAAAACCAGCTTGGGAAAAGCCAGGCGAGACAACTCAGTGCGTTTTGGCTCTACGCCTCTCCTCGCCTGCCGCCAGAATGGATCGGCCCAGAGTTTCTCTTTTGGCTCACAAAAAGGGTCTAGGAGAACATTCAGGGGAACAGTGGGTTAGTCTGTCCCACACCACACCTACTGGGACACTCTACTGTGCCGGTTTTTTAACGAAGTCCGAGAGGGAGGATCCCCGCCCCCACCGGACCCGCTGAGGCAGTCAAGTTTCTAAGCCTCCCTCGTCAGGGACTTGGCAGGGTAACCGTTGCCTTCCCCGCCCGCCTCCCGCGATTGGCCTGGGCGTCGCAGGGACTGTCCCGAAGCCTGTGCCACGGCCGTACCAAGGTTCGCGAGCATACTCTTCCATGGCGACAGCCTTTGGCCCGGAGCAGTCGTTCTAACTAGCGAGCCACTCCCCTCTCCCCGCTCACCAGCGTGAAGGCGTCGCAAGTAGGCCAAGGAAACAATTGGCTTTCCTGTTGACGTAAGGCCAAAGACGCACTCTTATTGGCCAGCCAGGCTGGCCACATCCGTTCTCTGCCAGCCTTGGAGTCGAACGGTTAACTGCATCTGTGGAGGGTGAGGAGCGTTCTTGCGGTTTATAAGAAGAGCCCTTCGATATCGGTAAGCATAGTGACAACAAGGGAGAGGAGGTTAGGGTGACAGACTTTGGCTCTGCTAATGCCGGGGTGGAAGCATTCTTTTAAAGCTAAAGAGGATGATCGCATTTTTGCACCCCCATCCTAGCACCTTGGTTCCTCCCATGGTGCGGACTTGGAGAAACGTTGGGTGATCCCATTTCTGGGTCGTGGGTGTGCTGCACTTGGTCCCTGAGGCGATAGGTGGAGCCTTGGCCTGGAGAGGAAATGGTCTTCAGTGCATCCGGTCTCCATTGCCGGAGTTAGAGTTCGAGTGTGGTACTAGTTCTGGCCATCCTGTTAAAAATCTATTTCATCTTTTAGCATCCAGTTTCGTTCTGTTCTTCTAGCTACTGGTGCATTTAGGTAGGTGGAGATCAAATGAACACACGCAGAAGGGTGGTGCATGGTTACTGAATGTACAGATTGAAATGTTCGTTGGATTGGCCCTTCAGAGCTGTCTTGTCTGTTTAGGTCTGGTCAGCAATCCAAAATGCCGCTCCCTGTTGCACTGCAGACCCGCTTGGCGAAGAGGGGCATCCTCAAACATCTGGAGCCTGGTGAGAAAGCTAAAACCAGTGGGATCTACCGTGTGCCATTGTTAACAGCCGTTCTGTTATGTATTCTCTCCTCTATTGTGCCTCTTCTTCCCAGCCCCCGCTCCCACTAACCGACCCTGCAGTCGAACCCAGGTGCATGCTATGGAAGTGCGCTACCATCATCCCCAGCCCAAAAGCTCACGCCTTTTCCCCCACGCGTTGCTGAAGTCAAACCAAAGCTCTTGGATGAGCTCTACTATTTAGTTACATCTCCTTGACCATTAGTTTTTGCCTTGTTTTTTTGTTTTTTCGAGACAGGGTTCCTCTGTGTGACAGGCAATTTGTTTTTCATACTAGATACCTTGCATGGTCTGGCAGGCCTCACATTGTCAGTGTCATTTTCTGATAACCATTACTACCGCATGGTAAGTACTATGTGAAGTCTAAGGCTGGAAAGACAAGATAGAGTTTAATTTATGAATCAAGTGCTCGCAGTAGCATGTACTCAGCTACTAAAGGGGCCGAGATACAAGATGGCTTGAGCCCAAGAGATCAAGGCCAGACATGGCAATTGGCAAGACGCCAGTCTTTGAAAAATAAAGCTAAGTGTGATGGCATGCTCCTGTCATCCCGGCAATGCAGAGACTGAGGCAAGAGGATCACAGGTGACAGCCTGTTTAGGTAATTATTCCAGGCCAGATATATATTTTTTAATACATACACCAGAAAATATCAAAATAAATCTGTAGGATTGACTACATTAATTAATTAATTAACTTTTAAGACATGGCCTTACTTTGTGCTTCTGTCAGGCCCGGAACTCATTATGTATTTCAGTCTTCCCTAAGGCTAGGATTAAAGGTGTCCACTACCACACTGGGCCAGTATTTATTTAATAAAAATGACATGTGATAGCAGTCTCCTATGTGCCATATACACTGGCAAGATGTTGGTGCTGTATAGTTTTTGGTGTGTGTGTGTGTGTGTTTTTTTTTTTAAGATTTATTTCTTTTATGAGTATGAGTGTTTTACCTGCATGTACACCTGCATACCAGAAGAGGGCATCAGATCCCAGTATAGATGGTTGTGAGCCATCATGTGGTTGCTAGGAATTGAATTCAGGTCCTCTGGAAGACTAGCCAGTGCTCCTAACCACTGAGCCATCTCTCCAGCCCCAGGGCTATATGGTTTATCTCAGCAGAAGTACTGTGGTGATTCGGATGATAACTTACTAACATTTCTTTGGGCTGCCTAAGTGTCTGACACATATGGTATGCTAACAGTCAAAAAATGATTACCTGTCAGTTAGATTTACTGTATTACTGGCTGATAACTACAAATTATTGCCAACAATAATAAATGTGGCATGCGTTTTGACCTATATGGTGTGTCAGGCAATGGAAAGTGCATCATGTTATTGTATGGATAACTGACATCTACGACTTTGGGCCAGACATACACTTTGTGCCTAATAGGGCTAATAATAAACATTGATATATTTTTCTTGGTGGTGCAGGGATATTAATCCAGGGTTTCAGGAAAACTCTGTATCATTCATGTTTCTTTTAAATCTTTTGAGTCCACTACTGAGAGTTCGTGCTTGCTTACTTATTTATTGATTGATTGATTAAGTGGTTGGTTTTTCCAGACAGGGTTTCTCTGTTGTAGTCTTGGCTGTCCTGGACTCACTCTGTAGACCAGGCTGGCCTCGAACTCCCAGAGCTCTGCCTGCCTCTGCCTGTACCCATATGTCTGGTGAGAATGTTTGTTTTATTAGCAATATGGACAATCATACCTAGCATCTCTTTTGGTGTCACTGTGACACTGCTGGCATATGCATTTTATTGCTAATTATGGCCACGTTTGTGGGCCTACTGATAGCCCACAATAGGCATTGAACTGATAATAGAGGCATTTTTTAAAAATCTTTTATCTGTGTTTTTTTTTGTTTTGGTTTTGTTTTTCTTTTTTGTTTTTTTCTGAGACATGGTTTTCCTGTGTAGCCTTGACTGTCCTGGACTCACTTTGTAGACCAGCCTGGCCTCAAACTCACAGTAATCAGCCTGCCTTTGCCTCCCTGAGTGCTGGGATAACAGGCATGTGCCATCACGCTTGGTTTAATAGACAACATTTTTATTCTACTATCACTAAACATCTGCTGCAGGCTTGTTATATATCAGACCTTAAGAATAGAGTCAGAGTAATGTTTCAATTAGTTCCTTGCTGTCCAACATACAGGACTCAGAATCCCATCACAGTTCAGAAGGTGAACTAGTTAGCTGTTATTATAGGTAACTCCCCTGCTGTTCAAACCCATTTATTTAATTTAAGTAGGTTTGGATAATACAATGCCACGTGGGATCTGAACCCAGGAATTGATTGGATGTTGTTGTGTCTGAATATTCTCTGTCAACGCTGAGCACATGTCTCTATCTGTGCATTCCATGTATAGTGATGTGAATGGCTTGCCTTCAAGTCCTGAGTATAGTAGAACACACACACACACATCAGATTTGTTTTTTTCTTTTGAGACAGGATTTCTCTGTGTAGCCTTGGCTATCCTGAACGCACTCTAGACCAGGCTAGCCTGGTCTTCACAGAGATCCACCTGCCTCTGCCTCCCAATTGCTGGAATTAAAGGAATGAAGCACCACTGCCTGGCTTCACACCAGGTTTTTTATTTTTGGTGTTTTTTTTTTTTTTTTTTTTTTTTTTTTTTTTTTTTTTTTTTTTTACTGAGTTTCTTTATTTTTATTATTAGTTACATTTTATTAACTCTGTATCCCAGCTGTATCCTGCTCTCATTCCCTCCCAATCCCACCCTCCTTCCCTCATCTCCTCCCTGCCCCTTTCCAAGTCCACTGATTGGGGAGGACCTCCTCCCCTTTCATCTTATCCTGTTTTATCAGGTATCTTCAGGATTGACTGCAAAGTCCTCCTGTGGCCTAGCAAGGCTGCGCCTCCCTTGGGGGGTGGGGAGGTCAAAGAGCCTGCCATTGAGTTCATGTCAGAAATAGTCCTGTTCCCCTTACTAGGGAAAACCAGTTGGTTACTGAGCTGCCATGGGCTCTATCCGAGCAGAGGTTCTAGGTTATATCCATACATGGTCCTTGGTGGAGTATTAGTCTCAGAAAAGACCCCTGTGCCAATATATTTGGTCCTTGTGGAGCTCCTATCCTTTCCACATCCTTTCATACTAACTCCCCCTTCTTTCATATGATTCCCTGCACTCTGCCGAAGGTTTAGTTATGAGTCTCAGTATCTGCTTTGATACACTGCTCACACCAGGCTTTTAAACTGCCTTTCTCCTTCCCCATTCTTCCAGAGCCAGAGGAAGAGATTATTGCTGAGGACTATGATGATGATCCTGTTGATTATGAGGCCACCCGGTTAGAGGGCCTGCCACCGAGCTGGTACAAGGTGTTTGACTCTTCTTGGTGAGCCTATCATCATATAGGTGGGAGGGACAGCTGGCCTTGCCCTTCCTGTTATCCCTTATTGTGCGGTTGATAGGGAAGAGATGTACATACAGAGGCATGGAGAAGATCTAGGCAGAGGTTTGGCAGACAGTTGGTATAAGGGACCATCTGTGCTAACATTCTCTTCTCTCTCACTGCCCACAGTGGACTCCCATACTACTGGAATGTAGAGACAGACCTTGTGTCCTGGCTCTCACCACATGACCCCAACTTTGTCGTCACCAAATCTGCCAAGAAACTCAGGAACAGTAATTCAGGTGAGTTGGCAAAGACAGGGATGTGTCAGTGATTCTTGCAGTCTCAGAGAGGGGCTGAGGAGACCATATGTGAAAGAGAGGGTCTGCAGCACTTCTGTGTTACCATAGATGCTGAGGAGAAGTTGGACCGGAGTCATGAGAAGCTGGACAGAAATCATGAGAAGTCAGATCGGAGTCATGAGAAGCCAGATAGGAGCCATGACAAGGCAGAACGAAACCAAGAGAAGCCTGAGCGAGAACGAGAGCGGACGTACGACAAAGTGGACAGAGAGAGAGATCGGGAGAGGGAACGGGATCGGGAACGGGGGTATGACAAGACAGACCGCGAAGAGGGCAAAGACAGGCGCCATCATCGCAGAGAGGAGCTGGCTCCTTACCCCAAGAGCAAGAAGGGTAAGTGGATCATGTTAGGATTTGGATGAGTCAAGTGAGGTACCAGGGCACAGAATGTACAGTATGCATGCCTAGACCTGGGCTTCTGTAGGGTGTTGTGAGCTGCGATAGCCACCAGTACCTCTTTTTCTTGGGAGAAGGGGCTCAGTGACCAGGGACTCCTTGGGTCTCAAGGGAAGAACTTGCACTGCTACTTGTTTCTATAGCAGTGAGCCGGAAAGATGAAGAATTAGATCCCATGGACCCCAGCTCATACTCAGATGCACCCCGGTAAGTGAAACCCTTTGTCGATCCTTTTGTAAACTGTACCCTTCTCTTTTGTCTCTTCCTTCCCATTCTTTAATCTTGAGCAGCTAAGGGATGTCCACTACACCCTCTTCCTGTCCTCTAATTCTCTGTTATCCCCAGGGGCACATGGTCAACAGGATTACCCAAGAGGAACGAGGCCAAGACGGGGGCTGACACAACAGCAGCTGGGCCCCTCTTCCAACAGCGGCCATACCCTTCCCCCGGGGCTGTGCTCCGCGCCAATGCCGAGGCTTCCCGAACCAAACAGCAGGACTGAGCCTTTGTTTTCTGTAGCTTTGGCAGTTTGTCTGTCTTTCTTCCTTGTGGCTCTGGGGATAGAACCCATAGTTTTGCACATGCTGAATTATTCTACCAGTGAGCTACACTCCCGGCCCCCTTGTTTCTAATAGCTTTTTTTTTTTTTGTGGATCATATCCATGAGGCTTGAGTGCTCCCTTTGTTCATTCTTTCCAATGCAAGTTGACAAGATGTAAAACATTTTATTTGCAGAAACTCACCTAAGAAATACTGCAAAGGTAGCAGAAGTTGAGGTGGGCCCATTAACAGGTTAGTCATGACAGCCTATGTGGGGCAGGGCTGGTGGGGACAGGGAGGTCCCATGCCTCCCTCACCACACCCCTAATACTGATAAGAGTTTAGTCCCAGCTGGACCAGGGCAAGAAGGGAGAACGAAGGCAGGCCTGTGTCTTCAGTTCCAGCAGCTACGAACCCTTCACCTTGGTGAGCAACCTGTGGTGAAAATGGGAAGGAAAGAAAAACACAAAAAGCTGGGGTGGGCTAGCAGGTGGGTATCCTGAGCAAGCGAGGGTGGTGATAGTGAGCTAGTAATCCTGGGGTTAATGATGGTGCTTGTGTGGAAAGAGCAGGCCCCTGCATCAGAAAGCTACACATGGACTAAATAAATACAACATCTTTATTTGGCATTGGGTATACTGACATTTGTTCATTACAGTTATTTAGAAAACAAACAAAAAATCAGAACAAATTAATCAAAAATAAAGATCCAATGGCCCTATTTACATATAGCAAAGACAGCCCAGGCACCTTCCATGCGTGCACTTTATGCTCGCATGCACACATACATACACGCACACGCGCACACATACGCACACACACATCTGGGATACAGTTAGGGAGTTAATAAGCTTTGGGGAGTGCAGGGGTACAGGTTCCATGATTCATCAATTCTAACACCCACCATGAAGTAAGGGTGTTTTAAACAGCTAATCGGGTTGCAAAAATGGGATGGGCAGTTTAATTTTTCCTTTCTGGCTGTTTCAGAAGATAATCCTTCACCTCTGCCTCTTCAATTACCCAGGATTCAGCCACTTCAAGGACCTTCCCTCCCCATTTTCCAAACACTCTGGATCATTGAGCTGATTATTTCACAAATCCCCAAACTATTGAAATGCAAATGGCACTTACTGCACCCTCCCCAATATGAGCTAATACGAAATTCTCAGCTTGTGCCTCTCCTCACTCCAGGCACTTACAACAGGCCAATCATCAAGGGTCTCTGTACCAGGGAAACGGCCCTAAAGCCACATCAGAGACCAAGCTATTGACATGATCCAAGGTGATGGTGCAGGAGAGAAGGCCTCATACAATAGGAAATGGAACCCCACAAGTAGTCATTAGTTGTTACTGAAGAACTGCAGGGCTTTTGTCCAGTCTGCAGGATGGCTGGAATGGACTGTCTCAGGCATGAGACAGGCCATCTCCAGCAGAGTGGTGGAGAAAAGCCTGGAATAGCAGTATGCCAACCCTCTTCCTAAAGAGGTTAACCTGGGGCACAGGAAGCAGCTCTAAAAAGCTCCTCCAGGAGAGGGGAGTCCATCTACCAGGAAGTGGACATGTGACATTCAGCCCTAGTTCCATATCTCTAGAAGTATGGGACAAAAAAATAAAAATAAAAATAAAAAACCTCCAACCCCACAAGAGTCAGGCCCTGGCAATAACTCTGGACCTGCAGAAGCCCAACCCACTCCAACCCAACCCCGTGCCCTGTGTCCCCCAACAACCACCAGCTCTCATTTTACCAGCACTGACTTTGGCAGAAAGGGCTCCGTGATGAGGTCTCCTCGAGAAGACAGCTGCGGTGGGGGTGGCTGCCCAGGAGGCTGCTGGTGAATGCAGGGCCCAGAGGCAGAGGCAGAAGTGGAAGCTATGGCTTTGACTGCACCTCGGGGAAGGCTGTAGAGGTAGACGGCACCAATGACGAGCCCAGCGCCAAGGGCAAATAATGGGTCCAGGTGGAAGCCAAAAAGGCGAATGGAGGCAACAGTGGAGAGCACAATGGACAGGGAGGTGGCAAAGCCCTTGAGGATATTGTCAGCATACTTGACAACAACAGCTACCAGGAGCCCACCAAAGGCTTGGTTTAGTACCACACCCCAGACAGCAGGCGTGTAACCAAAGAAGAAGCCTTGATGGGCCACAGCAGTGCCCTCAGCCCACCACAGCCCCACCAGGCCCAGAGCTGTGCCAAAGAGGCCAAGCTGTAGGTTACGCAGCCACACAGAGCCTGAGCTGCCTTTGAGGATATTCTCAAAGTAGACACCTGCAAAGCCTGAGGAGAGGCAGGAGGCCACGACAGCTGCTAGGCCTGCCCCGGGGTTCTGATCCAGTGGCCGTGGGCCACCCCCACCAGCTTGCTGTGCCTGGACAATGGCAACACCGGTGAAGAGCAGCACTAGGGAGCCCCATTGCAGGCGGGAGAGACTGCGGTTCAACATGAGCACGGAGAACAAGGCTGTAGTCAGGATCTTCAGTTGATATGTCACCTGCAAGTTGCATGTGGAAGGCACTGAGGGCTGGTCCCAACTCTCAGAAAGTGCAAGGGGTGGAGGGACAGTACCCACTGTAGGCTTGTGGGCACAATGAAAAGGATAAGGGAGGGCATATGGCAATAAAACTAACCAGCCATTGACCACTGACGGACCTGTGGCTACCAAGTTACCAAAGACCCTTCCAGATAACTAAGGGATGTAGTTTAACCGGTAGAGCTCACCTAGCATACACAGACTGCTGGATTCCATCCCCAGCGCCATATGAACCAGGTGCAGAAGCAAACACCTGTAAGCCCAGCACTCGGGAAATGGACAGTAATCATTGGCTATGTAGAAACTGGGCTAGAAATCATCTCAAAAAACAACCTCCCAGTGAGTTACGAAAGGGTAGCTGTGCCAAGAAGTCCCAAGCCATACCCAAATCTACAACCCAATCCCATTTTCCTAGCTATGTGATAGGGACAAATCACTTGTCCTTTCTGAGACATAGTATCATCTCTGTAAAATAAGGCTGATGTATATAAAACATCCCCAAGGCAGGTGTGTGGTGGCACATGCCTTTAATGCCAGCACTCAGGAGGCAGAGGCAGGCAGATCTCTGTGAGTTCAAGGCGAGCCTGATCTACAGAGCAAGTTGCAGAACAGCCAGGGCCACGCAGAGAAACCCTGTCTTGAAAAAATGTAAGAACCTCCAAATAGGTGATGAATAAGTAGAAAGCTTTGTGATAAGGGAAGTCTTCAAATAAATCAACCACAACAAGGCCAGAAAATATTTATAGATTTCTATGTATTTGTCCACTGTGCATCTGTGCACTGTATCAGAATTTATTATTTAACCTTCACAACTACCATGGAACTGGACAGCACTATAACCTTCAATTTAATGATGAGAAAACTAGGCATGGTGGCACATGACTGAAATCATAGCACTTAGGAGTTAGAGTAAGAATCATGAGTTCAAGACCAGAGTGACCTGCACAGCAAGACCCTGTCTCAAGAACCAAAGAAAAGAGTAAAAGCTGAAGATACAGCTTAGCTAGTAGTTTTGCTCAAGCATGCGCAAAATGCTAGGTTCAGAATGTCCCTAGCACCTCATAAACAAGGCACAGTGTCACACATCTATAATCCCAACACTTGAGTGGTTGAGGCAGGAGGATCATAGGTCATCATCTGTTACATAACAAGTTCTGAGTCAGCCTGGGCTACATGAGACCCTGTGTCAAAGAAAACAAATGAAATAAAATGATGGGCAAATAAAGGCACAGAAAGGTAAGTAACTGGACCCCCCCCCTCCCAAATCATGCACCTAGAAAGCAGTAGCACTGGGATTTGAACCCAGGCAACGTTGCTATAGCATCTAGGATTGTATTCATTCATTCACTTTTTCAAGACAGGGTTTCTCTTGCATAGTCCTGGCTCCCCTGGACTCACTTTGTAGACTAAGCTAGCCTCGAACTCAGAGATCCAATACCTCTGCATCTCTAAGTGCTGGGATTACATGTGTATGCCACTATTGCCCAGTCTGTTTTCTGCCTACATGTATGTCTGTACAGCACATGTATGGATAGTGCTTTGGGAGTCAAAGAGGTCATCAGATCCTCTGAAAATGGAGCTACAGATGGTTGTGAGCAGTCACATGGCTGCTGGGAATCAAACCCAGGTTCCAGGTCCCATAGAAGTGCAGCCAGTGTTTATACTGCTCCAGCCCCAAGAAATAGTTTCTTTATGTAGTCCAATCTGTTCTTGAAGCTCAAATCCTCCTGCTTCAGACTCTTGAGTGCTGGCTGCAGGTATATGCCAACATGTCTGGGCCCAGGTATATTTTCAGCTATCCAAGCATCTCTCCTGTTCCCAATTTTGACACATGAGGAAACCAAAGTTAAGGGAGTTCTCTGAAAGTGACATCATTTTTGCTCTTTGCATACCATCTCCCTCCTTCCATCTAGATCTCCCTCCTACTTCCCTGGAGGTTATGCTGGGCTGGGGACTTACCTGGAAAGTGGCAGCTGGCAGGTTGGTGATGGCTACATACTGGAGGTTATTCTGTAAGGTATAGATGAGAGAGGGAACCGCGAGCTTGAGTGTGTCCACATACTGCACCAGGACAGCCTCATGGAGGAAGAGAACCAGGTGCTTCACATTACCTATGGGGGAGAAGGGGCTGCTGAAGGGTGGGACTAGTCTTGCCTTCCACCATCACTGAACTACTCCCCTCCTGCCTGCTCTCGTGCAGTTTCTTCTCCAGTACAACAATGCCAATAAGAGCACTTGCTGAGCTTGGCATGGTGGTGCACGCCTTTTATCCCAGCACTTGGGAAGCAGAGGCAGGCAGATCTTTGTTAGTTTGAGGCCACCCTGGTGTACATATTGAATTCCAGGATAGCTGGGGCTACAGAGTGAGACCCTGTCTTAAAAAAAAAAAAAAAAAAAAAAAAAAAAAAAAAAGCCTTTCTGATACTCAACTTAATGGCTGCAAAAAGGGATGGGGATATAGTTTAGTGGTGGGGTGCTTGCCTAATAGATGTGCTCCCAGGTTCTACCCCAACACCATAAGAAAAGACAAATAATCGTCACAAAACTATTATCCATTCCACTATGCCTGCTAATCAAGCAAATTTCACCCACCTGAGATCTGCCTCCCCTGGCATAAGCACATTCAGGGTGAGTACTCACCATGTTTGTACAATGAAATAATCACCAGTACCTAGAAGCATGTGACATAGAGGTTCTTTGTTCCCAAGTTGATGTATACGACTATCTTTCAGAAGGGAAGTTTTACACTTTTTTGTTTTGTGGTGGTAGGGCCTCACATGCCACTGAGCTGCATATCCATCATTAAGACTTTTAGACATCCTGACTCCATGGTCCATGAGCCACTGGAGGACAGAGTCCATTTCCCATCCAAACAGATCTTTTTATAAGCCCTATATACATTAAAAAGCTGCCCTTGTCCTATGGATAAATAATGTTTTTTCATTCTTTCTTCTCAAAAGCGTCTCTCTGTTAAGCCTGGGCTGGCATACGTGGAAGACAGCAACTGATGATGGGTATGTGTCTCTTTCTATCACTCTCCACCTTATTTTAAGGCTTACTTTTATTTTACGTATATGAATGTTTGTACATGTATGTATGTATACATATGCATGCATGTATGAGTGTGTACTATATGTGTGCATTGCCCAAGGAGGCCAGAAGTGATCATCAGATCTTCTGAAAACTGGGGCTACAAATGTTAGCCACGATGTGGGTGCTGGAAATAGAATATGGGTCCTCTGGAAGAGGAGCCAAATATTTTAACTGTTGGGCCATCTCTCAAGCTGTACCTTATTTTTAATTTTTTAAAAAATTATGTGAATATGTGTGTCTGTAGAGGCCAGAGGTATTAGATCCCCTGGAACAGGAGTTATAGGAGGTTGTGAGGCACTTGATATAAGTGCTAAGAACTGAGTTCAGCCTCTGGAAGAGCAGTCTGTGCTCTTAACTACTGAACCATCTCTCCCCCTTATTATTTTTTTCTTTTTTTTTTTCTTTTGGAATTTCGAGAGGGTTTTTCTGTGCAGCCTTCGCTGTCCTTGGACTTGCTCTGTAGACCAGGCTAGCCTCAAACTCAGAGATCCACCTGCCTCTGCCTTCGAAGCACTGGGATTGAAGGCGTGCAACAGAAATGCCTGGCTCTTCCCCTTCCCCAAGACAGGGTTTCACTGTGCATAACACTGGCTGTCCTACAACTAGCTCTATAGACAGCCTAACTCTGTCTCCCAAGGATTAAAGGCAGGCACCCCTACCACTACCTGGCTCCACCTTACTTTTTGAGACAGGGCTGCACATTTCAGTTAGACTGGCTAGTCAGGGAGCTTATGGGACTGGCAACCTCCACCCTCGTGCCCTGCATCCTGTCCCTGAACTCACAGAGATTAGATGCATGCCATCACGCCTAGTTTTGATGGAGGTTCTGTAGCTTAAAGTAGGTCTTCTTTCTTGCACAGCAAGCATTTTACCCATGATGCCATCTTCCCAGCCCCTATTGTTTTCTTTCGCATGTGTGTGTATGCTGGGTATTGAACCTACAGCCCTGAACAAGCTAGGCAAGTGCTCTACAGCTGAGCTATATTTCCAGCACTTTATTTGTATTGCCAGTGACATATGTGTGCAAGTGTGAGCATGTATATTCCATGGTGTGAGTGTGGAGGTGAAAGACAACTTAGAGGCTGAAGTCATTTCTCTCCTTACGTCACTGGTTGTGACAGAGCTCAGTTGTCAACACTGCATAGCTAGAGCTTTTACCTGCTAAGCCGTCCTGCCCGTCCTATGTTTTGAGACTAGGTCTTACAAAGTTAACCAGGCTAGTGATGAACTTATGATATTCCCGTCTCAGCTTCTCAAGGAGCTGAGATTACAGGCCTACATTTATTTTTTTGGTGGTTTGGAGTTTTTTTGCTTGTTTTATTTTGAGACACTCTTGCTTCAGCCCATGAAGGCTTGGAACTTATGATCCTCCTGCCTTCTACATGCTGGGTGTACAGATTTGAACCACCACACCCAACTTTGTTGTCTATTTTTTCCATGTATGATTTTTGTCATACTTGTTTTTACTGAGATAGAATTTCAGATATTTCAGGCTGTCCCTAAACTTACTATGTAGCCAATGATGACCTTGAATTTCTGATGCTACTGCCTCAGATTATAGGCATTTGCCACAACTTGCTTATGTGGTGCTGGATATCAAACCCACAGCTTTATATGTGCTAGGCAAGTACTCTATCAACTAAGCTACACCCCCAACTCTAGATATTATACTTTCATTTACTTATTACTTTTTTTTTTCTTTTTTGTCTTGAAATGGAACATTAAATGTTGCTCAAGATAGCCTTGAGTTCATAGAATTAACTGATCCCGTCTCAATACACTGAACAGCTGTGAACACTGAACAAATGAATGACATAGCCAGGCTTAGTGGCATACACCAAGCCTGAGTTCAAGGTCAGCCTGGTTTACAGAGTGAGTTCCAGGACAGCCGGAGCTACACAGAAAAACCCTGTCTTGAACAACAAAACCCAAAAAACAAAATAAACAAACAAACCACCTAAGTGTATGACATTACACCCAGCTGGTACTATAAAGATGCAGATATGTAAAAGATACACAGATTAGCTAGCCACTGATGCTGCTTCATGACAGTGTTGCCAAGAGTTGATTAATTGTGAACCTGAATAATGCATACAAGTATACTATTTTACTATTTTATTATCTTTCTGATTGTATGTATATGTGTATGATGGAATTCTCCGTGTTACAAAGTTTTTCTTTCTTCCTTTTTTTTTTTTGAGATAGACTCACATGTAGCCTAGGTTAGCCTTAAACTTCCCATGTTATCATGACTTCCTGCTCTTCCTACATCCTCCTTCCAAGCACTGAGTGTTCCATTGCCTTGTGGGTAGACTATCTCACTACTGGGGTTCCCAGGCCTGAGGAATATACAGATAGAGATGAAACTTCACAAAGCTGGAGTAGCAGGCAAGCTTAGATGTACTTACATACTCCCCAAGCAGTATCAGATGCACTAGTATACTCTCCAGGTGTGCTTACACACTCAACCTAGAGGGCCCCACCAACCAACCCCTTCCCTGGCTCATACCCCTCTTTTGTGCGAAGAGCAGCAGGAGACAGGTAAGACCTTTGAGCACTTCAGCCATGACCACAGCAGTGGTGGTAAAGAAGCGGTCCCCAGGCAATGTGCGAGCGTAGCGGATGCTAAGGATGAGGGAGGCATTCTGGACCACCAGCACAGCTAAGGATATGTACTTGAGGCGCCGGTGAGCTGCAGGGAGTGAAAGGAACATAGGAGAAGGATGGGGTCAGAACTACTGTGGTATGGCCACCCACTGCACCCTCTTCCCTCCCAGCCACTGGAACTTCCTTTGCCTGCTCCTCCTGACTCAATGAGGGTCTGATCCCTACCTGTTTCCACACCCTTAGCTACTGGCAAAAGGTGTCAAGACAGGGAGAAGTGGACCCTACTCTTAATCTGAAATCCTTGTAAGGTGTGAGGAAATGACAAGGGCAGACCCTGGACACACATATTTGTGTCTTCTCCCTCCCCTGGGAAGCAACTCTTTCTCAGACAGCATTCCTAATATTTAGTGAATGTTTACAGTATAGCTATCACTGGACTAAGGGATTCACATCACTAGATCTCTGAAGGTACTATGAAAAAAAATCCATTTTGTGGATGAGCAAATTGAGGATTTCTACGACGTGAAATACTTGCAGGACTGTCCCATAAACTAAACAATATCCCAATATAATGAATGAGACATTGTTTAAGCTGTTCACCTCCTAAGGTTGTTCTATTTTCCATCTCATATAATGGCTACCTCAATCGTCTGACTACCTTAATCACATAAGGAAATACTTCCCTCCTCCATATGGTCCACACTCCCTCTGTTATACACCCTCCTCCTAGCCAATGAATAATTCTTTGTTCTACCCACACTCACAATGAGCTCTCTCTGCTATACAGAAGCACTTAGCAATCTCAGAATGTTCTTTCTCTGACCGATAAGGAAGAAACTCTCCCACCTCAACCTAAATAGAATTATCTCCATTTGGAAGGGGCATCCTCAGAACATTCTCTCCATGAAATGAAGGACAGCTTTATGCTCAAAATGGATCCACTAGTCATACAAGGAAGCATGTGCCCCACCCTGACAATTTATAAGGTCCCTTTATAAGGAAGAAGCCACCTCCCTAAGAATCGTCTATCCCTTCTAAAGGAAAAACACCCTCAGGATTGTCTCTCCCTTCCACAATTAAGGGATCCCCCACCCCAGAACATTCTCAATGGTTTTAGTTTCTCAAAAGAAATTCCCTACACATTCACAATAATAGTCTTTATTTCCAAATCCAGGACCCCCACAATTACCCACAGAACTACCGATTCCTGTCCTCACTGCAATATACAATGGTCCGTTCTCTCCTCCCTTTTTCCCACAACACACACGTAGGTTCCTTTACATGAGATGCCGCTGTCACTTCAGTTAAGGATTATTCCACTCCCAAGGATCCCGACCTCCACCCCGCCAACTACGCTGATTCAGGCCCTCTCACCCGCTGTGGCGGAACCAGGTTCCAGTGCTCCCGCGGACACGGCCCCTGGCCCGGCCGCCGCGGTAGATGCGCCAACCCCAACCGCTGCCATGTTGGCATCTGCCCGTCCCGTCCCCTCGGCAACAGCAGGCTACTTCCGTATCCATCACGTCCGCTTCCGGACCGCCGGAGTGGAGGGCGGGGCATTAGATAGGAATCGGGAGATCGTGTTCTTAACCCTTTCCAAGTTTGACTCTGAAATGGTCGTTTCGGGTTCCCAAATTCCACCAAAACTGGAGATCCAGGGAGCTACAGACCCAGTCTCCTTCCGAGAGCCTTTGCACAACTGTAGCACGCTCGTGACTCTAGACCCAGCCCCCATCTCGCCTTTTACCGGCCTCACAGACCCCGACTGTCTAAACCACTTGCCAAAACCTTTCCGTGGTTCCATTGGTTCCGTTGCTCTGACATCACGGCTTTTTATTGGAACACTCATATTGCGCCACCCTTCTCGCATCAGAATTAATTCTAGTCCTTTCTGCCAGCCACGTCCCGCCCTCTAAAGGGCTGAGGCCAACTGGGAGGAACGGGACTTTCGAGAAGGCGGGACAAGTGAACCATAAGCTCACGGCTAGATTCAGGGAACCTGCTGTTGAAGTAGCATAGACAGGGATAGTCACTACAGCAGAGAAAGAGTGGGATAAATTGTCAGAATCAGAGACACCAAAGGAGGGGAGTTAAGGACTGTGTAAAGGAGGATAATGAAAGGTAGAGACAAAATTAAGATTTAAATGGTTAGGAGCTAAGCAGAAAGTGCTAGAAAGATTCCACTTGAAGCCTGGGATTTAGCTCGGAATTTCTGTGCAAGCAAATCTCAAGGTTCGCTTGTGCTGGAAAAGACCCCGCATAAAAACAAAACAAGCTGTCAGACTGGCCCCACTCAGACTGGGTTTTTCTCCATCCATCTCCTAAATTCAGCACACAGTAGATGCTCCACTCATGTCTGCCTCTATAAACGGCCATTCACTTGTGACTTCATTATTTATTAAATAGGTTTCCACACATGGCTTTTTAAATAATCCAGGCAGGGGGAGAAGGGACAGGTGGGCACACTTGCAGCTCTCCCCACCTCCAGTACATAATTATTTACATTTTAGCCACTGGACAATCCTGGCACAGGAGGAGGAGGCAGCAAAAGTTGGAGAGGGGGGACCCCAGGAGAACAAACAGTAAGACTTATTTCCTCCATTCCATCCCCCCCAAAACCATCCATCCCATCCTAATCTCTGGTGGTGGCCCGTGATGTTTATCTCCCATTCCTTCCCAAATTATGGAAGTAAGGTTCTTCTCACCAGAATAAGAGCACTTGGGATAACAATAGGGTCCCCTCACCAAAAATAAAAAATTAAAAAGGGGGGGGGGCGGGGAAAGCACTGGGATACTAATCATTAATAGGGCATTACCTCCCCCAGAATAATCATTTCTGGGCTAAGGCAGGCAAGCAACAACTGACTGAGATACCAGGGTAAGGGCCCATTTACTAAAGAGCTGCTGGGGGGGATGGGTATTTTAAGGAAAGCACCCTTGCCCAAGTGAGCATTTGAACTAAGTGTCTAAGTTTGTGGTAGTAGTCTAGGAGGTGCCAGTGTAGGGACTACAATGTCAGAATAAGAATCTTAGGGCCAGCTGGGGAGGAATCCAACCAAATAAACATCCTTAACAGAACAAGAAACAAATAACTCCCCCCTCCCAAATTAGGGACCACAGGTTCTGGGAGGAGAGCTCTTTCACAGGATTGGGATAGGAACTGGGCAGATTTGGCTATCTTCTGTCCCCTGGTCCCTAATCCCTGACCTTAGTAATACTGGATTTTTAACAACCTGTATAACCAGGTCAACAGATGTCCATCTATCCCTGTAGCATGACCATGGGATTCCAACCAGAGGGGCTGGCTGGGTCTAGGGAAGCAGGGACCAGGGCAAGGGGGTGGGGCTTCCTTTGGAGGGGTTGATGGGTGCTTCTTCAGCTGGTGTTTTCATCCAGGGGTCCAGCAGAATCTCCTCCAGTGATGGTCGGGAGCAGGGTTTAGGGGCCAGGCACCGGCGGATTAGGGCACAGCAATCTGTAGGGTCAAGAAGCACAAGGGATATTAGTGGTCAACAAAGGTACGGTACCCAGTCCTGGGAGAAATGAAGCATGTTGGGCTCAGGTGAGTGATAGCCTTACCTGGGGAGACATGAGCAGGGAAGTGGAGCTCAGCTTCCAGAATCTCCTGGTCCCTCTCAAAGGGAATGTCTCCACAGACCATGTCATAGAGGAGGACACCTAGTGACCAGACTGTAGCTGGGAGGGCATGGTACTGGTGTCGAGAGATCCATTCTGGGGGGCTATACACCCTTGTCCCTGCACACAAGCCAAGGATTAGATCCTTCTCTGATGATGCCCTTCCTCAACCCAAGTCCCTAGAAGTATGAACTGTAAATCAATGATTTACAGTAAATCAGTGATGGTATCCGCAGCAGAGCCCTTTCAGCAGCAAAATAGCTTTAAAAGATCCCTTCAAAGTTAACAGTAAGATCATCTTACCAAAAGCAAAACAAAAAGCCCAGCAACAAAACCCAATACTAACAAGACCCCCATACTAAAAAAATAAGAGCCCAGGGCTGGAGAGATAGCTCAGAGGTTAAAAGCACTGGCTGCTTTTTCAGAGGTCCTGAGTTCAACTCCCAGCACCCACATGGTGGCTCACAACCATCTATAATGAGATCTGGTACTCTCTTCTGGCATGTAGGCAGAACACTGTACACATAATAAATAAATCTTTTTTTTTTTTTTTAATAAAGAGCCCAGGTTAAAATACTCTTAGAACTTTATCAGGGACCGAGGCTTGAGAATCTGGTGTTAGAAATCAAGAACCTTAATGTTACAAGGATAATGCAATACTAAAGCTCAAAAGCCAGAAGAATTCAAGATTAAAAACAGCCCTCCCTCCATAAACTGTAAGGAAAGCACCTTACCATCAAAGTCCGTGTATGGTTCATCATGAAGCAGCGCACCAGAACCAAAATCAATGAGTTTAATACAACCCCGGCAGAGGTCTATCAGGATATTCTCATCCTTGATATCACGATGGACAACTCCACGGGCATGGCAGTGCTGGACAGCTGCCACTACTTGGGTAAAGAAGCTTCGGCTACGGCTTTCACCCAGTGGGCCCTTCTCTGTGATGTAGTCAAAAAGATCCTGGGCAGGCATAGGCCGCTCAAGGACCAGCATGAAGCCTTCTGGGGTCTCAAACCAGTCAAGCAGGCGTATCACACCTGGATGGCCATTGCCTTCGCCCACCTTCCATAGCAATGCTACCTCAAGTGGGCAAGTAACTGAGTCCGACTGGGGGTGGGAAGTGAAAAAAGAAAAGAAGGAAGATGATAAGTCTGTGGCTCTATTGTCAATATCAGAGTTTATTTACTTTGTTTTTGTTTGTTTTGGTTTTTATCAAGACAGGGTTTCTCTGTGTAGCCTTGGCTGTCCTGGACTCGCTTTGAAAACTATGCTGGCCACAAACTCAAAGCCTTTGACTCCTTCTTGAATGCTGGGATTACAGGCATGTTTGCCACCACACCTGGCCAGTTTATTTTCAAAGCACTGATTTCGGCCTCTAGCAAGCCACTTTCCTTCCTAGAACCCAGTATCCTTTTAAAAGCTTATGTCCATTGGAGAGTGAAATGAGCAGAGACCATACACAGCTAGCATGCAGTAGTTTAGCAAATATCTGGATAAACTGAAGCATGTTTCTGTTTGTTTGTTTTGAGGGGGAGGGAGCTTGAGGCAGGATCTCTGCATAGACTAGGCTGGCCTGGAGCTCAATGAGATCCACCTGCCTCTACCTCCAGAGTGCTGGGATTAAAGTGTATACCACCATGCTTGACTTTCAAAGTGTTTTCTAGCTGAAGTCCCTCTGCATAATCACTTTCATGAGACATATTTACCTGTCTTGTTAGCCAACATCCAGATCAGGACAGCTTTTATGCACACTAGATACTCAATAAATGTTTGTAAATGGAAGTAATTTACAGCAAAGGGGATAGCACTGAACTAAATACTATTAAATAAATCAATACTATTAATAAACCAAATACTATTCTTGTAAAAGTGTTGTCAGTTTTGTCTCTAGCTTATCTGAAGGACCAGCAGTGACCAGTAGTACTCAGTATGTTAGACAGAGAGCAGTTAGTAGAAAGGACCTACATAAGGAACTCTAAGAAATGATGTATTTTACAAAATGTCTATAATTAAGCCACTGCATAGGTGTTCTGCGGTTTTTAAATTTTGTCTCATTTTTGAGACAGGATCTTGCCATGGTAGCCCAAACTAGTCTCAAATTCACCGAAATCCTAGAGTCCCAGACTTTCGATTGTTGGGATTACAGGTGTGCACCACCAATCCTGACTTTCATTTGTTAAAAACAGCTTTACAGTGTTTAATTGCAAAGGACCTAGCACAGAGTAAACATTTAATGAATATGTTTTGTCAGCCTCACTAATCAACCGGCACAACACAATAATGTCCCCCAACCCAAACCTGAACAGTCAGTGACTGCCACGAGTCTTGTTACCGCAGGTGGGGCGCTTTACAGGCCCATTAACTTGCACAGCCCCACACAGGTTCTCACTGAGACGCAAATGAGGCTACTGCGCAAGCTCGCCCTCCCTCTCCGTCCTAGGGCCGGCACAGACTATCCTAAATGCCCGCCAGGGGGAGCGCTCTTATCTACAATTTGCCCAGACCCGCCCTGATGTCCGTTAGCGTTCTCCCAGGGGCAGGAGAGAAGCAGCCAGCATCACCATGACAACCAGTGACCTAGGCCCCTCCTTCCCCACCAGCATGTCCTGTGAACAGCCCCCTAAGCAGTGTTTGGAAGAAGGATGTGAAAGAGAGGAGAATCCAAGGCTCTGGAGGAATTGTGAGATCAGCTATGGCATGAAGGCAGTAAACACAGCTTGGTATGGGATTCTCACGGTTTCAGGGCCCAGAGAGTCATACATCCCCTAGAAAAAAACACGGTGTGAGTTTGGTCATGGAATCCACGGGTCATGACGTACACCAAAAGACACTCACCACGGTGGACCAGCCTAGCACACGGTTCCGGGAGATTACTTTGATGGCCACCTAGAAAAAAAAAAAAAAAAAGCTGAGTTAAGGGGGCCAGCAGTTGATGCCAGACGCTTCCCAATCTAGACCCTCTGCTCAATTCCACTCGAGTACTTCTAGTTCCCATACATATCACACCCATTGGAGCTTGGATTTCTCTCCAGCAGTAAAGTCCCCAGAAGCAAGTTCACTCCAGCCACCTAACATCTACGCCTGGGCTCTTTGTCAGGAAAGCATCAAGACCCCCTGAAATCCAGCGTGGAGTTGTAGGGTTTTTTTCCTTTTGTTTTCTCTGTCTCCCACTGTCTCTTCCCCCAACCCCGATGTTGGGTATTGAACTCAGTGCTTGTGAATTACGGACAAATGATCTACCATTGGCCCATATCCCCAGATTCGAATTCTAAGTTGTTTGACATCGCAAGCCCTCCTCCACCAACCTACCAATCTCCAGTACACAACTCTTACCTGGATTATTCTTGTCACAACAACATACTTAACACCTACTTAAAAAAATATCCACTTTCTCGGATACACTCACGCACGCACGCAAGCAAATTCCATGGATCTTGGGGTCGAGTCCCAAAGATCTGCCTCCTCCCTAGTAGAAATTTCCAGCCTTCCAAAATTCCTGCCCACCCCCATACCCACCTGGATTGCAGACACGCACGCACACTCACACTCAACGCAACCAGGCTTCTTATGATTCTACTACACATTTACTCCCCACTGGACCAACGGGCATCCCAGTCCCCGGGACCCCATCACCACGCCTCGCCAAAACACCTGACCCTCCCCACCCAAAACCCCTTTTAGAGGATACCTGACGTCTATCCGTGACGCGGTGTCCCGCGAAGACAGTGCCAAAGCCTCCCTTACCCAGGAGGGGGCCAAGTCGGTATTCGGCCTCGAAAGCTGCCCGATCCTTGCCTCCTACGCAAGCGGAGCGGAGGCAAGGAAGTCAGGGTGGTGGTGTACTCTGATCCCAGCCGTGACTCTCTCACCCCCACCATCAGCACCCACCATTCCAGTCTACCCAATCTGCTTGTGACGGGAGGCTGCTCTCACCTGGAGGCTGCGTGGGGGTCATAGGGGGCGAAGGAAGCCCCTGCAGAGGTTTGGTCAACATGGAGGAGGAGCTGCGTAGATTGAGACCGCTGAATCCGCTGAGCCCGCAGGGCGTGGATGCCCGGGGCAAAGCGGCTGGAGAGCCAGGGCTGGGGGGCGCCAGGGTGGAAGGCAGGGAATCTGGTGGCCCGGAAGCGCCTGCAGACGGCGCGGCGTTAAGATTCCTCGCGCGCGCCAGCCCCAACGCTACTGAGCCGGGGCACGCGCCTCCCGGGAGAGTCTCCCTGCGCGACAGGCCCGCCCACCTGGCTTTGATCAATCCAGACGCGGCACCTGCTGTACCCCGGCCAATCGGAGCCAGTCCTTATTTGCATGCCACCATCAACGCTTCAAGTGCTCCTTATGCAAATACATGCCAGGTTCTTCTGCGGAGGCAGGGCCTGTATGCAAATATAGGGGAGGCCGCGCGCGAGCGCGCGCACGCTCAAACAGGTTTTAGGAATCCCTTTGCAACAACAGCGTTTGTTTTGGTTGTTGGTGTGATGGGGGTGTGTGTACACACTTTAAAAAAAAGTGCAGCCTCCTTTCCTAGGACTCAGGTTTGTTACCGCTGTCACCTTTGCTGCCTTGGGATAGGTAAGGAGACAACGCCAAGCCAGCTTTTTAAAATCAGAGCCTGGAGCTAAACAGGATCCTATCATGGAAGGGTGTTTCTCACCCAGGATTGCCTGCCTGCGGCCTTTGCTTCGAAACTGTAATCACGCCCGTATAGAGCTGATCCACTCTTCAGGGAAGGATAACATTATTTACCACCACCCTGACAAGAAGGAGAGCAGACGGGTCAATGGCAGTTAGGCACCTGTAGGGTGTTTTTTGTTGCTGCCATTATCCTACACAAAACTGGCTAGCCTTCGCTGTGTACCCATTGGGTCTAAAATCTATAATGGAAGGACTTGGTTTTTTTGGGAACTAGAGCTTCCCTGTAAAAGAGCTGGAAACGGAAAGGCAGAAGAAGTGGTCAAACTGCCTCTTCCATGTCTGCAAATATCCAGAGGGCCAGTGTCCAGGATGACAGCCACACAACTCCAAAGACACAGAAAGCTAATCATTGCAGAGTACATGTGAAATCCAAGTACCTGTATGCTGAGTCAGGAGGAACTTCATGAACCCGAGGGCAGACTGGGAACATAGAGAGAATGTGTCTTTAAGACAAAAAGACTGCAAGTGAGATGGCTCAGAGGATATGGGTATTTGCTACCAAGTCTGTCAACTTGGTAGTTGAATTCACTCCTCAGCACCCCAGGTGAAAGGAGAGAAATGACTTCCACAAGTTGTTTCTGACCTCCAATCATGTGTCAAAGTCACACACCCACACAGAGACATACACCAAGGGAGAGGGGACTACCATGAAAGATACAGATACATTCAGATAGACTTGTCATACCTAGATGTACATGAAGATACACTCCTAAAATAATATCCCAGACACATTCAGTGATAAGTTTACTTGTACTGTCCCTTGGGGCCATTTAACACCTTATGCCCCACCAGATACTGACAAACTTGTCACAAGCACACCATACATGCATATTTAAAGATTTGTACTGCCCTGAAATGAGGGACCCAGACTCCATCACGAGAATATACACAGATGTTCCACACATATACACGCACTGCTCCAAAGCAGGCATGTAGTAATCTTAGAGCACCCCACAGAGAAGCCATGACACAAAAGCAGACCCAATCACACACACACACACACACACACACACACACACACACACACGCCATCAGACATTCAGCTTTATCACTGAAAGTATCCAAGTACAGATGCACTGTCACTGACAGACCCACGCAAACATGCACTTCTCTCAGATACCAGACACAAACTGTCACAGGCAGAGTTCCACAGTCACCATCTGACACACCTGGAAATAAGCCCTCATTGGACACAGACACATGCACATTCAACCAGAGAAACAGGAATTCAGAGAAACTGGTGGACGCACTGTAGTTACATGCATAGACAATACATACAAAGTGGGACAGTTACACATAATCTCGCTTATGCATCCAACATTCCTAGGTGTCTTAATATGAGCCGGACAGGCATTGGTGGAGGGGTAGGTCTTCAGACAGGCACAGACAAGATTAAGTAAGCATCACAGCCCCAGCCCAGAAGTTTATTTATAGTACAGTTATTGGGGAAAGCTGTAGACAGAAGTGAGAATGTGAATGGGATCACACAAGGTTTTCTCAGGTGACCCCTCTGTCTTAAAAGACAAATAAGCATGGTAGCTGAAGATAGAGTTAGGGCAAGTTGCAAGTAAAAGCAAGAGTAGCAAGAGGCAGGCTGAGGCCAAATGGTACAAACTTACAAAATACGGTAAGACTTCCCCCCCCCTAAGTCTGGTAATAACCCCAACATTTGTGCTCTAAGAATGTACCAGGTACTGTTCCCAGTAGTACATTAGTGACCATACACATTCTCTGTCAATACGTAACAAATCAGAGAGCATGAGGTAGCAGACATGAGTCACCCCTGTAGTTGCAGATGGGACACTTTAAACTCAGAGAGAGCCCAAAGCCACACAGCTAGAAAATGTAGGTAGATTTTAAATTAACCCTCTTGGCGTGCTCGTGCTTGATCATGTATTTCAGATACCCTGAAGCCACCCACTGGGCTAACCATACCCTCAACCTGTTGTAGGTCCACCACAGAAACCTTCTGAAAGGACCCCACTGAGGGATAGGGAAGGGATAATACTGTTCTGACAAAAACAGAGGGCTAGCCAGCCGTCTCAACATGGGCTTTACAAACCCTAGGAAGGGTATGGACATAAGTGTCAACAGAACTTAGAAACAAACAACAACTAAAAAGGATTTAGCCATCTCATTGTCCAACTTCTAAAACCCAGGCAGGCAGGGGTCACCTCTGATCACTTTCACTGAACTCATGTAGCTAATTATCAATTATATTTTTCATCATCAGATTATCATGAGAATGAATGAACATTAAGGTTGAGAGTGGAAATTCAGACAAAACGCAGTAGTGGCCTCTGGCTCATACTCAGTCCTTAGTCATCCCTAGGCTCCCAAATGGAAATAAGATAGATTATTTCCATTTGGAAATAATGGGCTTCAGACGAAGTAGATCTGGTACTGAAGAAGTCTGTCAAGATTTTTGAGAAGTGTCTCGTTGTGTAGCCGGGATGGCCTGTAACTCACTATATAGACCAGGCTGGCTTGAAACTCAAAGAGATCCACTTGCCTCTGTGCTCCTCAGTACTGGGATCAAGGGCATAACCTAGTTCTAGAGGAGTTTTGTTGGTGGTGGCTTTGTTCTTTTAAGAAACAGAATCTTGGTTACATGGCCCACATTAGTCTCAACCTCCTTGGGCTCTAGAGAATCTCTGCCCTCAGTCTCAAGACTACCTACCCTGCACCCAGTAAGAAGTTACAGAAGATCAAAGAGAAACCCCAACTTAAGACAACACTTATTGGAGAACAAGAACTCAGGTAAAGCCAAATTCTGTGCTTCCCAAATGCCCATCCACCCCTGCCCCACACAGAACAGAGTTGCTCAGGGAAACTGACATTTGGTTTTATTGTGCCAAGGACATTACAGATGGTGGATCTTGTCAACACCTGCAGGGCACGGGTGCCCCATCTTCCGAGGCTGCTCCCACTCCCTAAACTCAAATCTTGGGTATCGGCCATTATCTCCAAAGACAGAGCCACCTCAAGATTTCAAACAGACCAGTGGTGGTGGAAGCAAAAGGAATGCAGCAAGGTCAGGGTCTCATTGTCCAAAGCCAGGCTGTCACCTGCAACCCCTGCCACCTCCCTCTGGCTCATATCCTCGGCCTCTCCAAGGAGCTGGAGGCCAGAGAACAGCAGTATTCCATCTCTTTGCTTGTCCTTCATACCACATGGCCAGCCTGCCTGTCTCCAAACCAGAGATGCCATCCTCAGAGCCAATGTTGCCATGTATGGTGATTTTGATTTTTTGACTTGATAAAAGTACGTTTTAATAAAGAAAAGGTTAACATTGAAGGCTCAGATTCTTAGGGTACTAAGAAGGAAAATTTCCCATTTCCACCTTTCCTGTCATCATTGTAGGGGAGGGGTGATGAGTTAATGTATCTGTAAGAAGGAGTAAGCAGAAGACTTCCTTTGTCTGAGTGTCTCTCTTCTGGGGCTGCCTGGCTGTCAGATGATCTGTCTTGTGTGCCTTTCTCCTACCTTCGGCACCCTTTCCAGAGTCCCCCATGGAATGCTGAGATGGTGCTGTGCAGGGGTCAATAGGGCACATCAGCTGGTGGAGACCAATGGTGGTATCAGGGATGAGATGGATGGACAGCATGGGTGGGCCAGCCAGAGGGAAGTGGAAAAGAAGGAAAAAAGGAAACAAAGGAAGGAAGCCAAGAGGGTAGAAAGCCAAAGGAGGTTGGGTGGCATCAAAGGGCAGGAGTTAGGGGTCGGGGGATGGTGTCCAGTCCCTGGGTCTCCATCAACTCTTGTCTGGGGGTGGATCTCTGAGCACTTTGTTTTTCTTCATACTGTCTAGGTATTCCTGTTGGGACACTGCCAGCACCGATGCTAGGATTTCATCATCATCCCAATCATTCAGACCTGCTGGGCAGGAGAGAGAAGAGGAAAATGATGATGGGGATCCTTGGCCCACTTTCCCTCATTTCTTTCTGATCCCTGGCTCTGAAAACTATCCATCCAGATCCCACTCACACATTGGCTCCCTTAATTCCCACTAGACCTCTTATGGGGAAAACCTTTTAGGACTGAAATTTTCCCTCACACCTCTGACTTGGAGAGATGGCCAGGAGCTTCCAAGATCCTCCAGGCTCTCCCAACTTCCAGCTGGCCCATCCCTTATGGAGGCTTACCAAAGGCAGAGGGGGACATCTGCTGGATGAGGGCCCGGCACTCCAGAGCAGGGTAGAGGGACACAAGAGGAGAGGTGGACCGGTCAGCCCCTGCCGAGAACTGACTGCTTGTACCTGAGGCAGATGGACAGTCAGAGGTAGGGCCCACCAAGCAGAGCCTCGTAGCCCAAGCCGGCACCCTGAAAGCAAGCCACTGACCTGGTGCACAGGGTGAAGGAGGTTTGGCAAGGGCTAACACAGTGCCTGGGGAAGGGGGCTTAATGCCTAGCTCGGCATGCAGTTCAGGGTGCTCAGGTGACGAGGCTGAACTTCGTTGCCGTGGGGACCGACTAGTCCACTCCTCCAGGCCACTGGAGGCTGCTGCTGTGGCTGAACTGCATGTGGCACTGGCTTTCCGAGGCTGCAGTAGGGAAGGAAAAAGTGATAAGGACCTCCACACCAGCTATGACCCTCCTGTGTCAGAGGACTTATACCCTATCCAGAATCCTGGCTACTGTACAGCTTTGCTATGTCACAACAGAGACAGGGGAAGATTCTTAACCACTCTCAGATCCTAGAAGGCAACTGACACAAAGTCCTATTATTCCTTCAAGAGATCCTGACTCCACACCACAACCACAGTACCTTCTTTCACCTGACACTGGGTCTTCCTTGGCAGCCTCCTCCTTATTGATCCTTGACTTCAACCCTTGCTTTCTACATTAAATTCTTTTCTATCAACAGTTAGGGTGATCCTGTTAAGGCCTAACCCACATCCTTTTTCCGTTCACAGCCCTCCCATTGTTTCTGTCTAATTCAGAGGAAAAATCAAAATCCTCTCCAGAGTTCAATTCAAGCCACTATCCAACCTAGCCCCACTGTGCTGACCTCACCCACCACATTCTGTTCAGCTACAGACTATGCTTGAGTTATATCAAGTACGCTGCTCTCATCCCAGGCCTTGCTCTGTTCATGTACTCAGCTAACATAGCCCCTTTCTGTGAGCTTTATCTCATCTGCTGAGGCCTACCCTGCTGACTGCTTAATACTGTGAACTCATACTATCCTCACTCAGTCTCCTTCATCCCCTGTATGAAATGTCCATTTTTTATCCACCATACCTCCAACTAATTTATTTGTTATGAGTATTTTATTTCACTTTGCAAAACTGTTAGTACCCTAAGGACAGTGACTTTGGCCTGTGAGGTTAACAAATGTACCCTTCTACACTAGGAATAGGATCTCCTGCTTCCTGCCACAGAGCTACAATAAGTAATTGCTGAACAAACTCTTTTGTGACTCTCCAGAGGCCTGCCTGCCCCCTCTGTACCCTAAAGATGCAATCGACTGGCACCCCACCCCTGCTGGTCTTGCACAGCCAGGGTCACAGGCCCCACCAATGCCTTGTCCCCTCAACAGACAGGATCACTGAAAATAGTGAAGGAAAGGCTTTATATCCTCAGTACGAACTGCAACATGCAAAGGGAGTAAAAAAACAAAACAAAACAAAAAAACTTGTCTCTTTGTAGCTATCCATTGATCCTTTGTGCCACAAGCAGTGGTGACTGTTCTCCTCCATTTCTTAAAAGCTGCTCTCCTTCACTTCTTAAAAGCAAGTGTTGAGAGTTCCAAGGTACGTTGACAGGACTACAGACGAGATGAGTTATAGATGGGGCTGGGAGCTTCCCTCTCTCCCAGACGTCAAAATCCCATTATTTTATACCTGTTCATTAAGGGCCAAAAGATAAGAAGTAACAGGTCTTGGTCAGGTCAGTGACAGAGTCCATGACCCACCTGACTGGGTCCCCGGACCTGGCGGGCCTGTTTCTCCTGATCCCTCAGCCACTGTAGGTAGGATTCTCGAGCCACCTGCTCCTCTATGGCCTCATTTGTGGCCTCCCAGTCTGTGGCTCGTTTCTTGTCTTCCAACATTTGCTGTTCAATCCATGATTCCTCTGATGTCTTTATGGCATTCTTCATCAGGGACTGCTCTGCAAACTGCCAGGGGGAGAGGAACAGGGATGTGTGATGATACTCTGAACCTGGGCAAGAACCTGAATGGGCTCAGGAAGGCAGGCCTACAGGCCTTAGCAGAAATAACACAGAAAGTTATTCTTACAAAGCACTCCTCAGCAGATTATGTATAGACAGATCCATAGCTAGAAGAAAGCAGGCCTAGTTTACAAGATCCAGCATTCTGAATTCCTATGGTCCTAAACACTGGCCCAAACTCAAAACACTTAAGTCTGGAGAAATGAGGGGCTCTTTAAGTCTAGGCCTAAATTTAAAGAAGCTCCGGCTAGTAATAATTCAATTTCACAATGATGAAGCCTTTCTCATATATTCCCAGATAGGGCAAAGGAAAAAGATGGACAGAGAAGCAAACTGTATAGACATGGAGTTGAGGCAGGAGTCAAGCATATCTGAGGCTGGGTGTGGCAATATGAGGGAATGAAGGGTCAGTATTGGCATGGTGTGGGTGCTAGGACACTGCATGAGAGAACTTTATGTCAAATTGTAAGATACTACACAGCATTGTTTCTTTGTTTTCTGAGACAGATCATGCCCAGTCTGATCTGGAACTCACTATGTAGGCCAAGCTGGCCAGGAATTCATGGCAACCTTTCTGCTTCAGCATCTCAAGTGTTGGGGTTACAGGTGGGAGCCACCACATCCAGATATATGACACAAATGAAATAATAGAGAACATCAAAGTATATTCAGGGATTAAATGCAAATATCATTTCATAAAGTATGGTTATTTTTTTGTTTGTTTTGTTTTTCAAAAACAATGATATGGAGGCTGAAGAGATGGCTCAATGTTTATGGGCACTAACTGCTCTTCCAGTGGACCTGGGTTCAAATCCCAGCAACCACATGGCAGCTTACATCTGTAACTCCAAGATCTGATACCAACAGACATACATGCAGGAAAAACACCAATGCACATAAAGGTAAATAAATAAGTAAACAAACAAGCAAACAATGGAGTGGTAAGCAGTCCAGGTTAACTTTGAACTTACAACTCTCCTTCCTTTGCCTCCAGAATACTAGGATTACAGGCATGTACCACCATGAGCCCAGCAAATTAACATCATTTTCACATACACATATATAACATACATAAATACATGTGTGCTAAGTAATGATATACAACATAATTTTCTATCATGGAGCATACCAGGGGAAATGTATGTATAAAAACCGTTAGATCAAGCCAATTTAAAACTAGGCATACATAAAAACATAGGTTCAATTCCCAGTACTGCAAAGTGACAAAAATAAAAGTAGGAAAGCAACCTATCCACATAAGTAAAGATACAGAGATGGTAAATGGACATATGTAGAAGATACTCAGGCTGGGGATGTAGCTCAGTGGTAGAATATTTAAAATAATGCTTAATACATTGTTATCAATCAAGTAAACTTAAAGAAAACCACTGAGAATAGCTAAAATACAAAACAGTAGGAAGATCAATTGCTAGGAAGTGGAACTTTCATTCATTGTTATGGGAGTGGGGAGAATGAGAGGGCACTTCATACTAGTCTGGCAGTTTTTTACAAACCATAGCATGGTTTTATAATTCCCGCAATCGTGCTTCCAGATATTAACACAACTAAGCATAAAATTTAAGTTCCTACAAAAACCTGAACACAGCAGTTTACAGAAGCTTTATTCATCATCATCAAAACCTGGAAGCAACCAAGGCTATCTTGTAATAGGTGAATGATTAAACAGTGTGCCCGCACAAATGGAACAGTAAGTGATAAGAGAATGGCTAACAAGCCATGAAAAAACACGGAAGAACCTTAATGCATAATGCTACCTGACAGCAGCATTTTAAAAAGCCTTCATACTCTGATTCCAACTACGTGACTTTCTGAAGTAGGCAAAAACAGTCAATAAAGGATCAGTGGTGGCAGGAGAAAGTGGGGAAACTTCAGGGTCTGAAACCATCAGAACCATTAGGTGCACGTTGTTGTTATGCATCTGTCAAAACCCAAGGAATTTTACAAAACAAAGACTAATCCTTAATGTATGCTAATCGCTTTTTAAAGATCAGCTGAGAAGTAATGCTCCCAGGGACAAACCACCTAAATGATTTACAAATGTATGCAAGGACAAGCAGGTGGTGGCCTCAGGCACTTGGGAAATAAATAGAATGGTAAGAAGAGCTAGGTATCTCACTGGACTCCAGGGGTCCAGTTTAATGAGTCTGCCCCAGCTTATACATGTATATGTAAATAACAGTCAAGTAAATACGTTGAGGAAAACTTTCTCGACTCTAAAAGTGGGAATTTACCCATGAAATGGTAAAGGAGGCAAGAATGAGACAAGTGTCAGGGGATGTTCATTGGAAATATCAGCACTACCGCTGTGTTTATGTTAACATAAATTCAGGGAGACAGCTAGAATCCCCATTCCTTAAGTGTGACTTCCTTTCTAAAAGTAGAGCATTCAAAAGGTGTGAAACTTCACACTACTGACAGATGACCAAAGTCCACATCAACAGTCATGATCATATTCCTAATACATACTCTCGGTATAATGTGCCTAGAGTAGCACTTAATCTCTGTGCTCTCCCTTCCAAACCCAAAATCCAGGTTTAAATCATGAGAAAACAACACTGAGAAAGAGAATTTCCCTGCAATACTTCTGAATGGCAGGTCTTAAAATTCTTGAGGCCATTAAAACAAGAAGTCAAAGGGGACAATTAAATGTGAGACAGCATCCTGGATAGGATCCTGGAACAGAAAAGGTTCACCAAGAGAAACTGAGGAAATGTGTTCTTCATGTATCAATACAGATTTATTAATGACAACAAATGTACTATATCAATGTTAATCATAGTGGGGCATATGGAAATGCTAATACTCTCAACAAGCATTCTGCAAATCTAAAACTTTTCTAAAGTTTAATAAAAAAACAAGCCCCTCCCCAGGTTGGGGGTATGTTGGGGTTAGCACATTTCTTAAGAAGGCAGGACCACCTTCTGTTCCTAGGAAGTGAAACCTGAATAGAAAATTTCAAAATCCCCAGGAGGGGGTAAAGGGAAGATAAAGAGTGAGGAGAACGGGTGGGGAGGAAAGGAAAGGGGATAAGGAATAGAGAGAAAGCAGCCTTGGAGGGGAGGAAGGGAAAAGGGAGGATCAGGTAGCCGATAAAAGGATAGAGGACAGAGTAGGGAAGATGAGAGGAGAGAGCCTATGAGAATGAATGATTATCTACCAGCAGATGACGGAAAAATGAACTGCAATTGTCTGACACCTACTATGCCTTGGGCCTGTGGGAAGTGCTTTCGGTATAGGGCCAACCTATACAATCTTTGTAGGGTCCCTTCCAGTGAGCTCTGGGGTCTGAACTAACTACATTCCAAGTCTGTGACCCCAACTGTAACTGCTGTGAAGTTGGAGAAGATCCATGTGGAAGTCTGGCTATCCAGTATCTGGCTCACTGTTTCAAACTGAACTCTCTATCTTAAGGTCTCTCTCAAAAAGCGTAAGATACCTGTCTATACACCTCATAGACAGGCAAATCAAAACCACAGAATGAGTTCTGATCACAAGTAACTCACTAATTTTAAATACAGGTGAGACTTCAGAGGACACTGAAAGAGTAGAGAGGACATTTTGTGGGATGAGAGAAAAAACAATGCTCCATATCTAGAAAATACACAGAGACCCACTTACCCCTGGTTTAAATGATGGTAGGCCCAGCCCCACACCAATAGTAGCCTTGTTAGGATTCACCACTGAATTATAGTGGATATTCCTGTGATAGCTGACACGGATGGGTTCATCTTCATTTTGGTGTATCCCATGGAATGTGTTGATAGGTTCTGTAGAGAAAGAGAAAGAGGGAGCATCCACAGGGGCCCAGTATAGTTGGCTCTGATGAGGTACCATTAGTCCCTACCTACCCACTACAGAAGTACCTGTGCTATACTGATACACCTCCACAGGACGGTTGTACATCTCTGCCATTGCCTGCATCTCAATATGGTTGCCATGGCAATTGTTTTTCCGCTTCCGATTGATATAGGTGGTGAAGTCTTCTGTTACATAGTTGGAGAAGTAGTCAGCATTCTTCATCTGTGGAACAGATTGGAAAATTAATGCAAAGGAGATCCCTCTACCCTCCTGCTGCCCCAAGGCCTCCTCAGGATCTCACCAGATAGTCCATGCAATGCTTTCGCACAACCTCATGCATGTCCTGGTCTCCATACACCTGGTCAGCTGGGAGTGTGGGGACAAAAGAAAAGAGAGGATGGGGTCAGACCTGTTGCCACAAGAGTTCTGAGTCATAGAACATCATTCATTAGGGGGAAGATGGGCTGAAGGACTAGGGAACCTCCCTTTTCTGTGACAAGGCCCAGAGATTTCTTTCATTTGTGTGTTGTACTGGGTGGTGGTAAATAGCAATCAAGGGCTGAGGATGTGCTGAACATGCACACCCTTGCCAGGTGTAGTGATGCATGCCTGTCATTCCAACCCTCAAGATATAGAAGTGGGATGATCAGATTATCTTCCTCTAGCTTTAGCTACAGTGAGTTCAAGGCCAGCCTAGCCTACAGGAGACTGTCTCAAAAACTAAAAAAATAAAAAAAATAAAAAAGGTAGCAAGAAGAGAAAATCTTGGAAGAATGCGAGAGTATAGGGGTGTACAGGTAGGGTAGTATAGTGAAAGGCCAGTAATATGCTCAGTGGAAAAGGTACTTCCTGCTAAGCCTGATGCCTGCAGTTCAATTCCCAAGATTTACATGGTTAAAGGAGAAAACTAACTCCCTCCCTTAAGTTGGACCTCTGACCAGAAGGTTTTAAAGCTGGACACAGAGGCACATGCCTTTAATCCTAGCACTCAGGAGGCAGAGGCAAGTGGATATCTGTGAATTTGAGGCCAGCCTGTTCTACAGAGTAAGTTCCAGTACTCTTGAAACCCTGTCTCAGAGTTTAAAAAAAAAAAAAAAAAGAGGCTAGAGGCTAGTATATACCTATGACCAAGGCTGAGTCAAGAGAATTGCCAAGTTCAAAGACAGCCTAGATCACATAGTGAGACTTAGTTTCAAACGAAAACAAACCCGATTCAATGTCTACCACCCCATCACCAAAAAAGATTAAAACCTTTGTTGTTTTTGTTTTTTTTTTTTTTGAGACAGGGTCTCAGTAGGTAGCTCTGGGTGGTCTGGTAACTTGCTATGTAGACCAGGATGGTCTCAAACTCACAGAGCTATGTCTACCCCTGCCTTCTAAGTGATGGGATTAAAGCATATGCCACCATGTCCCATGATTAGAAATTTTTGTTTTGAGACAGGGTTTCCATGTATAGCCCTGGCTACCCTGGAACTTGCTCTGCAGACAAGGCTAACTTTAAATTCAGAGATCCACCTGTCTCTGCCTCCCAGTGCTGGGATTAAAGAGGTACACCACCACACTCAGCTATGATTAAAATCTTAAACAGAAGAAAAGGAAGGAAAACACTCTTAAGTTCTGTCAAATAGTAACTAGTGAGGTAAGTAACCAAGAGACAAGTGACTCTCTGGGCCTCCTATGCCTCCTTTGTAAAATAGAAACCAGACAGGTATAACCTGGCAGGTTTCTTGTGGACAGTGCGTGTAAAGTGGTAAAACCCCTCTATCGTCCAATTTACCAAAGGTGTGCACAGGCTATTACATAAGCCCTCCACGGAATACAAAGGGCAGCTCACACCTAAGCCCACCACTAGCTCAGGACCTGATTGATATAGCAAAAGACATTGAGTATATGCTAAGCAGTCATATGGGCTGAGGCACGGAAGCAGGAGTCTCTTCTCCCTTAATTAATGTGGGCTTGAAGATTAGGCAAGCCTGACTTTCACTGGCTGTCTTGAAAAGGGAATTTCCCTGTGTTTCCCCTGAGGTTCACTGCTCTGATGGGATCCCACTGGGGCACAGGGGCAGGAGATAGTAGGAATGGAAACATGCCCACCAGCCAGGCCTGCCAGTCTACTTCTCTGAAGACTTGCCAGAAGCTCTGATTCCCTCCATGAGAGTTCTGTATGATATAGGAAACAAAGGCTGCACTGAGATACAAAGTGGGCAGCTACAGCCTCAAGTCATCCTAGAGGTGAAGATACCTGAAGGGTGGGAGGAGAAGTGGCTGTGAAGGCAGGAAGGGGTAGCCCCTTCACCATGTAAACAAGGATGTGGCTTCTGTGGCCACACTCCCCCTCTAAGCACTTCCAGTAAGTCACGTGTCCCGAATCAAAGCTGGGGGTGGGGTTGGGGGCTGCTGCTGCCTTTCTTAGAAGCCAGGACCACAGAGGCTCCTGTGGCTGCATAGGTTGCTGGAGGAGCTATTTCGGTAGGCTGAGCTTGGAGGCAGTGCAGTCTGCAGCTGCCATAAACAGGAACCAAGATGGGAGTAAAAGGGTTAAATAGGGGCAGGGCAAGCTCAATGAGCTAGACTGAGAGGAGAGGAAACCTTTATCTCCTACAGAAGGTAACTTACAGGCTTGGGATTTCTATTTGCCAGAGCTAGATGCCAGGGAAAAGGGGAAGACAGAATCTTGCCTTTGTATGGCAGAAAGTTCATGCCACCTCTTAGCTGTGTGGAACTGGACAAGCCCTTTGTTTCATTCATAATGTGGGGACAGTAACTCTTCTTCCACTTAAAATGGTCTTGTAAAAACTACAGAGGAGAGCTGGGAATCTACCTCTGTGGGTGCTAGGTTCAGTGCATATGGGATGTGACTACAAGAGAAAGCTTCTCAAGTATGTGAAGCATACACACTAGTCAAAAACATGCACTCCAGGCCAGACAATGCTGCCAACTCAGGAGGCAGAGGAAGATGGATTTCTGTGAGTTTGAGACCATCCTGGGCTATATAGAGAGTTCTGGGACAGCTAGAGCTATATAGAGACCCTGTCTCAAAAACAAACAAAACAAAACCAGGCACTCCATTTGTCATGAGGACAGCAACTCCTATCATATTGCTAGTACCCACCACTCAGCCAAAATGCTGAGAAAACTGTTTATTAAGCCCTTCCTCATTTCTGTTGCACTTCCTCCACCAGAGAAAAGCCCCAAATGAAGGAGGGCTATTCCTCCTATTACAAGCACTGTTAGCTCTCTTTACAGAATTCAAAGGTCCAAAAGTTGACCTTCTGTGCCTTTGTTTTGTTTAAAACAACCAAACTCCTATCAAAGTAGTAATACTGGCTTTCTGTAGAGGGTCCTTAGGGACAGGCATGTTACAATACATATAGATTCATCCCACCTTCTGTAACAAACAGCCTTGCACTGATTATAAGCTGTTCCTTTTTTTTTTTTTTTAATTTTAGACACTTGGTTGGAATAGTACTCTCTACGTAGCCCAGGCTGGCCTCAACCTCACAACAATCCTCCTCCTTTGGCTTCCCAAGTGCTGGGATTACAGGTATACAACACCATACCAAGGTTACACCTTATTTTTGTAATCATTAGCATGGAATAAAATATGAATCTCAGCCAGGCATGGTGGCACACACCTGTAATCCCAGCACTCAGGGAGGCAGAAGTAGGTGGATCTCTATGAGTTCAGGGAGAGCCTGGTCTATGAAGTGAGTCCAGGACAGCCAAACTATACCAAGAAACCCTGTTTCAAAAACCAAAATACAAACAAACAAACAAACAAACAAAAACACCGAAAACAAAACAAAAACCAAAACCACAAATCTCAGCTGGGCAATGGTGAAGCATACTTTTAATCCTAGCACTCAGGAGGCAGAGATAGGTGGATCTGTGAGTTTGAAGCCAGCCTGGTCTACAATGTGAGTTCCAGGACAGCCAAGAAAAACCCTGTCTCAAAAAAACAAAGCAGTAATAATAATAAAATAGTAATAATAATGTAACATAAAATATGCCATCTCTAGACTGGAAAACAAACAATATTTCTCCACCAAGAGAGGAAAAAGTTTCAAGGTTTCAGGCAAAGCACACCATAACTTAATATGATTAAGCTTTTTTAACTTTCCTAGCCCTGTCAATTCTGTCCTTAGGAAACTCCTCCTCCCAAGTTAAACATGTGAGGACTGGGATGCACGTACTTCCCTGTGGGGGTCAAGGTGGGAGGAAGAGTGGCCCACTAGACCCACAAATACAGGGGGAATTCAGAGAAAATGTTTTGAAGGAAACTGAAACTCTTCTTGCTAACATTGCACTTGGCCATATGCACCTGTTTTCTTCCATGGTCCAGCTGGAAGGGGATCCCCCACTATATTCCACCTCTGTTCCCTTTCTAGGTAGGGTTCACAAATTCTCAGCACAGTACTATTATTAGTTTTACTACAGACTTTTGAAACATCTCGTTTGATCCTCACCAAACAACAAAAGTTGGAAGTTGGGGAGGGGGGCAGAGTTGATATAGAAATAGCACAGCTGGCTCAGAATCACATACTTGGCATATTTGGTGCCAAAGTTTGTAAAAGGGAGTCAATAGCTGGTCCTAAGTGACATTCCCCCATTCCACCTCATTCCCCACAGTCACCTTATTTTCCTAGGGCTAGGCCTGATCCTATCTATTTCAGTTTCCCAAGTGCACAAGGAATTAGCTGGAACATGGGAAAGGCCTGGGACTGAGCAGCGATAACAAGTATCAAGGCGCTGCACTTGCCTTCCTCCCCATCCCCCACACTGCTTTGCTTTTCCTTAACAAACAAAAATACTCACAGTCAGGCAAGGTGGTGCACGCCTTTAATCCCAGCACGAGGGAGGCAGAAGCAGACAAATCTCCGAGTTCAAGGGCAGCCTGGTCTACAAAAAGTGTCCAGGACATACAGGCCTCTTGTTACTCAGAGAAAGAAACGCTATCTTGAAAAACCAAAAATAAAAAATACAATAAAATAAAATAAATAAAAATCAAAAGCCAAACAACAACAAAAATGATGCTCACATGCAGCAGTGGGGCCTACAAAAGATCAAAACCTTTGAGAATAAATGCCCACAAGACCTACTCTACTCCACAACACAGAACCACAGCATAAGGTTAAGTATATGTCCTTGTCACCAATCAGGAAAAGACTGAAGACTAGACAAGAAGTGAGGCTGTGCATACCTAGGAACATGCTACTTCTTTCCCAGCTTTTGCTCGGGATATGTGGGAGAGGAATGAGCAGCACCTTTAACAAACTTGTTTCATCCTTCTCCTCTGTTGCCTGGGAAAGTCCTTCCTTCTCAGGCTCCCTAAAAATCTAACCTGCATTTGTTCACACTTGAAGAAGCAACACATAGAGAGATTGCTTTTTTCCTCCCCCTCCCCCACGAAGATTAATTTACTGTATGTTTGACAAGTTTTGCCTACATGTACCTGTGTGCTGCATGCATACCCCATGTCCACAAACAGGAAAGGGCACTGGATCTTCTGGGACTAGTGTTAAGGAAAGCTGTGAGACACATTGTCAATACTGGGAATCCAACCTGGGTCCTCTGCAAGAGCAGCAAGTGCTCTTAACCACTGAGCCATCTTTCCTGCCCCGCTTCTTTTTTTTATCACTATTTTATTATTACATTTATCTATTTTGTACATCTGCATGCTCTAGCACATGTGTCACAGGACAAGCTGTGACAGTCTGTTCTCTCCTGCCATCTCTTGAGTCCTAAGGATTGAACTCAGGTTGCCAGGCTCAGAAACAATCACCATTACTGGCTGAACCACTTCACTTCACTGACTCAAGTCCACATTCGTTCTAAAGGGCTGTAAATGCAAGGTTCACCCTTGCTTTGGAAGGACTTAGGAACCACCTACTTTTCAGGTTGCTGCCTGACTGTTTCCCTACCACTAAGTTCTGCTAAAACAGAAAAGGAAACTCTGGGGGAGGGGGAGGCTATGCAGATGGCTCAAGAGGTTAAGGCACCTGCTGCCAAGACTGACAAGCCAGAGTTCGATCCCTAGAACCAAACATAGTGTAAGGAAAGAGAGAACAGACTCCTACACGTTTTTCTCTGACTTCCACATATGCATACTGTGGTATGTATGTACACGTGTACACACAAAAAAACACAAGTTTAATAAAGGAAGCTTGGCTTTTATGGAGAACCTAAAAACAAACCACAACCTCGTCTGCTCTCCAAGGGTCACCTGCTCCTGTGGGAACCCCGGCCTCACTGAGGAAAAAGAAGCCAAGAAACAGTCCCACCCACCTATCAAGTAGCCATGGTATGACAGGGTATGCACACCCTCCTGTCCCACTAAGGCACAAACTATGGGCAAGATATATGACCTCAGACCTCTAGGCAGGCCCTGCCTCCTCCACTCCCCACCAATCTGAGGTATATGCTTTTTCTGCTTGAGGATTCCTATGGCAGAACTGGGGAAACACAATGGTGCCAAGCACAGAAAAGCCAAAGGAGGCAGGTGTACAGAAAATAGCATGTAGAATTCTCCCATGTCTTCATACAATCTCAAACAGTGCTGTTCTGACATCGGCTGAAGGACTTAGATAAGACAAGGCCCTGAATTTCTCTTGAGGCCTCAGTTTCTCATTTTATAAAGTTATCAAAACTAAGGTTGGTTGTGCATACCTTTAATCCCAGCATTTGGGAGGCAGAGACAAGAAGATCTCTGAGTTGGAAGCCAGCCTGGTCTACAAAGTGAGCTCTACAGAGCAAGTTCTACAGCTAGAGCTACACAAAGAAACCCTGTCTCAAAACAAAAAACAACAAAGACCTCCCTTATCAGTGGACTTGGGGAGGGTCATTCGTGGAGAAGGAGAAGGAAGGAAGGGATTGGGAGGGGAGGAGGGAGGGAACTACAGGGGGGGAAACAAAGTAAATAAAGTGTAATTAATAAAAAAAATTAAAAACAACAACAACAAAGAAAAACCAATCTGTGAAAGCATGGTGGCAATATGTCTGTAATCCCAATACTCAGAAGGTTGAGACATGAAGAGTGTCACAAGTTCAAGGACCAAGGGCACTTGGCCTACCTAAACAATTCCAGGATAGACTGGGCTTGACTAAGACCCTGTCTCCAAAAATAACAATAAAAAGCAAAATTTCAAAAATGATCTAAGAGCTATCTTTCCCAGTGCTGATGATCCATGTTCCAACACCAAAACAACCAGAGAATTGGGCTCGTTAATACTTCTGGGCCATGACACACAGCCACAGCTACTCTCTTCTGAAGCCCATGAAGACATATCTATGTGGCTTCCACTTGGCCCAAAGGCCAGCACACTGCCATGGGCAGAGCTAGACATTTCTGCTGAGTCAAAGCCAAATGGAGTGAAAGGGAATGAGGCTCCTGTTTCTAGGAGGAGGTTATCTGAGCACAGCAGTGGCAGGATGGGCCACAGGATACCCACCTCCACCCAAGAGTTCAATGATGCTCACAAATTTCTAGGAGGAGATGGCAAGGAGAAATGGGTACAAGCAATTGATACTGGTTCAAAAGTGCTGTCCAGATGTGAGAGGTCAAACAAAAGACAGAAAATCACCTGAGTAGGATTCTCAACAATGAAAGAATAAATGCCTCTAGCTGAAAAAAGGAAGGTCCAGAGAGGTCAAAGAACAGAAAAACTAAGAAGCTAGGACAGTGATTCTAATGCTGCAACCCTTTAATACACTTCCTCATGTTGTGGTGACCCCCAACCATAAAATTATTTTCGTTGTTACTTCATAACTACAATTTTGCTACTATTAGTTTTCCGATGGTGTTAGGTGACCCCTGTGAAATGGTCATTTGACCCCAAAGGGGTTGCAACCCACAGGTTGAGAAATGCTCAACTAGTAGTTCCTAGGATCATCGTTTGGACATCTAATAAGTGTTTCCACACAAACTCTACCACTGTCATTTCCCTTTCCATCTTTGGCAGTGCTGGGTATCAAATTCAGGGTCTCCTGAATGCTAGACAAGAGTTCCACTATTGAGCTATACCTTCTGCCCTTCTTTTCGAAGCTTCAATTAATTCTATTTCATGAGATAACGATCCAAAATTTTCAGGAGGGTCTAAAGCACCCAGCTAAATGTGTGGCACACAGTAGGGTCAGAAAAATAATGAAGTGCGATATATGTGTACAACCCGCTCAATTCCAGCTCTCAGTTACATATTCCCTCTACTATTTAATAATACATGATAGGTAGTTAAAGCTTTCTACCTTTGTAGAAAGTCTAAGGTGATGGCCATCTGTCCCTGTACAAGCTAGGTTAGAAACCAGGGGACAACAGAAAGCCCGGGGACAAAGTCCCCTTCCCCAGCACGTGTATTGTGTACTCTGCACCAGGGAAACCTCTAGAGGCGGCCTAGAGACCAGGGGCCATGTACATCAGAGAGGCCATAGGACTTCTGAGGTTTTACAGAGAAAAGCTGAGGGCAGCCCAGTCAGGGGAAATGTGTAGCCATATGCTGATAAGGAAAGGCCTTAAACTTGCTGTGGTCAGCTCTTCCTGTATGCTCGGGGCCCCTTACTGGAAGGTCCCAATGGGGGGGGTAGCTAAACAGACACACACATACAAAAACTGCTCTTGATGTGGGTTGTTATTCATACAAGGTCCTCAACAGCTCCACGCTGCCTCAGTAAACATCCAAGCCCAGATGCCCAACAGCAGTGCTGCTTCTTCTACATCCAGCCTGAGGTTAATACAGAGCCCAGGAACTAATAGATTCTCAACCTTTTCATTCTCTGTTTTCCTTTTATTCTCAAGGTACCTCCAAACCCAGTTCTTTCTCTAGTAAAAACCCCAGGGAGAACTTGACTTCAAGCCAGATGGGTAGAAGGGTTGGGATTTTTCTCTAAACAAACAGAAACCATTACCTGAATAGCTTCTGCTTGGTAGAAGGGGTAAGTGAATATTTGCTCACCCATTCCACAAACATTTCTGGCTCTGAGGCACAACCAAGAAAAGCAGCTAGGCTTTTCCAGTGCTACTGTTTCATGATGACCTACTATGTATCAAGCATTAAAGGGATTTACCAAAATAAACTGTTAACAAAACATCAAACCATAACAAAGTTGAGTCCTTTAACTCATTCTTCAACTAGTGAAAGAGGATCCAGAAAGAAGAGTCACTTGCTTAAGAATGCTACCTGAACTAATCCAGCTTATAACAGACATGGGGATCACCGAGAAACTAAGAACAAACCTAGAAAGAATAATGGAGCCCAGGGAGCACCACCATTTCACAGATGGTGAATAGCCTAAAAGCCACATAGCAGTTATAAACTGGGACCAGCACCAAAAGCCAGATGATCTGATTCCCAGCTCAAAGATGTCAGGGAGCAATTTTCCTTGGAAGACAGCAGAACCACTGGTATGGGAGAACAGGCTACACTCTTGGTTCCTTTCAGTATGGGGTTTCACAACTACTTGTTTGGTCAAAGATTCACACTCTAAGATGTAACTTAGGCTTAATAGACAGTATTAAGAAATTACTAGTTCTAGCCTGGCACAGTAGCACACACCTTTAATCCCAGCACTTGGGAGACAGAGGCAGATGGATCTCTGATAGTCTGAGGCCAACCTGGTTTACACAGAAAGTTCCAGACCAGCCAGTATTAATTTTTATTATTATTATTATTTTTTTGCTGTGCAAACTTGGTCACACCTATAATTTCAGCTCTTAGGAGGCTGAAGCACAATTATTCCAAGTCCCAGAATGAGACTGTCTCAGAAAATAAACTAATTTTGCTAGGTATGACAATAGCACTTTACTTGAAGAAAGATACAGAAATGTTTATGAAAGAAATGATCCAGTGTCAAAAGTTATACTATAAAAATACTCTTTCAGGAGTGATAAAGAGTAGGCAGGGTGGCTTATAAAGTAAGGTTATCCATGTGTTAATCACTTTTTTTGAAGCTAGATTAGAGTCTGAAAGGATTCACTATTTTCTCTACTTTTGCCCAAGCTAAAACAAAAACCAAAACAAAACAAACAAAAAACCCTAATATAGAAACTTGTAAAGATCTAGGGTTTTAGTTTGTTTCTTTGTTTGTTTGTTTTAGGACAAGACAAATATAGCCTTGGTTGTCATGGAACCTGCTACGTAGGCTGGCTGTCCATGAACTCTAAAGAGCCAACCTGTTTCTGACTCCTGAATGCTTGAATTAAAGGTGTGTTTCACCACCCCCATTTTCATATACATGGGCACACAGACAGGCATGAAAAAGGGACCTTCTCCAATACATCACAACAGAGAAAACTCTGACTACAAACTCTTACATACCAAAAGTGACAATATGATATGATTAACCCACATACAAAATTCTGACTACCACATACTTTTTGTGAAGGTCTGTACCTAGATATCCTAAAAAAAAAATATATATATATATATATATATAATAATAAAAAAGTTCAACCTCTACATCAATCCTGTCTCAAGGGCTACTACAAACTACTGGGACACAGCTCAGAAGCCTTTAGCCCTTAAGCTCTCAACCAATGCAGACACTCACCTACAGCCCGGAATAGACAGGCACCATCCTCCTTCATCTGCTTGATGATGAAGCCTTTCTTGTCCCGTAAGGCCTTTTCAAACCAGTGTTCCTGCTAGAGGAAAGAGTGCAAGGATCAGCAACAGGAAAGTCTGTACCCCCTCCCTAGGGTCCTGCCCTCAAGTTCCTGAGAGGACCAGGTGATTGGCCAAAAGAATACTAGGAAATTCACGGCCCTTAACTACTCTGTGGTTAAAAAGCAGGAGACAGTCAATGAACAAGAACAAGACTTAATCCCAGAGAGGCACCAGATCCCTGAAAACAGTAACTTCATCTGTTTTCAGATCCCTACTCTCAAGGCAGCCAGAGGCCTAGACCCTGTAAGTGCCTAGATGGAAAAATGTGTTCTCTATCAAAGGAAGATGCTAAAGAGAGTAACTGGCTAGAACCCAGATCTTGACCCTATAAACATCTGAGAAATTCTAACATATATTGTGTAAGGCTGAAAATGAGCCAAGTATGATCTTAAGTATGTCCAAATACAGCTGAATGTGGTGGCCCATGCTTTAATCCCAGCACTCAGAGAGGCAGAGGCAGGCGGATCACTGTGAGTTCAGGTCAGCCTGATGTACAAAGTGAGTTTCAGGACAGCCAAAGTTACAGTGGGAAACCCTACTTCAAAAAAAGAAAGGAAGGAAGGAAGGGAGGGAGGGAGGGAGGGAGGGAGGGAGGGAGGGAGGGAGAAAGAAAGAGAAAGAAAGAAAGAAAGAAAGAAAGAAAGAAAGAAAGAAAGAAAGAAAGAAAGGGGGGGAAGGGTGGCTGGAGAAATGGCCCAGCTGTTAAAAGCATTGACTGTTCTTCCAGGTCTCAAGTTCAATTCCCAGCAACCAAATGGTAGCTTACAACTACCTGTAATAGGATCTGATGCCCTCTAATGTGTGTGAAGATGGAACACTCATATATAAAATAGATAAATATTTCAAATACACTTACATATATATTTAAACAAGTCTCTACATATGTATGCAAACATATATATATATAGCACAAAATTGAGAAAATAGACAATAAAATATAATTCCTAAGTAGCCATGCTACAGATAATTTTTCTTAACCTTCTTTCCCAACAAAGACACACAATTCTTTATCTAGAATTCTAAATCCCTAAATGTTCTGAACATTAAAGAGGCTTGAAAAAAATACAGAATACCCAAAGTCTTAATCTAATTCATGTCCCATCATAACCTGAACAGAACATATCAAAATACATTACTTGAAAATGAAGACTCAAACATTTTCATTCAGGAACATTTAGACACTTGATCACGAGGTGCCACTCCAGCCTCTGCTAAAGTATTATATAATACAAAGTAGAAACACCAGGGAACTTTTCAATTCTGAGTAGTTTCTAAATTTCAAATCGTATTTTATTCCAAAGGGTTGTTTAAGTGAACCTATACAAACTCATACTTCCAGATTAAAATAATAAGAATAATAATGACCTTGACAGTTTAAGGCATTTCCGCTTCAAAACGAAGCAGAAGCAGATTCTTCTCAGGCCCCTTTCGCCCTCTGCTGGCTGCCAGAAGCAGACAGCTTGACCCAGCAACAAGGCTGTATACTACAAAACAGGAAGACTGTTCCTAGGGGACATTACCCTACCTAGAAATTTACAGGCTCCCGGCTAAAGATAGTCACTTTTGTACCCCACTAAAGGAAATTAGTAAAACCCCTGTCCTTGGAAAACCATAAGAGATCTCTGGCAGAGTGGGCATAGTGTCTGGAGGTCTAAATCTTTGGTTTTCAACCCAGCCAGCTAGCTCCATTACTGCATTTGTTTCCTGGTTGTAGGTAAGTGGCCTAAACTTGCCATACCAGTTACAGAAATGGGAAGGATTTGGTCTACTTGACACATCTGCAAAGAGCACAGGAATTCCGTCAGGAACTAAAGAGGCTCTGTAATAGTGTATACTGATGAGGTGGTCACTAAACATAAAAGGCCAGCATACAGAAGATGTGCAAGCCAGGTGTGGTAGTGCACGCCTTCAAACCCAGCACTCAGAGGCAGAGACGAGGGCTGCCCCAACCATGACAAAAAAAAAAAAAAAAAAAAAAAAAAAGGAGATTCAATGGTGATACCCTCAGAAAGTCCTAGGTGAGTGGCTAAAGGATCAAGAGGGACAAGGGAAAACGTAGCCAGCCCCACCCTCAGGGCCCACCACACCAAGAAGGCGTAGCTTAGGTTGCAGAGATGACAAACATACCTGTAAGCCTTTAATGTGCTTCTTTGGGCAGCACAAACACAACCTTCCAGCAGCACAGGTGCTCCTCCTGCCCTGGAGGCTGTACACCAGCACACCAACTAGTTACTCCAAGTTCATCCTTGCCCACATCGTCAGCCATCTCCCAGAACCAAAAGGCCTAGCCCATCAAGGGGGATGAAACTTTTAACTATAATCACACACCTGACAAAAAGGAAAGTTAAAAGAGAGAAAGAGAACAGCATTCTCCCATGTATAGGAGGAACACAGAAGAAGGGATGAGAAGAGAAAGGGGGGCTCCTAAATGACTCATTTTGATCATCTCCCAAAATGAGTCATCCTGGGCTGGACAATGAAGACAGCAAAATCAATCACACATGGTCTCTACCCTGATAAACTTCTAGGGGAAGGGTGCAGAAATAGGCAGTAAGCATATACAGTAAGGAGAGGGGGGTTCTGCAAAACAGATAAATGTTCTCTGGCTTTTGTGAATGAGGAAAAGAGTTTACCCTGACAGTAAGGCTGGCACCTGAGCAAAGGATTAAGATACCAACACTTGCTCTAGAACTGAATGAAAAACAAAGTCATTTCTGTCACTAAGTACCAGAGATGCTCAGGGCCTGGCAATATGTAGAGCAAGGAAGACTAGGCAGCTAAGGAAAGAAAAACCCAGAACTAGAATGTCTGATGCCAGGTGCCAGATAGGAAAGTGACCTCATTTTAAGTCCTCACCGCAACCCAAGTTGCAGGAAGCACCATTCCCATTTTACAAAGGCAGAAAGGAGCTTCAGTTTGGGTGCTAGCAAAGCTAGTAGTATAGAGGCAACACACAATGTGCCATGAGCAGTGGCACATACCTGGCAGCAAGTCCTGGGGACATTCTAGCTTGTCCTAAAAATAAAGTCTGAATAAACAGACCTTTTGCACAAATAGGGTATGGGTCCTAGGGTAACTGAGTAGCATCTCACTGAGTCTAGAGGATGGGCCACTAAATATTCACTGGCCTTGGCACCCCAGTTTGAAAAGCTAGGGCTCTAGCTTCTTCCTCTCTCTCCCTCTCCCACTTTGGGAAGTGCTGGAAGGCTGGAGAACAGTACAGGACCACAGTTTTATTATGTATTGGTTTCCTGATACAAAAAAATCCAGTCTCTGCCCTGAACTTTGCAAGTTCAAGGTGAAGCCTGGAGTAGAGTCTGCCACACTCTAAGCCTTGGCAAAAGGACTGGACGAAATTATTTGACACCATGGTATCAAATCCCAGGAACTGAGACAGGACCCTGCAATCTACAGGTTTAAAAGCCTAAGAGAATTTGGAACAGGCTGTGGAACCCAATTGATTTAGGTTGCGATGCAGCTCCACCAAATAAAAGCCAAATGAACAAACTGCATTGAGCTACAGTATTCCAATCTGTGAAATGTAAATACAAGTTTCCTAGTAAGTGGGACATTAGGCAGTACTTTGGCCAGTAGATTGGAGGGGAGGGGTGAGAGTAGGTCTATGTGCCCCTGGCTGCCCTCAAACTCACTATATAGACCAGGCTGGTCTCAAAATGCTTCTACAGTTCTAGATCTGCCTGCCTCTAGAGTTCTGGAATTACCACCATATCTGGCTGGAACTTCCAAAGTGCTATCAAGCCAACTGCTTCAGGTCTGTGGAAAGCATGGTAGGACCAGTGTATGGCACCACACCCTGCAGTAGGAAATCTCTTAGTGAGTTCCCATCTTGTCCCTGATCTGGACTAGGCTGAATAATGTCTACCTGAAAATAGCAGACCTAATGCCTAGAACCCTGTGTGTGTAATATTTTTAAAGGGTATTTACAGAAGTGATTACGTTGAAAATCTTGAGATGGGGGGAGTCACACTGGAACATTGGGTGGGACCTAAATACAATCACAAGTGTGGAGCTAATTTTTTTTTTCAACTTGACTGGACATGGAAATACATGTGTCCTTTAGGGAGTTTCCAGGTAGGCCTAACTAATCACCTGAATGTGGGTGACACCATCACATAGGCTGGGGTCTCAGGCTCAATAAAAACAGGAAAAGGAAGAAGCAAGTTGCGCATCAGTGTTCTTCACTTCTTCCCTGATGCAACATGAGCAGCTGGCTCACATGCCCACTGCCGTGCCTTGCCCACTGCGAAGGACTGTATCCCCCAAATATATCTCTCGAGTTGCTTTCGTCAGGTATTCTGTTACAGCAACAAGAGAAAAGTGATAAAGTTAGTACCCAGAAGTGGGGTCACTGCTGTGAATACCTGATTACACAATTTGCAGTCATTTGGAGGTAGTTTGCTTGGAGAATTTGGAATGGATTGTTTCTGTGGGCTAGAGAAGAATGTTAAAGTAGGGCTTAACAGTTTATTCTGGTAGCAATGTAGAAAAACAGAATACAGACAGAAATATGAACAATTAAGTCCTGGTTAAGGAGGTCTCAGCTAGGTACAAGGACTAGATGCCATTTGTTTTATAGTGTGGTAAAATAATAGGGCTCATGTCTGTCCACCTGATCACTAGAGTGAGGCTGAATCCAAAAGTAATAGACTAAGCTGCCTGTACAAAATTTCAAGTCAGTATAATCTCTGGGCCTTAGCATAATTATTACTGTGGTTATTACTTACTGCATTAATCCACTGAGAGCACACAAAACATACAAGATGTGGAAAACATAGACTTTGGTGAAGAAAAGAACATCAACCAGGCTTAACTTTTAACTGCTATGGTGGTTATGGTTTTAATCCTAACACTTGGGAGGTAGAGACAGACAAGAGGATCAGGAGTTCACAGTCAGCCTCAGCAACATAGAGATGGGCTACAAAATAGAAAGTTTTATACACAGAAATAAGCAATTTGACAAGAAATGGAGCTTGACCGCCTTAAAGCTGAAAGCAGTCTGATTTAGATAAAGCAGCTAGAAGTGTTATGAAATTTGTGCAATTAAGAAAAACCCTAGGGGCTGGAGAGATGGCTCAGAAGATAAAAGCACTGTCTGTTCTTCCAGAGGTCCTGAGTTCAATCCCTGGCAACCACGTGGTGGCTCACAACCATCTGTACTGGGATCTGATGCCCCAGTCTGGCGTGCAGGTGTACATGCAGATAGAGCACTCATACACATGAATAAATAAATATTAACAAATAGCAAGAAAATCCCCAAACTCTATACTATATATATATATATATATATATATATATATATATATATATATATTACATTGAGGGCAAGACCCTACACAGGAAAGGATCCAGGAAATAAAAGCAAAACTCAGCTGAAAAACTCAGCCTACAAAAGCAAAGCCTCTAGAGTAAAATGCAGAAAACACTCTAGAAAAGTGTTTTTCTCCGTTTCCAGTCAAAAAGGCTCACAGAGACCATGGCACCTGTGGTTTAAGGGCACTAGGCTACATCTTGAGCTGGTAGCATAACCTGATATCATCCACATCATGTTTTGTTTTTTTTTTCCATACATACAGAATTCAACAATGAGGTGACCATATAGCCTTGCACCAAGGTTTCAGAAAGCTATTGAGACCAGGTAATGGGTAGCAGGGTCAGATTTCCTGCAACGAGGCCCTAAGAGGCCATTTTATAAAGCTATAAAGGTGATGTCCTTTTGCAATGGTGACCTCAAGGGTATTGGAGATACCAGAAATATGTAGCAAAGAAAGGTTTTTGGCTAGGGGTTCTCAACCTTCTTAATGCTAGGAACCTTTAATATAGTTCCTTATGTTCTGGTGACCCCCAACCATGAAACTATTTTGGTTACTACTTCATAGCTGTAATTTTGCTGTTTTGAATCAGAATGTAAATAACTGTGTTTTCAGAAGGTCTTAGGTAATGCTGTGAAAGGGTTCAGCTCACAGGTTAAGAACTTCTCTTTTAGGTACTGCATGAAGCTGACTCAGGATAGAGGCTACATATATGCTCAAAACAACAGAGCTTAGGGGTACCCAAGCTTATTCAAACACAAATGATGCCATCAAGTGCCCAGGTGTTGGACATGAACTGCAGGGTTTAGTGTTTTCCTTGCTGGCTTTCAGTCTTGCTTTCATTTAATCTTTCTTTGCTAATGTCCTCATTCCTCTCTTCTGGGATGGGAATGTCTGCTCAGTGCCATTGTACAATGCAACATGTTTTGTTTGTTAATTTTACAGTGACTCACAGTTAAGAGTTACAATGTAACCCCTGACTGGACTAGAACTCAGAGATCTACCTGCCTCTACCTCCCAGGTGCTAGGATTAATGGTGTATACTACCTCACCAGACCTTGAACTTAGATTTTTGAACAATGTTAGAACTGCTAAGAATTTGACTAATTTTACGGATGAACTAGATATGTTACCTACCTTGAGATTGCTATGAGATGTTGAGTACCATAAGTAAAATATTAATATTTAAATGTAATAGATTTGGTTGCCAAGTTGAGAATGGGTAGATTTGTGATGGTTAATTCTCACTATCAACTCAACTGGATTTGAACACTAGGAAACACACATTTTGATGTGCCTTTTAGGAAGTTTCAAGAGCATTAAGGCATGAGTAAAGAAAGACCCATCCTAAACGCAACATTACCCAATGGCCTTGGGTCCTGTGCTGAATAAAAGGAGAGGAGAAAGAACTGAGTACCAACATCCATCTCTCGTTTCCTGACTGCAAACATAATGTGAACAGCTGCTTTACACTTCTGCCACAAGTCTTCCTCACCATGATGGACTGTATCCCCTCAAACTGTAAGTAACAATAAACCCTTCCCTTCCAAAAGTAGCTTTTGTCACAAGAAAAATAACTAATACAACTTTCTTCACACACAGAGAAGATTTTATACAAAAAAGAAAACCATACACATAGCGAAAGCCAGACAGAGGCAGAGATTGGAGTGTTGCAGCCACCAGAAGCTGATTCTCTCCTAGGCCCCTAGAGGGTGTCCAATAGGTTCTACCACCTTGATTTTGGCCCTAGCGAAACCCATTTTGAACTTCTGACCACCAAAAACTGAAACAGAACGTATCTGTTATTTTAAGCCAAACAGTCCATGGTTGTTTGTCACAACAGCCACAGGAAATTAATATATCCCTTGTAGTACTCCTTTGATATGTGAGCTCTAGGGCTTTGTGGCCGTGAAACACACAGCATGGCTCCCATTCTGTACGATCCACTTCCCTAGAGAGGGCTAGAATTAAAAGGCAGTGGGGGCCTGGAATCCTCCCTCTCAGCCTGGGAAGTTGCTGACCCAGCCTGCGGTTAAAAGAGCTGCTTATAAAGGGGGAAGGGTACAGGGAAGGATGGCAACAGCATTGGACAGATGTCTTCTCAGAGCCCATGGCCAAGAGGTGTTTAGTATTCTAGGCCTCACAGCTTTGTCCCAGCAAGCCTGGAGCCAACACCACCCCCTCACCCAAAACACCCAGGAACACTGGCTCTGCTCCAGGGGTAATAAACACAGGCAATCATTTCAATGAGAAACACTGACATACTGCTTCGCTAAGGATCCACACAAACGTACCAGATCAGAAGAGAAAGAAGCAAGAGCCAACCCCCAAAACACTATTTCTGGGCCCAAGATCTTATTATTTGGCGATAGAAACAAATAAAGTACTGATATATGCTATACCATGCATGTGCTCTAAACACACGCTAATCAAAGAAAGCAAACTAATAAAGGATGACATTATTATGTGATTTCACTATTTCAGTATAGTTCAATCCAGACAAATTAGTTGGTTGCCAGGGGCTGGAAAGGGATGAAGGAATGGGGGGTGTTAAAAAGGTATAAAAATTTCTTTCTATGATGGTAAAAAAATATATTGTAAAACTGACTAACCACAGAAGTACAATCCCATGGCTATCTTGAAAGCCACTAAATTGTACACTTTTGATTTTGATTATTTTAGACAGAGTCTCAACACTATAGCCCATACTGGCCCAAAATTTTTGGCAATCCCCTTACTTCAACCTCCCAAATGATGGGATTATATGTGTGAGCCATCATACCCATGTAATTGTGCACTGAGTTTCATCACAAAAAAACTGCTCAACACAAAACCACCAAAGAACCTACAACATCTCCCAGGAAGAAAGAAATGCAACATCGGCTGAAACATCTTAGCACATCTTCTAAAAGGTTACATTCTAGCTAGGTAGTGACAGCATACGCCTTTAATTCAGGCACTCAAGAGGCAGAGGCTGGCAGACCTGAGTCTGAAGATAGAATGGTCTACAGACATGGTCCTGGACAGCCAAGACTATTTTATAGGGAAACCTTGTCTTTAAAAAAAAAAAAAAATCAGAGAAGGAGGAAACATCCCTAGAATCAAGGATCCCACATAAAAGTCCATAAAGAATGGAAAGAATGTAAAACAGAAAATTAAAGACAAGATTACACCTTTCCTCAAGTCAATGAGTCGAACCACCCTCCTCACCACTACCCATTTAATAGGCAGAAAAACTAAGATGCAAATGGGGTGTGGTACTGCACACCTTTAATCCCAGCACTTGGAGGCAGAGGCAGGCAAATCTCTGAGTTCCGAACCCAGTCTGGTCTACAGAGTGAGTTCCAGGACAGCCAGAGCTACACAGAGAACCCTGTCTCAAAAACAAACAAACAAAAAAAAAAAACAAAACAACTAAACAAACAAAACCCAAATCAAAGACCCAGAAAAGGGAACAGACCAAAGACCACACGTCTACTATAGAAAAAGGACTCAAATCCATGTTGCCAGGGCAGGGACTATATGCTGTTTCCTTATCAGCCAATCAGCCAATTCCAGATGTCCAAGGTTCTAGATGCCAAGTGATGCAAGTGGTGGATACTATGGATGGACAAAGCCTCTTAGGAAGAAAATAAGATGATCCGGGGGCAAATTACCCATCTTGAGCAAAAAGAACTAGACATGGTGGGCAAGGCTAGATATTTACACTCTAATATAACCCTCATGAATTTTTGCCCTAAAATGAGAATTCTACGATCGTAAAACAGTTCAACAGTTAATACTGAAGTTTGAACTCCAGCCTGCCCAGCTCCAAATCCCAAATTCTTTCCATACATAACCATAGATCTTGATAGCTTGGTACAACACTGCCACCCATCATCCTTAAACCTTCTATCCAATAGGCTTTGTTCGGCCCATCAATCCTCTATGGTTGAGAAAGATGCACAGAGGAAAGAGACAGAACCCAGTTCCTCTTCAAAAGGTACCCACTATTCACTATCAACCTCAGGTATAGGGGGATTTGAAATCCCTAAAGCCCAAAGCTAACTGACAACTTGTCAGCACGTTATTAAGAGAGTAAGGAAAGTGAGAAACAGAAAGCAGAAGCTATACTAGTTCATTCTGCAAAATGTGACAGAGGTACAATCCAGACACACTGACTGCACTGCTAAGCCTAGCATCTTTCACTATCTCAGCACTCATGCCCCTTTCTCCAAGATCTCTGGGAGTTCTCCTAGCTCAGGATGCTTATAAGCCATTGTTTTTAGTGGATAGACTTTCAGTAAGATGACCATGTCTAAAAACCGGAACCCCGCTGAAATCATTTCCACAGGACCCCGACCCAAGGTACCTGGAGAATCCTAAAGAGAACAGGAGTATATATTCATAGAACTGGAAACAGATTTGCCATTCAGACTAACCATCATCCCTCAGTCAGTATCAAACTAGCCTCTAGGTTATAAACATCTTCAGCAATAGCTGTGGACCAAGATTGGGGTAGCAGGACCAATCTCCCTTCTCATCCTCAAAGGGTTCAAAGTTGGGGCAGGTGAGATGGAGAATAAGAGTAGCTTCTTCTTCCTTCTGTCTGCACAGTAGACCAGAAAGCCTCCCCATCATGGGGGAAGAGCAGGTTTCATGAGTCCATCAGATCTTACTTCCAAGTTCTTAGGAGGAAAAATATAAAGACAGAGCTGCAAGGGGGTATAAGTATGTGAACTTTTGCATTTCCATGAACAGCATACCTTCTTTTTCCCTGAGACAAGGCATGTATAGCTCTGTAAGGAGCAAAGAAACTTTACAAAAAGCACAGATTCATAACTCCTGGACTTGGCCAGGCAGTGGTGGCACAGTTCTTTAATCCCAGCACTTGGGAGGCAGAGGCAGGCTGTGAGTTCGAAGCCAGACTGGTCTACAGAGTGAGTTCCAGGACAGCCAGGGCTGTTACACAAATAAACTTTGTCTTGCAGGAAAAAAAAAAAAGAAAAAAAGTAACTCCTGGACCTGACATCTGTCAGAAATGATGGGAAAGGAACAAAAACAGTATATTTGAGACCACACTCTGGCCCCTGTAAAATAGAAAAATTTGAGACAAAAGGATATGGGATGTGACAGAAATTTCCAGAACCCTAGAAGTAGGAAACAACAACTGAAATATGGTAAGAATATCTACCAGTTCAAGGGATGCCTCAGGCTTCTGGTCCCAGGACCTGACCTGAGGATAAGGAAGTATTATACCAGAACACCCAGGTTCTCTGTCCAAAGAAAGAAGCCTCTGGCCATACTGAAGATGACTTCATGTCCTCTCCCTGGTGAGAAAGAATCACCTGGTGTGGTAGGAAGAGAGTTGCATACCTAAGTAAGGACTCAGGCCCCAGTCTCCAAGACAAAGATCTCCTGACCCCACCCCAAAGAGGACCAAACTATTTTCCTCAAAAAACCATGTCTCTGAGGTTCAAAAGCCCCCCCCAAAGAGACTTATGTTCCTACTCCTATGAAAGGGGTACTTATTTTGTCCTAAGGTGACAGCCCCCAAAAGATTCAGGTCTTAGGCCCTAAGGTGCAGAACAATCCCTCCAACAACTGATGTGATATTGAAAGGCGCCAAGACTTAGTCCTATCAGAATACATCAAGTTCCTTGATGAGAAACTTCAGATATTACCTTGAGAAACAGTCTTTACTGGCCAAGTATGGGACTCCTGTTCCTAAGGAAAACCTCACATCCTTCACAGAACAGTCTCAGGCCCCTGAAGGCATGCTTAAAGGGAGACCTCTGACTGACATCACCTCTGGGTCTCCATTCTGCTCATGTTCCGAGACTGGAGTTTCCAGGGCAGGGATTGGACAGGGCCTATAGTTTCCAAGCCAGACTCTGGTACTTCCTCTGCAAAGTCAGTAGGTAAGAGTTCTCTGAAAGAGATGGAGCTCTTCCTGAGAGAGTCTCAGGTTTTTTGTAAAGAACTTAATCTGTGTTTAGTGACATGAGAGTTCTTTTCCTGTAAGACTAACAACTCAGGTCCTTGGGAATTAAAAAAGTCCAGAGGCACTGAATGGGAAAAAATGGGTTGTGGAATCCCTGAAGTGAGTTTCAATTGGTAAGACATATATCCTTAGGGGAATTTATGAAGCCCAAGAGCACAGACAGCAGTCTGTGAATGAAGGTGTCCTGAAGAACTCGTGCCTGAAATGTCTAAAAGTCGCATACTCCTGAGGAGGCCACAGGCCCAGTCTAGAAAAGCCCAGTCTAAAGCAAAAAGGTCTTTACATCAGAATCAACTGTGAACCAGTCTACAGTTCCGAGTTTCACTCATTTGCGAAAGGCTCAGGTCCCTGACAGAACGGTAGGGGTGGAGGCAAAGAACCCATCTCTGAGAAGAAACCCAGATCCCTGATGTCCAAGGACAGAGATCTTAGGCCACTGACAGAAAACACAAACTAATACCACTCAGAAGGAGACAAGCAGCCCCTGGAACTTGGTATTGGCTTTGGCATTTGTCCCTACGAGGTAGAGGATTTATCGCCCAGAAAAAAGTTTCACATCACTGGAGTGATACTTTGGAAATCACTATCTAAAGAGTGTGCGGGTGTACTCTAAACCTTCAATTCTACATGGAGGTCTAGGTCTCCAAACACAGGCTTGGGACTCCCAAAGACATTGCAGGCATGACTGGTAAACAGTCCTGTCAACTCAGCAATGGACAGAAGGGTCCATCCTACATGACAAAAGTCCAATTCTTTAAGGGTTTACGTTTCTTAGGTATGCTTAGGCCCTATCTCTGAGGACATTACCTTAGTTAAGTCCTTTGGAAAAGAAATCTAAGACTTGTTCTAACATTTTTAAAAATAAAATAATAATTTTAAAAAGGGCTCTAAAGTCACTGAACCAAAGTCCCTCAGACAGACCTGAGATCTTCCTCTCAGGAAGGGCTCCAACCTACCTGTGACTCCTGGGGAATTCCCAAAGTCAGTCATGCAGATGAGACCTCAGGACCTGGGCTGACAAATATGAGCTGCAAGACAGCTCCCAGATCTCATCTTGAAGTATCTTAGCTTACTTAAGGCTCTAAACACTAAGCCCTTGGGGGAAATGAGGGTTTCATCATGCCTCCACCACCAGAAAAGAATGTCATGCCCAGCAACAAGACCTAGGTTTCTTAGACCAATCTCAAACATTTCTTTGGGTCCCTTCTCAGTCTGGTGGACTCACTCGCTGTTTCTTCCTGCCCCTCACCTTCCAGCCCTTACCTGTTCTACAGTGGCAGGATCCATGGCCTCGATTCGTGCAGCAGCAGCTTCATATTCATCTTCACTGTTGTAGCCTGCTCCGACCTCTTCGCGCTCCGGACTGCCCCCGCCAACTGCGCCAACGCCGGGAGCTTGACGCCGCCGCTTGCTGTGCCCCGGCCCCGAGCAGCAGCCACCCACGCCCACGGCACCACCCACGCCCACCACCACCCCTGCCGCGCCCACCCCCGCAGTTGCCGCACCAAGAGCGTCACCAGGACCGCCGCCGGGGCCACCCGGGCCCCCACAAGGAGGTGGAGAAGCCTGCTGTGGCCGAGGGCCCGCCACTGCGCCAGGAGGCACTGCTAGTGCCCAACGATGAAGAGCACCAGGCGGCCCCGGTAGCGGGCCCTGAGGTGGTGGTGAAGCCCGGGGACGGGTCCCCACTACTCCGGAGTCACGATCGCGCTCTCCTCCACCCACGCCCGTGCCGCCGCCGCCCACGCCCACACCCCCACCGCGCCGAGGCGCAGGGGGCAGTGGCCCGGGCGGCGGCGGTTCGTTGGCCGGGTCGGCGTCGGGAGGTGGCGGCTTTTTTTTGGGGAGAATAGTCATGGCGGCACCGCCAAGTACCCCACAGCAAACCAGACGCGAAGAACGCCGGGAGAGAACCCGGATGAGGGGCTACTGTTGTGCGCGGAGCACGATGGGTACAGCGAGGCCTGGGTACCCGGTTCGAGAACCGCAGGCAGTACGCAGGTCACGCCCTGAGGAGATCCCGGATGTGAAGTCCAATAGGAAGGTACAAAGATGAATTTGTCGTAGCCTTTTCTCCCTCCAAGTCCAGCCAAGCTTATTGCTATCTTGTTCCGGGACTCGGCTTCAAAGGAAACACAACCAAAACAAGCACCTCTTCGTCCCGCCCCTTCGCAGGTTCTTGAACTACAGGGTGGGGCCTCCCGAGCTATGCGCACGCGTAACAGGACACAGATCCGCCTCTCATACGGAAGGACGTGAGCAAAATCGTCGCCGCGGTCGCAGTTTCGGACACCGACCAATTGCAGAAACAGCGTAAAAGCTTGACAACACCCGCTAGCCAATCAGGGGTGAGCGCTCCCTCTTGTGTCCTCCGACTCAAATTTCAAAGTGCAGCCTTGTTCTCAGCCTTTCTCTTCGTTCCATTCTATTCTTTATTTTCCCCAAGCTTCTGACCCACAGGCATCGGTACTGTGAACAAACAAAATGGTTTGTCTTGTGCACAACAAAGGTAGTCTTCTCAAGGATTCCATCTGGAACTCAGGCTCACTAGAAAAGATCATTCCCACAGCATCTGTCCTCTATGGCGTCACTTCCGTTTCCACTCAGCGGCAGACCCGAAAGGGCAGACCCTACTTCATTCTGGCAACAAACGTAATCTTGCGGTGATTGGTTCAGCCGTGCTGCCCATCACTTCAGATGGGCCAACTGCTAGACAGACATGAGCCATATGGGTAATGCGTGTTTGGCGAAAAGACACGCCTTCTCTGTCACCACCGCCCTCTTACCCTCACTTTGACCTCAAGCCTATGGCTATTGCACAGGCGCGGTACAGTCTTTATTCCCCCCCAAACACACCCCCAAGAAAAACCCTTAGTTTATTCAGAAAGAGAATATTTACTAACCAGCTGGTGCCTCCAGTGCTGTTGTCAAAATCATTGATGTTGCGCAGCTAGGATGCTACTAGCTAATTAGCTTGGCCCTTCATGTCTGAGTGTTTGGAACAAGTCAGTTACCTGTTCAAGCCTCTCTACTCAATAAATTACCAATAATTTCTATGTGTTAGAAATTAATGCCAGTAAATGGTCTGGTTCTGTGCATGGCACAGAATAAATGCTATATAAATTAGAACCTATGTTAGTGCAGAAAGATCCTGGACTTTAATTCCTTATGAGGAAGACATCAGTTTAGGCATACATGGATCATTATGAACCATATCACCTCCTGAAAATCATTGTCTCTTTTGAGATTACCTATCAAAAGTGCAGTATCAAGGGGTTGGGGATTTATCTCAGTGGCAGAGAAGGCTCTGGGTTCCTTCCTCTTTTCTGATGAACTCCAACTCCTTCCTTGTATGCTGAACAGTTTGGGTTACCATCTATATGTTTCTTAGGTTGATATCTATGTTTCTATAATTCATCAATATTAGTTCTACCACACTGTATTATAACTGTCTGTCTGCCTCTGTACATTACATATAATAATGCCACTTTGTTCATCATTGTACCTTAGTGCTAGTACATGATGGAAAGTGAATAAAAAAAAGTCTCTACTTCAAATTAGCAACTTGACACAAAAGAAGGTGATTCTGTCACTTAAGGACTGAAATGTATCAATCTGTATCCAAGATTTGTCTTCTCAGTGCTCTCTACGGAGCCCAGTCACACATACACATACAAGGTTGGTGTAGCCAGTATCCAGAAGAAAATGCAGGGGTATCCATGATGAAGGGGGATACACCAAACTCAGAAATAATTTTATTAAGGCTAAATTTATAGGGCTTTGCTATCAGGAAGCTTGGGCTTAAATTTCTCCTTAAAGTAGCTACATGCTGCTCTAGATCTTGGCTTCTCCATCTGTGAATGAAGGCCCCAAAACAAGTTAATATCCAAGGTACAATAGTCTTAGTACCCTCTGGCCTGCTTCATTGCCTTCAGAGATCTACTTTTCAATCCACCCTCTTTCATTTCTCATATTCAAGAATACATCACGCTGGATGGTGGTGGCACACACCTTTGATCCCAGCACTTGTAAGGCAGAGGCAGGTGGATCTCTGAGTTCAAAGCCAGCCTGGTCTACAGAGTAAGTTCCAGGATAGCCAAGGCTACAGAGAAACCCTGTCTTGAGAAAAAAAAAAAGAATACATTGCTAGACCTCTACCCACACCAGTCCCTTCACTGTTGAGTCTTCTTAACCCCTCAGTTGAACCCAGCCCTTGAAGTCAATCCAGAGTCAGTAGATTCTCAGTCCACATCTCTCAGGTTTTATTGACTGATGAAAACTTCATCTTTTTCAACTGACAGCTTCAGAGGGACAGAGCTAGAAACAGGGAACCTGAGATAATGAGAGATTTCAGTCTGAGCACACAGATCCAGAAGGTGAGCCATGAAGGAGGAGAAGACAATGTGGAAAGTAGTTACAGGGGTGAAGGAGGCAATCAAGAAGTCTCTTCTATTCTCCCAGGGTTCAGGACCAACCCAGGTCTCTGCCCATAACATTTCTGGACTCCTGCCCAAGAATATGAAATCAGCCCATGATGTCAACACCCAGCCCAGCTCTTGCAGGATGCTAGTCTCTTATCTCAGCAGGTCCAGACTCCAGACCAACCCAAAAACCCAGAAAAGAGAGTAGTTAGATGTGGCCCATCTGATCAGAGCAGATGTATATGCTGTAGCAAATTGGTCTGAAGCTTTGAGTACTGTTTTGGCAGCAGCTGCAATTGCTAGAATTTGCTGGCGGCCCAGCAGAGGACAGGTGGCAGGAACTCACTTCTAGCAGCCAGGAAAAGGGGTGGTGGTGTTTGGCCTATCTCTGTGTTAGGAGAAGCAGTCTGACCCCTCAGCCAAAGCTGGATGGTAATAGGTTACTAAGAGGCCACAGGCCATTAAGTCAGCTCGTGGTTGCATTCCAAGCTTCCAAATCTGCGGATTGCTGGGCCTGTTGAAGGACAAAGGCCTTGCCCACTAGAGGCTAAACGAAAGTTAAGAGTTCTCTTGAACCCCCAAACTTGCACAACCAAAGAGAAGAGAGTTGCTCTCAAATGTTAGGCTACAAAAAGCTTTAACCTGTCTCTGAGGGCTCAAGGGGAGAAGCATGCAAGAGGCCAGCTAGGAGAGAGAAGCCAGTCCCAGAATGCTGGGGCAAGGAGGCAAGGGGCCTATGGAGTCTCAGTGTTTCAACTCCCACCAGGAAAACTGTCTGGACTGAGGGAAATTTTCCATTCCCTAGCAACTTCCTCACCAGATAGGCCATTCCATGAAACTCCATTGCATAGTTCCTGGCAGAGGGCATAAGGGGTCCCCAGGTCTGCCCCTCTCTGCCTCCCCAAAATATGGCTTTGGAAAGGAGTTTTCAAGAATAAAGAAGGCCCTCTGAATGGGCAGGCCCATTCCTCACAGGGAAGAGATCTTGACAGTCTCAGGGAGAAGGCAGGTGGTACCCAAGCTGGAGTTCCTGAGGGTAGTGTTGGTTCTACCACCACTTCCACCACTACCACCAGGGGAGGAAGGTTGACTCTCATCTGGTGTATTGGCAGGAGGGGTAGGAATACTGATGATGGCAGCCACGAAGTCCCGGCTGTCACAGTTCAGGTCAAGGCTGTCATGGGGCTTGGCATTGAGGCTTGAGCGGCTGTGAACCGGGAAGGGAAAGAAGGAATACTCTTAAAAAGTCATCTTGGTAATTGCCATACCAGTCTTCACATTAATTAAGCACCTACTAGTCCCTTGTAGTATTCTATAAGCTCTCCCTGTATCCTCAGTTTTGGTAAAGGAGGCACATTTCAGAGTCAGCTTGTCTTAGGCTCAAATCATAATCACATTTTTACCACAGTAAAAACCCTCTTTTATTTGTAGCATGGAAACAAAAGTGTTCCTTACCTTATTGGGTTGTGATAGCGACCAAATAAAATAATAAATGATACAAAGTACCTGAACATAGCACACATAAACGCGCACACACACACACACACACACACACTCAAATAATTTTGTGTGATGCTGGGGATTGAATCCAGAGACTTGTCATGTTTGTTTGTGTACCACGTGTATTCCTGGTGCACAACAATACCAGAACAGTGCATATAATCACCTAAAACTAATGTTATGGGTGGTTGTGGGTATTGGGAATTGAACCCAGATGCTTGGTGAGAGCAATAAGTACTCATTTTATTTTGTTTTGTTGTTTTTGAGACAGGGTTTCTCTGTGTCAACCCAGCTGTCCTGGAACTCACTCTGTAGACCAGGTTGGCCTCGAACTCACAGAGATCTACCTGCCTCTGCTTCCTGAGTGCTGGCATTAAAGGTATGCCCTTACAATAAGTACTCTTAAGCACAGAGCCATCTCCCTAGTCCCTCTATTGTTAGGCTTAACAATGCCAAAATTACTGTAAGAGTCTATACTAGAAACAGGTACTGGTGGCACACACCAGTAATTCTGGCACTCACAAGGCTAGGCAGGCAGATGCTGAATCTGAGGCCAGCCTAGTGAGAACCTATATCAAAACCAAACTGAACAGACAAAAAGTTAAAAAGTCTACATTAGCCAGGCAGTAGTGGCATACGCCTTTAATCCCAGTACTCCGGAGGCAGAGGCAAGACTGGTCTACAGAGTAAGTTTCAGGACAGCCAGAGCTACACAGAGAAATCCCACTTAAAAAAAAAAAAAAGACAGACAGTAGGAAGAAAACTGAGAAAACTGAGGCCTCATTCCTTTCTGATTGTCTACCTTCTTTGTCCCTTTGTCCCTGACTTACTCCTCTGCCCAGAGCAGTTTACTTGCCAGACCTCCAATGTACAGACAGCTCATGGCATTTGCATGGGCTAAACACTGCTTGGAAAGCTCTTCCTGAAGTTATATGTACAGCTTACTTCCTTGCCTCCTTCAGACCTGAACTCAGACACCATCTCAGAAAAGCTTTTCATTTCTTTAAAAAGGCTTTTTTTTTTTTGAGATTATTTTATTTTATGTGCTTTGTCTGCATGTATGTATGCACCACATCCATGCCTGGTACCTATGGAGGTCAGAAGAGGGTATCAGGTTCCATGGAACTGAAGGTTGAGGACCACCATATATGGGTTCTGGGAACCAAATTCAGAACCTCTTCAAGAGTAACTAGTGCTCTTAGCCACTGAGCCATCTCTCTAGCCCCAGAAAAGCTTTTCTTGACCACACTACTAAAACTGCCTCTGATTGCACATAGCTCAGTTATACAGTATTTAATTAACATTTGTTAGACCCTAGGCTCCATTCCCAGTCATAAAAAAGATAATGTTTTTATTTACTTTTTAAAAAAGATTTATTTATACAACATTCTGTCTGCACACCAGATCTTAATATAGATGGCTGTAAGCCACCATGTAGTTGCTGGGAATTGAACTCAGAATGTTTGGAAGAACAGCCAGTGTCTTAACCTCTGAGCCATTATCTAGCCCCTTTATTTACTTTTTGAGACATGGCCTCACTATACTGCTCTGACTGGCCTGAAACTCATTATGTAGACCAGGCTGGCCTTGAACTCACAGAGATTGGGTTGTCTCTGCCTCCTGAGTGCTGGGACTAAAGGCCTGCACCACCATGCCCAGTCTGAAAAGAACATCCATCCATCCATCCAACTAACCAACCAACCAAAAAACCCAAATGTGTGACCCAACATGTAGTCTGTGTTCTTGTCTCTTCTTCAGTTATCTTTTCCTATTAGAATGGAAGTTTCAGGACACAAGGATCCATGCCCCTAACCCCAAGTGCGCGTGCGTGTGTGTGTGTGTGTGTGTGTGTGGTGTGGAACATAATGCTTCCTACATACTAACCAAATGTTTCATTATTGAGTGACATCCTCAGCTCAAGTGATTCCTTCTGCCTTAGCTTCCTGAATGGCTAGGGCTATAGGAATATGCCACTTATGATACTCAGTAAGTATCTGAAAGAATGAATGAAGAGCAGAGTACAGTAATGTATGCACTCTAGCACTTGATGACCAAGGCAGAACTATCAGGAGTTTGAGGCCAACTTGGTCTATAAACAAAGCAAGACCCTGTTTTAAAACTTTGAAAAATGAAGAGTTTCCAAGACAAACTCAAGGCCCTTCCTTGTGCAGAGGAATTTGGGATTGGGCTTGACTTGCTAGGCCTGCAGTCCTGAAATCTCAAACCCATGGTGCAAATTCTGCACTTTCCAACCGGGGGTCAAACAGGTGAGCTAGGGCCTTACCTCTGAGGGGCAGGGCTCCTTGGAAGCCCTGCTAGAGTGTCCAGCTCCTGCATGCTGCCGCGGCTGACAGAGGCAGTAGAGTTGGCGAGGCGGATGGCTCGACGCTTGGCCCTTCTAGGGCAGCAGGATAGAAGGCTGCTAGATCCCATTGGCTGGGAAGATACTGAGGTACTACGGGTGGTGCGACCACCCAGTGAGACAGCTCCAAGAGCCTCACTGAAGGTTAGCTCATCTGTGAACTCATGACACTGTAGGCAGGAGGGAAGCAGGATCACAGGATACCCCAAGCCATAGAAACGAGTAATACTTCCAGGCCTTTGCTTGAGCAAACTCACTCTCCCTCCCCTTTCCTTGCCCATCCTAGAAGCCTCTTTGTTTTGTTTGGTTTTCTTTTCTTTTCTTTTGACACAAAGTGAGGACTATGTAGCCTTAGCTGGCCTGAAATTCACTATGTAAACCAGGCTGGAACTCATAGAGATATAGAGGTCACCTGTATCTGCCACAAGACTCAGCCTTTTAAAAAAAAAGTTTCATGTAGCTGAGCATGGTGGCCCATGTATATAGTCCTAGCACTCAAGGAGGCAGAGGCAGGCAGATCTCTGTGGCCAAAGCTACACAGAAAAACGCTGTGTGTCTCGAAAAGCCAAAAACCAAAACCAAAACCAAACCAAAAACGGATCATGTGATTTCTCAGTGAGGGGAAAAAGCTTGGTGTCAGGAAGACCTCCTCCCTCCTGCCAAGGCAGCTTCTTGTTTGGCCTCACCGTAGTCTTCTCTAGACAGTGCAGCAGATGGTGGTGCTGCTGCTCAAAAGCAGAATGGCTCCTAAGACACAGCGCCTGTCCCTCCCCACTGCCACTGTCCTGGAACAGATGGAGCAGAAAACAGGCAATGAGCGCTTTCCCCTCCTTCCCCTCCCCTCCCCCTCAACCCCAGTGAAGGCCCCTCCCCACCTCAAGACCCCCATTTTGCTTATACTGCAGGAAGGCATTGGTGGTACCGCTCTTTGCCAATCGGATTCTTGCCAGGCGCACCTTCTACACAGAGGAGACAAAACGTTAGATAGTTGAACCCAGGTGCAGACAGGCTTAGGGTGGAAGTAATGCCAGGGCTCTTAAGAGAAATGAGGTTTACCTGCTGTGCCCGGCGCTTGTCAGCACGCTGGTTCTGGTGGTAGATGCGGCTAAAGTTGGACACAATGACTGGCACAGGCAAAGCAATGACCAAGACACCACTAAGTGAGCAGATGGACCCAAAAATTTTGCCAGCAATGGTGCTAGGCACCATGTCTCCATACCTGTGAAAGACAGAAAGCAGGTCAAGGTTAGAAGAGGGGTTTAGTACTCCCACTCCATTCACCCACTCCTTATGAGCTTTGCAAACATGGCCAAGCACATGGAACTTCTGAACTTCAGTTTCTTTTCCTTCCTTCCTTCCTTTCTTCCTTCCTTCCTTCCTTCCTTCCTTCCTTCCTTCCTTCCTTCCTTCCTTCAACTATTTCATGTGTGTGAGTGTTTGCACACATGTAAGTATGGTGCTTGAATAGGTCAAAAGAGGGTATCAAATCCACAGTAACTGGAGTTAAGGGTGATTGTAATCCACCATGTGGGCACTAGGAGGGAAATCTGGGTCCTTTGTGAGAGCAGCAAATGCCCATGGAGGCCAGAAGAGGGTGTCATCTCCCCCGGAACTGGAGTGACAGACAGTTGTGACATACCATGTGGGAGTGCTGGAAACTGAACCCAGGTTCTCCAAAGCAGCAAATGCTCTTAACCACTGAGCCAGTTCTCTAGTCCCAGCTCCAGTTCCTTATACTTAAGCTTATACTTAAGTTTGGAGAATGGGGGCTAGAGAAATGGCTCAGTGTTTAGGAATTCCAGAGGCCCAAGTTTAGCACCCATATCAATCAGCTTACTACTATGAGAAACTCCAGCTCCAGAGGATCCAACACCCTCTTCTGGAAAGACTCCATGGACACCTGCACTCACATGCACATACCCATACACTATACACACAATACGCTAGGCACCACACATATAATTTTAAAAGTATAAAAAAAGTAAATCTTCAAACTGTGGACAATGGCCAGGCATGGTGGCATCTGCCTTTAGGACCAGCACTTGGGAGGCAGAGATATGTGGCTCTATGAGCTTGAAGCTAGTGTGATCTACAGAGAAAGTTCTGGGACAGTTACGGCTACACAGAGAAACCCTGTCTTAAAAACAAAACAAAAGACAAAATGTGGAACATGACCTCTCTGGTCCCCAGCTTAGGGCTCAAGTGAGAGATGGGGCAGCCCTCAGTTTCTAGATATGCTGCCCTCATCTAAGCTATACATTGGGCACCACTATCAGCTGGACATCTAATACCAAGCAGAAGGAAAACAAGGAATAAATACAGGCTCCTGGGGAAGTCCCAGCACTACAGGTCACATGAGAGGCTCGGTATTGCAGGAGTATTCTATTGATTTTGCTGGCTTCTCTATATTCTCTAGGAAGGACCCTTTTTGATTCCCCCCAGAAAAAGCCTTGAAAGTGTCCTCCTATAAAACATAAGGAGCCTCAAAACTACCCTGCCTTTTCCAAGCCACCCCTCTCTCACGGAGATGAAAAAGAACCAACTACTGGCTAGTTTCTCAAAGGAGGAAAACAAAGTTCAGTAACCATAGTTGATTTGCCCAGGAACGTAAAGCACACTTTTTTTTTTTTTTCTAACCACAAGACCATTTGAGAAATTCAGCCTCTGCAATCTTCAGCTTCTAGGCTTTTGCTTAGATTGTACCCTAAAATGGTGGTTTCTTATCCCTATGAGTTATAGTGCTGTTTCTAGTGTTTTACTTTGGTGAGACAGGGTCTCATGCATCCCAGGCAAACCTCAAATTTACTATTACTATGTATCTGAGGATGACCTTGAACTTCTGATCCTTTTGCTTCCACCTCCCAGGTACAGGAATTATATGCACCTACGACCCTGCTCCACTGTGTGGAGCTGAAGATTCAACTCAAAACTCCATGGATGCTAGGCAAGCACTCCCATCAGTTGAGCTTTGTCTCCAGGCCTTTTCATTTATTCTAAGCATTCAGGACTCTGCTCCACAGCTTCTGTAACTTGTCCATTGCTAGCTACGTAATAAGTCACTTCAGACTATGTCTCACTTCTGAGGCATGAGCACCTAATGTCACAGTTGTTCTGAGGACTGTATATGGCAAAAGGCATTGAGATATTTACTGCCAACTCACTGCTAGCACTCAATAAGTTATTGATTTGAGCCAATCATGAACTTCTGACCAGAATTAATCTCTACTTCTTAGAAACTTATACTTCTATTAAGGCACTGAACAAATTCAGCCATTCATTCTATGGATACTGAATAGCATCCATAGAATAGTCTACCTAATCCATAGAATAGTTTACCTAATTCTAGTGATGGAAATTTAGACAAGAATCACAGCAGGACATCTATAAAAACACTGTAAGGGGAGGGGGGAGACGGCTCAGTCAGTAAAATACCTACTGTGGATGCAAGCATGAGTACCTGAGTTCGAATCTCCCAAATCTATGTAAAAAGCTGAACCAGTGGCATGTGCCTATAATCCCAACTCTGGAGGGCAGAGATAGGTGTAAACTGTGAAGCTCACTGATCAGCTCATGTAAATGATGGATGTGCTTCTGGCTCAGTGAGAGTGTGGTGGAGCACACCTTTAATCTGAGCACTTAGGCAGGGGCATGTGGATCTCTGTGAGTTCAAGACCGGCATGGTCTACATAGCAAGTTCTAGAACAGTCAGAGGTACATAGTGAGGGCTTGTGTAAAAAATGCATATGACAGGGACCAACAAGATGTCCCAGCAGCAAAGAGCTTGCCATGCAAGATTGATGACCTGAATTAAATCCTTGGAATACAGGTAAAGGTGGAAGGAGAGAACCAACTCTTCAAAGTTGTCCTCTAACCTCCATATGCATGCTGTTACAGGCACAAATTGACACTCATACACCATACACATATACAATGATAATTTAAAAATATATACAAAGCACACACACACATCATGAAGAGACAAAGAGGAACCTGCAGCTTGTGGCACAAGCCTATACTCTCAGCATTTGGAAGACAAAGGCAAAAAAAAAAAAAAAGGTTTACTATAAATCTAAGGACAGCTTGGTGAACAAATTGAGATTCTGCCCCAAAAGAAAACACTATGAGAGGTGGGGCAGAGCCTGTGGACACTGTGGTGAGACTTTGGGTTCAATCCTCAATAATGTTCCTTCTCAAACAAGAAAAGAGCATCAAGAACTTGGTGATTCCATTTGCTGCATCTCTCTCAACTGTTTCCTCTTAGGCATAACCAGGTGGGTGCCATAGGCCTAGAGTTTCAGCACTGAGAGAGCTGAGGCAGGAGGATGGTGATTTCAAGGCCAGGTTGGCCTTCTTAGTAAGAATCTATCTCTGGGGATGGAGAGATGGCTCAGAGGTTAAGAACACTGGCTGTTCTTTCAAAGGCCCTGAGTTCAATTCCTAGCAACCACAAGGTGGCTTATAACCATCTAAAATGATATCTGGTGCCTTCTTCTGGTGGGTAGGCACACATTCAGGCAGAATACTGTATAAACAATAAATAAGTAAAATCTAAAAACAAAACAAAACAAAAAACAAACAAACAAACAAAAAACTCTCTCAAAAAAAAAATCAAAGAATCACAAAGTACCAGAGGCAGTGCCCACACAGCAGGCAATTCTAGAAGTTTGAGAGATATGACTTGAATCCTCAAAATGTAAAAAAAATGGTGATAGGAAGCCAATACCTATGTATCCTGTGTCAAGAACATTCAGAGATCTCACACAGTATCACTGAATCCTCTTAAAGTGATCATTTCCCACCTACAAAGAGGGAAACTGATAAACCTCATGCCCATAATTCAAGTAATTAGGAGGCTGAGGTAGGAAGATTGCTTTTGAGTCTAAGACCACTTTGGACTATAAAGTGAATCCAGGCAAGCCTGGACTACATAGTGCAACATTGTCTCAAAGAAAAGAGAAGAACCCTGAGAAAGTGTGAAGAGAAAGAGCACAACAAAGACAGTTCCTGAAATCTGACCCAGAAAAATTAAGGTATGCTAGAGATGAGAGGGAATAAAAAATTTAAGTGTAGTCAAGTGTTTGTATGCCTGTAATCCCAGCACTTGTTCGAAGCCAACCTGGTCTATAAAGTGAACCCAAGGACAGCCAAGGCCAAGACTATATACAGATAAACCCTGTCTCAAAAAAAAAAAAAAAAGAAAAAAAAAGAAACAAAGAAAAAAAAAGAAAATTTTAAGTATAAATCTCTACATATTTTTAAAGATAGGGTTATGCTATGTAGCCTCACTGGGCTGGAACTCCCATGCTGGGCTATGTAGTCCAGGCTGGCCTCAAGGTGATAAAGCTCTGCCAGCCTCTGCCTCCTAAATGATGGCATTAAAGACATGTTATCACTGGAAGGCAGAGGCAGGTGGATTATTGTGAGTTCAAGGTCAGCCTTGTCTACAAAGCCAGTGCAGGACAGCCAAAGCTACTCAGAGAAACCCTACCTAGAAAACAAAAAGCCATCACACCTGGATTCTCTAATTTTTTTAGACAAAATCTTGCTGTATAGCTCTAGCCAGTCTGGAATTCACTATGTAGATCAGGTTAGCCTTGAACTCACAGAGATCCACCTGCCTCTGCTTCTAGGATGGTGGGATTAAAAGTGTGCCACACCAACCAAGCTCAATTTTATTTTTTATATTGAATTATTTTACTTTATACCTGTGTTTTTGCCTGTGTGTACATTTGTGCACCACTTGTATTCAGTACCAGAGGAGATCAGAAGAGGGCACTGAATCCTCCGAAACTGGAATTTCAGATAGTTGTTAGTTGCCATGTGGGTGCTATGAACCAAACCTGGGTCCTCTGCAAAAGCAGCAAGCGCTCTTAACCAGCGAGCCATTTGTATAGGCCCCTAAATTTTATTTTAAGAGATTTAATTTAGATTTCATTCTAAGAGGCATAGGGGCACATATCTTTAATGCTGGAGGTAGAGACAGGCAGATAGTTCAAGGCCAACCTGGTCTACTTAACAAGTCTCAAGAACAGCCAAGGTTACACAGAGAAATTCTGTTTCAAAAAACCAAAAATATTCTTATTTTTAATTATATATATTGTGTATCTACATGCAGGTATATGCAAAAGTGTGCAAATGCCCAGGAGGCCTAAGGCATCAGATCCTCTGGAACTAGAATTACAAGCAGTTCTGAGCCATCCAACCTGGGTGCTGGGAACCAAACTTGGATCCTCTGCAGCAGTATTATACTTTTAACTAGTGAGCCATTTCTCCAGTCCCAGCTCTCTGAATTTGTACAGATTAACAAACTGGAGCTCAAAGGGAGGTAAAGGGGCCAAGCATGCTGATATATATCTGTGATCCCAGCACTGGGGATCAGTAGAGGCAGATAATATGTTTGAACCTAGCCTGGGCTATACACAGCACAACAAACTTGTCTCAAAAGGGGGGGACGGTGTCAGGCAGAGGAAGAGCATGTACTTTACATGTGTGAAGCCTCCACGTGAGATTCTGAGTTTCATACTCAACACCATAGAGACGTAGAGATCATGTTCTAACCTTCCTAATGGTTTAGAAAGGCTCCCGATTCAAAGTCTATACTTACCCAAGTGTGGTCATGGTGACAATGGTATACCAGAAGGCAGCAGGTATACTTGTAAAGTTAGTCTTGCTTGTTCCCTTCTCAGCATAGAACATGACAGTGGCAAAGATGATGATAGCCATGGTGAGGGAGAAGAGGAGAAAGCCCAGCTCCGAGGCACAGCTCTTGAGGGTGTAGCCCAGAATCCGCAAACCCTGCGAGTGCCTGGAGAACTTGAAGATTCGGAAGACCCGGAACACACGTAGAGTGACAAAGGCACCAGAGACATCATCATTCTTGGGCACAAAAAGCCCGATGTAGTAGGGCAAGATGGCCACCACATCGATGAGGCTCATCACGCTGCGCAGGAAGCGGCAGCGGCTGGGAGCAGCAAAGAGCCTCAGAAGGTATTCCCCCGTGAATATGAGGACACAGGCTGTGTCCATACAGAAAAAGGCCACCGGGAAGCGTTCACCACAGGGCTGCTCTGACGTAGGCCGCAACGCAGGGCTACGGCATGGGATGGTCTCCACTACATTAGCAATGACTGACACAGCTATGAAAAAACCAGTCACATAGTAGAAAACAAGTGCTGCAGTGCTCGTGTGTGGGTTTTCAAAGGCCCTCCAGAGTCGCTGTCGTAGGGAGCTGCCTGACGGAAGGGCTGGACCTTCCCCAGCCTGTTCTGCCTCTTCATCTTCTGCCAGGCGCTCTGCATTCTCCTTCTTGCGGTCCCTGTACTCTTCAAGACAGCAGTCGCCCACAAGTTCTGGGACTAAGCCATAGAAGGCCAGTTCCTCGTCAAAGGCCTGGATGCACTCCTGCCTGGGACAGTGCAGCCGGCCTGTGCGATAGAAGTTCAGCACGTGTCGAAACATGTCTGGGTCACGATCAAAGAAGTATTCGCCTGATTCAGCATCATAGAAGAATTCCTTCTCTGAGCTGCCGAGCAATGTGTCTGGGTAGCGGTCCAGCGTGTTTTTCCAGGTCTCAAAGCGCCGACCACTCACATTCACCACCAGAACCTCATCCCCTCGGGATGCCTTCACCTCCGGTGCAGGGGGTAGGGGCTGCTGGGCTAAGGGCAGCCAGCCCACTGCTGCGGCCCTTGCAAATGGTAGCCATGTGGCCACACCTGCCGCCATCCTGCAGCTCCCCAGGCCCACAGAGAGTTAGGGGTGTGGTGATTAGGAGAATGTGGCTATCTCCAGGATGGTGGAGGCTTGGAGAGACCTTGGGCTACCCAGACAAGAAAACCAGTGTGTGTGTGTGTGTGTGTGTGTGTGTGTGTGTGTGTGTGTGTGTGTGTGTTATGAGTGTATGTTTAGAGAGACCAAGAGGAACCAGGGGAGGGAACTAGAGACAACAGACAGGACCTTGGTGGGAATTTTTCTAAGGGACTGAGAATGGGTTGAAGTGCTATAGGAACCAAGAAGGATCCTCTGGTCTAGAAAGACTGAGATGATTCTAGAGGAGTCAACACATTCTTGTGGGATGTCTAAAGGTGTTCAGAGGGACCAAGAAATAGGTTGGGAGTTGTTCAAGATCAAGAGTTTCCAGTAAAGGAGAGCCTGTAATCCCTCAGTTGGGTTGGAGAGGAGATAAATAAGAGCATTCAGAGAGAGGGAGATGGGACCAGGGCTGTTTAAAAGAGGCCGAAGGGCTGTCCACACCCAAAGGACTTACAGGAAAATATCCCCAGGTTGGATCCCCCCTGTAGATCAGGAAAGGGGACTGGAGCATCTCAATGGTAGGTAGCTAAAGAGCCAGGAGGTTGTAAAGATGCTAAAAAGTACCTCAGGAGTGGCTAGCGCTGCCAAGAATAGCCTGGAGAATGTTGTCTACAATCTACAAGAGAAGGTAGAAGAGGTGAAGATCCACTAGTGAGGACTGAGAAGGGGGATAGCTAAAGTAGTATATGGGACTGGCTTACTTTTTAAGCGGCTGGGAGATATTTTGGCAAAGAGGTTACCTGGATGGGCTTAGGAAGCCTGGTCCATATCTGAAGAGCTCTGTGTGAGAAAGAGGGAGGTCTGGGGAATCCCAAAGGGCCGGTACTCAACTGTGCTAAAGTTGGCTATAGCCCCCTAAGCACTCAAGGGAAACTCAAACTCTTAGACTGTGCTAAGAGAAAGGGGATTCCCTCAAAATAGGTTGGAGAGGGGGCGGGGTACTGGAAGAAAGTTGGGTGTGTCTTCTGGGAGAGGGGCTGCAGAATCCTTGCAGGAAGCTGGAAGCGGAGAGCAGGAGAAGGCTTGGTCCCACCGTTGGGGGCAGGTCCGAGGAAAACACACCCCGAGGAGCTGGCGGCATGTGCCCAGCAACAGCAGTAGCAGCAGTGGAAGCAGCAGCAGCAGCAGCAGCAACAGCAGCAGTAACAGCAGTAGCAGGAGGAGGAGGAGGAGGAAGAGAGCAGCTACAGCCAGGCCTAGGAGGGAAAGGTGGTACAAGCGGGAGCAGGGTGGGAGACAGGGGGAGGAGGCGGGGTCCTCGGAAGCAGGCTCTAGAAGGACAAGGTCCAGTGGGACCCATGGGGACTGTTCAAGGATGGACTATGGCATGGGGACCGGACCAGGGAAAGATAAGGACGGAGATATTGATGGTCTCCTCCCACTCTGCACAGGGCTGTCCTCACCTGTGTCCTCGCTGCAGCAGCAGCAGCAACAGCGTTGAGGCTGGGGGTACCACACACCGGAGCTCTTGGCCCCTTCTGCAGAGCTGCCCGAGTTCCTCCTCCTCCACTGCTCTCTCCCCGCCCCTCTGGAGCTTGTCGGGAGATGAAGCGAGAGGCAGGGAGGGGCCACGTGGTTCCCAGAGCCCCCTCCCCTAGGACAGCTTGAGAGGGACCCTGGGGAAACTCCGCCTCCTTACAAAGCTGGTTGGGCCTCAGTCGCGTCATCTGGAAAATGGGGGTGGCAGGGAACTTTGCCAGTTCTCCCCACCTCCTACTTCCTGGACTCCCCCTTCTTTCTGCCCAGCTCTTACCCCCACTGCCCCCAGGGGCCCTCACCCCCACCCGTCTGAATCAGCAGCACTTAGTAGAACCAATCGATGGGGAGGCGTCTGTTAATGGCCCCAGAGCGGAGTGCCACAGGGAATGATGCAGTGCTGTGTCCCCTCCCTGCCCCCAGGCTGTGGCAAGGCGGGGAGATGTCGGGAGGGAGGGACTGGTGGGGACGCTTCTTTAGATGACCAAGCCTCCCAAGTCTACTCTGGAAGGAGGGCATAGGTCAGAGACCAACTTCTAAAACAGACTTCCTTGTAGGGCTCATACATCTTCCACTTTGGGGATGCAAAACGAGGGGCAAGGGGAGTGCAGATGGGGGCAATCCAGATACCATCCCCTACCAGCAGGCTCCTTACCAAAAAGAGCAGGCTTCTCATCTGTCTGTATCCAATGCCCTTAAATCACACTTCTCCATAGTGGGGTCTGCTTCTGGGTACTGACTGCCTCTGGGATAAGTCTCTGAGTTCTAATCCCAGTTTTGCCAGACTTACTGTGTCCTTGATCAGGTGACTGTTTCCCCAGTTGTCAGATAGGCTTATCCCAATTTGATAGTGTCCTTTAGTGCATTAACTGAAGTAATATAAATGTGGTTGGCACAGGTAAGGCCTGGCAGAATGCCAAGTCTTAAGTAAGTAAACGTGTGTGATGATAGTGCAGTAAGATAGAACTGCCTAGCCTTTTGAGTCATTTATGCATACGTGCTATTCACTTGCTTGCTTTCCGTAATTCATTCTTTCGTGTACACATCCTTCTAACCACATAACCAAGGCTTCTACCAATCCCTCTAAATACCCACCTGTCCAGTTGGTCACCCGCCCACTCATCTTCCTACCCTTTGCCACTCTAGCCCTATGAACCAACCCTCCATCTATCAACCACTCCATAGCTTCAACTATCATGTATGCATCTGACTTTACCCTCCCCTTTGTTCAATTATACAGCCATAATTCCACTCTACCCATTTTCAGTTTACTTCCAACCTATCCATAAATCCATACATCTACCCATATAGTTAATTCAGGCACTTATCCATTTGTCCACCCCTCTAAATATCCATCTGTCCATTTATGTCTCCATTTCTCCATACTCTAGCCACTTACTGATTCATCTGCTCATTTATTCATCCAGCTACACATCCATCTACCTATGCATTTATTTTCCAGCTGTACAACCACTTATTCCTCAGCCCATCTAAACCACTTACCCACCCTTCCATCTGCTCATTCATCTACACCCTCAATTTTATACACATCCACCCACCCACATATCTGTAGACATTTCTGTTCTACTCTCTTTGAGAGAGTAGATTCTGTCAGGAAACAGGTGAGGTGAAAGTAGAAGAAAAGCAACAGCCAGAGGTCACCTTCCCAATTCCAGTGCAGTGTCCACCCCCCCTCCCAGCACATCCCTCTTGATAGAAAAGAATGAGACCAGACAGTCAGTGGGTGGGCCCGTCTGGCCAGATGGTATTTTGGCTGCATAGCCTTTACACACACACACTCACACACATACACACATTGCTAGAACATTGAGCATGGACTGCACCCCCACCCAACATCCCCAGGCCCAAATGCAGAGTAGCCAGGCTTCCAGACATAAATTAAAAAATAAAATAAGATGAAAAAAGAGTTGGTCTCTGGGAGGGAGAGAGAGCTCATGCAGAGTTGAAGGCAGGTGACCCTGGGAGTCAGAGCCAAGATGAAAAACTCCCTGCCCTTCCCTCAGGATCCCTTCTCCCCAATGGCCTTTGCCATTTTATCAGGGTCATCAACACCAGCCATGGACAGGCCTCTAGCCCCTTTAATGTCTATCTCCCAAACTATGACATTTGGGGACAGCCTCCATATCTTCCCACCACAGCCCAAGAGGAGAGAGTGGCATTCTGGAAGGGGATGGGAACAGGTGTAGCCTGTAGGTCTTTAGTTGGCTTCTCCAGGTTCTAGGTCTGGGTCAGGGGACCCCACACATTCCTTGCTGAGCCGGACAATTTCCTGGGATAGAACTTCCATATCCTAAGAAACAAATGAGCCATCAGGAGCAAGAGAAAGGGAAGAAAAGGGCAGCTCTTTTACCAAATATGAGGTGTTATATGTAGTTAGATGGCCTGATGGGTTCATCAGTGCCCATCGGTATCAGGCCTTATGTGGCTGCTTCTCCAAGGCAAGACCTGGGAATGACTCCCTTAGCAATTAAGGAATACTTGGGTTGGGGTGGAAGAATTAATGTGTGGGTGAACCTATGGCAGGGATCTATGGTAGACAAAAAGGCTCACAAATGAACTTTGTAGAGGACAAGAAGTTAGGTAGGTAGGCAAGTGACAAGTAGGTGGATAAAAGGGTGACTGATGAGTAGATGAAAGAATGACAAATCAGGAAATGGATGGAAGACTTGGAGCAAAGCGGTCTGACAGATAGGCAGATAGCTAGGAAGATGGGTAAATGGTGAATGAATGCATATATGAATGGATGAGTGGGTGGAAGGACAGATGGAAGAATGATAGGCTAAACTGGTAGAGTTGACTGGAGGGTAAAAGAGGGGAACACAAAAGGGTGGTAGATGACTGGAAGGTGGTTGCTGGGAGAACAAAGGCCAGTTGGAAAGACACAGCCAGGGACTGTGTGGGTAGGGAGGCAGGTGGTTGGAGGGACGGATGGGCAGCCTGAGAGTCCACACTCGCCTTGTGCAAGTGCATATTCTTGGTGAGTTGCTCCTCCAACATGTTCTGCAGCTTCTTGTTCATTTCCCGAAGGTTCTCATCGCCGGGCTTCACTAGATCTCTCAGGACACTGCCCAGCCCACTTCGGTCTGTGTGGCCTGCTGCCACAGACACATCTGCAAGGGTCCAGGCTGAGCACCACACCCTCGGCAGAGCCGGGGCAGGTGGGGAGGGGAGTGGGCAGGGCCAAAAGAGAAAGGAGGAAAACAAAGAGCAGGCAAGAAGGCAGGGAGAAAGGAAATGTTACATTGGGGCGGAGGCTTTGCCATGTGAAACCCAGCTGTTATTAGTTATGTGACCCTGAAAAATAGTGAAAATTCATAACTAGTGGTTCTGCAAACATGTATGTGAATGCATATGACATACAGGGCACACAGTAAACCTTCAGAGCATGTCAGCAGGTATTACTAATTAAGAAAAACCAGACGGAAGATTTGAAAGCAAGGAATAAAACAGAGGAGAAAGAAGATGGGATGGGAGTCAGACGGGAAAGGAAGTCATCGCCATGAAGGTCAGAGAAGACAACAGGGGTGAAAGTACTGTCACTGAAGATGCATGGCTGGGTAGAGTCATGCATACTTGTAATCCTAGTCCCTGGAAGGTAAGGGCAGGATTCCTAAGAGTTTGAGGCCAGCCAAGTACCAGGCCAGACAAGGCTACATAGAAAAATCCAGTTTCATAGAACAAGCAAACAAATAAAAATGGAAATAGAACAATAGAGCTACTAAGAGAAAATGAAGGAGAACAGAAAAAATGCATAGAGAAAAAGAAGGCAGGGAAAAAAGAATAACACAGAAGAAAAGACAGAAAAGTCCAAGGAAAACTACTAGAGAATGGAGGAGATAGAAATGATGAGTACAAAGAGGAGGCCAGGTAAAAATGCAAAGAGCTTCCCTGCTTCCCCTCTGTGGGTCATGATCTTGTCAATAGCTTCGCTGAGTTTCAAGAAGCATAAAACGATGGAAAAGGAGGGGGCAGGTGAAGGTTGCACTGTAGGTGAGGACTGGAGTCGGGCACTGACCAATCCGGCTATCCATGACGTAGGTCTCAATGATGGCGCTTTTCCGGCATAGGTCCTCTGCCATAGAGGCGCTGCTCACCTCCAGGTGTTTCACCTGTAAGATGGTCCCATCTCAGACCTCTCAACTTACCATTTTTTTTCCCATGAGGAAGGACCCAGGCAGACACCCTTCCCACCCACAACCCCATTCAAGGGTACTTCACATGGGGACTAGCAAACAGATACATAGCACCTTCTCCTCCAGCATCCATTTCTCCTGCTGTGTCTCAGCCAGCCTCTGAAACAGCTCAGCCACTTCCTCGTCTGACAGCTCTGCTGGCCGAGGGGGCTGGGCCTGAGGACTGCTGGATAAAGACTACAAGAAAGAGAGAGAAAATCTAGCCATTCTCAGCAGAACACATCCACTCTGAGTTAGGAGCTGGAGGCAAGCGGATGAGTATAGGCTCTGAGGCTGGAGCTACCAGCCACATTTGGCACTCTGAGATACTTCACATTTTCTTTGGTGTAAACAGAGCCAAACAATGTAACCACCACAACAGAAAAGTTACTGAGAGGATTAAGGGAAATCCAGTAGCAAATGACATCTAATTCCCAGATGACAGGAAATGGTGTACTCTGAAAGTGAATTCTAGCTTTTACAAAGAAAAGATACTTTAAAAGCTCACTAGAAATATTAGACAAAATATTAGATGAGGTGAGAAAGGGAGAGCAATCAACTGAATAAAACTAGGTTACTTGTCATCTCAATTGTTTTTTTTTAATGTACATATTTATTTTTACTGCTTTTATCTATCTACTTATGTGTGTATCAGTGTGAATGTATGCCACATGTGTGCCAGTGACCAAGGAAGTCAGAAGCAAGGGTGGGATCCATGGAACTGGGGTTACAAGCAGTTCTGAACTGCCTGATGTGGGTGCTGGGAATTGAAATTGAGTCCTTTAAAAGAACAATCAGTGCTCTTAACTGCTGAGCCACCTTTCTAGGCTCCTAGTTTTGTTTTGTTTAAGATTTATTTATTTATTATGTGTACAGTGTTCTGCCTGCATGTACGCCTGCATGCCAGAAGAGGGCACCAGATCTCAGTATAGATGCCTGTGAGGCACAATGTGGTGGTTGTGAATTGAACTCAAGACCTCTGGGAGAGCAACCTGTGCTCTTAACCTTTGAGCCATCTCTTCAGCCCCCAGGTTTTTTATAATTGAAAAAAAAATGGTTTAAGCCAGGTGGTGGTGGCGCACACCTTTAAACCTAGCACTCAGGAGGCAGAGGCAGATGGATCTCTGTGAATTCGAGGCTAGCCTGGTCTAGAGCTTGAGTTCCAGGACAGCCAAAGCTAAACAGGGAAACCCCATTTGAGGCCAGCCTGGTCCACAAAGTGAGTCCAGGATAGCAAAGACTATACAGAGAAAACTTGTCTCAAAAAACAAATCAAGGGGTATGGAGAGATGGCTCAGAGGTTAAGTACACTGGCTGCTCTTCCAAAGGTTCTGAGTTCAATTCCCAGCACCCACATGGTGGCTCACAACCATCTATGGTGAGATCTGGTGCCCTCTTCTGGTGTGCAAGTGTACATACAGACAGAACATTGTATACATAATTAAATAAATCTTTTTTAAAAAAGAAAACAAAATTTAAAAAATACAAATAAAAAGTGGTTGGCAAGGAACATGGTCTGACAGATGGCAATAATAATAATGATAAGCATAAGTTGTTGAAAAGAACTAGCCACAGTGGCTCATGCTTAATCTCGGCATTTTGGAGACGGATTCAAAATGCTTATGAATTCAAGACCAGCCTGTGCTACATATCAAGAATCCAATATTAAAAAAGGGGGGGAGGGGAGGACATAATAAATAGGGGCTGGAGAGATGGCTCAGGAGTTAAGAGCACTGGCTTATTCTTCCAGAGGACTGGGGCTCAATTTCCAGCAGCTACATGACAGCCCACAGCTAGGTGTTGTAACTTCAGTTGCAGGGCAATCTTCCACCCTCTTCTGGCCACACAAGGTACTGCGTGCATGTGGTGTAAAACACACCCATTCTCATAAAATAAGAAGATAAAAATAAAAACTTATTTAAGACAAAGCATGGTGGTACATGTGTTTAATCCCAGAACTTTGGAGGCAAACCAGGCAGATCCCGGAAGGTTAAGGCCAGCTTGGTCTACATAGTAAGTTCCAGGACAGTCAGGGCTATGTAGAGAGACCCTGTCTCAAAAAATGTATTAAGAAAAGCAGCAAATGCCCAGACATGGTGGCACACACCTTTAATCCCATCACTCAAGAGGCAGACAAGGCATAGCTCTTCCATGAGATTAAGGCCTATATGGTCTACGTAGGATGTTACAGGTCAACCAGGGCTACATAGCAAGATAGTGTCTACAGAAAAAAATAGTGAGTTGGAAAAACGTACCTCCTACATGAGTAGTGCACTTCCTACAATGCTTGTACTTTATAGCACTAGGAATGGTGGGATTAACCTACAGATGATGAAATAGAGGGGCAGAGAGAATGACAGGCCTGTCTCCCATGTATTAGTATTAATTTGAGTTTGGGGCATTGACAAAATGCTTTTGTCAGGGGCTGAGGCTGCATCTTAGTAGAACAGCAAATGTTGACATATGTTTGCATGTACGTGTAAGTATAAGTTACCATGTTAAATCTTCAGCCTGAGAGACACAGGGCCAGACAAAGAGACACATACATACAGAGAGAGGAAAAAAAAAACATATAACTCTAACATATAAAGAGGCAGAGAAGAAATGCTTGTCCAAAGGTCAGTGTAGACAATTTCAAGTGAGTAGAAAATGGGGAAACTCCAGACTTATTTATTAGTAGGTGAAACTTGTCCCTTACCCTAGCTGGCATGGCTGAACTCTCTTTCTCCTTCAAAATCTCCCGGTAGCTGAAGGAAGAGACGCTACTGCTGTCCCCTGTCTGGGTCCTGCTTGGTGAGTTCATCTCAGAGAGAACCAGCTCTTCAAGGCCTGAGTGTGAAGGAAAAAGAAACGTGAGTTTGGATCCCTTGGAATCTTAGGACAGCAATCAGCAGGAAGAGGGAGAAACATATTTTCCAGAGAGAAAAAGAGAAAAAGAAAAAGACAAAATGCAGGCAAGAAAACTCCAAGGACTGTACCAGACAGAAACAAGGACCTGTCACTGTTGGTAAACATATCCAGTGAAAGAAAGGGAAGTGAGTAGACACAAGATTCCAGTGGCATAAGTACTCAAAGTTAGATGCAGAAGAAAGGCAGAAGAGTGAGAGTATGTGGCAGCACACACACATGCAGGGAAAAGCCCAGAGCCAGGAAGCCAGCATGTGATGGGGACCAACAGAAACCACAGAGAAAGACAAAACGAAGATGGAGACAGACTTGTAGCCATTTGCCTAGACCTCAGGCCCATCTAATGGATAAAAAAACATGGACAATATAAAAGTCTAGGACAGGTGGTGGTAGTGCACACTTTTAATCCCAATACTCAGGAAGCAGAGGCAGGCGATATCTGAGTTCAAGGACAACCTGGTTTATGGAGTGAGCTCCAGGACAGTCAGGGATACATAGTGAAACCCTGTCTTGAAAAAAAAACAAGCAAACAGCTGGGTGGCACACACCTGTAATCCCAGCACTCAGGAAGGCAGACGCAGGTGGATCTCTGTGAGTTCAAGGCCAGCCTGGTCTACAAAGTGAGTCCATGACACCAGGGCTACACAGAGAAACCCTGTCTAGTAAAACAAAAAATAAAAACAAAAAAACCCAAGCAAACAAACAAAATTCTAATCTATCCCCCACTTCTTAAATTAATCTAAAACAAAACACTTCTATTAAAATGAAAGGTTACTCCAGGAGGCTGAATGGGATATTGGTTTGGTGAGAAATACGTGTTTTGCCATGTCACTTGAACACTTGCTGAGCATGGTGAAGCATGCCTACAGGTAGACTATTTGAGCTCAGGAGTTCAGGGCCAGCCTGGGCAACACAGAAAAACTCTGTCTCCCAAACAAAGACAGAAAACACTGGTACTGAGTTGGTGACACTGCCCTTACAGCCACTCCCATACTCCAAAGGGATCTCTGGAAGGGTGCAATGCCTGAGTGGGGTTCCGCCAGCAATTCCAATGACAGTCAGTTTTCTCTAAGTCTGTCTGTGATTTAAGAGAAGCACTAGAGCCATTACTGAGTTATTTGAATGTATTTACAGCTACTCCCAACCAAGAAAAGGTAGAAACACTTCCCTGTTTGTGTGGGCGTGTTTTCTGCTTTCACTAGAAGAAGTACCTTGGGTTGTGTTAGCTGTATATTGAAAATAGTGCAAGCCAAATGTAGTGGCTTATGTCTGTAACCAAATTCCTGGGAAGGTAAGGCACAGTACCATGAGTTTGAAATCAGCACGGGCTACAAAGTGATGCTTTTTTAAAAAAATAAAAAAAAAAAACAAAACGACAAGATAACAGTGATGACAATAATGAAGAGTATAATATGAGTGTAGTGCTGTTCCTATAGAAATCTGTCTCCCTTGATGCATTGTGAGTTCCTGGAGGGAAATGACTTGGGGCTTGGAGTAGGGCTTGTATCACAGATCCTAGACAGGAGGATTTCTAGAATACAATAACGGAAACAGTAGAGAAAGCAGAGAAATAAAGGCAGATACAGAGCAAAGAACACAGGCAGAGAAAGAAACAGAGAAGGCAGGGAGAAGCTAGACAGACAGACACACACACACAGCAGACAGTGCAGAGAGAAAAAAGACAAAACTCAGTCAAGACAAAGGGCTGGAACAGGGTTCAGGGAGGTCTGGGAGGCAGCCCTAAGGTGCAGCTTCCAACTGTCCTGCCCTTTTACCTGAGCGGCTCTTGCTATTGGTGAGGATGTCCTGCAGCCGCTCCTGAAGTTTGTCAGCCCGTTTCCTTTCTAGGTGCAGCTGCCGCTTAAGGTCTTTGAGCTAAAGGTGAGGGAAGGGATTGAGAGCTGTAGCCCAGGGTACCAGTACAAGAGGGGAGAGGAGGTCACAGGCCCCACTAGCTTACCACAGCACTGCCCTTCTTTTCCAGAATCCGCTGCCCGTCCACTGTGTCCTTTACCTCCTGTGGTTAGAGAAGGCACAGCTGCCTGCAGTACATTCCCCCCCACCCCCACCCCATCCCATTCTGCAAGCTTAGGACATGGCTTTGCCTGGGACCACAGAGATACCACAGACCTGCTTCAGGCTGCTGATGGTCTTCAAATAGCCATCTCGCTCCTCCTGGGCCTGCTGGAGCTGATCCCGCACACTCTGAAGCTCTTCCTCCTTGCCCTGCAGAGCAAACAACAACTCAGGCCACTGCATGAGAAGTCCCTGTTCTCCTACAGGAGTAGTCGGTACCCAGAGACAAGAATATCACTGTTCGAGAAGCACCTTCAGTTCAGCAGCGTGCTCCTCCCGGCACTGCTTGAGGGTTTCCTCTTGCTCCTGCTGCTGCTGCAGCAAGGATTCCTATAAGAGTCCCAGGAGACAATGTGTCCAGTTACGGGCATGTCAATTTCAGCAGAGTTTTCAGGGGTATGACGAAAATACCTTTTTACTCTCGGTATAACCTGAACTGGCCTTGAACTCCCAATCCTGCCTCTGCCTTAAATGCTGGGATTTACAGATAACTCACTGCCATTCCAGGCAGAGAATATCTTGTAGGAAATAGCACACGTGCCTTTAGGCAGAAATTTGAAGTCAAAGCCTACATCATTCACATAGTAGATCAAGTGATTTGCATTTATACTTTATTTAATAAAACAACGCTGCATACCAAGTGGTTGCACATATATTAAGTCATTTTCTATAATCTTCCTAAACTACCTTGGACAGTAAGGCATTATTTTCATCATTAATTTTTGTTGTTATTTTTTGAGACAGGGTTCCTCTGTTTCTCTGTGTAACAACCCTGGTTGTCCTACAACTCACTCTGTAGACCAGGATGGGCTCAAACTAAGAAAGATCAGCCTGCTTCTATCTCCTGAGTGCATGGAGGCATGTGCCACCATGTCTGGGTCATCATTAATATTTTTGCTGCTGGGAATTGAAGCTGAGTCCTCATTCATGCTAACTATGTGGTCTACCAAATGAGCTATACTCTCTGTCCCTCCTATCCCCTTTGTGCCAGAGATGAAATACATTGCATAAGATCATACCTCTAGGAAGTGCCCCAGTCAGCATTCAAAGTTAAGGAACCACCTGGCTCCACTGTGTGCTTTTTCTCTGTTACAGGACGTTGCCTCTTGTTATTGTCATGGATTACCAAAAAGTGCATTACAACTTTTTCACAGAGGAACAATCCAGGAGGAAGAAAAGCCTCTTCAAACCTACACAGAGGCAGAGCATGGGTGCCCCTATGCTCTGTACCTTTACTAGGCACCACCAACTTACCTCGGTCTCCTTCAAGCGCCGTTCAAACCAGCCCTTAGCTCCATCCATGGAGTGTACCTTAGCCTGAAGTTCTTCCACTGTGTGCTGAAGATTTTCCAATTCCCGTGTTCGGGCCTGGAGGCAGAACACAGTCAGGAACTGGCCAGCAGAGGACTGGGCACACCTTGCATGTCACCTGCAACGCCATGGTTCTCAGCTAGTAGATGCAAAGGGGTATTGTTACCCCACCCACCTTCTCCTCCCGAATCTGTCCCCGGAGCTCCTCCTCCTGCCGTTTCTTGTCCTCATGCAGTTCTCGAAGCTCACGCTCATAACGGGCTCGCACGCCTAGCATCTCCTTCTCGTGCCGTAATCGGACAGCTCCCAGTTCTTCCTTATGCTGGGACTTCTCCTGCAATGTCTCCATTGCTAGCTCATCCAGCATGACCTTCCTTTTCTCAGCACTCTGGGGACCAAAGGAGTAGGCCAAGAGAGTGGCAATTAACTTCATCTCCCAACACCACAAAATGACCACTATTCTGCTCCATGTCTACTAGCCAGACTCCACCAATTCCCTGGCCCTTCAAACTGGCTGAGTCATTCATCAATCCTTGAGGAAATGATTATTTTCTTTCTCTTTTCATTCCCAAGATTTGGCTATGATATGGCCATAATAGTTCCTACCCACATGGACTGTGCTATCTTTTTACCTCTTCCCATGGTGCCCCACCTTCTGAGCTTCCTGGAGATCGTGGGTCAACTGTTCCTTCTCCTGCCCTATTTCTTGAAGTTGTTCCAGCAGCCGGTTATTGGCCCTTAGTGATTCCTAATTCAAGAAAAAAGGGGAAGTTTGAGAAAAGTCCCTAGTAGGTACCAATAACCTAGAGCACTTCTTTTTTTTCTTTCTTGAGACAGAGTTTCTCTTTGTTAACAGCCCTCACTGTCCCAAAACTCACTCTGTAGAGCAGGCTTGTCTCAAACTCACAGATATCCGACTGTCTTTGCCCCCTGTGTGCTGGGATCAAAGGTGTGCACGAGCACTGCCCAGCAACCTAGAACACTTCTGGCAGACCTTCCTCTAGTAACGGGAAAAATGACAGACACCGCTGCTTGCTTCCCAACAGTCAGTCTACCCTACTGCCTTAGCAGCAGAATTTTCAGTTAGGAATATGACAGTCTGAAGTAGTTCTCTCTACTCTTACAGACAAATAGGGCCATGTGATTAATTTCTTGATTCTTTGTAGTCTTTTCTTTTTTTGAGACAGAGTCTCACTATGTATCCCTGGCTTGCCTGGAACTCTCTATGTAGATGAGGCTGGCCTGGACCTCATCTGCCTCTGCCTCTAGAGTCCTAGGATTAAAGACATACTCAGCCATGCCAGGCTACATTCTTCTTTTTTTTTTTTTTTTTTTTGGCGGGGGTGGGGGGTGAAGAATGAAAAACAAGATCTTCTGTCAAAAGTCTTTTTCTTAACTTAGGATCTCATCTCAAACTTGCTATGTAGTTAGTCAGCAATGAACCTGGCCTCCTAATCCTGCCTCTACAGCTGAAATGCTAGGATTACAGGTAGTAGATATTATGCCTGGGGTTGTTTTCTTTTTCTTTCTTCTTTTCTCAGGTTTTCTCTGTATGGCTCTGACTCTCTTACAACTCAACTCTGCAGAACAGGCTGGCCTCAAACTTAAGAGAACTGCCTGTCCCTGCTTCTCAAATGCTGGGATTAAAGGCATGCACCACCACCACCTGGCCTTTGTCTTCCACTACTTCTTCTTCATTAACAAGCTCTGACAAGTTTTATTAAAGAAAAAAATGTCCTGGTTTACTTTTCTTCTCCTCCTCCTCCTCCTCCTCCTCCTCCTCCTCCTCCTCCTCCTCCTCCTCCTCCTCCTCCTCCTCCTTCTTCTTCTTCTTTTGTTTTGTTTTTTTGGTTTTGACACAGGGTTTCTCCCAGGCTGGCTTTGAACTCACAGAGATCCACCTGTCTCTGCCACCCTGAGTGCTAGAATTACAGGCATGCACCATGCGTGGTTTCCTGGTTTACTTTTCACCAGTCTGTTCTGGCATGCTTCTAATATCAGAATTACCTGGGTCAATGAAGCCAGTGCACATACTCTGTAATATTTTCCACATGCTGTGCCACTTTAGTGACAGAAAACAGTTTTGGATTAATGGTTCTATTTCAGATTGCCTCCAAACTGGGTACATTGGCAAGAATAGCAATTTTGTTTTTCCCCATTTGCTCATCTTCAGAGTTTGCTTGAATCCAAGCACATGCACTAGAGACTAGAGTTGATTGCTTCCAGAGACTTTTGCCTCATCTTTGCAGCCACCATCGTTCTGCCTAAAGGGCAGAACAGCCCTTCACCAAGAGCCGCTGCCAAAATGGTTGAGATAGAGAAAGCTTGCTTAGTTTTTCTTAGTTTGTTTCAGACAGGATTTCTCTGTATCGTCTTGGCTTTCCTGGACCAATCTTGGCTGTCTCAAACAAAATAAACAAGCATAAAAGAATCCACCGTCAGTGCTATCATTCGTCTCTGAGCAACCTACTTGTTTTCACTCTATAGCCTTAAACTCACAGACATCTCCCTGCCTCAGACTACGAAGTGCCACCATGAGAGAAAATAAAATGCGTATGTGTCGCCTTTATGAAGCATTTGTGTGCATGGGTACGTGCACATATGCAAAGACCAAAGGGGGACACTGAGTATCTTCCTCTCTTTTTAAATTTAAATTTAAATTTCCTTTCAAAAAAAATTTTTTTAAATGTTACCATTGACACATGATTCTGCCTTCCCATGTGCCTGCACACCAGAGCTAGATCTCATTATGGATGGTGATGAGGTTCTCAAAACCAATTTCCATGTGGTTGCTAGGAAGTGAACTCAGGACCTTTGGAAGGACAGCTAGTGTTCTTAACCTCTGAGTCATTTCTCCAGACCATCTTCCTCTCTCTTTTGACCTTATTTCCTTGAGTCAAGGTCTCTTACTAAATCATAGTTTTTGGTTAATCTGGCTAGCCATCAAGCCCCAGCAATCCTTCTGACAGCAGCACCCCATCTCCCAGTGCTGGAATTATGGGCACACTTTTTACACGGTACTGGGATCTGAACTCAGAGCTTCATGCTTGCTCTTAGTACTAAGTATTCTTGCCCACTGAACCATCTCTCCAGATGTCTGTGCCCTTCATGCAGTCTCCTCATGTAGCTCAGGCTAGCCTCAATCTTGCTATGTAGCTAGAACGACATTGAACTCCTCATCCCCCTTTCTTTACTTCCTAAAAGCTGAGATCACAGGTGTACATCACAGAGGCTGGTTAATGCAGTGCTGTGGACTGACCCCAGTGCATGCTATACAAGTACGCTATTAACTGAGCTAATCACCAGCCCTAAACATTTTTGATTTTGTTTTTTTGAGACAGGGTCTCACTATGTAGTTCTTACTGTCCTGGAACTCACTTTGTAGGCCAGGCTGGCCTTGAACTCAAGAGATTTGCCTGTCGGTACAAACAGTTTTGAGTTGCCATATGGGTGCTAGAATTGAACCCAGGTCCTTTGGAAGAACAGTCAGTGTTCTTAACCACTGAGCCATCTCTCCAGGCCCCCAATTTTCTTTCTTAATCTAGTTTTATTCTATTTTCTCCTGGCTAAGCATCCTTCGTCCTAAAAACCAAAGTCTGAAACTTTTTTGGTTTTTGTCAGACAAGATCTTACTGTGTAGCCTTGGATGGCCTACTAGTCACTATGCAACCAAGACTGGACTAAAGCATATGGGAATCCTCCTGCCTCAGCTACCGGAGTGCTAGGATTAAAGGCAAACACCAATATATCTGGCTTAAAATTTGAAATGCTTGAGTATGCACATAATGCCACATATGGGAATTCCATACCTGACCACCAAAGATGGGTCACTCTTGTAATGCATAAGTGCCAGGTATGGTGGCACACCTTTAAGCTTGGCCAGCTGGACTACGTAGCAAATATCAAGACAAGGGTTTCATAAAGAGCTCTACTTTGTCTCAAAAAAATGCAGAAAATATAGGTAGTAGGATATTAAGAAGCCGGCCAGGATTCCAGGTCTCCCTGACTCCAAAGTCTTCTTGCCATTCCTCAAGGGCAATTCACTGCATTCATACTAAGAAACTACAAGACAAGTCAGAAGAAGCTTCACCTGGAGCTGAGAGTTGAGGTCATCTTTCTGTCCCATAAGATCTTCATATTCATCCTGCCGATGGTGTAGTTCAGCTGTTAATTCAGTGGTCTGTTCCCGAAGCATATTCAGTTCTTGTGTCCTTGCTGTCTGGATCTGGACAAAGTGGTAATGGTGGGCAATGGAATACAGGGAGCCCAAAAGCCTAGGAAGCCTGAACCTCCCAGTTCCGGGAAGATAGGAAGAGAAGTATGAATAAAGATAGAAAAAGAAAATTCAAAACAGAATATCAGGGATAAAATAAAATATTATGCAGTGATAAAAGAACTCATGAAACATATGGGTAAAGCTCACAGACATAGAGGTACCAGAAAGCAGGCAAGGGCAGAAGAGCTTTGACTCCATTTATATGGATTAAAGAACAAGCAAAAGGAGCTGGAGAGATGGCTCAGAGCTCAAGAGCATTGGTTGTTTTTCCAGAGGTCTTAAGTTCAATTCCCAGTAACTACATGGTGGCTCATAACCATCTAAAATGAGATCTGGTGCCCTCTTCTGGCGTACAGGCACACATGCAGCAGAACACTGTATACATAATAATCTTAAAAATAAAAAAAAAGGAACAAGCAACATGAATCTATGTTGCTAAAGGTCAGAATACTGGTTACTTCCAAGGATATGCTGACTGGAATGGTAAAAGGATCTTCTAACATACTGAAAAATGCTCTGTATCTTATTCTGGAAGGTGGCTATATGGAGTTATAAAGGAACATGGATACAGATAGTCACATTCGATTCACCAAGTGCACACTTAAGATTATTACATTTCATGCACTTTATCACAGAGAAACTAGAATGCCAGAAAAGCAGGAATGGCTGAAGAAGAAGGCTGCAAGTCAACAGAAAGGAGAAACAAAAACAGGAGACCACAGAACAGTAATCAGTCCAGACCACCCTGGTCAGATGTAGGCCAAAAGCAGAGAGAGAGAAGAGAAACGGAAACAGACAGATGAGCAAGGGCTTTCAGGTGTCCTGTACCTGCTCCAAAGCAGCCAAGCTAGTCCTCAAGGCATTGTTCTCAGCCAATAGCCCTTCCATTTGTTCCTGCGCATCTGCACTCTGGACGGACACCTGACCCCACCCCAACAACAGATGAGAGCAGGTCCAGAACATAGGGGCAGAACCTACCCGTAGCCAAGAAAGAAAGGACAAAGACACACAGACCAGGACTAGGAAAAGCAAGACCCCTTAGGCCATGTTTGCCTGTTAAATACCAACTCAGCCTGTCGTCACCCTCAGCCCCAGCTCCCAAACCCACCAAGTACAACATACCCGATTTTGTAGGGCCCGCAAAGCTGCTGCATGCTCCAGGCGTTCTCCCTGCTGTTGATCTCTTAGCTCCACCAAGCTCTGTGGGAACAGGGAAGTCAGATAACCCCATGCCAGAACTCATCCTTCCCTGGGTAGACACGAATATACAACCTCCCTCTGATCACCCAGAAGCATGTTTCCAGCATCTGTAAGTCTTAGATTAGCTGTCAGGGCTTTCAGGTTCATCAAGACTCCAAGAAATTCCACACAGGGCTTTCAAACACTTTCACTCCCGTTTTGTCCCAGCTTTTGAGTAAAATTTCAGACATAGGTAAGTGCCTGAACCTAACTTCTGAGGTGCTCCTACTCACTCAGATTCAAGCCTAGGAGCCCCAGGATTTTCAGTCCCCAGGGACTATAACTTTACCCATCTCCAGACCCTAACTACTAGGAGTTGTTGACATATTTAATCCCCCCCCATGTCCCAAGATCAGAAGCCTCAGTTCACACAAGCTCCTAGCCCCAGACACGAGAGATCTCAAATTCCTAGTGTCCAGCTCTTGAAGAAACCTCAGACTGCCACTCTGGGAATCTTTAGACCTAGATCACCAAAAACTCCTGAGGCTTTTATCCAGAATCTCTCCCGGACCTCACATTGCAGTTTTCCAGGGTCACTGCTCCCACAAGCTAGCATATTCTCTATTGTGAGAAACAGCAGACTAGCTTCCTCTCAGGGGAAACCCAGGGGCTTTGAAGTCATCCAGCCCTGATGCACAGGAACTGCATACTCATGTAGTTTTTGTTCCAGCTTGTCACTACAACCAAAGACCTCAGGAAAACTCATCTCACGTGAACTCACTTCTTCAACATCACAGAACCAAAACAACTTTATAGACCTTGAAGGTCTCAGTTGTACTCTGCCTCCAGCCCCAACTGCCCCATACTTGAAAGCCCAATATCTATCAACCCCTAGGTCCTTGACCCCTAGGAGACTCAAATGTACCAATAACACAGTCTTTTAACTTATTATTATTGAAATAAGGTCTCATTATGTATCTCCAGCTGGCCTCAAACTTACAGAGATTCATCTGCCTCTGCCTCCTAAGTGTTGGGACTAAAGCTGTATGCTACTATACCCAGCTGATATGACAGCTTTTAAAGGTCTCAGCATCACACAGTTTCTCTCCTCCCCGACCCCTCAACAGTTTCTCCGTGCAACATCCCTTGCTGTCTAGGAACTTGCTCTATAGACCAGGCTGGTCTTGAACTCACAGATATCTGCCTTCCTCTGCTTCCTGAGTGCTGGGATTAAGGGCATGCGCCACGACTGCACCACCACCACCTGGCTGCATCACCCAGTTTCTAACAGGAGAGTCCCACAGCTCAGATTCACCCTGACTCCTGGTCCCAGACCCCAGTGAGATTTCTGATTCATACAAACTTGTGGTATACAACCAGAGCCATTAGACTCCCACCAAGGAGTCTCTGATTCATGTAAATTCCTATCCCAATTTTTAGGGCTCTTGGGTTTCTGAGTTCCCATTTTTCTAGCTCCTAGAAAGTATACGTATACCTGTCAGGTTGCTATATTTCCAAATCTCAAACATCCCAACCAGTCTCTAAAGACCTTATACCTCCCCAGACTGTCAGTCCTGGTTCTCCACTCCAGGGATCTTGGGACCCAGCCCACATCACCTGATTGGCAGCCTCAAGTTCTTGCTGCAGCTTTTGGGTGAGAGCCAAGTGTGCTTTCAGATCAGCTTCTTTTTGCTGTTGTATTTCTTCTATTTTGTTTCTAGGGTGACACGGATAGAGTAATTAGGCATGGCTAAAAGCCCACTCTCCCATCTCTGCCCCTGTGGTCTTTGGTTAATTTTGCTGGGCATGGTCCCTGTTTTTCCACTACTGAAAACCCCAATAGACACCTGGTTTCATTAAACAGTGTTTCCTTCTCTGTCTGCAGATGGCAAAAACTAGGCACAGAAAGACAGACATAGATACATCATTTCCACAAGCCAATCCCCCTCTCTCTAGGTCCCCAAAACCCCTGAAAAAGAAATGTATACCTTTCCTGTTTCTTTTTCAATTTCTCAGAGAGCTGAGGGAGAAAAGGGAAGGAGTACAGACAAATAACAACAATGAGAATATTGACAAAACAAAATAAACAATAACAACATTTATAGATACTTCATACTGAGTCCTTCCTACAAGTCAGGTTTTACTTATGATTTTTTGTAGAATTCTCAGTACATTCTTGAGAAGTGAGAACTACTGATTTTATGAGTGTGTAAACTGAGTCTCAAAAGGGTTAAGCAATTTGATGGCTCAGTTGTCAGCAGCAGCAACATCATCTCCATCTAGCTTTCTTGGACTCCCAAAGGCCATTATTTATGCTCCCAAAGCAGTGCCAATGGCCACAGTACAGAATGGCTAGGCTGGGAGGCCTGAAAAGTAGGATCCTGATTGGTTGTCTGAACACTGGGTCCCCATGTTCTACAGGCATTCTTATATGGATGAATTGGCAAAGCTTCAAGGAAACAGAAGGGATGAGGCCTGCCATGCACAAGGTAGAATGGGACCACATTGCTTTCCACAATGAAAACAACTCTGAGATTTGGGAGCCTCTATTTCACACATGATGAAATTGAAGCTCTGAGGAGTCTCCTCTGCTGTCAGGAGAAAGCCAGGTGGCAATAAACCCCACCTTAGCAAGTTCATCCTGGAGTCTGGAGGTTTCAGCTTGCTTTGAGCTCTGTGGGTGGGTGGGGGTGGGGAGGAAGAGATGGAGTTGTTATCAGTAAGGATGGAGGAAGGCCTCTAATTTTGCCTGTTCCACCTCCCTTTAGCCCATGAGATAGTGATGTCACAGACATCTCCATGGGCCCATAAGTAGGAGTAGAGTGACTGCTGTCTTCCAGCATTCTAGTTCCAAGAGACCCAGATTTACCTCTAAGCCTTGCAGCTGCTCCCAGAGCAACTTCTTTTCTTCTTTCTCAATTTCTAATTTCAGCTCCACTTCTGCCAATGGCATGGGGGCCAGGGCATCAGGGAGCACATCTCCTGGGGGATCCCCTTGGCCCTCACTGATAGCAGAGAGCCTCATAGCTTCTTTCCTGTAGCGTTCTTGCAGTGCTGTTGAGTAGAACAAGAATGTATGATAAATGACATCATCTCAGAAGTCCCCTGTCATGTCTCAAATACAGGGAGAATTATCAAAACTTCAGCCTTTCAGGTTGCATAGGGCCCTACCCCAAATGAAGCCTCATTCAGGCCTGTCATAAAAAATGGTTAAGCCCCAACAAACTCACAAATCCTATCTACCATGTCCAATACCATGTTTACACACATAAACTAATTGCTACTCATATTGTACCTGGTTTCAGTCCTGACCAAGGTACTAGCACCTACTACCACATAAGTCCCAGCTACTCACCAAAGCCTTTGTGCCAGGGCCTTTTCACACTCTACCAAGCTGTCTTTCTGCTTTCATCCCAGACCCTATTTACAATCTGAGCTCAGAATCTTTCTAATGTTCTAGTTCTGCTTAGTCAAGGTCTCTTTTTCAACACTCATTCTGCTGTTCTCTATCATTTGCTATGCACAAGACACTGAACTAATGCAGAATGGAACCTGCTCCATCTTCTTGGCATAGATATTCTGGTGTACTGCATGGATAAGAAAGTTTAGACTCAGAGAGGTAAAATGCCTTCCAAAATCCAGCCACCACACTCGGCAAAATCCAAAATCACACACTAGTTCAGGCAAGGCCAAGTCTCACTTTGAAATTTATTCTCTCTCCCATAAGAGGTCTATCCCCATCCCTGCTTTGCTCAAGACCCGAGGTCTCTATATCCCAGGAAGGCTTCTATGCACCTGCCATGTTCTTCTGCAAGGCTGTGTTCTCTGCCTGCAGCTGTAGCAGCTCTCCATCCACACGTGGTCCAGCTTGAATAGCCCCCTCTCCAGTAGCCCCTTTCTTCAGTTGCTGGTTCTCCAGCTCCAGCTGTTCCAGCTGGCTGCAGAGCTGAGCAGGGGGAGAGAGATGAAAGAGAAACAGTCAATGAGAACAATACCCACCAAAACACAAATAGCAGTTGGCCACTCATTAAATTCATTAAATTCCCAGAAGAATCCTATAATGTAGTTGCTCTTACACTTTTGGATAAAGACACTGAGACACAGAGATACTAAACAATTTCTAATTAACACATCTGTTAAGTAGCAAAGTCAAAAATGGTGAGATGACTCCCAACCTCTGAGATGCTAGGGCCTCAGGCAGCTTTGGAAGCTGTTAGCACCATGGACAGCCCCCACGGAGACAAAAACACACTGGTCTCCAGCTGTGGAAAAATTAGATCCCTGAATCCAAGGACAGCACCTCTTGATCCAGGCATCAGAGACAGCTTGCAAGACATTTCAAAATAAACACAGCTTACAGTTCTCAGACTTCCAGTCTTTAGTTTTGAAGAGGCACACCATGAAAACAAAATTCAGCAGGCCCCACTGTTCATTTACCTCCTGGTTAAAACAACAGTTTTGCAAGACAGTCACCTGAGTTCACTTTCAGATCAGACTACTGAGGCCCACAAAAAAAATTTTTTTATTGCCTAGGATGTAGCATCATTTCTTTCAATCATACTAGAAGGCATTAATTAAAGAAATGATGTGATAAGATCTAGAGGTCAGAATAATTTTTGTGGAATAGTGGAGTGGCCAACTGAGAAAACTAGAAATAAGGAAACCTGAAGGCTGTAGAAGTAGAGCAGAGAGGCAGTAATACTGAGGCAGGTAACAAATATAGAATACAAACATGTTTCATACTAAGCAAATACTTCTTCCACTAAGCTAACATTCCATGTTCCTAGACATAAAACTCCTCTGTCTCCTTTACCTTCTTTTACTTTTCCCATTCCACTGGAATAATGTATCTTTTTTGAGTATGAAAAGGGATAGAGTTATGGCACAGTGGCTAGCACACCTGCTTAGCATGCATGATTCTCGGACTGGCTCTTCATCAGCACAAACAAATCAAGATATAGTTTAGAGGGGGAAATGAACTAAGATAATCACCATTCCCATTTGTAAACATTTGGGAATCAAGAAACAGGAGGCTAAGTGACATAGCTAGTAAAATGTACAGCTAAGATCTAGGCCTTCTGGTTCCAGAATCCCTCCTCAGAATTACTGACTGTTAAACGACATCTCCTGGCACTGTAACTGCTTAAAGATTGTTTTCTGTTGCATTTTGTTTTTGAGTTTTTGACTTTTTAAATATTTTTCTTTATTCTTCGATATGTCACATAGACCAGTCTGGCCTGGAACTCACTATGTAGCCAAGGATGACCTTAAACTTCTGATTCTTTTGCCTCTACTACCCAAGTGCTAAGATAACAGGTATATGCCACCACCACAGTTTGTGCAGTGCTGGGGATCAAACACAGGATCTCATTCATATGACTAAGCCACTCTACCAATTAAGTGATATCCCAAGTCCTTGGGTGGGTTTTTTGTTATTTTTTAATAATTTCTTATTTATACATGTATTATGATCACATTCCTCTTGATTTACCTTTTTAAAGCAGTATGTCCCCATCAAGCAGAGCCTTGAAAATAACATTCTTTTTTTCTACAGAATATTTTTTTCCTTAAAACATGCTGAAAACTCACAAACTGATCAACCATGGATACAGAAGACTAGTAGGAGAATAAAACACAGGATTTCCAATTGCCCAGTAGGGTTGGAAAAAGCCAGGAGATTAAAATCAGTAAGGAGATAGAGTTAGCCAATCCAGGATGAATTACCTGGAAGAAGTGGGACCCCAGACTCATGTCAAATGAAGGAAAGAAAAAGAAAACATAAGCAATTCAAACACTCTTTCCACTCATATTAAGCAATAAGAACTTTACATAAAGCCTGAGAATACACTGGGGCTCCATAGCACCAGCCCAAAATTATACAAATGGATGCTTAAACTAAATAAAAGGAGTGACTTGGGAACCAAATGAACTTAGAGCTCAAAGGATCTGATTCCATCAAAGTGTTTGGCCCCACCTGTGAAATTACTGCCCCCAGCAACAGACTAAGGCCTGTTTCAGCACCATGGACAGTGTCCAGCGCCAGACCCTGTCCACCCTCTACTTCTGAGTTTTCAGCCTGCTCTTGTCCATGCAAACAAAGGCGCACCATTCCCATTTCCCCCCCTCAGCTATCCCGGGCACCAGCACCTTGCTGAACTCAGCCATAAGTGTACTGTTCTGCAAACGGAAGTCCTCCTCTTGGCTGTGCAGCTTTGCCTGTAGCATCTCATTTTCACTCAGCAGTACCTCCATTTCCTGCAGTGACAGACATGGGCCAGGACTCCAACAGGGGTAGAAAGGATGGGGACGTAGATAAAGGAGAGAGAAGGAAAAATGGCATTGGGTAGGATGCATATAAGGTAAAAAGAATGAGGCAATATATAGGAAAAGATACATACAGGGAAGTAGATAGAGACAGAGAGCAAAAGAGACATGGGGATGTAGGGAGAAGAAATGGGAAGGGAGATAGAGAAGTAAGGGAATGAGGGAAAAGGGAAATAATAATAATAGGGAGATAAGAAGACATGGGATGAGAGGAAGATCAGGAAAAAGAAAAGGCAGGAAGACAGGAACAGAGAGCAACAGGGAAAGAATATAGCAGAAAGAAAAGAAGGGAGGAGGTTAGGAAAGGCAATGAGTAAGGGAGATAAGAGGAATGGGATAAAGAGAAACAAGAAGTCAGACAGAGAAAGAAAAACCAGAAAAGAGAAATGAAAGAGTCAGAAACCAATGGAAGAGAGACAAATGGAAAGAAACAAAAGGGAAACAGGAAGGCAGACACAGATTCATTGAGGATAAAGAAAAATAAAAAGAGATACAAAGAGTGCAAGATACACAGGAAAACAAAGACAGATATAGAAACACACAGAAGTGAGGAAGTTGCAGATACATGGGCATACATAGATAAAGGCCAGTACAATGCCACCAAATGGAAATATCCCCAGTATGACACTCTTGACACATATTCACCCACCAAAGGTCCCCTTACCTGAGCTTTCTTGCTCTTGCTTAGTGCCTAAAAGGAAGGGTGGAAGAGAGCTAAAGTGAACAGTAATGGAGCCCCCTGTGGGATATGGAGACTATTATGGCAGGTGGTGAGGGCAATGACAGGCTATGGGATGAAAATATGCTTAGACACAGAACTTTCATAATAATTGGAAGCCCACAATGATAATAGAAGAGATGAAGGAAGGATGGTTGGGAATGCTGCTGCCTTTCTTCTATGCTCTTGAGGGCTTCAGAGAGAGGGGGAAATTGTGTCATAGAATTTAACCCCTTTTATTCTGTATCTCCAAGGTATTAAACGGTGGCTTCATCACACCACCTGCTCAAACATATCAAAGTGTTTACTTCTCATGTAACATAGCAACTTCTACCCCTCTGCTTGGCAGCCAAGGATATTGCCAGGCTTTAAAAATCAACACTCTACCAAAAACTCCAGTTTCCTGACTGCCAGATTTTCTGAATTCTATTTTCATTCATCCAACAAGTACTTTTAAATTTTTATTTATTCATTACTATTGTGTGGGTATATGCACACTTGTGCACATGTCACAGCTTACACATGGAGATCAGAGGACAATTTCATGGTGTCAGTTCCCCTTCCAACTTTTTTTTTTAAATAAGTTGTTATTTTGTGGGTATGCATGCATGCAGTGCTCTTGTAAACCAGAAAGGCCATTATATTCCCCTGGAACTAGAATTATAGCCAGTCTGTGAGCTGCCATGTAGGTTCATTCCATGGGGATGGAACTCGGGTTGTGCTCTTAACAATGAGTTCCAGCCTCTCATCTAACAAGTATTTATTCGGCATGTACTATATGCAACTTTGTACTATACATGAGGCCAGAGCAATGAAGAAAGATAAAAATAAGGATCTAGACTATCTTAAAGAGCCACGATAGGCTATATTCTACCTTATCTTTAAAAGATCTGAAAGGTAGGTTTGGTCTCATGTCACCAACAGGACCAGGAAAGGTAGAAGCATAAGGAAGCAGTCTGAGTGGAAGACATGAAGCAGACTCAAGGCAGATTTACTGATAGACTTGACTAATTAAAAGTTAATGAATGAAGCTCTACATGGTATACGTGCCTATAGATCCAGCTATTCAAGAGATTGAGGAAGGAGGGCAATGTGAGGCCACCAATTTGGGACCAGCCTGGGAAACACAGCTAAGACAAAGTTAATGAATGAGGGCTGGAGATGCAGCACAGGGGTAGAGACAGCTTATAGCCAGGTGTGGTGGCAAACTCCTGTAATCCCAGTACTTGGGAATTGGAGGCAGGAGGATGAGGAATGGAGGATGAGGAGTTCAAGGCCATCTTCACCTACATAGTAAGCACAAGGCCAGCCTAGGCTTCAAGACATCCTGTCTTGTAAACAACAAAAAGATCACTTTTTAGCCTTTTGGTTAAGATCAAATATAAACAGCTTGTCTAGCATGTACTAGATCCTAGGTTCGATCTGTATCACCACAAAAAAAAAATAGTGAATGAATAAGCAATTGATATTAGAATAAATTAAAATATATCAATAAATTAAGCAAAGCCAAGCATGTCAGCACACATCTATAACCCCAGCACTCGGGAGGCTGACACAGGATGATCAAGAGTTCAAGGCCAGTGTGGGCTAATAGCAAGATCCTATCTGAAAACAAACACACACAAAAATTAATTAAGCAAGATGAAAATTGGTTCAAATTAGCCAACTGAAGAGATTTCTGTGAAAATCTTTTCAAATCACTGTAAGAAAACAGCATAGAACATTAGGCCTGGTGTAGGTGTTCACTGGGAGGTAAATGAGTCAGATGTATAGAGGGAAGCAAGAGGTGGGTGGATAGGGTAGGTGGAGGGTGGTACCTTTTGGGCTTTACTGAACTCCTTATCCAGGTAAGCAACCTTCTGTCGAAGACTGTTAAGTTCTGTTGCAGGGAAAGCACAGAATCTCAGCCTCAGGCAGTAATAAAGAACTGAAGGGTCATCTTATCAGGCCTCTATAGGAAAACCTTTGCCTCTAGTCCCCCCAAACCACCCAATCTAATGAGACTCGCTTGGCTCACCAACACCATTCTTCCGAAGTTCATCTGAAAGCTGATAATTATTTGTCCGGAGTTCCAGGAGCTGAGTCTTTGGGAGAAGCCATGAAACAAAAAGATGATCAGGAAAGTATTCCTACCCCTAGGTGAGCCAGCAAAGCCTCTAAGCCCTAAAAACTTTATTGGTTCCCCTAGGTACTTCCATAGTTGTTCCATAAGATCTGTGTATACTATATTCTTTGGTTTTGTTTTTTTGAGACAGGGTTTCTCTATGTAGCCCTGGCTGTCCTGTCACTTTGTAGACCAGGCTGGACTCACCTGCCTCTGCCTCCCAAGTGCTGGGAATAAAGGCATGTGCCACCTCACCCAGCTCGTATACTGTATTCTTATATGGACAGCCAAGCCCTGAGCCCCAGTGTCACCTTATCCAGCTCCATTTACCACATAGCCAGCCTCACCACTAATCCACATCTGCGCCACTGAAGGGTATTAGCATATGGGAAAGGTATTGGAATAGTTAGGCTCCTGTTCATATGTGTTCCTGTGATGCATACATGCAGGATAAACTCATCCTGGCTGACCTCTTTATACCCTGAACACTGTCCTGACTAGATGAAGATGGCCCCTTTGGCAGGGGCCTTCCAAATTCTTTCCCAAGGAAAGAGAATCTGGTCTTTCTCTTTCCCAACTTCCATGAGTCAGGGGATGTTCTTCAAGGTCCTGTAGAACTCCCAAGGTTTTCAAAGCATGTCAGAGTCCTCTTATGTCAAGAATTAAGGGAAAGTGCAGCATGGGCCACTCCAAACAGTCTGAATCTGATTCTTCCCAGAACCACTCATTGTCTCCTACCCCTACTTTTTTCTCTTTCTCAAAGCACCAGCTTCCAACTCTCTCACAATGGTTTGCTCCAGATCACAAGGCTTGGCTTGCATAGGATTTCTCTTGCTCTGTTCTCCCTGGGACCCAGATATCATCTTTCCTAATCCAAGGCCAACTATCAACCTTCAAGGCCCTCTCCAAAGAGCCCAATGGCTTTCCTTACACAAGGCCCAATGGGATAAATCTTCCTTGCTCAAGTATCTACCCACTCTTTACAAGATGTCTTCAAGCATGATCCAACAGGGGTGACACTATGTCCTTCAGGGTCTCTCAAATACCCTTGGGTGGGCCAGTTGAACTTGTCTTATTCAGAATCTTCTGTGATTTACAGTGGTCCACCCCATTTATGGTCCAGCGAGCTCACTCCAGTGAGCTAGACCAACTAGCTTCTATTCCCTCAAGAGTTCTGCCTCCAACTTACAGGTCTCTAAGGTTCCCTATTTCACTCATTCCCCCTCAGAACGCCTTTGAAAAGAATCAACAGGTCTGAGTAGCAGGTCAGGCTACTCCCCAAAACCCAGTGCTGTCCCTTTGGGACTTCAGGACTTTCCCTGAAGTCCCAAAGCATCATTCTTTTTATATCCTCTGGTTCTTCCTCTAATATGAGTTAATGATATTACCCACTCTGAATGTTCTTCACCCCAGTTCTGAAGTAATCAACCCGATCCATGCAATTATACCCTTCGCTCTTTGAATCCTTTACCATCAAACGGCACAGAAACTCTAGGGAATAGATCCATGGTCTTTCCCTATTCCCCTGGCCTAGTGGTATCTCCCACAAACTTTCCACCTCCCACCAAATTCGTGGTCTTGTCCTGTCAAATCACCAAACAGCTCCTCCCCACCCCTGCCCCCCTTGACGCAAATGGCCAGATGCCTGGTTCTTTTCTTCAGACAAAATAGTTTCTCCTTCCACAGGATCTCCATCCTTTAAAGTCTAATATCATTACCAGTTAATGTTATGCCCTACACATGGGTCCTAAGGTCTCGCGCTGTCCCTGAACTGAGATAGGTATCGCCTACTTAAAGACGTTCTACCTTCCCCACAAGGCTAACAGAATCCAACCTTCAGAACCCACGTAGAATCTTTGAAATCAATAGGGTCGACACTCAGAACCTCGGTTTCCCTTCTCCGTTCCCTCCCTCATACTCAAGGCCCATCCCAACCAAATCCTCAGAGCCAATGACACGACCTATCTCTACCCCACCCCCCAGTCGCCTAGATCGGTGGTCTTCCCCACGTCGTGCGGCACCTGCATCCGTTGAAACTCCTCTTCAGACAGAGCTTGCGCCATATTCCTCCCCCCACCCCCGGCAAGCTTTGTGCGCGGGTGCAGCTTGTGCAGCCTGTCAGTATGAGGTCGGAGCGAACCACTGACCAGAAATGGAGGGGAAGAAACCTAATTCAAATGTTCAGCGTTTTAGAGACGGAGAGAAGATAATAAAGCGTAAAGGTCAGACAAATTTTTACTTTGACCTCCTAGCAAATTGTAGATCATCTGGTACTACTTTTGAGCATTTATAGATTAACCGTTGCTATACGACGTTACGATATCCCTGTATCATGGGTGGACCCGTCGGTAAGGAAGTAGTCCACCACAGAAAATTACCCTTCCGCGATGCTCCTTTAAAGAGAAAGTGACTTAATAACGATGGAAAACGAAAGCGGAAGCTTCCTCCAGTTTTGGCCCGGCCCTCCTCCGGGTGACCCCAAAGGGGAATCCCGCCTCACGTAAAGTCCTTGACCACCCACCACTCATTTTTTAAAAAGATCTGACAATGGTTTTATTAGCACAGTGTTGTATATCATGTTAGTGAAAAGACCTAGTCATTGATAAGCAGTGAATAATAATATAATAATAGTATTTTTTTAAAAACCAGAAAACTCTGTTAAAAACAGAAACCAGCTCCACAGAAGAGAAGTTGGTAGCACGCGCAAGGTTCTGGTTGTGATCCCCAACACCGAAACCAAAACAAAAACACCAGAAACATGTATTTAAATGCGTCCTAACCATCTCGGATCTGAAAGAAAAGGTCGCTCAGTGTAGTTCTATTGTTTTCTTTTAGAAATTATTTTCCTGCTGTGGGAAACATATTTAAACCGGACTCCTGTGATTTTGTTTTGTTTTTGTTTTTTTGAGACAGGGTTTCTCTGTGTAGCCTTGGCTGTGCTGGACTCTCTTTGCAGACCAGGCTGGCCTCAAATTCAGAAATCCACCTGGCTCTGCCTCCCAAGTGCTGGGATTAAAGGCGGGCGCCACCACTGCCGGGCTAGGACTCTTCTGATTTGAAGGATTTTATTGATATACGATGTCTATCTCTCTATATAAATGCAGTTTTTTTTTTAAAGGTTACTACCCTATGACTTTTGAGACACCTATGTCATCACAATCCAAAGAGAACACTCTGTCACAATTTAATGATTCTTTTGTGCTAAGCTCCACCTCTCTCCCCTCCTCCTACAGCCAAAGAAACCTTGTTAATCTTTCCGCCTTGTAGAGTCTATTTGTCTGTTGTAGAATTTCATACAGATAGAATGAGATACTATGTACTCCTTTTGTGTTTCACTTTTGGCTTTTGGGATTCATCCAAGTTGTGTTATCAGATTGTTAGTGGGCAGAATTTTCTAGTATGCATATGCCACAACTTGCTTATCCATTATTTTAGTGTGGCTTAATTTTTATTTTATTATGAATCAAAATGATTATATTTTCATGTGTTTAAGGACCGTTTTTAATATCTGTGTGTGTGTTGTGTTAGCCATGTGGCACACTCCTTTAATCCCGGCACTCAGAAGGCAGAGGCAAATGGATCTCTGTAAATTCGAGGCCAGCCTCCTCTACACAGTGAGTTCCAGGATAGCCTAGGCTACACAGGAAAACCCAGGATTTATTCCCAACACCTACATGTCAGCTCACAACTCTCTATAACTCCAGTCCCAGAGGATCTGACGCTGTTCTGACCCCAGAGGGCACCAGGCATGCATATGGTGCACATCCATACATGCAAACAAAATTTTCATACACACAAAACAAATAGCTCTCTGTGGCAGCACATCTTTAATCCAGCACTCAGGAGGCAGAAGCAGGGAGATCTGGGAGTTTGAAGCCAGCTTGATATACATAGGAAATTCTAGGCCTGTCAGGACTACATAATGAGACCCTGTCTCCAAAAAATTACCATTTTATTATTTTTTATATTCAAAAAATGTTTTATGTGCATTGGTATTTTCCCTGCATATATGTCTGTGTAAGACTGTCAGATCTTGAAGTTAAAGTTGTGAGCTGCCATGTGAGTGCTGGGAATTGAACCAAGGTCCTCTGGTAAAGCAGTCAGTGCTCTTGATCATTAAGTCATCTCTCCAGCTCCAAAGATTTCTTTATTTATGTATATGGGTACTTTTGTTTGCATGTACATCTGCACATCAGAATACTGCATCAAAGGGATGTGAGCTGCCATGTGAGTGCTGAGGATTGAACTCAGGACCTTCAGAAGAGTAGTGAGTGCTCTTAACAACTGAGCCGTCTCTTTATGTAGCCTATTGTTTTTTATAATTTTTGAATGTGAAATTTAGGGGCATTAAGTACATTTGCAATGCTTAGCCATCTCTACTATATATATATTTGCTGAACTTTCTTTTATTATGCCAGTGTACCCTTTTTATTTTTTGAGAAGGGTTTCTCTGTGTAGCCTTGGCTTTCCTGGGCTCACTTGATCTACAGATCAGGCTGGTCTTGAACTCACATAAATCCGCCTGCCTCTGCCTCCTGAGCAGTGCTGGGATTAAAGGACCAGGCCAGCTGAAACTGTAACCTCAAAACGACATATTATCCAGAACTTCCCAGCCTCTGTTAACCTGTATTATAGTTTCTATCTCTGTAAATTGCAAACTCTAGATACCTCATATAAATGAATTATACAAGATATGTCTTGGATCTACATCCTATCACCTGGCAGGAAGCAGGGCAACCACTATGCTCATTTTGTTTCTCATTTGCCAGGGATCACTTATCTTTTGTGGTTTGACTTGGTTGTGAGCTGTAGCCTTTAACATCTGAGTTATCTCTTCAGCCTAAGTTCTTTTATCTGTTTTAAGATTTGTTATGTTACAATATTCTGCCTGAATGTGTGCTTACATACTAGAAGAGAGCACCAGATCTCATTACAGATGGTTGTGCGCCATCTTGTGGTTGCTGGTAATTTAACTCAAGACCTCTGCAAGAGCAGCCAGAGCTCTTAACCTGAGCTATCTCTCCAGCTGAAGTTTCTATCTTGAAATGTATTCTTGTACATGTTTACTGATTCGTTGTTTTAGGGTTTTTGAGACAAGGTCTTGCTGTGTAATTGTGTAAAGTAGGACCTGGAAGTGGCTGTGTTGAACATGCTCACCTCAAAGTTGCGGTGATCCTCCTGCTGCTACACCAGCGCTTAAGATTACAGATGTGTGCTACCTTTCCTTTTTTTTTTTTTTTTTGTAGCTCCTTTTTTTTGTGTGCTGGCCTCAAACTCAAAAGAAACTTACCTGCCTGTATTTCCCAAGCATTGGGATGAAACCTACATACCAGCATGCCTTTATTCTCTAGAACTATTTTGTTTCTTAATTTTTTAAGGTATGGATGTTTTATCTGTATGTCAGTGCACCGTGTGCATGCAGTGCCTAGACTTCTGGAAGACCAGAAGAGGGCATCAAATCCCCTAATGGGACTAGAATTATAGATGCTCATGAGCCATCATGAAGGGCCTGGGAAAGTATTCACCTCTGAGCCATCTCTTCAGCATCCACTTTATTTTGGTAACATCATTGTTTTTTGAGACAAGATCTCAAGGTAGCACAAACTGGCTTCAAGCTTGCAATGTACTAGAGGTTGATCTTGACCTTCTGATCCACCTTTCCTTTACCCTTCCAAGTACTGAGATTATCTCTGTGTTTTGTTTTACCCAGCTGGATATTTTTGTTGTTTTATTTATTGTGCCTGGGTTATATGAGAACACGTGTCATGGCCCACATGTGGAGGGCCACATGCACACCATGGCAGTTGGAGGACAGCTATGCAGAGTTGGCTTTCTACTTCCACCTTGATGTTGAGTTCAAAGGCTAGAAGTCCAATGGCCAGGGTTGGTTACAACCTGTCATGTGCTGTCACATGCCCATTGTAGTTTTGATACAAAAATCTCATACTATAGAAACAGCCTAACCTTGAACTCATGACCACCCTCCTGCCCCAACCTCAGGGATACTGGACATGCTGCAGCACACCTAATTTGGTGTGGGACTCTCACTATTCCTGCTTTTGCCTTCTAAACACTGGGTTTACTGTCATGGGGGGGGGGTGTGCAGTATCCAGGACTGGTCATTGATAGGGGCCAATCTGGTGTGATGTTAAGGACTAAGATCATGCTTGTCCTGTTATCAGTCTGGTTGGAGAATCATCAGAAAAACGTTTCTCCCAGCTTTGAAGTGGTGAGGCAGGTGTGTGATTCTACTTCTCAGGAGGCAGAGGATTCAGAGTTCTAAGCCCAGCTTGGACTATCTGAGCCCTTGTCTTAAAAATAATAGAGGCTACATTTGTGTGCTTACCTTCAGTGCTCCCCAAAATGCCAAACCAATGTGCTTCCCTATTTTTGCCTTTTTTTGTTGAGATGGTGTCTATGTAACCTAGGCTGTCCTTAAACTTGCAAACTCTTACTTCAATATCTCCAGTGTTGGAATTCCAGGCATGATGGCAATACCTGCAACCCTCTTGTCTTTGGTCACTATCATGAGTATCTTTGTTGAATACATCACATACTCTATCAGTGAACTTTGAGCTGGAGATGTGGCTGGGTGATGGAGGGCTGGCTGGGTTTCATGTCCAGCCCTGGAGGGGGAAAAAAAAAAACTACCCCCTTTCTCCCTCATCACCACACATAGCATTCAGGCTTGGCGCACTCTCAGCCTGCCTGTCGGCAGAAGTTACTGATTCTCCTCCTGGCTTCTCTGAACGGCAAATGGGAAGACACAGCAGCACACAGAGCAATGCTCCCCCTCCCGTCCTTCAGCCCTCAGGGAAATCAATCCGGGGAAAGTACAGCGATTCAGCTGATCCTTGGCAGGCCCTTAGGAAGGTTCATTGCTTTTGCTTGCAGGTGGTTTCCCTCCAGGCTCTAATCATATCTAAAAATTCTGTTTAGCCCTCTGAAATTTGTTGTTTCTTCTAGAATTGTTATTCCTCCTGGCCTTCAGGGGCCATGTTCACTGCACAGTCAAAAACAGGAACAAGAGACTCAATGTCAAAGTTAAAAGCGCATCAAACACGCCTAGCATTTATTATTTTAGTCACAAACCTACAGATCCCTCAGTAAACCCTCCCTGGGGTCTGGCCCCAGCCTTAAAAGCTGAAGACCCTGGGTGTAGGTGGCCAGGATGAGACTAGGTGAAATCTGGCTCTGAAACAGGGCTAGGCCCCAAATGGAGAACTTCGTGGATGGGGCAGCGGTCACAGTTGACCTAGCTTCTGAGTAGGCAGGTCAATTTAAAAAAAAAAATCACATAACCCTGGGTAGTGGTGGTGGTGGTGGTGCACACCTTTAATCCCAGCACTTTGGGAGGCAGAGGCAGGCAGATCTCTATGAGTTCAAGACCACCCTGGTCTACAAAGTGAGTCCCTGACAGCCTAGGCTACACAGAGAAGCCCTGTCTTGAAAAACCAATTTTAAAACACATAAGGGGTACAATATATTTTTGCCACCTTTCCTCCAGGCCCCTGCCTTTTAGAGGAGATTTCTATCTTTCCCTGGGCTGGGAAACAGCCTGGACACACCCTTCCTTTGCCATTTTCTGCAAGTAGAAGTATTGGGGTAGTATTTTGAGGTGCCTAGACTGAGTCCACACTAATCCCTATCATTTCCTCAAACTACCCCTCAAGGCAGAAAAGGCAAGATCTTCCCAAGGGTGAGGATCTAAGTTTCACTTGATCTAGGTCTACAAAGTCAATCCAAAATCTACTCCCTTTCCCAAGGAGGTCAGCACAGGGCTCTCATAGGTCAGGTCCAAAGTTGGTCCCAGGTTAAGGCAGGGAGTTTAGGAACTGCTCCTCCCTGCTCAAAGGAATGCTTGCATGGGATGTTGCTAAAGGCCAGGGCTTGAGGCCTCTGCACAGGTAATCGAGTTTAGGGATTTCTTCATGCCTTAAATACCTGTGCTGGACTTTTCCTACAGAAAAGGGATGGGTCCCAGGAGAACAGGCTAGATCACACCCTTACTTCTGTTCTTTGCTAGAGCAAGGCAGGGAATGATAAGGAAGGGACAGGGTTGGGACACCATCAATTTTATCTGTCTTGTTCCAGCGTCAAGAAAAGCTGGACTGACAATTTGCCGAGAAGGAATGGAGTAGCATCCTAGCATCTCCTTTCCTTGGGAGACCTGTTTATAAGGGTCCCTAGTGACCAGCGGCACGACTGTGAATGCTCAAGAGTAAACTGAGCTTTCATAGCTGTCTACTGCCTTCTCCCTCAGAAATACCTGTGCAGGGCGGTTCCTTTGGAAAAGGGGCGGGGCCTCACCTGATTCCTCCTCCTTGCCTATTACAGGGGTGTGGCCTGATTGCAACTCCTCTTCCCCCAGATTTCCTGGACTGGGCAGTCTCACAGGAGGGTAGGAAAAAAGGCAGGGTCTCATCCAGGCCTGTCCTCCTTCCCTGGATGGGGAAATCCAAGGGGAGGAGTGAGACCTGATCAGGACTCCTCCTCCATGCTGAAGCTGCTGCGCCGGCTGCTGGCCTTGGAGACGGCCGGAGATACTGAAGAAAGCAGGGGGTCAGAGGCAGCCCGAAGTGGGGACAGGGCTCCCCCTGACAGTCCTCCCACCACCCCTTCCTCCTCCATCAGAATGTCCTCTAGCCCCAGGTGGAATGGGTCCCCCAGGTCCCCCAAGTGGTCGCTGGGAAAGTGCAGGTCCAGAAGGGCATCTGAGGGTGGTGCCGGAGGCTGCTGAGGAGCATTCTTCGGGGTATGTCCCCCTGATACATGAAATGCTGTCGTGCTTGGCCTGCCTTCCTCCTCAATGTCCAGCTGCTCTGCCTTGAGGCTGTCAGAGATGGAACTAGTGGCTAGGGAGAGCAGTCCTGGGGTAGGAGGTACTGGCAGACCATGGATCTGGGCCTGCAGTTCTAGCTCCTGCAAAAAGGAAGCGGTAAGTACAAAGTAAGACGGGGTTCAAAGCCTGTCCTAGGTAGAGACGTGTACGAATTAAAAGGACAGGTTACTAGGTTCAAATGCAGCCGCTGGCCCTCACTACTTGCAAATTTTCAGGCTTAGTCTCTGAGTTCCAGAAACCCAATCTGTAAAATGGTACAATAATGGTGGGTTATCTCATTTGGCTGTTCTTGGGAATTAAAGTGGTCAATAGGCATACAGCTCTTGTTACAGTACACGAGACAAGACAAATGCCATGCACACTAGCAAATATTCATACTTATTTTTTTAATTATTTAGAGAATAAATAAATTATTAATTATTTTGAGACTGTCTTTCCCCCCCCCCCATTGACATCTCACTATGTAGACCAGGCTGGCATTGAACTCAGAGATCTGCCTTCCTCTTGAATGGCAGATCCCTCTGAGATCATCCCTCTGAGATCTTTCCTCCCTGGGATGAAAGGCATGTGCTCCCATGCCCAGATGAGACTCTTTCTCTCTTTTGATGAGATTTATTTTAGTAGGTATGGGTGTTTTGCTTGCATGTATGTGATTCATGTGTGCAGTGCCTGTAGATGCCAGAATAGGGCCTAATATCTCCTGCAGCTGGAGTTACAGAGTGTTGTAGGTGCTCAAAACAAAACAACAAAAGCCCCAGTCCTGTGGAAGAGCAGCCAGCGAGCCACTAACCCATCTGTTTCTTGTTCCTAATTTTTAAAGGCAGAGTTGGGCCATAGCCATGGCCCTGAGATCCACCCGCCTCTGCCTTTGCCTCCTAAATGGTAGAATTAAAGACAAGGCAGACAGAGCAGCATGCCAGGTGTCCTTATATTTGTTCATGGTGTACTAATTACTTTTCACCTCCACCATTATTTGAGTCCAACTGCCTAAAGGGAAAACTGGCCAGTTCTTTCTCTGCCTCCACCTGCAGGAAGTTCCAGCCACCCTCACCATTTCCCCACACACCTGAATTCGGAGCTGCAGGCTTCGGTTGGCTTGCTCCAGGGATCGCTGGCGGCTCTCCAGGTCTTTGGAGCGCTGCTGTTCCTTCTGTAATTTGCGGATGTAATCCACAGATGCCTTCAGGATGGTGCCCTTGTTCCAGCGCATCTCCCTGTGGAGCCCAAGACGGAGGAAAGACAGAGTGCTGCATATGAAGTCTCTCAGGGGAGGGGGATTGTACCAGGTAGATGGAATACCTGACCACATGTCAGAACTTGAGGTAAATCAAATGGTTAGAATGCTTAAAACAAAACAAAACAAAACAAACAAACAAACAAAAAAACCACTGTGCTTACAACCTTCCGGTGGTGGCCATTAAACTCCCAAACCTGAAAGCCCTCTTTGACCCCTTCTGGCCTCTCAGTTTTAACATGGGAAACTATTTTCATCTCAGTTCCCATACTTGATACAACCTAGAGCACTCTCCCTCCAACATGTGGCCTCCTTAATCTCGTCCATTCCTGCTCTCTGTGCTAGGGATGAACACAGGGCCTTGCACATGGTGGGCAAGCCCTGTGCTCAGCTATCTTCATCACTCCAACATCCTGACATCTTCCTTGTTTTTTTTCTTTTCCCCTTTCATATGTGTGACTGTTTTGCTTGCACGAATGTGTTTGCATCAATACTGCCTGCCTGATGCCCATGGAGGTCAGAAAAGGGTATCAGATCCCCTGGAACCAGAGTCACAAACACTGGAATCAAACCCGGGTCTTCTGGAAAAGCAGTCAATGCTCTCAATGGCTGAGCCACCTCTTCAGTTCCCTGTGTTCTTGTTGTTGTTGTTCTGAGGCTGGCCTCAAACTCTAGACCCTCCTGCCTCAGACTGCTTGAGCGCTGGGATGATAGGCATACACTACCATGCACAGTCCCCTTATGTTCATTATGTTCCAAAACCCTCATCAGAAGGTGCATCATGGATTTTCTTTTGTCTTCACTCTCTGCCTGCCCCAACTAAAGCATCAGATGTAAGAGTATAAGGCTCTTTTTCTTTTTCTGTTCTCTCTGGTACCCTCAGACCCTAGCAGAGTATGTGGTACAAAGCAAAGACCTAACAACTAAGCCCCGAGTAAGCAAAAGAAGTGCTAAGTGAACAGAACTTGATGTTCCACAGGGTGCAGATTGGACAAATTAACATTGCATATTCAAAGGCTGAGGGTCTATAGTCCTCCAACTAAGAAAAGACAGTCCTTTGTGTGGGAGTTGTTTTTTTGATGCAGAGTCTCACTCTGTAGCCCAGGCTGGTCTTGAACTCATGGCAATCCTCCTGCCCCAGCCTCCCCAGTGCTGGGATTACAGGTTATGAGCTTCAGCATTTGGTTCAGAGAACTTTTGTCTGGGCAAGACTACATGGCAGACACACCAAGGAACAACTTTCCTAGTCCAGGGTGCTTGTTCCACCTCCCATTGGCCTGGGGTCCCCAGCCCAGACTCACGGATCATTGGACTTGGGGATGAGGGTGCCCAGCTCTTTGATCCTATCGTTAATGTTGAATCGCCTGCGCCGTTCAACTTTCAAGAGATGGGGAGAAAAAGAAAGAGTAGGAAAGAGTCATCAATGGGTGAAGAAAGAGAGAGAAGAACAGGGGTGCTGGGAGGCTCCCCATGGAAGGTGGCCCTTGAAGCAAGGAGCACGGCAGGGCTGTGTGGCAGGTGGGCAAGTGCACCTGCTCATGGGCTTACTTAGGTTGTGATTGTCTTTCTTCTGTCGCTCCTTCAAAAGGGCCTTTGCCTCGGTTTCTGGAAGAGAGTGAGGGTGGATATCAGGGCTTCTGGGTAGAGGAAGCAGAGTCCCTGCAGATGCAGAGGTAGGGGCTGGTGGGAGAGGGACAGAAGTGCAACTTTTTTAGAGATGGGCTCTTGCTTTATTGTCCAGGCTGGCCTTGAACACCTGACTTAAGCCTTCTCAGTCTCCAAATTAGCTTCAACTACAAAGCTTGGCCACAGAGCCAGACTTGGAGTGATTAAAAAATATATATTTATTTTTCTTTTTCTTTGTATGGATAGTTTGCCTTCATGTGTGAATGCACACCATGTGCACCCAAGGAACTTAGAAGAGGGCACGGAATCCCCTGGAAATTGAATTACAAATACTTGTAAGCCACCATGTGGTTGCTGGGAATTGAACTCAGGACCTCTGAAAGAGCAGCCAGTGCTCTTAACCTCTGAGCCATCTCTCCAGCCCCATTGTCATTGTTGCTGCCATTGTCTTCTTCTGCTGTGGCTGGTGTTTCTTTACTCTTCTTCTTTTTTCTCTTCTTCTTCCACTTCCTCCTTTTCTTCTCCTCCTCCTTTTTTTTTAAAGATTTATTTATTATTTATACAGTTTTCTGCCTGCATGCCAGAAGAGGGCACCAGATTATATTATAGATGACTGTGAGGCACCACGTGGTTGCTGGGAAATGAAATCAGGACTTTTGGAAGACAGTCAGTGCTCTCAACCTCCGAGCCATCTCTCCAGCTCCCTGACCCCTCTCTTTCTCTTTTTTTTTTTTTTAAGGCAGGGCCACAATATGTAGCCCATACTGGCCATAAACCTTCCATTTGCTGAGACCACAATCATGCACCGCCATACCTGCCGATTGTTTTAAAAGATGTCTTGAGCCAGGCATGATAGTTCATGCATATAATCCCAGCATTGTAAAGGAGAGGCAGGAAGGTCAACGCTCCAAGTTCAATGCCAGCCTGGGCTACACAAGGACTTTTAGAGCTGGGTATTTGGGCACAGCTCTGTAATTTCAGCACTCAGGAGGCCGAGGCAAGAGGGCTGCTGGGAACTGGAAGTCAGCCTAGGCTACAGAGTGAAACTGTGTCTCAAAAAAATAAATAAAATGTTTCTTTGCTACTTTTTTTAATGGAAGTATGATGGCGCAGGCCTTCCTTTCCATCCAAGACAAAAGGAAGACAGAGAAAACATAGTAAAAGTAGGACCAAGAGCCATATGAGAAAAAAAAGGCAGTTGGCTTTACTTCTCTGAGGTGCTTGGGATGTAACTTACGGTCTTGCAGATGCTAAGCTACCCTCCCAGCCCCACCCTCAACCAGCTTCTGAAGAGCTCAAACCATTTCCCTGGAACTAGAACTAGGTCTAATGCCAGACCTGGTAGTGACAGAGCTTGGTTCAAGGGACAGGGTGGGCTAAGGGGCCAAGACCCCAGCACTTACCGGAGATCTCCCGTTTGATGTTGGGCAGCTCAGCTGGACAAGAGTTGCTGACAGTGATGGCTGGTGTGGTCACTCCCTGATTGCTGTATACATCAAGCAGGTTTCCTGACACAGGTAGCTGTAGAAAGCAAAGGCATAGAACAGCTTCCTCAGATCCAGGCTCCTGACCCTCGCATGCTAAAAGCCAGTGCCCTCCAATGCAATGCCTGAGGAGTCCTGGCCATTCCTTCTCCTTTAGGGAAGTTTCACAAGGTACTTAACAGCAGGAACAGAACCAAATGAATGTTTGTGTGTCCCTGGTTTGTGGATACTGGGAGGTCCACCTACCTAGCCACTCAAATATCTCCGTGGCCTCTGAAGCCCTTCTCTTTCTCTAAAATTCCAAGGCTGGCTCTGAGAACAAGAATGCTGGAAAAAATCACAGTTCTCAGGTCTCTGTCAGATCTGACATTCCAGGCCATTAACTGCTTCCAGCACAGCATTCCAAACCAGCATTCTTGAAACACTCCAACTCAATCTTTTCAGACTTTGGTAAATTATCGTGGCAATATGCCATCCAAAATCTGGCTTTCTAGAGAGTTCCAGCCTAATCTCCAGCCTTAAGTATGATCCCTACTTTAAAAACCATGAGCTCCTACTGATCATTTACCAAGGTCTTGACTTTATGTCTGTCTACCCACACAGTCTGCTATCTCAGGAGCTCTAGTCTATTTCACAGCCAGTGCTGCTTTTATACCAGCCAAGTTTTGGTCTCTCTCTCTCTCTCTCTCTCTCTTTTACTCTCCTAGTTATAGTCTGGTACAACACACTTGTATAAAAGTGCACCCAGTCCTAGCCTTTGAGGCTTTCAGATCTGTCTCATAACTTCTATTTGTGTACAAACCAATGAAGAGTTATGATAAAGCAAAATTGTGTGTGTGTGGCACTGAGCCTAGGACCTCACACATGCTAGGCACTCTACTCAGCTACACCCCCAGCCCCAAACTACAACCATTTTCATACCAGGTTCTATCCTTTTGTTATGTTGGGAAAAGCTATGTGAGTCTTTGAATGTTCCAGAATCAGACTGTTATAATGGCAGATCTCTTGCTCTGGAAAGTTGTTGCCATTTTTACAAGGATCTAGACTCTTAGCCCAATTCATTACAAGGGCCTTGGTACATTCTGACCACTTGTTATAAAACCCATGCCTTTTTGGTTCCAGTTACTACCTGAATCTCTTCAGATGTTCAAACTGCTACATGACTTCCACCGCTTGGTACTTGGCAGAGCATACCCCAAGCACACATGTAATAGTATGTCTATAAAGTCCCCATATATATATACATAAACCAGGGCTACCTCCCCATGAAGTCTAACAAAGGCCCAGGGGCAGCCGTGGCCTAGGCTCCATTCTCAACATAAGGCCTTTCTCGCTTCCCCCCCAACACACACTTTGGTTTTTTGAGACAGGGTTTCTCTGTGTAGCCTTGGCTGTCCTGGACTTGCTTTGTAGACCAGGCTGGCCTTGAACTAACAGTGATCCACCTGCCTTTGCCTTTTGCCTCCCTGAGTGCTAGAATTAACGGCATGCACCACCACGCCTGGCTCTATCTTAGTGCAATGTATGGCAAGGGTTGCTCATATACACACAATGTATATGTGGTCAGTGTAGGTGTGGTCTTAGTGACAGAAGAATGCCATACTTTTCAGACCACCTCCCTTCTTAGGGCCTCACCGTGCTGGGGAGCTGCAGCCCTGCAGTGCCTCCAGGAAGATAGCTGAGCATCTCATCGTTGTAACTGGACTCCAGGCTGATGATCTCATCAATGACATCATCAATCTGGGGGAAGAAGTAAATACTGTATAGGGTTAGAAGAACTGGAAGGGGAGGCTGGGATGGGAGTAGCTTCATGGTAGAGTGCTGGCCTAGCATGTGCAAGGCCCTGGGTTCTAGTCCTGGCACCACAGACATTCATACACACACACACACACACACACACACACACACACACACAAACAAAACGACAATAAAAGAGCTGGACAAAGGGCATAGGGGAAGGTTATCTACAGCCTCTTACCTCTTTCTCTGAGCTGGACCCAATGGTGAGCAGAGCCATGGGGCTGTTAGGAGCACTGCCTGTAGGGCCAGTGGCATGGGCAGTTTCAGGGGCAGGAAGTGCCTGGGCACTGGCAGGCCCTGGTGGTGGGGTGAGAGCCTGGGAAGCCAGTTTGGGCCCAAGTGTGGTAGACAAGTACTGTTTCACCTGCTGCCGGCGAGCTTGCTGAAGGTGGTAGCGCGTAGGGTTCTCTAAGTGGGTCTGAACCTGTGAAATAAAATTCAGTGGGGACAGAGAGAAGGCACAAAAGAGCTCAGAGGAATAACTCTGAGCACCAGCCTGTAACACAACTATTTTTAGACTCATGTGGACAAACGGTGGCTGGAATATGAGAACATCTCAAAATAATTTGTCTTCCCAAGACCCCAAACCTCTTTCCCCAGCAAACCTTTAGAGACTCCAAAATCCAATCACCTTGTCTGAGCCCTCAGAGACTTAGTCCTTAACAAATATCTGATATCACCCACAGAACCAGGAACTAAACCACATACACCTTCCCTAGTCATCCCAATGGCCAAAATACCCCTCGCAGGTACAGAAGAAAAAAAAAAAGGCATATCCACGGACCATTAAACACTGTCAGGAACTGCCTGTCCTCAGACCCACAGGGATCCCAGGCCAACCCTTAGCTTCTAGAACTATTTCTCAGCAGCAGCTGCTAGAGCTTCTGGGTCTGTCCTTACCTTGAGCACCTCTCTGGGCACCTGAGCAGGGGATGGACGGCTCAATGTGTGGCCCCCAGAAGACACACCCACCACAGAGATGGCTGGTGAGGCAGGTGCAGGACTGGGAAAAGGTGCAGCTGCCGCCTGTTCCCGCCGCTCACGCCTCTCCTGTTCCTGGGCCTGGGCCCTCATAAGCTGCTGACGCAGCAAAACACGCGATGACGACGACGATGACATGGCAGGGGTCCTGGAGCCCCCTGCAGAAGACGATGCAGAGAGTGTAGCTGGGGTGGTTGGTGTGGCCTGCAGTGATATTGGGAGGCTGTGGAATGGGAAATATGGGGCCACAGGTAAGCTAGAAGTCTCATTCCAAGCCTAAGGGTCAGTGTGTGCTGGAGAGATCAAGAGTTTGCTATGTTCCGAGACCACAATGTGTGAGTGTGAGACAGAGGTACCTGGCCTGGATGTGGACCTCAGGAGATGCTGAGAGTGAATGAGTTAAATTAGGAGAACTTAAGTCTATGTTGATTCTCAGACTCCAAGGTTAGCTTGTCCCTGGAGTACCTTGGTTCCCACTCTTAAGTTCTGAGAAAGAACCACAGAATGTTCTCAGTAGCTTGCAGCTAGACACAGCAACTGAGGCAGACTTAAAGACAGGGTCAGTTAAGAAAACATAAGTTGTTCCCAGGGTCACAGTGCTCCTCTTGGCAAGCTGTTCCTCTCTGTGGTTCGGCCAGGTGCTGTTAACCAACTAAATCAAAGTGCATTTCATTCTTTTACCTTTTGTCCAATCATGTAACGCCAAGGCTTGGAGGTCCCTGCTTACAGTTTTTCCCTTTAAAAACCCTGTCTCCCCAGACTTCGGGGCTGCTCTCCCAATCTGCTATGTCAGGAGAGACTGCGACCCAGGCTCAAGCTTGAATAAAGACCTTTGTGTGTCATGTTCCTGGTGGTCTCTTGGGGGTCTCATGATCTAGGCATAACATTTCGGGGCTTGTCCGGGATTCCCCGGACCTCCAGAACCCTGACCCAGAGGGTCTTGTGCTGGCCAGTGAGTGTGTGTCTCTGAGCAGTGTCTGTGTTTACTCTCTGTTCTGAAAAGTGCTCAAGAGTCACAACCATGGAAGTCAAGGGAGATGTCCATGGCCCTCAGGTGGGCATGGAATTCCACCATCAGCTGGAGAGAGTTTTGATGGACGTGGAATCCCACTGTCAGTTACTCTCCTCTCTGGGCTACTTTCAGCTTCAGTAGCAGGAATCTGAGATTCCAAGCTTTGGGATCCATTTCTGTTTTCAGTTGCAGAGTGGCCACTTTGTTCGTGTCTGCCTTTCTATTTTGTTCCTTGTGTTTGTGTGTGTGTATTAGGCTGGGACAGACGCTATGGGACAGACTGCTTCTAACTCCCTAGACTTAACTCTTGCCCATATCTGGGAGGCCCTGATCTGGCAGGTCTCTGCCAATGCTCTGCTCTCTGGTGGCAGAGGTCTTCCTGGAGTAAGATTGCTTGGGAATGCAGGCCACCAGCGTAGAGGCCTCTGTGCAGGCAGGCAGCTCTTAAAGGGGCAACAGCAGCTCCTCAGGTAAGAAAGCTGCAAGGCTGTATGGTCATGAGAATTGGATTCAAAAGGTAGCAAGATGTTCCTCCCTTGAAATTACAGCTAAAAGAAATATCAGTTTTGTCTATATGTTTTGAATATATAAGTTTACTGTTTTGTCTGTCTGTTACAGAGTATTGGCTATTGAGTATGTTAAGATTTTACAAAAAATAAAAAAATAAATTAAAAAAAAGATTTTACATAATTTCTCTCCTGTCTTAAAAACCAAGTTTATAAAAAAATAAGATTTGAAACTCTGTTTATATGAGATATTAAAGCTGCACCTCCATGTGTTTGTATACAAGACCTTTTCTTGCTGGCAGCCAAAGTATATAACATCAAAAGAATATACTTGGTATTGATTTTATAGGTACTGAATTGTTTACACTGATAAAATTTGGCATTGATTTCTAAAAACTATGGTTATGCTCTATGACTTCATTCTGGGTATTTTAATATTGCAAAGACAGGTTTTGGAGAATGTTTAAATGTTTAAGGCTATAAAACAATTTAAAGTTTATCAGGCATTTTAAATTAATGACCTTGGGCAGTCTAACAAAGAACCTGGAACAGTTTCTCAACCCTTGGTATTTATTTTATTAATTTTACCAAGTGAAACTAAGCCATGCTGTTTGCGCCAATTAAGAAAACTGAAGTTTTTGCAGTGTATCATCTCAGGATGGTAAAAACCCATGGAATGACTTAGTAAAGAAATGATAAAAAAAGATTGTGATGGAAGTTTTTATGTTGTGTGAAAAGCAAGAGAGAAAGCAAGAGACTGGAATAATAAAGAAAAGAAAAACTTGTCTAAAGTGAAAATGTCTAGTTAAACCAGAAGAACAGAGCTAAGAAAAGCTTAACCTGAAGGTATATAGAATGTTATGGAAGGTCAGAGGGCATATGGACTGTATTTGCTTTGGTTTCTCATACCTGCAAATATGATTTGAGAAAGAACTGTAAAATATGTTGTTCTTCATTTAAAAGGCTGGTCATTCTTTAATGCAAAATGTTTGCTTATGCTCTTTAAAGGGAGAAGAGGACTACAGCTCCATGTTAGCCCAGGGTTAAGTCTTTGTTAACCATTATATAAAATATATGCCTAGTTGCCAGTTCCTATATAAATGATTTAATGCTGTTTCTTTCTGGCCTATAGATTTGGTATGGCCAGAATAGTCCATTTTTGCTGATAGCTGCCAGCTGTGTTTAGTTCTCTGTTTAGTGCTGAGTGAAACTTTTGTCCTTTAAGCTTTTTTGCTGTTCAGTCTTAATGCAATATGGTAGGATCAGCAAGATTTGCTAACCCCTCTTTGAACTGTATCTGATTAAAAGTTTTGCTTCAACTTCAGTTCAGAAATATATTTAAAGTTATTCTTATGACTGTAGTTGGTTACAAGACAGAGCTTTGCATAGTCTCTTGTTTATGTTTTCAAGGTTAAGCCTAGGATAGGTAACTACAAAGTTTGCCCATATATAAGATCCACATGAAATAGATATGGTTCTAAAGTACTTATCTAAGCAATATGCCAGAATTAGAGATTATAGCATTCTCTTTTACAGCATGTAATTTAGAATAGATAACTAAGGATAGCCAAAGAATAGATCATATGCTGGCCCTCAGACTTGTCAGAGATTGGTGGAATATGGCATTTTAACATGTGTAAGATTATGACAGAGAGTCCCAAAATCCTGGCAGTAGATCCCCAAGGTCTCCAAGAAGATTTGGGCACAACAACAAATGACTTTGACTCTGGATTGTGGTATGCTAACCACTGGGTAATACTGCCCCAACTGGCCCACCACTAGGGCCCAGCCTAAAACTGTGGACAAAGCTGTGGACATCTGGAGAGTCATTGTTTCACGTTGCTGAAGATAAAGTAAGACTAATCTCTCATTTTTTTTCCCCACTGAAACAGTCTCTCATCTTCTGTGCCTGATGGCTGGACTGCCTCTACTCATGATGCCAGAAGGCCACAGGAACCAAGGAAAACTACCTAGATGGTGGACTAACTAGTTGACTCTGTCATTTTGATTGATACATAGATTCATTTAACTTATAATTTATCCTTCTCAGGTCTCTGATCGCATTGATGGCTAAGCTAAGTTAATGGTAGCTTTGCAGCTAAAGAGCAGACAGTTAGATCCACTGTTAGTTCATTGGTCAATTCATTAGCTAGTTAAAACTACTAGGTACTAGATCTCTTATTTAGAAAGGCAAAGAGGTTTGCCTTGCTCACAGGATTCATGTTACTTCCTGTGTCTTATGGCGAATAACTGGATAAAAAGATATAAAGTTTATATAAAGTCTGAGGATATAAAAGTTTAAGTTATAAATATCTAAAATGTTGAAGGTCTAGGAAAACGTTTCAAAATTGATAAATGCAAGAAAGATTAAAAGGTCTAAATAGATGTTTTAAGATACGTAAATAAAAATGGGAGATATTTTAGATTTCTCCCCCTTCTATGCTATTGTTATGCTTATATTATTATAAGATTTCAGAAGTTCAAGTTTTTACATTGATCAATAGAGTCCTGATAAGCTGACAGAGTACTGACTGCTTATTATCCAGCCACAGGCTTGAGATTTTAATTTCCCTTTGATTGTCTTCTGGAGATAGACTTAAGGGTGCTTCTCATTAGGCTAAAAACATCCATCTAATATGCATATCTGACCCAAAAGCCTAGCTTTCACTAGATCTTAATGTCATGAATCTACTTCTGCTGTTTTGTAGACACCCATTACCTGCTTTTTCTAAAGTATGGATCTCAATACAATGGTGATATTTAATATACTTCCTTTTGTAAACTAAAATTCACATGAGTTTCAGGATATCAAAAAAGTCAGAAGACCTGGATCTGCCATAGGTCAAATGGACCCCAGATGAGTTTTTTTCCTTGGTCTTGGGATTCCTCACTTTCCCTAATTACTAGACAAATTTTAACTTCTGTCTCTAGTCTGATTTTGTCTCAGCAGATTTTCACCTGGCTGAAAGACCCCATTCTGGGATCAGCTATGAGTTGCAAGCTGAGATCTGGATTTGCTGAAAGCTGAAGTAAACCAGTCCATCCAATGTGATGGCTACCTGTCTCTTCAGCTGAATTGCTAATTAGATGGTACCAGTTGCCTAGCTTTTGGCTAGCCTTTCAGCCTTCCTAGGTCCTCAGTATCTCTACCCCAAAGTCAGCCTGAAGAAATGACAGAAGAGAGATTCATCATCCTTTATCCTACCTTACAGGCTGAAATGCTAACTTAAAAGGGGGCTCCCTGACATTAGCTATTATCTTGGGGAATGCTTAGCTGGAGCAGAAACTGGTATTGCAGCACTAGATGTACAAAGCCAGAATTCTAACAGCTTAAAGGCAGATACTGATAAAGATAATCAATGCCTTGAGAACTCAATCACCCATTTAGCAAAGAATGTTGATTCCCTGGCAGAAGTAGCAGAACAAAGCAGAAGTAGCAGAGTACAAAGCAAACCAAAGCTGGTTTGAATCTTGGTTTAGTGCTTCCCCTTGGTTTACTACTTTGTTATCTGCCTTAACAGAACCCTTGCTGATATTGTTACTCTTGTTTACCCTCAGCCAAGGCATATTGAATACTTTGATTGCCTTTATTAGACAGAGGTTGGGAAGTATTCAGTTAATGGTGATGAGGTCCCAATATCAACCACTCAATACTGAGGAGTCAGGCCTCTAGGGAGTCCAAGATTGGCCTCCGTAGTTACAACAAGAGGAGGGAATGAAATGGTTAAATTAGGAGAACTTAAGTCTGAGTTGATTCTCAGATTCCATCCAAGGTTAGCTTGTCCCTGGAGTACCTTGGTTCCCACTCTTAAGTTCTGAGAAAGAACCACAGAATGTTCTCAGTAGCTTGCAGCTAGACACAGCAACTGAGGCAGACTTAAAGACAGGGTCAGTTAAAAAAACATAAGTTGTTCCCAGGGTCACAGTGCTCCTCTTGGCAAGCTGTTCCTCTCTGTGGTTCGGCCAGGTGCTGTCAACCAACTAGGTTAAAGTGCATTTCATTCTTTTACCTTTTGTCCAATCATGTAACGCCAAGGCTTGGAGGTCCTTGCTTACAGTTTTTCCCTTTAAAAACCCTGTCTCCCCAGACTTCGGGGCTGCTCTCCCAATCTGCTATGTCAGGAGAGACTGCCACCCAAGCTCGAGCTTGAATAAAGATCCTTATGTGTTTTGCATCCTGGTGGTCTCTTGGGGGTCTCATGATCTAGGCATAACATGAGAAGAGAGCGTTCCATCACTCAGAGATCACAGTCTGATCAATTCCTCAAGGGGAAATAGATAGTAGCTCTCAGCCTTAATGGCGACACCTTGTTTTGAGCAAGTTCATAGAGTGAGTGCAGACACTGGGCTCCAAAAAGAGCAATTTTTCGGACTAAAAAGGTGAGCTCAGGTGGAACTGAAACTGAAGGGTGAAGCGTGAACTTAAGAGTGTTGCCAGGCCTAATCTGGAGCTTCTGGAAGTAGGCATCAGGCTCCAGGGGAGGCCCAAACTCCATTTTCTCTCTGCCCAGGGTTCTGCTGCCAGGAGCTAGTTAGTCTTGAAAAGCTCAGAGGTTTCACAATCCTCTCTTCCTGCCCCTCTTTCAGGTCCCCTCCCCTCTCTTAGAGCCCAGGCCGATGACTCAGCACATTTAGGCCTCTACCCACTAGCCTGGCCGCTCAAGAACAGAGGGAGGATGGGTCTGCCAGGTGTGCAGAGGGCTGGACAGGGGCTGCACGGCCCCACCCACAGGAGGGCGGGCGTTTAGGAAGGCCACGCCTTTCAGAGTAGCCAGGTTTCCAAGAAAATCTGTGTGTGAATTCAAGTAAGGAAGATAGGACAAGGGAGGGCAAGGGCAAGCCAGAGCCGCACTGACTTGTCCACATGCTTTCCTCCTTCGTGCCTCTAATTTTAGCAGTGGGAAAATACAAGCTACTGAGAAAGGGAGAATGGGTTGGGTGGGCTCAGAGGGCCCCTGGCCATCAGGTGGGAAGGAGGACTGGGAGAAGGGTCAGTTAGGCTAGTCCTACCTGGAACGAAGGGGTAGGGGTTGGCTTTTGAGTTCGTAGAAGCTGTCAGGATCTAGGATGTTTTCTAATTCGATGTCAGCAACAATCCCAGATTCCGGAAGCAAAGAATTCAAGCTGAGGGTGGGAGGGAGGAAGGAGTGGTGATCAGTGGCTGCCGGGAGCTCCTAATACCCTCCCTTCCCCAGACACTGAGGCGGACTCTGACACAGAATGACACTGCCACAAAGAAGTTCATGTCCTTTCCCTCTTCCTACCCCATACTGCAACCCACAGCCCCTTAAGGGTCAGAACAATAAAAATGCCTGGATCCCAACTCCCTCCCTGGAACAATCACAACAACTTGGGTTTAAAGAAGGGAGGGGGCGGCAAAGGACTTTGGGGAAGACAATTTACTTTGTATAAGCCTGGGCTTTGCATTCAGAGTTCGCCCAGCCCCCACACCCCCTACTGTTTTGCCTAAGGGTATACATTTGTACACAGAGCAAGTGAGTGAACCCCTCACTCCATTGTAACACAAACCGAATGCATCACAAAGAGACTTAGGCTTCCTAGTTCGCTTTGCCTCAGGAGTTAGCAGCCTCAGGAGTTAGCACTTTTCGAATGAGTTCTTCCAGGCCCCGCCAGAATTCGGGGGACACTGATACCCACCCAAATATAAGAATGGAAGCAGGAAAGTTCTCCTCACTCCACCATTGAGCATCTTTAAGAGAATCTGAGGGCAAGATCTGCCTTGCAGGAAGCGCATCTTAGCTAGAAGAAACTGCCCAGCCGCCTCCTACTTTTTAAATAGATCAAAACACACACACCCGTTTTCAGTATCAACATCCACTGGCACACAAAACAAGCCATAACTCTGATGAAGAAAGCAAGCTGAGGTCAGTGTAGACTACAACGGGAGACTTCATCTCAAACAAACAAACAAACAAACAAAAAACCCAAAGGACCTAGAGCTTGCACTACAACAAAGCAATATGCAACCCTCCCCCCCTTCAACTGCCCACTTACTGTGATGATCTAGGCTGTTATAATAGTTCTCCTCCGTCCTTCCTGTTAGGTATAAAGGACCCTACTGCCCAGACAAAATACACACACTAGGGTGAATGTGCATCCTTGCTGGACGTGTACAGCTCAGTGGTACCACACCTGCCTAGCAAGTGTGAAGCCCTGGGATCCACACACCGCATCCCCAAATATACATCCTTGAATTTAGTCAAGTTTAGAATCCACAAAGCTTGTGACTACGCTTGGTAAACTCACTCCCCGCCCCAACGATGATCCTCCTTCCTCTCCTTGCCCACAGATGCAGTTCTAAAACCACCCAGGAAGTTGGGAAGAGGAAGCTCAGAGAGTAGCTGAGTTACGCACAATCCCAAGCAGAAAGGAGGCAGACCCCTCCCAAACTCACACACCACTGCACATTAAGTTGGAAAATATGGGTGGTGGGGAGGGCAGAGATATGGGCAAACAAGGGCTGAAGCTTCAAAGCAAGGCTGATGGAAATGAGAGGATGAAGAGAAACGGAAGACCCACCCAGAGAGGAATGGTGCAATCGGTACTCACTTGAGCTCTACAGACTGATTCAAGATTACACCCGGGAACTGAGGGACAGACTGGGAGGGCGAAATAAAAGGAAGAGGGGGGGCGGTGTGTGGGGGGGGTAGGTAGTGGGTGGGCTGGGCTGGCTGACAGACTGGGGTGAGTAGCAGCAGAAACAAGACCCTCCCCTGAGTTCCCAAATAAGGTTTGAGGCCTTCCCCCCCCCCACTCCCCGCGGCTAAAAGTGAACTGTATCTTTCCAGTCTGGTCCGCTGCTTCACATTTAAGCACTTACTCGACAAGGCAAGAGGGGTTTCCACCCTCCCGGCATTTCTAAGCAGACACGGGGCAGGGGGTAGCAACAGTGGAACGATCAAGCCTATCAAGTTGCTTCGCTGGGTTATTCACAACTCACGGCATATCTGAGACCTCCCCTTAACCTCTCCAGATACATGTTATCCCCAAACATTACACCGGTGACTGAAGTCACTTAGGTGCCCCAACTAGCACCTCTGCCTTCCAGGATCCTCTTCCCACACTGAAGGGGGGGATCTCAGGATTTTCTTAAAATCAGTGCCTCACCTAACAGTGAAATCCATCCCTCTGCGACCGACTCAACAATCCCAAATTCAGCTCCTAATCAGTTTGCCAAGTTAAACTACCTCAGACCAGTTTCTGTATACTCCACAATCTGGCTCGCTAGACACAGTAAAGAGACCCCCATATATGACTCTGCCCCCCCCACGCGCTCCCACTACACCTTTAAGCTTCATCTAAACGGGTCACTACCAGATAACTGAGGTGCCCACCCAAGATGGGCACTCCGATGTCCTTCAAGCCTAGGCCAAAAATCTCGGGTCCTAGTCCAGGGCCCCCAATGTCCTGAGATGAGTCCCTGGGGAACCTCAGTTGTCACTCCCGGCCCCAGGTGGCACCGCACCTGAGCAGCTGGGCCGAGTCGGCTGGCCTGCGCTCTTCCAACAGGACGAATACGGCTCGAGGGCCCTCCTCGCTGGCCTCTACGCCGTCCCGAGCTGGCTCGGCAGCATGAGACATGACGCCCGGCCCCGGGCGAGCCCTGCCAGGCCGGTCGGGCCTTGGCCCGGTCCCCCTAACAAAATAAGAGTCCCCCTTCCCCCAGCTCGTCACTGCTTCCTCCGTTAAGCTATGGAACTAGCTCTGCGCGGGCGGGCGGCGTCGGGAAGATGGGATGGGCCGTGAGTCATCACCCGCCCTGAACGGACCAACAACCCCCAAACCTAACCCCGAACGATCGCTCGCCTCCCCCTTGTCCTCTTCCCCCTCCTCCCTGGGCTGGGGAAACTCCACAGGAAGTGACCACACTGGGGATGGCAGTCTGGTTGGGCCATACCTCCTGAGCAAGGCAGCCAATTGCTGCCAGGAGATTCGAGGGCCCGCCCTAAGCCACGACTTCAAAGCGTAGGGAACACCGGGTTTGGCCAGCCCTTTTGAGAAGGGAGCCCTTTGGCCACGCCCTGGGCGGCGGAAACAAATAGGGTAGGAGTAATATGGTTGAGCCACGCCTTTATCTTTTGCGTAGCTTCCTGAGCCACACCCCCTCTCCTCAAATTATCCACACCATCCTTATACCCCCAGCCCAATCTCTCCACCCCCAGTAAGCTATTAAGTTGAGTCTTGGGTTGTCCGAGCCTGCTTGGAAACTCTCCACGCCAAGCTTTTAGAGGAATCATGCTAGCTCTTAGCCCTGGGTCATCCCAGACCACACACCCAACTTCTCAGTCCCTATATCTTCTCAAGCCACGCTGTGACTGAGGCAAAAGCAACAACATTCCTAGAGGGTGGTGCTGAAACCCTGCGCTTTCAGTGTCCTAAGTCCAGCCACGGAGCTGGTCTTCCTAAGAGAACTCAGCTTGTTTAGTTATCTAAAGTATTTATTGTACTGTGATCATTGTACTACGCAATAGAGGGTTAACGAATCTTTTGACAGATGGATGAATGAGTGGACGGATGGTAATTAGATCTGGTTTCCAGTGAATGACTTCTGTAATCATAACAAACTATTTGAATAATGCAGAGGACCTGTTCCACTCTACGCCTCCACTTTCCTGTTCTGTCAAATGGGAGCCATTGTGTGTGTCCACGGAGTTGTGAGAATTAGAGATAAAGAATGGGAAAAAATCTAGCCATATTTTCTGCATACAATAAATTCCTTCCCCCCCCCAAATTAATTGATTTGTTTACTTGATTCAAGATTTAGAAGGTGCCTATATGTGACAGACAAAATGCAAGGCGGCATGGACACAGCAGTTCCATCCATCCACACCTTCCGGTACACAGAGCTCACAATACCCCTGAGCCACCACTTCCTGACATCGCAGGACCATCAGTTGGATTATAAGAAACTTCATTAAAGTGGGTGTGGGAGTAAAGTGGGAAAAGACTATAATCACAGTACAAGGGAAGTGAAAGCCATAAGAATCGGATGCTTAAGATCATCCTTAGTTACACCGTGAGTTACAGAATGCTCTGAGATACAAGCAATCCTCAGAGAAAAAGAAAAGCTCACTGATCTTGAAATTGGTAATATTGGTAACATCACTTCCCAGGTGCCTCACTTGGTTTTGTAAACTTGCACATTTTGCACATACAGTAACCATCACACAATGGGGACCCTGTACAGAAGAAACAGTAAAGTCTTGTTATTTTTGAAGATTTTGTTCTGTTTTGTTTGAGACAGTATCCACTTTTGTAGACCTAGGTGGTCTGGAAGTCACTATGTAAAACCACATTGGCCGTGAACTCACTGATCTGCCTGCTCCTCCTTCCCCATAGCTTGGATTGAAGGGTGTGCCCACCATCACTACTCCAGGCTACTATTTTTTTTTAATATCTATATATTTGTTTACTTTTGGGGGATATGTGTGTGTACCTGCATGTATGTATGTGTACCATGTGCATGCAAGAGCTAGGGGAGATCAAAAGAGAGGTCCCTGGATGCCCTGAAACTGGAGTTGCAAGTGGCTCTAAACCTTCATGTAGATCCTGGGAATCAGAACCTCAGTCTTCTATAACAGCAACAAATTATTTCTTCATCTTTTTTATTATTATTCCATTAGATATAAAATGTACATGTCTGAGTATCTTCCCTGCACATGGGTATGTGCAACACGTTCATGCCTGGTGCTAGAACTTAGATCCTCTGGAAGACCAACCCTGTTCTCAAGAAAACACATTGTAATTTTTGTGTTTGTTTTTTTTTGAGACAGAGTTTCTCTGCATAGCCCCGGCTGTCCTGCTCTGTAGACTTGACTGACCTCAAATTGAGAGATCTACTTTCCTCTGCCTCCTGAGTGCTGGGATTAAAGGCATGTGCCACCACTGCCCAGCACCACTGTAAAATTTTTTAAATTCTTTTATAAACATTTTTTTCTTGAGAATGCTATATAATCTGACCAATTTTGCTTTTTATATTTATGTCTTGAGGCAGTCTATCAGAATGGTCTAAGTGTAAAATCCTTATACCAGGTATAATGGTGAGCTTCTATAATCTCAGCACTCAGGAGGATCAGGCAGGAGGAACACAAGTTTGAAGTCAGCCTAGGTTGCATAACAGTATCCTATCTCAAAAATAAACCGTAAGGGGCTTGAGGGCTGGCTCGGTGGGTAAGAGCACTTGTTCAGTTCCCAAAACACACATGGTGGCTCCCTATGATTTGTAACTCGGATTCCAAGAGTTCCCTCTGCTGACCTCAGTGGACATATATGCAGGCAAAACACCCATACACATAAAATACAACTAATAATAAAAAGTATTATACATCTCTTTTTGCAGGAGCCGGCTGGCAGAGTCGAACAGTTCCTGACTAGGGAGTGAAGATTGAAAGAAAATTAAAAATGACACACTACACATAAGATCAGTTCAAGAGGGCTGCCAGTAGAACCTGTCACACACGGTTTATTCCACAATTCACCTTGATACAGTGAAGAGGTTCATGGAGAAGTTAAACTTGTTTACCTCAACCACCTGTCTGTGTGATCTTCCCACAAACAAAAGGAATTTAACTTGGCAAAACATCCTGCCTATCCCTATCTCCAGGTGAAGACCAGGGTGAAAAAATATTTTTCGCTGAGAACTCAATAACAAAGGGGCCTGACAAACAAGCAGCTCCCCACATATTTTAATTTCTTAAATAATATTAGGACACAATTTTAGGAGGACTGAGAGAAAGAGTAGAGATAAGGTCTCCCTACATAGCTCTGGCTGTCCTAGAACTTGTATTTAAGCCAGGCTGGCCTTCTCAGTGCTAAGATCAAAGGTTTGTGCCACTATGCCTCTCCAGGGTAGTTTTTGAAGAATATGCTTAAATTTTTCTGTAGAAAAAAGTAACATGGGTGGCTGGAAAGATGGCTCAGCTGTTAAGAATACTGGCTGTTCTTCCAGAGGTCCCGAGTTCAAATCCCAGCAACCACATGGTGGCTCATAACCATCTATAATGTGATCTGGTGCCGTCTTCTGGGCATGCAGGTATACATGCAGACAGAACACTGCATACATAATAAATATATCTTAAAAAAATAAAGTGCCAAGTGTGGTGGAGCATTCCTGTAATCCCAGTAGCCAGGGAGGCAGAGACAGGTGGATCCCTGTGAGTTTGAGGCCAGGCTGGTCTACAAAGAAAGTCCAGGACAGCCAAGGACACACAGAGAAACCCTGGCTTGAAAAAAAAAAGTAATATGGGACCTTGTGTGCAATGGCTGCAAATGGCAGCCTTCGGCTGGATGTGCATGTAGCCTATATAGGTTCCCCTAAGGGACTTTGGAGACAATTTTCCATGGAAATTTATGTTTCTGATATCAATATCTTCCCCCAGTCTAGGCTCCAGGCAGGTAGGTGGGTGCCTTTGGGAAACCCCAGGATATAGAGGCCAGGATTGATATTGGCCAAGTCATCATTTCCATGTGCACCATGCTACATAATAATGAATATGAATTTGAAGACATGGTATCTGAGAAGTGGCTCATCCCTGATGGCTGTGAGGTCACATATACTCCCAATCATGGTCCCCTGGACAAGTGAAGAGCCCTGCACTCCTAAGGGTTTCCACTGTGCTCTCCTACAACTCACAGAATCATGTTCAGTAATAAATCTATCATCTAGTCTGGAAAAAGAAAAGAAAAATGAGTTGGGTGGCAGCAGGTGCACACCTTTAATCCCAGCAATTGGGAGACAGAGGCAAGTAGATCTCTGAGTTCAAGGCCAGCCTGGTCTGCAGAGCGAGTTCCAGGACAGCCAGGTCTACACGGAGAGACTGTAAAACTATTTTTTTTTAAAAAACAAACAAATAAAACAAACAAACAACAAAGAAAGAAAAAAGGAAGCATAACATCAGAAGAAAGGGTTAGAAAGAAAAGCAGCAAGATTCAAAATTGATTGGTCCTTTTCTTGGTAGTTTCCCTGTATTAATTAATTTTTATCCTTATGCTAGAATTCTGAGGAGGGTTTATTATCTTAGCCTATAGATAAGAAAACAAAGGTACATAAGGTGAGGTGCTTACCCAGTTTAGCAAAGCCAGGATTTGAGTATGCTTCCCCTGCTCTGTCTTCCAGTCTTCCCACAGGTCTCTCTATGCCATGCCCAGATGAAAAGCTAGAGTCTGGCTCAGAAAAGATGATGAATTCCTGTAGCCCCAACTATTCAGAAGACGTAGGAAGAAAGATTGCTTGAGGTCAAGAATATGGTTTTAGCCTAGGCAGCACAGTCAAAACTTCATCTTAAAAATAAATAATTGGGGGGCTAGAGAGATGGTTCAGCAGTTAAGAGCACTGACTGCTCTTCAAGAAGTCCTGAGTTCAATTCCCAGCAACCACATGGTGGTTCACAACCATCTGTAGTGGAATCTGATTCCTTCTTCTGGTGTGCACAACAAAAGAACACTCATATAAACAAATGAATCTTAAACAAACAAATAAATAAATGGGCCAGGCAGCAGTAGCGCACACTTTTAATCTCAGCACTTGTGAGGCAGACCCAAGTGGATCTCTATGAGTTCAAGGCCACCCTGATCTACAAAGTGAGTCCAGGACAGCCAGGACTTGGAAGGCATAGGCATGTGAATCTCTAATTTTTCTGCACCAGCCTGGTCTGCATAGTGAGTTCCAGGATGGACCAGGGCTCTATAGAGAGACTCTGTCTAAAAAAACAAAAAAACAAAAAACAAAACAAAACAAAACAAAACAAACAAAAAATGAAAATATGATCTGATGAAAAGATCCCATGGCATAAAACAAAAACAAAAACTTTCAGTGGACTGAAACCAACTATTTACAGTTTAATTAATCTTTCACATGCCCAGTGTTACAACGCACCAGCTTTATATACCTGTCTCAAATGGTGTTTGCCTGAGGCATACCTTGCACAATATACCTACGATGTGTCAGGGGTTTCATTGTCAAACAACTTGGGCCCAGTGAAAGGGAGCTACGGAGGGAAGAGGGAAAACAGTTGGAAGATAAGATAGAAGGTCTGTAGGGGTATATAAACAACCTTGTGATCAAGGGTAGATGAGGTCTCTGACAAGCCACCATTTAACTGAATGATACTGTATGGGAAGAAAAGGGGTTGCTGCCAGAGCATATCAGGATGAGGGGGTGACCTATGGGTGCAGATTGGAAAAATGGTTGGGAGAGCAGGGCATGACAAGATGACAGTAAGTATTTATGGTAGAGTTGTAAGATAATTGAAGAGTATAACAACTGCCCTCCCAAAATTGGCCTTGTCCTACCTAACCCATGAATGTTCTCTTTATTTTCTTTCCTTCCTTCCTTTATCTATCTCTATCTCTCTCTGCTTTTTCTTTCTTTCTTTTTTTTTTTGAGATAGGTTCTCACTATATATACCTGGCTTGCCTCAAACTCTGCAGCTTTTGGAAAAAAATTGTTTATTTACTTATCTATTTATCTAGATATTTATTTTTTATTTTTATTTTTTTGTGTGTGTTGTATATGTTTGTATATGCAGCATATTGATCTCAGAGGAGAGCTTGAAGGAGTCAGTTCATGTGGGTTCAGACTTGGTGGTGAGGACTGTTAACTCACTGAGTCATTCCACTGGTCCTCCTGAGTGTTATTTTTTTTAATATTTATTCATTCATCTTATGTATGTTGTGTTCTATCTGCGTGTACACCTGCTTGCCGGAAGGGAGCATCAGATTCCAGTATAGATGGATATGAGCCACCATGTGGTCTGGTGGGAACTGAACTCAGAACCTCTGGAAGAGCAGACAATGTTCTTAGCCACTGAGCCATTTCTCCAGCCCATGAGTGGTTATATAACAAGTGAGAGTTCGGGAGTAAAAGCAAGACCAAGAGTGGGAGGGAGAGCTTGGGAAGGATGTGACTAAGTCAGAGGGTCCTTTTGTTTGTTTACTTAATTTGTTTGTTTGTTTGAGACAGGGTTTCACTGTATAGTGCCGGCTGAAACACACTGTGTAGACCAGGCTGGCCTCATACTACAGAGATCCACTTACCTCTGCCACTCCAGTGCTGGGATTAAAGATACGCAGTACCATACCTGGTTTAGAGAAATCAGGGTCTCGTAACCAGGGTTGGCTTCAACCCCTGTGCTTAAGTGATCTATAACATCAGTCTCCCGAGTCTCTAGAATTAAAGGCATACATCAGCACTCCTAGCCTCTAAATGAAGGGTTTTGAAATGGGGAGATTATTCCGGATAGACTTTAATTGTAACCACAAGTGTTCTTATGAAAGGTAGCTGAAGCATGGCTGACTGACAGGTAGGAAGTGGAGTGGGAGTAGGGACACAAATTGTGGTGGTGGGGCTACAAGCCAAGGAACACCAGCAGCCACCAGAAGCTGGAAGAGACGAATATGACATTTTTGACATTTTTCTTAGGGAGCCCAGGAAAACAGTTTTGGTGATACCTTGATTTTGGCTCAGGGACCTTGGTTTTAGACTTCTCGTTCTCAGACCTGTGAAAGAACAGATTTCTAAATTTCTGTTGTCTTAAGCCACCAAGTTAGTGATGATGAGTTACAACAGTCACAAGAAGCTATACTGAAGCCTTGAGGGTAGGGTTGGAGGTTATTGTGGGACACTTAGAAATGCTTGGGAATTACTGGTGGAAATTTTAGGATGTAATTAGGGACAACTGGAAAGTACTTGGATGTTGTTAGACACATCAAAGGGTTGTTGGGAGTCACTGGAGAATGGTTTGAGTATAGTTGGGAGATTGAGACTGTCAATGGTTGCAAGTAGCATGAGGAGATTTTGAGTGGCAATTTTAGGGCGTAGTTGCGAAATCTTTGAGCATGAAGTAGATGGTATAGTTGAGAAAAATGATTTTATGGTTTAAAATGTGTGTGGATCTGTGGGTCTGTGGGTCTGTGTGCATAAAAAAGTACAGAAGTTGGAGAACAATGTCTGGAGTCAGTGCCTTTCTTCCACTGTTGAGGCAGGGTCTCTCTTCTTCCTGTGACTATGCTCTATTCTTCAGATAGGTAGCTTATAAGCTTCCAGCCTGATAGAGTGTTGAATGTCTGTAATCTCACCCCTTAGGAAGTAGATAGAGAACCAGCAGGATCAGTTTAAGGTCACCTTTGGCTACAATGGTAAGTTTGAGACAAGCTTGACCTACATGAGACCCTATCACAAAAGAAGAGAGACAAAGAGACACACAGAAACACAAAGAGAGACAAAGAAACAGAGGAGGAAGAGGAGAGGAAGGTGCATACCTTTAATTCCACCACTCTGAGGCAGAAGTCAAAATGTACATATTTCCAAGACAGCCAATGTTATGTGGAGAGACCCTGTCTCCAAAACAAAAACAAAAAGAAAAGAAAGAAAGATAGATAGAAGGAAAAAGTCAGGAATGTCAGAAATAAAGTACACAGAGACAGAGGACACACACACAGAGAAAGAGAGAGAGAGAGATTGAGGCAGGCCAATTAGGCATGAAAATCATTAAGGAGTACTGTAATTTGGGATTACAGTTTGTGGGTATAGTTGTGAGACTAAGTAAAGGGAATGAGGGAGTATTTATAGGCAGAGTTGGGACTCTTGGGGAATTTTAGAGGTGAGATTTACAATTAGTAAAAAGTAGTTTGAGCTGCACAGCATTGGCACATGCCTTTAATCCTAGCACTCAGGAGGCAGAGGCAGGTAGATCTCTGTGTTTGAGGCCAGCCTGGTCTACAAAGTGAGTCCAGGACAGCCATGGCTACACAGAGAAACCCTGTCTTGAAAAACCAAACCAAACCAAACCAAACCAAAATAATACATCTAGCAAAAAACAAATATAGTTTGGAGTCAATGATGTTAAGTATTATTAAAGGGTATATTGAGGATATTTTTGGAAGTTTTTCCTTTTGTTTTTGTATTTATTGTTAGGTTTGTTTTTAACATTAAAAACTGTGTGTGTGGGAGGGTAGAGTTCAGATTAAAGCTGTGGAATGTAGTTGGTTTTCTTTCTATCATGTGGGTTCCAGAAATAGAACACAAATCAGGATTGGTGGCAAGTGCTTTCACTTTCTGAACCATCTCACTAACCCTGGACAGTAGTTCTCAGCCTTCTTAATGCTGGAACCCTTTAACACGGCTCCTTATATTGTAGTGACCCACAACCATAACATTATTCTGTTGCTACTTCATAACTGTAATTTTGCTACTGTTATGAATTGTTTTTTGTTTGTTTTTGAGAAAGGGTTTCTCTGTGTAGCTTTGGCTGTCCTAGACTCACTTTGTAGATCAGGCTGGTACTGTTATGAATTGTAATGTAATTATCTGATTTGGGAGATATCTGATATATGACCTCCAAAGAAGTCAAGACCCACAAGTTGAGAACCACAGTTTTAGGACAAGGTCTCATTTGCCTAAGCTGTCTGAAAGTTGCTTTGTAGCTAAGGATGGCTACATAGCAGGAATCCCTCTGCCTCTGCCTCTACCTGCCAAATGTTGGAATTACAGACATGTTCTGCTATGCTCCACTCTTTAAAAAGGGGATAAGAGTCTCATTGCTAGCCAGGTGTAGTGGTGCACGCTTGTAATCCCAGCATTCATGGAGGCAGAAGTAGGTGGATCTTTGTGAGATCAAGGCCAGCCTGGTTTACAAAGGGAGTCCAGAACAGCCAAGGCTACACAGAGAAACTCTGTTCCAAAAAAACATAAACATATACAAAACAAAAGTCTTACTGCTTTCCGAAGACTAGCCTTAAACTCCTGGGCTTAAGGATATGTCCTAAGTACTTGTGAGTACCCTATACTGTGTATTGCTTTCATATGAGTTGATAAAGGGAAGTTTAAGTGTGCAGTGTGCCATTGGAGGTAGTTTGGGAGTAAAGATGAGGCTGTAGGAGGGTAGTTTAATAATGACTGAAAATGAATGGAGTTGGTTGAGGAGTATAACTGATGGTTGATGAGTATGGTTTGGGGGTGTTATACAGGAACCTGTTTTAAAGTTTAGATTTTAGGGAGGTATTCCGGTTTGTAGGTGGAAGCTAATAGTGATTTGATGAACAATTAATAGATTGTTGACTAGGCTAATCTTCAGTAATAAAAAAAAAACAAAACAAAACAAAGAACAGACCATTTTTCACATGCTACAATATGTATAAACCTTTAAAACCTTTGCTATGGTAAAGCATTCTTGTAATCCCAGCATTCAGGGTGGCAGACGTAGGCAGATCTCTGAGTTTGAGGCCAGCCTGGTCTACAAAGGGAGCCAGGACAGCCAAGTCTACACAGAGAAGCCCTGCTCCAAAAAACAAAAACAAAAGAAAAACAAAGCCATCTACAGACGCCAGGCATGTGACGCAAGCCTTTAATCCTGGCACTTGGGAGGCAGAAGCGGATGGATTTCTGAGTTTGAGGCCAGCTTGGTCTACAGAGTGAATTCCAGGACAAATGGGGCTACAACAAAAACCCTGTCTCCAAAGCCCACCCCCAAAAATATCCTACAGGCAGGGTTGGGGTGGGAGTGGGGTGGCAGAACATGCTTTTAATCCTAGCACTTGGGAGGTAAAGGCAAGTGGATCTCTAAGTTTGAGGCCAGCTGGTCTACAGAGTGAATTCCAAGACAGCCAGGGCTACACAGAGAAACTCTGTATCTCAAAAAACAAAGCAAGCAAGCAAACAAACAAATACAAAACAAAACATCTACATTTTGGAGTTGGAGAGATGACTCCACAGTAAAGAGCTATTCTTGTGAAAGATCCACATGGTGGCTCATTACCATTTGTAGCTCCAATTCTAAGGAAGCTGATGCCCTCTTCTGGCCTCCACAGGCACTGAATGAATTTGGTACCCATATATACATACATGCAGGCAAAACACACATACACATAAAAAATATTTAAAAATCTGCATATTACATTTAAATGTCCAGGATAAAGGAATCTATAAACCTTATTGGGGTTGTGCAGACAAGGGGCTCAGGAGTTGATTTAGATTTATTTTTCTTTTGGTCTTACATGTACGAGAATTTTGCCTGCATGGATGTGTAAGCACCAGAGTGTAGTGGCACATGCCTGTAATCCCAGCACTCTGGGAGGAAGAGGCAGGCAGATCTATGAGAGTTCGAGGCCAGCCTGGTCTACAAAGGGAGCCCAGGACAGGCAAGGCTACACAGAGAAACCCTGTCTCAAAAATAAACAAGCAAAACATGTGAGCACCACTTCCATGGACTGCCATGAGTGCTGGGAACCAAAGTTAGGTCCTCTTAGAAAGCAGTCACTGGAGATGGCTCAGAGGTTAAGAACACTGACTGCTCTTCCAGAGGTCCTGAGTTCAATTCCTGAGCATGGTGACTCACAACCACCTATAATGAGATCTGGTGCCCCATTCTGGCCTGTAGGCAGAACACTGTATAAATATTAAATAAAAATAAATCTTAAAAAAATTAATCAACTAGGCCATTTCTCCACCCCCATGGATCAGGAGTATGGATATCATCCTCAGTTATACAGCAAGGTCCTGGCCAGCTTAGACCACATATAATTGTTTCAAAAAATGGGGAAAAGTCTAGGAATATCTGAGGAGGTAGAGGCAGAGGATCAGAAGTTCAAGACTATCTTTGACTACTTAGACTTGGGGATCAGCCTGTACCTCATGGGACCCTGTCCTCTAAACAAACAAAACAATGAAGGAAGTTCTTTTCTCTTTAAAGAATTATTTATTTTATGTATATGAGTGCTCTATCTGCATGCACACCTTGCTTGCTAGAAAAGGGGTTAGATTACATTTTAGATGTTGGTGAGCCACCATGTTGGTGCTGGGAATTGAACTTAGGACCTCTGGAAGAGCAGACAGTGCTCTTAACCACTGAGCCATCTCAGCCCAACAAAGGAAGTTTTGTAGAGATAAGATGGCCTGTTTGTGGAAGGGTGTTTGTTTTGGTGAGTGTCCATGGAGGACGGTTTGCAGTTAAATGGGTGACAGTTGGAAATGATTTGAGGTGCAGGTGGAGCTTATATTGAACATCACTGGTAATCTTTGGGGTGGCATTGCAGGATCCTGGACAGCCCACTGGGAATCCACAAAGGGCAATGTGGAGATTATATACAGCGTTTAGGGTCAACAGAAGGTTTTCCTCATGTACAGTGAATTTAGGATTTAGGAGTGATATTCGGAGTTTGGCATTTTTCTCATTGATAGAGCACTTGTGTATTATGTATAAGGTCCTGGCTTCCGGAAATCCCAGGTACTGCAAATAAATGAATGAATAATATAAATGCTATTTCGAAATCATTGGCTTCAAGAGTCCGGTCAATTGAAGATGGTGAAGGGAGAATAACAATCCCCCTCCCCCATGGTTAAACCACTAACCATTAATGGAAGGCAGCTTATTGGTGCAAACTGAGTATTGATGAAGGGTGGATTGGAGGTACTGTTTGAGATTAACAGTTGGGATAACTATGGGAAGTGATGTGGGGGTATAATTCAGATGTAAATAGTAATTTGGAGGCTGCTGGAATGTAGCTTGAAGCACACATTCCAAGGGTGTGCTATGAAAAAAAAAAAAAAAAAAACTGAGCACGCAATTTTGACATCAATTAGAGGGTAACTTGCGGGTCCAGCCTAGGGTCAACAAATGATTTCTGCATGCTCGATAGAGTTGTGTGTTGATGCAGGTCAGTTAGAGCAGAAAATGGCCTACAGGTACTGCTTGAGGTCAAAGACAATTGGAGATATACTTTGGAGATATAATTTGGAGGATAGTGGAAGGTCGTTTGGGGAAGCATCTAGGAAACAGCAATAGAAGTCGTTGGGGGTACTTTAGAGGCGTGATAAACGCTTATGGCTAGCATTTGGGATGCTGTCTTGGAGAAGAGTGACTTGGAGTCAGGGGATCCGGACAGCTCACCTAGGGGGCATGGCTTACGCTCTGCCGCCCAAAAAAGCGCTTGCGCACGCGCTCCCCGCTTCTCCGTTCCTGGCGCTCCCACAGCAGAAAAAAAAAAAAAAAAAAAAAAAAAAAATCTAAGACCGAAAAGGCGCGTGCGCACTTTGTGTCTGCCGCTGCTGTGGTCCCGCGCCCCGCCCCCTCGTCCGCCAGCCCCCTAGGTTCACGCTCAGCGGCGTAGATAGCTGTGTAGCTACGAACAAACGTCCTGAGTTAAAGGTGAGGGGCGAGGGGCCACCGCACACGGCAGAGCCGCCACACCTCTCCCACCATCCGGGGGTCCCCCATCTGCCCCTGAAGGCTAACGGTTGTGCGTGTAATCCAACGCGGCCCAGAGGTAGGGAGCAGAAGACGAGTAGGGCGCGCGCCCAGGGATGAGCGGGGGGCGGGGGGTGGGCTGAGAAAGAAGGCGCGCCCACTAGGTTCCTGTTGGCCTCTGCCAACCCCACCTGCGGGGCATTTCGAGGACCGTTGGTGAGTAACCGTTCTTGCCAGGAGAAGGGTGGGGACAGGGCGGGACAAGGCCTGGAAACGCCCACAAGGATGGACCTGCGCGCGCACCTTCACCCTCTGACCCAATGCCCCCATCCCTGACACCTGTCTGACCTGACGACATTCCCTTTTTAACCCCAAAGTCCTGGCAACCTTGGCCCAGAACCTTCAGCCCTACCCGTGTCCTAACTATATTTTGGCGTGGTGTGATCTTGAACCCCTTCTTTGTCCACCAAGCCCAGTTCTGATCCCCAACTCTATCCAGGTTTATCTTTGGTCCTGATCCTAGTTTTGACCCTATCCTATCTCTGAAGCCCTTGTTTCGATGCCCACCACTAACTCTGATTCTGATCTGCTTGCTTGATCATACTGTTCTTAAAATGCGTATCCAGGCTCTGAATCCCTTCCAGTCAAATGTTATGACTGTAGAACCCTAATTTGTTCAGTTCTATCCTGATTCCTGACCACTGACTTCTGTACCCTCCTCTACTGCCTCCCCCCCACTCCTGATCTCTGTCATGGCTCACTACCTTTAGACATCCCTTTCTATGTCCCACAGGTTCCCCCCTTTCTCTCTCGTTACCACCTGATTCCTGTCTTCATTCTGTCCCTGGTCTGGTCTTTTACTGTTTCTGACCTCTACCGGAACCTGCCCCTCTCCCTCCCTTGGTCACTGGTTTGGCTTATCCCAGTCCTGTCTTCTAGCTATTGTTCTATACTATTTGTCTTCTTGTACTTTTTCTGCTCTTCAGAATCTTAGTCTTCTTTCCAGCATCTTTTCTTGGTTTTATTATTCTTTTTACATAGGATTTGTTTGTGTAGCCTTGACTGTCCTGGAACTTGCTATGTAGTCAATGACAGCCTCACATTTGTGATGTGATCCTCTTAAATCTGCCTCCTGAGGGTTGGGATTATAAGCATGTATCACCACCACCGTGCCCAGCCTTTGTTTTTAGACAGGGTGTTACTATGTAGCCTAGGCTGGCCTGGAACTTGTGATCATTGTGTCTACACCTCCAGAGTGCTAGGGTTAAAGGTGTACCTCACCATACCTACTTGCTCTGCCTCTTGATCTCCATCCTATAGTGACTTTTTCTGTTTTCAACCCTGCACTCATTCTTGTCCTAACATCCCATTCCACCCCCAAAACCAGACCTCCTGTTTTACTTGTTATTGTAACATTCCAACTTGTTCAGTCCTTTCTCCTTCTTCATACCCATCCCTTTTGTGCTTTGGATTTCATTATACCTTGCCTCAGAACTTGAAGGCTCTGTTGTTTCCAGGGCTCCTTATACTGCTTTTAACAGGAGCAAGTAGGCTTGTAACCTCCTTGTGGCAGATGGAGTTTTTGTATGTGATTTTCCCCTCCCCCATCTCTATCCTAATGATCTCACGTGGAGCTTGCATTTCTCTTACTGCCCCAGGAGTACATGGAGATGTTCCTACATCCCCTGCTCTTCCCAAATGTGAAAGAACACCGTAAATCATTCACTGACTCTGGGAGTCTGAGAGGTCTGGCTCATGTTGCCAGCCTTTCTTTATTGGGGCCTGTCGCATGTTGAGTGTGGGAGGTATGGAGGTTGAAAACATACCAGCGTTAGAGACACAGGGTATGTATTCAATCTTTGAAGTCTTTTTATCTGCTCCCCCTGATTTTGATCCTGGGGATATGATCTCTGCTTTTTGCTTGAGTGACAAGACAAAACAAACAAAAAGATTCTAGGTCACAGACTTCAGGACTTTAGACGGGGTTTATCTTTTTCTCTCATGAAGTTGTCAGTGAACATTTTGGTGCTAAACCCATCCCATCCATAGGGGTGTCTGTAGGAGTGTGTTGTGTGTAGGGGCATAGGCAGTGGCTGTTGCTGGATAGTAGCATCGGGCCCATTCAGCCTGTTAGTGCCATGTACCTGTATCTCCAGCTACTCAAGAAGCAAATGAGCCAGGCAGGGTGGTGCACACCTGTTATCCCAGCACTTGGGGAGGCAGAGGCAGGTAGATCTCTGTGAGTGAGGCCAACCTAGTTTACAAATGGTGTCCAGGACAGCCAAGGCTACACAGAGAGACCCTGTCTCAAAAAAGAAAGAAAAGGAAAGAAAGAAAGAAAGAAAGAAAGAAAGAAAGAAGGAAGGAAAAGAAGCAAATGTGGAAGGGTCACTTGAACCCAGAGGTCCTTGTTCATCCCAGTCAAGACCCACTATTTATTTATTTGTTTGTTTATTTGGCAAGGTCTCACTATGTAGTCCTAGCTCATCTGGAACTCACTATATAGACCAGGCTGTCCTGAGACTCACAGCCATCTACCTGCCTCTGCCTCCTGAGTGCTGGGACTAAAGTTGTATGCTACCATGCCTGGCAAGGCACATCATTTTTTTCCTAAAATACTTTTATAATTTTTGATGAAATAAATAAATATATATAACATATATATATATAAAGATATAATAAGATAAAATAACAACAACAACATCACATTGAGGTTGGATAAAACAAACCAACAGAAGGAAAAGAGCCCAAGAGAAAGCACAAGAATCAGAGACCCATAAAACTACTAAACTGAAGTTGGGAGGTGATGATGCACACCTTTGATCCAAGCTCTTGTGACGAAGAGGCAGGAGGATTTCTGAACTCAAAAACAACCTGGTCTACAGAGTGAGTTCCAGTATAGCCAGGGCTATACAGAGAAATCCTTTCTCAAAAAAAAAAAAAAAAAAAAAAAAAGAAAGAAAGAAAGAAAGAAAGAAAGAAAGAAAGAAAGAAAGAAAAAGAAAAAAACAACAACAGCACACAAACCTAAACTGAAAGCTATAATTTGTACACAGAGGACCTGATGCAGTGCAGAGTGGTGTAGGCCCTGGCAAGACATATCTTCTAAAAAGTGGGTAGATAAACCAGGTGGTGGGAATGCATGCCTTTAATCCCAGCACTGGGGAAACAGACAGGCAGATCTCTTGAGTTTAAGGCCAGCCTGACCTAAAGAGTGTATATTGTGAGACCTTGTCCTGAGAATACAGAAACAATAAACAAAATGGACTAGGGATATAGCTGGATAAGGCCCTGAGTTTCATCCCTACTGTTGTGGGGAAAAAACAAATAAAAATTCAGGCGCATCCAGTAGTAACCATAAAATGAGATTTCTCTGGTGTCCAAACCCTTTATTTTAAGGATGAACAGGGAGACTAGCAAGAGGTTAGTGTGTTATTCTCATAGAACAGTGAGTCTGAATAAGGAATGTCAGACCCATTTTACTTATCCAAAACATTTATATATATATATATATATATATATACTACCAACTCAGAGGTTACTCCCAGTCTATTTGGTAGGAAAGTTATGAGAGATGAAGACTTCCAGGAGTTTGGACAGTGAAAAATACTAAGTTATCTGAAGGTATTCTGTTTCTACATTTCATATGGGAAGACGAGTTCAGGTGATAAGGGATGATGTCTGACTACAAAATACATTCAGGGGCTAGGGTTATCGTTCAGAAGTAGATACCTGGGGCTGTGTTTCATCACTAGCAGACACTGATTCCTTCTTTCAACTACAGTTGTAACGATGTATCTGAAATGCTGAAATGTATTTGGTTTCTGCAGGTTTCTTTCTTTCTTTTTTGTTTTTTTTTAAGACAGTTTCATTATGTAGTCCAGCCTGGCTTGGAACTCCAAATCCTCCTGTCTTATCCTTCCTGGTGCTGGGATTACAGGCATGCATCACACCTATCCCAGTCTGTGCATTTTTAATGATGAGTTAGACAATGGGGGTGGGGTGGGGGTGGATGACACACCTGTTTCAAATATGTCTGCTTTTGGCAAGGAGGGAGAATTTAGAGGCTGAGATAGCACCTTTTTCTGTCTCAGGTGTACGTGAATATGCTTGGTTCTTTGTAGAAAAATTTTATATACATTTTTTAAAGTTTATTTCATACGTGCTAGTCAGGGATGCTTGTGTGTGTGTACAGTCTTCAGGAGTCAGCTGGCTTCTTGCACTATATTGAATCCTACAGACTGAAGTCAGTCCTCAGGTTTGGTTGTAAGCACCTCTATAACCATCCTGCTGGCTCTTGTTTATTTTTGTGTATATGTGCCCTTGTATGTGACGGCTTATGTATGGAGGTCAAAGGAAGATTTCAGCTGTTGGTCCTCATTTGATTTAGGGTCCTCACTTGCTTAGGTGTGTGTTACAGGCTCACTGGCCCACTTCAGGGGAATTCTGTCTTTGCCTGCTGTCTTGCCATAGGAGTATTGGGATTGCAATGAGACATTGTATCTGGCTTTTACTTGACTTCTGGGGATCCAAACTTACATTGTCAGGCTTGCTTTGCAAGTGTTTTCCCCTGCTAAGACAACTCCTTGGCTCCATGAATACTTTCTGTTCTTGGTTTTCGGTAGTGAGAATTCAGATAAGGTTACCGGAGAAGAGAAAACAACAACATGTGTTTCGGATATATTGGCTGAGGCTAAATGATCCAGCTCTGTCGGGGGAAAAAAAGCATCCAAACATATCCGTTTGATTCAGTGGGGAGGAATACTCGTATAACAGCAACACACTTTAAGTACTGATACCCAGCCAGTTGCTCTGTCCTAGCAAGCTGTAAGTCAGTTGCTTGTGAGCATCTGTTACAGTTTCATAATTTTGCTTTGAGATAGTTTCATGATGAAGCCATTGGCTGGCCTGGAACATGCTTTGTAGACCTGGCTAGCCTCAGACTCACAGATATCCACCTGCCTCTGCCTCTTTGGTGCTGGGATTAAAGGTCACCAGGCCTGGCAACTAACTGTTTTATAATTTAACATTGAGGACTCAGAATCACAACCTCTTTAACAAATGAGGGCAGAGATGGACAGAAAAGTGAGTTTGCTAAGCTGTCACATAACCAGTGACAGTGAAGTTGAATACTTGACTCACTGCTTACTTTCTGTGCAGGGTCCATGTGTTGTTGTAGGTGACTATTAATATTTACTACTGTTTTATCTTCTGGTAACGCTGCTGTTAATCCTCAGCGGCTGTATAACCAAATCACCACACAGATTAGTTAACCTAGAACACAATGCTGGGCAATATTTACTCCCTCCTAAACCTCCAAGCCCTCAGTTTCCTAACATTTAGATTTCCCACATTTTACTTGCTTTTTGTGAAATCTCTGGTCTGGTTCATGCTTTAAGTCCTCCAAGCTCTCTCCTCCCGCTCTGCTCTCCTCATGCTCCCTTTGAGCTCCTCCTCCTTCTCCCCCTTCCTGTTCTCTAGCTCCTCCCCTCTTTCCTGTCCTCTGGTTCCTCCCATTGCACAACATTGTATCTAGTTGCTTTATTTGTGTCCTGTTTACACAAGAGTTGAGACAGGATGCTTATAGTGAGTATCACAATGCAATATCCAGATTGAAACCAGAGAGTTGGGGGTGGGGAAATCAGCATTTGAATTAACAAGGGTAAGGCATATACATTTTAAAAGAACATTATACCAACAATGTGTTTAGAGGTTAAATCATCTTCTAGTTGGTTAAAATTGTGGAGCAAGGGCTATAGCTAGTGGGAGAGTGATTGCTTAGCATGCATAAGGCCCTAGGTTTAATTTCCAGTACTGAGGAAAAAACCTTGAATGGAGCAATAATGTGTGTGGGTGACTTGGCTCGACTTGTCTACTTGGCCTAGGAATTATCTTTCCCACTGCTTTCTAAACTAGTCTACCTTTGTGGATTTATTATTATTATTATTATTATTATTATTAGGGTTTTTTTTTTTTTGGCACACACCTATAATCCATTCACTCTGGGAGGCAGAAGTCACTGTGAGTTCGAGGCCAGCCTGGTTTACAAAGAAAGTCCAGGAGATCCAAGGCTACACAGGAAAATCATATTTTAAAAAAAGTTTTGTTTTGTTTTTGGTTTGTCTAGACAGGGTTTCTCTGTGTAGCCCTTGCTGTCCTGGAACTAACTCTATAGCCCAGGCTGGCTTTGAACTCACAAAGATCCATTTGCCTCTGCCTCCTGAGTGCTGGGACAAAGGTGTGTGCCACCAGCACCTGGTGTGAAGATTTATATTCATTTATGTATGTATCTGTGTCAGTGTATGTCACATGTTTACTGGTAGTCACAGCAGCCAGAAAAGGGTGTTGGATTCCCTAGAGCTGGAGTTGAAGGTGGTTGTAAACTACCTGATATGGGTTCTGGGAATCAAACCCCAGTCCTGTAGAACAGCAAGTTCTCCTAATTATTGAGTCAGATCTCTTAGGCTTCATAGTTATTGTTCTTTAAAAACAAACAAGCAAAATTGTTGTGGCTGGAGAGATGGCTCAGCAACTAAAAACACTGGTTGCTTTTCCAGAGGAACCAGATTCAGTTCCCAACATCCACATGTTCTGCTCCATCATTTACTCCAATCTTGGGGTGTAGGGGGGGTGTCTGTTGCTGCCCTCTTCTAGCCTCCACAGGCACTGAAGACACATGGTCACTAGACACATATTTGGGTCGATACAAATACACATGCCTCTTTAATCCCAGAATTTGGGAGGCAGAGGCAGGAAGATTTCTATGAGTTTGAGACCACCATGGTCTATACAGCGAGTTCCAGGACACCCAAAGCTATATAGTAAGACCCTTTCTCAAAATTAAATAAATAAATAAATAAATAAGATCTTAAAATTTCTTAAAGGTTTAATTTTTAAATGTGTGTGTGTGTGTGTTTGTGTGTGGTCCCTGCACATGTGCACAGGTGCTCTTAGAGGCTAGTGGTGTTAGATCCCCTGGAACTGGAGATACACACTCTTCACTATTGAGACATCTCTCCAGCTCCAAATTTATTGTTCTTAGGAATGGTCATTAGTGATTTGTTGTAAGTTACATGTACTATGAAATACCTCCTAAAGTTCCTTTGGCCTCTGTTGTCCGTTTTGTTCATTTTACAGATGAGGTAACTTAAACTCCGAGGCTCCATTTTCACTACTGGCCTAATTTTCTCATCTCACCTGTCCCTGATTATGAACATCCATTTTCACAACCTGCTTGGCTGCCTGCAAGTGGGGAGAGGGAGGCAGGCCATGGCCAAGAGGATAGTCCCCATGGGTATACAGCTAGCTGCTCATCTGCATGCCACTTGCCTTTGCCAGCACACTAAAGGAGGGGAAAGGGAGAAAAAGCATGAAAGGGTCCTTTTTATTTCACACCATAAAGTTTACAACCAGGAGGAAAGGTGGATAGCAGTAGCAGGAGGCCTTGATAGCATTTGACTGGGGAAACTTTTCTCTAGGCTCTGCTCCCCAACATGGGAGGGAACTACCCTAACAGCCCTCCCTGTTCATAATAGCAGGGCCTGCTGTAAGGGTCAGGTTTGGGTTCTGAGGTCACAAAGTAGATTATCTTACCTGGAGAACAGGATGTTTTGTATGTGCCCGGAACAGGCTCAGAGCCTGGGTAGGGGTGTGTTGAGGGGCATTATAGGAATTTAAGAGTTTTCAATTGCCGAGCAGTGGTAGCGCATGCCTGTAATCCCAGCACTTGGGAGGCAGAGGCAGGTGGATCTCTGTGAGTTCGAGGCCAGCCTGATCTACAGAGTGAGTCCAGAACAGCCAGGGCTGCACAGAATAATACTGTCTGGGGGTGGGGGTGGGGGTGGGGGTGGGGGTAAGGAAAGAGTTCTCAATTTCCTTATCTGGCATCAAACTTCACTCTAGGCCAGAAATGTTAAAGGGTGTGGGGAAGGGATAGGGAAGAATGTTAGGTTGAAGAGGTCTGACTCAAACCGTGTGTGGTGGCGCACACCTTTAATCCCAGCACTCTGTGGAGGCAGAGGCAGGTGGATTTTTGAGTTCAAGGCCAGCTTGGTGAGTGAGTCTAGGACATCCTACACAGAGAAACCCTGTCTGCCCCGCCCCAAAAGCCTGAGTAGTTGTCTTCTTTCTCCTTTTCAGAGTAGCCACTGGCTACCTCTAGTCTACAGCCCGGTCCTAGCATTCTAATTCTGTTCTTTGTTAGCTTTTTCAGGTTTGGTTTGTTTTGATTTTTTTTTTCTTTGTTAGCTTTTTCAGGTTTGGTTTGTTTTGATTTTTTTTTTTTTTTGAGACAGGGTTTTTCTGGGTAGCCCTTGTAAAGGAAGGCATACCCCACCACTGCCCGGTTCCTTCTTATGCTTTTACATCATTACATGCTCAGTCAGGCCTATTTACCCTGCCAGATCTCTGCTTCCTATTTGTAAGGTGCTTCAAAGGATGCTGTTTCTGTGCCATCCCTCAGGCTTGTAGGATATAACTATGGTCTATTTACTAGGAGTATTTCCTTTTGGACTGTGGAAGGTGGTAGTGTCTTGAGATCTGGTCTTGCTTTAAAAAAGTAGCTTCTCTCTGCAACTTAGAAAACCATTATCCTAATTATGGGAGAAATTCTCTCCATAACCGCCTCTTATCTTTGTTTTGCTCGGGGATGGAAGATTAAGAGCCTGGAGAATGTAATGCACCCTGATCAAAAAAACAAAAACAAAAAAAAAACCCCAGGTGTGTGTGTGTGTGTGTGTGTGTGTGTGTGTGTGTATGCGTTTTGCTTCACAGTTTCTTAGCCCCCATTACCTGAGGTGCTACCTTGTATAGGCAGGCTCCAGTGGCCTGGGTATCTGGGCATCAGGAGAGGCAGTGGCTCCTCCCCCAACTTTGAGAGCTTCTTTCCCAGTTGTCTCCTAGGTGTCTTCACTGAGGAGAGAGTTCTCTGCTTTCTTCTTGGCCATGGTGGGCACCCTGAGGCACCTGACCCTTGAGACTGCCATCCCAGGGGTAACCCTACCTCTGGAAGCAGGCAGGTAAGGGTTAAAGGTATGGGCCAGCCCAGTTCCCGTCCAGGTAGGTTGGGCCTTTACCTAGTGGGAGGCAGCCAAGACAGCAGTCACTGTTGTTCACTTCTACTGCCAGGAAAGCCAGGGCCCGGATGAGACAAGTGTTCTTCTTGCTGCCTGGCGTTGGTGAGTAGTGGGAACAGCGGGCCAGGGGTGTGAAACAGTGAAGGCACAGGAGTTGAGGGCTCAGGGAGAATGGACTGAAGTTCTCTTTCAGAGATCTTGGTGTGAGCAAGAGGCACACAGACAATATAGGGTAGCGATGGGAGGGGTGGTGTTCAGTGCAGGAGGACCTGGGCAGCACAGTCCCCACATGGCCATTTTCTTGGTTGGAAATGGAGGAAGAGGGATGGGTCAAAGAGACTCATCTGCTTCCCGGCCCTCTCCCTCACTTCCTCTCCCCTTTTCAGAGTAGCCTCCTTATCGGTACGAGTGGCTGAGAAACGCTAGCTGAACTATTTAGAAACCAGTGTTGTTCAGGCACCTGTATCCACTCTCCTCTCCATTTGTTCACCCTGAGGGATAGAACAGGGTGTGTTGTATTTTTGGGGGAGCACTGGGGAGCCGTCGACACTGTGTGTGTTTGCTCAAGTGGTAGCAGGATGTGGAAATGGGGCTCTCATTGACAGTGTTGGAGTGCCACCCAGGTGAAGTATCTTGGTTGTAAACAGTCATTAGAGCCAGGAATTTTTCTCGGCTGTGGTGTCAGAAGGGCAGACCTGAAAAACCTGCTGGGCCTGCCTCTGTGTGTGTGAGTGTGTGTATGTGTGAGTGTGTGTCCCCACATGTGGCCTCTGTAGCTCTCTTGCTGCAGCCTGTCCCCACAACAGGATGGCAGGATGAGGCCCTAGGGTTGCCGAGGGGGGGGTCTCAGAGGTTTGCTAGCGAAGCAGAGGTTGTGGTAGAGCACCTTCTTACTATCTTTACGTGGTGTCAGGCAGCCCTGAGTCACAAGGCAAGTGTATAGAACATAGCAGAGTAGAAGCAAAGGTTCCTGAGTCAGGTATGGAGGTGTGGGGCGTTGACCCATGTCTAGCCTGCCCAGTGACCCAATGACTCATTGCTTAACTATGTCCCTGAGGTCAGGCTGACAGGGTGGAGTCGGGGTTCCTGTCTGGACCCTGTGTGGACTTCCAGGATGCTCTGAGGTTCTAAAGAAAGACAGATTGAGGCACTCTGATATGGAACATGAGACTAATGTTGGTGAATGGGGTAAATGGACCCAAGGGGGGAGGAGCTATGTTTCTGTTGGGGTGGAGGGTTCAGGCAAGCCTTGTGAAAGATTACCAAACTAAAATGGGTCCTGGGAAAACAGGAGTTCCAGGGGCGGAGGGACAGAGGAAGATAGGACATCAAAGAGGCCCTACCATGCTAGAAATGCTGGACTTCAGATGGGAGGAATTGTGAGAGCCTCTGCAGCATATATATTGTCTATGAAAGAGGCTTTTGGGACTGCCTTGCCATTGATATGGAAGCCAGTACATGAGTTGTTATTTATTTATTTTTTTGAGGGAGGGATACAGACCCTATGGGACAGGCAGGACGATTGCAGAGAAACTGGGGGTACCTTATAGGCAATTTGATCATACCCCATAGAATGAAAATGGGGAGGGGACTTATAGCTAGGCTTCCTTGGTTGTCTGGGTCTTCTCTACCACATCATGGCAAAGCTGTGACATTCAAGGTAGGTTAAAATGAGCGCTCTGCTGTCTCCATTAGGCCTTCCTAGTCACCTGCCTTGGAGGCTAGGACAGGTGGTAGGAGGGGATGTCACCTGGCTGCCCAGCTGGGGACTGAGCAGGATATGGGAGGGAGGGAGCAAATTCCAGAGAAGCAGAAGGAGGGCTGGCAGCTAGCCAAAGCAGGCTCCGTGGTCAGCCATGGCTCCTAGGGACAGAAAAAGAGGCAAGTAATGTGTAATTTTTATGGCTGTGGACGGTGCTTCTCAGACATCCCAGCAGGATAGCTTCTGTATGCTAGTATCAGACAAGGGTTGGAGAGGGGCTAGAGAACCCCTGAGGTCAAGAGCAGCAGGATGGAATTGGGACAAATAAGAGCCAGATCTGCACTTGATGTCTGGCTCACGTATCTTGCATGCATTCACTCAGTTATTTATTCAACCAGCTGGCATACATTTGTGGATGACTTGCTGTGTGCAGCACTGTTTGGGGTGCTGGAGTTACAGATACACTGGGGTAGACATGCTTCCTGTCCAAATGACAGTACAGGGAAGTACAGTCTCTTGTTCAACAGCAGAAGCTATCACTCAGGGGTCACCTCTGCAAGGGACATTTAAGCCCCAGAATGAACTAGGGCATGGTAGTGCCTGCCTGTTACCCTAATATGTAGGAGGCTGAGGCAGGAGACTTGCCATGAGTTCAAGACCAGCTTGGGCTATACAGTGACTTGCAGGCCAGTGTGGGCTACAGAGTGAGACCGTGTGTCAAAACAAAAGCAGCCCCCCAAATGATACGTGAGAAATAAGATTCAGGCGGTAAGGGGCTGAAAATAGCATGCTAGACTGTGGCCACAGTCTGGGCAAAGGTCCTAAAGCCCGATGGATGGACCCAGGCACTCAAGAAGAAATTGTTGGGGTTGGAGCTGCTCTGATAAGAGTGCATAGGACCAGAGGGGTGCTCCTAGGCTTTGCTCTTTACTGGGAAATTATTTCACGTCTGTGTGCTTTCCACCCCTCATCTCAGAAGGAAAGGTAATAACGATGGATCTCCTGCCTGAGGTGTTTCAAAGATGCATTGTGACATAGCTGGTAACTGTTCCAGGCACCCAAGGCTGAGTAAGTGCTCACTATCGTTATACCTAGTTGAATCTGTACCATTAATTCTCTCCCTAGGTGAGACTCCTATCTGTGACCTATGGGCCTCTGGGGAGGCGTTGTAAGTCTGCCCAGCTTCCCACTTACTGTGTTTGCACTCAATGGGAAGGGATCCAAAGTACCAGGCGGAGTGGGTCCAGACAGTGACACGGAATCTGAGCGGGCATAGTAGGTAGGCAGGCGGGGCCCAGGGTGCTTTCTATTCCTAGCTGGAGCATGGGAAGTGGGGGCTGGCCTAGGGGCTGGGAATATCACAGTTTATCCCTCCTTAATGCCGCCTGTGATGTATCACTGCCAGGCTTTGTCCAGCTATCAGCCACAAGGTCCAAGCAGTACAAGGATGGAAGTCAAAGGTCAGCTGATCAGCTCTCCTACCTTCAATGCCCCAGGTCAGTGGCTGCTTCCACTTCCTGCTGCCCCTTCCCTACCCTGAATCTTCACGTGCCTGCTTGGGGAGGGTTGGTCCCCTGGCCTCACAGTGGCTAAAGGATATCCCAGCTGTCCTGATCTTTGCTCCCTCTGTGCAGCTGCCCTGTTTGGAGAGGCTGCCCCCCAGGTGAAGTCAGAACGTCTCCGAGGGCTGCTTGACCGCCAGAGGGCCCTCCAAGAGGCCCTGAATCTGAAACTTCAAGAGCTCAGGAAAGTGTGCCTGCAGGAGGCGGTGAGGGCCTGGCCCCGGGGCTATCAGGCAGGGGGCTGGGGTGAGGGGTCAGAGTGCCTAGGCAGGCATGCTGCAGTGATGGATACCTAACCACTTGTCTCAGTGTTAGTAATTTTTTGTCATCCTGTGTATCCTCAAAGTTTGACTTAGAGGTCTCAGAATCAATGAAATGTGGTAATTTAGACCCATATTCACTTGTGAATAATTTAAAACCTCCCAAGCCCCTGAAAGGGGAAAACTTTTTCAAAATTGGGCAAGAAAGTTCATCCTGAACTGACACAGGGAGATTCATTTTCCTTCCCTCCACTAGTCCATCTATCCATCCACTCATCTGGTTTTTGAGACAGGGTCTCACTCTGTAGCCCAGGCTGGCCTAGACCTCACACTCACTATAGCCTTAGATAGCTTTTCACTGGTGCCTCAGCATCCCAAAGACCTGGAATTTTAGGCATGACCCACCACACCTGATTTGAGCTCAGATTTTATCCTTGTTAGTGTGGGTGTCCACATAGTTTGCTTGAGGTAATAATGGGGTTCAGGGACTGGGGGAATAGCTCAGCTGGCCATAGAAGCAGAAGGACGTGAGTTCAATCCATAGAGCCTATGTTAAAAAAAGAAAACTGGGTGTGGTGGTGTGGCAGGCGACTGTCATCCTAGTGCTGAGGAAGTGGAGACCAGGTTGCTTGCTGAGCAGCCAGGCTAGCCTAATCAATAGGTTCCAAGCCAATGAGAGAGAAACCTTTTCTTGGGGTGGGGAGGGGAAGGCAGGTGGCACCCTGAGGAAACAGCATCCAAGATTGGCCTCTGGCCTGGGCACACATGTACACATACACACACACACACACACACACACATATATACACGTACACGTACACACACGTACACACACAGACATAGACACACACACACACACACACACACACACACACACAGGCACGTGCCAATTCAGAAGATACAGCCCCAATGTTACATATGCACCATAGAACAGAGTGGACTTTTTCGAGACAGGGTTTCTCTGTGTATCCTTGGCTGTCCTAGACTCACTCTGTAGATCAGGCTCTCCTTAAACTCACAGAGATCTGCTGCCTTTGCCTCCCCAGTGCTGGGATTACAGGCCTACATCACCATGCCTGGCCCAGAGTGGGCTTTTATAATTCTGAAAGCTAAGAATTCTGGCTTTCAGATTTCCAAGATTTCTTTGCTCAATGGCCCAGAGATTTAGGCCACTGAGGAACTCCGAGTCTACACTTCCTACCCTGGTGTTAGAGATCTTGAGAGGAGGAAACCTAACATTTGTGGGAGTACTGAGCATGGTATAGTTTCTAAGAGCCTGACTACTTTATGTCGTCCCTCCAACTAACCTTTGTAGTCTCTGCCCTCACTCCTCATTCCCTCCAGGAGCTAACTGGTCAGCTGCCCCCTGAATGCCCGTTGGAGCCTGGTGAACGGCCTCAGTTGGTACGCCGGAGGCCCCCTGCAGCACTTGCCTACCCTCCACTGCACGCAAACCCAGTACACCACTCCTTGTGTCCTGCTGAGGTGAGCAGTTGGGTATGGAATACAAGATGGTGCTGGTGATGGGCAGGGACAAGCAAGGTTATGGGTAGGAGAGGGAGAAGTTAAGGAAGGAAAGGGTTTGAACAGGCAGCTTCCCTCATGCAATATTAGACCTGAACTCTGTCAAGACAATTTTCCCATCTCTAGGAAGAGACACAGGCCCAGCTCCTCATCCTGTCCTCTGAGGATGAATAAGCTCCTCCCATAGGCAAACAGCCCTACCCCTTGGAAAAACAGGCCCCACTTCAGTGTAGATGGACTCTGCCAATTTATTATTATTTAGCTCTGTTCTACCCCTCTTGGCTTGTGCAGGAACTGGCTCTTGAGGCCCTGGAGCGTGAAGTGTCCGTACAGCAACAGATTGCAGCTGCAGCTCGCCGCCTGGCCCTGGCCCCTGACCTCAGCGGAGAACAGAGACGGCGCAGGCGCCAGGTACAGGTTGATGCACTGCGAAGGCTGCATGAGCTGGAGGAGCAGCTCAGGGACTTCCGGGCCCGTCTCGGCCTCCCAGTGCTCCAGCCACTGCCACTGTCTGAAGGAGCACTAGTCAATGCCCAGGGTGTCTGCCTGGGTACACGCCTTGCTCAGCTCAGCCAAGGTAAGCAGATCCCAGCATCTCTCCAGTGAGTGAAAAATGGGCTAATGCATTTGGGAGGGTTGGGGTGGCTGAGCAGCCACTGAAGGCAGAGAAGTGAGTAGGATTTAAGGGAATCACCTATCCAGGAGAGTTGTAACAGTCTGACATGAGGTTAAGAGAGGGTTTCAGTAGAAGGCAACAGGAAAATGAATACTCAAGCTCATAATCTTGAATTCAGGTAAAGGTAGATATTTTTTATGTATGGTAGGGTTGAGGCCAGACCCCTCAGCATTCTAGGTAAGCATTCTACTGTGAAACTACATCCCTAGCCCTACTTTTTAAAATATATTTTTTATTGTGAGCCTGGCCTTTGATGGCTGAGCCATCTTTCCACCCCCCCCCCCTTTTTTTTTGAGACAGGGTTTCTCTGCATAGCTTTGGCTGTCCTGGGACTCACTCTGTAGACCAGGCTGACCTTGGATTCATAGAGATCCACCTGCCTCTGCTTTCCTAGTGCTAGGATTAAAGGTGTGCTCCACCACCACCCAGCCCCTCTTTTTTTGTTTTTAAGATTTATTCATGTTCATTTACGTGTATGTATTCCTGTGTGAGTTTATGCTTACCATATGTATACAGGTGCTCATGGAGGTCAGGGTCTTTAGAAGCCTTGCAACTGGAGTTGTAGACTGTTGTGAGATGCCTGGTATGGGGAATGAACCAAGGTCCTCTGCATAGGTATCAAGTGTAACCACTAAGGCAATTCTCCAGCACGTTGTTTTATTTTTACTTTTTATTTTGAAACAGGATTTTGGTAAGTTGCTCAGGCTGGCCTTGAACTAACTGCAAAGTCCAGAATGACCTTGAACTTGTGGCACACATGCACGCATACACACACACACACACACACACACACACACACACACACACACATACACGTACACATACACATACACACACTCACACATGCCCTACTTCATGAAGCCTCTTAGGTGTCTGGCCTGGGTCTGGCAAAGATGAATTCTTGGGGAGGGGTCAGAGGCAGGAGGCAGAAGGCATATGCTCCATAGAGGTGCCTATCCAGTGGTGTAAGGCAGTGGAACCCAGACATGACAGTGATAGGCTGCTTCTTCCTTTCTCACCTGTAGAGGATGTAGTTCTGCACTCGGAGAGCAGCTCCCTCTCAGAGTCAGGGGCCAGCCATGATAACGGTGAGAACTATCCCAGAAACGTACACTCAGCCCTGTCTTGTGTCCTCTTGGATATCCTGTTCTGTTTAGCCTCTCCTACTTTAGCTCTTTAGCAGTGCCCCCTGTTCCCATGTATTCTTAGAGTCACATGTCACTGCCTCCTCCGTCCCAGACCCTACAGGTCAGCCTCTATACTACCCTTTTGCATGGCTTCATCTGTTAGCTTGCTTAACCCTGTCCCAGCACATGCTCCTCCCCTTTAAACCTTCCCTGTCCCTCTGGACCATCTCTTGTTGAATTCTACCCTATTTTTCCTTCTACCCAGAGGATCCTCATAGCTGCTTCCCTGTACCCGAGCGCCCCTCACCACCAAAGGCCTGGGACCAGTTTCGGGCAGTATCTGGGGGAAGCCCTGAACGGCGAGCCCCATGGAAACCTCCCCCATCTGATATTTATGGGGACCTGAAGAGCCGACGTAACTCTGTGGCCAGCCCTACCAGGTAAAGAGGAACTTGTTCTCCCTTTTCCTGGGACCAGAAGTGGGATCCTGAGCCTGGGTTGGCAGGAGGGCCTACTGGTGGATGCAGTTTCTAACCTGGGTCCTGATGTGGGCCTGCCATCTCTGTCTAGCCCCACACGCTCGCTGCCCAGGAGTGCCTCCAGTTTTGAGGGGCGAAGTGTGCCTGCCACCCCTGTCCTCACCCGGGGCACTGGCCCCCGGCTCTGCAAGTAAGGGGACTCTTGAGGGTGGGTCTGAGTGTCAGAGGAGGAAACCTTTAGTTCTTTAGTTCTAACTGTTGATGTCGAATACAAATCACTGAAAGATGTGGGACATGGGCAACCGGCTTTTCTAAAATTTTATTTATTTATTATGTGTACAATATCTGCATGTATGCCTTCACATCAGAAGAAGGCGCCAGATCTCATTATAGGTGGTTGTGAGCCACCATGTGGTTGTTGGGAATTGATCTCAGGACCTCTGGAAGAGGCAGACAGTGCTCTGAACCTCTGAGCCATCTCTCTAGCCCCTGGCAGCTGGCTTTTGAAAGGTGGATACAAGTTGGAGTGGGAATTAGAGACAGAGGCATGAAAGTGAGCTTTCCTGTGCTTTTTTGATAAGTCGTTTTCTTTCTCTGGTTCTTTGTCTCCTCATTTGTGGGGTGTAATATCTGCCTTTGAAAGACACAGGTACACTGCATGTTGGGTAGATAGCATTTGTGGTGGATAGCAACTCCTTCAATCATCCTAAGATCCTTCTGAGGAGATGTTATTATTTGCATTTTATAAATGTAGAAACTGAAGCACAGAAAGGTTAATTAAGTAACTTGTGAGTAAACCAAAGTTTTGATGTTTGAACCCATGCAAAAAAATTTTAATCTAGAGTCAGCCAGTAAGCACTATACTGTAATGTTTCTTAAATGCTTAAATGCCTATTTTTTCCCATGCTGTGAACAGAAGCCCTTTCTTTTGGGGGGAGACCTACATTCTATGTGAGGTGGGATGATTGTTTGGGAATGGGTCATAGATATGGTGGTTTAGAGCTCAAGCAAGGCCTTTAGTTCCAGGCATAAGGCCTGGGACTTCCTTTGGTAGTAATTGGCCACAAAGATAGCTTTAGCAGGAGAATTGGAGCTCTGGGTAACAGACTTTCCTGTGTGTGTCCTTCCTTAGCTAGTGCATCCTTCCCCAAAACATTGACAATATCCTAAGAGCTTGCAGCCCTCTCCCAGTATACATATCTATGCCAGCTTTCTTGTGTGGGACTAGACCTCACTGGCCCCATTACACACACTACTTAGCAGCTACATGAACACAACTTCTAATACTGCTCCCATTCTAGAGATAGTGGAGGCTCAGAAAGAGATGGAAGATTGCGGGAACCCATCACCTGTCTTCTTTGTCTGACCCTGCTCTTGTTACCTCACCTCTACTCTCCAGACCAGAAGGCCTCCATTCTCGCCAGTGGTCCGGTAGTCAGGACTCCCAGATGGGCTTTCCTCGGCCTGACTCTGCTTCGGATCGGGCCTCCCTCTTCGCAGCTCGCACCCGCCGAAGTAATAGCTCTGAGGCCCTGCTTGTGGACCGGGCAGCTGCTGGGGGAGCTGGGTCTCCACCTGCTCCCCTGGCTCCCCCTGCTGCTGGTCCCCCAGTTTGCAAGAGCAGTGAGGTGCTGTATGAGCGCCCCCAACCAGTCCCTTCCTTCTCTTCCCGCACCGCTGGGCCCCCAGACCCTCCTCGGGCTGCCAGGCCTAGCTCAGCTGCCCCTGCATCCCGTGGGCCCCCCCGACTCCCACCTGTGTGTGGAGACTTCCTCTTGGACTATTCATTGGACCGGGGCTTGCCCCGCAGTGCTGGCGGGGCAGGTTGGGGGGAGCTGCTACCTGCTCCTGAAGTCCCAGGACCCCTTTCCCGCAGAGATGGGCTCCTTGCCATGCTCCCAGGTCCTCCACCCATATATGTAGCTGACAGCAGCAGCCCCCTCCTCCGCAGCAAGGACCCCAACGCCCGTGCCATCCGTTCCAAGCCCTGTGGCCTGCCCCCAGAAGCTGTGGAGGGTCTGGAAGTGCATCCAAACCCATTACTCTGGATGCCCCCACCCACCCGGATACCTCCAACTGGTGAGCGAGGTGGCCACAAGAACCTTGCCCTGGAGGGGCTGCGGGACTGGTACATCCGAAATTCAGGACTGGCCGTGGGACCCCAGCGCCGGCCAATGCTCCCGCACATGGGCCCAACACATGCACCCTTCCTCCATGCCCGCTGCTATGAGGTGGGCCAGACACTGTACGGCCCTCCCAGCCAGGCACCGCTCCCGCACTCGAGGAGTTTCACAGCACCTCCTGTCTCCGGCAGGTATGGGGGTGCTTTTACTGATGGGTAGAGGTATTGATTCAAATGTTGAAGGTATCCTCACCAGGGAGTACTTTGTCACCATAGCCAATGAGTGGGACCACAAGGAAATTAGCTGTAGTCTTGGCAAGGGGGTCATACAACCTGCATTAGTCCTTAGGGTCCTGTTGAGGAGGATCTTGGATGTTGGTAGCAGGAGTTCTTTCCCAAGCTTTAGAAAGGTTTTTCTATTCTCCCTAGTGTGTGGCAGCTAGCAGTAAGTCAGGGTGCTGGGAGGAAGGGACATGTGTGCTCCCTGGTTTTCTCTTCCAAGCACACCCCATGCTGGAGAGCCTGAAGGTGCTGTCCTGTACCTGTCTCCACTTCTTTAACACGCTTCTTTTCCTCTCTCTGTGTATGTCCTGTCTGTCTTTTCCTCTTTTACCTTGTCTTCGTTACCTGTCTTCCGGATTTCTGCTGTCCTTTCTAAAGATACTACACGGATTTCCTGTATCCCCCGGAACTGAGCGCTCGGTTAAGTGACCTGACACTAGAGGGGGAGCAGTCTTCCAGTTCCGATCCCCAGACCCCAGGGACACTGGTCTGACCCTAAAGGCCCTTTGTTGGTCTGGACACACTCCCGTCTGGGGAGCACACAGTCGACCTCGCTGAGCCCTGGGATATGGTTGCTCTTGGTCCTGATCTCACAGGGCCCCTGGCTTCTCTTTGGCCCAGGAAGATGTCTGGTATTCCCTGCTCTCTTCTCATCCTGTGCTGGGGAACTGGAGGGCCCCAGCTAGCTTCAAAGAGGGGTACAAAATGGTGTGGGGACTCTGCCCCTTCCTCCATTTCTGTTTACAGTTGTGATTTAGTATTCACTGTTTTTGCCCAACACTAGGTGTTTTATAAAAGGGAAACTGTGAGCTCATTCCTGGTTGGGTTCATTCCTATCCCCATGCCCAACCTGTTCCATTCTGGAGCCACCACCCTGCTTCAGCAAAATGGACCATATAGAGTCTTGGGGCTGGGAGCCTGCTGTGAATAGAACTCCCTGTCTCCTCCCACTAGAGTTCTTGGACAGATGGGCTTCTGTCCACATTTGGAAGGATGAAAGTCTAGGTGGGGTACCTGAAGGAGCTATTGTCTCTGCCCATGGCCTCTGTGATGACCTTCCCCAACTAGGAGGCCATACAAGAGGTTGTCAAGAAGCAGAGCCATTTGAGTATGTCACATCCTGGGATGCTGCAGTGGTTAAACCTGGCAACTGGTAGATGCCGGTAAAACCCTCAGGTGACATCTGGCCATGGGCCGCAGGCCACATCATGTCCTCCCTGGCATTCCTTCTACTTACCAGTTTTTAAACAAATCCACATAAGCTGTGTTTTCTATATTGTCTGTGACTTTCTGGAGCTGGGGGTTCCCCTACCCCATTTACCTGGTGTTAATTTTTTTTTCTTTTTGTACCAATGGATCTGGGCCCAAGACACTACTCACACTGGAAGGGGATTTCTATAATAAATGTATAAACTCAACTGGATTGCTTCTTTGTCTGCTTCACCTCAGGAACTCACACCTCTGGTTCAGTCCAGATTATATGTGTATATTTATGGACCAGGGATTCAGTATGTAGCTCTGGCTTGCCTAGAAACTCACTATGTAGACTACACTGGCCTTGTACTCAGAGACTGATCTGTACTGGAACATAGGGCACACACAAACATGTCCACAAGAAACAGTATTTTCACAGGAAGAAAAAACAATGGAAATCGCTTATAATAGTGATATGTGTATTTTCCTTGAAACAGATTGTATGTGTCCAGAGCTGGCCACAACTCATAGTCCTCCTGCCTCAGCATCCCCAGAGCTGTCACCATGTCTAGCTGTCATGTTTTGACATCTCCTGTGAGATGGGGCAGTTCTTTGCTTAGTCCACTTATAACATGAGAATATCCAAAGTGATAGTACACATTTCTGCATCCCTGGGTTTTAACGCTAATTCAGAGGTAGTAACATTGAGGACCCAAATAGTCACCATTTGAGCACATATGCGTCAATGCAGACAGGTAGGGTCCAGCAGAACTGAAAACAGCCACTGGGTTGTTCACTGAAAGGTACAAAAACATCACACAGGAGGCTAAACTAGCTTCAGATTCAAAAGCTTTATTGTTGCAGCAACACTAATATATGAGCTCCATTCCCAGTTGGGTTTATCCCTGGCCAGCCATGGTCCCTGGTACTGGGAACATTGTAGGGAAGGGAAGAAACCCTCTAAACAGAGTTGGAAGGAGGCTATTGGGACTGCTGACGGTTAGGGTCATCCGGATTCCAGGGTTCAGCGAGGTCAGGGTTGAGCACACTTGGGGCTTAAGCTCAAGATTCGGCCATGTCTTAACCTGGGTTCCAAGCTGGGTGGGGTCTGAAAAATCCCTTAGTCTAGAGCTCAAGATTTGTCCTGCCTCAAGTCCTTGGCTTTGAAGTATGGAAGATCAGTGGGTCCCATGTTTGGGTTAGCTATGGATGCTCTGGCTTAAAAATCCAGTTTCAAGGCTGGATGTAGGTGACTGAGTCTCAAATTGAGGAATAAGGAAGACTTTGGTCCCTAGGTAATAGGGGCTGGAGGCTGGTTTGGGACTGGAGTGAGTAGTCATCGGTCTTTTTGGACAGGCCAGAGGGCTCTAGGCTCCTATTTTAATGGCTGGGGAAAAGGCTGGGTCTTGGGTATGGGGTGGGGGTCCTCTAGATCCAGAGTGTAGATGCCAGGGTCCTAGGATCCAGCTTCCTGCTCTTGTCCCAGTGCCTCTAGAAGCAGTCCCATTGGCGTCCGCTTTAGACCAATGCTCTCAATCTTGTTCTCAATCTTGTTTTTAAGGTTTCTCAGGCGCAGTGAAGCATGCAGCAGGATCACTGTAGGTGATACCAAGAGTGGGTCTGGGGCCTTGGCTTGCAGCCCACAATGGGGAATTCACCCAGAAGCAGGCTGAGTGGTGAGTTCTCAAAGCCTGCTATGGGGGATGTGGCCAGAAAGGATATCCCAGTAAATTGGGACTTGGACAGTTTAAGGCCCGTAACACTGGAAGACCCCCAAAAAAAGTAATAAAGAGGGATGCTCCCAAAAGGGAGGGCGCAAAGCCAAGGAAGACATAATGGAGGCATATCCATCCACCAGGATTTCTAGTCCCCTCTTAGCCCAGGAACCAGTGCAGGGCAGGCCTGATGTTCAAGCCTGAGCTGGCCATTTTCCCAGCTATAGCAGGGAGAGTAGACTCACAAAGCACTGGCGCTGTGATGCAGAGCAGGAAGGTGAAAGCGCCGCCCACGGCCCAGAGAATGAGGAGGCTAAGGGCAAGCACTGCAGCCAGGCAGGCAGCAGGATGGCTGCGACGGCAGCGGCGCACAGCGGCACCAGTTTCAGCAGCCCACACCAGCACCCCGAGGATCACCACCACTACCAGCATGCTCAGGAGGGTGTGCAGTGGACGAGTGTACCTGCAGGAACAAGAGCACTCCGCTAGTCTCGCCCAATCCTAGACCCTAAGAGTTTTGTTCCCTGTCTCTGGAATCAGCATCCCAGAATAGTCTCACCAGGCCTGTCTCCAACAAGTCCATCCTCCAGGGATTCCTGTCAACTCTCAATTCCTCCCTACTATAGTCCTATCAGATCTTCGCATCCTGCTAGACGTCCTGGGTGCCCAACATTTCTCTGGCCTTTGACTTTAGACCTGCAGGATTTCTTTCTACTATCTCCCACACTCCTCTACTTGACCTTAACCCTTGCAGATCTCTCAAACAGACCTTTAGTCAATATGTATTTCTCTTCACAGAGGCACTTTCCAGGTGTCATCATTTCTTTCAAAAGGCCCTCCACTGCCCCGTTTTTGTACAGAGACACCCTCCCACAATTGCTTGAACGTACCTATTCTTGGTTTCAATCCCACTCTTGAAACCCTGCCCAAGTCCCTCTTTTATATTGTCTGTCCTTGGCCAGAAGCATCTTCAACACTGAGCCTTCCCTCTGGGCCCCATATGAAGTCCTCTACAAGCTCCCCCTCTGTCTTAAACCCTCCAAGGCTACCTTAATCTGCCCCATCACTGAACCCATCCCCATATTAGGCCTTCCGCCTTCCTTAAATCTGGGTCCACCTCCTAGTCCATAGTCCTCTTCAGTGCCCCCATTTTCTACCCAGGTCTTCCCTCCAGACTCTCCCCACCATCCTGCCTTCTCGACTCTCCTTTTAACAAGGATCTGCCCCTTTCAAGTTTCCCATCCATGCCCCTCAAACCTTCTTATTCCGCCGAATTCACAGTTCCCAGTCTGGCACTTCCTCTACTCTCCTCATCCTCAAAGACCCCCAAGTCCACCCTGTGTCCCACTGGTATCTTCAGCCAATCGCTACCTCCCTCCCTCACCCGGCCAGAGCGAGACTGATGCCGAAGCAGAGAAGGTAATTGGTTTGGTAGTAGAGAAGATTGTTGATGACGCGGTGACACCATCGCTGTGGATCGCTTGGATCAGGAGCCGCCAGACGTGCAGACCCCAAGACAAAGTCGTCTAGGGTGCGCAGCGGTGGCAGCCGCACCTCCGACATCCTGAGGGTTGCTGGACCAGCCAGGAGGGCAGCGAGACTACAACACCCAGTTACCCCTCGCAGCACAGCGAGGCACGCTGGGAAATGGTCTTAAGGAAGCGACGACTAGCAACGTAGCCATACTGCGCAGCCGCAAACACGAACGTGACCAGAAAACACCAATTATATGGTAGCAGAGAGACTGCCGGGAAACCAAGCCTCGCCACGCGGCGAGCCGCTCAAAACTCAAAACACCCCTGGGCGGGGCACCACGCTAGACTGTGTTGACTCAACGCTGAACAGACTAAAAAGAATATGAAGTCAGATCCCAAGCTGGATTCCACTTCCCGTCAGGATCCTAGAAGGTCACGCCGCTCCTGGAAAAATATGCCCCACCTTTCAGGTCAAGTCATAAATGCCTTTTATTATATACATAAGGCCTTTTTATTATATACTTAAAGGCCTTTTATTCATTTACATTACAGAGACTGTATCTCCTGGTTACCATTTTTTTTTTAATCCCCAGGCTGGATTAAAACAAACCCTTTGGGTCCCTGTGAATGTTACCAGACTAGGTGGCCCAGGGAATCTGTCCTTGGCCTTCTGGCACAAAGTCACATAAAAAGTGCTTGGGGGAAGTGAGCTGTTTATTTAGACACAGCTGTGCTTGAAGCCTCATTAATGCTTGCTGGCTGGTTCAACACCCTCAAGACTCAGTTCGGCCATCTGCTACTGCAGGTTTCTAGTACAGCTGCCAGCGCTGTTAAAAGTCATCATCGTCACAGATGTCAAGGTACACGTCAAAGGCCTCTCTGTTGCAGTTTCCATCAGGAGTGAAGACATATTTGTGGAAGGTCCCATCGACGCAGATGGCTAGGGAGGATTGAGGTGTTGTGAGAGGTTAGGAGATGACCCTGCCAAGTACTCCAGTCCTCTCAGGTGTCTGTCCCACTGTGGCTCATGGTCTAACTCCAGGCCCTTGCCCAAGAGCCGTACCCCCTAGTAATTATGAGGTTGAGCCACACATTTCTGTTTCCTCCAGCTTCTGAAAACCCTTAAATTTCTTTGTGTCCAACCTGCAGTCCTTTATCCACTTAGAACCACAAACCAAGGTGCTCCTGTCACTCACCAATCACAGAATTGACATTCTTGGAAGTGTTTCGGCCAAAGGCACAGATGCAGGCTGATTCAGCAGGCACAGTAAAGCTGGCCAGGCTCCACTGAGAGTCCACATACTGCCCAATCATAGGTCCCACTTTGCCCACACGAGCCAGCCTGTAGGCAGCATTTGGTAAGTCCAGGCATGACACATGGACAGGGGGATTGGGACAAGACAGGTTGAGAATACTCACGCAGAGCGGCGGTTAAGGCGGGTGTCTTTAAGAGCAAAGATATGGACAGTGCCCTTGTCACTGGAAGCACAGAGGAAGGAGGAGTCGTGGCTGAAGTTAATGCTGTAAGACAGACCAGTAATGATGTCCAACATGATGTGGGCTGTAAGGTCACCAGCCCACCACACTTATCCTGTGCTCACCAGTACAGGGTGGCAGGGTCAGTGCCTCTTCGAAGCTCCACCAATTTTTCCTTGGACTGGGTGTCAAAAAGACGAATAAGGGTACCCTTCTGGGAGGCTGAGGCCACTACTGTGCCTGGCTGGTTCAGGGACACACAGGCCACATCACTCTGATGTGCATTGATGGTAAATGGAGCTGATGAAGTGCCAGGCTTTGTGCTTGCCAGATCCTGGATTAGGAGGGAACAGTTGAGGGGGTGATATAGAGGAGAGGGACTTCAAGTTCACTAAGGGTTAGTTCACCCACCACTCCACCCTCACCCATTGGATGGCTCACCACAAGTTGAAGACTTCCGCACTTGTGTCCAGGAAACACAAGCAGTTGCTTCTCCAGGCTTGGGCAGAGGTCACACAACCCTAAGTTGTGAGGATGAAGTAGGGATGGGCAGGTGAAGGGGAGGCCAGGGCAAGGCTGAGTTCTCAGAGTGGAGAGAGCTAAATGAGGGAGGGCCAGGCTTTAACCCTCCCTGCTATGTTCCCCATAGCAACCTCACAAAGGGAGGCTTTGCATTAAGCTCTACTCTCCATGGTTTAAACAGGTTCTAAGAAGTTGCCAGGAGATCTTGGAGGCCCAGGGCTCACTGATAAACCTACCTATGTTTTCAATGAGTGCTTGCTGCTGTCATATGGGGCAGGACGGGGGACAGGGATAAGGAACCAATGGTGGGGCTGTAAAGGCTGTATTTCTTATGTAGAACTCTCCCCCAACATCTCTGAGTATGTGCCAGTTCTTTCATCTCCTCCTCTTTGCCTCTTACATAGCCTCACACCCTTAACACCTGCACATCTGGATCCTCTCACCCTTGGGGTTGTCCCGAGTGTCAAACTCAAACAGTTTTCGAGGATTGTCAGGGAAGGAGTACACATAGATGCGGTTCCTCAGCACAATCACAATCCTGTGGACATCACACGTAACACAGGTCATGAGGAGAGGGCAACTGCCAGGGCAAGGGCTAACCTTACTTACTGTGAGAACTTCTTGTCCCGCCCCTCCCACCCGCCTGGGTCTCCATCATGCTCACTTGTCATGGCGCATGCGCACAGCCAGCACTGGCTTGGTGAAGGTGAATTCCAGCACCAGTTTGTCCTTGGAGTCCTTGCCTTCTCGGGCATCGTCCCAGATCAGCACTGCTAGGCAGATGGGTGAGAGGCAGACTGGGTGACACAAGGCCCATCCCTATTCCTCTTGTTTTGCCCGCCTTTCACTACATATTCGATGTGAGCCTCACAGAACATGAACACTTATGGACAAGATCTCTAAGAAAACACATTCTAGAATAGTGATGCTCATTTGGAGATAAGGAAAGCAAGGCTCAAGTGCACTGAATGTGGTCAGGGACCTTACAGCACAAGGCCAAACAGTTCAAGGATCCATGCCTAAGCCCGTAAGTTCCCTTCTGTAACTACTTCTGTCTTCAGGATCCAGTTCATACCCCCGGGGATAATTCTGTGATGAATTCTAGATTTGTGACTCACCCATGACAACTCTTGCCATGTTGTGGTGGGATCAACAAGGAAAAAGCCTTAAAACGAGATGGCACTTGAGACTCAAACCAAAAAGTTGGAGAGACAGTTCCAAGATTTGGATGCTTGTTTTTTTTTTTGTTTGTTTGTTTGTTTTTGTCTTATTTTCAAGACAGGATTTAGTGTGTGTGTTTGTGTGTATCCTTGGCTACCTGGAAATAGCTCTAGAAACCAGGCTGTCATGGAACTCAGATATCTACCTGCCTCAGCCTCCCCAAATGCTGGGATTACAAGTTTGCACCACCATACCTGGCTCTTGAATACCTATCGTGTGATCTTGGATAAGTCAGTTAACTTTGCCTTAGTGTTGTCATCAAAAAAAAAAAAAAAAAAAAAAGAGGATAAGGAAGCCGGGGATATGGCTTCCTGACAGAACATGTGCAAAGCCCTGGACTCCACCCATAGCATAGAAAAGGAAGGGAGGGAGGGAGGGAGGGAGGGAGGGGGGGAGGGAAAAAAAAACAGCTGCCTAATTGTATTTCCTACCACACAGAATTAGCTGGGTATGGTGGGGCACATCTTTAATCCCAGCAGGCAGAGGCAGGAAGACCTCAGTGAATTTTGAGTTCAGCCTGTCTATATAGTGAGTTCCAGAGCAGTCAAGGCTATGTAGAAAGACCCTGTCTCAAAACAAAACAAAACAAAAACTAACAGCAGGGTGTGATACTGCAAGCCTTTAATCCCAGCACCCAGGGCGGCAGAGGCAGGAGGAGCTCTGTAAGTTCGAGGCCAGCCTGGTCTACAAAGCAAGACCAGGACAGCCAAGGCTACATAGAAACCTTGCCTTCAGGGAAAACAAAAACAAAAGAAAATACCATAAAACTAAATGAGCTAATATGTAAAGCCAAGTGTGAAGGCACTAGCCTGTATCCTGGCACTTGGGAGGAAGATCAGTTTGAGGTCGTACTTAGCTACACAAGACCTTGTGTCAAACTGATGTGTGTTTGTATGTAAAGTGCTAGTAAATGCTCCATTGGTAAGAACATGGCATATAAGGAGAATGGAGACAGGCAATAAGTGATTTTGCTGTTTTTTACAGTTCTGGGGATAGAACCCAGGGCCTTCTGCATATGAGGCAACCACTGAGCTACCCTCCCTCTCCAGCCCCAGTCAATCTTTTTTTCTAAAGATTTATTTATTTATTTTATGTATGAGTGCTCTATCTGCATGCACACCTGCATGCCAGAAGAGGGCACCAGATCACATTATAGATGGTTGTGAGCCACCATGTGGTTGCCAGGAATTGAACTCAGGACATCTGGAAGAGCAGGCACTGCTTTTAACTGCTGAGCCATCTCTCCAGCCCAATTTTCCTTTTCTTCCTGGGCACGGTGGGGCACGACTGTAATCTCAGCACTCAAAAAAAAAAAAAACAAAAACAAAAAAAAAAAAACAAAACTAAGAGCAGGGTGTGGTGGTGCATGCCTTTAATCCCAGCACTCAGGGCAGCAGAGACAGGTAGATCTCTTTGAGTTCGAGACCAGCCTGGTCTAGAAAGCAAGTCCAAGACAGAACAGCTAAGGCTACATAGAGAAACCCTGTCTCAAAAACAAAATAAAATAAAATATTTAGGGCTGGAGATAGCTCAGAGTTTAAGAGCACTCACTTACTGCCCTTCCAGAGGTCATGAGTTCAATTCCTGGTAATCACATAGTGGCTCACAGCCATCTATAATGAGATCTGGTGCCCTCTTCTGGCATGGAGGTCTCCATGTAGACATTACATTGTATATATAATAAATAAAACAAACTTTAAAAATGAAATAAATGCAGAAGCTTCTTTAAAATAAATAAAAATTTTGTAAAAAATAAATAAAACAAAGATGAAAGAATAAAGCCAAGTGTGGTGGTACACATCTTTAATCCTACCACACTGAGTTTTGAGACCGACCTCATCTATACAGAACTAAATACACAGTAAAACCCTGCCTCAATAAATAACAGACCAAACTTTTCTTTCTCTCTCTCTCTCTTTCTGTCAGTTTTTTTGAGATAGGGTTTCTCTGTGTAGCCTTGGCTGTCCTAGACTTACTTTGTAGAACAGGCTGTCCCCGAACTCCCAGAGATCCGCCTGTCTCTGCCTCCCTGACTGCTGGGATTATAGGGGTGCGCCACTATGCCCAGGTCCAGACCAAACTTTTCAAGCTGGAAGATCCATGACTTACAAACTGTGCCCCACCGTGGGACTCTGAGGTGCTGACAACATTTGCGAGTGCCTCGGAGTGTATGTGGGAAGTAAGGAATTTGGGAAATCTGGATCAAGTATAGGATGAAAGCACTTACCTGAAATCTCTGAGAACTTGGGGCTGCTACCACCGCCCACCAGGGCCAGCAGGTTGGATCGGTGCAGCATTTCCACCAGGCCCATGCTGCCTACCTGTTCATGGTCTGGACAGGGGTCAGGGTGTTAGTAGAGGTAGATGACAATGCCCACATGAGCCCTTCTGCTTACTGTCCCACCACTACAGCCACTCACCCAGATGCCCCTTCTCCATCAGTGGCTCCACATTATAGATCCGTACGCCTGTCTCCATGGCACAGCAAAAGCAACCTGTAAGGAATTAGTCTGATTCAGAATTCTGGGGCTCATAGCCATGTCTAACCCTTCTTTCCCGAAAAGATATAATCATAAGCTTACTTTGGTCTTGGTTGAAATGTAGGCTGGTCACTCCTCGAAATGGCTGCTGGGTCATGGTCCAAGGCTGTCTCCCTAGGCCCAAAACAGACAGCATGTGGAAGAGTCCTGGAGTGCCCTCTCTTAAGTCCTACAACTTCTGTCCCCCAGAAAATTTCTTCTTCCTCACCACTTCGTCTATTTTGTTTTGAAATAGGATCTTGCTATGTATCCCTGGCTGTCCTGGAACTCCCTATGTAGCACAGGCTGGCCTTGAATTCCCAGAAGTCCTCCATCCTCCACCTCCTGAGTGATGGGATTATAGGCATGTGCCATCAGGCCCGGCCTCCTCCCCATTTTGATACTTTTCTTTGCCAGACTGAAAAAAACAAAAACAAGTGGAGGATACCTCAGAGAATCAGTTCAAACCAAGACCACAGGCAGAATGTGTCGTGGCCTATGACATGGAGTCACAACTGCCATAAATACCAACCATTACTGAACTTGTTGGGAAGTAATGGGGTAGGGATATCCCATGATACTTCCTCATTCCCAACCATTCTTGGCTCTAATGCCTGACATGACCTAAAACCTCTTTCTACAAGCTTTTCATCTTCACACATGCACCTGTCAGTAATGGAGGAACAAGGGCTAAGGTATCTTGCATCTCCCTGAGACTGCTATGAATGGCCCATCAACCACAGAACTCCCCTCCTCATGCTTTTCTAACTCTAACTCATTTATTTGCCTCCAGGAATTCTCATTCATACCCTCCCATGCAACATACTTTCCCCAAACCCTTCTCAAATATTGCTAACTCTGATCACTAAGGCAAGCCTGGGAACTCCCTCCACTTAAATCCTGAAGACACCCCTGGCATTCCCTTCACGTTCTAAAGCCCACACTTGACACATTCCATTCCCTGTACTCTATCCATGACTCCTGAAGTGACCCAATGCCACTCATGAGGCCCCTACCCCTAAAATTTGTCCCGTTTATTGCCACATTATCTTCTGAAGACCCTGCCCTAAGGAAGGCACAGCTACACTCCAAAGACCTTCTCCCAGTATCCACCACCTAAAATCCCTGCCCAGGAACACCCCAAGCTAGCAATTCAGCGGCTCTGTCTTCCTGTCCTAAACATTCCTGTCCTAGAAGCCTCATCACTCCAAGACCTCTGTCCAGACACAACTCTTACTTATCCTCTAAGACCTCAAATCTGCCTTTTCTGGTGTAAAACCTGGATCTTGCTTCTGCAAAAGCCATACTTTGAAAAGCACTTGCTTCCAAGACCCTTTTTTTAGATCTCTGGTCCAAATGCCCACATTAATCAAGAACCCTAACTGAAATGCCTCACCCTCTCCCAAAAGTCAAGTTCTTTTCCATGACAGCATCGACTCAAGCCTCTTGTCCCCAGCCGTCACCTGTCAAGACCTCTAGTAGAAACACCCACCCCATGACCCTGACCAACCCTTGGATCGTGCTCCAGATGCAGGATGCCTTTGCTGACTTGATCTTCACCCCTCACGGACCCCTGCCCTTGCTTTTGGTGCCGCTTGCAGCACGGATTTCTGACCTCCCGGGCTTAGGTACCCCGCTCCGCTGTTTACATCAGGTCTTACTTCCGGAGGAGGGATTCTGTGACCGGAAGTGACTCATCCTGGGCAGAAAATTCGGCCACTGCTCTTCTCGCCCCGTTCGCGGACCTGTGGAGCATCCGGAGCAATAGGAGAGTCCTCCCAGGGAAGTTCCGGAAGGAGAATGAGGGCCAATTAGGACAACGGAGGCACAAGAGACTGCCTAAAGGCAGGGCTATAGGAGAGAACTCTTGAGAGAGAGGAACTAGCCCTAGCCCCTCCCTAAACGAAACAGGCCAAGCATTGAACTCATTAACCCACTGATAGATAGAGGGATGAACCGACCAGATTCTGCAAGGGTAGCTGTTTACCTTTCGACTCTGGAAGCCCCTTACTGGAAGATAAAAGATCTTGAAAGTTGAGATCACCTTGGGCACAGGAAAATGCGGTGGGATTTTCCAGTCTTTTCCCCACTCCAGCTCTGTTTATTTACAAAATGATAAATTCTTTTTTAATGGTAAGATATGTGAGTACTCGGGCGTGTTTGCACACACCTGTAGTCATAGTACTTGGCTAAGAGGCAAGAGGAACAGGAGTTTCAGGTATCGTGGGCTAGATGAGAACCTGTCTTTTAAGAAATGGTACTAATGGAGCATGCTTACTGTAGAAGCAGAAAAGGCCCCAAATTACACACTGTAAACAGAGTTTTGAGGTACATTTGTGAGAAATAATAAACAAGTTGGGCCTCATTGCTGAGACAGGATCAGAGAATTTGTGTCACCCTGGGTTGAAAAAAAAAAGTCAAAATGAAAAGAATGGAGACCTACAGTGATGTTTTGCCGGCATGTATGTCTGTGTGAGGTTGTCAGGTGCCCTGGAACTAAGATTATAGACAGTTCTGAACTGCCATGTGGGTGCTGGGAATTGAACCAGGATTCTCTGGTAGAGTAGTTAGACTAAGTGCTGAGCCAGTTCTCCAGATCAGAGACTTTTTTTTTTCCTCTCTTAAACAAATGCAATGTGTTATTCTTCACTGTTTTTTGTTTTGCTTCTTTTTAGCACAGGCTGGTCCCAAACTCAGGATTTACAGAGTGAATCCAGATTTAATGGATTTACAGGTACGTGAGTGTCCACATACGTACTAACCAGGTCTGACTTGCTTAGTTTCCAAGATCACACAAGATTGGGCAGTTCAGGGTGGCATGACCATAGACTGTCACTGCTTCCCACTTTCTAAGTATATTGTTTTGATGCTGTTTGGTTGGGGGTTTTTGTTGTTCCGGTTTTTTGTTTGTTTGTTTGTTTGTTTTTGTTTTTGAGACTGGTTCTTACTGTGTAGATCTGGCTGGCCTGGAACTCACTTTATAGACCAGGCTGGCCTTGGAATGCAGAGATCTGCTTGCCTCTGCTTCTGGAGTGCTGGAATTAAAAGCGTGTGCCACCACACACAGCTTTGTTTTGTTTTATTTTGTTTGAACTTGAATTTCAAACACTTATCTGATAGCTGGACCTCGGTAGTCAGCCTCAGGAGAAGGAAGTAGCCATATAAGGGAATAGAACTTGATGGCTAGCTTTAGGAATGTAATCTAACATAGCAAGGCAGGGAGAAAAGGGGAGAAGGCCAAGGCCCTAAAGAGCCATGTTCAGTTAACATATAAGGTCACAGTTTACCTCATCCTTTTTAACCTACTCATGAAACTGCATAATCTAAATATAGCATTGTCTAGCCATTCCCTCATTGATGGCCTTAAGACCCTGTGTGGTCAGCTCTATGGGCTTGGAGGTTACACTTCCTTATATTGAAAGTCACTTTGAAATGATCAAGTCTTCTTTTTGTGTTTTTTTTTTTTTTTTTTCTTAAAAGATCTGTATTTATTTTACGTATGAATGTGCTATCTGCATGTATACCTGCAGCTAGAAGCATCAGGTCCCAGTATAAATGGTTGTGGTGGCTGGGAATCGAACTCAGGACTCTAGAAGAACAGACAATGCTCTTAACTGCTAAGCCATCTCTCCAGACCTTTTTATGGTTTTTTCTAAAATTCCTTTGAATTTTAACATTTTTGACAGTTATATTTAGAGACTGAATTTTACTTGCTCAATCCCCTCTCTGTGCTCCCTTCTCTCATGTGCCCCTCCATCTCCTGCTGGAGCCCTTTTCACCAGCAAGTCCCCACTCTTGTGGCCTACCAAATCTAGGATTTCGTTTTCTTTTTCTTTCTTTTTTTTTTTCCCCCTTTGTAGCCTTGGCTCTCCTGGACTCGCTTTGTAGACCAGGCTGCCAATCCGCCTGCCTCTGCTTCCCCGAATGCTGGGATTAAAGGCATGTGCCACCATGCCCAGAAATAGTGTTTCTTTGAACTAGAAATATTTTTAAGCAGTACAGTGGTGGTGTACAACTTTAATCCTAGCACTAGGGAGGCAGAGGCCCGAGGATCTCTCTGAGTTCAAGGCTAGCCTAGTCTACAGATGGAGTTCAAGGACAGCCAGGGCTGTTACAAGAGAAACCCTGCCTGGAGCAGGGGAGGGGGGGAAGGTGCCTTTCAAGTTAGGTTTGGAGTGGCTTTCTCCTTTAAACCCAGCATTTGAGAGATACTTACCAAGCTCCAGGCCACCAGGCCAGCCACAGCTACAAAGTGAAACTCTGTTCCAAAAAAAAAAAAAAAAAAATCTTTTTTTGAGTCTGGTTATAGTAGCTCATCCCTTATTCCAGTACTTGTGAAACAGAGTCTGTGAAGTTCAAAGCCAACCTAAAAGGAAAACAACAACAACAATAAAACAAAATCTCTTTTCTTTCTGTATGTGTGTGGGGGGTTGAGACAGGGTTTCTCTGTAGCTTTGGCTGTCCTAGAGTCCCTTTGTAGACCAGGCTGGCCTCAAACTCACTGCAATTAACCTGCCTCTACCTTCCAGAGTGCTGGGATTAAAGGCATGTGCCACTGTACCCGGATCTTTTGTTTTCTTGAAATAGGGTTTCTTCCTCTATCTACATTTTGCTGAGCTCTCTGAGAATTTTCTAGCTTATATAGACTCTCTAGACAAATAAGCATTGAGTGGTTTATATGATTTACATTTGTCTGATCATCTAATTTGAGCAATCAGTCATGCATGTGATTAGTGTTGGGGGGGTTGTCTTTTATAAAATTGCCTGTGATGGTTGCTATTGTAAGCTTGACAAAATCTGGAATCAAGGGAATCTCAAGGAAGGATTGTATAGATCAGATTGTCTAGATCAGGTTGGCCTGTGGGCATATCTGGGGGATTGTCTTGATTGCATTAATTGAGGACCCATCCTACTCTGGGTGACACAATTGCCTGGGTTTGGAGAGAGAGAGGAAGAGAGAGAGAGGAAGGAAGGAAACAAAGAAACAAAGAACGCCCCCCCCCCCCCAGCACTGGCATTAATACATTGTATCATTAATAGGGAGTATTCTTTCTCTTTCTGCTTTTGACTGTTGCTAAGCCTGCCAGCTGCCTTGACCTCCCTGCTACGTGGAATATAACCTGTAAATGCAAGTTCCCTTTGTTGGGTTTTTTATCTTAGCAACTGAAAGGAAACTAGGACATTGACTGATCACATTCTCTGACCATCTGTCTTTATTTCTTTGTTTGTCTTTGGTTCTTTTGAAAAAGGTAGCCTTGGCTCACCTGGAACTCACTCTGTAGACTGTCTCTGAACTCACGGAGACCTTCCTGCCTCTGCTGGGATTAAAGGTACGCACCACTACTCCCTAGCTTCCTTTGATGATTTTTTTTAAAGATTTGTTGATTATGTATATAGTGTTCAGCCTGCTTGTATGCCTGTAAACTAGAAGAGGGCACCAGATCTCACTGTAGATGGTTGTGAGCCATTGTGTGGTTGCTGGGAATTGATAACCTCTGAGCCATCCATCTCTCCAGCTGTTTTTTTCTTTTCTTTTCTTTTCTTTTCTTTTCTTTTCTTTTCTTTTCTTTTCTTTTCTTTTCTTTTCTTTTCTTTTCTTTTCTTTCTTTCTTTCTTTCTTTCTTTCTTTTTTTCTTTTTTTCTTTTTTTGCGACAGGGTTTTTCTGTGTAAATGTGCCTGTCTTGGAGCTCACTCTGTAGACCAGGCTGGCTTCAAACTCACAGAGATCCACCTGCCTCTAACTCCTGAGTGCTGGGATTAAAGGCGTGAGGAGTTGCTGCCGCCACCACCGCCACCACCACGTATGTTTGTGTATATCAGTCTATTCAACAGTCTTTCTGAGAGTCTCTGTCACACACACATGTATATATACACATGTATATGTGTAAATATGTCTCCATCCAGCCGGTCCATAAATCTTTATATAGCCAGAGGACCTTGAACTCTTGCTCTTCTGCTTCTAACTCTCACGTACTTGGATTACAGGCCTGCGCCACCAAGGCCAGCAAGACCGTATGTCAAAAACAAAGGAAACAGAAGTTAAAGACATGATTCAGTAGTTAAGATGATTTTTCAGAAGATCTGAGTTCATTCAGTTCCCGTTACCCACATCAGGTAGCTCACAACCATCTGACATCTACTTCTATCCTCAACAGGAACCCACACATATGCACATATACACACACAAATAAAAATAAACCTTAGTGGGGTGGCAGTTGTTCACCCTTTTAATCCCAGCACTTGTTGAAGAGGCAGGTGGATCTCTGAGTTCTAGGCCAGCCTGGTCTACAGAGTGAGTTCCAGGACAAGCAAGGCAACACAGAGAAATCTTGTCATGAAAACAACAACAACATAAAAGTCTTAAACACAATTTGGGGTTGAATGATGGCTCAGCACTTAAGGGTACTTGTCGCCCTCTTTCAGAGGACCTGGGTTCTTTTCTAGCACCCATAAGGTGTCTCACAACCATCTGTAACTCCAGGGCAAAGAGATCTGACCCCCTTCTTACCTCTGAATGTACCAGGCATGCATACATGCAGACAAAACATTCGTGTATACACATAAAATAAATCTGAAAAAAATGTTAATAAATAAAAAATTGATTCGATTTAACTTTTTTTAAATTAATTTATTTATTTTTATTTTTTTATGTTCTTGACTAAACTTTTGTCTTTAAAAGCATTTACTATTTTACTATCCTCCCTCTGGAAGGGTTACTCTAGAATTGTTTAGGAGCCATATCATGCTTCCCAAAATACTTTGGCATATCTGGTCTTAGCCAAGGAAACAGCTTCCAAGAGGCCCAGACATTTTTTTTTTTTTTTTTTTTTTGCTTTTAGCCAAAAATAAAGTGTTTACTTTTTGTTTTTTTTTTAATTAAATTTTTATTTTTTATATTAGTTACAGTTTATTTACTTTGTATCCCAGCTGTAGCCCCCTCCCTCATCTCCTCCCTGCCCCTCTCTAAGTCTACTGATAGGGGAGGTTCTCCTCCCCTTCCATCTGACCCTAGCTTATCATGTCTCATCAGGACTGGCTGCAGTGTTCCCCTCTATGGCCTAGTAAGGCTGCTCCTCCCTGGGGGGGGAGGGGGGAAGAGAGGTCAAAGAGCCAGCCATTAAGTTCATGTCAGAGACAGTCCCTGGATTTAACTCTTTTATATGACTGGATATTGAAATTAGTTCCTCTCCTATGCTAACACAAACTCTCTACCACTGTTTATATCACCAGCCCTTTTAAGAAATGATTTCTTGAGCTGGCCAATGGTGGCACGTGCCTGTAATCCCAGCACTTGGGAGGCAGAGGTACACAGATCTCTGTGAGTTCAAGACCAACCTGGTCTATAAAGTGAGTCCATGACAGCCAAGGCTACACAGGAAAACCCTCTCTCAAAAACACCAAAAGAAAAAAAAAGATTTACTTGATGTGCTAGAGAGGGTTGATGAAGGGGTTACTCTTTTCTGAAGAGTAGGGAAAAGGAAGGGAAAAAGAGGGAATGGAGACTGGGAGGAGAGGAGAGAGGGGATTATGATCTGGATGTAAAGTGAATAAATAAATAAATTTTTAAAAAGAATGATTTCTTTGGGGTCAGTGAGATGAGATGGCTCAGCATGTGATGGCACTTGCCACCAAGCCCAACAACCTGAGTTCACTGGTGGGAAGGGAGAACCTACTGTTGAAAGTTGTCCTCTGACCGCCGCATGGCGTGTGATCTTGGATGATCTGATGTTATATAGTCCGTTATATAGTCCAGGCTGGGCTTGAACTCCTAACAGTTCTCCTGCCTGCCTCCACCCCCAGAATGCTAGGATTACAGGTATGAGCCATCATGCCCTGTTTCCTTCTGTTCATTGGGCTTTAAGTTTTCATTTAAGCCTCTGCAGAGTGTTGTATATGGAACTAAGTTTTTGTCTGTCTGTCTGTCTAGTTATTAACTTATTTACTTTACATCCCAATTGCAGCTTTCTATCTATCCTCTCCTCCCAGTCTGTCCCTCTCACTTCACCTCCTCCCCTTCTCAGAAAAGAGGAGGCCTCTCATGGCCTAGTTTTTATTATTTATTTTTTTTATAAAAAGATTTATTTATTTATATGTATGAACACTTTATTTGCATGTATGCCTGACAGAAGTGGGCATCAGGTCACATTATAGATGGTTGTGAGCCATCATATGGTTGCTGGGAATTGAACTCAGGATGTCTGAAAGAGCAGCCGGTGCTCTTAACCACTGAGAAATCTCTCCAGCCACTACTTTTTATTTTTACGACTACCCTTTGAGGTATATTTGTTTTGTGTATGAGTGTTTTGTTTGCAAATATGTCTGCTCACACAGTGCATGGAGTGCTTCAGTTAAAGAGGGTGTGTCAACTCTGGAAGTTCAAGGCCACTTTGTCTACTTAGTGAGTTCCAAGCCAGCCAAGGATATATAATGCAGCCTTGTTTCAAACAAACAACAGCAACAAAAATGTTTTAAGTAATTAAGCTGATGAACAGGCACCCCAGGCTGGTGTAGCCCGATGATTTCATGGCTTACTGTGCAGAATGAAAGAGGTTCCACACTAGGAAGTGTGAAGTGTCATATCTTCTCCTTGAGAGAATGTTTTAAGGCAAAAAACAAAAACAAAACAAAACAAAAACCTGGGCATGATGGCCCATGCCTTTAATTTCAGCACTCTAGAGACAGGGCAGGGTAGCTCCCTGTGAGTTCCAGGTTAGCCTGGTCTACATAATGGGTAATCAGCCATAGATACAGAATAAGACCTTGGCTCATAAATATTTTTAAAGAGTTAAAGACAATCTAAGGGCTTCCTGCACTTCCTGGCTGCTACTCAGTGCTACTTCTTTTAGTGATCATCTATTTAATTATCTATCTATAATTTACATACTTGTTAATATTGAGAAGCTGTGGGGGTGTCTCAAAATCATGACAATAATTCTGCTGCAGCTTCCTAAGTGTTACAATCACAGGTTTGAGCCTCCAACCCCACAAACCTTCTACAGAACATTTTGCCTCTACAGAAACCATAAGGCAGTGGTTCTCAACATGTGGGTCACGACCCTTGGGAAAACTCTTTTTTTTTTTTAATCAGTTACATTTTATTAACTCTGTATCCCAGCCGTGTCCCGATCCCTCATTCCCTCCCAGTCCCTCCCTCCCTCCCTCATCTCCACCGTGCCCCTTTCCAAGTCCACTGATAGGGGGGACCTCCTCCCCATTCATCTGATCCTGTTTTATCAGGTATCTTCAGGACTGGCTGCAAAGCCCTCCTCTGTGGCCTAACAGGACTGCTCCTCCCTTCGGGGGTGGGGAGACCAAAGAGCCAGTCATTGAGTTCCTGTTAGAAATAGTCCCTGTTCCCCTCACTTTGGGAAACCAATTGGTTAGTGAGCTACCACAGGCTACATCTGAGTGGAGGTTCTAGGTTATAGCCATACATGGTCCTTAGTTGAATGTCAGTCTCAGAAAAGACCCTGTGCCCAGATATATTTGGTCCTTGTGGAGCTCCTATCCTTTCCCCATCAGACTAACTCCCCTTCTTTTTTATGATTCCCTGTACTCTGCCAAAGGTTTGGTCATGAGTCTTTGCTTTGAAAACACTGCTAGTTAGAGTCTTTCAGATGCGCTCAGTAGACTCCTGTCATACGTTCAATGCACATCCCATCTGTCTTTCTAAATGAGGATTGATCATCTTACCCCATGTCCGCTCAATTGATTATCTTTTTTAGGTGTATAGATTTCATTATGTTTATCTTATAGGTCTATATAAGTGAGTATATCCCATGTTTGTCTTTCTCCTTCTGGGATATTTCACTCAGAATGATCTTTTCTAGATCCCACCATTTGCCTGCAAATTTCATGATTTCCTCCTTTTTGATTGCTGAGTAGTATTCCATTGTATAAAAATACCACAATTTCTGTACCCATTCCACCGTTGATGGACATCTGGGTTGTTTCCAGGTTCTGGCTATTACAAATAGAGCTGCTATAAACATGGTTGAGCAAGTGTCCTTTTTGTGTACTTGAACAAACTTTGGGTATATACCTAGCAGTGGTATAGCTGGGTCTGGAGGAAGCACTATTCCTATTTGTCTTAGAAAGCGCCAGATAGCTTTCCAGAGTGGTTGTACCAGTTTACATTCCCACCAGCAGTGGAGGAGGGTTCCCATTTCTCCACAACCTCTCCAGCATGTGTTATCGCTTGAGTTTTTCATCTTGGCCATTCTGATGGGTGTAAGGTGATATCTCAGGGTCGTTTTGATTTGAATTTCCCTGATGGCTAATGAGGATGAGCATTTCTTTAAGTGTTTCTCTGCCATTCGATATTCCTCTGTCGAGAATTCTCTGTTTAGCTCTGTTCCCCATTTTTTAATTGGATTACTTGGATTGCTGCTTTTCAGCTTCTTTAGTTCTTTGTATATACTGGATATTAGTCCTCTGTCAGATAAAGGGTTGGGAAAACTCTTATCTCCGAAAATATTTACCTTACAATCCATAACAGTAGAAAAAGTTACAAGGTAGCAACGAAATAATTTTATGCTTGGGGACTACCACACATGAGGAACTGTATTAAAGTTTCCCAGCATTAAGAAGGCTGAGAACCGCTGCATATGTGGAATGCACTAGGACAGCCTAACGTTGCACCTCTCCTAAGCCTTTTGTCCTAAGTATAACCAGTTGGCCCCACCTAGGACCCTAATTAACAGCCTTGGGGCCTCATCCCTTCAGTACCATGTTCTTTATTTATTTATTTATTGTCAATGTGGTACAGCACCTTGGCCTCCCCTCTAGCCAGCAGAGGGCGCGCATCCAGTAGCGCCTGGAGCTATGGAAGTTTAAGCCTGTGCAGAAGGGGACAGTTTAGCCTTGGTTCCCAACTAAGAGAATGCACATGATTTTACATTTTGAAGACCTAGAGATGTTCCTCAAGATAGCAGGAGTGGCTGCTGCTGCTGCTGCTGCATCCCCAGCCAAGGCTGAAGCTAAGCAAGAGTCCAAGGAAATCAGATGAGGATATGTGAGTTGGTCTCTTTAACTAATCATCTCTCAAAGCAATCAATTGAACCAGTTGACTTTGAAAAACTTGGAAATAAAGGCTTACTTATCTTTAAAAAAAAAAAATAGCAGGAGTGGTTGCACACGGTGTCTCCAGCACAGGAAGCAGAGGGATTGTCACAAGTTCCAGGCCGCCCTGTTCCACCCTGTTCCACAGTGAGAAATCTAGCCAACCATGACTACACAGTGAGAACTTGTCTCGGAAGAAAAAAATATCAGGGAGGCTGGGCGTGATGCTACAAGCTACAGTCCCAGCATTTGGGAAGTGGAATCAGAGTTCAAGGCCAGCCTGTTATATAGCAAGGCCAAGGCAAGCTGGACTTCATGAGACTCTATTTCAAAAAAAATGGGTTGTTGGGCTGGAGAAATGACTCATCAGTTAAGAGCATTGGCCCTTCTTCCAGAAGGCTCAAGTTTGAGTCCCAGCACCAAGGAATCTCCCAGCTGCCTGTAACTCCAGTTCCAAGGCACCCAATGACCTCTTCTGGCACAAGTCGTGCAAAGTTGTTCACAGACATACAAGGAAAGCACCCCCACACATTAAAATCTAAAAAAAAAAAAAAAAAACTTTAAAACAGAGTATAGAGACATGACAGTGGGTAAAGTGCTTGGTGGGTAGGCATGAGGACCTGATTTCAGATCCCCAGCATGGCAAAATCTGAGCAGACCGGTGTGCTTCTAATCCCAGCAGTGGGAGGTAGGAGGGGTAATGGGAGGATCCCAGGGACTCAGTGGCCCACTATCTACCATCTAGAGAAAGTGAGGAACTCCCAGTCAATCGAGAAACCCTCAAATAATAAAGAAGAATATGAAGTGGAAAGCCAAGCTTGGTGGCATTGGTCTTTTACTGTAGAAACAGAGGCAGGCAGACCTCTGAGTTTTGAGGCCACCCTGCTTCAAACAAACAAAAAAATATGTACGGTGGCTGGAGAGGTGGTTTAATGGCTAATAGCATTGGCTTCTCTTCTGGAGGACTCAGGTCCTACTCCCACTACTCACAACTGTAATTCCATTCTCCAGCCATCTGATGCCCTCTTCTCACCTCTGAGGGCTCTACATACATGTGGCACATGGACATAAATGCAAGCAAAGCACCCATATATACAATTATACACACACACTGCATATATATGTGCTTTGTGTTTGGCTGCTCTTCCAACATGCCTGGGTTGGATTTCCAGAACTCATAGATCCTGGGTATATCACTGTTGACTACCACCTGGGTGGAAAAACAAGGAGGAGCCCAGTAGATGGAAGTTCTTGTAAGCTAATCAAGAAATTCTAATGGAGCCAGGTGTGCTGGTGTGCCCCTGTAATCCTTGCATTTGGGAGGCAGAGGCAGGCAGATCTCTGTGAGTTCAAAGCCAGCCTGGTTTATGAGTCCAGGACAACCAGGGCTACACAGAGAAATCCTGTCTCAAAAAATCAAATAAATAAGTAAAAATAAATACATGGAGTGGGAAGTCCAACTCCATAGGTTTGGAGTTCAGGGAGGTCAGGGAAAACAGAATACATTATATATTATTAAACACTCATAATCAGCTTGTTGCAGTGGCACACCCCTGCAATCCCAGCACTCTGGGATACAGAGGCAGGTATCTTTCTGTGAGTTCAAGGCCAGCCTAGTCTACAATTCAAGTCCAGGACAGCTAAGGCTACACAAAGAAACCCTGTCTCAAAAACAAGAATGGACAAGGAAAAAAAAAATTCTAATGGACTTTGATTTGGACATATTCTCATTCTGACTTCTCCTGATACTATGCCTCTCCTAACTCTTGCCTTTACTTCTCCCTCACTTTTTTCTCTTTATTTTTTGGACAGGGTTTCTCAGTATAGCTCTGGCTGTCCTGCACTCCATTTGTAGACCAGGCTGGCCTTGAACTCACAGAGATCTGTTTACCTCTGCCTCCCCAAGTGTTGGGATTGCAACATGATAGGCATGCAACAACACACCTGGCTCTCTCCCTCGTATTTATTCCCAGACACCAGTTAAGGATCTTTTCCTAACTACTTCTGACATTTGGGGAATTTTGGATAGGCCCTCTGGATGAGTATGTTATAAGTGTGTAAGACCTGGGGTCTCACAGCTCAGGAGTTTAATCGCACCCTTCCCAGAAACTCCCCCAGACCAAGACTCGTTGCAAAAGCAAGAGGTTTATTAACCATTGTACAATGGGGTCACCCCTGCTGGTCAGCAAAGAGTGGCACCCGGAGACAAAGGCCTTTAGGTTTTTAAAAGAAAAATTGCGGGAGATTTGAAGTTTTAGTTTTGGCAATTTAGGATTGGATGAGGAAGCTATAAAGTAAGATAATTGGTTAGGCTTAGGTGCTCAAGCTTGGCCAGTCCTGCCAAGTGTGGCTGCAGCTGCAATTTAAGGTTAGCTTAAATTAAGCTGCAATTTAAGGTTAGCTTTAAATTAAGGTTAGCTCATCCTTGAAGATTAGGGCTGCGGGCTCTTGGCTGGAGGTCAAAAGCTACTCAGAAGTCTAGGTTTGTTGCTAAGAAATGCTATCTCAAGGACAAGGGTCTGGTCGTTCTTTTGCTGAGTGAAGGTCATTGCTTGCTTGCCCTTTTTTTATATCTGTCCTCACAGATAGGGTCACATTCCGTCACTCTCTGGAAAGGTACTAAGAGGCTTTAGCTTAACCTGGACCTAAAACTCAAAACTATAGGCTTTAGAGGACATATAGGTTACAAAGTTAGCCTAACCCTTTCAAGTGCCACACAGGACACTGAAAATTCAGCTGGAGAAAGCCAAATCAGTCATCACTCCAATCGAATAAGGGCAGGTAGGGACACCTCTTCAGAGGAAGGGGGATAAAAATTGGCTAGACAGTTTAAGGTAAAAAGACCCCAGAAAAATGTAAACAGCAAGGCCCATGCATGGATATAACCTAGAACTCCTGCTCGGATGTAGCCCATGTAGGGTACTCAGTATCCAAGTGAGTGCCCTATTTCTAACATGAACTCAAATGGCTGGCTCTTTGACACCCCCCCCCATCCCCAAGGAAGGAACAATCTTGCTAGGCTACAGAGGAGGACATTGCACCCAGTCCCGAGGAGACAGGATAAGCTAAGGTCAGATGGAAGGGGAGGAGGTCCTCCCATATCAGTGGACTCAAGAGAAGGGCAGGGAGGAGATGAGGGAGGGAGGGGGCTACAGCTGGGATACAAAGTAAATTGTAACTAATATAAAAAATTGTAATAAAAAAAAGTACACAGTTTATTTTATTTTATTTATTTTGGCTAAAAGCCAAAAAAATGTCTGGGCCTCTTGGAAGCTGTTTCCTTGGCTAAGACCAGATATGCCAAAGTATTTTGGGAAGCCTGATCTGACTCCTAAACAATTCTAGAGTGACCCTTCCAGGGGGAGAATAGTAAAATAGTAAAGACCTTTAAAGACAAAAGTTTAGTCAAGAGCATAGAATTTGCCAGAGCCTGTTGGCAGAGTTGAACAACCGTTCTTGAGTGGGGAATGAGGATTGAAAGAAAATTTAAAAAAAAACAATAACAAAACACTACATATGGGATCTGTTCAAGAAGGCTTCTAGTAGAAAATAGGCACTCGGTTTATTTCACAGTTTCTTTTTATAGGCAGAGCAAAGTATCTTAATACAATCAAGTTCACTGAAAAGTCAAACTTATTTTTCTGGACCACCTGTCTGTGTGATCCTCACACAAACAAAAGGAAGTGAACATGGCAAAAACATCCTGCCTACTGTCACAAACAAAAGGAAGCGAACTTGGCAACACATCCTGCCTATCTGTCTCCTGGTGAAGGCCAGGGTGAAAACATGTTTTTTGTTGTTGTTGAGAGCTCAAAAACAAAGCATCCTGACAAACAAGTGGCTCTTCACAGAATTTATAAACAGGGTGAAAACTAGTTGGGCCAGCTCAGTTGCCTGATCAAGGGGCTACCCTTTGGGAGGCATATTAACCTTAAGCTGGGGCTTCTCAGCTTGTAGGTCATGACTCCTGAAGAGTCATCTAAGACTATCAGATCACAATTATGAAGTAGCAGTGAAATTATTTTATGGTTGGAGGTCACCAAAACAGCATTAGAAAGATTGAGAACCATTACCTTCACCCATCACTTATGATAACAGTAATGTAATGCTACTAGAGACTTCAGAAGGTCAACTTATGCTTGCTAAGTTTGAAGAAGAAAAAGCATAGGAGCTAGAGATATGGCTCTGGCTCTGTGGTTAAGAGCACTGACCGCTCTTCCAGATGGACCTGGATTCACTTTCCAGCAACCATATAGCAGCTCACAATTGTCTGTAACTCCAGTTTGAGGGATTCTGACACCGTCACTTAGACATACATGCAGGCAAAACACCAACGAATAAAAAGAAATCATTTTAAACAAAAGAAAAAAGCATAATACAGAAAGGGAATAGTGAGATCTTGTTTTCCTGGAATTTTTCCATTCCCCTTTGTTTTAGATTATGAAATCAAGCACCCACCAATGGGATAAAATGCAGTCAACACCTACACCAGAGTCAAACGAAAGTAGCCATGTTCCTGGTTTGTGTTCTAGCACCCATTTGCTGGCCCCTCCAAAGAATTACCTTATCTAGCTACTTTAGTTTCCATTTGAATGTTTTGTGCAAGACCATTTGATTTGGTAACTACATAGACCAGGTTGACCCCGAACTAAAAAAAATAGAAAAAAACTAAAAACCAAAACATTAGCCTGTCTGCCTCCTCAAATACTGGGATTAAAGGCGTACACCACCACAGGCACAATAGCATTTATAACTTTCAATGTGTTGCCTGAAACAATGATTACGGGAGCACCATGGCCTGATAGGCGCTCTCACTAGCCTCCAACAGTGAACAAGTACCTTCTGCAGACCTTTTAACCAACGACAAATTTTACAGACCCGGGTGGTACTTGAACCACGACCCAAGGTTTTGGGACCACGCCCAGTCACTGGCTACAGCCACTGCGCACGCGTCGAAGCTGTCAGTGGGAACGTGTAGCAAGGGAGGAGGTCGAGCCTCGCCGTTCCCAGGGCCCCGCTGCCCCGGAAAGGACCCCGCTGCCCCGGAAAGGACCCGATTCGGGCCAGGGAACAATCAGAGCCCAGCGGCGCAGCTCTCGAGCCAATGGCGAGAGCCCTGGGAGCCGGTTCCAACCGGAAGGGGTAGGGGGGCAGAGGAAAGCGGGTGGACATGGTGGGTGGGATACAGGCTTTCCGCGGACTCCGTCCTGCCATCCGCTGGAGGCGAACGCCAAAAGCAGCCAGGACCGGTCTTGGGCGAGCGGACTGGGACCGGCTTGGGACCGGACGCCGCCTCTCCGTTTACTCAACCCCCATCGACAAGTGGGATGTTCCGAGATGACGGCCCTCCGCGGAGGCCCGAGCCCGGGCTGCGGCTCTCCATCCTGGTCCCCCCGCGCCCGACACCCATGTGGTTCAGTCCGGCCTGCAGCGCCGCTCCAGGCCGCAGCGGCTGGGCGTGGGCGCCCCTCGGGTCTCACACAGTGGTTTGTGCCACGCTCGGGTCGCAGGCTGCCAGTGGATATACAAAACCTTAGGGTGGGTGTGGTCCTGAGACTGCAAAGATTTGTCAGAGGGAAGGCTTGGGCGACCTGGATTTTAATTTTGAGAAAAGTCGCACACTGTATATTATCCAGGCTGGCTTCGAACGAACTGTGCTGGCCAGATTGGCCTAAAACTCAAGGAGATCCTCCTGCCTGACCTGCTGAGCAGAGATTACAGGAGGGATCGAGGGGGGACGGAAGGGACTTGTGGGGATACTGAACGTTGCTTAAAATATTTTATAAAAATAACAATTAGGAGCGAGGCATAGTGGTGCATACCTTTAATCCCAGCACTCAGGAAGCAGAGGCAGGCAGAATTCTGTCGGTTTGAGGATAACCTGGTCTACTGAATTCTGGGACAGCCAGAACTACATAGTAAAACCCTGTATTGCCCCCCTTTCAAAAAAAGAAAAAGAATACCAAAAATAGTAACAGTAAGTGCTAGAGAGATGGCTCAGCACCTGAGAGCACTGGTTGTTCTTCCAGTGGACTGGATTTCATTTCCAGTGCCCACATGGTGTCTCACAACTGACCATATCACTCATTCTAGGGGATCAGAAGCCCTCTCTCCTGGCTTTCAGAGACACTAGGCACTCACTCAGTGCAAAGACATAAACGCAAGCAAAACACCTCTAGATGTAAAAAAAAAAAAAAAACTGGCTTTTCCCTGCTTTCATAGCTCATGCCCATTAAATGCATACAGTGCTTTCTCATCCCCTTATACTTAGCCTTTCTTGGTCTCTTTGTTATACTGTATCCATGTGAACATTTATTTCTATATATGCATATATTATTGGCTAGAGTCTAAATATGAGAGAACATGCATCTTTTGAGATTGAGTGACCTCACTTAACATCTATCCTAAGTCCATTCATTTTCCTGCAATTTCTTCTCTCTTTTTTTTGTGACAGGGTTTCTCTGTGTAGCCTTGGTTGTCCTGGACTCTCTTTGTAGACCAGGCTGGTTTCCAACTCACAGAGATCTGCCTGCCTCTGTCTCTCCAAGTACAGGGATTACAGGCATGTGCCGCTGTGTCCAGCTTTCCTGCAAAAAAAAACAAAAACAAAAAAAACCCACATTTTTTTTTCAATGCAGTTTATTCAGGAACCTTGAACAATCCTCGGACCCTGGGGAAAGCCAGCCCACAGCTTAAATAGCCTCTGGGTAGCCAACCCAGGCGTGCCACGTGGGCAATGCAGATAGGTCCACATACATGGAAGCAAGCCAGATCCTCAGCCTTAGCCAAATGTGGAATTGTTCGTGACAGAGAGCACTCACCGTCGGGAAGGTGGAAGGCGGAAACCAGCTCCATCTTTAAGGCATAGCATTCCGCAGCTCTCTACAGTTCCCCCTTTTTGTTTTAGACGCATCAGGCAAGAGTAGAAGTCTGATCTCTGATATTAGAAATAAATTGGGACTTTGTACCGATGTTCATTTAGGTGTCATCCACCCAAAGAGCATCAGACCCGTCCGATACCTTTTTCTCAGAGGCGGGACCTGGGGCATCAACCGGCATGCAACCAGACATGCTCTTCTCTGAAAAAACCCACATTTTTTAATGGTATGAATTTTTTTTTTATTTAAAAAAGTATTTCTCATTGTTCTTAAATTGAAGACTGCAAAAAATAGAAGCAGTGCTTGTGTGAATTATCCTTAGCTTCAGGGCAGGTTGCTGACTTCCACCTCAGCATCAGCCCTATGCTAAATCTATCTTACTGCACTTTACAAAACAGTCCTGAAGCTTAATCAAATAAAACTATTGTATACAACATTTACATTAGAAAAGATAGCTGAATGAAGGAAAACTGGGTGCATTGTTCCCATTAAGTAAAGAGTGATCCACAGTTGGGGCATCTTCTGTCTTCATTTCCTCAATGCAAAGCATCAGATGAACACAAAAGGAAACAGAATGATGGCCAAGAAGATGCCCATACAGGTACAGCATTATTCCAAAACACCAACCCTACAGATGGGCCAGCTTCTGTCCACGACAATGGAGTTGGCAGCGAGAGGACCAAAATTTGAAATTTGAATCTTGGGGCAACATGACTGAGGTCCTGCATACTAAGAGACCAAAGAATTTAAAGTTTAAAGCACAAGCCTGAACAAAGGCTAGCCAGGTGGAGACATGTCCAGCCACTGGCAGGGAAGAACTAGCCTTATCGAATTCTTTTCCTGCCTACTAGAGATACAGTTGCTAGGAAACTAGCCCCTCTCCCCTACAACAGCCAAACAAGAGAAGCCAGATCATTGATGGTTTGGGGGCCTTCCTATAGCCAGTCAATTCAAAATACAACATCCCTTTTTGTGTTTTGACCAATAGACACTGCCAGGTAGGAATTCCTTCTGCTTTGGGCATGATGGGAGGAACCAGATTCTTTAAATCAACCATCTAACCTGAGCATGAGGCTCTCAGCTCTCAACTGCTATGGCAGTGAGGGTGTGTAAGCCCAGGCTATAGCTTGTAATAAAAAGATCCTCGTGTGGTTTGCAACAGATTTGACTCCTGTGTGGTGGTCTTTTTGGAGTCTCAAAAACCTGGCACAACAGTACAAGTTTAGACAAAGAAGCAGGCAAGTTGAGACAGACCTGCCCTGGTGTAGAAAGTAACCAGGCCACATTCCTTTCTGTGCTTGAGAGTGGCAACCCGATCAGATGGCTGCTAGTCCCCCACCCAGATAGCCCCTAGCTTTTGGCCAAAGTCACATATCTGTGCTCCTAAGAAAAACCATGAGATGTGCTAATAGCTTTCCCTCCTTAGCAACAGCCAAATCAGCAAGTAACAGGACATTCCAGGCGTTGCTTATGATCAGATGTCCTCCAGATGGCCAAGCCTAAACCTACTTTAGACCGTGGAGCCTAAAGTAGACCAATCATTTTAAAGGTCAACTTCCCTATAGACCCTTTCACCCAATCCTGTAATGCCAAGGCATGTAACACCATGCTTGCAGTTTTTTCCCTTAAAAACCCTGTTCCTGGGGCTGGTGAAATGGCTCAGTGGTTAAGAGCACAGCTATTCTTCATTAAAGGACCCAGGTTCAAGTCCCAGCACCCACATGGCAACTCTCACAAGTGTCTATAACTTCAGTTCCAGGGATTCTAATACCTTTGTACCAATGCACAGATAATAAAATTAAATAAATTGTTAAAAAACAAACAAACAAACCCCTCTTCCCCTGGAACTTGGCTGCATGGGTCGCTGTCTTTACAGGGAACTGTGGCCTAAGCTTGAACTTGTATTCAGGAAACCCTCGTGTGTCTTGCAATGGAGTCAATTCCTGGTGGTCTTTTGTGGTCTTGCGAACTGGGCACAACAGCAGGATACTGGGTGACCATTCAACTGTGGATGTTATAGACCCAGGACTGGCCTTGAATTTATAGGGACCTGCATACCTCTGCCTTCCTAGAGATGAAAGGCTATTTTTTCTTGTCCTCCTCCTCCTATTCTTTCACAGACTTCAATAATTTATTTTTTATAATTACATTTACTTATTTTATTAATTACAGTTTATTCTAATCTAGATCTTGAGGCTGGAATAGGCTTTTAATCTGGGTCTTGAGGTGTGAAGTCACCCTTTTTTAAACTTCTATTAATTACACTTTATTTACTTTGTATCCCCCCATAAGCCCCTCCCTCCTATCCTCCTGGTCCCACCCTCCCTCCCCCTTTTTCACGAATGCCCCTCTCCAAGTCCACTGATAGGGGAGGTGCTCTATGCCCCTCTCCTTCCTTCTGATCTTAGTCTATCAGATCTCATCAGGAGTGGCTGCATTGTCATCTTCTGTGGCCTGGTAAGGCTGCTCTCCCCTCAGGGGGAGGTGATTAAAGAGCAGGCCAATCAGATTATGTCGGAGGCAGTCCCTCTTCCCATTACTATGTAACCCACTTGGACAGTAAGCTGCCATGGACTACATCTGTGCAGGGGTTCTAGGTTATCTCCATGCCTGGTACTTGGTTGGAGTATGAGTCTCTGGGAAGACCCTTGTGTTCAAATCTCCTGGTTCTGTTGCTCTCCTTGTCAGACTTCAGTAATTTATTTAAAAACAAACAAACAAATGATTTGCAGTCTGGAGTTTGAACCGTGGTGTAGGCTTTCTTTTCTTCCCCTTTCTTTTTGTTTTTTCAAGACCAGGTTTTTCTGTGTAGCCTTGGCTGTTTTGGAACCAGGCTGGCCATGAACTCACAGAGATATGCCTGCCTCTGCTTCCTGAAGTGCTTGGATTACAGGCTTGCACCACCGTGCTGGGTTGTTCAGAAGTTCTTTTATTGTACAGGGTTGTTTTAACTATCCTGGGTTTTTGGTTTTTCCATATGAAGTTGAGAATTGTTCTTTCAAGGTGTATGAAAAAACTGTTTTGGAATTTTGATGGGATTGCATTGAGTCTGTGCTAAGATTGCCATCATTGGTAAGATGGGCATTTTTTAAAAAAGATTTACTTATTTATGTACAAGTGTTCTATTTGCATGTATTCCTGCGTGACAGAAGAGGACATCAGATCCCATTATAGTTGGTTGTGAGCCACCATGTAGTTCCTGGGTATTGAACTCAGGACCTCTGGAAGAGCAGCCAGTGCTCTTAACTGCTAAGCTATCTTTCCAGACTAAGATGAGCATTTTTACTTTGTTAATCTTACTGATTCATGTGCATGAGATATCTTTCTATCTTATATCTTCTTCAATTTTTTTTTTTCCTTCAGAAACTTGAAGTTCTTGTCATACAGGTCTTTCACTTGCTTGGTTAAGACTTACACCAAGATATTTTATATTATTTGTGGCTATTATGAAGGGTGTTGTTTCCCTAATTTCTTTCTCAGCCCTTTTATTGTTTGTATAAAGGAGGACTGCTGATTTTTTTTTTTTTTTAGTTAATTTTGTATCTAGCCACTTTGCTGAATACAATCAACGTGAGCCAGGAAAATATGGCATCACTAGAGCCCAGCTAGCCTACAAGCCCTGGATATTCTAACACAGGGAAGGACCAGAAAGTGACCTTAAATCCAACCTTATAAAGATGATAGAGGCTTTTAAAGAGGAAATGACTAAATCCCTTAAATAAATACAGGAAACTACAATCAAACAGGAGAAGGAAATGAATGAAACTGTTCAGCACCTAAAAATGTAACTATACACCATAAAGAAAACACAATCTGAGGTAATCCTGGAGATGGAAAACCTAGGGAAGAGGACAGGAATTACAGACACAAGCATCACTAACAGAATACAAGAGATGGAAGAGAGAATCTCAGGGTTAGAAGATATGACTGAAGAAATTGATACATCAGTCAAAGATAATGTTAAATCTAAAAAGCTCCTGAAACAGAACATCTAAGAAATCTGGGACACTATTAAAAGACCAAACCTAAGAATAATACGAGTAGAAGAAGACTCCCAGCTCCAAGGACCAGAAAATATTTTCAACAAAATCATAGAAGAAAATTTCCTCAATCTAATTAAGAAATGTCCATAAATATACATGAAGTTTATAGAACACCAAATAGATTGGAACAGAAAAGAAAATCCACGGGCTGGAGACATGGCTCAGTGGTTAAGAGCCCTGTCTGTTCTTCTAGAGGTCCTGAGTTCAATTCCCAGCAACCACATGGTGGCTCACAACCATCTACACCCTCTACTGGCATGCAGCTGCGCATGCAGGTGCACATGTAGATAGAGCACTAATATGCATAAAATAAAGAAATAAAATCTTAAAAAAAGAAAATCCTCCCACAACATAATAATAATAAAAAAGGAAAGAACATTAAAAGCTGCAAGCACAAAAGGTCAGGCAACATATAAAGGCAAACCTGTCTTTTCAGACACTAAAATCCAGAAAGGCCTGGGCAGATGTCTTGCAGACTCTAAGAGACCACAGATGTCAGCCCAGACTACTATACCCAGCAAAACTTTTAATCACTATAGATCGAGAAAACAAGATATTCCATGAAAAAAAATCAAATTTAAACAATATCTATCCACAAATCCAGCCTTAGAGAAGATATTAGAAGGAAAACTCCAATCCAAGGAGGTTAACTACACCCAAGAAAACACAAGAAATAAATAATTCTACACCAGCAAAAACAAAAGGGAAGTGTGTACACACACACACACACATACTACCACCAACAACATCAAAATAATAGGAATTAACAATCATTGGTCATTAATATCTCCTAACATCAATGGTCTCAACTTCCCAATAAAAAGACACAGGCTATTAGAGTAGATATGAAAACAGGATCCATCATTCTACTGAATACAAGACACACACCTCAGCAACAAAGATAAGGCATTACCTCAGAGTAAAGGGCTGGAAAAAGATTTTTCAAGCAAATGGATCCAAGAAGCAAGCTGGAATGGCCGTTCTAATGTCTAATAAAATACACTTTCAACAGAAATTAATCAAAAGAGATGGGGAAGGACATCTCATATTCATCAAAGGAAAAAAATCCACCAAGACGACATCTCAATTCTGAGCATTTATTCCCCAAATGCAAGAGCACCCACATTTGTAAAATAAACATTACTAAAGATTAAATCACACATTGATCCCCACACATTAATAGTGGGAGAATTGAGCACCCCACTCTCAACAATGGACAGGTCATCCAGACAGAAACTAAACAGAGAAATAATGAAACTACTAGATGTTATGAATCAAATGGACCTAACAATTATTTACAGAACATTTCACCCAAACACAAATAATATACCTTCTTTTTAGCACCTCACAGAACCTTCTCCAAAATTGACCATAAAGTTGGTCACAAAGCAAGCCTCAATAGATGCAAGAAAACTTAAAAAAAAAAAAATCCTGTATCCTATCAGTTCACCATGGATTAAAGCTAGACTTCAACAAAAACAGAAACAACAGAAAGCCTACAGACTCATGGAAACCAAGGAAATTCTACTCAATGACCACTGACTGGGTCAGGGAAGAAATAAAGAAAGAAATTAAAGACTTCTTAAAATTCAATGAAAATGAAGACACAACACACCCAGACTTATAGTACACAATGAAAACAGTGATAAGAGGAAAGATCATAGCAGTAAGTGCCTTCAGAAAGAAGCTGGAGAGAAGCCAGACATGGTGGTACACGCTTGTAATCCTAGCACTCAGTGAGGTAGAGACAGGTGGGTCTCTGTGATTTGGAGGCCATCCTGGTCTACAAAGGGAGTCCAGAACATCTGAGGCTACACAGAGAAAACCGTGTCTCAAAAAACAAAACAAAACAAAACAAAACAAAACAAAACAAAACAAACAAACAAAAAACAAAAAAGAAGAAGAAATTGGAGAGAACTCTCTCATACTAGCAATTTAAAAATTAAACACACTTGAAATTTCTAGATCAAAAAGTAGCAAACACATCCAAGAAGAGCAGATAGCAGAAAATAATCAAACTCAAGGATGAAATCAATGAATTAGAAACAAAGAGAATAATACAAAGAATCAACAAAACCAAGAACTGGTTCTTTGAAAAAAAAAATCAGCAAGAAAGACAAACCATTATCCAAACTAACTAAAAAGCAGAGAGAGAGAGAGAGATCCAATTAACATAATCAGAAATGAAAAGGCAGACATAATAACAGACACTGAGGAAATCTAAAGAATCATTTGGTCTTATTTCAAAAGTCTGTATTCTCCAAAATTGGAAAATTTAAATAAAATGGATGGTTTTCTTGATAGATAACAATTATCAAAGTTAAATCAAGATCAGGTAAATAATTTAAATAGTCCTATAATCCCTAAGGAAGTAGAACCAGTTATCAAAAGTCTCCCAACCAAGAAAAGTCCAGGGCCAGATGGTTTCAGCACAGAATTCTACCAGAATTTTAAAGAAGAGCTAGTACTCCTCAAACAATTCCACAAAATAGAAAAAGAAGAAATATTGCTAAACTCATTCTTTTTTGAGGCCACACTCACCCTGATACCTAACAACAGAAAGATTCAACAAAGAAAGAGAACTTTAGAACAATTTCCCTTATGAACATTGAGGCAAAAATACTGAATAACTCACAAACAGAATCCAAGAACACATCAAATACATCATCTATCATGATCAAGTAGGTTTCACCCCAGATATGCAGCGATGGCTCAACATATGAAAATCCATCAATGTAATTCATCACATAAACTGAAAAAAAAAAATCCACATGATCATCTCATTAGATACTGAAAAATTATCTGACAAAATCCAACAACCCTTCAGGTTAATAGTCTTGAAGATATCAGGCTACAAGGTGCATACCTAAACACAATAAAGGCAATATACATCAAGCCATTAGCCAACACCAAATGGAGAGAAACTTAAATCAATCCCACTAAAATCAGGGACAAGACAAGGATGTCCACTCTTTCCATACCTATTCAACATAGTACTTGAAGTTTTAGAGCAATAAGGCAACTAAAGGGGATAAAAATTGGACAAGAAGAAGCCAAAGTATCGCTATTTGCAGATGATATGACAGTACAAGAAACTCCAAAAATTCTACCAGGAATCTACAGTTGAAAGGCTACTTTTTGTTGTTGTTTTGTTTTTCGAGACAGTTTCAATACTGATATTTAAAAATTTTTATTTATTATGTATGAGTGCTCTGTCTATATGTACACCTGCACGCCAGAAGAGGGCATCAGATCCCTTTTTAATAGATGGTTGTGAGCCACCATGTGGTTGCTGGGAATTGAACTCAGGACCTCTGGAAGAGCTGAGCCATCTTCCCTTCAGTCCCTCAATATGATTTTATATCCTATAACTTACTCTGTATGTTAGGTCCATGAGTTTTCCAGCAGGATCAATAGGATCTTTTAAGTAAAGAATCATGTTATCAAGAGGCTATAATCATTTTGATACCAAAAGCAGGTAAAGAAACAACAAAACAAAAAAAGGAAAAGAAATAGGAAACTACAGACCAATATGCAAAAATTCCAAGGTGAACATGGTGGAAGGCAGCCACAAGGGGCTGTGTTTATGTCTGTGCCCATGTTACCATCAAGGGCTATGCAGCTATCCATGGTCTGTGCTGCAGCCTGAAGCCTTGTTGATGTCTCGAGGCCATGCTGTCACTGGGGGCCATTCTGATTTTAGTGACCTGCACTGCCATCTGAGTGCTGTTCTGATGTGCTGCCACCAAGAGCTATATCTAGGTCTATGGTCCTCCTTGCAGCCAGGGTCTGGGCTACTGCCTTGAATGTAAGTTGATGCCTGTAAGCCATGCTGCTTCTCGGGGCCATACTGATCTGTGTTGCCTGTGCTGCCACCCAAGGCCACGTTGATATCAGTGGTCTGGGCTGCTTCCGGGGGCCTAGTCTGGGGCCATGTTCATGGTCTGTGCTGTCATCAGAAACCTTGTAGAAGGTCTATGATCCATGCTCCCACTGACTATGAAGAACAAGGAGCCTAATTTTGCTGTGATACTGATGAGTACAGAACATAGTTAAGAGGGACATAGAAGGCTACTGTGACAACCCCTACTCCCCTGCTCCCACCTCCCAAAGTAATAACCTAGGCAGGAAGTCACCAAAGAGAAGTCTTAAAAGTATGATAAGGATGCTAAAGTTAGCTCTCCACAATTGATGGCTTCGGGAAGAGAAAGGACTAGTTTTATTTAAGGGGCTACCCATTATGATAACACAAACTGAGCTAGGCCTGGTGGTACATACCTGTAATCCCAGTACTCAGGGAGGTAGAGGCAGGCTGATCTCTGTGAGTTCGTGGTCAGCCTGGTCTACAGATTGAGTCCAGGACAGCCAAGGCTACACAGAGAAACCATGTCTCAAAAACAAACAAACAAACAAACAAAAAACAAACAAAGAAAACCCCACAAATTGATCTTAGTTTTTATTTTTTATTTGTATTTATTATTTATTATTCCTTTTTGGGGGGAGGTCACAAGGTAGGGAGCAGACATGGAAGGTAGGGGAAATGAGTGTGAGCAGGGTGCATGATGTAAAATTCCCACAGAAACAATAAAAATGTTATGTTAAAAAATTTCTAATAAAATGCTTACAAACCGAGTTCTGGAACACACTGAGAAGATTACACATTACAACCAAGTGGGCTTCATCCCAGAAAGGCAAAGTTGTTTCAACATACATGAATCAGTAAATGGAATACATCAGATAAATAAACTCAAGGACAGAAACCACATTATTTCAGTTGATGCTGAAAACCCATTTGACAAGGTTTTTGATAAAAGTCCTGGAGAGTGTAGGAATAGATGGAAAATACATCACAATGATAAAGGCTATATACAATAAACTTATAGCCAGCATTAAATAGAGACACACTGAGAATTTCCTCTAGTCAGGAATGAGACAAGGAAAGATACCCACTCTCCCCTTATTTGATACAGTGTTAAAGTGTAACATATATCAATTAGATAAGAGAGAAACATAAAAGGGGTAAAAAGGAAGAGAAAAAGCCATCCTTATTTCTTTTTTGAGACAGGTACTTACTATGTAGCCCTAGCTGGCCTGGAACATGTTATGTAGTCCAGGCTGGCTTCATTCACACTCATGTGTAATAACACATCCAGTATATTTCCTGTTTTTTTTTAGGTTTTGAAGAAAGGGTCTTTCAGTGAAGCTCAGACTGTCCTGGAACTCATAGAAATCTTCCTGTCTCAGCCTCTCAAATGCAAGGTTACAGATATGTGTCACCACACTCAGTAACTAATGTCTTTTTGTCTGTTCATTTTGGCTCGAGAATTCAGTTTGCCTTTGTTCAACAGCGACAGTGATTTCTTTTTTTCCCTGGTGGTTATGTGAATGGAACCCACATGCTAGGCAAATACACCAACATTGAGCCCCAGCCCTAGCCACATTTACCTGTATTCTCTTGTACTGGGGGGTTTGGATTCTTTTCAGGGTATGCCATAGGCTTACAAGTTAGGTATTTCTACCTGTGGCCCAGATTTAAGTCAAATACCATTTATTGCACGAATGACTTAGGCTTCAGGGATGATTTTAAAACAATTTTGTCAGTATACCTGTAATCCCAGCACTCAGGGAGGCAGAGGCCAGAGGTTCTCTGTGAGTTCAAGGCCAGCCTGGTCTACAAAGCTAGTCCAGGACAGCCAAGGCTACATAGAAAAACCCCATCTCAAAAATCAAACCAAAAACCAAAACCCAAAACAAACAAACAACCCAATAGTGTCTAAGGCTCTGACTTCTCTTGTTGAGTTTTATCTCAGGCCAGTAAGCAAGAAAAAGGTTCAGGATTCTTAACAATAACATTTTTTTTTTTTAGAATATAGGGCAAGCAGAGAAACCACGAGTCAGAAATATCCTTTAACCTCTAAGCCAATGCTTCGGGGACTGAAAGTGACTGGCTCCTTTGGAGATTAGAGCTAACCCATCTCATTTGTAGGTATACATCCTCATTTCTCTTCAGTGCATATCAGCTCAGGGACATACCTGGAGGTCTGTCCTGGAGCATGGATCAATAGGTGCCCCTACTAGAGTTGTCAGTGGGCGCAGCAAGTCACTTTCCCCTTACAATGACAAACTATCAGGCATAAATATAAAGAAGAAAGGTCTAATTTGGTCCAGTTTGGGAGGCTTTAAGTCATAATGTAAATACTCTCTACAAGGCCTTCACTTTTCAAAGGTCGAAAGTACATGTTACTAGCATAATCCTGCCCAAGAATCCTTTATGATATGGGCCTATGGGCTGGAGAGATGGCTTAGTGGTTAAGAGTGCTTGCTGCTCTTCCAAAGGACCCAACTTTGGCTCCTAGTACCCATCCATGTTGGGCAGCTTGCAATTGCCTGTAACTTCAACTCCAGGGGGACTTAATACTCATGGTGTCTGAAAACATTTGTACTTACAATCACATACTCTTATACAGACACAGGCATGCACACACACAGACACAGACACACACAAACTAAAAACACAATAAATCTTAAAAAAAAAAAAAAAGAAGCCATGGGCCTTTGAAGTCCATTCAAGATCCAAACTCATTAAGTTGTTCTGAGATGTGGTACTGGAGAGTCTACAGTGTTTGTCGGGGGACAGATTTCAGTTTCTACGTTCCTAGAGTGAGCTCTGTCTTGAATGGGTAATTTAACTTGGCCTGTACCCTCAACATGGAAATCAGGCTAAGAAATGAAGTATTTCCACCTCAGTCATCTCAGTTCCTACCTGAATTCATAGCTCACATACTGGTTTTGACTTTAATCTCCTGCTATTTAAAATGTTTTCTTAGGGCTGGAGAGATGGCTCAGAGGTTAAGAGCACTGTCTGCTCTTCCAAAGGTCCTGAGTTCAGTTCCCAGCAACCACACGGTGGCTCATAACCATCTATAATGAGATTTGGTGTCTTCTTCTGGTGTGTCAGCATACATGTAGGCAGAATACTCCATATATAATAAATAAATCTTTAAAAAAATTAAGAATTTTTTTATTATACTTTAAATTTTGGTAAATAGCCTGGTCTATCTATTCATGTCACTGTCCTTGCACCTCAAAGGAGGATAGATCATTCCTCTCCCATGGCATCTGTTATAAATATCTACACAAGTAGTGACAGCCTGAGTGATGGCAGTGGTCCACATGTCAGTCTTCATCTGCATTGGTGGGGCCCATGTACTGGCAGACGGCATCATAGTGGAGTTCTATCACCTGCTTTTTGCTAGCAAGTTGTACCACAGCCTGACTCTGTTCTCTGTCCCGACTCAGAAGTCGTCCCACCTGAGGAGGAAATGGGGTAGAGTCAGCAAGGTCAGCCCAGATCCCCAGTGATCTCATTTCCAGGCATGGGGCTCACCTTTCCAGCATATGGTCCCAGCACCACCATCACAGAGTAGCCCTCTCCCTTGGGAACCAGGGTTTCCAGCATGTCTTCTCTCACATCTGCAGATGAGGGAGATAGGAATGAAGTCCACAGCTAGGACCAGCCTGGCCAGGTCCTGTTGGGAAGGCTTTTGCAAAAATTTATTAGGGCTACTCTTCTAGCTTGTGGATAGATGGAGTCCCAATCTGCCTATTTCACAGGTAAGAAAACCAAGGAGTAGTTCTTAGAAATAAGCACTGTACAGGAGCATTTTCCTACAGAAACTATGCCTGCCCACAGTGTGAGAGCTCAGTACTCTTCTTCCTGTCAAGGCAATAGTTGTCACAGGGAAAACAGTCATTTTCATGTTAATCTGACACAAAAAACAGAGTTCAGGTAATTCTCTGTCAATGAAGTATGCTAGACCTTGCAAAGAGCCTGAACCCTGCCCAACTCCCTGAGCTCATGACCTCAGAGATAATTCCTTTTTCTATTCTATACTTTTTCTTCCTCCCTACCTCTCTTTCTTTTGTCCCCCCACCTTTTTTTCGAGACAGGGTTTCTGTGTGTAGCCCAGACCAGGCAGGACTCGAACTCATAGACATCCACCCACCCCTGCCTCCTCAAGTGCTGGATTATAGGGGGTGCACCATCACACTTGGTTCTTTTCTTTTTAAAACAGGATCTTATACTGCAACCCAGGTTGTCCTAGAACTCAGTATAATCCAGGTTGACCTAGGACTTGATTAAAACTGGAATAGATTATTTTTTTCTTTTAATAATTTATTTTTATTCCCTATGCATTGGTGTTTTCATGTATGCATGTCTATGTGAAGGTGTCAGCTTTTGGAGTTACATGAGCTGCCATGTGGGTATTGAGAATTGAACCTGGGTCCTCCGGAAGAGCAGTCAGTGCTCTAAACCGTTGAGCCATCTCTCTAGCCCCCTTTCTTTCATTTTAATATTATTAGATTTATTTCTTTTATGTGCATGAGTGTTTTGCTTGCATGCACATCTGTGGTACCATATATGTGCATATTGCTCACAGATGTCACATCCTCTGAAACTGGAGTTACAACTTGTGCCCATGTGCATGCTGGAAATTGAACTTGAGTCCTCTGGAAGAGCAGCCAGTGCTCTTAACCACGGGGCCATTTCTCTAGAATCTGGAAGAGACCCTTTCTTTATCATCCTCTAGGATGGGAACATCCCAGGTATAGTGGCTCAGATGTACCTTCCAGAAATCGGCCTTCATCTGTCCGACACACACAAGTATCTGGGCTCAGGACATCTTCAATTGTCATCTAGAGAGATAAATACGAAAAGTAAGATGTTAGTGAAGGGAATGATTTTAATGAGCCAGATGCCATGAAAGGCTTCAAAATTAGCTTCAGACTGAACAGGTTTGAAAACAAACCTGTTTTGTTTCCATGGAAAAAAAGATACAAAAACTCAATAACTTACCTGAAAATCAGAAACAATAATGTAGTAAGTGCCTTGAAAAGTCTCCAAGCACATGACAAATCAAATTAAAGATTAGAAATGTGTTGTTTAGCTGGACACTCACTCCATGATGTACCTCCCTATCTCCTAGATCAGTACCAACCATCAATGAAAAGACTAGTATGAAAATCACAGTACAGAAATCCCCTAACTGTCTTTAAATTGAGCCTGGGTGCTCACCTAAAGGTAGCCGTTCTATGGAATGGTGGCTCCAGCATGCTGGCAATTTCTATAGAATAAACGCTCCTTGCTTTTGCACACTACCTAAGTCTGAGGTCTTCCTTCAGCGATTCCCGCACTTAACATTTGGTGGTCCTTACGGGGATTGCTAAAGACCTCTAAGCAAGCTAGTGGAACATTTGAGGGCACTGTTTTTCAACCCGACTTATCAGTAAGTTGTTTTTTCTTTTTTGGGGCACTTGTGTCTGGTGTATTGTTTTTATGTTCTCGAAGCCACAGGAATGCAAGGGGCTGAAATGGCTACCAGGGCAGAGGATGCTCTGAACCCCAGCTCATCTGATTGTCTGTTTGTTTGTTTGTTTTTTAAGGCCTCGGGTCTCGTAGTTTCTTGTGCATGGAGGAGAGACGGGGACTGCTGCTCAGACTGTTTTATTCTGGGGAACGTACTATTGTTTCTGTTAGTGTTCTGTTAATTGTTGTAATTGTCTCCCTGTTATTGTCAGATGATTTCACATTTGTTTGTTTTGACTGTTGGCACCATTTCTCTTTTCTCTGTCCCTCTCCCTACTCTTTGACTAACTCTTTCTTCCAAAGATTTCCCCTGATATTGAGGAACTAGAGTATATCAATGCTGCTTTACTTCAAATCAGCCCTAGCTGGGACAGGAGGAAGGCACTCAGGAGTTGCTAGATTCTTGTGGTGAGTTTCAGGGTGGCTGCCAAATGCCCCACAAATATGTCAGGTAACTTGGGCAGTTCAGGGACCCGCAGAATCCCCTGACTTTTTAGAAAGACTCAAGAAAAAAAAAATGTTCAAAGGATCTGGGAAAACAAACTATGGCTCACTCCTTCTTAGTTATACCTGAAAAGTCACTTTTCCCCTGCAGGAAATATCTTTGTCTTTCATATTCTGGGAAAAAAGCCAAACTTCATTTACTGGCCAGTTAACTCTTACCTTAGTTTTAACTCATTTTAAGCCCTGCACCTTTCAGCTAGGAGTGCCCCCACCTTCTGCCTGGATGAAGCTGGCAACAAGCTTAGGCTGCCTGACTGCAGCTTTCAAAAGGGACATTAACAGCTTGATAGCTTCTCCATTTTAAAAAAAAAAAGATGCTTTATGCCCACAAGAATTGGATTCAACAGGTAACTAAAGAAAGTAAAAAAAAAATTTTTGACTGTTTTAAATGTATATATTTATTATGTTCTGGATATGTTGGGTATGTATGGCTAAAAAACATCTGTAATATCTAAAACAAAAAGTTAACTTCTATTATGTTTTTCTTGTGCAATATTTAAACTACTGGTGCTAGCACTGTTTGGTTTTCTATTTTAACTCTGTTGGAGTAAAAATATTTCTGAACTTAATGCTAAAATCTTGACAAAAAGAAAAATATATCTAAATGTATGGGTGCAAACTGTTGATCAAATGTGCTTCTTGTGCTTCTACTCTCCTGACTCATAGTTGGGACACAAAATGTATATCCTAGGTTGCTTAAGAAGATGTTACTATTCTGAGACAGGGTTTCAGACTGTGCTTGATTAATGAAGCATTAAAACTGCACTTCTGTGAGGTTCACATAAAAGAACTTCTTGTTGGCAATAAAGGTTTATAACATCAAAGTAATATATATGGTATTGATTTTAGAGACTGACAACTTTTAAAAATATTTAAGCATATAAAACTATAGGACATTTTAAAATTTATCAAATATTTATAAACTCTCTTTATTAATATATAATCTTAATAAATTAAAAAAAACCCCTACTATTGAAGCAGATTAGGTTTATATGCTTAGTGTTCCTATGCTTCACTTTGTTAACTGGGAAGAAAATAATATTCCTGTTTAGGTGAATAAATTTTAAGATCTGGATGCTGCCATTGTTATTTAATTATATTGTTCCCTAGGCAAAGATGGTTACATAACAATTTGACTACTGAAATTTAAGCCTTGCATGATAAAATTTCTGTCTCTAATTGAACTTCTAAACAACAGTCCATAGGAATGTTTTTGAAAATTTTGTTATTGGCTATACTGAAAAGCACCACAAGGTTAAAAACAATTTTGTATTTCATGTATGCTTTGAATAAATATAAAACTATAAAAAATCATGAAATTGGCCTAGTCTAACTGTTTTGAGAAACACGTGCCATGGAACTTTCAAATTAAAATCCATGACTCCTGGAGTACTAAATGTCTGAAAAATCAAGACACTTCCTCATTGAAGTATTCTAGCTACTTTGTGTTTTTCCTTGTTTTCTAAAAGTCAATGAAACATACAGAGGCTTGAAAGAACTGGTCTTAGACATTAACCTTATGTACCCTGTATAGCTTGCAAATACCAGTTGCAAATGTCCTGGAAAGTACAATATTAATAAAAATCACTAACTCATAAGGCTTATTCAGGCTAATTAAAGTAGATTTAAGGATATATACTTGGTTTCCTTGTTTTTACTAACATTATTAGGAGAACTCTTTTTATAAATTGGGTCATTCAAGGAAATGTTATGTTTTATGATTGTATGTTATATGGGGATCAGGAAGTTCTCAATCTTTATATGTAAGGATTTTGATACTGAAAGAACTTCAATTCAACAATTGTCATTTTATTTTGGATTGTTAAAGATGATTGAAACATACAGGTTGATTGTTGATTGCCTCATGATTGTATTATTTAAAATATTCTTTAGAATATTTATGACTTATGCTTATGATCATGATTGATTACCAGGACAGACTTTATTTGGCCTCCTATATTTGTTTCACAAACTGTTGAGGATAAGCAGAAAATGCAAGCTGAAGCTTTATCTAGTCCTTGTTTTATATTTTTATAATTAAGCTCAGAATGGGTAATTAAGTATAAACACAGTTTATTTTAATTCAGCTATACTTAATACATAGTCTTCAAACACTTCAAAAATCTGCTAAATATGGCATTTAAATGCTTAATTTAAAAAAAAATGCTAAGCTTACTATGACAGAAACCCCAATGCCTAACAGTAACTGTAAGGTCTCTAAGAAGATAGATGGGGCACCAATGACTCCATCTGGATTATAGTATGCTAATCAATGGACAAGACTGCCACAATGCCTTGCTACTGTTAAGGCTCAGACTGAGCTGTGGACAAAATGGACACCTGAAGAGTTAATTGTCCCTTACTGCCTAAGACAAGGTGAGGTCAGTCTCTCCCATGCCCCTCTCTCCCTGCCAAAAAAAAGCCTTTCAGATTTGCCAAGCTTGGCAGCCAAAGACTGATACTGCTCTGGGACTTGTGCCCCCAAATGAAGCCATCAACATCATAGGAGCTGTCTGCGTAATGGGTAAGCCTCTATCATTTTAACTGATACATAGGCCATTTGGAATACTTTCTGCTACAGTTTATCCTTCTCAGATCTCTGGTGCTTTTGATTACTAAAAACTTATGATTACTGCTCCCAGTGATCAACTACCTATGTCTCATGATAATTAAAATATTTTATTATTCAACACTCTGAAATTAATCAGATTTCAAATTGTTTTCCAAGCCAACTTGTTTTATAAACTTATCAGTTTCAAAGAATAACTTGTACCCACCTACCACAAGTCAAATGGACTCTAGGTAAGTACACTTACTTGTTCCTGAAAATGGAAAACTTCCCCTGGTCTTGAGATTCTTCACCTTCCTCAATGACCAGGAAATTTTAATTCTGTCCCTAGTCTATATTTGACTCAACAGATGTTCACTTGGCCAACAGACTCTATCCAGGGATCACCAATGGACTGTAAGCTAAACTCTGGAATTCCTGAAAGCTGATGCAAACCAGTCCAACTGATGTGATTGCTCCCTGTCTTTCAACCAGATTAACTCATCAGATGTTCTGAGAAATGCCCAATTGCCCAGCCTTTGCTTGAAGAAGTTTCAGAAGAGAATTTGTCATCCAATGTGTCCCACCTAACAGGCTGAGTCAAAAAGGGCTCCCTGACATAAGGGGCAAATGATTATCTAAGTTTCTTAATGACACTAAACATAAGTAAGGACTGCTGATTCTGTCTAGATAGACCCTAAACCCTTCCAGTTAAGTTTAGAGTCAATGGTTTGACTCTAGAGCAAAGCTCCAAGGGGAAGAATGAAGGGAATGATTGATTTTTAATAAGCCAAATACCATGAGAGGCCTCAATATTAGCTTCAGACTGAACAGGCCTGAAAACAAAAACTACAGTCCATGGAAACAAGACGCAATAACTCAATAACCTCCCTGAAAATCAAAAAACAATAATCTAGAAACCTCCTTGAAAAGCCTCCAAGCACCTGACAAATCAAAGGTTAGCTAGAAATGTTTTGTTTAGCTAGTCAAAATGGCATTATTACCTGGGCACACCTTGTTACCTGAACACTCCATGATGTGCCTCCCTATCCCCTAGATCAGTACCAACCAATCAATGAAAAGACTACCTAATAACACTAGAGAACCCCCCTAATTTTCTTTAAATTGAGCCTAGGTGCTCACGTAAGGGTAGCCTTTCTATGGAATGGTAGCCCCAGCATGCTGGCAATTTCTGGAGAATAAAAGCTCCTTGCTTTTGCATACTACCAGCGTCTGGGGTCTTCATTCAGTGATTCCTAGATCAAACATTAGAAAGTTAAAGGGCTCAGTCCCTGGGTGAGGAAGAGGACTCAGGTTGTGGGGTTCATACCTTGGTGTTGTAATAGCGGCCGCCCTTGTATACTTTGTCAATGAAGCGCACACGTAAGTCCCTGTGCAGCCAGTGCTTGTTCTCTGGGGCTGCTTTCTCACTCTTCGCTACAGGTCCATCCTGTCTGTGGAGAAAGCCAGCACCTGGCTTAGCTTTTTGTCACGTCATACCCACATTGCAGCCAGCTTATCTTTAAAAGACATGCTGTGAAACGGACCCCCTGCTTTCCCAGTTCTTTCTATGCCCTGCCTTGCCTTGCAAGTTTACCCTGAATGAGCCACCCCACACACTTTGCCTTCTTCAGAAATCCCAGAGGCCCAGGCTCCTACCGGTCTGGAGGGTATTTCCGCTTCTTTTCTGAATCTGTCTGTCTCCTCTTTGAGTCCTCCTGATTCTGGAGGGCCTTCAACGACAAGGCTATTCCAGGTGTTCTGTTCTGCTGCTCTGTAGAAGTTCTGCTCCCATGGACTGTTCAAGGGGGTATAGCAACAACACGAAGAAAGCTTTACTGTCTCACTGGCATTTCCTATAAATGTCCTTTGTCTTCCTGCCAAAGGCCACATTCCTTATCCACCTCCTTCCAGAAGTTCCTCTCAACCACCCAGCCCACAACAAAGACAGCAGAGTCAACTGCCTAATGTTTAGAACAGAGTGGAAGAAAGCTGCAGGTAACTCTAAGCTGTCCCTTCTGCACCCATTACTGTTCTGTTTGTCTCTCCTTTGCTCACACCCTAACCCTAGCCTCATATTTACAAAAAAAAAAAAAAAAAAAAAAAAAGAAAGAAAGAAAGAAAACCGTCACTCCAGGACCTCCTGGGGGTGGGAATTGGTTTCTATACTCATTCCTTGCTGCGTAAAGAGGATTGAGGATGCAGGGTATTAGATCAGGCCCTTCTCAGTCAAACTGAACAAACTGGGCTGAGCTAGGGGAGGCTAGGTGTGGCTTCTTGGTAGAGGCCCCTTTAGCATTGTCAAGTCTCTGGGTTCTATCTCCAGCACCACCAAACAAAAATGAATACTCCTGTCCCTTCTCATCCCTGAACTCTGGAAGTCATACACTGCTCTTCCTCCCTACAGATCTGGAGAGAGCTTGCCTGTCCCCACTCTTCTCTAGGTCTCTAGCTATAGGAGTCTCACCTGGCTGCGAGGTATGGTTATCAAATTCCTTCTGGGAAACAGGCTGAAGGCAATATTCACTAATAGTCACTACACGGTTGCCTACTGCCAGCCGAACCATGGCCCGTACATTGTCAGGATCAAGGCCTTCTACCTATGGTGGGAAGTAGGAATAAGGCAGAGGGTCAATGGCACTACTACTGCTAGGCCCAAAATGTCTAGCCCTTACCTCCACCAGGTTTGACCTCTTTGTGTCTCTCTCACCATGCTGTGACCTTTTCATTTTTTTGTTTGGTTTTGAATAGAGGTTCTCACTATGCAGCCCTGGCTGGCCTGTAACTCAAAATATTCACCAGTCTATGAATGCTGTGATTAAAGGTGTAGAGCACTATGCCCAAATGTATGCTGTGACCTTTGATGACCAGGCATGGTTCCTCTGTCTCCCTTAAGCAAAATGTAAAATGAAGACCTGTGTATATATGTGGTGTACATACATGTACTTCTGTTTGTGTGGCTTGTGCAAATGTGTGTGGAGGATGGACATCAACATCAGGTGTTGTCCATCCTTGAATGCTCATCACCTTATGCTTTTTCCTTTTATTTTTGAGACTTTCTCAGCTGGCCTAGAACTCAGTATATTACCAGGCTGGCTTCAAAGTTACAGAGACCTGCCTGCCTTTGCCTCTAAGTTCTGGGATAAAAGGTGTGAACCACCTTAAGTCTTGACATTTTTATTTATGTGTATACATGTTTTGCCTGCCTATATGTGTCTGTATACCATGTCATATGCATGCCTTGTGTCTGCTGAGCCCAGAAGAGGGTTTTGAGCTCCTGGGACTGGAGTTATAGATGGTTGTGAAAGGTAATGTGGGTGCCAGAACTCAACCATCAGTCCTCTGGAAGAGCAGCTAGTGTTCTTATCTGCTGAGCCATCTCTCTAGCCCCTACCACCTTTTTTTTTTTTTTGAGATAGTGAACCTGGAATGCACACATTCAGCTATGCTGGCTGGCCAAAGAGCTCCAGAGATCCACTTAAGAGTCTCTAATCTCCAGCTCTGGGTTATGGATGCCCAGCTTTCATGTGGGTACTGAGGATCCAAACTCACACCCTCATGCCTGCACGCTAGACAGTGATTACACTCTGAGGCATCTCCCCAACTCTCACTTTTTTCAAAATAGGGTCCAGGCTAAACTTGTACTTGTCATATAGCTCAGGCTGGCCTTAAACTTGTAGCAATTCTATTTGAGCTTCCTAGGTACTGGGTTTGCATGCATAAGCCACCATGCTTGCTTCAGCCATTCTTTAAATACTTAAGTTTTATGGAAGTTGTGGGATGTGGCATTCTCTCCCTTTTGGTTGATAACTGAGGCTCAAAAAGGCCCAGCAGATCATTCTGGAGTACCTACTAAAGCAATGGGCCAGGCAGGCCTGCAAGACTAGGGCTTATAGGGCTGGAGCAAGAGTTCAACTCAATTCCCAGCATCTATACCAGGTGGGCCAAAACTACTTATTAATCCAGCTCTAGGGGGATCTAATACTGAGCACCTGTACTCATCTTTACATACACACATATTTTTGTTGTTGTTTTGAAACAAGGTGTCACTATGTAATCTTGGCTGTCTTGGAAGTGTGTAGAGCACATTAAATTTGTATAGATCTACTGGCTTCTGGCTCCTTACTGCTGGGATTAAAGGTATATATCACCATGCCTGGATAGATAAACACAGAATTTAAAAAATAGTACCATAAAGATCTTTGTATTGAGGGAGTTCCTTCCTTTCTCACTCCTTGGCCATCTTGGTGGCTACCCTGAACATAAGATAGGTAGATGTTGGCCACAGACAGAAAGGTCTCTGGAGTCAATCAACTCTAGGCTCCAGTTTGTCATAAAAGTAAAAAGTAGGGGCTAGGATATAGGCAGACCCTGAGGATGATCAGACAGTGCTAAGCAACATTGGTTATTGTCACCAACAACTGACAATCTTAAACAGAATACTATGCCATGTTGGCCAGAACTGATGTCCATATTGCCAGTGGCGATAATACTGAATTGGGTACAGCAAGCAGAAAGAAAGTACTAACATGATATGTGCACTGCCTTCATCGACCTAAGTGATTCTGATATTATTATAAGCATGTCAGAACTGACTGCTGAAAAGTAAACCAGAAAAGCTCTTCTTAGATAAAACTGCCAGGTTGTTTAAAACAAAAACATTTTTTTGCTATGTATATGTATGTGGCATGCATGCACATACATATGTGTCTGTGTGTATGTGACTGCATGTATGTGAAGGCTCAAAATTGATATCAGATGTCTTCTTCAATTGCTCTGCACCTTACTGAAGCAGGGTCTCTTGTTGAATCTGGAGCTGGCCGGTCCAGGTTGCTCTGGGGATTTTACCATTTCTTCCTGAATGCTGAAAGTATGTAATTCAAGCAGGCCTTGAATTTGTGATCTCCCTGCCTCAATTTCTGGAGTGTTGGAATTATGGGCATGTACCACGACACCTGGCTTGATTGGCAGCCTTTCTACCCACAGTTCTTCCTCACTCTGGCCCTGAAATTAATCTTCCCTGCTACCTGACATGGCTTTGGGGATATGTTGTTTCTTACCTTCCCATAGAGGCCCCGGTGAGGGCCAGAAAGGACAACCACAGCTCTCCCAGGCACCAACCCTTGAGGTTGGCCTTTCTTATCCTCTTGATCCTCATCTGGTCTTGACGGGTGGTAAGAGCCAGCGGAGCCCAAGGCGTTGGCCTCCATCAGGTTGGCACCCAACCCTAAGCCCTTGGGCCTTATGGAGTTGACTTGAGGCTTCACTACCCTGCAGAGAAGAACACAGGCTTCTGTGAGTACAAATCTTCAGCACAACCCTGCCAACATCCAAACCCACGTCGGAAATACTTAAATGTGTGTGTGTGTTTTTTTTTTTTTTAATTTGTGTATCCTTGTGCACTGTGACATGCACGTGAAAAGCAGAGGACAACTTGTGGGAGTCTATTTTCTCTCAACCACATGAGTTCTGAGGTCATAAGGTTCAGAGGCAAGGGCCTTTACCTGCCCAGCCACCTCAGCAGGTCCACATCTCTATTTACATTACCCTTTCTAATACCATATTAGAACATGAGCTATAAAAATGCCAGCTTTTCTTTTCTTGTGGTGTTAGGGGTTGAATCCAGGGCCTCAATGCATGATAATCATACTCTACTACTAAGTTATATTTTCAACCCTCCAAATAGCAATTTCAGTTGGTTCAACTGAATGAACTTGTCATATATACTATCTATTACATTCTATCTACCAGTGCCAAGTTAGGTCCATAGAAACAAATATACTATTATTGCTACAGAAAAAAAATCATATGATATGTACATAGAGTAAGAGGAACAGCAAAGAATGTTTAACACCAATTTCAGTCATATTTGGCTATCAAATGACTTAGAAATTCTTTGGGATTTACAACTGCAAAGGGATTTTTGCTTTTCAGTTCTAGGGATGGAACTCAGGGTTTTTTATATGCTAGGCAAGCCTATCACTGGGCTATACACTAGCCCAACAAAGGGATTAATTAGAAATCTAAGCAGTAAGAGTAAAGATGCTTAGTTTCTGCTTACCAGGGACTAGACCCTACCACATGTACTTTGTGAGTATAGTTTCATTTAACTCTTGCAACAAACCTGTGAGGTCAGTACTACCGCCTGCATTTTTCAGATGAAGAAATTGGCCTACAAAGAGGAAACTATATATGTGGGATCTTCTTAGTGTTTTGAAGGCAAGTCTGAGGTTGCTTGCTTTTGGTTTGTTCTTTTGCTGCAATAACAAGGTTAAACCTTGGCTCTGTGGAAACCAGAGTAGTGGTGATAGGGAAAAATGTCCTCCCTCAGCACCTGGATTATTTTTGATTAAATGTAACCACAGGGGTCCTGTTTCCACCCATGGCCCCACCCACTACCCTCCACCAAACTCACTGACTGAAAGTATTGCCGATGCCCTTGCCAGGTTTCCATCCCATGCCCCGCAACATAGCGAGCCCGTAGGCTTCCACAGGCACTGCCTCATAGTCGGCTTCCTCTGGCACCTATTGGTCAGGCAGGAGAAGGGAGTCAGGCTTTGCTTGGGATGGGCCCTCTGTTTGCAGTGCATTCTTTGCCACTCACGGGGTAACTTTCTGTAGACAGCTCACAGGAGAGTTTTGATTTCTTCTCATCCCTCCTCACTTTGCTCCTCCACCCCCTCCTTAGTCCTTCAACAACAATGAAACCACTTTTAGAATTATTTTACTCTATGTGTGTGAGTGTTTTGCTTGCATATATGTATGTCTACCATGTGTGCTGTGCCTGGTTTCAGTGGAGGTCAGAAGAGAGCACTGGATGCCTTGGAACTGGAGGTATGGAAGAATGTGAGCCATGTGGGTGCTGGGGTTGAACCCAGGTTCTCTACAAGAACAACAAGTATTTATAAAGAAGCTATTGCAGAGGATGGAGAGGCAGCTCAGCATATAAAAGCCATGGTGTACATACAGCATGTAGGAAAAAGTCATACACAGGAAATAAAAATAAATGTGCCTTAAAATTTTTAAAAGGGACCTTATCTGTGGAAAGAGCTATTTTAGGTGCTGAAGATAAGAAACTAATAAAATGGAAAGCCTCTGTTGGGGCTTATGCTCTTTGTCAAGACATACAATAAATCAAATTCTGAGAACATGATATAGCAGGTGATGATACATTTCATAAAGAAAAATAAAGCAGTACCGTGTACAGTGGCACTGCCCAGTAGTCCAGCTATGTATGAGGTGAGGAAGCAGTCTAGCTCACACCCAAGAATTTAAAACCAACCTGGGCAACATGGTAAGACCACCACCTCAAAACCAAAAATACTGTCTAAGGGAATGCAAAGGGAGATGGGTGCCAGTGACATGACAGTTAATCAGATAAATGACAGAAGAAGGTATGAGAATATGAGAAGAAAAGTGCTCCAAACAAGACTCAGTTGTAAAAATAAAGGCCTTTCTGGCCAGGAGGCACTTGCCATAATTGGGAGGTAGGAGCAGCATAGCTCTGTGAGCTCAAGGCCAGCCAGAGATACACAGAAAGATCCTGTCTCAAATAAAATCAACATGATTGAAATGGTGAGGTGGAAGCAGAAATGCTAAGAAATTAATGAGGAGAGCTAGGAAAGAGTCATGGGATTTATGAGTCAGATGTGAGCCCCAAGAAAGACCCATGAGAAAGCCAGTCCAGATGGTGCCTCCGCCCAGTATGCTAGTAATGAGGACAACAACAAGAAGTTATCATCGGCTTCTGGATATACTGAAAGTGGAGATGATGAGGTTGGGCTGAGAGGCTATGTGTAGAATATGCAATAAAAAGGGAAGTCAAGGATTGGCTCCAAGAATATTAAGCTGAGAGGAAGGATAGATAAATTGCAGTCATCAAAAATGTAGAGGGTGTGGAGGTTTGAAGGTGGGGAAATTAGAGAAATGAACATAAGGCTGGAACAGGATAAAGTGAAATATGGGCTAGAAGTATATAGTTCAATGACAGGGATCTTAGCACAGGGAAGGTTCTGGTTCCAACCAAAGCATAGAAAGAAAAGAGAAAGTGTGAGGCTTTTGTTTGTTTGTTTGTTTGTTTTTAAGGAGAAAAAGTGGGATGTAGTTCACAAGTGACCTTTAGTTCCAGCACTTGGTAGACAGAGGTAGGCAGATCTCTATGAGTTTGAGTCCAGCCTGATCTACGTAGAGTTTCAGGACAGCCAGGGTTACATAGTGAGAGAGACCCTGTCTCAAAAAAGGAGGGTGGGGTGGGGAGCAGAACACAAAGCCTGATGGAAATGGAGGCACAAAGACCAGAAGTTCAAGGTCATTTTTGGCAACAGAGTGAATTCACAGCCAGCTTGGGCTAGATAATATTGTTCCCAAAAGAAACCAAAGCACATTTGAAGACTGAGAATAGTTCAGTTAGCCAGGCACAGTAGCACACACCTGTAACCCCAGCACTGAGGGAGGCAGAGACAGGCAGATCTCTGTGAGTTTGAGGCCAGCCTGGTCTATAAAGCAAGTTCAGAACAGCTATAGCTACACAGATAAAGTCTGTCTTGAAAAAAACCAAAAAGAGAAAAAAAGAAAAAGACAATAGTTCAACTGAAAGAAAGGATGCATTGCAAAAAAATTATGAATAAGAGCTAAAAAGTGGAGCTCAAAGCTTCATCATTTCTACAAACACACTTTTCACCTCTCTGCTGTTATTTCTTCATTCCTTTACAATTACTTGATACAATGCAAGTTGTCTCAGATTGACACATAACACACTGATTTCCCACAAATGTACTGTTTCTTGGGCTATTGCTGCCATTAAAAGTACCCACTCTGGGAGCTGGAGAGATGACTCTGCAGCAAAAAGTACTAACTGCTCTTCCAGAGGTCCTGAGTTTGATTTCTAGCAAACATATGGTGGGTTACAACCATCTGTAAAGGAACCTGATTCATTCTTCTGGTGTGCTTGAAAACAGAACACTCATATTAAAAAAAAAAAAAAAGTACCCACTCTGAGCTTGGCGCATAGCATGCGCCTTTGATCAGAGGCAGGCGGATCTCTTTGAGTTCAAGGCTAGCCTGGTCTACAAAGCTAGGACAGCCAAAGCTACATAGAGAAACCCTATCTCAAAAACAAATATAAACAAACAGAGTACCCACTCTGATCTTTCTTCTTTCATCAAACCCTAACTATCCTTCATTCCTGCTACTCTTATGAATGTCCTTATCACCTCTATCCTGGATTACATCACTTGCTTTCTTTCCTACCTTTACTTACTAGTCATTTTTGGTCATGTCAACCAGGAGGGAGCGTCTTACAACCCGTCTGCTCATTAATTTTTTCCCACAGTTCTTATTTTGCTCACAGTAAAAGACAAATTTCAAATTCCTCTCTGTGGCTCAGAAGGTCCTTTGGATCTGGTCCCTTCTACCTTCATCTACTGCCTGATACCTCATTCATTCCAATCCAGTAATACTAGTTTCCTTAGTGTTCCTCAGGCACAACAGGCTAAAAAAAAAAAAAAAAGAAAGAGGAAAAGAGGAAATAAACTGGCTCCAAATAGTGTATACCCTTATAGCATTTGTTTTTCCCATCTACCCTGCTGTCCACCTCATTCAGATAATCCTAGAATTCAAGTACTTTTTTTTAAAAACACCCTGCTATCTATTTATTAATGCTTCTAATAAGGATGGAAGGAAGAAATGCTAACTGGCAAGGCTTTGGGACACACACACACACATACTTTCCCTGCTATGTGCAAGGCAGCTGGGAAGACAGGGTAGAGGGAATGATTCAGGAGGGAGGCAAAAGAACAGCTCACTGTCTCAGCCTGAGGTTCGACTTCTGTTCCTTCCCCACTGGGAGTACATCCTTTCTGGATCATGGGGATAGCGAGTGTGGGGTCAACACCTGCATTTTCCCTCTCCTCCAGAGACTTCTTGGATTCTATGGAAGAATGGGAGGGACCAATGAAGCCATATCCTATCCATCCAACTTCTTTCCCTTCTATCTGCACTGGCGCAAAGCAAAGGGGGAGGTTTCACTTACCCTCAATGAGTTCCTTCACAGCCTGGGACAACACACCATCTGATATCAGCATGGCACTAGTTTCTGGGGATGGCTTACGGTTCTTGGGCAGTGGCTGCCTGCGAGAGCCATTCTGGATCAACGGGATCACCAGTTCCTTGGGGGCTTCTGGAGGGTTCACACTGATGTGGATAGAACAAAAATGTTGGGAATGTAGACATATTAAAAAGCAGATTAGGCGGGAAGTGGTGGCATACACCTTTAATCCCAGTGTTTGGGAGGCAGAGGAAAGTAGATCTCTGAGTTCAAGGTAGGCTTGGTCTACAGAGTGTGTTTCAGGACAGCCAGAGCTACAGATGGAGCTACAGAGACAAACCCTGTCTCAAAAACCAAAACAAACAAACAAATGTATAGACATTAAGAATAAATATCAATGTCCACCCTATGGACCATGTCTCACAGGTTAGTTTTCAAAGGTTCCACCTCATACTCCTTTTTGAGACAATTATCTCATGATGTAGCCCAGGCTGGTTTTATAAACTCTCAATCATCTTGGGGCAACCTCCTAGTGCTGGAATTGCAAGCATGTATCATGTCCCCTTTGTGTCCCCAGCTTTAAATGTATCTTGTGGGAATCACTCCTAGGCTGTCAACCCCAATGACCTATAAATCACCATCTTTAGTCCTGATTCTCCCCAGCTCCAGGCTGACTGCCAGAATTCTGGACAGCTGTCTTCCAGAAGTCCCCCACTTCAGCTTCGTTTCTTAACTATGTTGATGATGGCCTCCCTAAACCTAAATTTGCCTCTTTCTCCAAATCGGAGAAGCTCTCACCATTTCAGGTGAGTCACGAAGAGTCCTGTCATCCCCCCCCCTTCCCTTTCTCAAAATGCACAAGTACTCAAGTCCCAATGACTTTTTCTCTGAGGAATCTATACCTCAGGTCATAAGGCTCCATTTTACCCATTTCTCTAACAAACCTCCCTCTTCTTGCCCTTAAAATTATTTTTCTGTTTTGATCATTATTTGAAAAAAAAAAAATACAGGCTGTCATATAGCCCAGGCTGGCGCTTAACTCTTGATCCGCCTGCGCCAGCCCCATCAGGTGTAATCATTATAGGCATTTGCCACCACTCCTGGATACGTCCATAATTTTGAGGCTGTTTCGGGCTTTCCAGGCCATTATCATCAGGACAAACTACTTCTTCTGCCCTTCCATTTCCGCCCACCACACCGCTTTGCAAAACGGGAAAGACCCGGCGTGTCACCTCTGCAGCTCCCTCCCTTCCACGGTCGTCAAGAAATCTTTCTTCTCTGAGGCCGGTCCTTCGTCGTCTTCAGTGTCTGCCAGCCGCCTCCGGGGAGCCGTGCGAGTAAAAGCGAAAGAAACCGGAGCATTTGGCAGGGCAGCAGGCGGACAAGGGTCCGCCATCTTGCCTCGAGTTCCAGGCAAGCGTGCTGCTTGCTGGGAAGTTTAGTTTAAGCTCAATTTGCTTGGGGCGGGCCGAGAAAACCAGAAACAATCTATCCCATAAAGCATTGCCATGGGAAACAATAATCGTGGCATGGAAACGCTTTTAAACGTCATAGGGACTTGCACACCAAGCTTTCTGGGAAATGTAGTTCTCAGTGATAGAGCCCGGGTGGATGATTGGGTTCTTCCCAGAAATTCCTTTGTAATTCCTTTCTAGGGGATCTGATACCCTCTTCCTACCTCCGCATGCACCATGCCCATATGCGAAGCAAAATATAATATATTTTAAAATATAATATAAAATATAATATGCAATATACACAAAATGAAATAAAAGTTCTGTTTGACAAGTACATAATGAACATCCACAATGTATACCTTATTGTGCATTACTGATGTAGGAAGTATCATAAGGTGAAAAAATCAGGACTGTGCCAGGGATGTCGTTCGGTTTGCAGTTGGTAAATTAACTTAACCTAGGGCCTCACCTAAGCAAGCATTGTACCACTAAGCTATATTTCTTTTCTTTCTTTTTTTTAATTTTTGTGGTTTGTTTATTTATTTATACAGCGTTCTGCCTGCATGTGGGCCTGTAGAAGAGGGCACCAGATTATAGATGGTTATGAGACACCATGTGGTTGCTGGGAATTGAAGTCAGGACGTTTGGAAGAACAACCAGTGTTCTTAACCTCTGAGCCATCTCTCCAGCCTTCCCCTCTTTTTGTTGTTGTTGTTGTTTTTGTTTTTTGAGTCAGAGTTTCTCTGTGTAGCCTTGGCTGTCCTGGACTCGCTTTGTAGACCAAGCTGGCCTCAAACTTACAGAGAACTGCCTCCCTCTGTCTCCCTAAGTGCTGGGATTAAAGGTGTGTGCCACCACGTCCAGCTATTTAATTTCTTTCTCTTTCTTCCTCTTTTTTTCTTTCCCTCCTTTTGTTCCCCCTATCTTCTTATACTTTCTTGTCAATGCCTTTGGAACACATGCTCTCTATGTTGCATTTTTCTGACCATTTTGAGCTTTTGGATGAGGTAGTGTTTTTGGTCTTTGGCATAAAGGACAGGGACCTTCTGGGTTGGAGCCTCTTTGCCTGCCTGGCTCAGTTGCCTTTTTTTTTTTTTTTCTGGAGGGAGTAGTACTGCTGTTGCAAGTTCAGCCTGAGCTATAGGTGTGTTGGGGGGGGGAGACTGGGGGGCTTGAGACTATCTACTCTTGCTGGAGAGATAGCTCAGAGGTTAAAGAACACTGGCTGTTCTTCCAGAGGTCCGGAGTTCAATTCCCAGCAACCACATGGAGGCTCATCAAACATTGATAGTGATATCTGGTGCCCTCTGCTGGTGCAGGCTGTATAAATAATAAATAAGTTAAAAAAAGAGAGACTATCTACTCTTTAAAATTCCTTCCTCCCCTCTCTTTTTAGACAAGGTCTCATTATAAGCTCTGAGTGGCATAAAACTTAGAGAAATTGCCTGTTTCTGCCTCCCAATTGCAGGGATTAAGGGCATGTACCACCGCACCCAGCACGCATATATTTTTGACCTAGATAACATTAGATATTTTCCATAACAGTATTATAAATTATCAAAACCAGGAACTTAACATTTGTGTAATGCTGATTCTTTTTAATCACTGACCCACACCTCTAACCCTGGGTGCAATTCTGTTAATTAAACTGTTTTCCTTTTTTTTTTTCTTTCAGGATCCAATTTGGTATATCATATACTGCAATATAATTGTTTGTCTTCTGCAGTCTATGATAGTTCTTTAATATTCATTTTACTGACTTTTGGAAAGTATAGCTAGGTTATTTATTTTGAAGAACATAGTGTCAATATAGGCAGGTATGATGACTTTTCATAATTAGTCTGAAGTTATGAGTTTTGGACAGGAATTTCAGAGAAGGGGCTGGAGAGATGGCTCAGTGATTTGAACATTTGTTGCTCTTCCAGAAGACCTGGGTTTAATTCCCAGCACCCACATGGTGGCTCACAGCAATCCAACTCCTGTTCTAGGTGATCCATTGTCGTCTTCTGAATGCACCAGAGACATACATGGTGGACATGCATACAAATCATACATATAAAATTAAATTTAAAAAGAATTGCATTGATTATATGCCTTTATTTTATTTATTATGTATACAGTGTTTTGCCCGTGGTTCCTGGAAATTGAACTCAGGATCTTTAGAGCCATCTCTCCAGTCAGATATGCCTTTCTTATTATGAACCAACATTATGATGACATTAATATGTTTTACTACCTTTTCTGGATTAAAAACAACAACAGTGTTTTTTTTTTTGAGAAGGGTTCTCTTTGGTGGTTGCTAATTGGTTTTATTTATTTACCTAACATTGCAAACATATCTTAACACTACACTCTTTAAACATGTACAAATATTATATAATAACTAAAACAAAAATTAAACAAACTAACCTTTCTAAGAAAGAATTGCTTTGATATTGTTCCTAAAAACAATCACTTTTGGGGCTGGAGAGATGGCTCAGAGGTTAAAAGCAGTGGTTGCTCTTCCAGAGGTCTTGAGTTCAATTCTTGGCAATCACATGGTGGCTCACAAACATCTGGTGCCCTCTTCTGACGTGCAGGCAGAACAGTGTATATATACATAATAAATAAATAAAAATGTTAAAAAAAAAACAATCACTTTTTTTTGAGACAAGGTCTTTCTAGGTATCCAGGATGTCCTGGAACTCACTATATAGATCAGGCTGGGCTCAAACTCAAAGAGATCAGCCTTCCTCTGTCACCTGAGTGCTATAATCACTTTTTTAACACAGAAAATTTTCAATATTTTTATTTAACTTAATAATTCAATGTGGTGGTTGAATAAGAATGGCCTCTAATAGGTTCATATATTTGTATGCTTAGTCATCAAGGAGTACTTGAGAGGGATTAGGACGTTGTCTTCTTGGAGGAAGTGTGTCACTAGGGGAGTGGACTTTGAGGTTTCAAATGCTCAAGCCACACCTATCTGCCTGCTGTGTGTAGGTCTGGATGTAGAACTCTCCACTATTTTTCCATGTTTGCTTACATGCCACCATGCTCCCTGCCATGATGACCATATAAGAAAGTCATAATTAAATGTTTGTCTTTATTAAGAGTTGCTGTGGTCACGGTGTCTCTTCACAGTAATAGGACACTGACCAGCTGGGCATGTTGACACATGCCTGTAATCCCAGCACTCAGGGAGGCAGAGGCAGGCAGAGCTCTGTGAGTTTGAGGCTAGCCTGGTCTACAGAGTCAGTTTCAGGACAGTCAAGACTAAACAGAGGCAGCTGGAGAGATGGCTCAGTGGTTAGGAGTATTGTCTGCTCTTCCAAAAGACCGGGATTGGAACCTCAGCACCAACACGGCAGCTCACAACTGTCTGTAACTTCAGTTCCAAGGGATCTAATACCTTCACACCAACCAATGCACGTAAAATAAAATGAAATAAATTATTTAAAAAAGACCAAACAGAGAAACCCTGCCTTGAAAAAAACAAAACAAAACCAAAAAGGAACACTGCAGAAAGACACACAGAGTATATACTCACTTACAAGTGGATATTAGACATATCAGATAGGATAATCATACTAAAATCTGTTCACCTAAAGAAGCTAAGCAAGAAGGAGGACCCAGGGTAAGATGCCCAATCCTCACTCAGAAAGGCAAATGGAATAGTCCTCTGAAGAGGGAGAAAACAGGGAACAGGACAGGAGCCTACCACAGCGAGCCTCTGAAAGACTCTGCCCAGCAGGGTGTCATAGCAGATGCTGAGACTCATAGCCAAACTTTGGGCAGAGTGCATAGAATCTTATGAAAGAAAGGGGGAGATAGAAAGACCTGTAGGGAACAAGAGCTCCACAAAAACAGAACCAAAAAAATCTGGGCCCAGGGGTCTTTTCTGAGACGGATACTCCAAAAGGACCATGCATGGAGATAACCTAGAACCCCTGCACAGATGTCTCCCATGGCAGCTTAGTCTCCAAGTGGGTTCCCTAGTTATGGGAGCAGGGACTGTCTGTCTCTGACATTGATATGAACTCAGTCTGGCTCTTTGGTCACCTCCCCCTGAGGAGGGACCAGCCTTGCCAGGCCACAGAGGAAGACCATGCAGACAGTCCTGATGAGAATTATAGGCTAGGATCTGATGGAAGAGGAGGACCTCCCCTATCAGTGGAGTTGGAGAGGGACATGAGAGGAGATGACGGAAGGAGGGTGAGGTTGGGAGGAAATGAGGGAGGAGGCTACAGCTGGGATACAGGTGAATAAATTGTAATAAATAAAAAATTAAAAATGCAAACACAAAAAAGATATTCAGAAAAAATTAAATGTTTTCAGTAGTGTAGAAGAAACATACCACAGCCTCACTGTGGTTAGAGAATAACATAAAGAAATTGACATGATCTAGCCTACAAGACTGGGTGAGATTAAAATGAAGATTTTTGTATCTCAGGTACATACCTGCTATCAATAATGAAAAATTTCAGACGTATTTCTGCTGCATAAGTTATTGGCATTTAAAAACTTACTTAGGGCTAGCAAGATGACTTAATGGGTAAGAGTGTCTGCTATCAAGCCTAAAGACCTGAGTTCTTACGAAACTCTACAGAACTCCACAGAACCTACATAGTGAAAAGACAATCACTAGTCACTAGTTTTCTGACAGTCACACAAGTGCCAAGGATGCACACACTCACACACAGTGGTACACACCTGTAATCTCATTACTTGGGAGGCAGAGGCAAATGGATCTCTGAAATTTCAAGACGATCCTAGTTGACATAGTGAGTTCCAGGACACTGAGTACTGCATGGTGAAACTCTATCCCAAAAGATAAATAAACAAAAATATGCACAAATATGTAATAAGTAGTTTGACAACATGTCCATTCAGTAAAAACTTCAGTGATTGGGTTTCTACTCCTCAGAACCTATGGTCCCTGTCCATAGGAACACTAACCTTGCAGTGGGACTTTGGTTTAATAACTTATGACCTTTGAGACCAGAATTATCAGAGTACTTCTCTTCAAATTCTTTTTTTAATCTGTTTTTAATTAGCTTATGTGGATTTATGGGCATGAGCCAATACATCTGACCCTTTTTGTGTTTGGTTTTAAGACACTTTACGTAGCTCAGGCAGGTCTGGAACTTACTATGCATTGAACATGTCCCTGTGTAAGTTTCTGGAGTGCTGGGATTACAACACACTAAGCTATATTCTTTCTTTTTTTTAATGTTTAAAAAGATTTATTTACTTATATTTATGTATATGAATGATCTATCTGCATGTACATCTGCATGCCAGAAGAGGGCATCAGATCACATTATAGATGATTGTGAGCCACCATGTGGTTGCTGGGAATTGAGTTCAGGACCTTTGGAAGAGCAGACAGTGCTCTTAACCTCTGAGCCATCTCTCCAGCCCTGTTTTTTGTTGTTTGTTTAGATTTATTTATTTCTTATTTATGCAGAGTTCCACCTGCATTTACATCTCCCTGCCAGAAGAGGGCACCAGATCTCACTATAGATGGGTGCGAGCCATCATGTGGTTGCTGGGAATTGAACTCACAACCTTCGGTAGAACAGCCAGTGCTCTAACCTCTGAGCCATCTCTCTAGTCCAGATTTTTTAATAAGATCTTCTCCTTTTTTTGAATGTATCTATTTGCAGAATTTGTTTGTTTGTTTATCTTAGGTGGGGTGAGATGGTGCAGGCCTGTAATCCCAGCACTCAGGGAGGCCGAAGCAGGCAGATCCCTGTGAATTTGAGGTCAGCCTGGTCTACAAGTCCAGGACAGCCAAAAATAGAAAGAAAAAAAAAAAGAGGATAAGATTTTTTTTTGCTTGTTTTTTGTTATTATTTTGCTATTGAGAATACAGGTTCTTGCTATACAGCCCAAATGACTGAATTGGAACTTGCCATTTCCCTCTCTCAGCCACAGGAGTATACAACTCATGCCCTGCTATTTCCTTCCTTCCTTCCTTCCTTCCTTCCTTCCTTCCTTCCTTCCTTCCTTTGTTGTTCTTGTCTTTCTTTTTTTAATTTTTTGAAACAGGATCTCACTATGTGGCACTAATTTGCCTGGAACTTGGTTTGTAGACAGGCTGATCTCGAACTCACAGAGATCCACCTGCCTCTGCCTCCTAATTGGTGAGATTAAAGGCATGTGCCACCATGATGGCCTTTTTATTTTTCTTGAAGAGACTGGGTCTTAACTATATTTGCCCTGTTTGGCTTGGCTTGGAGCTCCTAGGCTCAAACCATTTGTTTTCTCAGCCTCCTGTGTAGTTCAGTTTCAGACCATAGGTGGCACCACTCCACTACCCTGATTTTTTTTTTTTTTTACTACTAATAGTGTTGACATGGATGATTTAAAGATGGTATCTGATTACTCTCAATGATGTCGTCATTGTCTTTGAAGTAAATTGTCATAGCTTAGTGCTATCTACTTCCAGAGGCAGCATAGACAAAGAGAGAAGTTTCCTTCTTCCGTGTCCTTTATATAAACTGCCAGTAGAAAGTGTGGCCCAGATTAAAAGAGGATCTAACCATCTCAAAGATCCAGATTAGAAACTGCTCTTCCTATTACAAAGGATTTAATTTAAATGGGAGTGAGGGCGGGATTGAGAGGGAATGAAAGAGGGGGCCACAGCTGAGATACAAAGTGACTAAATTGTAATTAAAAAATAAATTAATGGAGAGGACAGGAACCCCACAAGGAGAGCAACAGAACTAGAAGATTTGAACACAGGGGTCTTCCCAGAGACCCATACTCCAACCAAGTACCAGGCATGGGGATAACCTAGAACCCCTTCGAAGATGTAATCCATGGCAGTTCAGTGTCCAAGTGGGTTACATAGTAATGGGAACAGGGACTGCCTCTGACATAATCTGATGGGCCTGCTCTTTGATCACCTCCCCCTGAGGGGGAGCAGCCTTACCAGGCCACAGAAGATGACAATGCAGCCACTCTTGATGAGATCTGATAGACTAAGATCAGAAGGAAGGAGAGGAAGACTTCCCCAATCAGTGGACTTGGGGAGGGCATGTGTGAAGAAGGGGGAGGGAGGGTGGAACCGGGAGGGGAGGAGGGAGGAGCTTATGGGGGGATACAAAGTGAATAAAGTGTAAAAAATAATAATAAAAAAGAAAAAAATAAATTAAAAAAAAAGGGTGATCAAAGCTATCATCTGTGGTTGAGTGTTGGAACATGTACAAGAATGAAGTCATGTAACAATTCTCAGTGCTTGTGAGAAAATTCCAAGCAAGCAAGACAAGAGTCTTATGACCTCAGTTTCTTCAAAACATATGGAATTGTTCTTGGCATATGTTTTTATACTCCTCTCGGATATATCAAATAGGACTGAGTTCCCTTCAAATTATTCATTACAACTGGATATTGTTGTTTGTTTACATGTCTCTGTGAAAAGAATCATGTTTGGCCACATGCAGCTTGTCCTTGTGATTGTACACTTTACTCAGGTGACTTTTCTTAACTCTCAGAGTATAAATTGTCTGATGCTTTGTATAAAGTTGGCTATTGCATGAAAAAAAATTAGTTTCAGCTCTTTAAGAAAATATTACTGATAGATCCAGAAAGATGGTTTACTGGATTCAGGTACATGTACCAAGCCTGACCAACTGAGTTTGATCCCTGGAACCAAGATGGTGTATACCCACACAGGCACACACCAAATAAATAAATAAGCAAGCAAGCAAACAAATAAAAAAAATAAGATTTAAAAGTACCAAAAATGGGGCTGGAGAGACAGCTCAACTGTTAAAGAGCATCTATTGCTCTTGCAGGGGATGCAAGCTCTGTTCCTAGCACCCACATGCTGACTTATAACATCTGTTTTCTAGTTCTAGGGGATCAATGCCTTTTTTGGACCTACAAGGGCATCAGGAACTTACATGATGCACATACATATCTGTAGGCAAAACACTCACACACACAAAAAAAATGAGTAAAGTATCTAAGGGCTCCTACCCACCTATCAATCCATACCTTACTTACACAGTTGTTAAGATTGAGACAGTTTATTTTTCTTTTGTTTTCTGACACAGATTCACTTTTTAGTGTAGGTTGCCCTTCAACTTTTGGTAATTCTTCCAGCTCAGCTTTCCAGTGCTGGGGTCAGGATTGCATCGGCGTACCTGGCTCTCTGATTCTTTTTGTGCACTCAGGGATTGTGTTGGATTTCCAGCCCGGCCAGGTCCTGGATCCTCCTTCCATACCCATCCTCTTCCACCATCCTCCTCCACCAACATGGACTGATATAGAACAGCTTCCCTAAATAATCAAGGTTTTCATACCTTTTTGTTATTAGTATTTACCATCCTAGAACCTCTTCCTCAAAGGCAGAAGTATTTTGGAATAGGTCATGCTCCATGATATTAATGTCTTTCAGAGTCCAGCATAATAAAGTCTGGAGTAGCAAAAAAAGGCCAAGGAAAACTTTAGGAGGTTCCACCATCTCTCTCTCTCTCTCTCTCTCTGTCTTATATTATTTTGTCATTTGTTTGCTCACATCAAGGTCTTCTACACTAGTTAACTCTTTCAGCACTGCTGCTAGATAATCCTCAAAGCTCCTCTCTTCCTTTCCTGTGCTTTTTTTGTTGTTTTTCTTCTTCTTTTTTTTTTTTTTTTTTTTTTTTTTTGAGACAGCATCTCACTTGGAATTCATTATTAACCTAGCCTGGCAAGAAAATAGAAATTACATTGATCTTCCTGCCTGAGCCTCCCAAGGGCCAGATTCACAGGTGTGAGCCGCAGTTCCTGGCTCTTCCCTCTTCTTAACAAATAATCCTTGGTCAACTATTTGAGTAATCCTCCAGACTTTCCTACCTGCCCTTCATAATACTAGATCCGTCTCTCATATAATATCCTAAGAACAACACCGGAGGCTGTTCTTTGACATTTTGGCTCCTGAATATCCAGGCCTGTCCTCTAGCGTCTAAGGGTCATCCTAATTCTCATATTTCAAGGTCTGATCACAACGCACTCTCTTAGGCCAAGTACCCACCCCTACCACTTTTCCAGGCTCTACCTCTCAGAAATGACATTTGAAGTACCCCTCCCTTTCAAAAAGTTTTTTTGTTTGTTTGTTTATTGTGTGTATACATATGTGTACATGTGTGCCTGTACGGGCATATGTCACAGTATGTGCGTTCTCCTTCTTCCACTACATGGGTCCTGGGAATCAAACTCAGGGTTGTCAGGCTTGATGCAAATGCCTTTACCTGTTGCTCCTTTTTTTTTTTTTTTTCTTTTAGGGCAGAGTCTCACTGTTCTGATCAGGCTGGTCTTAATTTCTGGAACCTCATGACAATTACAGGAATATGGCTACCACACAGGACTATGAAGTCCCACTGACCTGAATTACCATCCAGTGAAGCACCCACCACAGATTACCCTCCTTCTCCTCCTTTCTGCTCTTCTCTCTTCCCTCTTCGTTCACTGTCCTTGTCGCTGTCACTGTCCCTGTCGCTCTCTCTGACCCAAACCCAGGAGAGGCTCCCATCCCTGTCACTGTGCTTTCTTGAGGCTTGGTTGTAACATGGCATCTAACAACATGCCAGCTCCTAAACCTGTAGGTAGCAGGTGGCAGGCAGGCAGGTGTGAAGGTATCCAATAGAGCCTGAAGCTAGTGGGAATTGGATTGGCCACCTTTTAGCTCCATGGATGTGAGAGCCTTGCAGGTTAGGACATTGTCCAGGGTACAGGTGGACAGTGAGCACCATAGGGGGCATGCCGGTGGGTGATAGGCTAAAACGTTTGGGAATGGAGAACTTCTTGAAGACTAGGAGATGTTCAGGCATGGGTACTTGAGAAGAAATGGACAGCCCAAGTGTCATCCACAGTGATGAATTACTCTACAAGAGGTATAAGAGGCCCAGGATGCTAGATGAGGACTCCTTAAGAAAGCTAATGCCAGGACAGCTGAGATTCAGGGGACAAGGGCAAGGAATGACAAAGGAGTGAAGCTTGGATCACCTGAGACTGCTGGCAAGGGAGGAGGAAGGAGGTTTGCTGTTCAACCCTGTCCTTGGGCATGACATGGCTGTTGCCCTCTAAAAACAAAACGGAACAAAACAAAATAACAAAAAAAGCAACTTATTACAAAGCTGGGAGGTGGTGGTGCATGCCTTTGATCCCAGCACTGAGGAGGAAGAGGCCCCTGTAAGCACTATGCATCTACATAGTGCACAGATATACATATGAGCAAAACATCCATACACAATACATTAAATTAAACTTCAAAGCAATCCCAGTTAAATTCATTGTTTCACCAAGTTAGAATGGAATGGTGTCTTTGGTTTATCATTAGTGGGGTGAATAGATGTTTGTTTGTTTCCCCAGGAAAGGCTTATGCTACAGTGTTCAAAGGGATACAGATGGAGTGGAACCCCAACCACTGCATCATCTAGAGTACCCCTTTGGGAAGTGGGGGTGGTGAGATGTGGGTGGGAACCCTGCTAAGAAAATTAGAAATAGAGCTTCTAAATTGCCTGCAAGGCACACCTCTCCTTTCACATTTAACTGGGTTCCAGGGACTAGGCTTTACCCAATTGAGCCATTTCACTGTCCCCTGCCAGGTGTTTAACTCTAATTTTTAAAAGAAAATTTAAATGGTATTAAAAGGGGACATATGAACATTCTAGGGCACACATGTGGAGGTCAGAGGACAACCTGCCAGACATAATTCTCTCCTTCAACCATGTGGGTCCTGGAGACTAAAATCAGGTCATCAGGCTGGCTGATAGTAAATATTTTTATACACTGAACCATCTTGTCACTATTTATTATGTTTTTAGATTGGGCCTCTCTATGCAGGCCTGTCTTAGAACTCAGTATGCAGACCAGACTGGCCTGAGTGCTGATAATAAAGGCACACACCATAATGCCTTGCCCCATTTATTGTTTAATTTAAAAAATTAAAAATTGTTATGTGTATGGACATTTTGCCTGCATTTATGTATGTGTGCCATATGCATGCCTGGTGCTGAAGAGGCCAGAAGAAGATGAGAGATCCCCTTGAACTCGAGTAAGATGGTTGTGAGCCACTGTGTGGGAGCTGCGGTTAAACCTGGATCCTCTGGAAGAGCAACAAGTACGCTTAACTACTGAGTCACCTTTCCAGCCCCAAACACTATTTTTCTAAGACAGATTATCTCTATGTGTCACAGGCTGGTCTTGAACTCATGATTTTCCTTCTTCAGCTTTCCATGTGTTATGGATTATAGGCATTTACCACCACCACCATGTCTGGCCTCATAGGCTTAATATGTTTTGAATACAGTATACTAATAACCATGAAGCTATCATTGTAATCAATATTAGCTCCCCCCCCCAAAGTCTCCATAAACACTCATCCTCAAGTCTTTAAGGAAAGTGTGCATTCTTTTAGATAAGTACTCAGAAGTGGAATGGGTGGAACCTATGTGTATGTTTAATTAGTTTTCTTTCCGATTGTTTATTGCTTAACTTTTAACATATTGACAAGCTGTTTTCTAAAGTTAGTGTACCATCTTACACTTCCAACAGTCTATTTGAGTTCCATTTCCTTCGTATCTTGTTTTAACAGTTGGCATACACGGCTTTTCAGTTTTAAGCAGTCCCCAGTTAAGAGAAGCAGAAGCGCCTGGAGCAAATCAAGGCTAAACTCTGACTTGACCGGCTCCCACAACCAGGCCTCCTTGCCTGCGGCCAGGTAGGTCACCTCTCAGGTCCAGGTGCCAGGCCTGGGACTGGCCAGACAACAGCTGGTCTGGGCTAGGAGCCAGGTGAGAGCGCCCTGTGCTTAAAACACACACACACACACAAAACCCAACTAGTCACTGGGCTGCCTTGAGTCCACCAGGCGCACCACAGGCCATGAACTCTCACGCTGGAAACACTGCAGACCCTAAAGGGAGCAGAAGAGGTACTGGAATGGGTGGAAAAGAGAGAAAGGGAAGGAGACGTGCCAGGCCACCCTCGCCTCGCCTGTTGGCCCTTAACCATTTCCACCCCACAAGTGGTAAACGTCAGCCTTGGTGCCCAGGCAGTCCTGGCAGTAGCCAGGGCCCCAGCGATGGAAACTGCTTCAGGTCCCCTACCATACAGTCCCGAGGTTCAGTGTGTGTGATGAGGATCACACTGGACTCAGGAGACCTCAATTTGAGTCTGGGAGGAAGGGCCTACAGGCATCTGCTGAGCCTAGGCAGTCAGGGAATTAGGTGGGTGGGCTGGGGCCCTGAGAAGGGGTAATCTGGAGGTGCTTGCGCCCAGAGTTAGACACCTGGCCGTTAAGGGAACTCTTGGGTGTAGCAGGGACTGACTAGTATACTGGAGTTGAAATTGTGGTGTTCAGGGTTGCTCGGTGGGAGGGAGAAGCAGGATCTCTGAAGACGTAGCGAAAAAAGGTTGGCATCTAGAGTTACTAGGGGTCAGTGTGGTGAGTGCCAAATAAATAAATCTGTTAGGTTCTTAGAAGAGCTATTAAATGGATACCTTAGTGGACTTTGTAGGGCAAGGCAGTGGGCAGCTCACACACCCAAAGCGGTAGGGGTTCCCCCGAAGAGGAGACCACCTCTTCAGCTGGCCACCTCTGAACTAGTGGCCAGGGATCTCGGGATATCTGTAGGGGCATTTCTAGGTTTTTAGACTTAGAATCGCTCAGGTCGGGGCTCCACCGCTCTCGGTCCAAGATTATTTGTCTCCTTCTTCTGGGCAGGAGGTGGCTTACCGAGGTTCAGGGGCCATCGCGCTCGTCGGCTTCTAGAGCGGCTGGATGCGCGCCCCCTGGTGGCGCGAGCCGCGGCGGACTTGTCAGAGCTAGTACGGAAGGCGGGTGCCACACTGCGCCTGCGCCATGAGGGTAAGTGCAAGGACTTGATAGGGTAGGGCAGGAGGGACTGGACTTCCAGCTAGAAGGCCGGAAGGCCAGCGACTGTTAGGGTGTGTGATTGCGTAGGGAAGGGTTCAGAGCTAGCCGGACCTTGTGCACTAGAGTGTATTCTTTCAGAGTTATTGTGATAGATGAGTTTCAGAACATTTGTGGAAAGTACTGGGCTGGATGGTTATTAAGGTCAGCGGGGCTCCAATTTAGTATTTGCAGTCTTTGAACAGTAGGCAGTTGTTACTATCTGCAACACATACACAAAGAAACCTGGGAGTAGGAGGGGACCGAATTGGGAAGAAGAGAGTTAGCAGCAGTGGGAGACGGTTGAATACATAATAGGAGCCTGGTGGTGGTGGTGCACACCTTTAATGTCACCACTCGCCCTCGGGGGTAGAGGCAGGTGGATCTCTGTGTTCAAGGCCAGCCTGGTCTACAGAGTCAGTCCAGGATCGCCAAGGCTATACAGAGAAACCGTGTATCGAAAAACAAACCAAACCAAAACGAAACAAACCAAAAAAGAGTACTTAATGAGGCCCCAGGAAGTGGTGGCCCAAGCATTTAATCCCAGCCCAAAGCAACTCACAATCCCTGTGCTAGCCTCTGCCACACCAGCCATCCCAACTCGGACAGGACAGCCAGGGTTACACAGAGAGAACCTGTCTCCAAAAATCAAATAGACAAACAAACAAATAAAAATTACATAATGGAAGTAAGAATGATTTCAATACACTATACATGTGTGAAACTGTACCAAATGTCATTTCCGAAAGAGGAGGCACTTAGAGAAAGGAGATGAGTTCTTTACAAAGAGGTGAGTCTGAAACGCCAAAGTGTGACAGCTCTAAACACATTAGAGGCAAATTTTTGTTTGCTTGTTTTCTTCTGTGTATATTTAAAGATTTAATTTTGATTTAATTTTACTTTGGAGTCAGGGTCTCTCTGTATAGCCCTGGCTTTTCCAGAACTTCCTGTGTAAATCAGGTTGGCCTACCTCGGCCTTCTGAGCGCTGGCATTGAAGGTGTCCGCTGCCACCACAGCGGACTTATTGTGTGTGTATGTGTAGGCGTATACACCTGAATGCACCCGAGCTACCTGGAGCTACAGCTTCAGGCGGTTGTAAGCTGCCACGTATGTGCTGGGAGTACTTGGAACTCTTAACCGCTCAACCCTCTTTGCAGTCTCTTGCTTGGTTTCATGAGACGCCACCTCATGACAGAAACCACAGTGGTCTCCAATTTAAGCTTCGCCTTCCAGAATGCTGGGGTTGATCACTCTTCTGATGGGGGTGGATCTTCAAATGTGAGAAATGAAATGAATTTTGTTGGCTAGCTAATTAGAGGTTGTGGTCTAGATTCTCAGGAACCCGATTTGGGATGACAAACTCCCTAGAAGGCCTTCGGTGGGCCGTTTCTTCACAGTGTTTGTGATGTGTGAGTGCTCTGTCTGCAGGTATGCCTGCACGCCAGAAAACAGCATCAGATCTCCTTATAGGTGGTTGTGAGCCTCCATGTCGTTGCTGGGAATTGAACTCAGGACCTCTGGAAGAGGTCCTCTGGAAGAACAACCAGTCCTCTTAACCAGTGAGCTATCCCTCCAGCCCCACCCCACCATTGTTTTTTAAAAATATTGTATGTATTTAACTTTTTAAGTATTAGAACCAAATTCAGGATGTAGAACATGCTAGGAAGTCCCACTTAGGGTGTTACTTAACACATGCAGCCTATGTGTTATTAACACCTGGAAGGGAGATAATGGAGGGTTATTCAAATGGATGGCACAGGATTATTTAAAAAGAAGGAATCAGGACAGTTATTTCTGTAAGCCCAGCCTTAAAGATTACTAGAGGTGGAGAATGGGAAAATGATCTCTAGGTAGTTAAATGATGAGTGACTCTGTGTGAGTTGTACAAATTAGGCAAATAAGTAAGGTTGAAATGTTAATTTAGGAAGCTGGAGATTGTGTTCAGTGGTTAAGAGCACTGGCTGCTCATCCAGAAGAAACAGGTTCAATTCCTAGCACACACACGAGGTGGCTCACAGTGTAGTTCCAGTTCCAGAGCACTTGACACCAGGTACACATGTGGTACACAGACATACAGGCAAGTAAAACAACCATACACATAAAATAAAGTAAAAATAATTTTTTAAAAGTTAAACCGGGGTCCTGTCACATCTTTTGATATCCCTCTTTGTCTCTTTCACATCTTAGCTGATAGTGTTCTGGATTCTGCGGATATAGAAGTTACAGACAGTTGCTTGCCTCATGCCACTCCTGTGGAACATCGACCCCAGGTACTCAATGCTATGTCCTGTGTTACTCCTTTGCTTTTGTTGGGTTTTGGACAGAACATCCTCTGTAGGCCAAGCTGGCCTGGAACTTGATTGGTAGAATAGGCTGTCTTCAAACTCATGGTGCTTCCTCTGCCTTAGATTTCCCATTGCTAGCATTGCAGATTTGCACTTCCTACACTGCTGGCTAGTCTCATGTCAAGTTGACATAAGCTAGAATATCTATTGGAAAGGAAGGGACCTCAATTGAGAAAAAGCCTCGATAAGATCTGGCTGCGTATATGAACTTTTAAAAGAGATTTAGGATTTTCCAAGAATATGGATATTTTAAAGGGACTGAAATTTTAATGTGTTTGAATATGTAAAGACTTTGGGCTTGGGCTGAAGAGATAGCTCAACAGTTAAGAGCACTGATTGCTCTTCCAGAGGACCCAAATTAAATTCCCAGCACACATATGACAGCTCACAACTGTCTGTAACTCCAAGATCTGACACCCTCACACAGACATACATGCAGGCCAAACACCAATGCGCATAAAAAAATAAAAATAAATAAATAAATAAAAGATGGTGGGACTTTTAAAGTTATTCTTTCTCTCTCTCTCTTTTTTTCTAGACAAGGTTTCTCTGTGAAGCCCTGGCTGTCCCGGAACTCACTCTGTAGACCAGGCTGGCCTTGAACTCACAGATATCTGCCTACCTCTGCCTCCCAAGTGCTGGATTAAAGGTGTACACCACCACCATCCAGCTTAGCTGTTATTCAAGTTTTTAATGTGAGATCTTGGCCATGAATAAGAAAGGAAAGGTTGTGGCTTAATGGTAATGTGTTTCTGTGTCAAGTTGCAATAGGCTCAGTTGTGCTGTCTTATGTCAACTTGACAAAAGCTACAGTTATCTGAAAGAAGGGAACCTCATTTGAGAAAATGCTTCCATAAGACCCAGCTATTTTCTTAATTAAGGCATTTTCTTAATTGGTAATTGATGGAGGAAAGGGCCGAGAGCTTTGTGGGTGGCACCTTTCCTGGGCTAATAGTACTGGATTCTATAAGAAAGCAGGGTGAGCCGGGCGGTGTTGGTGCATTCCTTTAACCACAGCACTTGGGAGGCAGAAGCACGTGGATCTCTTTGAGTTTGAGGCCACCCTGGTCTACAAAGGAAGTCGAGGACAGCCAAGGCTACATAAAGATACCCTGTCTTGTAAAACAAACAAACAAACAAACAAAGAAAAAAAAAAGAAAAAAAGCAGGGTGGCCCGGTGGTAGCACACACCTGTGATCCCAGCAATCAGGAGGGAGAGGAAGGCAGATCTCTGAGTTTGAGACCAGCCTTGTCTACAGAGGTAGTTCCAGGACAGACAGTGCTACACAGAGGAACCCTGTTTCTAAAAACCAAAACAAAACAAAACAAAGCAGGTGAAGCAAGCAATCTGTGGGTAACAAGCCAGTAAGCAGCCCTCCTCCATGGCCTCTGCATCAACTCTTGCCTTCAGATGTCTGTCCTGTCTGAGTTCCTGTCTTGACTTCTTTTAATGGTGGACAGTGGTATGGAAGTATAAGACAAATAAATCTTTCCCTCTCCAAGATGCTTTGGTCATGGTGTTTCATCACAGCAATAATAACTCTGACTAATGCATACACCCAGCTAATGTATTTATACTCCTGCTCCTCATTCTAGCATCAAAGATCTGAGACTCTACGTACATGTATGGAACCACCTCCAGTAACCCAGAGTAAAGCAAGCTATGCTTTGAAATTACCGCAAGACACTGGCCGATTTTCTGTGGAGCTGGTCCGAGGTCCTACAGGCTTTGGTTTCACTTTAAGTGGAGGCCGAGGTATATCTGGGGATGCTCCATTGACCATGCGTGGACTGCTGAAGGATGGGCCAGCACAGCGATGTGGTCGTTTGCAGGTCAGCTCTAAGCAACAGTCCAATCATAGATATTGACCGTTTCCTTGTCTGGTGTTCTGTCTGCCCTTCATACATCACTGTGTTCTTGCAGGCTGGTGACCGTGTGCTCTATATCAATGGAGAGTCAACACAGGGCCTCACTCATGCCCAGGTAGTGGAGCGGATTCGAGCTGGAGGTCCCTGCCTTTACCTGGTGCTCCAACGGCCTCAAGAGATGGAAGCCAGTAGGTCTGAGGAGGCTGGAAAACATCAGAAGAGAGGTGAAGTGGTGGATTTCCTAGGGAAGAGAGGCACAGATCAGAGAGGGGAAGGAAGGGGAGGCTCAAAGAATGGAAAAGCTGGATTCTGGGTAGAAAGGGTTTCCTGATCTAAGTGGGGGAATGTAGAGGTCCAGTGTCTGGATGGGGTTATATAGATTTGACAAAAATCTGGAACAGGGAGGGAGCCCATCCCAGGATAAGAATGAGAGGATGCTTTTGAGGTCTTAGGAGAGGAGGGGGAGGAGTTTTTTTTTTTTTTTTTTTTTCCAGAAGAAAAAAGTTTCCTTGTGTAGCCCTGCTGTCCTGGACCTGTCTGTAGACCAGGGCTGGCCTCAAACTCAGAGATCACCTGTTTCTGTCTCCCAGGTGCTGGCTTTAAAGGCGTGCACCACCACCACCCCGCTCAGAAGGAAAAGTCTTAGTCTTTAGAAAAGGCAGCATGGGTCTCGATTGGAAAATGGGTTAAGGGTATAGAGACTGGGGACTCTGATGTCTGAATGAGGTTCAGTGGTGCAGTGCTTGCCTAGCCATCTGAGAAGCCGTTTGGATTCCATCTCCCAGACACTCTCTTTTGTTTGTGAGAAACAAATATAGGGGGCTGGCAAGCCAGCTCAGTAGATAATCCGCTATGCCTGGATTGAGGGGTATATCTGGAGCTGGGGAATGTTGAGGTTTGTGACAGAGCAGCACCTCTGGGCCTTGAAGACAACTTTCCCTAAGAGCTTTTATGGCCTGTCTTCCATTCCCCATCTCACCACTCAAACTTGCTATCTCCAGATCGCAGCTCAGATCCTAGCAGGAACAGGAAGACGAAGTCTCGCAGCACCATTTCCCCAGTTCACCACCGGCCCAAAACCCGGCCCAGTCCAGAACCCAGTCCAGAGGCAGTGGCTATTGGCCACGTGTTTCACGCAGTGGAGCACCCCACGGAAGATCTGAACGACCGTATCCCTGGTACCCCTGGGCCCTGGCTGGTACCGAGCGAAGACCGGCTCTCACGGGCTCTAGGGGTTCGTGGTGGGGGCATGCAGCTCACTCAGGAGATGGCAGCAGGAAGGCAGAGGCACTGAGCACCAACAGACGTCTCTGTGTTCACTTGGTGAAGTTACGCCTGGTTCTAGCACGTCGGATTGCCAGGCACTAAGCTTTTCCCTTAAAGCTTTAACCTCGTCTAGTGCCCTCCCCCACTCCACACTGCACAGTGGACTGGTCACCACCCCTTCAAGACGCCAGTGGTATAGCCCTCCCAGAGCCCAGAGCATTCGCACCCCACTCCCCCATCCCCCGCGTTCGCTCAGCTTCTCCTAGTTGCTTCCTAGCCGGGAGGTAATAAAATAGCTGAATCCAGTCCTGACTTGTCAGGTGCTCTAGGCAGGGTGAGGCTTCCCAGTCCACTCTGGAAGGGAGGGGTGGGTTGATCTGGTTTCGATGAGGGCCCTTTTGAAACCAGCCAAAGGCTGCATGCTGCTTTCTTCATGCCTCCAAAATGATCCTTATTTCTCCGTACTCCCCATTTTGCTTTGGTTTGCTAACCCCTGCACTTCTCCCATTCATTCATTTCACTTTTGGAGTTCAAACGTTATTGCGATTTGGCGTGGGGAATGCAAAAGTAGGGCTGCTGTGGGAGTGCCCCAGTAGGCTCAGGGTTCCTGCTTGCCTGGCGCCTTACTCCTCCCAGAGTCCGTGGTGTCCCACTTCCGGCTTGAAAAACTAGCTTTGACTGGCTCGGAGACTGCTACCCTAGGGGCGTGGGTTGCGGCCCTGGACCCCGCTTAGAGACAGAGAAGGGAAGGTGTGAGTCATTGCCCCGGGTGGGCCAGGCTAAAAAGGGCCATTAGAGTCTTTGGGCCACTCCTCCACTTTTCCGTAGTTGGTGATAAAGTGCTCTGGGCGATCCTGGTCTGGGAAGAGAACAGTTTCCTCCACCCGGGAGTTGAGTCCTACTGTCAAATGCTTATAAGGACAGTAAACTCCAACTCGGGTAGCCACAAAGCAGGCAGGCGCTGGCCTATGTTACAAATGTCCAGTCACCTTTTCTGTTAAGCACATCCTGAACATTCAGTCCCATCCCCCAAAGAGGGAAGTTGTGGTCTAAACAGGCAACTTTCGCCCCTATTAAGGAGGATGCGGGAGGGGGGGCGGGGAGGGAAATGACAGGAACAGAGTCTCAGGTGGCACTGGGGGTGGGGGTGGGACAGACTGCAAAACCAAACAGGGACAGGCAGCAGCTGAGGAATAAAGAAGTGAACACTTAAAGTGTTTGTGTGTGGGTGACTTCCAGCTACTCATGACTCAGAGTATTGTGGGAGTATGGCTCCCCAAAAGTCAGGAAAGGAGTCTAGTACACAATTCCTAAACAGTCACACCCAGGGAACTAACATAGTAACCCCAGCTACCATTTACTTAGTTTAGCTTCACCCTGCTACTGGCTTTAATGGAGTATTTGCTTTCATCTAGTTACACACCTACTCAACAACTCTTGATAGATCATTTCTCAAAGGGGGAAAATGATGCCCAGAGAGTGCAAATAGATCAGAGTGGGAGAGCTCAAAGCAAAATTAGTTAGAGATTTTTATGGAAGCCTTTCATTTTAATTTCACCCATATTTGACAAATACCAGTTGAACCTCAACTGTATACCTGCTCTAGAGTAGTTCTACGGGGATACCAGGGAGCAAAACAATGCTTTGTGGCTTTGTGTAGCTACTGTAGTGAAAGTAGACTGATATCACACAAGAATGATAAGGATACATAAAAGATAATTTCCAAGAGAACTTATAGTTACAAAACTAAGAAAATGGAGGTTCTGGCTGGAGAGTATGTATACCTGTAATTTCTCCCAAGTGGGCAGCTGAGACAAGAGGATCACAAATTCTAAGCCATCCTGGGCTACACAGTGAGAGCCTGTATCAAACAACAAACTAAATGAAAGGAAAAAAAAAAGGACAGGTTATATTGTGGGGGAGGTGGTGGGCTCTGGTGTCCAGTTAATGACATAATGTTTTAAGTGGAATCTGAAAGACCAAGGAAAAACTGGGGGTAGAAGTGGGGGTGGGGGTGGGGAGGGCATCTGTACTAATGGGAGATGTAAGAGAGCTAAATTGGTCATGTTCCACAAGTTCAGGTATTTATCGATGCTTGAATGCATGCATTCAACTCTGGGAAAAATGTTTCAACCTTTCCATTACTCATTCATTCTCTCAACAATGGCAATTGTAATAGGGAGCCCTTTCCTTCATTTGGAAAGGACCTATGTTTGGAGCGGGGGCTGACAGGGCCTTCCAGTGATTTCTTTATATTTGAGATGAGTATAAGACCAATGTCCAGATCACATTGGGGTTGGAGGTGCCCTAATTTCAGGTAACTCATGTCTCAGAGTTAGACACCAACAAGGCCAAGAGAAATAAACTGCTCAAGAACACACTGCAAACTTCCCCAAGATTATACTCCAAGAACCACCCCTTATGTTTTCTAGCTCTCAGCAAAAATGTATTCTTTCCCCAAGTCTTCAGCTAAAGCTGGCTTGGCCTCTCAGAACTAGAAAACTGAGGTTCAGCAGTTAGGCTGAAGACTTCCCTGGCATTATGCAGCACAGACTAAGGAGCTCTAAGCACACTGAGGATACTCACTAAGATTTACCAGGTTGATCACCAAGTCCCGTTCTCCCTTGGTCTTTGTGGCACGCCCACAACAGTATTTCACAGTGCACTATCCTTTCTAATCAGAGCCTCCCAAACTCTGGAAAATGACCACATCCTCTTCACCCCAGTTTGGTACCGTTTGACCACACAACCTGACCTGACCGAATCAGGAACGGTTTTCTATCTTTATTCATCCCACTTATTGTGAACATTTTACACCATTTCTTGAGGTAATTAAGTTTTAATTCCACAGATCGTGTCCAGAGTGTTAGGTAATATACTATATACCAGAGGTTCTCAACCTTTCTAGCGCTGCGACCCTTTAATACAGTTCCTCACGTTGTGGTGACCCCCAAGCATAAAGCATTTTTGTTGCTACTTCATAACTGTAATATTGCTACTGTTATGAATCATAATGAATCTGTTTTCTGTGTTTACTGCTATGAATCGTAATGAATCTGCGTTTTCTGGTGGTTTTAGGTGACCCCTGTGAAGAAGTCGTTGGAACCCAAAAGGGTCGCGACCCATAGGTGGAGAACCACTGCTAAATATGCAAAGGGAAAACTTTTTAAAATTCAAAGCATTCCGAAATCAGGAAACATACCTGTCCTCGAGAATTTCGGATTTAAACAGGGCCTTGGCCACTTTTTCAACTAATGAAACTGAATCACCCTATTGCTTCTTGGCCTTTTGGCTAAGATCAAACGGAGGAAGCGCCAGAGTCCCTTGGTAGCGCTTTTGCATTAAAACAAACAAACAAAAAAACAAACCAAAACAAAACAAAAACTGAAGGGTCCCTGTAGTGGTGCTCCTAGTACTTAGAGCTGCCAGGCATCTGGAAGGTAGAGCTGTCTGCGGGACCCGTATCGTCTTCGGCCTGAGGGCAATGGGGGCTTCCGGGGCGGCAGCCACCTGGCCCATCCCCCTCTGGCCCCGCCTGCTTCAGCTAGGCGCGGTGATTCATTCCCTCCTTTGCCCGGGGGCTCCCTTCCCGGACAGACCGGCGGGGCAGACGGCTGGGTGTGCAGCGACCTCGAACCTGTGAGCCAGAAAGCAGAGCTTCTTTTGCGTCCCAGGAATTCCAGCACACACCATGGCGGACTCCGAGCGCCTCTCAGCCCCTGGCTGCTGGTTAGCCTGCACGAGCTTCTCGCGCACCCGAAAGGGACTGCTCTTGTTTGCTGAGATTGTGAGTGTTCCCGGGCCGGAGGGTGGGCAGAAGCTAGGTGTACGGGCTGGACCACTTGGTACTGGACTGTCCCGGTTGAGGCAGGCACGTGGCCCGGCTGGTTAGCCGTGGGGTGCAAGTGGGTGAGTTCGAAGAGGAGGATCGAAGCCAAGGTGCAGGGTGTTTGGTCGGGCATGGGCGAAGTAGTGGAGAGCTGGTAGTGCACTGGTGAGGCGAATAATTTTTAGCTAATGTTGGGGGCTCGGTGTGTGGGTGTAGGCTGCTAGTGGAAGGAGAGAAGGGGTCCTGGGGAGTGGAAGCCTCTCGTGGCAGGGCGTGGTCAGCCTGGGCACTGGCTGGCGGGCTGGCTGTGCTCCCAAAGGCGGGGCCTTTTGGGGTGGGATAGAGCTAGTCCTCTAGGGTAGGGCTTTTCCACCCTTCACCAGTTCTTCCCTGCCCGTTTGGAACTGGACGGGAGGTCTTTAGCTCTTTGCATGGTTATAGGGAACCTTGGTTTTCCATTTGCCTCAAAGTGCGCACTGCCTTTGGGTCACTTATAAAAAGGGGTGCGGCTCCTTTAACGGAGCCCTGCCCTGCTAGTGTCAGTCTCACTCCTTCCCAAGGGGGTTGCCTGGGGAACCTCTAGTCCCTCCCATTAAAGGCTTGGAAGCTGGCGCCACCAGCGCTCACCAAACACCTGGCAGAGCCACTCCCCTCAGGGAAAGGGGAACTGAAGCACATAATTCTTCTTTTTTCTTACTGGGTGACCCTGGGGAAGCCACTTAACCTCTCTGACTCACTTTTCTCATGTATAAAGTAGAATAGTACCTGGCTCATTAGATTATTGGGATGATTGAGTGAAATAAGACTTGTAAAGCTCCTAGACAAAGCTTGAAGAACAATGAGCATGCGAGAGGGGTTTTGGGTGTTTTATTGTGTGTCATTTTCTTGCTCCTGGTAGTTATTTGGGAAAAATGATTTTTCTCCCCCCCCTCCGTCTGATCCCCTCCAACTCTACCAAGTTGGTGGAACTTAGGGTGTTGCACATGTTAGGTAAATGCCCTACCACTGAGCTACGTCTCCAGTCCTGGGAAGTGGATTTCATGTTTTTTTGTTTGTTTGTTTTCCTGATGAACATATGAGTTTGAGATTCCTCTTTTCCAATTTCAACCATTGCACTTAACCCATGGCTGACTGAGGTCCCTTGTCCCTGCCCCCCTCAGATACTGTGCCTGGTGATCTTAATTTGCTTCAGTGCATCTACATCAGCGTACTCCTCCCTGTCGGTGATTGAGATGATCTTTGCTGCTGTGTTATTTGTCTTCTACATGTGTGACCTGCACTCTAAGATATCATTCATCAACTGGCCTTGGACTGTGAGAAAGGGGCCAGTATTGCTGAGGCTGGGTGGGTGGTGGGTGGGGAAGTTTGAATGGTCTGTAGAATGCTGGAGGCTGAAATCACCTTTTTCTGCATCCGCTTCACAGGACTTCTTCAGATCCCTCATAGCAGCTATCCTGTACCTGATCACCTCCATTGTTGTCCTTGTAGAAGGAAGAGGCGGCTCCAGAATTGCTGCTGGGGTAAGGGCCCAAGAAGCAGATCCAAATCACAGAAAGAAGGGTTTGAGGATGTAGGGAACTTCTGCAGGAGTACGTGAGCTACGCCAGGCCAAAGTTGCTCTCAGCACTTGCAGGAAAGTCTGGCCCCAGCAATGATTTTATCTACCAAGATCATCTGTTGTAAAAACACTGTTCCTTGTCAGACAGACCTTTGTGAGAGACAAAGGCGGCCTCTTTGTCAACATGTTAGTCTACCATCTGCTAGAATTTTGTCTCAAATGTAGTAAGAAGCAATTCCTCTAAATGTGAGACAATGATGTTAGATGTCATGTTCTGATAGGTACTGTGGAGATGGTGAGGTAGGAACTATTCAGACTCCTGGCCTTTCCCTGACGTTCCCTACCTTCCTAGCATGAGGCTTGAGTCACTAACTTACTTGGGCCAGTTCCTGGAGTTGAATACAAAGACATAAAGTCTGAGTAGGCTCTCTAATCCAATCCCTTTGCTACCATCTTCCCAGGTACTGGGCCTAGCTGCTACAGTGCTCTTTGGCTATGATGCCTATTTCACTTTCCCTCTAAAGCAGCAAAGACATACGGCGGCCCCCACTGGTAAGTGTGTATGTGTGTGTAAACTTGTGTGCACTCTTAGAACAGAAAGAAGGAAAGAAGCCAGGCAGTGATGGCAAACACCTTTAAATCTCAGCAATCATGAGGCAGATGCCTCTGAATTCAAGGCCAGCTTGGTTGACAGAATGAGTTCTAGGACAGCCAGAGAGCTGTTACACAGAGAAACTATGTCTTGAAAAACAAAACGAAACAACCCCCCCAGTAAAGAAAAAAAGAAAAAGAAAGAATAAGAAAAAAGAAAAAGGACCTCCTAGGGAAGGGTATGACTGGCAATTCTGTCCCTTATTGATTCCTAATGTCATAAGTGTGTAAGCATTCCTGGCTGTAAAAATGGGCATGTGGATTCATCAGTTCTTTCTTTCTTCCTTCCTCTTGCAGACCCCACAGATGGTCCATGATCCTCTTTGTCTGTTTCTGCTACCTGCCAATAACTCCTCCATCAAAAACGTCCTCTTGCCCAGTGTGGTGGTGCATGCCTTTAATCCAAACTCAAGAGGGCAGAGGCAGGTGGATCTCTGAGTCTGCAGTCAGGGCTATACAGATCATGTTTCAAAAAAAAAAAAATACCTCCTCCGGTTTCCACAACACTCCCAGCCAATTCTCTGACCTCGTTGAAAGTGCTTATGGTACAAGAGATTGAACCTAGAGCTGAGTGCTTACTAGGCAAGCACTCTCCACTGAGCTATATCCCTGTAAAAGTGCCTTTATTGGGAGTTTTGTCTTCCAGCCTGCCAATCAACCCTCCTGGGTGTGGTCACCTTTATGGGTGTACCTAGTTCCCCCTCTGCTCTGCAGTACTAGAAGCTGACGTGAGTTTTGCTTGAATCGTACTCCCACATAAGCTACAAAATGAGGGGCCCACTACAAATAACCCTTTTCTCTATGTGGCTGTGAAGGGCTAAAAAAATAATAAAAAGTGTTAAAGTCTATAACGAATAAGTTGAATTTTTGGGGGATCAAATGTTAGCATTAGGAGGAGGGAAATTGAGGTAATGCTATTGGAGCAAAGAAGCCAGGCCTAGTTATTATTATTTTTTTTTTTACTTTATTTTTTAACAACTATCACATTGTTTCATTAAGACAAATAAAGAAGGGCACTATGACTTAGTAGACTCCCTTCTGAAACTGCCTTTCTTTAAGCCACGATGCAGTTCTTGTCTTTGGTCTGGTGAGGCTTCGCAGGGTGAGATGCCTGGACAGGTGGTGGGGCTGGGGAATTACAGGTTTCGGTTGCAGTGTCCTGGGTGGTCCTGGGCCTGCACAGGTGAGGGGGCAGTGGGATACGTTCCCCTAGGAAGAAGCCATCATCCTCAGACGACTCTGAACTGGGGCTAGAGGGTGAGCTGGAACAAGATCCTGAATCTGAACCTGATCCCAAGTCACATCGATGGTGGACATATCTGCTAGGATGGTGGTGGTGATGGTGGCTGCTGTGGCGGCGCTGGTGCCGCCGCCGGCGGCGGCGATGACAGCTGGGGGCCCTGGGTGGGGGGCTTCGTGGTCTTCGGCGCTGGGCTGGAGGTGCACTCAGGGTCCGTCGTGGACCTCCTTCAGACACCAGAGGGTCTCGGAAGCTGACACGCGGGGTACTCTGGCGACCAAAGGCATTATCTGGATGTAGGGCAGGATGGCCAGGGGATTTTGTGGGTGGCTCAGGAGCACTTCGTAGCCCTAGCTCAGGCATAGAATGACGGTGGGGGGCCCCTCTCAGAAAGTGGGAGGGTTCATCAGGACCTGCAGCTAGGAAAAAAAAAAAAGATGGAAGATTACTGGTATCTGCCCTGTTCTGTCTGGCCCTTACTTGAGGGAAGACTTGGGAATGCCTTCTTCCCCCTCTGGGACTGGGAAGTGGAGCAGAGGGTCAGAGGTTGGATACCCCAAAGTTTGACTCTTTGCTGCAGGCTTTGGATGGAAAGAAAGATAGGAAATAAATTAGCATGAGTAGGGTTGTGGTCCATGAATAGGGTGAGGGATTGGCCAGGAGGGGGCATATCAAGGGTTGGAGTAGATTTGGTTTGAGATAGAATGGAGGGGAAGCCTGGGTAGAGGGTGACTAGTTGGAGGAAGTGAGGGTAGCACTTGGGCTCAAGATAGGAAGAGTTGAGGTGTGTTATGGGATCTGGAGGCTCAGGCCGGACCCAGGGTTCAGCAGACAGGTGGAGTTAGGACTAGAGACTAGGCCTGAAATGGCCTGGAGAAGGATGGGCCCAGCAATGTGGGGAGACAGGATGCTGCAGGGCAGCCCAGGAAAGGCAGGGTGGAGGAGACGAGGCTCACCAGACTCTGCCTTCGTACAGGTGCCTTTGCTGGCTGTCTCTGATGTCCCCTCTGCAGCTGAGAAAGAAGCCCGGGAAGCTGTGAGCCGTGCAGTGGCTGTGCTGGCGCTCCAGCTTCGGAGGCTAGGCCCTGGAGTTGTGGTCTCAAATCCAAGGCTGCAGGCCCTTGAGCAGAAGATGAGGCCTCGGCGTGGCAGGAAGGGGCGGCCCAGCAGTGCTCGACCACAATGGCTACAGCAGAAGCAGTGATCTGAAGCATGCCAGTGTTGGCCCTCATAAGCCATCTGGCCCTGGTCCAGGCCTGTGGGGGACCAACATGAGTGGGAAAACTGAGGCAACACTCATAGCCTACCCTTCTTAAGCAGCTCTTTCTTAAGAAGAGGTGTGGGATTTGTGCTAGGGCACCCCGATTTTCCTCCCCATTCCCAAAAGGGGACCTCTCTGGAGAAAACAGATAAAGTGAGATTTGGCCCTCATCTTCCTTATCTTTTGGAGAGGAACTGGCAATGGTGTCCTCTCCTTTCTTATCTAGGATGCTCATTTAAAGAGCATACATGGGCACTGAGCTCTAATATGTGGTCATTGGGAGTCCAGTCAGCTTTAGGTAAAAGGCAAATAGAGGCTGGACCTGAAAAGAGGTGTGGATAGTGGGGATGGGACTTAGGTAGGACATGGATTTGGTAGGAAAGAAGCTGGTTTAAGACTGTAGAGTGTTGCCCGGTGTGGTGGTGGTGCACGCCTATAATCCCAGCACTCAGGGAGGCAGAAGCAGGTAATCTCTGTGAGTTCGAGGCCAGCCTTGTCTACGAAGTGAGTCCAAGACAGCCAAGGCTACACAGAGGAACCCCTGTCTTGAAAACAAACAAAAAAGAAGGTAGAGTGCCCTAGAAGCTAGGATTTAATGTTAGATGAAGGAGGAAATTAGAAAAGACCAGAGCATAGCTCTGGGCAGTAAAGGCTTTACCTTAGAGTACTAGAATCAGTGGGTGTCTGCACGTGTATTTAGGTGTGTGTTGTGGGCAACTTATGTGTAGGTGGGATTTAGAAAGCATGACATCTAGGCTGGGGAGAATATAACTCAGTGATAGAAAATCTGTTGAACATGTTGGAGGCCCTGGCCCTCAGTCCCATTTCCAGCACCAAAGGAAGCAAGGAAGGAAGAGGAGGAGGAGGAGGAGGTATAAGGGGAGAAGGGGTGAATGGGGCCATGGCATAGCTGTTCATACATCCCTGTGTCCTTTCCCATCACGTTCACCCACCGATGTGTTCCCCACAGCCATCACAGTACTCAGCATGACGGGCCTCATAGCAGGCGCAGCAGTGGGGGCGGCTCTGACGCATGACATATCGCTGCCCTCCTAACGAAGCTTCACACTCGAAACAGCAGAAGTGACCCATGTGCCAGTGTCGGCCCTCGGCCTCTGTACATTCCAGGGAGAAGATGATCTGCAGGGCACAGATCACCCAGGGCTGTCAGAAGAGCTTGCTTCTGGCTCTCTTCACCCTGCCTTCCCACCCCTGACTAGGGAGGCCCAAACCTCATCACATGCTTGACAGCGAGGGCGCAGGCATTCAGCATGGTGGCGCCCACAGTAGACCTTGCCAGCATGATAGAAGTAGATGAGGTCAACCAGCAGCTCCTGGCATGTGGTGCACACAAAGCACTGAGGGTGCCAACAGGCCCCGAGGCCTGCGCGACTGGCAAAGACAGCAATGTCTCCACCTCCAATCTGCTTTCCACACTGCCAAATGACAGACACCATCACAGTCACCAAGATAGTCAGATGAACAGGGTCAGCCAAGCTTGTGATAACTTGGGCCTTTCCTATGGTGAAGCTTTGTATATTTTTTACTACAGGGTCTCATGTAGCCCAGGGTGGTTCTGAATTTAATATACAGCGATGGCTGGCCTCGAACCCCTGATTCTCTGGTAACTATCCCCACCTATGGGATACATTTGAGATAGGGCTCACTCATAGGGAAGAGGAGGGAACATAAAGGACTGACTCTGCTCGTGTGGACAAGCCTTAATGACCATGGGTGGCCTTACAGGCAAACCTTTTAGGTAGCATTGGCAAATACTATGGAGGTGCTGTAGAGATAGCCTCCACCCACAGAGGTCTCAGCCAATGGACATTACCAAATAGTTTTAAAGACAGGCCTCCATCGACCAGAGAAGGCCTTGGAGACAAATTCCACCAACTGAGTATGGCTATTCCTCAGACTTCAGGCTCTGGGACTATGTATCAGTTTATTAATATTATTATTTGTTATTAGTTTGCATCGTTGGAGATGAGCTTGTTTGTTTTGAAACAAGGCCTTACTATGGAGCTTGGGTTGCCCTTTAAACAATTCTCCTGCCTCAGCCTCCCAAATGTTGAGATTATAGGTGTGAGCCACCATGCTTACCCATGGGGGTCAGATTTTAAGAACAAGTCCTGAAGCCTGGTGCAGTGGCATACGTCTTTAATCCCAGCACCTGGGATCCACCGCCGGTGGATCTCTCTGAGTTCCAGGACAGTCACTACTACAAAAAGAAACCCTGTCTTGTGCTCCCTCACAAAAAAAAAAAGAACAATTTCTGATCACAACCAAAGAGACATTGCTGTTATCTGTCCTCTGCATCGAGGAGAGGAAAACCCAGAAGTATACATCAAGGTGTTAGAGACAAATTAGACCCAATATTGGTATCTAAGGAACAAATTCTATTCATCCAAGGGCTCTAGAGACGCCCCAGTGGGGTTAAGTGAGTGGTAAGCCTCAGGGTCTTCACTTGCTGAGACACCCTATAGCTCACCTCTTCACAGATGGCCCCAGTAATGGTCACTGGGAAGATTCGAACGATGCCCCGACCCAGGTTCTCCCGTTTTCTCTGCTGGCTGAAGGCTTGCAACTCTTTCTTCTCCTCCTCTTCCAGGGCTGTGCAGTACTGTGCCTGGGGAGAGAAGGAGTCTTCTAGACCTCATCCATGATGACAGAGTTTACTTCTAGGTCATTGTATATTTGGTGCCTACTATCTGAAATACCCATTCCTCACCTCTTCTCTCAATTCTCAGCTAAATTTGGTCAAGGAGTGTCCCCTTCTGGCTCCTGCTTCTCCAGACCTTTCAGTTCAGCTCAGCTCACCTTTCCGTAGTTGACCCTGCCCATTTATTTCCAGTTGCCCTGAATCTGTCCAGGCTGTACCCCACTCCTGTCATGCTTGTTCTGTCTTCTCTATTCCTCACCTCACTGTCATGTGGAGGTAGCTGGTGCAGCAGCTGCTTTATCCTGTATTTTTCCCCAGGACTGTTGACATAGGGCACCTTGTCCTCTGGAAGGCAACTGAAAAATTGGTAAACCTGGGAGGACATGGAAGGGTGAGAAAAAACAATGACAATTAGGGGTGAGCCAGGATACAATGAAGCCATGGGTCCCTGGTTCTATGGGGAAATTAAAATCATCTGAAGTGCACTCCTCCTGACACAATCCTTGTCCCCAAAGCTCCTGAATGATTGAAGGGACCCATAGGAAAAACCTACAAGGCCTGCTCTCTTCCCTTTATAGCAAAATGTCTCAAAGGAGTTGTGAAAATTCCTGGCCACTGCACTTCCTCTGCTTTCCTTGTATCTTGACCCCACTCCAGTCAGGCTTCTGGCCCTGGCCATCTGCAAAGCTGTTAAGGTCACTGAGGATGTCTGCATTGTAAGAATCATTGTTCAGGTCTTAGTCCTCATTGGTCACACCATCAGCAGTCCAGGCCCCAGCTGATTACTCTCTCTTTCTGAAAACAGTTTCTTCCTTTAGCGTCCAGAATACCACAGAGCCCTGGTTTCCTTCCTTCCTTCCTTCCTTCCTCACTAGCTGTTTTTCTCATCCTTTAAATTGCTCCTCTGTACGCGTACTTTCTTGGCTCTAAGAATCATCTGTTGGCTAAGGTGTCACAAATGCTGCTCTGTGACCTCTCCCCACATCCTAGGTAATGTGGCTATCTAACTAACAGCACAAATTTTTATTCAAATTTGCTCTTGATTGGCTTTCTTTTTATCTCTTTCCCTTCCTTTGCCTCTCTGAGATGGGGCTCTTGATATGTAGTTCTTGTGGTTTGGACCTTGCTATTTAGATCAGGCTGGCCTCAGCCTCCTTAGTGCTGGCATTACAGGCATGCACTACCATACCTAGTTTGCCGTGGTGTTTTTCCTGTTTGGTTTTTGAGATAGGGTTTCACTGTGTAGTAGGCCAATCTGGTCTTAAATTCACAGAGATCCTGCCTATCTCAACTTCCCAAGTGCTGGGATTAAACACTGGGACTTGTTATGCAGTCAAGGCTGGGCTAGGTCACATAGTGAGTTCCAGGCCAATCAAGGGATACAGAGCCCTGTCTCAGAAAAATCCTCCCCAAACAACAAAAGACAGTGTATCCAGAATTGAGGCTGGGAGGCTTCACAGCTCAGTGGTAGTGCGGTTGCCTGGTATGCGCAAAGGCCCAGTCGTCCAGTCCTAGCACTGTACAGATTTCCAAAAACCAAGCCTCGATCAGCAGTGAGGCACAGTGTTGGCCCAGCTTTCTGCTCACTAGTCCTGTTTCCACTCTCACCACTACAAGCTGTTAGATATACTGTTATATAATAGGACAAGTCACGCCCCTCTTTTCACAATCCTCTTCAACAGCCCCTCACTCAGAGCAAATTCTCTCCATGACCTCCAGTTCCTCTGGCATTTCCTGTAAACACTCTTACTTTGTTCACCCTGATCTTGCCACACTGGCCTCCTCACTTTTTCTCTCACAGACGTGCCAAACACATTCTGCCTCTGGACCTTGGCGTTTCTACTTACTTTGCCTGGACTGTGTCAACCTCAGATTTCTGCAAGGCTCACTTCATCTTCTTCAGGGCAGCCCAGATAGGGCTTGTCTGGGCACTCTATTTATAATCCTGGCCTCCCTCCCATTATTCCTGTCAGATTTCTTTTTTATTCCATAACCCTTATTCTACCGGATGCAAAGTCATCTCTTTCCAGCTGAGAGTTCCACATTTGAGGGTTTAACTAGCCAAAGATATTTTTAGAAGACCCATATGAACTGTATACCTCTACACGAAGATTTCTTTTCTTTTCTTTTTTCCTATACAGGGTATCTCTGTGTAACCCTGGCTATCCTGGAATTAGCTCTGTAGACCAGGCTGGCCTCAAACTCAGAGATCTGCTTGCCTCTGCTTCCTGCATGCTGGGATTAAAGGTATGTGCCACTACTACCCAGCGACATGCAGATTTTTTTTCTTGCCATTATCATCATTTTTTTAAAAGATAGGGTCTTACTATTATCACTGGCTGGCCTGATATTCTCTAAATATACCACATAGTTTTGCATTTATGACTCCTTGCATATAATCCTCCTGCTTCAGCCTCCACAGAGCTGGGATTTCAGGCATGTGTCATGACACCCACACCCAGCTATTTTTTTCTCTGGACACTATCTTTTTTTTTTTTTTTTTGTGGTTCTGGGCTTGAGTCCAATGCCTTGTGCATGCTAGGCATGCTAGGCATGCTCTTCACCACAGAGCTACAGATCTCAGCACAGAAATAATACAACTACTTATTTAGCACTTACAGCGCCATGTATTATATCACGTATAATCTGGAAAAGATTTAACGTGTATGGGAAGATATTCGTAGGTTATATACAAAAATAGTATGCCATTTAATATAAGGTGTGGGTTACATAAAAATACTTTGCATTTTTATGTAAGAGACAGTATTTTTGGATATTTATATTCCCACGTGGAAAAATAAGTGCCAACATATGTGTTTTGGTGCTGGGGTTAAAACCCAGTGTCGTGTGCATGCTAGGGCAAATGCTCTATCCTTAAATCATAACCTCAGCCTTTGTTTTATGGATTCTTTACTGTCCTCAGTGCCTAGAAGTATCTGGCATACAGTAAATGCTCAGTAACAATTGAACAAATCATCAGTGGTGATGTGATTGATTGATAAATGAAGTGTTGAGATACAGCCTTGAGTAAAGGACAGAATAGAAATGGGGATGGAGAGATAGTTCAGTGGTCAGAAGTGCTCTCCTGCTCATCCAGAGAACTGGAATACAGTTCCCAGCACACACATTACAGCTGACAACCCCTATAACTCCACTTCCAATGAATCTAATGCCCTCTTCTGGACTCTTAGGGCACACACACACACACACACACACTTTAAAAAAGGAAAAAAAAAAAGAATGGAATGAAAAGTCAACAAGACCCACAGGAACTGGCCCAGTGATCACTCAGAACAGAGAGACACTGATATTCGGACCACACTCCAGCATTACTCCATAAATAGGTTTGCACTCAAATGCATATGTGCCTGTATATGTGTGCACCCATTGGAGAATGAGAGTGGGTGGCCAGCCTTTGGTCACCTGCTCTGGCTTAAGGCCAGGGGGTACCCAGGCATACTCCTCTGAAGCACAGCCTGAGTCATCATCAGAAATGGAATGGCGTTGGAAGTCCGAGATGAGCCGGCACATGATGCGTTCTAGGTCCACAGGCACAGCGTGCACCGCATGTTCCTCCCTCGGGCATTTGCAGTGCTGGCAGATCTTTCTGTGAGGGCCAGGATAGGAGTCAATTACTAAGGAGCCATCCACCAAGATCCCTGGGCAGTCCAGGTTCAACCAAAGGGCAGGACATGTAGATTGACACCAAAGGACTCGGAGCTGGGACAGAGCTCTGTGCCTGAGGCCAGGGCTGACAGGAGCTGGGGCTAAGAGCCAAGATCTGATTTCATTTGTGACCAGGCCACAGGGCACTGGCTGTGCCAGGCTCAGCTTCTGGCTGATGACAGGTCTGGAAAACAGGGGCTTACAGGACTCGGGGTTGGGCTATGATACTCGGTACAGGAGATGGAGGGGTGGGTCTTCAGAGTCTGAAGGACTTCTCCCTAACTGTTCCAGCTCTGGTACTTGGGCCAGATTCTCTGGGCAAAAGGCCTGAGAGGGTCCTGACTCAGGGGCTGAGACTGGTATCATAAATCATGGGATTTCCTCAGGTGGGAGATTCTGTGCTCTGTAAGATAACTACTCCTGAAGGCAGGTCTCTGGCTTAGGAGGGTTGGGGGTACTACTGTGAGTCTGTGGGATCAAGGTTTCTTAGATTTTGAGTGCAAGGCTCCAAGAGAACACTGGGTCTGGGAGAAAAGTTCTGAGCCTAAGTAAGGATCTGCGGACAGGGTCTGTGGATTCGGCTAGAAGACAGCTCTAGAGATAGGATTCAGACTTGAGAGAAGACTTTTTTGGGGAGTCAGGGCTGTGGAACACTCCTGGGAACAGGTCTCTTGGGAATGAGTCAGGGGGCGGGGCCCTGGAAAGGACTTTGAGGCTCCTTTCCCAACTGTACTCTCTGTGGGCAGAGCTCAAGCCTTGGGGAGGGTCTCTGACAAAGGCTAGGGTCACTTACCTCCAGCCATGCAGCAGGAAGCCTGGGCACTGTTCCCTGCAGGAATTGCAAGGCTGGCCACGAGCAGGGTCCTCTGCCTCTGGAGGCTGTAGTGGGTGGGAGTAGATGCAAGGAGAAATAAGGTGCGGGAGTAGGGAGGGAGAAGTCAATGCCTGCTCCTCCACTCCCAGACTCACAACCGCAGGCTGGGACCTGTCTCACTGGGGGCAGCGCTGGGCAGGCTGAGACCGCGCCTTGAGCACGGGGGAGGAGGAAACAACCAAACCGGAGGCAGGGCAGTGGAGACCACTTTCCTGTATATTCCTTTTCCAGGGAATTCCCCTGTCTGGGCTGGTATGTCCCTCTGTAGTTCTCAGATAGGTCTGTTAGGGAGAGCCTTCTACCTACCAGAGCAGAATCCCTAATCTGGGCATTCCCTCTCATGTTTCCCTTCAACATCCAGGGCGCCAGCAGCACTCCATTTTCACAGGGTAGGCGTCTGGGAACCCACCTTTCCCGGAGATCCCACATGAACTCTGCCCTTCCCTCAGAAGTTCTGTTGCCCCTCTTCCCAACCCTGCCTCCGTCTCTCCTACCTGAGGAACCGAGGAGTATCTTTAGGACAGCAAAACGTCCCTGTTCCATTCAGAAAGCCTTAGCCCAAGAAATCTTTGCCCTTTACCCTTCAGATTTTGGGACTACTCTCTTCTTTGGTCCGCATTCCACCTTTCTTGGTTAGAGATCTTTCAAAGAAACAGAGAAGCCCTCCTATCTAGGAAGTCAGCTTCCAGACTCCTATGGAAACCTGGAAATCTTCTGAACTTAAACCTTAGTTCATTGATTCTTGTTACCCATAAGTGAAGGAACCCACCACCACTCTCATTCTACAGTGCCCCCATGTTTTCCCCTTGCTTAATCTCAAATCTCAAGACCTTATTCTCTTCACCTTTAGGATTAATTCACAGGAAAGGGGGCGGCCCCAGACTGCAATGGTGTTAAAAGTGTGAGATGTGTTAGGGATTTGAGCCACCATATCTACACGTTTCTGCATCCGAGAGTGTGCTTCAGTCCCAGCTCCCAACTCTGGGAAAGTTAGGGAAGGGAGTTCCCAGACCCATCTTGGGGCACCTCCCCTCTGTTCCTGGTCCCTGCCCCCTCACCTGGGTTTCAGTTCACCCCTGACCCCCACCACTGCCCTGAGCCCTGCTCACCGCACGCCCGGAGCGGCGCCTCCGGGACCCACGCGCGAACATGGCGCGCCTAGACAGAGTCAAGCTCAGCTGGGTCAGGCGGATGGAGTCGGCTGCCACAACGCGTCGGCCCTGGCAGCTCTCTTCCGTAAACTTGACTCCGGGGTGGGAGGAGCACGCCTCTTAGGGCCCGCCCCCAGCCTGTAGTGTCTAAGTCACCGCGGTGGCCCCTATCTGAAGGTGAATGAGTGCCTTGCTGCAAAACCTGCGGTGCCGAGGTTTCTTTCCAGGGCTAGAACCAGAGCAGGGAGTCAGAAGTCTGGGCCTTCAGTGTCCCTCGGTGTCACATTCACACAGCCTTTAGGGCTTGAAAGTTGGAAGTGGGCGGGCTTGAAGTGCAGACATGATGAGAGTGATACACTAGAGTGCTTGTTTGGGTGAATACTGTCGATTTAACTTGAAAGCTTTGGGGGGCAGGGGTCAAAGCCACCTCTTGATCCCTTCCCAGATTTTCTTTTCCTGAGATGAATGTTACAAGAATGGTTCCAACTTCATCTTCAGCCCTGGCTGGTGTTCTATGGCTCTCACCGTCCGGCTAGGCCTATTTCATCTTCAGAGACAGAACTGAGGTTTATGTGAAAGAGACAAAACTCTCTGGCCAGGTACTGGGCAATCCACATCCAGCCATTGTGCACCTTCACTCCCTACACCCTCCCCTCGACCTTAGCCCAAAGAAGTAGGTCTTAGAGCCTTCCTCCCTGTTCACCTATTTTTCTGTCGCCAGGTAGATGTCTGTGTTTCCTGAGGTCACTTCCAGAGCTGGGTCTCTTTCCTGCTCTAGGTACCTCTGGGCCTCCGAGCTAGGAATCAAGTATCCTCAGAACTCAGGCGCCCAAGAGGAGCCTTTAATTAGGCATGAGGTGGCAATGGTTAGACAGACCTTTAATCTTGGGTGCCGAGGAACTCCTTCTGTCCACCTCAACCCCATTATGCAAAACCCTGTTACTTCCTGACCCTTGTCCAGAGAAAAGCTGGGGAGGGGGGAATAGCACTTATCCATTAGTCAGTCAGCCTCTCTATCTGGTAGGTCTCTGGTTTTTCTGCTGAGGCTGAGGCAAGGGAAAGGAGATAGATCCCACAGGACCTGAAGGGTTCAGAAACAAAGAAACAAGATCTTGTGGAGTCTCTGTAGTTGGAGAGGCCTTGAGGATCTGAGGAGAAAAGCCTTCATTGGGGCCAGGAAGGGTGGTGGCTAAGGGATCAGCGTGAGGACCACACCCTAGGAGGACTCTGTGGCTATCGTTGGGATGACAAACAGTTCTAATGAAGAGTGAGACTCAGAATAAGTTGTAGGCAAGGCTTCAGCAGGATGTTGCCAGGGTCTGAGCTCCCCCTAAGTCTCTTTTTCTTGTTGCCTGCTCTCCCTTCTGCACCCGCCCAAAAAGACAGACTGAGAAATCAGAGACATGTGGACTACTAGATGGTTGAGGAGTTTATTTGGGAGAGGGAAATTTCTCATATTTGTTCTTCCTTGGGGAGGGGGTCTTCAAACAATACCAAAGGGCACAGGAAAGTAGGGGGCCTGGAGGGAAGAGGGTGGGGCCACAGTCAGACAAAATGGCAACACATGATCACAGGCACTACCAATATCACTGACACAGCAGAAGGTACAGGACTGGGGCTCCAGACCCAGCTTCCAAGTATTCTGGGACAACAGGAGTATGGAGGGAGAGGGTAGAGAAAGGGGGAAGACCGTGGGCCAGCCCCACAGACCTGTAGACTCTGTCTTCTGATTATCTAGCTGTCTCCTGGGGGGGGGTGTGAACAAGGGACATTTCTCTCTGAATCATACCCGTTATGTTCCAAACCACAATACTTGGCTAATCCTAGGTTACCTCAATTCCCAGGGGCCAGGAGTATTCCCTCCTACTTTTAATAAAACTCATCTCACAGGTCCTAACCATGGACTCCCACCCAGCGCTCAGGCCTACTGGCCAAACTACACTAAAATGAAAACATATTTTCTTTTCTGCCCATTACAGAAAGGGCTTTCTCTTCTGCAACCACCACACATTCCTCATACTCTTCATATTCCTGTCTGGAATCCTGACCAGGACCTCACCTCCAGCTTAGGTTCATTCCTGAACCCTATTTCTATCCTTGCTCAGGCTCTTTGGAATCAAGCTCTAACTCCTGAATGCTCCAAGACACACCCCTTTTAGAGATGCTGGATCCAACCCAAGCCTGCCCATTCTGGAGTCCACTGTGTTAAAGCCACGCCCCTCCTAGAACCACCCTCCCAGGTTCTATCAAGCCTCATTCCAGAATGCTGTAGACACCACTTTCTTTTTAGGCTGCACATCCAGTATGTCTGGAACTCAACTCTCAGCTGTCTAGTCTTCTCTATCCAGAGCTCCTCTCTTCTCCATCTGTTTCACCTAAGCCTCCACCCAATCCAATGTTCTACTCTTGGGTTTGGATTTCTATTCAAGCTTCTGTTCATGTGATGCTGGAGGAACCAAAGCCAGAGTTGGGAGGAGCAGAAGGAAAGAAGGAAGAGGAAAAGTCACATCGACCCACTCCGTGCAGCCAAGGTCTGGTCCCTTTCCTGTTCCCTTTCTAGAGCCCCCTTACCTCAAGGGACAGGGCTGGGGTACAGATAGGGGTTGAAGAATGCAAAGTCAGGGTTAGGGAGGAGCCCATTCAGGACTGGGCCCCTAGTGCATGGAGAAGTTGGGTAAGGGTAAGGCTCAGACAGATAAATATATATATATATCTATATCTATCTATCTATCTATCTATCTTTCTTTCTTTCTATATATATATATATACAGCAAAGACAGTTAGGGTTTCCTGGGTTGAGAGGTGGAGACCTAGGGGATGGGTATGGAAAGTGGAACAGGCCTTCTGTTGAGCTCTTGCCCACCTGCGGGGTCTTCGTGGGCTTCACTGACCTGTAGAGACAAAAAACACAGAAAGAAGAAGAGGTCCAGATGAGGGTGGTGCCCACACAGATGATGGTGGTACCCTCAAGAAGGGACTGGGCCACTGTGCTTTGTTCTTCTCTAACAGGTCTGGAGTCAGCCTCATCCTAACTGCTCTCTCTAGGAAGATATTACTAATCTGGCTGGAACTGGGTATTAAGGTCCCCTCTCTTAAACAAAAAAGCCCATTAACCAGTCCTGCTGTAGTCACTGTTGAAAATCCATGTTGAGCCTGGCAGTGATGGAGCATGCCTTTAGTCCCAGAAGAAAGCAGATCTCTGAGTGAGAGGCCAGCCTGGTCTACAGAGTGAGTTCCAGTGCCAGAACAGCCAGAGCTACACAGAGAAACTCTGTCTCAAAAAACCGGAAAAAAAAAAGAAAATTCATATAAAAGTATCCCTATTTTTGTAAGGCTTACATTATATCGGGGGAGACAGGTTTCATTTACACAATGAATATGACATACTAGTGAATTATCTAATATAAGATGATAACAGGCCAAGCATGATGGCACATGCCTTTAATCCCAGCACTCAGGAGGCAGCAGTGGGTGGATAATCTGTGAGTTTGAGGCCAGCCTGATTGACACAGTGAGTTCCAAGACAACTAGGGCCATGTAGTGAGACCCTGTCACCAAAACCCAAAAAACTCTAAGTGAGGCTGCTCTTCTGGAGGATCCACATTTGGCTCCCAAAACCTACACTGAGTGAGTCACAACCATCTGTAACTTTAGCGCCATCAAATCTAGCCTTTCTCCTAGTCTCCATGGTCATTTGAACTCACATGCACCTATTCACATATATACACACATAATAAAATACAAATAGAATCTTTTAGAAAAGCTCCCTAAGTGATGTGTGTATAGCATAAATAAGTCTTAGTTATACCCGCAATCTAGTGGCATATGGTCACGAACTATAAACTAGTAATTAAAAATTGTGTTAAGGAAAAACATAGGTTATCATGAGAGAGGTAACAAAGGGGATTTTTTTTTTACACCAATAATCACTGATACAGGATTTAGGATTTAGGATCCCAGAATTTAGGAGGCAGAGGCAGGAGGAAAACAAGTTTGACACCAGCTTGGATTACATAATGGGACCCCAAATGAAACAAGCAAACCAGGGAGGCAGAAGCACAACAGGAATTGAAGATTATCCTTAGCTACATAATGAGCTCCAGGCCCGCCTTGGCTACAGGAGACCTTGTCTCAAAAAATAATAGTGACAACACAGCAACAACAAAGCCAAGTGTGGTGGTGCAGGACTATAAATCCCAGCCACATGGGAGATGGAGACAGGAATATTGCAAATTCAAAGCCAGCCTGGGCTACAGAATGAGTTCCAGTTAATCTGGGCAACTTAGTAAAACTGTCTCAAAATGAAAAGGGAAAAGAGCCCGGTTATATATCTCAGTGGTAGAACACTTGCTTAGCATTCAGGAGACCTGAACTTGTAATTAAAAAAAAAATAACTCTCCCGATAAACAAACAAACAAACATCAAAAACAAAGACTTCATTGAGCGAGTGACCAAAATGGCTAGGTAAAGAAATGTATGTGTAAAACTTTAGGGTTCGCAAGTTCAAAGGCCCTGAGGTAGAACTGGTCCTGGCACAGTTCTAGTAGGTGAAGGTCACAGTAAATATCTGTGGGGGAGTGCTGCCTACATAGGCCTGTGACCACATACAACTGACTTCCAAGTACAGGACAGTGATTGCTGAATTTAGAGGACAGTCGCCTAGCAGAATCCTTGTGGTTGCTGGGGAGTAAAATATGCTGTAAACGGGATAGATGAGGCACTTGTGAAGAGGTTAAGGAAGATCACTGTGAAAAATGAAAGGTTGGATATATTTTGAAAATTGGAACCAACAGGACATGATTTTTTTTTTTTTGAGACAGCGTCTCACTGTGTGGTCAAGCAGCCTGGAAATTGCTTTGTAAATCAGGCTGAGCTTGAGCTCAAAGGTCTCTGCCTCCCCAGGTGCTGAGATTAAAGGCTTGTGCCATCACCGCCTGGTCAAGAATTTTTTTAATTAATTAAATGTGGGATATTTTATGAGACTCGCGATCTTGGCTCAGTCACTACCAAACCCACCTAGGTATTGCTATCTTCTCTCTTTTTAAGATAGGATCGGGCTATATAGACTAAGCAGGACTCGAGATCTTGCAATCCCTGTGCCTGTGCCTCTCAAGTGCTGGGATTCTATGTGCTCCACCACGCCAGGCATTCTTTTTTGTTTGTTTTTGGAGACAGGGTTTCTCTGTGTAGCCTTCGCTGTCTTGAAGCATATTTTTAATGGCCCAAGGAGAAGGCGTATGCGTGTTTCCAAGGCCTCTGACCCTCTCCTTTTGAAATTCCAAACCATCTCTTTCACTACAAGGGTTATGGAGAGGTAGCAGCAGGTCCACAACCTTGCTCCTGCGCTGGCGTCCTTCAAAACCCAGTGTTTACTTTCCCCAGTCTACTGGCGTTATCTCCGGTTGTTACACCAATCATTTCGAAGACCCACCTTCCTGAAAACCTACACTTCAATGGCTATCCACTGCGCAAGTGCCCCTACACGCCTTTCATTGGTTACTCTGAGCGCTGCTCTTTCCTCTTCCTTCTTCTTCTCTCCTCTCATTGGCTAATTTTTCCGCATTTTTTTGTAGTTCTGCCTGTCTATTGGTTCCTTCAAACTTCACTTCTTATACCCTCCCTGCCGCATCTGCCCATCTATCACTCACCAGATTACATCTGATTGGAGAAAGAGGTGGGCGCGCCCTGTGGGCCGTAGCCTTGCTGCCCATAGTCGCCCTGAGGCCCGTAGCCACCGCCACTGCCACCGGCTGGCTGCCCGTAGTCGGGCTGGTAACCACCCTGAGGCCCGTAGGAGTCCTGGGGCCCATATCCTCCGGGACCCTGGCCGTAGCCCGCATCGCCGTAGGCATCCCCAGGTGCTGGTTGCTTTTCCGGGGCACCTGGAGGTGCGCGCATGAACGGGGCGGCCCAGCCTGTCTCTTTGAACACGAACCATAGGTTGCCAACCCAGAGCACCAGGTTGAGGAAGCCGAACACCTGCAGGGAGACAAGACCAAAGTTGTTGTCTCTCACCCATTGCCTTGGCAGTCCCAGGGACTTTGAGGCTGAGTGAACAGGAATGGCATTTTTTAGGGCATAAATTCTGTGACTATCAGTGTATAGAAGAATTTGGGATTGGGGCGTTTGTTAGGATTCAGATTCCCCGGGAATCTGAATCTGTTTACGGGTACAACTATTTATTGAGCCCAGTGGCCCCCATGTGTAATCCTAGGGAGTTGGAGGCAGGGTGATGATTATTTTTTTTTTTCAAGACAGGGTTTCTCTGTGGAACTCACTTCTTAGACCTGGCTGACCTGGAGCTCAGAGAGATCTACTTGTCTGTGTCTCCTAAGTGCTGCGGTTAAAGGGGCGTGCCACCACCGCTCAGCAATCCAAGACTAGCTTCAGGACTGATCTATTTTGTATATATTTCAAAATATAGTAAATTTAAATTTGTAAAATATGGGGTGGGGGGCTGGAGAGATGGCTCAGAGGTTAACACTAGCTGTTCTTCCAAAGGTCCTGAGCTCAATTCCCAGCAACCACATGGTGGCTCACAACCATCTGTAATGAGAGCTGGTGTACACGTACACATGTAGATAGACTGCTGTATAAATAATCAATCGAAAACGCTGTAAAATTTGTAAAATATGCAAGTATATATTTTAAAGAAATAGACATCACTAATTGATGCATATATAAATGTATGTATATACAAATTAACATATAAATGCATCTGTATAAAACAGAAATGTACATGTATAAAAATATATTTGTTTTTTGAGATGGGGTCTCTTTATGTAGTCATGGCTGTCCTGGAACTCGTTCTGTAGACCAGGCTGGCCTTGCATTCAAGTGCCTTTTTTGTGGTTGTTTAGACGGGGTTTTCACTATGTAGATCAGGGTGGCCTCTGCCTTCCAACTGATAGGTTTAAAGGGTTCCAGGAATAGAATTCCCATTCTCAGGAAGAACAATACGTGCTCTTAAGCACTGAGTCATTCCTCTAGCCCCTCTTTTATTTACTTTTTAACAAATACTCTTGGATTTATTTTTATTAAATTCATTTATTTAGTGTATGTGTGTGTGTTTAAGATAGGGTCTTATTCTGCAGCTTGACTGTCCTGGCACTCTTTATGTAGATCAGTCTGGCCTCAGACTCACAGAGATCACCTGCTTCTGTTCCCAAATGCTGGGACTGAAAGTATGTGCTATCATGCTTACCAAAGTATATGCTATTAAATAAAAATAATTTAAAATTTAAAAACAAATATATGAAACTGACATAAAATATTTAAAAACAAAATGCTATATGCCATTTACTGTATTTTTACACCCTCTTCTAAGCACCTTTATTAGTTTACTTAAATTTCCAGGTTTGAGCTAGGCAGTGGTAGTGCATGCCTTTAATCCCAGTACTCAGGAGGCAGAGGCAGACGGATCTCTGAATTCAAGGCCAGTGTGGTCCACAGAGTGAGTTCCAGGACAGCCATGGCTATACGGGGAACCCTGTCTCAAAAAATAAAGCAAATAAACAATAAAAAAAATTTTTTCCATGTTAAGACAGGAAGTACACCTACATTTTATTTTATCCTTTTTTTTTTTGAGACAGTCTTGAAATGTTGCCCAGGCTGGCCCAGAACTCCTGGCCTCAAATGCTGAATTTTGTCTCTCCACTTGCAGAGTAGCAGAGACTGCAGACAGGCACCACTCCATCTGGTTGATATCCCCATTCTGATTACTTTTAGCACATGTAGTTTATTCTTATGATTCTGAGACAAGGTCTCGTTTTGTAGCCTAGGCTGTCCTGCAACTCACTATATAACCCAACTTGGCCTCAAACTTTTAAGTCTTCCTTCCTCAGCCTCCCAAGTGCTAGAATTACAGGTATGTGCCACCACACATGGCCTGATTTATGTCCATTTTATTTTATTTTTAAAGACCTTTAAGTTTCATTCTACGTGTGTAAAGTGTTTTGTCTACATGTGTTCATGTGTATCACCTGCATGCTTGGTCCTCAAGATGATAAGAAAAGGGCAAGTAGAATTATGGAGGATTCTGAGCCAATGTGTAGGTGCTAGGAACTGAACCTAGATCCTCTGCAAGAGCAGCAAGTGTTGCTCTCCTCAATCCCCCTCCTTCCTTGCATCCCAGACAGAACTAGCTCTGTAGACCAGGCTGGCCTACAACTCAGAGATCTGCCTGCCTCTGCCTCCCTAGTGCTGACACTAAAGGTGTGCACCACCACTGCCTGGATGAACAGCAAGTGCTCTTAACCATTGAATCATCTCTCCAGCCCTTGTTATATCCATTTTAAAGCTAAGTTCAGAGAGGCTAAATTACCCAAGATAGCACAATCAGCAAGTGCAGGAAAGAAGAGTTCAAATCTTAGCATCTGCAACAGTAATATAGGAAATAATCTTGTGTTAGGTTCTTTCCAAAGCGCTATGTGTGTTGTGAATTCAGTGAATACTCAAGTTTGGAGCAGGACCTATCATTAGCTGTCAATTTACATACTCAAAAAGATCCTTGAGAGGCTTGTCACTAGCTGAAGGTCACAGAGCTTGCCAAGTGACAGCATCTATGTTCAGACTGATTCTAGCCAGTAGGGGGCGTCCAAGTAGGAAAACATTTCAAGATAGTCTTTTTCTTTTGCACTTAAGGAAATAAATCCTAAAAGGATACTGAGTTTCAGGAGATTTCACATGACTGGGCTGGGTCCAGTTGTCCCAGCCTAATCTGAAAGGCCTCGTGTTCCTCGTTTGGGGATAGGCAGTATGTGGTATCCCTGCGGTTAGAACTGTTCAACCTTCTTTGGTTGGCATGCCTCCTCCAGGGAGCCCCCATGGACCTCCTGGCATTCCTCTCATTCCCTGTCTCCACCACTTCCCATACCAGACTGTATCTCCCAGCTTTCCTCCTCCAGCCCAGCCAGCTTCCCAGGGCTTACCACTGAGGTGTTGAGTCCTGAAGTCACAGGGTCCCTTAGTTCCTTGCATGTGTTCCCTGTCTGGCCGCACATAGTCATCTGCTTGATAATGTTCTCTGGGTCTGTGGCCATCTTCACATCCGACAGGCCTTTGGCCCAGGCAGATGAGCTAACTAGCCACATGAAGGCGAACACTGCTGTGGCCAGAAAGTCCTAGGCAGGAGTGAGGAAGATGCCACCGTGAATGGGCTGCTTCATGCTGAGCCCTGAGCCCCTTCAGGTCACAAGCTTTTGTGGGAGGGTTCCTCTAGAAGAGGCCTTCCTCTTTTCTGCCTTTGCAGCTCTGAGGCTCACACTATTTTCACCCGAAGGCCTCAGCTTGAGCTTCCATGAGTGTATATGATACAGAGGATGTGGGGGTGTGCTAGTGATATGTGGGTGTGGATGTTGAGGGGGGAAATAATTCTGTGGGATGTTTCTGAATCTGTGAGAAGTGTGTTTTACCACTTTTATTTGCATGTGGGAATATGTGTCATTTTATGTCTGGGATGAGGGTGTGAGAATCTCTGTGTAGGAATCAGTGTCTGTGTGGCAAGGTGACATGCATGACTGCACAGTGAACTTCAATACTCCTTCCTTTGATCTAGTCTGTGAGGATGTGTGGGGTCTCTCGATGGTAGGGTCAGGTTGTCGGCCAGTCTAGCATTCTGTGTAGGCTCTGAGTATGCCCCCATGATTCTGTGACTTCACAAGCCAGATGTTCAATGTGAACTCATGGAGACAGTTGCAGCAATAGCAGTGTTGGGCTGCTTGGCTATGGGCCTGTGGACTTTGGCCTGTGAACCAAATGAGCTGGGTCCCTGTGGACTCATGTCCTTGGTCACTGCATGCAATCAGCTGTGGCGACTCACCATCATGGGCCCTTTGTTGTTCTCTCGGTACTTGTTCTGCAGAAAAATGTAGGTGGCCAGGGCTCCCATGGTGTAGAGGAAGGCAAACACAGCCACGGTGACAAAGAATTCAGCTGACGAGGAGTAGTCCCCAACTAGGAAGACCTTGGTGGTACCCCCTTTGCAGGTGGGTGCATCAAAGTATACTTGGTGCAGCCTGCAGAGAGAGGTGTGTGGGTGTGGCCCAGACTCTAAGAATCCCTTTCTCACCTTCCCAGCCAAGTATATCCCAGGTTGTTTTGAGGTCCCAGGAAGAGGAGGAAAAGAACCATCCACAGAGCACTTGCAATGTACCACTGGTGGCTGAAGCATCCTGGTAAGATATGTGGTACCCCTCGCTCACTGCAGCCCAGGTACTCCTGCCTCTGAGTTCATCCTAGAATGTGGCAGGTATCTTTCTACCCTAGAGCTTTTGCACTGGCTGATGTCTTTAACAGAAATTCTCTCCCCTCATTGTTTCTCAGCCTCTTGGCTAAGATCATTTTAGGAATGCTCTTCCTTAAGATAGCTTCATGTATTATTCTCCCAGCTCCCTCACACTGCTTAACTATCCCCTTCTCATTAAAGACTTCCTGCATTTCAGTTTAAAAGCATTTTTTGGTACCGATGAATAAAAATCAGACTCGTGTGTGTGTGTGTGTGTGTGTGTGTGTGTGTGTGCGTGCATGTGTGTGCAGGTGCACATTTGTTGATGTGTATGCATTTGCACAAACTTGTGACAGAGTTTAACCTCATGTTTTGTTCCTCAGGTGCCATTCCCCTGCCCTTTTTGAAACAGGGTCTCTCTCTAGCTTGGAACTTGGCAATTACCCTAAGCTGGCTGGCCAGGGAGTACCAGGGAATCCAACATGAGCCACTATGCTGGGCTTTGTTTAATGTAGGTTCTGAGCTCCAAGTTCAAGTCCTCACACCTGTAAGGCAAGTACCTTACTGACAGAGCTATCTCCCAGACCTAGGATTTTTTTTTTCTTTATCTATTAAGAGGCAGGGCTTATTCCTTGTTTTCATTTACTAACAGATCCCAAGGGTCTGGAACAGTGCTGCCACTTATTAGCTTTGCAAGCAGTGTTTTTGGGGTGAAATTCACAGTGGATGGGAACAGGTTCAGAGAAGTGCATTTGTTTGTGTGAAGTCATGCAACTAGTACAGGAAGGACAGAACTTTTGTATGAATCCTGTCTCCCCCTAAGTCATGTTGACTGCTACCCTGTGCTGTGGTGGTGGTGGAGCACTCATTGGTTGGCAGAATGAAACTGGACTAGGGGCCCATAGCTCCGCCCTCAGGTTAGAGACAGGCTCCTTGGACTGAGCAAATAGAATTGGTGTCCTTGTATAGCAGAAGGTCCTGAGCATGGAAGGTGCTGGGGCGGGTGGTACTGCTTTATGGAGAGCTTTTGTGACCTTGTGAATTCTCAAAAGGCTGGTTCTCATGCTGCCAATTACCCTTCACCTCTGCCCCCACTGTGTGTGTGTGTCTGTGTGAATGACTCTTTCTCCTCCAAGGTACTGGGGATGGAACCCACGGAATTCAGGACAAATGCTTTGCCACTGAGCTACACCCTCAGCCTCCAAACTCTTTCCTCCCTGGCTTGTGTAAACCAGGATACTCATCGCTGCTCTCTCTCAGGGCATGCTCCTCTACCATCTCCCATTGCTATTATTGCTCAGAGTCTGAGCTGGCTTCCCTCTTCCTACTGTGTGACGTCTTGTGTCTCCTTTTACCCTTGATCTTTCCCAACTCCTAGTTTCCAACGCTTCTCCAACTTCCTAAATCTGAATTCTTATACTTCACAAGCTTCTGAAGAGCACTTCCTGTGTCTCAGACACTGCACTGAGGGCTTCATAAGTATAGACATGGTGAAGATGTCCCATCATCTGTGGGACATCAGTATTTTCTCTGTTTACAGATAAGAAAGTTAAGACTGTAATACGATTTAGTTCAGTAGTCAAGGAAAGTCAAGGGAAACTGTGAGTCTGTCTCCCAATCCTTTAGAGATAGTAGCTCTTCCAGCTTGTCCTTAGTCATGTCCATCTAGTACATAGCATATAGTACCTGGTAGGGACTCAGTACATATCAGGAACGTCTAATTTGGTCCCATGATTTCCTACATCTCTACAGTACCCTCATTCTTCTTTGGCAAAGTTCTTGCATGAGGATATGCTTCTAGTATTTCTGTCCATCTGCAGTTATCCCCATTTGTTTGTTCTAATATAGGTCTATGAGGACAGGGAGCTTTTTCTGCTATGGTCACTATTAAACTCCAGCACTTTGAGAAGTAAATAAGGTTCACTAACACTACTTTAGAACACTTTTTAAAATTGCATTTTATGTATTTAGTGTGTGGATGCCTGTGTGTGTAGGTGCATGTGTGCCATAGCTCGTGTGTGGAGGTCAGGGAACAGTTTGCAGAGAGTCTGTTCTTTCTGCCACATGTGACGTAGGGATCAAACTCAGGTTGCTAGGCTGAGTGACAAGTGCCTTTATCTGCTTAGCACCCCCTTATTTTGAGATAGTATCTCACTTTGTATCCATGGGGAGCCTGGAACTCGTCACATTTTTTTCTGGCATAGCCTCCCAAGTGCTGGAATTACAAGCATTTAACATCATACCCAGCAACTAACAATAACTGAGCATTTACTGCGTTAACGTCTACACACATGTAGTGCTCACTCAGGCATGCATGCTCTCTCCCTCTCTTTCTGGAACACAGGGCCTTGTCAATGCTACGCAAGCTTTCTGCCCTGTCATTTACTTCTGAATCTTCTTATTTCCTCTTTATTGCTCCCCTTTATAGCCAGAGAGGATGCCACCCTGTGTCTGTCTTGCACACCACAATACCATAGACAGCTAGAGCAGTGGCAGTTACACAGCAAGTGTTCAGTGCATGGGCAGTGATCCCCGTGGCTGTGGTCTTTGGTGTGAGCTGTGCAAAGGTCATTGAAAAGGACTGCCCAGACCCACCCTGCCCCTGCCTCTTCCAGGTCTCAGGATACCAGGGCAGGAGCACACCTGAAGGGGTACTCAAATTCAACTTCGATGTTGAGGGCACTCTCCGTCTTGTTGGCACACTCCACGCTCAGCCGAAGCTCTCCGTTGTAGCTGCCGCATGTAGCAAAGGCGAAGATGGCAAAGACCTTGGGTAGCAGGGAGGTGGATGGCTGTGGTGAGCCTGTCTGCATGTGGGAGGGAGTGCCCTCCTCTGGACAGATTGAGGTGGGGGGGGGGGACAGCACAGACAGTAGCAGATGGAGAGGTCCCCACCCCCACCCCCCTAATCATGGCTCATCGGGTCCTAGCACAAGCTGATTACAGGGGTGTGGCTGTTTCTCTTTCCCTGTGTCTCTCTGTTTTCACCTCTAGGTGCTCTGGCTGCTCCTTTCCCATTCCCCTTTCCTCGCCTCCCCTCTCCTCCTCTTTCCTTTCTCCCATCTTCTTTTTCTCTCCTCTCCTCTTCCTTTCTTCTCACTCTCACTGTATCTCTATCTCTCAGTATCTCTGTGATTTTATGCATGCTCTCCCTCCTTTCCCCCATTAATCATCTCTTTTTTTTTTTAACTCCCTGTGTGACTGTATGTCTCTGCATGCCTGTTTCTTGGTCCGCTTATTTCCTCTGCTCTGTCTCTCTCACAATCTCCATGGTTCCTCTGTCTCCCTTGTGCCTATTTTTGTATGTTGCTTTCTGTTTTCTCTTTTGAGTGCCTCTATATCTGTGTGTGCCTCTTTCTCTCCCCTACCACATTTTCCAGTTTTAGGAACAGTTCTCTGGGTCTCATCTCTTTTTCTTGGCATTTCCATCACTACCAATCCCTGTTCTCATTCTAGGTCTCCTTCAATGTCTCTGGATTTTTCTGGTTTTGCATCTCTCTCCCTCTCAGCAGTTGGCTTCAGGCTCCACCTCCCATCCCTCCCTCCTTTAGTTCAAGAGAGGAGGTAGGATGTCACAATCTGTCACTCCACAACAGGGGTACCCTCGGCCTTATGTGATGTCATAACCTGTCTGTTCCCTATACTTCACCCCTGGGGACCTTACTCTGGAGCCCAATTCCCTCATCTCCCATTCTTGTCATCCCACTCCTTCCAGTCCTGTAGGACTGCTCTTCTGCACCCCATTACTACTCTGTCTCCTGCACCCCACAACCCCGCAACCGGGAGCACACTCACCCACTGCAGCACCTTCACGAAGCCAAGGGGCTCCTTGACCACCCGGAACTGACCCCCAGCCACCAGCTGAGGAGAAAAAACATTGGGGAGGGGGTAGGGTTGTGGGGAATAAAGATGGAGGTGAGGGGCCAGGCTGCCAGGCAATGATCCCTGGGGATAGGGCATGTGACCCTCTGGGAGTGGGTGACATATGGAGAGGGAGTGCGGAGGAGAAAATGACACTTTGGGGAAGGAGGAAACATGAGGGTCTCAGAAAACCCCCTAGGGTTCAGGAGTGGTGAATTGTGAGGTGATGAGTCACATGGAAGAGGAGGTTGGGTGTAGGAAATAGATGGGGTCCAGACTAGTTAGGGAAACAAGGTCTGAACTGGTGAATCAGATAGGGGAAAAGGTTGAGTGGAAGAAGATGGGGTTCATTGGAGTGGGGGAGGGGACGTCGGATGATGAAGGTGAGTCACAACAGCATAGGGGAGAGGTCTGCATTGGTAAAGGCGAGTCAGATGATGGTGGTTGTGTCTGAGGAGATGGGGAGGGGTCGCTACTCGTTAGGAGGAAGCCGATTCTGAGGTGATGAAGAAGAGGGAGATGGCGGAGATGGTTTCTAAGGTGGGAGGGTTGCTGGGGCATGGATTTACTGGGTATGCGGTGGGAATGAGGAGGCTGGGGGTTTTGGAGAGGCAAAATCGGATAGTCCCCCTAGATCTGCTCCGGGGGGCAAAGGGTGATCATCTTCTAGGGTGCATTCTCTTTGGGAGGGGCGGGTGCCAGCCCTCCCCCACCCCGCTCCTACACCTTCTGTCGCTCTATTTCCTAGCTCATCTGCAGCCCCTCAAGTCTTCTTTTCATTTTCCCCTTCCCTCCCGTACCCCTTTGCCATCTTCCAAGACCTGAGCTTCCCTTTCTCCCCTCCAGGTAGGTTGACAGCTCTTATGGGGCTTCTGGTGGTCCCCTCTGCCGCACTGAGGACAGCCTTCGCTGCGGCAAAGAGCGCACTCCATTTCTCCATCTCCCTTCCCAATCTCTCCTGCTGCAGACCCCCGGCTCCAGCCCCAGCCCCAGCGACCGTATCTCAGCTACCCTGGCCACCACCTCTCAGGGTTGGAGGGCCAAAGCCACCCGTGTTCCCGCAAGCGCCGGGCTCTGTCTACGGTGCTGGAGCACGTACCTGATTCACCACGTCCATGTCTGCCAGTAGCAGCATCAGCAATGCAGGGGGCGGAAGGTGCCTGTTAGCAAGGGCGGGCGCGGGGCGCGGCGGGGGCGGCGCGCGATCGTTGGAACAGCCCAGTCGGTGGCAGCCCGCCCCTCGCACTCTGTCTCTCTTTTCAGCGAGCGCCTGCGCAACACGGCCCCTCCTTCCCCCAGTTTGCCTGCAGCCATTCCTTCCTGGAGGTTGGAGGCTGTGGATCTCACAGTGTAGGGTCTTTACATAGGTAGGTAGGTCCTTACATAGGGTCCTACATAGGGAGCTCTGGGAATAGGAGGACCTCTCAGTTCTATGGTATGACATTTTGCCAAGCCTACTTCTGTGTTTTTTAAAGTGTGTGCACTCATTTAATCCCTATGTAGCAATGACTATTAGTCCTGTTGTTACAGATGAGAAAAATGAGTCTCCAGAGAGATTAAGTGACTTGCACAAGGTCACACAGCTAGTAATCGGTAGTGTTCAGAGTCTCTGCACTTAAATGTCTCCACAGTTTAAAGACAGTTCAAGGTCCAGAGGGTTCCTTTTGGAAAATCTGCATTTTATGCACGTCCCCAAACAATAACCATCTCCTCAGTTTCTCTCTCTCTTTTTTTCTCTCAAAATTATTGCATACAGTATACTTTACCATCTGTTTATCCTTGTCCCTCTTTTTAAAAACACATGTTTTGTGTTATCTCTCTTTCTTTTAAAAATACATTTATTTAGTATGGAGAGAGGGAGGGAGGGAAGGGGGAGCACTGCAGCACAGGTGTGGAGATGAGAGGGCAGCTTGCCAGAGTGGGTTCTCTCTTCTCACTGTGTGGGTCTTGCCATCTCTTAATAGACTACCTTCTTTCATGATACTAAAACTAGGCCCATCAAGGTCAGTGATGATTGCCCCATTACAAAATCCAAGGGATAAAATATAGTTGTGGTTAATAAGATGGTCAACCTCATACTAAGAAACACACATGAAAAATCACTAAGATACTAAATACTAACCTATGATGGAGGTACATCATCTTACACAGGTAATAAAAAAAATGAGTAACTGTCAGCAGAGGAAAGAACACCATTTTATACTCCTCTATTACTTGAATCTGGAAACTTTTGAATGGATAATATTTATTCATTTATTTGTTTATTTATTTTTAAGATAGGATTTCATACAGCCCAAGCCTGGCCTTGACCTTCATGTGCAGCTGAGCATGACCTTAAGTTCCTTATCCTCTTTCTTCCACTTCCCAGATGGTGGAATTTTAGGCATGGACCCTCATGTTAGCTTTGGCTATTATTTTTTCTGAGACAAGGTTTCTGTATGTAACCCTGGCCGTCCTGGAACTCACTCTGTAGATCAGGCTGGCCTTGAAGTAATAGAGATCTGCCTGCCTCTGCTTCCCAGAGTGCTGGGATTAAAGGTGTGTGCTACCACTGTCCAGCTAGCTATGATTTTTATGTATTTTTCTTTTTTTACATTTAATTATTTACTATGTGTATGTGTGGGTGAAAATGCAGAAGTCAGGAGACAGCTTGTGAGAGTCAGTTCTTTCCTCTGTGTGGGACCTGGGAATCCAACTCAGGTCTTAAGGCTTGGCAATCACTTTTACCTTCTGAGCTATCTCTCTAGCCCCTATATTTAATTAATTTATTTTTTGAGAGAGCATCTCCTCTGTGTAGTCCTGGATGTCCTGGAACTCAGTCTTGTAGACCAGGCTGGCCGCAAACTTACAGAGATCTACCTGCCTCTGCCTTCTGAGTGCTGGGATTAAAGGTGTATGCCACCACTGCCTGGCCCCTATATTTATTTTTAAAATATAAGAATATAATAGATACTTCCCAGTTGTTTCAGTTTTTGCTCTCAGTTGTTTGAATCTCACTTCTAAAGTTTTGTCCTGTTTGATCTTGGACATGTAAAATGTTTTAAAATATATGCCTGGGTATACTGATTTAAAAAGGATAATTAGCTATAATGCATTTAGCACAGGGATCAAGACATGTTCATTTTACTATCTTGGAAGCCTTTGACTTCTTAAGATTTCCTTTGTTACCTTCCCTGGCTAAGGTAACCATCATTTCTGTCAATTTTAGCATCTCCAGTGTCTTCCCCTGCAGTCTGTTCTCAGCATACCAGCAAAGCATCTATTTAAAATGTGTAGTTAACTATGTCACTACCTTACTCAATTCTTTCTTATGGTTCCCCATGCCTTTAGGTATAAAAAAACCAGACATTTTAGAGCCTGCTATTCAAAACTGCATGATCTGTCGTCCTTCAACCTTAGTTCTCAGTTGTCTGTTCATTCTCTCTGCCTTCCCCCTTACTTTCTTTTTCATTAGACATCAGCTTAACTAACCCAAGCCTTTGTTTCAAGGCCCAGTGTGATTGAATGTTTAGAGTACCAGTCTTTGATTGTGGCTCCCCTCAAATTTCCTGGCTTGCTTGACCCAAAAGATAGAAATAAGAACCTTCTAATTCAAGAGTGAGGTGAGACGGTCCTCAGTGGTGGTCCCATTTGGTATCATTCATTATGCTACCTTCAGTTCCTTTGGAGTAGAGCTGACTCCCACTTTAGAGAAATCTTGTCATATGTCTAAGCCACCTTAGTTTGCCCTGAGGGAATCCAGCACACACTAAAGGCTTGATAAGCTTTCCCTGAATGAATGAAACCCCAAAGGCAGAGCAAGGAGCAGAAAGAGGAGCTCAGGCATCTGTGTGGGAAGAGAGTGACTCCCAGGTGGTTCAGGAGGATCAAGGGGTGGCTGAGAATGGGTTCCATGGAGCTAGAAGCACCTCTGTTTGCCATCAACTAAATTTTCTATCAATGCATTTAGACTTTTCCTCTCTTTCTCAGGCAGAATGTCAGAAATGGGAGACATTTATGATACTATTTTAACATCCCTGAAATTCTTGATGCTGTGAGGAAACAGGTCTGCTTAAGCCACCAGGTCAGTTACAACCTTTGCCCTGTCAAGACTCTACAGTCTGCCTTTCTTCAGACTGACCTGGTTGACCCTTTGTGACATCTCTTCCTTCCCTTACTATCCAGACACCCAGTATCTCCTCTCTTCCCTTCCTCCTATCTGCCCAATGCCCTCCTTCTCCCCTCCCCACCTCCACTCTGTCTCCAGCTTTTTTTTGGCTGCTGTCTCTTTTTCCTCCTCCTCCCTCCTTCCCTGACGCTGAATAATCAGACCTAGCTGTCCTGGTTTCTGGAAATACTCATGTGTGGGCAGTGGCTCAGGGATGCAATAAGGGATGGATAGAAACTGTTGGGCTGCCCCAGACTACCAGTGCAAAGACACTAAAATCCAGCAGTGTGCCCTCCGGGGGAAGGAAGGGCAGGGAGTTTATTGAATAGTGGGCGGTGGGTAAGAATTTAGAGGGCATGGACACAGGCCATCTCATCTCCCAGGTCCTCTTCGTCAAAGTGGGAGAGAATAGACTCCTCATCACTGTAAAGGGAGGTGGTCCTCTGTGCCAGCAGGTCACTGGCAGCACTGTCCATCTCGTCCAGTGTCAGGTGACATGCATCTGCAATCTCCTGCTTGGCCAGGGCCACAAATCGTGGGTCTTGGGCAAAAAGGCCTAGGCCTTCAGAGATGAGCACCTGCAGGCAGTTGGGGGTGGGGAGTCCAAGTGGGATTAGTATTGATCAATGGCACAATGTGCACAGAGTGGTCTCTGTGAATAAATAATTTGCATACAGCATGAAGGGACAGGGTCAAGTACAGTATGCCAAGAAGAGAAATTTCTACAAGCTCAACATAGAGTCTGGCCACAACTTGACCCCCTTTCCCAGTGCCCACCTCTGCCCTTTCTCCCACACCCATCTGGACTCACAGCCTCCACCAAACTGTCAGCACTTCCTCTCTTGCCGTGGCTGGGATCCAATGGAGCTCCAGGTACTTGCAGACAGGTGAAGGTACGCAGTGGCCCACTGACCTTGCCAAGGTATCCCCGACCCACTGTAGCTTCCTCCACCAACAACAGTGGGGCATATAGCAGTCGACTCTTCTGAGGAGGAGCTGCCCAGGAGCCCTGGGTCAAAATAAACAAACACCAGAGGAGCAAAGGATTGGTGAGGATGAGGGTCTACATTTCACTCTTGTGAGTTCTGCCCTGTTCTATATACACAACCAGAGTGACACTGAATGGGTGTAAATCGAAGGAGAATTAGATGACTCCTTTTTTTGTGGAGCTCAAACCCAGAGTCATAAACATGGTAGGCTAATGCTCCATGAATTAGCTACACCCACAGCTCCAGACTTGAATTTATGCCAAAGTACAGAAAGCCTCTGTTTGCATGCATTATGTGCTATCTGTCTGTCTGTCCATCAACCCTCCAACCCACCCACCCATATCTATCTATCTATCTATCTATCTATCTATCTATCTATCTATCTATCTACTTATTTGAGACAGGATTTTTTTTTCTATTACCAAGGCCTATAATTTACTATATAAGCCAGATTGGCCTCAACTTTTCAGCAATCCTCCTGTGCCAGCCTCACAAAGGCTGGGATTATAGGTATGAACCACCCCATCTAGGTGCTTTGATTCTTTTGAAACAGAGTCTCATGTGGCCCAGGCTAGCCTCAACTCTATATGTAGCAGAGAATAACTTTGAACTTCTAATCTTCCTATGCTTACCTCCCAAGTGATAGGATTACAGGTGCATGCCATCATAGCTGACTCAAAAGCATGGATTTCAATGTCAAGAGGGGAGGGAAGAGGTACAGAGGTAAATGAGCAGTTCAAAGCACCTTCTGTACAACCCTTGGGACTAGAGTTCAGATCCAAGCACCCATGTAACAGTCCAGGCCTCCCATGCATGTAACTCTACCTCCAAGGGAAGCAGAGGCAGGAAGATCACTGGACATTGAGGGCTTCCTGCCTAGCCAAGAAAATGGGAGCCCTATGTTCAGGAAAAGACCCTACCTCAAAGTAATGGGTGGATAATGATGGAGGAGGACACTGAACCGCTTTCTGGACACATCACACTCCTATGGGTAAGTGTATCCACATACACACATGCACATAGACACACAAAGACACACACACACATACAAAAATTAATGTGAATAAATAAATACTAAATATTTAAAAATGTTCGTTGTGTTGCTTACTAGCTTTGTGACTACTGGTAGATAAACTCTAAGCCTCAGTTTCCTCTTGTAAAATGGGGACAGCCAAGCCATTTCATAGGTAGGGATTATGTGTATTTCTGAAATGCATGTTTTTAAAGTTCAGCCTAAGATGCTATATCCCTGAAGGCCACAGCATTCCTTTTCCTCACCTGAGCCCTGCCTAGTCCTGAGGTTCGTCCACGATGGTAGGTGCCTGGGATGGGTAAATCTTCACAACTGCCCTGGCGTTGCAGACACTGGATACTGAAGGAGGGCTTCCGACCTGGTGTGAAAAGAACAATGACCATCCCTCTTGCATTCTGTTCTGCTAATCCTTAGGGTTCCCTAGGCTCCATTTTTTTGGACCTGCTTACCTACAGGTGTTGGGGGCAGCAAACGTCGGCGTGGTCCATGGTGCCCATTTACATGCCTCTGCGACCAGTGAGGTGGCAGAAGGACTGGGTTTGAGGGAGTCCCTGCCTGCTCATCCAAGTAGGGGGTCCTGTGGAGAACGCAGAGCTGGCAGTGAAATCAGGTCTGGGATTCAGAGTTGGGGTACCAACACTCCTGCCCTCCCCTGCATGGCCCTTGTGGTGTAGACACTGTACCAGTCAGGGACTTCCTGTTCCTCATTCTGATTGTCTTGCTCGCCTTTGAGCTGAGTAGTTCCTTCTTCTGGGATAGTGAACATGGAAACCCTAGAGCTTCTCCTGGGGAAGTGATGCGTATTAGTGAGACTAGGTCCTAACCCCCTGCCCCCCGGCTCCCTGTTCCTTTCATCCCATGCATATCCCATCCCCTATTCAAATACTAGGATTTACAATTACTTTTAGACAGGATCTTACTATGTAGTCCTGGCTGACTTGCAACTCACTATGTATACCAGGCTGGTCTTGAAAGCAAAGAAAGCTGTTTACCTCTGCCTCTTGAGTGCTGGGATTAAGGGTGTGTGTCGCCATACTTGATTTGTGTTAATCTTTTGCACTGCATTTTTAAATTTTTTTTGTTATTCTCTTTTTTATATTTCTCTTGTTACCCTGTGATTTGTCTTTGTTTTTTTGTTTTGTTTTTGTTTTTGTTTTTGTTTTTTTTTGAGACAGATTTGCTCTGTGTCTTAGAACTCTCTCTCTAGACCAGGCTGGTCTCAAATTCACAGATACCTGTCTCTGCCTCCCTAGTGCTGGGATTAAAGGCCTGTGCTACCATTGCCTCTCTCTCCTTTTTTAAAAACAGGGTCTCAGATTCTCTTTATAGCCAAGAACAACCTTGAACTCTGGATCCCCCATGCCTTGACTCTACCTTTTAAGTACTGGGATTACTGCTCTGGCCCATCCACGTATGACTCTCACTTGAGCCATTGAAATATCTTTCCTTTCCAAAGTTCTTCTTGATGGTCCCTAGCCTGCCTTCCATGCCATCCAATACACTGTCTAGTCTTTCTCCATTCTCACAACCTTCCCCAGATGCTTGACCATACCTGTGGGGTTGGGATCCAGCCTGGAGCACATTGGACTGCCTGGAGTCAGGAGCCACCCTATCATCATCACTAGGCCCAGTTGAGAGAGACTCTGGAACTTTCTCACTCACAGTTGGAGATGCTGAATTCCTGGAGCTCCATCGAGATTGGGGCTGGGAGTCTACGGAGTCCTGAGGAGAGTAACTTGGCTTAGTGTTTCATCAATGTAATGGCTAAGTTATTGATCAGTGTTTCCCTCACTGGTCCACGGGGAACATCGCTCCCTATGGACTGAATCAGGTCTTGTTTTCCAACAACCGGTGATAGGTATTGAATAGTTTTCCATTGTAGACGAGGCTTCTCTCCAGAGACAGTATGGAATTCACTTAGGGGTCTGAGGGAGCGTTTTACAGGCAAGAGTTTTGGTGGGGAGTAGAAACTTGTCCTCACTTTGTATGTTTCTGGGTTGTCCTCCTCAACCTCCTGACCCACTGCCTCTTCCTCTTCTTCCTCAGAGTCATAGGTAAGGGCTTGTCGGATCTCAGGACCCAAGTCCTGTAAGCTTCTTAGACCAGCCTGTGGGTATGGATGGAAAAATTGGTAGCTAAAGGTCTAAAGTGCCCCTCTATGAGCTTGCTTCCCATACAAGAGTGTGTGTGCCAGGGCTTGGAGGAGCCCTTGACCCCCTGTGAGGCCTAGGTCTCTGTTTTTTCCTCTGTGATGTAGGTTTCATGAGATCAAGAGGGAAGTCAGCCCCACACACGTGGCAACACAGCACCCTGTCCCTCAGACCTGAAGGGCAGAGGATGTGCTCCTTGGGGCTTCTGTTCCTAGTAGCCCTTTTTCTTTCCTTCTCCGGAATTTTCGGAAATAATCCTGGATCAGAAATGTGGCATAGAATTTGCCCACAGTGACTTCCTCCTCTGGGACAAGAAAAGAGGGCAAAGTCACATAGGGCTTTTCTACACTGCTACTGCTATCAGAAATAATCTGGGAAGACAATTACAGAGCTGGGGGTGGGCAGCTCACCATCTGGAGGGGGGATGACCTCATCCAACAATTTCTGCTTTATCCGCTTCCAGATCTTTTTGATGACCATCCGAAGCTCCTGGTTAGCTTGATCCAGGTTCCCTGCAATGCAGGAGAGTATGGGGCAGGGGAAATGGGAGAAGTTGCTCCTTATTGCTGCTGCTGGTGGGGGCTTTGCTTTGAAGCTTCACATCATTACTATCAAATAAGGTCTCGAAGCAGGTCTGGAGACGCCACGGTCAGCCATTTTGAGGTTCAGAGTTTGGAGATGTATGTCTGTCATTCTTTGCATTTGCTTCCTGAATCTTCCCCAGGGATCCTTTGACTCCTGATCCTCCCTTCCCCCATACCTTCTGTCTTGATCTTCAGGGATGTCCGCACCAGGGAGAAGAGCGTAGCGTTGAATGTCACTGTTCCATCTGAGTTGAGGGGCACATTCATTGCCACAAGTCTCTATAAATGCCAGAGACATAGAACCCACTCTGGGAAAATGTTCAGGATGCCCAGGGCAGAAAGCTTTGTGAATGTAGTTATATACCCATCCCTACCAAAGGCAAGTCCCTTTCCCTTCCCATAAAGTATAGAGCCTTCCTGGAGGGTCAGCAGGTGAGTGGGTGGGCAGGCACACAGACCTTGCAGGCCACTCGGTGTGGGCACAGCTTTCCAAATCCCAGTGGTGGCTGGATGCGTCTCAGCAGGGCAACCACATCCAGGTGCTTGATGCGGCCCCTGGGGTAGTTGGAGAGGTACCACAGGATCAACACTACTCATTTAGGTATTTCTTAAGTCCCCATCCTTAGCCAATCATTCCCTCCCATGCCAACACCTTAAGGCTCTGCAGGGAGGAATACAGATGGAGAGGTCAGATAATGGGTCAGTAGAAACCTCTTTGCTGATGGGTGATGGGATGTGTGGATCTGAACTTCTGGGACCAGGGGGCCATGGAGGGAAGCATATTATCCCTAGGATTCTAAGTAAGAACTTAGAGGGTATACTTGGCTCCAGGGTCATATTCAGACCAGATCCTCTTGAATTCATCGAGGTGGTGGGGTCCAAGAATAGACCAATCTCTGGTTAGATAATCAAAGTTATCCATGATCACAGCCACAAAGAGATTTATAATCTGTGGGTGAATGAGCAAGCAGAGTTAAGCAAAGGAACAGAGTTGGGTTTGGGAGATGAATAGGAGCTGGGATGATCTTTTTTAAATATTATTTTTATTTTTATATTAATTACAGGTTATTTACTTTGTATCCCAGCTGTAGCCCCCTCCCTGGGATGACCTTATATGGGTCACTGGGTTACAAGCTCTTTGGCCGAACTTATTGTTGGGACAGCCCTCTCAAGATCTGGGAGGCCCAATTAAGTTGGACATCTCTGAATCACCCAAGGCCAGCCTCCATGGCAATAATAGTGACTGTGGGGAAATGGTTCTTACCAGAAAGGCGCAGAGCATGAAGAAGCTGATAAAATAAGCAATGGCAAAATTGCTACCACAGGTAAATTCCTCGCCTGGGCCAAAGTCAGACTCAGGGTCACATCGATTTCCAGGAAGGCTGGCAAGCATTATCTCTTGCCATGCCTCTCCGGTGGCACACCTGGGGAGGGTCAAACAGGGGTGGTATTCTGAGAAAGAGGCTATAAAGTCAAGTACAGATGATGGTGGAGGTCAAGGGAATTGAGGGGATGACTTTTCACCAGTGGTTACATTTTACATTTAGTAAGGGAGGTGTACGATGGGGGCACTGTGGGAGCCTTTTCCTTCGTTTCATCATATGGACTCTGGAAACTGAACTTAGGTTGCCAGGCTTGGCAGCAAATGCCTTTACTTGTTGAGCCATCTTACCAGCTTCCATTTCAATGCTTCAGCAACTAGCATGACCATGATAATGGCAGTTATAGAATATCTCTTACAGATGAAGGCACTGTAGACTAAAAAGGGGGGGGGGTCACAGCCAGAAAAGACCTCTGCTTAAATGGAACTCAGGCTACCTTCATATTTGCATAGCTTAGGCATCTTGGGGCCCCGAGAGGGTATGTGGGTACCCTAGGTATTCTGGGGAGCAAGGTAGCAGAGAAGTGGGGGTTTATCACCTGAACAGAAGCAGCACAGCCTGTGGAAAAGTCTGGAAATTGTTGTTTCGATTTATCTGTGTGCCGTCCTGAAGAGCCACCTTGCCAAACATCTATAGACATACAGAGGCTGTGTGCCAGGGGTGAACCTGTGTTCCCATGTGTTCCCATCCACTTCCCACTTCCTAATACCGAAGGGATCCTCATAATCTTCAAAGCAATTACTCATGAGTCCATTCTACACATGCAGACTTACCCTGGGTCATCTAGTTTGTCTATCTTTCTGCCCCTCCACCCCCATGGGTAGGTCTATCCAGTTTCTCAGACAGAAGGGTTCCAGAGGAGTATTCTCTAGGGTCTCTGCTTACCTGCATCCCAATGACTGCATAGATGAAGAATATCATTGCTATGAGAAGTGCCACATAGGGCAAGGCCTGTGAGAATGGGAAGGGGACAGATATTTCAAGTGCAGTTACAGAACTATACATCCCAGAATGCACCCTTCTCCCCCAGCATGGGCCTTCTGGGAGATATAGTTTATGCTCAAAGTTTCTTGGATTACATGTGTCTCCCAAATGTGGACACAACATTAAATAGAATAGGGTAAAGTTAGTGAAGCTAGAGGCATATTAGGAATTGAGAGCCCAGAGAAAAAGAAAGTTGGAAATGGTGGGTTCGACATGTCATAACAGACTGGGAACTGCAGTTCTGAGTGAGGAATTACCTGGAAAGACTTGATGAATGTCCAGAGCAGTGTACGGATCCCTTCACCTTTACTGAGAAGCTTGACCAGCCTCATGACTCGGAAGAGGCGGAAGAATGTGATAGATATGCGGGAGCTGTCCTCTGAACTCTGGAGTTAGGGATACAGTTGTGGGGGGTGCTCAGTTTGCACCAGCTCTAGCAGCTTATTTTCCTCATTCCTTCTCCCTCCCAGTTCCCAAAGCTCTTAGAAATCAGGCCTAACAAAGGTTAGGGAGAATTTCTAAGGACTTGTGGGCTGGGACAGATGGTTGAAAAAAAATTCCTGTTGGGGGTGAGAAGCTACCTCGCCAAGATGACCTCCATTCTGATGGGACATATGGCCAAAACAGAGGTGATAAAGGAGATGATATAATCATATGCCCAATGGGAAATGATGGTGCACACCCAGGGAATGATGGGGAAAGTTATCTGGTAGTAGATCAAGATGGTTACAAAGTTTTAATAGGGTAGAAGTAAAATGAGCAAGTAAAGGAGATGGTGGAGCAAAGACATTGAAGGAAAGAATGGAATTAAAATGTCATGGAAATAAGAAACAGTGGATGATCATTAGAGATGCCAGTGATGCAGAAATACAATTGGCAGCATTGTCAGTCAAGGTTATTACCATGTAATACCCATTGGATGAAATGCTGGAGCCAATGGAGCCAATAGGTTATGGTCATAGAGCCAGGAAAGAGCCAGTATAGGGGATGATGGAGCTGGTGGAAAAAAGTAGAGCTAACGAAGTAGTCAGAGGGATGATGGAGCCAAAGCAGGAGTCAATGGAGATGATGGAGCCATTGGAATGGGGTAGAGATAATGAAAGAGATAACAGAAATAATAAGGGGGGCATTATTCTATTATTCTATTATTGTAATTAGGAGGTAGCAAAGCCCATTGGATAGGCTGAAAAAAATGAAATAAGGGAGGTGGCTAGAGGAAGGAGTACTTTGGTAGAGCCCAGCAAGAACTCAAAAAAGATTGATCTAGAATGAGGAGTGCTCAATCTGTAGGACTGGGAAGGATGTGAGTGAGAGCTGTCTACCCAAGTGAAAGAAGGCTCTAGGGAGAGGGTAGAAGGGTTAGCACAAAGACTAGTTCTCACATTAACTTCTGTCACAGCAATGTCCACCACGCTGCCCACTACAATGAGAGCATCGAACGTATTCCAGGCGTCTGCAAAGTAATGCTGTGGACAGGAAGAAAACAGTGTGCTGTGTTCTCTTAGCCAGCAGACTAAGGGAGGGGACCACTGGATAGATGGTACTGAGGAGGCAGAACCTGGCTTGGACAAAAGATAACCTGTACCTGGGTCTCTCTCACTCCTTAGTGTTATGACTACTTGGTTGCTACTCCCCCACCCCAGGCTATGGAATGTGCTTCCTCCCCAAGGAGTTTATTCACTGGGTGTAGGTCTAGGGCATACCTTGGGTTTGAATGCGATGATTTTAAGCACCATTTCAACGGTGAAGAGGCCAGTGAAGACCATGTTGAGGATGTCCATGGCATAGTTAAAGGGAGCAGTCTGTTCATAGTGCTATGGGAAAATCACATGAGGACAGAGCCTAAGACAGAGTCACCCTACACACAAATACATAGTCCCTGACCTGAGCCTGGGTACATGGAAACACTGCCTGATAAAACTGTTTGCATTGTTTTCTCTTCTTATGGACACTGCAAAGCCCAGTACTTTTTTTGTTGTTGTTTTTGAGACAGTGTTTCTCTGTGGAGCCCGGACTGTCCTGGACTCCCTTTGTAGACCAGGCTGGCTTTGGAGTCACAGAGATCTGCCTGCCTCTGCCTCCTCGAGTGCTGGGATTACAGGCGTGCGCCACTGGGCCTGGCTGTAAAGCCCAGTTCTTGATTCTCAGAATGCCTTTCATTAAGGCAAGGGTCATTCTGGGAATGAAGCATCAACATAAGTCTCCTGCTGGTTGACAGCTTCTGTGAAAATATTTTTTATTTCACTAAAATATGCAAGAATTAGCTGGGTGGTAGTGGTGCATGCCTTTAGTCCCAGCACTCAGGGAGCTAGCGGCAAGTGTATCTCTGTGAGTTAGAGGCCAGCCTGGTCTACAGAATTCATTTCAGGACAGCCAAGGCTACACAGAAAAAAACTCTGTTTCAATAAACAAACAAACAAACAAACATACAAAAAGGCAAGAATTGCTGCTTGATGCAACATTTTTTTTTTCTTGCTTGAGTTTGGTATTGATGTCTGAAATAGTTGTTTTGTGATTATGAAGTAAGAACCAACTTATAGCAGAATGGTGCAGCAGGAAGATGGACAGAGCCTGGGTCACTGATCAATAATGAAAAGACAACTTACTTCTGTGTTCCTCAACATTTGAGATAAATAAGCAAATTATACTGACTCTAGGATGCACAACCTTTTTCATTAGAATCTGAGTTTGTAGTGTATTCTATAATCCACGACAGCTTGCAACAGTCATTGTGAAAACCATTGTTTTCACATTCCAGTATCTTTAAAAGCAGAATGCAGCTTTTGGCTATAGATTTAAAGAAAGGTTACAATATGATGCCAACTTAAGGCTCTCTCAGTTAGGCAGAGATGGGGGAAGGGGGTTGTTACTTGCAGCCCAATGCATTCTTAATAGCTCTCAAGGGATTGTGTGAAAAGGACAAATGTCTGCCAATGGTCAAGATGGACGGTTCAGACCTGCATGGCTAGGGCAACCGTGTTGAGCAGGATGAGCAGAAACATGAGGTACTCAAAGGCAGCGGAGTTCACAGTGGCCCACACGCGGTACTGATGCGGATTCTTGGGGATGTATCGGCGGAGTGGCTGGGCTTTGAGGGCATATTCCACACACTGGCGCTGCATAGTGGTATAGGGCATTGAGTGAGCAGGGGAGGTTCCCACGGTAAGGGGAGACAGGTTGGTAGCCATTGGTCAGGAGGTTACCTGGTTCTTGTCCAGCTCACAGTTTTGGTATTCCTGTTCTCCCTGGGCACGAAATGTGATGATAACAAAACCCACAAAGATGTTCATCATGAAGAAGGCGATGATGATGATGTAGACAATGAAGAATACTGATATCTCTACATGGTAATTGTAGATAGGGCCTTCATCTTCTGCGTGTGCATCTATGGCTTTGTATAGCAGCCTGTAGGAGACAGTGAGTGTTTGGGGGAATCCCAGCTACCTCCAACTTCCTCCCAGGCTACTTACCATACTCACCCCCAAATCTCCTGTCTGACATACCAACTCCCCCTAAATTTACAAACTAATTACTTGGAATTTCTATATATCTACAAATAACTTCCCACAAGGCTTTTAAAAAGTCCTAAATCTTTAGGGTTTTTGTTCGTTGTTCGTTGTTTTTTTTTTTTTTTTTTTTTTTTTTTTTGAGACAGGGTCTCACTATGTAGCCTTGGCTGTCCTGGAACTCAACTATGGAGGTTAAAGTGGGCTACACGGTAAGACCCTGACTCAAGAAATTAGTGGGTAGGGATGTAGCTTAATGGTTATATCATTTGTCTAGCATATACAAAACATGGGTTCAATTCTCAAGCACTTTAAAGAGGAAAAAGGAAAGAAAAAAAAAAAACCTATCCAGTCTTAAGATTTTCATTACATCCCCAAGATACACTCTCATCCCTTCCCAAGTGACCAAGTGATGCCAGGCAATTAATTATCTAGAATTATCTTCCCAGTCTCTTGTCACTCTCCCCACTCTCCAAGGCCCTGCCCCTCACGCAGGCCAGCCTTCAAAGGTAGAGACAGTGAACAGGGCCATCATGGCTGAAAGGACGTTGTCAAAGTTGAAATCACTGTTGACCCAGAGCCGCTCCCGGACCAAAGGCCGTGACACATCTCCATCAGGATAGATGAGGAAGGAACCCCTGTGGATGTTGTAGACAGGTTAGATGAGGGAGGAGGAATGGGGAGCTGTGGCAAAGGGTCTAGGGTCTTTATTATGGATGTGGCAGCACAAAGTGGTGTACCTAGACAACTTGGGTTCACAGCCTGCCCTTTGATTTCCTGGTTGGTTTAGTGTAAACCTTCAGTCTTATGCAATTTTTGTTTTCACCATCTATCTAAAAAGGGAGGATACTAACAGAATCCATCTCATTTGTTACAAGGGTTAAGTAAATCAATGAATGACTGCTAATCATGAAGGTTCACATGTATATAATACCATTACTTGTGAGGCAGAGGCAGGAAGAAGTTAGCAAGTTTGAAGACATCCTAGTTTATGTGCTTTCCAGGTCAGCCAGAAGCACACACTGAGACCATGTCTCATAATAAACAATCAAGATAATAAGTAACTCAAGTCAGACATAGTGGCACATGCTTGTTACCTTGTTTTTTTTTTTTTTTTTTTTTTTTTTTTGTCTTTTTATTATTTTGGCTTTTTTTTTTTTCCAGAGCTGAGGACCAAACCCAGGACCTTGCGCTTGCTAGGGAAGCACTCTACCACTGAGCTAAATCCCCAACCCCGTGGCATATGCTTGTAATCACAGCAACTCAGGTGACAGAAGACGAAACTGGTGAGTTGCAAACAATTTCGAGAGTTTTAAGGCTGTCTTGAAACATATTGAAACCAAGGCTCAAAACAAAACAAAACAAAACAAAAACAAATAAGGGTCAGCAAAATAGCTCATTGGATAAAGGTTCTTGCTTTTTAACCTGATGATCTGAGCTCTATCCTCAGAACTCACATGGTGGAAGGAAGAAACCAGTTCCCTCAAGTTTTTCTCTGATCTCCACACATGTGCAATGGCATGCATATTCTCCATATGAATAAATATGTGGATGCAAAACAACGACAAACTAATTTCCAGAACACAGTTGGCATAGCATCAACATCACTGTCATTAACTCTTTTTGCCATCCAGGGGAAAGCAGTTCTGCAAGTGGCCAAAGTTTCTTAGCACTGACTGTATGCCAGACACTGTGCTGGCTCACCACACAGACACTCTACTGTGTATGCATAGTCCATGCACTCTCTACTTCTCTTAATGGCCCCATGAAACAGGCACTCTTTTTATTCCCACTTAATCTCTTGAACTAACTGGGGCTCAACAAACTGAATAAATGCCTCCAAGCCTCAGGAAGTGGGTTTCAGTCAGGGATTCCTGTCTTCATGGTCTTTGCTTAAAACCTCCTCCCTCTACAAACAGCTTGAGATGGAAGCTGGCATTCAGAGCAGGAAATTGCAAGGGGTTCAGGGTGGAGGGTAGGTAACACTGGAGAATGTGGTAAAAGGTTATGGGGAATGTTTGAGGACTTGCTGAGATAGATATAAGGGCTTCTATGATATGAGAACTCCTGAGGTTTATCTTGGAGCCTTTAGGGGATTTTGAGGGTCTTGGGGACTTTTAGGAAACCAGACATGTTTAGAGTTTTTGGTAAGAGGCTGTAAGTAGCTTCAGAGAGTTCTGGATTTCTCTATGTGATTTGGGAGTGGTTCTGGATCCCATAGAGGGCAACCACTCACTCACTTGCATTCTTTCAGGGTGTGTTTGGCCTCATCAGTGCAGCTGTAGAACTTTCCCTGTAGGGAGAAAATCTGTCAAGAAGGTTTACCATTCACCCCCACCTTGACCCCTGCCTGGACCTCTCTTGGGATGTCCTCTACCTTGAAGAGCTGAACACCAATGCAGGCAAACATGAACTGGAGGAGGGTGGTGACAATCATGATGTTTCCGATGGTCCGGATGGCCACGAACACACACTGCACCACATGCTGCAGGAGTATGTGGTTGCAAGTCAGAGTCAGGGATACATGGTCAAAGGGCAGTACTGTGGGAGAGCGTGTATGGATAGCAACAAGGAATAAGTGATTTCTAGGCAAGGATATGTAGTCACATATCAAGGACAGGAATCAGAGAAATGTGGCTATTGGTATAGCCACTTGTACGGAACATGGTTCAGACCGTATGGCCAATAATACATGGTCACTTGTGGAGTTCAGGCTGCAAAGTCATGTCTTTGTGCAAATAGTCAGTTGGATCAGTGATCCTGACCCAGAGCCTAGGTCTTTTGGGTTTGGGTGAGCCTGGCTTACCTTGAGTCCCTTGGCCCTGTTGATGGCTCTGAGAGGCCGCAGGACTCGGAGTACTCGGAGAATCTTCACAACTGAGATGGCACTGGAGCTGTGGAACGGGAAGTTTTCACACCCCAATTAGGGCTTGGTCTTGGTTCTGGAAGGAGTGGGGTGATCAGGAGGAAGTGTGACTCACTGGATGCCAAAGGAGATGAGGGACACGCTGACCACAAGCAGATCCAGCATATTGAACCAGCTACGGCAGAAAGAGCCTCGGTGTAGGAAGGCCCCGAACACTGTCATCTGGGGATCAGATGAGATTGGACTAAACCTCAGACCTGAGGATAGCAGGTGGGGAGGAGGGGAGAAAGACCAGAGAGATATGTGCTGGGGGTAGGCAGAGAATATGTTGGGCAACTGAGGGAATGGTTTGCGGTCCAGTAATCACCTTTAGTAGAATCTCCACAGTGAAAATGGAGGTAAAGGCATAATCGAAGTATCCCAGAATCTGGGAAAGTGAGAAAGATGAGGAACATTGTCATAACTAAAGGGGATTGGTACATATTTGTGTGTCTTCCTTCCTTCCTTCCTTCCTTCCTTCCTTCCTTCCTTCCTTCCTTCCTTCCTTCCTTCCTCCCTCCCTCCCTCCCTCCCTCCCTCCCTCCCTCTCTCTCTCTCTCTCTCTCTCTCTCTCTCTCTCTCTCTCTCTCAGACCTCACTCTGCAGCCCAGGCTGGCCTAGGAGTTGCAATAATCCTCCTGTGTCAGCCTCTCAGATACTAGATAGAAATCCAAGCAGGTACCCATGCCAGCTTGTGTGTGCACCTCTCAGGATAAGTCTTGCTCTCCTTCCTCTTTCCCTCTCAGCATCAGGAAAGACTTTTATAAATACCAAAGGTTAGGCCATCTGAGATGAGGGCTTAGATTTAGATTCCCCTGTCTCTACCCAGCCACATAAGTGCCCTTGGCCTGTTTAACCTGAGCAGAGATTCCCTCCTCCCCCCAGTCAAATCCTGATCCTGATCCCTTGCCCCACACTTCTCTGATTATGGAAACGGTTGGTGGCTCTGTATTCCACACCATTACTGATCCTCTTTCCTAGCCCAGTGAAGAGTCTTCTCCTGGTTCCTACTCTGGCTTTAGCTTTGTGCCCAGGAGAATGTCCCTGTGAATTCCTCCTAGCCCTCAGCCATGGACTCACATGGTTGCGGAAGGAGTGGGCTCGGATGGGGTCCTCAGCAGCCAGGGACACACTGCTGAGGATGATGAACACCAGGATGAGACTGGTGAAGATATGATGATGTATGAGAGTGTGGCAGGCTTTCCGAAGTCTGGGGAGTGGAAAAAAGGCAGGGATTAGAAGCCAGGATGAGAGATTACTGGGAGATCCAAAGGGATATATCTTTGTTCCATTGCCTTTTAGATAGTTCAGGGGCTCCACACCTGGCCAGCCCCTGTTGCCCTGTCCTACTGCCACTCCTATCACTCACGGGTTGGTTTGGCTGAGGCAGAAGAAGGCACTGCCTTCAGGTATGGGTACCACCTTCTCCTTGGGTACGACTTCATGCAAGAGTTCCACATGCCCTGCACCACCTTCCTCTTCCTCCTCCTCTTCCTCCTCTTCCTCCATGTCTGGTGCTGGGAAAAGGGCAAAAAGAAAAATTCGCTGAGAAAAATCAATGAGAAGCTCCTGGAACTCTGCTTGACATAGATGAATTCCTCCCATTTCCTGCTCAAATTCTCAGCTCCTCAGGGAAGGGATCTTACGTCTGCTTTGTTTAATATGGTGTGCCCAGCTCTTAGAACAGCGCCCAGGACACAGTGAGAACCTGGTAAATGTGCTTAGTGAGTGTTCTGTGCACACACAATTTGATAATAAAGGCTCTAAGAAGGCACACAGTAAAATAAAATGTCCATTTCTCTTGTTTAACCTTGGTGTCCCAAATGTTGTTGGCTACACACCAAGCCCATTCATTCACCTCAGAATAATCATTTTTGCCATGCTCAAGATTTACGTAGGGCCTTGCACATGTTATGCGAGCACTCCACCACTGAGGTATATTCCCGGTCCTTATTTATTTATTTTTTGAGATAGTGTCTAGAGTCTCTAATACAGTCCATGCCGACCTGGAACCCACTATTTAGGACACGGTGTCTTTGAATTTGCGGCCTTTCCCAAGTGTTAAGACTACAGGCATATACCACCATGTCTATTGCCATCAGGGTGATACTGGAAGAGTTTTCTGGCCAGAGATTTTTTTTTCAGGGGTCAGTTCTCTGGGTTCTCTTCCCAAGACTCCATGTCTCCTGCATCTGACTACTTGCCTGCTCCTTCACTTTTTGCACCCTCTGCTTCCTCATTCTCTCCACCGGGTACCTGGAGACAGCAAGACAGGAGTCCTCAGTTGGGGAAGAGACGCTAGGACATGGACACAAAGGAGGCACAGAAGGGACAGGGTACTGTGGAAATGAATTGGCGGAGGATGAGGTTGAACCCATGCACACATTGATAGGAATGGGTGGGAGGGGAATGTATAGACAACTTCTTTTCTTTAAGATATTTTTTTTTTTGAAACAAGGTTTCTCTGTGCAACCCTGGCTGTCCTGGAACTCACTCTGTAAACCAGGCTGGCCTCAAACTCAGAGCTCCGTCTGCTCTTCCTCCGGAGTGCCAAGATTAAAAGCATGTGCCACCATTGCCTGGCTGAAGACTTCTTTTAATTATTTTAAATTATGTATCTCTCTCTCTCTCTCTCTCTCTCTCTCTCTCTCTCTCTGTGTGTGTGTGTGTGTGTGTGTGTGTGTGTGTGTGTGATGCAGGTGACCTAAGAGGCCAGAGGACTTGCATCTCCTGGACCTGGAGTTACAGGTGGTTGTGATCTGCTTGACATGAGTCTGGGAACCAAACTCAGGTCAGATCAGCAAGTACTATAACTGCTGAGCCATCTTTCTGGATCCCCCACCCCTTTTAATAAATAGGGTCTCACTTTATAGCTCTGGTTGCCTGGAACTCACTCTATAGTTCAGGCTAATTTGAAGCCCATGGAGACTCTCCTGCTTCTACTGGGATCAAAGGTGTTCATCACCACACCCAGGCTTCTAACTCACCGACACTGTGTTCTCCTGAGCAGGATTTCCTTCATTGTTCTTCTCTCTGCTCAATAATAAGCAGATGATGATGATGATGATGATTATTATTATTATCAGAAATAAAGGCTGATTGCTACAGGTAGTAAGATATGGATAAGGCTGGGGTGGGCACTGCTGTCAGGGCAGACCTTTCTTCGGTCTGCTTTTTCTGTTCTCAATGCCAATAGTCTATCCTCGCAGTAGCCAGGAGGAGCCTGAGAAATCCAAACACTCCCCTGCCTATCTCTACCAAGAACAAAAGCCTAAATCTCATTCTGACTCGGAATATCCCCAGTCTGGCCCTTTTATTCCTCCCATCTAACCCCATTCTCCTTCTGACTGCATTTCTGCGTCACTGGTAGATGTGTTTGTTTTTTGCTTGTTAATGGTGCTGGAGATGGAAACCAGAACTCCAAAACAGGTAAATTTCTTTCCTCTAAGCTATGTACCAAACCCTGGTGTTTTGTTGTGGATATGTTAACACCACCACCATCTCAAAGGAGCAATCTTATTGAACTTCATCTCCTACATAGTCTTAATATGGAACCTAGGTTGGCCTTCAACTTTTTATCCTCCAACCTCAGCCTTCCAAGTACTGGGAATATAGGTATAAACCTCCAGGCTTGGTTTCATTTTTCACTATTGCTTTGCTCTCTTTTCTGTTCTTTCAATACTTATTATTAACATATCCTGTTTTTTTTTTTTTTTTTTTTTTCTTGAGACAGTCCATGACTGGACAGGAACTCACTATGTAGACCAGGAGGCTCTCTAACTCGAAGAGACAAACCTGCCTCCAAGAGTCACAGCACCTGACTTATTAACATATTCTTAAAATTACATGTCTATGCTCTTGTATTTTGCCTGCGTTCTTCAAGCTGAAACAGTAAGGACTCTGGCTGCCTCAGTCTATGCTGTCTCCCTAGCATTTGCAACAGGGCCTAGCACAAACTGTCTGCTCAATAAATGTGTGTTGAATGGATTAATTAATTAGGCCTATAGCTGGAGCTAGGACATTCCCAGCACACACACACACACAAAAGTCCTGTGGGATGTGTGTTTGTGAGCTCCAAGTCAGAGATCTTAGGGAAAGGATGTCTTGGAGATGGAGCCAGACTCACTTGCCCTTGTCTTTGGCAGTGCCTGCATCCCCACTGGCTAGGTTATCCACAGCAATGGCAAGAAACACATTCAGCAAGATGTCTGGAATGAGCTCAGGTTGCAAAGACGGAGAAACAGCCTGCCTGTGGGCTGCCCAGGCCTGTCCCCCCAACCCCCGATGACCCTCATCCTGTTCTCTTCAGCCCTCCCTCCCCAAATCTCTGAGGATACAGTTGCCACAGATGAAGAGGATGATAAAATAAACACACACCAGCATCCCTGGGAAGAAGGGGCCACCGTAGGCCATGATACCATCATACATGACCACGTTCCAGTCTTCACCTGTCAGGATCTAGGGATAGAGCGTCATCAAAAAGTTCTTGGGACTTCCTATAACTCCAGGCCCTACCAACACACTCACACACACACACACACACACACACACACACACACACACACATATCTCAGGGTCATCAGGCCATACCTGAAAGACAGTAAGGAGGGCTTGAGGGAAGGTGTCAAAGGTGCTTCTCTTGGTGTGGGTCTGGTCGAAGTTGAACTTGCCCCCAAATAGCTGCATGCCAAGCAGGGAAAAGATGATAATAAAGAGAAATAGGAGAAGCAGCAAGGATGCTATGGACTTCATGGAATTGAGCAAGGATGCAACCAGATTACTCAGGGATGCCCAGTGCCTGCAACAGAGATAGAAAGCACAGAATTCACATTCGGTCCCCTGTAGAGTCAGGACCTCCAACTTGGGATACACTGGGGCAGATGGGGTTAAAATAAATTTTGGTAGTGAAGTTGGGAGTGATTTCTGGAACTGAAGTGTGATAAGAGTAAGAAAGGCCAAGAGATGGTGGTACACTCTAATCCTAGCTCTCAAGAGGCAGAGGCAGAGGCAGAGGCAGGTGTATCTCTGTGAGTTTGAGGCCAGTCTGTCCTACAAAGCTAGTCCAGGACAGCCAAGGCTACACAGAGGAGCCCTGTCTTGAAAAAAATAGTAAGAAATGAGGGTACCCCTAAGTTTGGAATTACAGTTGACATTAGAGGTGTTGTGGGAGATGAAATTAGGGTGGGGGTGTAGATAGAATTGAGTTTCCTGTTGATACTGGAATGAATTGGGCATGGGGCCATGGTGATTTGGGGTTGGGAAAAAGTTCTGATTGAAGGTTGGTATAGGAAAAGGGATAAAGAGGAGCTTGAGGCTAAGTAGAACAGAAAATGGGGTTGCAATTGCTGACAGGAGTAGAGATGCATCAGAGAATTGAGAATGGCTCAGTGATAGGACTTGGGTGGGAGTTAGGGATGAGGCGGGAGATTGGGTTGGGTTTGGGATTAGCGAGTGGGCCAGTGGATGATGGGTAGTTGAGGTTGGGGTTAGTGAAAGCACTATGGCTGGGATAGGAGATGAGCATGGAGATGGGCTTGAGGAGGGGGGTACAGTTAGATTGGGAAATGGGATGGAGACGAAGGAGGCACTATTCCTGGGTAACTCTCCTCTCCATGAGGGTAGGAATTTGTTCTTGTTTTGTTTTCCTAGGGCCTAGAAGGTCAGCATGCAGCAGTAGGTGCTCAATGGAAGTTTGCTAAGTGAATAAGGAGGCTGATGAAATCATTGTCAGAGCTAGGGTGTGTAGAGATGGGGCTGGGTTTTGGGCCCCATGCATACATACCTGGTGACCTTGAAGATCCTGAGGAGGCGCACACACCGGAGCACTGAGATGCCGAGAGGCTGCATGGCCTCCATCTCCACCAAAGTGGTTTCTAGGATACCCCCACAGACCACGAAGCAGTCAAAGCGGTTGAAAAAGGAGGCAACATAGACAGAGGGGCCCAGACCGTAGAGTTTGAGAAGCATCTCAACCGTGAAGAGGCAGAGCAGTACTTTGTTGGCGTACTCTGTGTGGGAGGGGAATAGTAGGTGAGCAGGTCATGCTGACATTTAGGAAGCCAGGAGCTTTGGTGTGATCTTGGGGTAGCAGAGAGCAGGCCAGGTATGAGCCAGGGTTTGACTGGGGTTAGGGACTGAGGTGACTTTGTAGGTCAGAGCGAGTGAAGTTTAGAGCTGGGCTAGAGGATCGATTTAAGGTGGGGGCCAGAATCAGCCTTTGTAAACTCAAGACAACACCAATATCAATGGTACAGTTAACATCTAGGATTTATTATTTTTAAATTATTATTTTTTATTTATATCTTATGCTTTTGGTTCTGGTGACAGAACCCAGGGCCAAACACATGTACTCTACCACTGAGCTATACCCCCATTTCCAAGCCTAGGGTTTCTCTGGGACTGAACTGGTTTGGGTGGGGTTAGAAACAGGAACAGTGACAAAATTGGGATTGGGATTGTAGGGAATAGTAACAGTTGACACTTGATGTAGGCCAAACAATATTTACAGTGCCGTCATGATGAGGACTCTCAACCTGAGCACTTAGGTACTAAAGTTCTAGCGGGAACAAAGTTTGAGTTTGGACATTTAAAATACTGAGACTAGAGCTTGATGTGCATAGCAGGTACCACATAGGTGTGGCAGGGTGGGATAGGAGACGCTAAGGTTTCTGCACTCATCTGGATTGGAAGGTAGTAAGTATCTAGAGTCCCTGAGATGACTAGAGAGGCTGTGCTTGAATTTTTGGGGTAGAGGGAGCAAGGGATAAAGAAGAGAGCTGGCAGGCTGAGGTAGACCTTGGGTCTGAGTGAGCCACAGAGGCTGCCCGTGATGCTCCGAAGCGATGGTCAATGTATTGAGGAAGACGAGCAGCAGTACGGCCCAGTAGCAGGCGTTGGACTTGACAGCCCGGCGGCAGCGTGCACGGAGACCCCGGTTAACTCGGCGAAAGTGGCGGCTGAGCAGAGGAGAGCCCATCACCATCAGTGAGATGGCCTATGTCAGCCCGGTGTTCAGGGAGCCCAGAAGTCACATAGGCCTTGGAGGTGGGCCCAGTTTCAAAGGTATGGTGCCAAAAGTTTGCACAACTTTCACAACTTACCAGACCTTGGTTTTCATAATCTTGTTTCTAGAAATGATGGGAAAGGGAGGGGGTGTCATAAGGAGCTGAGAGGCAATCAGCAGCTGTGACTGGACATCAGGGGCCAAGGTCAGGGTTTGAAGCTAAAGTAAAGAGGAGGGTGGGTGCAATCTGGGCTACTTAGGGTTCAAGGGCTGGGATCCCTCACAGGCAGCGTGTACAGCTGGCCAGGGTCCCCTCCTCTTCATCCTCGTCTCCTGGGGTGTCTGTCATGGAGCCAGTGTCACTGGCTGGGAGGCTGGCTGTGGGCAAAGTGAGGATAGAGGTCAGGACCCAAAGACTTTAGGTCCCACTTTTGGGTTTTCCTTCTGTCCTCTCACCCTAGCTTGCCCCGCCCCTTGCTGGAGTGATCCTCACCATGGCTGCTGGTGGAGTGTGTGGAGCGAGTGGAGTGACTGAACCATCGTAGTCGCCCGCGCCTCCTATTGGTCAGCTCTGACAATTGTGGCCCTGTGGGGATAGATCCAACTGGGAAGGATGGCCTGGAGGGCAGAATTAGGGTCAGTTCTAGATGACAAGGTACTAGTTGGAGTCTTTGTATCTGAGTATGGGTTGAGCTTCTGTGTCCTGAGCTAGATTTGGGGTAAAACCTAGGGTGGCTGCAGGCTTGGTCTGGGTCTCAGGAGGGCAATCATATCTGGGGTAGGAATGAAGTTGGGTTAGAATTGAGTTGCCTACGATGGCCGGCCCGTCCCTCTTCAGCAAGAGAAGCCAAGTTGCCATCTACTGAGGGGTCATGAAGGTCTAACTCCTCAGCCTGTGTGATCCAGTCCAAGTAGCCCCGAAGGTCCTCTTCCATCTGCTGCTTCTCCCGAAGCTTCTGAAAGTCACCTCGTGCTTTCGCCTTTTCTCTTTCCTTGGAGAACTCCCTGGAGCAGGAGGGGAGAAGACTACATAAGGAAGTCAACCCCAGGAACCTTGCCTTTTTCATCCTAGCTGCAATAACCTTTTAGTTGCTCTTTGGATATGCCCAGGACATTCTAGCCCCCAAGCCTTGGCACTGGCTGTTCCTAGAACTTAGAATACTATCAACACCTTTGCAAGAAGTCTTGCCTGATTCTTAAAAGAATAACATTTATTTATTTATCGGGTGTCATGGCCTGTGGACCAAATAACAATCCAAGGGAGATGGTTTTCTCTCTCTCTACTATGTGGGTCTTGGGTATTGAGCTTAGGTCATTAGGCTTGGCAACAAGCATCTTTACCCACAGAGCCATGTTGCTGGACTCTGAAAAAAATATATATATATACACATACATATGACCTCATGTACTCTAGGCTGACCTTGAACTTGTCAAGCAGCCCAGGTTGATCTTGAACTTGTTATTTAGTCAAAATGATTCTCCTGCTTTGCCTCCTAAGTGCTGGATGATACATGTATACTCTAGAATTGCCTTGCTTGTATTTTTTGAGATAATGTCTCATTTCTAGCTCAGGGCCTCCCTAAACTTGTAATCTTTCCTGCCTCTTGCTGTTAGGTACAGATATGAATCGCTATACTTAGCTCTGCTGTTCCCATTTATTTCTTTAAAAAAAAAAGTTTTATTAGGCTGGGCAGTGGTAGCACAGGTCTTTAATCCCAGCACTTGGGAGTCAGAGGCAGATGGATCTCTGACTTTGAGGCCAGCCTGGTCTATAGAGAGAGTTCCAGGACAGCCAGGCCTACACAGAGAAACCCTGTCTTGAAAAACCAAAAAAGAAAAAAGTATTTATTACTTATGTGTGTGTGTGAACCTGCCTAAGTATATGTACAATGTTTACATGCAGGGGCCCTTGGAATCCAGAAGAGGGAATCAGCTCCCTTAGCACTAATGTTACAGGTGGTTGTGACCTGTCATGGGGGTGCTGGCAACTGAACCTGGATCTTCTGCAGATACTCTTGTTGTTTTTATTTTTTTGAGACAGGGTTTCTCTGTGTAGCCCTGGCTCTCCTGGAACTCACTCTGTAGACCAGGCTGTCATCAAACTCAGAGATCTGCCTGTCTCTGCTTCCTAAGTACTGGGACGAGAGGCATGAAACGCCACACCCAACGTTGGCAACCATTCTTTCCTGAGCTATCTCTCCAGCCCCAGATGTGGGGATTTTAATTGCATCATCTCCCTGTTTCTCTTTATTTTTCTTTTCTTTTCACAGTATACATTGTGTGTGTGAGAGAGACACACACACATTTACTTATCATGTGTTGCTATTATTGGAATCTTCCTATGAAAATGCAATGCATAACAAACCAGGGGTTTTCACCTTTCTTGCTCCATTTCTCTCATAGTGCGCGCCACACCATAGATGCTTAAGGTTGAATGATGAAGGAACACAGCAGATGAACGCATCAGTGTGCTGAGGATTGAGCCCTGAGCCATAGACATGCTAGACAAGTGCTCAGACTTTAATTTTTTTTAACTTAAAAAAAAAAAACCAGAGGCAGGGTCTCACTAAGTTGTTCAGGCTGGCCTTAAATTGGATACTTCTGTCCCAAGGAGCGGGGGTTCCAGGGTTGTACTGGCCAGCCTAGCTCATATGGGGTGTTTGGAAGACGCCTAGGAATTTAGCAGCACAAAGAGGCAGAGGGGGGGTATTGTAGTGGAGAATACCCAGGCTTCTCACCCACTTAGGACTCCAAGCACAAGGTTGAGGACAAAGAAGGACCCAAAGATGACGAGGCTCACAAAGTACACCCAAGGTAGTTCATACCCCATAGCATCTTGCATCTGGAGAGAGAGCACATTTCTCTTATAGCATGCGGACAGACAACCTGAGCTGGGGAAGAAGGGCCGGTGCAGCCTCCAAGCTGTGAGAGGGCTTGTTCACCTCACCCAATAGAGGACATCTGTCCAGCCTTCCATGGTAATACACTGGAATACAGTTAACATGGCAAAGAAAAAATTGTCAAAGTTTGTGATGCCACCATTGGGTCCTGGCCAGCGCCCACGGCACTCAGTCTGGTTCAGTGTGCATGAACGCCCAGAGCCAGAAGATGCACAAGGCGACGGGTCCTCCTCTGCTTCCATATCTGCAGAAAAATTGGAGCCCAGGGCTATGAAGCAAAGTGAAACACTAGTTCCTGCCACTCTGGAGCCCCATCCTCATTGAAAGTTTGTTTCAATATTTTTAAGGCAAAAGTAACCCTGGATTCCTCTGCTAGGGTCAAACCGCTGAAGGTTTCCGTTTGAATCACTAGGAAACTGAGTCCTTCCAACATGGGAAGAGTGAATGTGCATGAACCTTGTGAATTCATGAGAGTTTCTTGAAAAGAGGGTAGAGAATGAACCTACATAATTGCCTAAGGGCGAGTTGTGGAGTTTGCAGTATTAAATGCCACTAGGCAGACTGGGCCTGTGGGTGGAGTCTTGTGATACCTGCACAGCCATTACTGAGGGAGGGTTGTATTCTGAGATTTAGGGCAGAGTGTTGAATACAAGTTTGGCTACACTGGGGTAGAACCGAAGCCTAGAGACCGAGTCTTGCTAAGCTGAGCAGGCTTTCTAAAAATAAGAGGGGACCCAGAAGTGAAGGCAGGGGCCGTGTCCTGTCCTGTGAAAGGGTGTTGTCTGACCAGATCCCAGGAAGTAGCACGTCTTGTGCATGCGTCCGAGGAACAGCTCGAGTCCGATGATGGCGTAAATTATAATGACGAAGAGCACCAGCAGGGCAATGTGCAGCAGCGGCACAAGTGCCTTCATGATGGAATTGAGCACTATGTGCAGGCCTGTGGAGGGGAGGGATGAGCTCAGCGCATTTGTCCTCAGCCGAGCGCCCCACCTCCAACTCGGGTTGGGGGGCATATACTTACTCGGGACCCCAGACACCAGCCTTAGTGGCCGTAGTACCCTAAATGCCCGCAGTGCCTTCACATCAAAGCCTCCCGGCTTTCCTCCAGTATGCGGTGCATCACCTGGTCGCCCAGGTCCTTGCTCCAGCAGCACGCTGAACAGCCTGATGGGGGAGCATAGGATGGGGAGGGGAAGAGTCAGGCCTTTGGCTCCCACCAGTTCCCTCCTTTCTCTTTAGAAAAGCACAAGTCTCTGTAACTGGAAACGCAAACGGTTTAAAATATGTTCATATTCCTGATTCTAGTTGCCAAAGAGCAGCTGTCTGAAGCAGTTGCTTCTCTGAGCCCTGGAACTCAGAGGATTGCGAACTAGGGTGGGGTGCCCCTCCCCTTGCAGACGCGCACCCGACCACAACGATGATGAAGTCGAGCAGGTTCCAACCATTGCGAATGTAGGCGCTGGGGTGGAGCACCAGCCCATAGGCCACGATCTTGAGCACCGTCTCCACAGTGAAAATCACGAGGAACACGTATTCTACCTGTTCCTGAGGGCAGAAGTACGGGGTGGGGGGCAGTGAAGGCCTGGACTTATTTGGGGGCAGAGTCAGACACTGCGGGTGTGGGCACAGGTTCACTTTGCTTTTGCCAATACCGAGAGTGGGGTAGGGTAGGCCTCGTAGGGTGGGGTCTGGGTGGATATCTTAAGCTGTAGCTCTAAAGGAAACTGCAGACTGGCTGGGGATGGGGTAGGCCTCACCAAGTTGTGGTTAGCAGTGTTGGAGTCGTCCTCGGGGAAGGGGATATATACCCCCAATGCCACGCAGTTGGCAAAGATGGTCAGGAGAATGAGAATATCAAAAGGCCTCAGGTTGAACACACAGTTAAGGACCCAGGAAGAGTGATATTGAAAATTCCACATTCTCTTAGTACCCTCTCTACCCGGTTCTGATTCTAGACTTCAAGATTCTGACATTCTCAGTCCTACCCTGACCAAGGTCTTAACTTTGACTCCTCCCTCTCAACTATTATTATTATTATTATTATTATTATTATTATTATTATTATTATTATTATGAGAAGAGTCTTATGTAACTCAGGCTGGTCTCAAACCTCAAACTTGCTGTGTTATGTAGTTGAAGATGACCTGGATCAACTTCTGGTCTTGATTCCACCTTCTTATGGGAAGGATCACCACAAGGGAGTGCCTCCATGCCCAGTACCATGGGGTATTGGAGATTGAATCCCAGGGCTTTGTGCATGCTAGAGACACTCTACCGACTGAACATTCCCAATTTGAATTTTTTTGGAGACATGACCATGCCATGTAGCCCAGGCTGTCCTTGAATTTCCAGTTCTCTGCCTTGGCTTTCTAAGTTATGGGATTATAGGCATATGCAACCATGGACAACTTAGTGTTTGACTCTTGATCCTGGTGACCTTCTTTTCTCTAGACTTCCTCTCTATTCTAGTTCTCTCTCTCTCTCTCTGTCTGTCTGTCGGTCTGTCTCCCTCTCTCATTTGCAATGCTTTGGATTCAACTAAGGGCATCTAATACACTAAATAAATGCTATACCACTGAACTACTCTCCCACCCCAGAAATCTTCCCCCCCCCCAGTATTTGATCCTTGATCTCTCATAATCTCAGCTTTTCTCCATTTTAAGCCTGACTTAATTCTTGACTCTTCCACACTTGGTGATCCTTACCCCTTAGCCTCCCAGGATACTTCCACTCCACAATGCTGATGCAGGATCGACGAAGGGGATTGCTTAGGGTGAGGCAGAAGAGTGCTCGAGGTGATCTCTGAGCACTGGCCACAGTCTTGTGTTTGTTGTGCTGGGTCCTTCGTCTGGGGGTCCCCAGGCCTGATGCACCACTGGTATCAGTCCCCACGGCTGGAGGCCCAGGACACAGTCCCCATTCAGGACCAGGGCCTGTGCCATTGACTGGGCTGGGCTCTGGGGTGGTGTCTGTGTGGAGAAACAGAGTCAGGGAAGAGATGGCATGAGACAATCAGAGCAATTTCTAGTCTAACCCCATCCCTCTGTTTGAAGAAAGAACATGTCAAACTATGGAGAAGTGGGGCATGCTTGGGTTGTGGGTTGAGGGTTAACAATCAATGTTGGAATTAAGTTCAGGGTGGGGGGAGTTTGGCTGAGGAATGGAAGTGAGAGTACTTTCAAGCAAGGTAAGACTTGACTAGATGATCATCATGGTGTGCATTTTAACTTCAGGTCAAATTTCAGTGGTGGATTTTGGGTCAGAGTGGGTCTAGCCTTCATTGGTATAGGCAAGAATGAAGTTTGTTTGAGGTTTTATTTAGGGTTGAAGCTGGATATTTGAATGAGTTGGGCTTGGAATTAGGATCAAAGTGAGGGATAAATTTTGAGCAGAGTTTGCATTTTGCATTGGGGTTTTCAGCACACAGTTTCAAGACTCTGTAGCTTTGTTTCAGTTTCTGAGATGAGTAGTAGGTTGGCCAGGTTAAGATCCCTGGCTTTGAAGGAAATAAGTTGTCTGAATTAAAATTCTTACTACTATTTAGAAGTTAATACACAACCCTTTAGCCTCAATTTTCTTATATGTATAATGGGGGACGCCAATAATAGTTGCCTGCATTACAAGGATGTTATGAGGAAAGTTGAGCTCAGTATTCTTAAGAATGCCTAGTATGTGATACTATTACTCTTTCAAAATGAGGAAATCGAAAGGAAAAGTTAGTAATTTGCTGAAGTGGCTGAGTCAGGAGTCAAACCTGGGAATTCTGACTCTAGAGCCTTGCCATCTTACAATAGCATCAGCTGTATGTTCTTGCTCTGTATTTATTTTGTATTTGTAAAAGGGTCTGTTCAACCTAGACAGGTGGCTCAGTGACTAAGAGCACATAGTGCTCTTCCAAAGAAATGGGTTTGGTTCCCAGCACCCACATGGCAGTTCACCAGTTATAGGGGATGTGATACCCATTTTTTTTTTTACCTCTGCTGGCACTGCACACACATGGCACACATACATGAACTCGGACACATACATATAAAATAAATTAATAAAAATTGAAAAAGGGTCTGTGCTATTTCTGGGCAGCCAGGAAAATCACTCAGTAGCAGTACTGGTGTCTAGAGGTTAGGCGACCTTCAAGTTCACGATAAGGTCTGTGGCCATCATGAGGTTGAGACTCTAATGTCCCATGTGGTGGAGGTAGGGGATTGTCTTCTGGTTAGGAGGGTTTAGATTAAGGTTTAGTGTGAAGCCGGATTTGGAGTTAGGGGTGGAGTGAGTGCTAGGGTCAGGATTGAGTCTGGCTTTCATTTCGGAACTAAGGCTATGAATAAAGTTGGTGGGCTTTTGGGGTTAGCACATAGGCTAGGTTGTGGTGCATCAGAGATCAGGTGGGAAAGAAGCTCTATTAAGGGGTGTCTAGTACAGGAAGAGAGTGATGACATTCTAGTTCCCCCAGAGACTCTACAGAAATAGGATCCAGGTGGGCAGTAGGTAGGTGAGAGGATGAGGATGGACCAGGGCCCAGGGTGACTTCAAGGGTCTTCAGGGGTGCATGGCTGCTCTCACCTTTCCCGCCTTCAGATTCCGACATCCTCCTTTAGAGATGTAAGGGCCATCTGCATATAGTCCCCCTTTCTCCTCTCCCAGCCTTAGAGGGATTAAGGTCAGGGGGCGGGGAATAATAGTATCAGTTGGGAGGGTGAGCAAGGGAGCAAATGGGATATTTGTAGGGCTGAGATTGGCAAGTGAAAAGGCACTGCTTAAGTGCAAATAGATACCTGCATTAAGCAGGCAGAACCTAAAGAAAAAAATGATGTGATTTTTCTAATAGCATATAACATTTGAAGTACATAGGAAAAACCTAATATGTGCATTATCTCTATGAAAAAAAGTCAAATAGTAACTATCAAAGGGATGTAAAATGGAGAAATATATGACATTCAGTGATGATGTAAAATTTCCCCAAACTGATCTCTTTGGCATTTTGCGTTGGCTATGCCAAACAAAATCTCAGCATGTTTTTCTTTTGAATTGACATTCTTTGAGATTACAAGGGATGAAAAACAGCCAAAACCTTTTTGGGAAAAAGAAAAAAGATGGGAGAACTTACCATATCTGATATAAAGGCTCATTATAAATTTACAGTAATTAAAAACAGAATATAGCCAGGGTTGATGCTATAAGCTTTTAATCCCGCCACTTGGGAGAAAGAGGAGTATTATTATTATATTTTGAGGTCAATCTGGGCTACACTGCAAGATTTTGTTGTCTCAAAACCAAACCAAGACAGGACAGCACAACAATGAAAAACAGCTATAGTTAAGAAACTGAGCCACACAGTGACGTGTGTGTGTATGTACGTGTTTTTTTTTTTATGACAAATGTTAGCACTACTGGGTAGTAGAGACAAAATAGGCTGTTCAATACAGAAGAGTTTCATAGCTATTTGCTGTGTCAATATTCATTGGATTGTATATGTATATGTAGCATATTAAAATGGTCCATTTATTTTTTTATTATATTTTATTTTATTTTTTATTTGAGACAGGCTTTCTCTATGTAGCCCTGGCTGTCTTGGACTCTCTTTGTAGACCAGGCTGTCCTCGAAGTCAGAGATCAAACTACCTCTGCCTCCCAAGTGCTGGGATTAAAGGCATGCGCCACCCACCACTGCCCAGCAAAATGATCCATTTTTTCATTTCATGAACTTAAGTATAACTGACAGCTCTTTCTCCATCCCCCACTTCCTTCTTCCTTTCTTTGGAGGCAGTCTCAGTCTGCCCGAAGCAGGTGCTGGGATTACAGGTATTTGCCACTATACCGGGTTTAGTATTTTTTTTCTTCTTTTTTCATTTACTGTGTGTGCGTGCCAGTGGCACGGTTGCACATGTGTGGATGTCAGGACAATTTGTAGGAGTCCATTGTCTTTTTCTGCCTTTTTGCTACCCTAGGGATGGAACTTAGTTTATCAGAGTTGATGGCAGGTGGCTTTACGGGATAAATCATTTTACCGGCCCTGTAATTATGTTTGTTTATTTATTTCAAACCCATTTTTAATTTATTTGTGTGCGCTTGAGCATACATGTGTCACAGTGCACCTGTGGAATTCAGACTCTTATTGAGTCATTTCTCTCCTTCCATAGTGTGGATCTCGGGAATAGAACTCAGGTTGTGGGGGCCACCTTCCCAGTAGTAGCAACTATGTCTTAACCCTAGGAAGTAGGTATTACCAAAATTCTCGTTTTACAGATGAGGAAAGCAAGACACAAGGAAACTATCATTTTGTACAATGTATAGGCTTTTATAACTTGGAATACGGACATGTCCTTAAATAAATCTTTTTGTCTGTTCTGTCTCTAAGCTCCCAGCACAATTCCTTTTCTCTTAGATGCGTCCACAGGACTGCATGTGAAAGAACTACAGCTTCCAGCAGCCATTGCGTGCATATTCACACCCCGCCTCCAGGCACGTTGCCGGCTGCGCAGCGCTCACTCACAGAACTACGCTTCCCAATGTTCTTCGCGCAGCACGTGATGCTCTGTCCTCCGTAGGCGCAGAGAGCAGTTACTATAGCCATAGCCTTGCTCCGCTTTCTCTGATCCTGTCCTAGACCCAGCCTTGGAGTTAAAATTAACTCCACCATGGAGGAGGCTGACCGAATCCTCATCCATTCCTTGCGCCAGGCGGGCACGTAAGTACGCAATCCCCACTAGCCTCCAATTGCTCACATCTGGGACTCCAATACCTATGACCCCATTACCTGAGAACCCTAAAATCGAAACCGGACACCCAAAGGCCCCAAATTACGGGACCCTAACCCCCCTCCTATACCCTAACATCATGGGTCTCCCAAACCTGGACATTTGGTGAACCTAGAGGACTCAGACACCTTGCAAGCCTGGAACTTCAGGAACTGAGACCTGAAATGTGTGCTCTGGACACTAATATGCTTGCACTCTGATATTTAGAGGTTGTAAGACACCTGCACTCTGAGATCCAGGAAATTGGTAACACAGGAGTCCGGTACGCAGAGTCTCCAGAATCCCTGAGATTCTTCAAACTTTAACTCCTGAAGGACCCAGAGCTTTTGAAAACACCAGGGCCCTAAATTCTGAGGGTAGCAGCACTTGGTAACACAGAAACACAACGAATCCTCCATCTGAGGACCCTACAACTCCTGGATACCAAAATTTAGGATGCCTTATTTTTGTTTTTATTCAGGGACATTTGAGACTTCAGTCTCTTACTGTGTAGTTTCTACCAATCCTAGTTATCTAGAAGGCTTTGCCATGCAAAGAACAGTGTCTTGGGGTCCAGAAATATGGAGACCATGCTGCTTGGACCATTTTCACCTTTGCAGAGAGATTTGGACCTTTGAAGTGCAGGGGAGTTTGAGACTTTTCAGAACTCAAGTCACCTGTATTCAGTGAGGTCTTAGGACCCTAGAAGTCATAGTCACTAACACCAGGGGTCTGTTGAAGCCTTGGTTATTCTCTGCCCCCCCACCCGGGATTCTCAAGCCCCCCTCTCTCACTCAAGCCTGCTGCTTTTTTCTTTAGGGCAGTCCCTCCAGAAGTTCAGACTTTACGAGCTTTCACCACGGAGCTGGTTGTAGAGGCTGTGGTTCGATGCCTTCGAGTGATCAATCCTGCTGTGGGCTCTGGCCTCAGTCACTTGCTACCACCAGCCATGTCTGCCCGGTTCCGCCTGGCCATGAGCCTGGCTCAGGCCTGCATGGTAAGTGCCCGCCTCCCAGAATGCACACTGTCTTCCTTCCTTTTTTCACAATGTCACCAAGTTCTTTGACAGTCTTGCCTTCCTCTTTGTCCCTAGTTGTAGCTTAGCATTCATTAGTAGTTAAAAGGTGCTGCTTCTGTAGCAAAATGTGTGACTAGTTCAGACCCTTCCTAGTTCTACTCACACTTGTTGTGTGACCCTAACCATTCCATGCCTTTTTCCTTATCTGTGAAATGGAGATGATAGAAGTAAAGTTGTGTGGATTAAATGAGCTGGTTCAGTTTACACTTGGTCTACCTTTAATAACTACCTTTGAAGCTCAGGATCAAGATTTCACCCCATTATTACATATTAGCCATTTACCCGTTTATTAGGGCTGAAGAAGAAACTTGACTTGGTTATATACTCCTAAACAAAGCTCTGATTAGTTCTGTTCACACGGACATCCAATAGGACACTGTGATTAGCTGCTGTTTCATCCCATGGAAGGTACGGTGTGTGGGGGGGGAGGGAGTGGCTACAGAGGACGGTGTTCTGTTTAAGGGAAACATTGTTGCATTGCACTGTGCCCCTCGTAGTTCTCAAACTTCTACTCTAAAGAAGCGCCCAATCCCTCTCTGTTTTAGAGCTGTGTCTAGCTACTGTGGTCAAGAGCGGAGAGTTCTGCCTTTCCTTGTAGCTCACTGTCTTGACAACTTTGGGTGTGCCTTTTAATGTTTTTGGTCTTCAGGGTTCTCTCCGAGTAGCACGTGTGTGAAAGCTAAATTGATTCTGGGTGTAGCTCAGTTTTAGAGTGTGTACTTCATATTTATGAGGTCTTGGGTTCAGTCTCCAGCACTCAAAAAACAAAAATTAAGTTGCTATAGGAAGAGTTGCTTGCATACTATGGCTGCAAGTATTCCAGCAGCCTGTGTCTATGGAGTGAGTGGAGACACTTCCGCATATTCAGTAAGTTGCTAAGTCTATGGTGGTAGGTCAGTAGAGTATCCAGTGAAAAGTTCCTTGTAGATTAAAGGGGACAGGGTCTTCACAGTTGTTTGCCTTGGACTAGTGTTTATTTATGCAGTTTTGGTCCTAGCAGTACCCGTGTTGACTCTTCCTAGCCAGCTCATTACTCTCAGGTTCACCTAGCTGTCAGGAGTTCTCATATTCTTCTGTCTAGGACTCCTGGTGGCCCAATGTAGCTATCAGTCTACCGCTGTTCTGCGGCTCTGTTCTGAAGATAACCTTCTGAGAGAGAAGTTATGTGTGCTACTGGGCGTGGAGTATACTTTGTGGGAAGCACCAAGGTGGTGGGGTCGGGCTTTCTCTGATTTTTCCTTCTCAGTGCTGTCTGCCTCTGGATATTGTTGCTCATGTTGATTTCAGTGAGGGACAGAGGACCTGGTGTTGTTGGCCATAAAAATGGAGTTGGGTTAAATATTGTTTATTACTTGCCCTATAATTATCACATAGGTATTATTTAACCATCTATCAGAATTAATAAGACACAGATACCTGTTAGATTTTATAATTGCCTTATTTACCTTGGGTCGAACAGATATTTCCATGTACACTATCTCAATAACCTCACCATCCACCTTGCAACCCCATCCAGTGCCATCTACTTTAACCCTTCCTATCTGGGCTACCTTCCATTCATAATTTTATAAATACTTGTTTATATTTTCATCTTGGTGTTTTCTTCATCTACACCATCCTCGGAGTCCTTCCTCCTCAACCACAGGGTTCCTTCTTTACGTTAACCCATCGAGGTGTCCTCCTTCCTCCTCTCTTCCTATCTCTCTGTCTGTTTCCCATGATTCTCCTAAGCCCAAGGCCCGAGACCCTTAGCTATGCCTCCCCCATTCTGTCCTGCCCAGGTTTTAGTTCTTAAGGGATACGTGTGATTGTCTAACTCAGCAGACTTGATTTGCCAGCACAAAAAGAAGGGGTCTCCCCAATTCAACATTGTGTGTTCTGGTGTCTTCTTCTGTATGTACCTTGCTTCTGGTATAAATTTCTGTACTCAAGCTACCTCTCTGTTTTGGCATCTGTCACTGAATACAGCTGTCTTAGTCAGTGTTCGATTGCTGGCTGTGAAGAGACACCATGACCATGGCAACTCATATAAAGGAAAGTATTTAATTGGGGCAGGCTTACAGTGTTAGAGGTTTAGTCCATTATGGTCATGGTGGGAAGCATGGTGGCAGGCAGGCAGATATGGTAGCTGAGAGCTTTACATCTGGATCCCTAGGCAGCAGGAACAGAGACTCTGGGCTCAGTTGGAAACATTTTCTCTAACAAGACCACACCTCCTAATCCTTTCAAATAGTACCACTCCCTGGTGGCCAAACATTCAAATCTGTGAACCTATGAAGCTACTCTTGTTTAGACTACCACAACAGCACACTCCTGGAATGAGTTTCCATATCAGTCACAAGTCTTTGATCAAAGATGCTAGATTAAAAAAAAAAGCAAAAACAAAACAAAAAATAAAAAACCCCACAACTCTAAATAATGTGTCATAAAAGCCAGTTGTTTTTATACTTGTGTGACTATGATACTATGATCCTTTAATACAACTTACATTGTGATAGAATACATGAGCACACATAATAATGATGCTTTTTGAGGCCATACTCTATGCAGACACTGTGGTGACATGCTGATAACTCGTTTAAGCTTCATGACAACTGTCTGAGATGAGTACTTTCAGTATCTTTTAAAAAAATATTTGGAAGTTTTAATTTATTTAGATTTATTTTTTTCATTTTCTGCATATAAGTGCTTTTGCCTGCATGGATGTGTATGCACCATTTGTATGCCTGGTGCTGGTAGATGCCAGAAGAGGATTTCACACCCCCCCCCCCCCCAAAACCAAAGTTACAGATGGTTGTGAGCCATCATGTGAATGCTGGGAATAGAACCCAGGTTCTTTGGACAAGCAGCCAGTGCTGCTTACCACAGAGCCATCTCTTCAGCTCCTGGTATACTTTTCTTTTTATATTACAAAATTAAGTACCTCTGTATTATATTGCCCTGGGCTCACACAATTGGTGAGAGGAAGAGCTTGGGTTTGAATCCAGGAGTAAGTCTTTGAACCTATCTGGAACTCTTTAGAATCCTTTCTTCCTGGCTGTGCTTTTGCTGATTTTTTTTTTTTTTTTGGCCTGTTGTTGTTGATGATGATGATGTTGATGATTTTGTTGGTGCTCGGGATGGAACTCAGGGCCTTGCTCATGTTAAGCAAGTACTCTGAGCCATACCCCCAGTTCTGTTTCTTTTTAAGCACTGCTTATATAATGGATAGAGTCCTAACTTTCCTCTCAAAGGTTCTAGATACTGTTTTCCTAAGCTGTCAATGCTCTTATGACTTTGTTAACTATATTTCTCTTAAAGCTGTTTCTTTCTTTTCACATGGGCAGAAATCTGTGTTCTTTGCTTTTTCGTTTTTGTTTTTGAAGACAGGGTTTCTCTGTGTATCCCTGGCTGTCTTGGAATTTGCTTTGTAGACCAGGCTGGCCTCAAACTCACGGATCTGCCTCCTCTGCCTCCTAAGTGCTAGGATCAAAGGTGTGTGCCACCACTGCCTGGCAGTCAGCCTGCTGAACTTTAATCTCTTTTCTTGATCTTGTACTACTGACTGAGATGGCTTTGTGACTCTCACTGGGGCCTGGCTGCCTTGGGAATTCAGGGGGAAAGTGGGAGGGTGATGGCTGGTGAGTCAGAGGAGATATGGTAGTCATAGGGTCTCCAGAGCAGCAGGCTCTTCCCTGCTTTGCAAATGGGGGTCTGCCTTTTCACCCTCAGCATCATTATCTGGTTATACTTGCTAACCTCCAGGACCTGGGCTATCCCTTGGAGCTTGGCTATCAGAACTTCCTCTATCCCAGTGAGCCCGACCTCCGAGACCTGCTTCTGTTCTTGGCTGAGCGGCTACCCACCGATTCCTCCGAGGATGCAGACCAGCCTGCAGGTACGGGGTCCTGCAGGACTGGGGAAATAGAGTGTATTCTCAGGAGGACAGGAACTGAGGGAGGTGACAGGAAGGGTAGGGGGCAGGGTGTATCTTCATAAAAATTTAGTGGGTCAGATGTCAGAGAGCAAATGGATACAAGACAAGTAGCATGAGGCTAGGGAATGTGTTCCCCAACTTACCTCCTGTACCTCCCATCCTCACTCACTCCACTCTTATCATATGGGGGCTCTTGCTGGTCTCCAAATGTGCCAGGCAAAATCTAGCTTCAGGGCCTTTGGGTCCCTGTATTATTCTTCCCTCAAATCTCTTCAAAGTCAGCTCCCCTGCCATGTAAATCCAAACCCATGGGGGCACAATGCTGATGAAGGTATCTATGAACACCACCCAACTCCAAACTGTAAACTTGCTTAAAATGTTAAGAGGGTTTGCATGTGTGTGTGTGTGTGTGTGTGTGTGTGTGTATGACCCCCTGATTGCACTGTTCTTGAGCATAAACTTTGTAGAAAATAACATCATGTCAAAATGTTAAATATGTCCCCACCTCTCTGTAGCTTCTGCTGTTACCTCAGCAAGGCCACAACGAGTGATCCTTGAAACATTGTAGGCCCTTTTACCAGTCCTTCTCTCTCCTGCTTAGAATTGATGGTCCCAATGGTCTTATTCGTGAAGTTTCTTTTCTGTTATCTTGCTGACCGACAAAGACACCTTATCATCTTTTTCCCCCCCGAGGTGGTACTTAACCTAGTAACCAGTACCTACCTAGTTTAAGCTCATACATATTGAATGAGACTGCTAGTCGAATCCATCTGCATCTGGAGGTGAGGGATCAGGTGCTATGGCTGGCTCCCCAGTGTTTTCCAATTTGTGGCATGTCACTCTTTCCCCAACCCCCACTTCCTCATGCTGTAGGTGACTCGGCTATTTTCCTTCGGTCCATTGGGAGCCAAATCCGGGACCAGCTGGCCCTGCCCTGGGTCCCACCTCTCCTTCGAACTCCCAAGCTGCAGCGCCTCCAGGTGGGATTCTCCACCTCTTATCCATCTAGACTTGTTCCCTCCTTACCTTCATTGTCCTCCTCCATTTGCTCAGGTTGTTGGCACCTTTCACCACTGCCTCATTCTGGAGGTTCTGACTCTGCTCTCTCCACAGGGCTCAGCCCCCCAGCAGTCATTCCACTCCAGTAGGTTGCTTCTGCCTGAACCGAGTTCCAAAGGAGGTGAGGCTGCTGCACTTGTGTGGATTTTTGTGAGGAGGGGAGAGATGTGTGTATGAATGAATATTGGCATGGGGGTAGGGCTAGGGGTAACTGGCTGACACCGTTTCTGCCTTCAGAGCCACGGGAGTTCCAGGCAAGTCCCCTGCTGCTACCAGCCCCCACACAGGTGCCTCAGCTTGTGGGGAGGGCAGCGTCACTCCTTGAACATCATGCCATCCAGCTGTGCCAGCATGTGAGCAGGGATTGCCCAGGAGATGAAGACCGGGTGCGCTGGGCATCCCGCCTCCCGTCCCAGGTACCACCAGTGTTCAGCAATCCTCCTAAGGCTCCTGGTTCTGGTGGCACCTATTAGTCCTCTGCATCTCATTTTACCTACATTCCCTCTTTCTTTGGTTCTCCTCTGTGTGCACCCACCTGGTTCCCTGCCTGAAAGAATGGATAAGAAAAATGTAACTTGTGGCAAGTCCTTCCCCAGTGCCTGCTTTCCTGTTCTGAAAGATGGGGGAGTGGGGAGAGGAGGAATGATCTCGATTGAGTTTTACCTGGGACTCGAAGTAGTCCCTGTGGGGATTGGGGCATGTCCTGAGCCTTTCACGTAGTCTCTGTGTCTGCATTTGTCAGTGGTTCTCATGGGTTTTGGCTCTAGATGTGTGCACCACCTCCTCCTATTACTGTCATTTTTGTTCTGCAGTTTCCCTGCCCCGCTTTGTCAACCTTCTTTCTATCTCCCCATTTATATATTGCATCTTTCCTTCTGTTCACTTTTGCCTATTTCCTCTTGCCTTCTCCCTACCTCTTCATCTTCTCTTTCCCCTTCTATCTATGTTCATATCTGTCCTTTCATCTTCCATATCTACTTTTCAGCCTGTCTCTGCTGTCCATCTTTCCCCTCTCAATTTCTATTTTTGACTCTTTCTATCTGTCCCTGCCATCCTGGTTGCCATTTTTTACTCTTTTTCTCTCACTGCTCCATCTCTGTTTTTGTTAGAGGGGAGATTTGAGACAGAATCTCACTATATATCCCAAGCTGGCATCATCAAAATTTATAATCCCTTCACCTCTGCCTCCTGAGTGCTGAGACTAAAAGCATGTACCACCATACCCAGATACTGTGTTTTCTTTAAATTTATAGGATTTTGTAAGTGTAAATATAGAGCAATTACTCTAATGATTCCTGTCTTCTAGTCTTTCTTCTATTCTAACTTTCCCCTTCTGTTTTAGACCAAATCTCAGAGCTTGGGATTGTAGCTCCATGGTAGATACCACTTACCTAGCATGCATGAGGCCCTGGGTTCCACGTTCAGGATCAAATCCTAGCAAACCCTAACTGCCACATAATTTCACCTCTAAGTACTCAGACAACATGCCATTACTCACAGGAACACTTGTTCTTTTACGTAACCACTGGACTATTTTAATACTGAATGAAATTAATGATTTCTTAGTACCATTTAATACTGAAACAGTCTCTGGGCTTACCTCTCCTTTACTTATCTTTCTCTGTCCTCAATTCTCAACCTTTTTTGCCTGGTACCTTTATTCTGTGTCTACACTGTCCACCATCCTTTCTTTCTCTTTCTGATGTGAAAGCCTCAGGCTCACTTTTCTCTCTTTTCACATTCTTCTGCAGGGTGAAGAGTGACTGGGTAGAGATGTGCAGCTCTGGAGAAAGGCACATCTGTGTCCTTGTGGAGCTCTTAGGCCAACAGGGCAGGGTCCTGCCTTGGTGGGAAGGCAAGGCCCTAAGGACCAGCAGGCCAATATGCCTTCTTCTTCCCCTGTCTGTTCTTTCCAGGAGGATCCCCGGGCTCCACAGCAACGACTGCACAAGCAGCTGGCTGAACATCTGCGTCAAAGCTGGTGCCCACTGGGAGCCCCGACACAAGCCCGAGACCTAGGAGAGATGCTACAGGCTAGGGGTGCTAGGGATAGGACTGGCACCCCCAAAGGCTCCCGCTTCACCCATTCAGAGATGTTTACCTTCCATCTGGTAGGTTGGCCAGAGTGGACAGGGAGTGTGCTGATGGCTTACTTGAGGGTTGCTTTCTATATAAACACCACTGTTGTCCTTACAGGTTCCAGTGCCCACTGAGTAGGCTTTTTCCAATTGGGAGAGGGTGTCAGAGGGCTCCCCTACCTTCTTGGTACTTAAGTGGAGAAAGGGTGGGACTCATGTAAGAGTGTGCAGTGCTCCCAGCACAAAGCCCATCTTTCCTTGGCCTTTCCTTTTTGAAATATGTTTCCCTTTGGGAATATCTTTTCTCCTTAGATGCTCCCTCAGAAGAACTCCTGCTCTTCTCGTGGTCAGGGTGGTTATAGAGCCAAGGTGGTTATAGAGTCAGGGTGTGTATAGGGTCAGGGTGGTTATAGGGCAAGGGTGGCTATAGGGTCAGGGTGGCTATAGGGTCAGGATGGCTATAGAGTCAGTGTGGTTTTAGGGTCAGGGTGGTTATAGAGTCAGGGTAGTTTTAGGGTCAGGGTGGTCTGGGTTAGCATCATGGAGGTTTTCCTTGTGGTTAGCCACTCTAATCTGCAGTTAAAGATGGTACTTTACTCTCCTGTAGTCACAGTCTGAAAACTCTCAGTGGTTGAGTGGACATGGGTATAATGCTTGGGGGGTGATTTGGCATTTGAGGTTGTGAGGGGGATAGGACCTTGTATGATAGCCAGGTTGCTTCTTTTCCCCATAGGAGCCCCAGGCCCAGGCAGCTCAGGTGGCAGAAGTAGTAGCTACCTCCCAGAGGCCTGAACAGGTAAGGAGACCAAGACAAACATGCATGTGTGTGTGAGCGCAAACACGCACACGCACACACAGTCAGCTGGGCTATGCCTGTCTTCTGGACTTGGTAGCTCCACCTAGACTACTGGCCTGTGCTTCCCAGGACACAAGGGCAGCTCAAGAGCAGGAGTTAGAGTCTCTTCGGGAGCAGCTAGTGAGTGTGAACCACATCATTGAAGAGGTTGAAGCTGACATGAAGACCATGGGAATCAACCTTGTGCAGGTGAGGGGCTGGGAGAGGGACTTGGACTGGATCAGGTCAGAGCTAGGGCTTTTGAGAGATGATCCGAAGAGGTCTATAAATGTCATAATTGTTTATGGAGGATACTGGAGATCTCTGATATTCTTGAAGGTTCAGGAGAACTTGTGAAGCAAAGAAAGATGTTGATTGATGGCTTGGTGGGCTTATAGGTCTCTTGGAGGCACATTTGGGCATCAATCAGGCTTTATGAGGGGGACATAGCAGCCGTGGGCATCAGTAGAACAAGATGGGTCTATGTGGGCAGGGGCTTACAGGACTTCTTGGAGCTTCTGGCTGTCAGTATGGAGCTGAAGATCCAGAAGCCTATATAGGTAGAGGCCTTAGAGTTATCTGTGAGGACTTGAGCTAGGCCCAGGGTCATAGTGGGCTCACTGGGGTTGTAGTCTGTGTGTATGACTGGGAGCTTGGCTGTGAATGTATCAGGTAGAAGCCGAGTGCCGACAAAGTGAACTCAGTGTGGCCGAGCAGGAGCAGGCTCTGCGCCTGAAGAGCAGGGCGGTGGAATTGCTGCCTGATGGGGCTGCCAACCTCGCCAAGCTGCAGGTAGGCTGGGCTTTTGGGTTGGGCCAAGAGGGGTGGGGTGGATGGATCCGGCCTGTTTTGACATAACCTCCCCCAATTTCTGCCAGCTTGTGGTGGAGAGTAGTGCCCAGAGGGTCATCCATCTAGCAAGTCAATGGGAGAAACACCGGGTCCCACTTCTTGCTGAGTACCGCCACCTCAGAAAACTCCAGGATTGTAGGGAGGTAGGTGGCAGAGTCCTGGGCTGGGAGTGTAGATGTACTGCCTCCATGGGGGGCTGTCTCTGAGCTCTGCTTACCGCCTTCTGCCCATGGGCTCCTGGCAGTTGGAATCATCTCGACGGCTGGCAGAAATCCAGGAGCTGCACCAGAACGTTCGGGCAGCTGCAGAAGAGGCTCGAAAGAAGGAGGAGGTCTATAAGCAGCTGGTAAGGCTCATTTTAGGGCCCTGGGTTATAACGGTGGGTTGCCCTGTGGGTCTTGGGCTCATGCCTGCCATGTTCCTGCCCAGGTGTCTGAGCTGGAGACTCTGCCAAAAGATGTGTCCCGGCTGGCCTATACCCAGCGCATCCTGGAGATTGTTGGCAACATTCGGAAGCAGAAGGAAGAGATCACGAAGGTGTGTCACTGTGGCTCTGAGGATGGCTCAAGTGGGCAGACAGGCATAAGGTAGCCACATAGGGACTTTATGGTCTCTGATAGGCAGAGCTGTTCAGGTATACTCCAACACATAATAGACACATACAGTCTACCCCAGCCACCCCAACATATGACATAGGCCCTGACTGGATGTAAGTGTAGGCACATGTGTACCATCACTGGCCAGCCACCCTGGCCCAGGCACGGACTGATGGCTACCCTGGTTTCTGCCAGATCTTGTCAGACACAAAGGAACTTCAGAAGGAAATCAACTCTCTTTCTGGGAAGCTGGACCGGACATTTGCAGTGACTGATGAGCTCGTGTTCAAGGTATGGTGTAGGCTGGGAAGGGGTGGAAGTGGGAGTGGGTGTTGCCTGCCCATTTACCCATGAGCCAGCTTGGCCCTCTGTGAGACCTTTAGGTACACTCTTGCTTGGGCTTAGCTTTGCTCTGTGGATGGTGAAGGCAAAGTGGTAGTAAAAGGTTTCTCTATAGGGGCATAGAGTAGTGGAAAAGGTGGGAGTGGCCTGCTAATATGTTTGAGGTCCCTTCTGTTTCATCAGGATGCTAAGAAGGATGATGCTGTTCGGAAAGCCTACAAATATCTAGCTGCCCTGCATGAGGTGAGGAGAGCCATGCAAATGGTGGGCTGGCTGGAGGGAGAGGGCCAGCGCAGGTGCAAGCCTTGTGTTCTTGTCTCCAGAATTGCAGCCAGCTCATCCAAACCATTGAGGACACCGGCACTATCATGAGGGAAGTTCGAGATCTTGAGGAGCAGGTGAGACCTGGGGATGAGAAGGGGAACGGAGGCAGGCCAGGGGATAGAGCTCCTTGTTTTACACTGAGAGTCTTTGAAACCAAATACCCTACAGCTAGAGGCTTAGCCTTACTGCCTGCTGCACCTGGGTCCTGAAGCTAGCCAGTTGGCCTACACTGAGCCCTGGCTTTCATCTTGAGCTCCTCATGCCTCTCAGAGCCCATGGCAGATGTTATGGCTTTAGGTGGAGGGAAGGCCATACACAGAAGCTGGGTGATAGGAAGGAACAGGTCACAGTTACAAGGGTGGGAGGAACGGGGAGTAGTGCAATAGAGGGGCAGCTAGCAGGGGCCGGAAATGGGCCCTGCATGCTGAAGATGTATGCATCACCTTGTCTTAGATTGAGACAGAGATGGGCAAGAAGACCCTGAGCAACCTGGAGAAGATCTGTGAGGACTACCGAGCCCTTCGCCAGGAGAACGCTGGCCTCTTGGGCCGTGTCCGGGAGGCTTAGAGCCCCGATGGAGGTCTCCTAACCACAGGCAGGAATTTGGGGGTGCTGGAGACAGTGCCCAAGCAGTTGCTCTATCATTTCCATCTGGCATCCACTTTCTCCTGCTGGGACCTTAAACCCAGATGTATGCCTGTCTGGTCCCATATATGATCAGGGTGATTGTCTAGCTCAAAAACAATTTATTGGATGGGCATTGGGAACATTGGGAACCAGGCACCTTGGGTGCCAAATAAAAGAGAAGTTTTTCCATGGTCCACACTAAGGAATGGATTGGGGCTTGGGGTGGAGGACAGGGGTCAGTGGCAGGTGAGACATAGGGTACATTTTGGAGAGTTGGTGTGTATTCATGGAGCTCAGGAGATAGAGAGGAGGGGCTGCATGTGTGTACACTTCTGAGTTCTGATGAGCCATGTCTGACTTATATTTTTGGGCATTGCATGAGGCTATGTATGACCAGTTACACCTGTGTGATTTTCTGGGATGTAATCCTGAAGGTTCCAGTGCTGCTGCTGTGCAAGGGTCTGTATGTCCACCTACGTGTGATAGTGTCCATGGTTCCAGACGTGGGTGTTTTGGGGTGAGTGATTAGGATTATTACAATCATACGAGAATACAGGATTATGCAGCTTTGAGGGCTCATGAGTGTACCAAGGCAGGTTCTTTGTGTTTTAGGGTTCGGGTTGAGTTCAGGCAATGGTACTATGACTGTGTGTCTACGTCATCTTTCCGCTTGGAAGTGGCCAAGGCAGGCTATATGTTTAGCTGGTTATAAGGGCTGTTTGGCTGGAAAGCCGATCTTAGGGACAGGTTGGGGTTAGGGGCTGGGCTGGGATTGGTGCCCCTCTCAGCCTTACAGCAGATGATACAGTACAAGAGGGCAGCCAGATAGGGAGTAGAGTCCTTGACAGGTAAGACAGCGGAGACATCATTGCCTGGTTTTCATAGGTATGTCCAGAACTCTCCTCCTTTCCCTCCACAGCTTCAGTCTCATGTTTTGACCCCTGTCCATCTTTTCTTGGTTTTGAGGTTAAGGGTAGGGGTTGGAACACTTGCTGGGGCGTTGGCTCCTCTTCTTTCGAAACTCAAATTCATCTACGGTCCACACCGCTCCCTTCTCGTTTTCCACTCGCACAAAGCATTTGTGGAGGCTCAGGTTGTGGCGGATGGCATTCTGTGGAAGGAAGACCGGGACCCCAGATGGGGATGGGGTGGACAGTCATCCAGTGAGTTGATCAGACCTCCTCCACACTGACCTGCTCCTTCCCCATGTTTAGCCCCAGGTTAACCACCCTTAGAGCCATCCCAGCCACCACTGTGTAGAGAGGTGCTCACCTTCCAGGTGGCTGGGTGGTTTCTGAAGTAGGCGAACATGTGTGTGAACCAATGATAGATTTCATTGAGTGTCCTCTGCTTCTCTGGCGCTTCCAGGATGGCCTGCAAATTGGAGTCAGGCAGAGTAAAGGGCCTGTTTTCCCAGAGTTGTGCCTGAGGGGACGGCCTATGCTAGGCTCTCTGACCTGGGATAGGTGTGTAATTGTGGGTCAAGAGAGGGGAAGGAGAGAGAATGGGGGTGAGGCGTGGGGTCAAGGATGAAGTTAGAAGTGGGATGGACAAAGGAAAGGGTAGTTTTTAACATCACAGTTTGGTTTGCATTGGCCTGGCTTGTAGTAGTTTTGGGTTGAAGGACAGATCTGGGGTGAGGCCATTAAGAAAGATCACATCTTGGGGCTCCTCAGAGCTGAGGTTTGTTAATGTGAGATTCCACTCTTGGTGCAGTGTAGGAGGCAAGAAGCTCCCCTCCCCACCCCCCAGCTTAGGCTGCCCTGCTTACCCATCGGATGAGAGTAGCGTATGTGAAAGGGGGCCGCATGTTATGGAACTTGAAATAGTCCATGTTGTGGAAGAACTCTGCAGAAGGTTGGGATAGATCAGTCTCCATGGTCTCCTCACACCCTGCCCCACCTGTATCTGCACTGGGACTACAAGGCCTGAAACCCTACCATTTGCTTCAAGGGTGGAGGGGGTCTATGATCACACATAGGTACTGTTTACCGAGTACCTGTCTGTACAAATTAAAAGAACTCAAGTAACTTGCACATCAAAGGCATGCAAGTGGCTCAAGTGGGACAGCCAGAATGATAGCCAAAGAGTTTTGGTCCTTGGTCTATCCACAAGCCAGGCCTGACAGGTGGGAGAGGATTGGTGAGCTTGGAGGAGTCTACCTGATTTCCCCTGAGGTGGGGCAGTAGAGAGGGTCCTTTGGAGTTCCTTAGCCAAGTTCCTCCCTCGTGATGGCCTCCTAAAGTAGCATCGGCCAAGTAGATGAAGCATGGCTGGAATCCCCAAAAGACCCAGGGCTGGGGCTATGCGTTTGTAACCATTGGGGCCTTCTAGGCCTAATAAACTCAGGTGCATTTTCCTCCCAGCTGCTGTTGAGGGGTGTGGGGGATGGGGAGCTCCTTTGTACCCTCCTAATACGGAGCTTGGAGTCATCAGATGAGGTGCTGACTACACTGACCTGGAAAGGTGCTGTTGCCATGGCTTCCCCAGAGGTGCCTCCGCACTGCAAACAGGCTGTCTGAAGTCTCCCGTGGAGCAGACCAGGTGGGGAGGACACTGCCCTCCGTGCTGGTGCTGCTGGCTACGATGCAGCAAGAGCTTTTGTCCATTGAGGCCTGAGGGGTTGGGGAGGGAATGGTGATTGAGAGACCTAAGTTTTCATCTCATTTTATGCTTTTTAAACGTTATTTTATATTTTTATTACTAATTAAATTGGATTTTGGATGCTTTTGCACATGTATGCAATACACAGACCATTTTCACTACCTCCGCCCCCTACTGCTTACCTCTTTCCTCCCCACAAATCTCTCTCTTTCTCATTCATATCCATTCATTTGGTTTTTAAATTATTATTATTATTATTATTGTTGTTGTTATTGTTATTGTTATTGTTACTACTACTATGTAGTCCTGGCTGGCCTGGAACTCACAAAAATTTACCTACCTCTGCCTCTTTACCATCCTTTCATATTCATTTTAGTTTGTCTTACTTAATTTTTTCTTCTGAAATAGTCTCATGACATATCTCTTGCTGGCCTTGTACTTTCCGTCGTAGCTCTTCTTCTGGAGTGCTGGGATTGTAAGTGTGTGCCACCATTATCTGGCTTCTATTTTTTTAATTTTATATTTTGTTTTATTTAGACAGGGTCTCTCTGTGTTGCCCTGCCTGTCCTGGAGCTTATTTCTGTAGCCTAGCTGGTCTCAGACTCACAGAGATCCATCTGCCTCTGGGATTACAGGTGTGCATCACCACACCCAGCTTTCCGCTTAAAAATGTTTCCTTGGTTGGCTGGCTATTTACTTATTTATGTGGGGGTCTCAATCTCTATTATAGGGTAGTTTGCAATTTACTAGGTAGCAAAGGATGGCTTCAAAATTGGGGCATGATTGTTGTCTGAACCTCCCAAGTGCTGAGACTAGTGCCTAAGCCACCATTCAGTTTCCATTTTACTTTTATTAAAAAAAATGTTTTTTTTTTTTTTGAGACAGGGTTTCAGGTAGCCCATGCTGACCTCTATCTTATTATGTATCATGGGATGACTTTGAGCTGATCCTCTTGCCTCCAACTCTGGAGTGCTGGGATTATAGGTATGGGTCATTATACTCAGCTTCCATTCTATTTTTATTTGAAATGAAAAAAATATTATGTGTGTATGGGAGTTTTGCTTGCATGCATGTCTGTGTACCATGTACATGCCTGGTGCCTGTGTTGACTAGAAAAGTGCATTGGATAGTTGTGAGCTGCCATGGGAGTGTTGGGAACAAAACTCTGGTCCCCTGGAAGAGCAGCAAGTTCTCTTAATCCCTGAGCTGTCTCTCCAGTAGTCCAGCTTCACTTTATTTTAAAATTTGTATTTACTTACTTGGTTATATTTATATCTGATTTGTATATGTGTATGATGTGTGGATACATGTGTACACATGCTGGAATTAAGGGCCTGTACTATCACGCACAGCATTTTGAGTAATTCTGTCTCTACCTAGGTGCACTGGGATGACAGACTTGCACTATTGTATCTGGGTGTGGGTGCTGGGATCCATACTAAGGTCCTTTTTTGGAGGAAGTCGTTTAAGACAGGGTCTCTCTGTGTAGCCCTGGCTGTTCTAGAACTAGCTCTGTAGACCAGGCTGGCCTTGAACTCACGGAGATCTGCATGCCTGTGCTTCCTGAGTGCTGGGATTAAAGGCATACACCACCACTGCCAGGCAAAATGAAGGTCCTTATATATGTACAGCAATCACTTTCCCTACTGCAGTCTCTCCCCAACTCTGTTTATTTGTATTTTTTAAGAGTACGGGTCTGTCTGTTGGCCATGCTGGTTTTGAGCTTGAGGGTTCAAGTGACCCTCCTTCAGCTTCTCAAAGGGTAAGGACTATATCTGCTTACCACTGTGTACAGCAAGGCCAGTGCTTTTGGGAAGGGCACCACCCTCTAGTCAATTGCAGGCTGTGGTGGAACTCCATAGAGCAACAGCGGTATCTTTAATTAGAGTACAGCAGTGAGCATGCTATGAAGCCAAAGGTGCTGGGGCTGGGGGTGAGCAGGGCCTGAAGTGAGGTACTCTAGCTTCCAGCTGTGAATTTGGGAGAGGCAGCTAAATCTTTCTAACCTCAGTTGTCCTCATTTGTGCACCAGGGTGATGGTGGTAGCTATCTCCGTTTTAGTACAAGACTTGAATCAGTAAAGTTCACATCAGCAAAGGGCCTGAGACTGGGCGTGTGAAATGTGTAGTCACACAGGACCTTATATTCTTCAATGTTCTGAGGTTATCTTGAACTTTGAACATAGGGCCCTCCTTTCTTTTTACAGTCGCCCCTGTGTGTTCTGTAGCTGATGCATTGGCATCACTGTTTCCTCCTGTGTATGGCTATTTACTATTGCTTTGGAGAGGCAGAATCATGATGCTTTGGAGGTCATAAAGTCAGAGGGCTTGTAAGTGGATTTGGGATGTCTTCAGATCTGGCATATTAAGGAGGTGGGGATGGCCTGTACAGGCCAGGACTTACATGTGAGAAGGGGTCACTTGGTCCTTTAGGGCTCCTCCCTTGGCCCTCATCCCAACACTTGACGTCTGTTGCCTCTGGACTTGGGGTACTCACCATAGATGGAGCCTTTGTCAGCGCCATCTTCCCTGCCAGGTGGGCTTGCATAGCACACAGCTTCTCCTTTTCCAGCTCCAGCTACAGGGATGGACACCAAGGTGAGGCCTCTGATCTTTCTTAGGCACACTTTTGACTGTGCTAAGGCCTTTTCTTGGAGGGTCCTCCTCCATATCCTTCTTTCCCTTTAGCCGCACTCTGCAGGCCTTACCTGCTGCTCCAGAGACTGCACCACTTCCCTCTGGAGGAGGCACTGTGCCTTGCTCTTCTCATCCAGGAGGTGATCTGCTTGGCAGTGCCTGAGCAAGAAGATTCCATGTAACTGACCATGCTAGGTCAGGCCTCTTAGTTCCCTGTACCAGATAGGGTCAGCCAAGCCCCAGCATGGGAGATTTTCCTATGCTCCCCCTTCCCTTCCATCTCTCTCTCCCACATGGCTTGCCTTAAACACATGCTCTTCAGCAACTGCTGGCTCCCAGGTCTGAGCTTTCAGGCCTGGCCAGAGTGTTGGAGATGACATTAGAAAGGTGTGTGTGTGGGGGGGGTGTTCAGTTGGCAGGCTCAGACTAGGCAAAGGCCTGGCTATGCAGGACATGCATCATTGCCAAGAGTTAGGTATGATTAGAAAAATACAGAAGGGGAGGGAGGGCAGAGATAAAATAGAAGGGAGACAGCCGTAGTCTTCCAGAGGAACAGAAATTTGAGGATTAATAATGTGTCGTGTTACATGAGGGGAGGCAGGACAAAGCAGTTAGGAGTGTAGGTTTTGGAACCCAGCTCCCTGGGTTCATATCCAACATTCATCACTCAGGACTTGTGTGAACTTGGCTGACCCTTCTATTTGGCCTTAGTTCCTTTGTGTATTAGATGAAGATAACTATCAGCATATACCTTATCATTATGTGTCATCATACATGTGAGGTAACCTGGGCCTAGAGAATACCAGTAACTTGCCCAAGGTCACAGAGCCAAGAAGGAATGAGGTCTCAACCTTGACCACTTCTTACTGTCCATCAAGAGGATGGTGAGTTGAGATATGCAGTCCAGACCTTTGCGCCAACCCCAGAACTCCATGCGTAGCATCAGGCTACTCACCTGTGAAACTCCTCTGGCTCCTCAAAAACCTTCTCACAACCAGGCCACTTGCAGACTCCATTTGCCAGCAGTGGGTAGGATCCTTGCGGTGCAGCCAAAAGGTTGCTGGGGGTGGGAGAATACAAGGTGTCAGCAGAGGAGTAGGCAAAGAGGAGTAGCAGAGTGGTTCTTCCAAGCCCTTCCAACTCACTTCTCTTTCCTGGGTGTACCCGTGCGTGGGAAGGTGCAGAGTAGAGCTGGCTCCCCGGACACCCATTCAAGACTGGCCACATTGAGCCCTGTGGGTAGAGACAGGGTACTTCTGGAGTGGCGGACCAGGCTTTACAGCTTGTCCCAGAAGGCCTCCCTCTCCTTTTCCTGAGCCTTGAAGACTCTGACCCTTAGGACTTGTGCCATTTCTACAGTCCAGGGCTTCTGATAGAAGCAGCTTAAAGATGGCCACTAGCCAAATTGTGATGACATTTTGACAAATGACAGCAATTTGTGACTTTTGACATTCTATGTCTTCAAGGTTCTAAGCCCGACATCTTTTGGAAATTGGCAATTCCATGACTCTAACCACTAGACCTCCAAAGGGCTACCATTTAGAAAAGTTTACACTGCGTATGTTCAAAGATCAGAGGGTTTGGAGATTCTGTAAAGGTGTTACCAGGTGGCAGGCCAGGCCGGGCCTTCAGAGAGAAGACCCCAGTGGCAGCAGAGGGTGGTGGGAGCCTCATCATGGCTGGGTTGTCCAGTGGGTGCACTTGTAGCACAGGGGTCTGAGCATGGGCATCCACAGTGGAGAGCTAGGAACACATAAGGGCCATGGCTTAGCCGACCTGGGGCTCTGCTCCACAGCTGTCCCATTTGTTCCCTCCTCCCAGTCTGTTCAGATTGCATACCTGATGCATGAAGTGTGGTCTGTCCTGGAGAAGTGCCTGCAAGTGGGGTGAGGGGCCCAGCCGGGCCCCAGGGGGTGCCACCATGACAAGGGGCACTGTAGGCAGCTGGAAGGAGAAGGAAGATGCCATGAGATGCTAGCCTCATCTTCATAGTTCTGTGTCTCATTCATCAGCTCTTCACTAAAGTCCCACATGGTAGGAACTATAAACATAGCCAGTTCACACATGTGGAATTGGAGGCTCATGGAGACGGAATTCATCAAGGTCAGACAGTTAAAAGTAGTAGAGATGGCCTCACCACTGTCACCTTACCTTCTCGGGCCCCAGCCATCTTCTCTTGTCATAGTGGGATGAGGACACATGGCTGTGCCCATGGGCTCATAATAAGGTCTCCTCTCAGGACAAGGATTGGGAGGGGTGGGGGAAGCCTTGAATCTGAGGCCTGGAGAGTGGGGATTTTCTTGGCCTTGCAACATCTGCATAAGTCATAGACTTGCCTGGGACCCATAAACCACTTCCTGTGCCCCAGGCAGCCCCCCTCCTGCCACATGCCACAGTAAAGGTCGACACCTATAGGCCTAAGTACCCCACCCTTCTTGCCCCATTCTGGGCCCCGGGCCTCACCTGCAGCTGTGATGGTGGTAGGGGGTTCAAGGAGGAAGAAGTGTTGGCTCCACCTCGCAGGTCCCGACCTTGGAAGCTTCCTCCAGGACCCCTGGTCCCTAGGAGTTCTGAGCCCTTGGGTCCAGTCTTCCAGCTTGGCAAGATTGCTGGGGATGGGCCAATGGCCAAGGAAGGAGCCATGGGCTTGGCTGGCCTGGGATTGGGCATTGGGTTCTTCTCAATGGCAGGCTGTAGGGACAACAGTGGAATGGAGTCACATGTGTTCCAGGAGTGGTGTAAGATAGTCAGCCACTTGAACTATGTAGATAGCCTCTGGTCAGAGCAGGTGTTGCTGGGACGTGTCTCCAAGGGCCCCATAACTTTTCTGGTCTGTCTTATAATCATCCACCCTACCCTGATATCAAGAACACAGATGTATGTATATAACCTCCCCCCCTCCACATACACAGGTCCAGCACCTCACTTGCTTGCATATACCACACAGCTCTGTTGTGAATGTGGGACAGTAGAGAGTTAGTTTGTGAGCCCTCTCGTACCCCCTGCATTCTGTACAGGCCACACAGTCTTTGGTGATTCTGCCGGGGCTCATCTTGGACTCTCTTCTTATTTTATCCCAGTGACTTGGGCATGGACTCAAATGGTTCAGGTAGATGCCATTAGAGGGAACTAGTGGGAAGTGTACTGCAATAGTTTAGGTGTGTGCTGCTGCCACCACCAACCTGAATAACAGCAGAAGAGCTGCTAGGAAGTGGCTGGATTCCAAGCCTCCTTTGAAGACAATCAGGAAAAGTTGCTGAAAGCTTGGATGGAATTGATGAGAGAAAGGGTCAAGATGACTTCTGGGTTTTGGCATAAGCTGTATGACAAAGCGGACATTACTAGAGATGGAGGATGGAAGAGCAGCGTTTGCGGTGATAGTCAGATGTGGCTTGATGGAAAGGTAAGCATTAGATGCATGGGTAGACATGCAGTTAGGTAACTGAATTTGGGACTGTAGAGCTCAGATCCACAGAGGGGGTTGCTCTTCTCTTAGCTTTTGTCCTGCATGGAGTTAACATGGCAGGTACCAGAAAAAAATGGGGGGGGGCAGGATTTTTTTGATTCAGAGCCCCTGTGAGCTCTCCAAACTAGCTCCAATCTCTTCCCCTCATGCTTGGAATCCCTCTACCACCTCTTCTTTCCTTAATCATACTGCAGCCTTCTGTTTTCCCTCTCAAAGCCCTACATGGTGACCCGGACCCCTCTGCTGAACCCCAGTATCTTAGAGTACCTTAAGGGCATGACTTTTCAAGATCCCATTGTTCTAGTCGGAGAGGGAACCAGATCTTGAAGTGACTGCAGAAAATTCTATCCTCATTTTAATTAAGGTCATACCCAGGTTCAGAATTTTATAGTCTTGTCATAGCCTAGGACCTCTTTTTCTTTTTAGGCAAGGTTTCATGTAGCCTGGAACTCACTACATAGCTTTTTGCCTCTGCCTTCTGAGTGCTGGGATTACAAGCTACTATTTCAGGTTGATGCCTACTGCATCCATGTCTCCAGTTCACAAACTCCCTGTTCTGTGTATGTATGCATGTGTATATGTCATTCTTTGTTCTACCATACTACATGCACTCTGTATACAGTTTCTGAAAACAGCCCCTGGGGGGCACAGAAAGGTTTTGGAAGGCAGTTGCATTTTCTTTGTTATTGTGTAATGGGGATCATCAGAGCTGAGAGAGATTGTTATGAGAACCTAGGTATTAAAACTGTAGTGTCTCATGGGTTAAAACATTAGGATGTGAACAGGAGTCTAGGTCTGTGGAGGCTGAGAACACAGGCTTCATAAACAGCGACGAGATGAGGAGCTGGAAGACTGAATGAATGCAGGCAGCCATGAGGTGATAGTTTCCCAAGAAAGATCAGCAAAGAAAAGCATCAGAAACTAGGAGGCCAGGGATAGATTACAGAAGGAACCAACCCTGTTGGCAATTTGATCTTGGTCTTCTAGTCTCCAGAACATGATAACATGATAAATCTATGCTATGTAATTCACCCAATTTATGATACTTCATTCCAACAATCCAAGCAAATGTGTATCAAGGTTGGTGAGTAGAATTTTCCACCATACTGGCTTAGCACACATGGCTGGACCATGGTCACTTTTGAAGCGGTCCGGATATTTGGCCAGAACTTATAAGAAATCTCCTCCCTAAATACATCGGGAACTGGTGTGACTCTGGGAAGCATCAGTACATTCTCAGAAAGGGGACCTGAATTCGATATGGTCTGTCTAGTGGTGGTAGGGACTTGGAGGGCTGGGCCTGGCTAGTTTCCTGCACTGTCTGTTGGGGCGTCCCTTTTTGACTATTTCTTAGAAGCTGTATGGAGGTTGTTTCTGGGACCTAGAATATGTTTTCCTATCGGGGTCTACATCTGGGTCGTGTTGTCACAACCCCCAACTTGGCCAGATTTTTCTGCCATTGACGTCATGGCGGCCGGATGCACTGGGCTTCATCGGCAACAAGGAGGAAGAGAAGGGGGCAAACAACCCACCCCACAGGTTTCGTTCCGAGAACTAACTGGTCTATCCTGTAGCCGGATAGTCCCAGGTAGGGTAATGTGGGTGCTAGCGGATGTGGTGGATGACGTCCATCTGGCTACCATGCAGAACCCAAGTTCTGTAAATCCTGTCTTTCTTGGATGTCAGAGGGGCCCAAGGTTGGACGCTTGGTGAGCATTAGGCAGGCCTTCTGAATATTGGGACCCTTTGTATCTACAGATGGTATGGTAACAGAAACTCGGAACCATAGGATATCATTTCTCAGAGCCAATGGATTTCAAGATCTCAAGAACACAGACTTTGTAGGGTGCATAGATCCACCTTCTCATTGTATGGATCAGTGTTTCAGAGTCCAAAGAAATGGGAAAAACCTAAAGCCAGATCAAAACCCAATGAGGCCTCTTCCTTGACCTCAGCTCCATAAAGGCAGAGGGTTGGAAGGACCTTCTATTGAACTCCATTCAAGGCAGAGAGTTGGACAGACCCTTTACTGCCCTGATATGGGGCCAGGCTTTGCCATCCTTTCTAATTTGGGAAAGTAATGGGAACCATGGATCTTTCAAAGTCAGTACATACAAAATGCTGAGCAAATATCTGTGACTGATAATGGACACTTACATATTCCTCCGGCCCCACTGTCCTGAGACAACTTTCCCCAGATAATAACATTCTGCCAGAGCTGGGGACAAGAGGAAGATATTTGGCCAGGACCTCATGGAAAGAACATACCACCAAGCTTTAGAATAGTAGTCCCAAGGAACCCAGCACCAATTCTGAGGATGCAGACTTACTGATATATCTCCATCATTACTGCTGTCCTTTGGTCAGCTAGGGCTTTTGTCCCATGGGGTTCGGGGACACAGGCCAGAGCTAGTGAGCTTGGCCCCACACCATGATTATGGACCATCCTGCTCAAATCTGGATTCAACTTGTGAAAAGGTAGAAGAGGGGGTAGCACCTCAGGTGTCCTGTTAACTGTCTCCTGGGTACTGAAGGGTAAACTGAGGCCTACAATGGGAGATGGTCAGGGTCCCACTGAGAATTCTGAGATCTTATCTTGAGTGTAATTCTGACACAGCATCTCTGTGGGCCTGGGAAGGGGCCTTCCTGCCTATCTCTGAGTCTCAGTTTGCCCTTTTAGACTGAGGAGGGAAGAATATGGGATGGAGGAAGGCAAACATATCCTGTGTCTGGGGTAAATCATTCATATATAACACACACACACACACACACACCTATATGTATATATGTATTTATATGTATATATATGTGTGTATATACATATATATTATGTGTATATGTATGAGAGAGAATTAAGACATGGGGATGAGGAAACAGACATAGAAGAGATACAGATGGAGAGACAAAGATGTAGAGTGAGAGACATGAGATGGAATAGGAATAGATCACAGAGAGTGACAATGATAGCTATGAGAAAAAGACTGAAAAAGACAGAGGGACAGAGAGATAGAGGATTGACCCAAATAAGCACTGGCCTTTGGCTGGAAGACTAATGATGCTAGGTGCCAGAAACACCCATGGCTGGTATTGAAAAGCAACCTCAGAAAAAGAATAGTGTTTTTACTGTTTTGCAAAGCAACATCATAAAAATAGTGTTGGCTTTGTACAACAATGGGTATTATGGGCCAGAACAGATTAGAAAGCTTTAGCATAGAGGTATGCATTAGAAGGAATGGAATTTGTAATGAATGAATGTAGCATTTTAACTTGAGGAACAGTGCAGGATAGAGTAACATGATTCTGAGACAATTAGGGGAAAATAAAGTGACTGGGTAGACTGATCATTCCACTTTCCCACAATACTTTTCTGCCCACTTGAAATCTCAGTCATCATATGCTCTAGAATAATTTCCAGATCCACTTAAGAGATACATTTTAATGTCTATTGTTGTGTGTTTGGCCTTGTGCTAAGCACCTATTAATAGATACGATCCTCAGAAAGATCCTCTGAGCTAGGTTCTGTTATAATCATCACAGTACATACGAGGAAATGGAGGTACAGAGAGGTTAAGTGCCTGGTTAAAAATTCACACAGACGACTTGAGGTGAGGGTAGGTTGTTCCAGACAGTCTGGCTCCAGTACCCACACTTTTGACCTCTATAGTAAATGGAAAAAATGAAGCCATGAAGGAGACTGGAAGCCAACATGGGGTGAAAAGTTACCTCATTTTCAAGTGGCAAAAGACTTAAAACACAAAGCCATAAGACAGAAGCCACATGAGAAAAGAGTAATCTGAATACATAGAACCCACGTGCATTACAAAGCACAATAAACAGAAAAAGGCAAATGAAAGCCAGGTGTGGTGGCATGTGCCTTTAATACCAGCACTTGAGAGGCAGAGGCAGATGGATGGATCTCTGTGAGTTTGAGGTCAGTTTGGTCTACACAGTGAGTTTTTAGCCACCCAGTGCTATACAATGAGACCTTGTCTCAAAACAAAAACAAAAAAGCATACAAATGGGGCTGGAGAGTTGGCTCAGTGGTTAAGAGTACTGGCTGCTTGTCTAGAGGAGGTGGCTTCTCATTTTCAAGTGGCAAAAAGTCTTTTAAAACAGAGTCATAGACAGAAGCCACACAAGTGCCAGCACCCATGTAACCATCTGTAACTCCAGTCCCACGGGGTCCCATATGGTGTTCTGGCCTCTATGGGCACCAGGTACGCATTTGGTGCACATGTAGGCAAAACATGCATACTCATAAAATAAGTAAATAAACAAAATATACATACACACAAATAGTGAATTCAGGAGAAATATTTTTCATATACATATGGCCAATAGAAGTTATTATCTTTTCTAAATTAAGAGCTATAAAAAATTTAAAAAAAATCATGAGCACTCTCTTAGGACTAAGAACACTGTCACAGACCTCTAGCCCACAAAGCATAAATGGTCAAATTATTAAAAGTAACCAAAGAATGCAAAATTTAACAATGTAATTTTTGTTATGGGTTAAGATTAAAAATGGTAACACATACCTAAGATTAGCTTGAATAGAAACAACATAAAATAAGACAACTTTTTGGAAAAGCAATTTACAGGGACAGCAAAAAACTAAAAATGCATATCCCCTCTTCCCCAGCTATTCCATTTTCAGGATTCCAGGAGTCAGTCATAGACTTTTGGAACCAGAAGAAACCCGAATGTCCAACCACTAGCCCTTTATTCAAGCAATCAAAATTCATGGTGATGCAAGGACAGTCATGGCAGACATAGATCACATGTTCATATGTTAGTATGCTACAAAAATGGTAGTGATTGAATAAAGCAGGAACAAACCCAATATACAGCACAATTCTAATTTGTTTAAACCTACTAATAGCGAACAAGAACTTCTCAAGTAACAGAACTAAACCTGCAGAGGCTAGATCACCCTAGTCCTGAACTGCCTGCTTTCCCTGGACATGGATTCTGGTCACAGTCCTTTGCTAAACCATGGTTGACCCAGGGTATCCTCTCATGTGACAGAAGAAGGTCAGTCCTCCTCCCAGGACTCACAGAACTGATGCCCATTCTTGCAAAATGAAGTGGTGTAGAAATCTCTGTGCTGGATACTGGGTGAAAAAGCCGGTGAAGGAAGGTGAGCCAACAGAGTCAGAGAGGTGGAGGAAAGAAATGGAACACGGGTGGCCGGGATGGAAAAGACAGAGACAGGAATATAGCCAGGCCCTGGGAAAGGCACCGACAGAGAGTGGGCATTGAAAGGAGAAAGACAGAGACAGGCAAAGAAACACTGAGACAGGAAAAGAAATAAGATACAGTTCTATTTTCTAGTTCTAGCTGGACAACATATTGAGTTGCCCAAAGCTCTGGCATTCATAGAGAACAGCTGTTGATAGACATATTTAAAAAATCCTGTCCATCTGTGTATCAAACAATCAGTGTACTTTTTGCCCCTGTCTAAGGACTGACTGCTCTACCTATCTGGCATTTAGGATGAGTGGTATTAGTTTCAAAAGTCCTTACCTAGAGTTCACGGTAGTTGGGTGGTTCCGGTTCCAGCTGTACTGGAGGGCATCTGACCCCTTCCCCCTCCCTCCCGCTACTTCCCTGCCGCTTTCTTCAGCAGAGCTGTGTCTGGTGGGAAAGAGAGGGACACTCACCTTGGTGAAGTGGATTGAGAGCGAGGGATCAGCCTGGCTTGTGGGAAACTGCCACATTTTCAAAAACAACTTTGCTTTTATACCTAGAAGAAAACCACGGTGTGGAAGCCGCAGACCTCTCTCTTCTAATAATCCAAATTTTTTTTTGATGAGTGTGTGTACTGATAATCACAGGGTGGGGGGGGTTCTCATAGTTCTCTCTCTCTCTCTCTCTCTCTCTCTCTCTTTCTCGCTTTGTTTATTCTTATGAGACTTAAACGGAAATTTTGAAATTTTGGGTTTTTTCTTTGCCCTTTACAAGTCATTTGAAAATATGATTTCTTCCCCTCGCCACAAGGGTAAAAGGTATCAATGAGATAACAGGGCTCATGAGAAACCACAAAAGTGTGTAGAGTCAGAAAAAAAATAAGGGAAAAATAACTCAAATCACAAAGGCATCCCAAGGCAGGTAGACATACTGTTCTGTGCATGAGATATTTGAGGATCACTGGGTTGAACAGAAGAAGGGTTCTGAAGTCCGACATGTTGATGGGAAACAGCAAAGAAAGAGCTGGAATAGTACTTGGTTTCCAGTAGTTTCATCCTGCTTCAGGCCTCAGTTTTTCCTCAGGTAGAATTAATGTGATCACCACCATTCATGTTGCCAAGGGTTGGGAAATTGGGACACGCCTGTAGTCTTTCTTCCCATAGAAAGCAAGAGGCATGTAAGGTGATTCATGGAGAAAAAAGTGGGGTGTACTCCCACCACAAATTCACAGAATCAAAGAGTCTCAGAATCTGCAGAGTCTGAGTGAGGAGGAAGGTATCTCCATATCATGTCTATGCATGAGCACTCTGACCTAGCAGCCACCCACCTGGGAAGAGCCCTAACAGCCCCATATTAATACAGCCAACATCACAAGGAAGGGTTAGCGGAGGAAAGGCTAGACATGCAGCTCAGTGGCGGAGGCCTTGCTCAACATGCACACGTCTCTGTTATTAAAAAAAAAAAAAATATATATATATATATATACATATATATATATATATATACATACACAAAGCAGTCCAGGGTCCCCTCCTGTCAGGAACACTATAACCATAGCCTGATGATTTGAACTGCCTGCCAGATTTTGCAACATTGTACTCTGAGAAGCCCCAGTTTCATCCATTATTGTAGCACACACCAGTAATCGCAGCACCCTGGGCAGAAGGAGCAAGAGTTTAAGGCTGCCTAGGGCTATATAGCCAAATTCTGTTTCAGAAACCACAATCAACAAAAGAAAAGAAAAGCTTCAGTTTGCAAAGGTTTAGGAATCTAAATAACTGCCATAATTTTGGTAGCCAACGTTTATCTAGAATTTTCTGCATTCCAGACACAGCGCTGAACACTTCTTGCAAACTATTGTGTTCAATCCTCATACTTTGAGGTCCATCTCATCATTACTCTATTGCTATGATACCGATGGGGAAAATGGTGGTGCTGCTTGCTTAAGATCACAAGGATGGAAAATAGGGGTCCTTAGTACTGGCTTCTTAAATGCACAGTTTTTCCTGATAACAGGGTCGGGTTTTAATTTCTAGGATTCAATGCCAGGGAAGTTCTGGGATTTGGAGACTCTTCTGAAGCTTGATGTCTGTGGTGTTTAAGGTTTTATTCAAGATTTGGTAGCTGCATTTCCTCGATTTGGTACATACCTGCTCCCACCAACAATAGACATATTTCCCATGACTAGGTGCAGGCAAGGCTTCTAGCCTTTGGGGTCCTGGCACCACACAGAGCTAAGAGTTGCAGGTATCTAACTGCAGCGCAAGGCAACCTTTTTGCAAGATTGGCTTCAGGCCTGAGGAAGAGAAAATAGCAATAAGTTTTTTTCTACACATGATACCAACCTAGTGGCCAATACCCACCCTTTGCCCGTTCCATCATTTGTCACTTTTCCTTCTCCCTATTTTCTTAAGTCTCTCCACCACCCATTATACACAAAACAGAGTGACTTTCCTCAACTTAATTCACCTTTTTGGGAAAAAAAAAAAAGAAAACAACAACAACAACAGTGGAACTGATGGCCTGGATTTATAAAGACAAGAAAGGGAAAAAAGTGAAAAAAAAAAAAGACCTAAAAATATCAGCCAACAACAATAAAAAAATAAAAATAAAAAACCCTCAACCCAACCTAGCATTAGCTCAAAACAAAACTTTTCACTGGTTGGCCTTCTAAGTTGGTGGGACGCAGCTAAGACCAAATATGGCCTGTGTGGTGGCTGGAAGACCAGGGAGGTACTGAGTTGAGTGGGAGGGAGGCATGGAGGTGTAATGAGGTCCTCTTACTTTGGAGGTTTCCAGGGATCCTAGGAGCTTAACAGATGTGTGTGTGTATGTGTGAGGTGATAGGAGAGGGGTGAAGAGCATACCTAACAGGGAGTCCTGGGCAGCTGACTCTATGTATTCCCCATAGTTAATGCTCCCTGCTTCCTGTAGACTCTAGCCCAAATAGTCCCCATATCTTCTATGTGGCTGAGACAGTTCTAGTTCCCTGCTCTGGCACCTGGCTCTTTCTGGAATAGGTACTTGTTTTCTCAGGGTCCATGGTATGGTCTGCGTCCTCCTTTATATCTTTGTGACCATCTCCCTGTTACTACCACTCTGTGAAAAAGACTAGTCAGAGAGATGGCAGGGAAAGTGAATGAGGATAAGTGACACAAAGATTCTCAGGAGGCTACTTGAGTGGGGCCTCAAATGTGGGAGGGTAAGGTTACTGATGCGTAAAGCCATGGACTTTGCAGAATAAAGGCTGTGGGGTAAGGTTGTCAAGAGTACAGTACCTCCTCTCCACTGTAACTATATCCAGTTATGTAGGATCCTAGGCAAGAGGTTGGGAGGGGTGGGAGTTGAAGATGAATGGCTAGGATTTAACAGGTCAGGGGTAAAGTCCCCAGGAAAAGGGATCTTTGACAAAGACCTTGCATAGGTAAGAAAGAGAGCCATGGAGAGATCTGTAGACCTGGGTGGGAAGGGTCAGGGTAAATGCCCTGAGGTGAGTCACAGGGCCAACAAGGAATCTGGTGTGGTTGGAGTGAAGTGAGTGAAAGGAAGAGGAGCAGGAGGTAAGGTCAGAGAGGGACTAGTTAGCTTATGCCTTTTATGACATGGTGATGGTTTGGCTTTTCCTCTAAGTGGAGAGTAAACCATGGGAATGTTGGGAGCAGAGAAGAGAGATTATTGTCAGGACTTAAGGATTTCTTAGATGGGTGAGTGTGGAATAGAGAGGAGGAGCATGGGATGGAGACCAACCAGGAAGAGGCACTGCAGTAGTCCAAGTGACTGGTATTGGCGCTGGTCCTGTTGGTAGAATGGTACTGAAAAGATGGACTTGGGATTTAAAAAATTTGGTGCTAGAGACAGGCTTATACGCTTGCTAGGAAGTGATTTTACCACTGAGCTGCACCTAACCATCTTTACTTTTTACACAAGGTCACACTTGTAGTGTAGGCTTTGCATTCAGTAATCCTCCTGCCTCAGCCTCCTGAGTACTGGATTACATGCATACATCACCATATCCTGCTTGGGAGATGCTTTGGAGAGATAACCTACAGGATTTGCTAAAGAATGAGACTCCAAGGCAAGACCAGGGCACAGCTGATACCTGAAATGGGCAGATAGGATGGAGCCCTGGGATTACTTGCCACCTTGAACTTTCAGATGAGAAATAAAAAAAAGTTCTACCTTGTTTAAACCTTCATTATGTCATTTTTCTTCTCCTACTTGGAGCTGGACATATTCCTTTCATGACCGTGGACACAGACTGGAGAAGCAAAGAAACTGCAGAGGCCAAGAGATGGCCTTCTTGTTATGGGTGTTATGAGGGTTACAGAAAAGCATTCCCTGAGCCTGGTATATGGTAGACATTTAGTAAGTCCTAATAAGTAAGTTAGTAAGAGGGGTGTGGGGAATGTGTGAATGAACATGTTGGCAGAATCTATTCTATTCTCATAGGAGGTGAGATCTCAAAGGGAGAATGAAAAGAATTCGCTAGATGAGAGAAACGGATGAAGTAGCACTCTGGGCAGAGGAGACAGTCTCAACAGAGATGAGGAAAGAAAGAGGGGGGGAAGAAGCTACTGTGGGCTGCAAAGTGTCAAAATGAGCAAGAAGGGAAGGACTCTGATTTGAAGTTACATTAGCCAGTGTCTATCAGCATGTTTAATCAACTCGTGGTGACATACTGTGTGCTGAGTTTAAGTTAGAAAAAGCTAATCCCTTCAAGCCTTCTGGGCTAGCTCCACTGTTCACGAAAAGGCTAGAGTGTATGTGTGGTGGTGGGGGGGCAGACTGGACACACCCAGTAACTGATGGGAGAGATGGTATGCTTTGGTCTCACACTATGGTACAGTTTAGGCTTTTAGGGGCTCTGGGAATTCGTGAGGCCATGGGGAGTCATGGAAAGTTAGGGAGAAGGTAAATCTGGTTGCCTGAATTCTGATTCTGTACTCAATCACTCAACAGCTCAGGCTCAACCTATGTGCTTTCTTCCATTTTAACCTACTTATTGGCTACTCACGCGTTCCTTCACACCACCTCCACCCTTGGCTCTGATTTCCCATCTTGCCTCTAAAGTCTCTGTCCAGCTACACTCGCCAGCTTCAACATTGGTTAATCCCATACTGGTACTGTCCTTTGAGATCTCACAGCCTTCACCCTGACTCCCTGTCTCTTTCTCGCTTCCACCTTCTCTCCTCACTTGCCCAAGGGCTCATCCCCCTACAGTCCCACCTTCGTATCTGCTCACACACTGCCTTCCAGCCTCCCTACAGTCTCTGTATTGGCTACATTCACATGGTTACCGCCCCTTAAAGCCATAGCGCACGCTCACAAGATTCCTTATTGGCTCTTAGCAACCATTATCGTCATCCTGCCTCTACGTCATTCTCGTGCAGTTCTCCATTGGCCATTCTTTTTATCTTTTACGTCTCACAGCCTACGCAACCTGCGGATCTCCCAGGTTTTGGACCTCCGGGTTCGCTGCCAGCTGCCCCCATCGCCTGTAGCCATTTCATCTTCCCGCTGCCCACCATGCTGCTCGCGCCCAGAATTCCCCACTAATTGCCATGCTTCTGCTAGGTATATCTTGGGTCCTGGCTTTAACTCCACTCGGGCCTTTCCATTGATTCCGTGATCATCCCGCCTCCCACACCGCCCACGCTCGGGCATCCTCATTGGCTGCTTGCTTCCCCTGCTCGTCAGTCACTGTACGTCACTCCCGCGTGGCTGTCCATTGGCTGTTGGCTGTACCTGTCTTCATTTCACCGCCCACGCTCCACTGGAGCCCCACCCCCGTGCTCTGGCTTTCCCATTGGCTGCCCGCCTTTTCAGGCCTTGGGCCCCGCCGGTCCCACCGCCGGTGCCGTCGGTGCCGCCGCCGCCGCCGATATGGCGCGCACGGCCCCTGTGGAGCCACCGCTGCGGCATCCCGCGCCCCCGTCGCCGGCTGCGGGAGAGCCCCGCGCCTTGGTCGAGGCGGCGGTGGCCCCGCGGAGGGTGCTGTTTGCTGACGAGGCCCTGGGGCTGCCTCTGGCGCAGCTACGCCGCTACCGGCCATGGGGCGGGCCCGGGGCGGGCAAGATGGCGGCAGCGACCGGGCAAGATGGCGGCGGTGGCGGGGCTGATGAGGACGACGATGGCGAGGATGGGGATGAAGGGGAGGAGGAAGAGGAGGCTTGTCCTGATCCCTCGCCGTTGTGCCCCGTTCCCGCTGGCGGGGGTTTTTACTTGGTGCCCACATTTTCGTTGCCACCCGCGCCAGGCCGTCTGGAGCGGTTGGGGCGTGTGATGGTGGAGCTGGAGGCGTTACTGCCGCCTCCAGGAGCGGTTCCCGGGGGTTCCGGGGTGTGGGTGCCTGGGGGGCGCCCACCGGTGGTTCGTGGGTTGGTGCGCGTGCTGAACCGCTCCTTCGAGAAGGCGGTGCACGTGCGGGCCTCACTCGACGGCTGGGCTACCTTCTGTGATCACCCGGCGCGTTATGTACCACGCAGCCTGCCTGGGGCAGGAGTGGGAGGAACAGGAGCAGGAGATTCCCTCCTGGATCTGGGTCTAGGCCTGGGCCCTGGCCAGATGTCTGCCTCCTCACCCGACGACGGTGGCAGCACTGACCGCTTTGCCTTCCAGCTGCCCTTTGCTGAGGGCGCGGGCGATGGGGCGCGCCTTGACTTCGTGGTGCGCTATGAGACCCCTGAGGGCACTTTCTGGGCCAACAACCATGGCCGCAACTATACTGTCCTGCTCCGGATTGCACCCGCTCCCACACCCACTGATGTCGAAGGGCTGCCTCAGCAGCAGCAGCTGCAGCAGCTGGAGCCACAGCCTGAGTGCCAGGGTCCTGTGGAGGCTGAGGCCAGGCAGCTGAAGAGCTGCATGAAGCCGGTGAGGCGCAGGTAATGTCTGCCAGCGCCACCTCCGCCAACGCAGGGCTGGAGGTAGAATGGAGAACAAGCATCCCATCCCAGGAGCCCCCCAGGCCTGCTCTCTAGGACTGGCAGGAGGGTGCATTCGGTCAGAGAGTAGTGGAGGCTAAACATGTGCTAGGCACTGCTTTAAATACTGGGGTATCATCCATGTATCGAGTTCTACTATAAAGCCCTGAACAAGACAGACACCTTCCTTGTCCTCAGCCATCTTGCAAGGCTCCTGTGGAAAACAGTATGAAAAAGTAAACAAGCAGATAAGATAAATAGGGCTAAGGTTAGTGCTGAGAGGAAAAATAAGGCTCTGGAGGGAGTGGCTGCTGTAAACGTGTTGAGGGTGAGCTCTGGTGAAGAGTCCCAGACGGTGCTAGAAGTTATGGAAGAGCGAGTTGGTAGAAAATTGGACAGGTAGGACTTTGCTCGAGGAGGTGGTATTTAAAGTGAGTCCCGAGTGGGATGGAGCAGTGGGGTACATACATGGCAGGAAGATGTAGGTATCGGGAACAGCAAGTTTGGAGGAGCTGAGGTGGTTAATGAATTTGGTGTGAATGACAGCCAGTGTGCTGTAGCGGAGAGATCGCGTGGTGTGATGGCGTGGGCTAAGGGTCTCCCATTGTGGGGAGTGGAATCTCATTCCTATCTGACCTAGCAGGAAGTCAAAGCTACAGAGGTAGATAAACTGGTTGAGGAAGCGGTGGTACTTGGCTTTCTAGTTTCAACCATTTCTGGCCTTCAAGTGTATGCACACTTTCTTACTGCTCCTCTGGTAGTCTGAAGCTCCCTGTATTCTCATATGGAAGTATTAGCTTCGGCAGTAGCAGATGAGAAGTGGACTTGAAGCTCAACTCTCTCTCTCTCTCTCTCTCTCTCTCTCTCTCTTTCTCTTTCTCTCTTTCTCTCTCTCTCTCTCTCTCTCTCTCTCTCTCCCTCTCTCCTACTTATAAACTTCAGGGGCTGGGAGGAAGAACCATTTATGTCCAGGAGACTGATAAATTGCTTTTTCTAGGTCTTCTTTACCAGGGCTATACATTTTTCAAGGGCAACGGCTAGGCCTCATTCTTTTGTGGTCATCTAGGTGATGCCTGGGGTCAGTTAGATTCTGTATGGAATGCTTACATTTTCCTCCTCCTATGAGGACTGGAAAGGGGAATGGGAGGTTGCTCTTTTGGCCCGTGGAAGGTGCATGATGGAACAGGGTGTTGTGCGATCTGCTTGTGGTAAGGGCGTAGGCTGTGAATTGTTCTGAAAGATTTAGTTCCTAGCTGACAGATCTTGAAGAGTTAAGATTTTGCTATCAGATTACCTGGGTTCAAACCCTAGGCCTGCCACTTTCTAGCACTGAGACCTTATCCAATTCTTAATTGCACTGTTCTGTAAATAACTATGTTCTCATCTGTAAAATAGGTAATTAAGGCACCAACTGCACAGGATGAATAAAAGCAGTCAGGGTTGAGCCGTAGCGGTGTTAACTAGCATTAATGTTTAGATGTTCACGTACGGTCCATGGATTCGGCTCCCAAACAGCATTGTGTGGTCTTGTCTCAGTTTCCTCCTTTGTCAGAGAGGAATGGTATTAGCATTAGTGATTGAACTGGATGCAGCAGCTGTAGGCAAGGTAACTGAGGCATACCTGTAGCTGTGGTGCTCAGCATTTACTGATCTCTGGTAAGAGTTGTAGGTACATTCTCTTGAGGCCAGCTGAACATGCTGTTTGTTGTAGGTGCTATATTGATTCCTAGTTAACGGGGAAATGGGGAGCTCAGAGAGCTCCCCCAGCACGCTCAGAGTCACTTAGCTAGTGAATGTCAGGGAGGAAATGTTAGGGATGCTAGTTTAAAAGCAAATTCTGGATTCACTGTTGGCATTCTTATTCCCCCCTTTTTCCCTTGTACCTGTCACGTGTGCTTTATGTTTTATTGAGATATACCAGAATGGAGTGTACTGATCTTGAGTGCATGGCCCAGAAGATTTCCACATGTGTATGTACTTGTATAACCATCACCGAAATGAAGAAACTGAGTGCCCTCAGAATTGCCTTCATTTCAATCCTCACTTCTCATCCCAGTTGGCAGTTGTGGGCGCCCTGTCTATAATATATGATAGTTTGGGCACTGAAGTTTGGTCATTTTCAAGAGTGTGAAAGGAAGAGAACAGACAAATCAAAACCTTGCCAGGCTAAGGTGGGTGGAGAGGGTGTTTTTCTTTTAAAATACATGGGTGGTTTTAAGGAGAAATTGAAGTAGTTCATTTAGACAATTTTTTTTGGTAGCTGGCCCCATGTTTGTGGTTCCCAACGTGACTTGAGATGTTATTTTAAGTGGGCAGATGGCTTTTTGATAGCTTCTTTATCTTTTGATCTTAGCTTTTGCAAAGGGGAGGCTGGTGTGTACTGCAAGATCAGCGATAAGGTTTTCTTTGTAGATTGGTGGCTTTCCTAGCAAGTACATTTCAACTTATTATTGTTCTAAGGCCTCTGTGCTACTGCTGATTTGAAGTGCTGTTGAAGAACAGCTACCCCTTGTGATCTAGCTCTGTGGGGAAATGGTGTTGGACCTCAGGGGATACCCTTTCCTTATCGGTGGGTGGGAGGCCTGCTATGGAGGGCTTCAGAAATGTTGGCTGCAGGCCCATTGTGCAGCTGGGTATTGTCAGGTTGGGTCAGGAGAGAGGTTTGGTAGCCATGAGGGTATATCCAGAGGCTTAAATGGCTGCTCTTCCTGGGTTGCTGGACCAGGTTTTCCATATCCATTAGGTTTAAAGATCATCCATCAGCACCACTTTTGGTAGGGCCTGTTATGTGCTGAGCACAGTGTTAGGACCAAGCAGAGAAGATACAGACTGGTTCTAAGATACCCAAAGGGCTGTGGTAGAGCCAGGTGGCAAGGCATATGTGAGGCTTTACCAAGTGACACGTGGCTGAGCTTTGCTAGGCACTTTGCAGAGTATTTTTGCGTAGTTTCTCTTATTTTCAACAGTGGTGTCTGTGAGCTAGATTGTTTTGAATCCCTCTTTTCTGGGTGAGTTAAAAAAGGGGCTTTGAGTCCTCAGTGCTTGGACTGATATGGGAAGGAACCCTTCTGGTCTGTCTTGGCTTTACACTCTGAGGAAGTATCCTGTTCTTAAAAATAAAGATCAACAAACATCTGTCCGGCCCTTAAACATCCTCACTGTTGCCAGTTTGGCTGCTGTTAGCATCTGTCTTGCTTTGCATTGGTTTCTGTTCCTGAGCTCTTGTTGCCATATCCCTTCTGTTGCTCCTTTTGCTTTGGGGTCGTTGCTCATACTGTTTACTTCACCAAGAAGGTGGGTCCTGCACTCCTCATATTCTCCTCATGTAGACCCCTCTGTTCTAAGAGAGTTTCCTTAGGGAAGTTTGTATAGACTAACCTCTTTAAGTACCCAGTTTTATTCATAGCACTGATCAGTGCAGGCAAGCCAAGTTGTAGAATGCCAAACAGCCCAGCACTTGAGCCCCTGATTCAGGACCACATTCCATCCTGTCCCATAGTCCTGTGTGTCCTTGGCTCTTTCATGGGACCCTTTCAAGTGCTCTTTACCTTTTGCTTCCTCAAACATAATAGAAACTGTAAGACCAGAACTCCCTACGCTTAGAGCTCTCAAGTCTGAATACTGACACCCCTCACATTGTAGGTGAGGAGGGGTCCCTTGTTCCCATCTTAAGCTAGTCCCTGTTTTTTTTTTTTTGCTCCAGAGCTTCATGTTCTGCCATTTGCTCCGGAATCTGAGATCATGAGAGCCCATTTCTATCTCGTCAGCCTTTTTTTTTTTTTCTTGTCCCTCTCACCTGATCGTCTCTGTTGACCTAGCCTCAGGCCAGAGTCTCTGCCTTAATCACCAAGCTGCCTTGCCCTTTGTTTCTGGTCAGTATGTGGTGATTACCCTTGTCCCCTTCACCTGGAGAGCCACCAGCACTTGCTTTGTCCATTTTTTCATCCCACATGCTTATTAGTCTCTGGCTTTGGCCAAACTGAGAGGGTTTGTGGCTTTCTTCTTGAAATGGCTGACTACCCCTTCTTAGGTTGCCTCTGTCCCTGGCCTTGGGACCACACCCTATGAATGTTCCTCCACATCGCTGGCCCTTCTCTTTTTCTTTGTTCTTTCATCCTAATTACCAAACTGGAGTCTCCGCTTGAGTGAATCTTTAGATTTCTCAGGCTTAACTATCTCCCACTCAGTGCTCACAAACAACGTCTTATTCCCTGACGACTCACAGCCCTCACTTGTTTTCTAAGCATCCTTAAACCCTGGCTGGTTTTATTCTGTGCCAGGGCCTCATGTTCTAGCATGTTCCTTTCTTTTCTAAAGGCACTGACTTCAGTCTGTAGTGAGACCTTTATTAGGGGATTATTGGGTGACTGCAATGCTAGACTGTAAGCTCCGTGAGGGGTAGGGACATGCTCTGCATTGGTGACTACTGTATTCTCATGGGCCTGCCATGGTGCATGGCACTTAGTAGGTGCTCAATAAATAATTGTTGAAATAATGAGTTTGAGTATTTTTTCAAATGTCTCCACATAAAACTATATATTTCATAGTTGGGTTTGCTCACCAGTGTGTCTCCTGTCACTATCCCTGACACAGCAAAGCCTCAGTGGGTTTTAAGTATACCTGTAACTGGATGGGTAGCTGAGTTGGCAGCCGCATGGAAATGAGAACAGTTTGAATTTGAAACAGGGTGGGTTAGGGATCATCTAGGTTGTCTGAAGAAAGGGTTTCATGTGAAAGTGATGTCCCTTTGTTCTACAGAAAACCAGTAGGGCATCGTGGTTACAGCTGTGGGCTGGAGGCTGCACATGTAAGTGGCAGAGCGGGGATCTGAGCCTGTGTAGTCCTGCCAGTGCTCCAGTTCAGAACTGCAGCACCAGGCTGCCTGATAGGTCCTACCAGCCGGCCACGGCTGGACAAGTTGTTTTTCTTATTCAGAGCCTCAGTTTTAGAAAGCCTCAGTTTCTTTCTGAAAGAGTGCATTTTAAGCACTTTATTGGTGCTTTTCATGTCCATTCAACAACTCACTGAAGCATTACCAGCATCTGCTAGCATAGATCCGGGGCACAAAACGTTAGGTAATTTGCCCCAGGTCACACAGCTGGTATGTGGTAAAGCAGCTACATTGCATTTTCTGGCCATTTATTGAGATGCAAAATCATCTTGCTAGCTTTCAACAAACATTGAAAAGTGGTGTAGGAAATAGCACATTACATTATGACATGCGGTGGAGGTAAGTATTTTGAAGAGCGACTGTTTCGGTTCTCAGTGTGGATGTGTCTGATGTCTGTATTTACTTGTGTGAATGTGCTGGGTTATGAGGTAAAATGGTTTTCTCACCCTGGGATGTGGCCATAGAAGTGAAGTGTCAGATAAAAAGAAGCCCGAGATGTGGTAAGCTGCTCCATATTGCACACATCCTAGAGTTGAGGCTGACACTTGGAGAAGGCAAGACAGCCCTGCATAACTTGGTGGATTCCACAGCCTCCTCTACCTCCCTCACCCCCACAAAGCACATGGCTTAGGATGGCCAGAATTCTAAGTACCTTGGAGGCACATTCTGAATCCATCTACCCCAGACAGCATTATTAAGCTGTCTCCACGGGAGGTGGGCTCTGCTGTGTTTCCCTTTGGGGTGCAGCACATGACCCACATTAGACAAGCAAAGTTCTTTGAAACTTGGGGTGCTGGGGATGCTCACATAGAACCCAGATGATGACAGTGACAGTGATGTGAATGAATCTACTTTGCATTTCTCTTTGGGGCTTGCTAGCCCTCATTTGTGTACTTATTCTTTATCCCTGGTAACTCATCTTTCTGTTCTGGCCTGGCTGGGGCCATTGCCATTACTTTCTAAAATCTCATCCCTGGTCTCCAGATACTATCTGAAGTCAAGCAGGGGTTTAGTTTCTTAATGGCAGGAAGAATTTTCACACTCACTAGAGTGGTCCATTTTAGCTGAGATGGGCTTGACTCAATATCACTAGTACTCAAATAAGGAATGCCAAAACACCCCCAGCAGTGTGTGTCCTGGCCCATTGTTCACTGCCCTTGAGAGGTACCACATGGCATTTGTAGGACTGGTGCCAAAAGAGCAGGTTTTGTTCTTGAAAATTAACAGGCACACTGTATGTACAGTTTTGTTCTTAATCTTCCTCTCCATTTTTCTAAGAACTGTTGTTACTGATCAGTGAGTCAGTGCATGCTTGTAACTCACTCTCTTACTTTCCTCATTTTGATTGCAGTCACAGCTGCTTCCATTTTTTTTTTTACTGTGAAAGAGTTCAAAGGTTACACACAGACACGTATGTACACATGTATGCACATACACAGGCATGCACTGGGTACACACACACACACACACACACACACACACACACACACGCCCCTAACCTGCCTACTGTTTGAGACACTGTCTTCAAAGTGGGGCTGCTTTTGGATGGTAACAGCGTGGAGTGTAGTTAGTGAGTGTAGAGACAGTCTTAGTTTCTACGTTTGGAAGAAGGGAAGGTTGTTGCTTTGAAGGGTACATGTAAGGTTTTCAAATGACTTTGATGTAATAACAAAAAGGTCCACAGTGGAGGAGATAAGCAGCAATCACCCTTGCCTCCTGTTTTTCTTTCCAACTCTCTGAGGCTGGGCAAACAATTTGCTTCTGCTGACTTTGTGGATCTTGAGTTGGGCTGGTATTTGGATGGCTTCAGCTGTGGAAGAGGTGTGGTGGCGGAAGAACTTATGTGGAACTTACTTCTCTTTATTCTTCTGATTAGAAGTCTCCTTTTGTGCTAGTAGCTGCTTCTTGAGTTCTGTCTTCACTCATGTCTATGTCCTAAAAGAAGCTTGGTTGTCATGCATGTCAGGATTGAGCCAGATTCCAGGGAAGTCTTGTGTAGGTCTGTCCCTGGGAGCAAAGGCTGGCATTTTGTCCAGTTGAGGGTGTTCTTGAAGATTTTTACACTAGAAGATCCCAATAAGATAATTTGTTTTTTGTTTTGATTTTTGTTTTTCGAGACGGAGTCTCTCTGTGTAGCTGTGACTGTTCTGGAATTCTCTCTGTAGAACAGGCTGGCCAAAATATCACAGAGATCCACCTGCCTCTGCCTCCCAGGTGCTGGGATTAAAGGTGTGGGCCACCACAGCCCAGCTTTAATAAGATGATTTAAACAAACAAACAAAACAAAGGAAGTTCTCTCAGTCAGGTAAAAGTCATGTGGAATTGTAGGTTCAAAGGTCTGGATTTTAGACCCACTGAAGAGATTGTTTCAGTATTACAATGGTTTCTCACAAATACTCTTTTCTCATCTGTGTTGTGTGGAAGTTGTTGACTGGGCTCCCAGAGTCACCGACCCAGGCTCTATCATGTTGAGACTGAAATACCTCTGGTGGGATATATGAGCCGTAGACTACAGAGGAAGACTTGAGTGTCCCTCCCAAAGACTCCAAACTCTAGGTCCTTCTATGTTGTCAAAGCTTCTTGAAAGTTCTGATGAAAGGTTTCTGTAGCCATTCTGTAGTCTGGTGGTAGTCTAGTCACGCATACTATGGAATTGTAGAAATAGTGAATATGTGAGTAAGGGCAGGTAAAAAAAAGCATGAAAGGGAGGGAGAGAATGTAAATGTCTGTTATTGGTTCCTCCCTCTATTTCTAGGTAGAGCTGGAGCTTGGGTTGGGTGCAATCACATAGTTTCTTATCCAAACAGCATCAGCTTGTTGGTTAAGAATCTGGGTTCTAATCCTGCTTGTACAACCTTGAGCCACTTCCTTAGCTTCTGCTTCATTGTCCATAAGATGGGGACAGCAGAACTGCCCCGATTCAAAGAATTTAGAAGTACCTCCCTCAGAGTCCCCATGAGGATTAAATCAGTACATGGGAGACGGGTACACCCTTGGCTGACAGCACAGTACTATGCACAGGCCTGCTAGTGACATTCTGTTTCTGTGAAGGTAATTCTGATTAGGTATATTTTGAAATTTTCAAGTTTTTTTTTTTTTTTTAAATAAGTGTCAACGGTATTCTGTCCCGTCTTAGGAAGAAAAAGTTGTGATTGTTTCGATTTCCCTCAGGTCTCTGAATCCTGTAATTGTTGCTTCCTCCATTTGCCTTATTTGTGAATATTTGATACAGGTTAAGAATAAGAACAGCTATTGCTCCGTGATTAATCCCACTCCTTGTAGGATCCGGTTCAAATACTTGGCTTCTGCTACCCAGGGATCTAACTTGGCTGGCAGAAGAACAATTAGACCAATAGATTTTCCCATTGATTTAGCTACTGTTCTGTTGCAGGCCAGATATCTGGCTCTGATCCTTTTTACTCTTGACTCCCCTATGCTCTCTATGTTGCCTACAAGGAGGTGGTGGGTCCTGGCAGGCTGGTATGGGGACCAAGGAGGGATAAAGTAGAGGGCAGCAGGCCTTTCTGATTCCCTTCCCATTTTCCAGTTACCTTCTCTCCTCCCCCCTGCTGCCTCCTGTGTCCCTCAGTCTTTTCTGTCTGCCCTTCCCTAAGATGGCTTCTGTACCAGTCAGAAACAACTTCTAAATAGGTGATTACTAAACTGCCTGTTGGTACTTGGTTTGTATCCACAAAATGAAGCAAGCTGGCTACTCAGTAGGAAGGGGATGGCTACATAGATAGGAGCACAAATCAGCTGCTTTTCAATGTTTGCAAAAGTCTGTAATGATGTTTCTCACTGTTTAATGGACAAAGCCAGCTGTGAAAGTATGTTTGCAGAATCTAAATGGTCTCAGGGAATGTCTGGAATGAAATTTTCCAAATAGTAACAGTGGTTGCCTCTGGCTTATATGTGATTGTTTTGTTTCCTGCATCCTTATGGTTTTCCAAGTTTTGTAAAACTTCTTCTGGGGTGTGTAGGACTTTTATGATCATGAGGAAATAGCAGCTGTTAGGTGAAGATGGGTTGCCACAGAGGTCCAGAAGGTGCCCATGGGTGGCAGAACCAAACTCTTAGGGTGTCAGATTTACATACTATCTCATCTGACCAACAGGCCTCTTGATGAAGAGCTGAAGATGAAGAACATGGATGATAATACCCTAGTGGGTAAGCATCTGGCCAGCTTTGAGAATTCTAGCCTTTTTAATACCTCAATTGTTTTTCCTGGTTCTGGGGCTGGAACCTAGGCCCATGTGCGCTAGGCAAATGTTCTGCTATGTCCCCTAACCTTTCTAGTGGCCTGTTTTGTTTTGTTTTTTAATAATTTCTTTCTTCCTTGTTTCTATAAAAAGGAAAAGGTCACCACTTCCTTAGATTGTCACAGAAAGCTTCCAATGCAAACTTCCAGTTAGTCTCAGACATTAGTCTCAGCAGAATTAGGCTCCTTGTATACCTGTCTTGCTTCAACATTGCCCTTCTCTTCTCTCTGGCAGAACATCCTGATGTTCAAGAGTCATTGGGTCCCCTAGTGGCCCCTACCCCTCTCCGTCCATGGCCCCAGATGACACTTAAGGTGAGCAGGCCCTTGTAAGCTTGGTGTGAACAGCTAGATAGGAAGCTCACAGTGTGATCACAACCAGCTCTACTGGTGGAGCTCTTGGCTATCCTAGAAGTAGGGGTGGAGGTGGGGGCAATATCATGGAATGCAGAATTTGATGGAGGTTAGGGAAGGATGAACCAAATTGTTCACTTTGGTTTAATTGTTAATTAGCAAACATTTAGAGAATGCTTGTTCTGTGTTATAAGCACAGGAAATCCAACACTAATGACATATATATGGGATATAAATGTTAGGGGAGACACATAATGAAATGATAGTTTAAATATGAGAGATTTTAAATGAAGATGAATGCCTAGGTAAAATGGAGGGAGAGAGGGAAAGTGAGAGATTGGTGTGTGTGTGTGGGGGGGGGGAATGCAGAGAGGGGCCTGAGAAGTGAGGCTTGAGAGAAATTTGAAGGTGAGAGAATGAACCATTGGAGAAGAACGTTCCAGGCAAGTGCCAAGATCCTAAGGTGGGGCCTGAACTAATGTATGTTAGAAACAAGGCTTGTGTGATGGGACAGAGTGAAGGGTAAAATGGGGAGGGTGGGGAGTGAGGGGCAAAATGGAGAGAGGGAGAGTGAGGGGCAAAGTGGGAAAGGAGGAGCGAGGGCGAAGTAGAGGGAAGAAAGTGGAGAGTGGGAATGAGGAGTGATATCAGAGATGTGGCAGAGAACAGATTCAGTGGGGCCATGGGAGCTAAGGTGAGGATTTAGGCATTTTTATTCTTAGTGAGGAAGAGTCAAGGGAGGGAGGGGCACGAGCAGAGGAAGAATGTGACCTGTTGGAAGAGGGTGGAAATGGGGGCACCAGTGAAGAGGAAGCTGGTGAACCATGATGCTGTTGGCAGAGGAGGAGGAGACATTTAAAATGTGTGTGTCTTTTGTTTCTAAAAAATTAAAAGTAAATGTGTATATAAAAGTAAAGAGACCAGTATGATGAACCCATATCATCTAGCCTCAATGCGTACTGGCATGTGTCAATTCCTCCTTTATAGTGTAGCCCTTTCCCTTCTCATTTCCTACGGAATAATTTTAGGAAAAACATCCATAAACTATCCAATTCATGAATGCTATAGTTTGTTTCTCATAAAAATAATCATAAAACAAAACAAAACCCCTAAAGATCATACCATAATCACATCTCCAAAAATTAGCAGCATTCCTTCATACCATCAGTGATTGGGCTAACGATGCAATTTTCTTATGAGTGTTCCCAGGACCCAAAGAAGGTGATTCATTGTATTATTTCTTTTTCTTTCCTTCTTTCTCCTTTTTTTTGTCTTTGGTTTCTCTGTGTAGCCCTGGCTGTCCTGGAACTAGCTCTGTAGACCAGGCTGGCCTTAAACTCACGGAGATCCACCTGCCTCTGCCTTCCAAGTGCTGGGATTCCAGGACAGCACCACTGCCAGGCTGATACAGTGTATTTCATCTTTACTTTTAATGTCCCCAGTTTCTTCATTGCAGTTTGTTTACTAAACCCTGTTTGTCAGGTAGACGTTTACAGAGTCTGAATTTGGCTGATGATATTCAGGTAGAAACACATTTCTTACTCTATTTAAAAAAAAGTAAATTACATTGATTGATTGATTGACTGTGTGTGTGTATCTGCACAGGTGTGTGCTTGTGTGTGTGTGTGTGTGTGTGTGTGTGTGTGTGTATGTATAGTGAGGCCAACACTATCATGTTGGTTCTAGGAATCAAACTCAGGCTGTCAGGCTTGGTGGCAAGTGCCCTTACCTATTGAGCTATCTCACTGGCCCTCTTACTCTATTTTCATTAATTAATTAACCTTATTCACTTTAGTATTTAATTAAGTCAAATTTACTAAACCATTAATTTTGCTAAATATATTTGTTAAATTTCTATTGTTATAAAATTGACTTATAGAATGAATTCCATTAAGTTCTATTAAATTGTATCATTCTACTTCTTTTATTGGCTGAACTTTTTCTCTAAAGATACATGGTGTACATACTTAATCTCCTTTTTATTTGTCAAATATGTTTGGAATCTAAAGGTATATGTTGACTTTAAATCTATTGCATTTGTTTATTTTGATGCTTACATTGAAGCCAGGAGTTTTTTTTTTTCTTATTGTATCCTTTTACCTGTTAAACACTCTGAATTATGCTGTGAGTCTGTCCTCACATCTTGCTATGACAATATTATTATGGTCTTGTACTTTTCCTGCTCCACACCTGGAGAATGCTGTCTCATTAAGAAACCTTGATTTGGGGCTGGAGAGATGGCTCAGTGGTTAAGAGCACTGACTGTTCTAAAAGACCTAGGTTCAAGTCCCAGCACCCACATGACAACTCACAACTGTCTGTAATCCAGCTCCAAGTGATTTGGCACTCTCACACAGACATGCAGGCAGGCCAAACACCAGTGAGCATATTTATTCAATAAATAAGTCATTTAAAAGCCTTGCAGTGGAATCTCATGTCTAGAGATTCAGATAGGGGCTCAATCTGACTGTTGCTACTAAACTGAGCATTGTTTTCACAGACAATTAGGAAGTAAATATTAACATTTTTATTACATTTATTTGTGTGTGTGTAGGTCAGAGTGCAGCTTGTAGGAATTGGTTCTTACCTTTCCAACTCAGGTCATCAAGTTTGGCAGCAAATGCTGTCACGCTGTGACCCAGCCAGCCAGTCCAGAAAGAAGTATTTTAACATTTGTTACTGACAGTTACCCACTGATGCCCAGTGAATCACTTTGTGTTATCACCTGCAAAAAGAAGTCACTTTGTACTTGTTGGAGTTTTGCTCTTTGCATATACAGGCGGTTAGAGAATTACATGGGGTTCTTTAACATATTTTTGCCTGAAAAACTCCAGGGACTGTGTTTGTTCTTACTGTCTCTTCTTGTTCCCTCTCCTCTTCTGCTTTATCTTCCCATCTACACAATGGGAACAGGTTTCTGAAGTTACAGTGAACAGAAACCCTCAAGAAGAAGGTGACATCTCCAGAAGCAATCCACCTGTGGCTTTTACAGAGGTTCTCCAGGCACCAGCCATCCGGATTCCCCCATCTACCTGCGGACTGGGTGGCTTCCCCAGGGACCAGGCCTCTGGGCCCGATGCAAGTGATAGGGCCACTGGCACCTTCCTGGAACCCACTCAGCAACAGGTGGAGGCTACGTGGGAAAGTGCAGGGGGCTTAAAGGCCCCCATGGTGGGGGCTATGGCAGATGAGCCCGCTGGGGGTCTGGAGATTGTGAGTGGGTTGGACGAGTTGCTCGGTGAAGACACCATTGACCAGGAGTTGGAGCAGCTCTACCTGTCTCACCTGAGCCGCTTGCGGGCTGCTGTGGCAGCAGGGGATGGCGGGGAGGGCTCTGCAGATGGGGGGACATCCCCTAGCCATTCCCTGGGCACACTCACGGACCGTGACCTGATCTTGAAGTGGCCTGGCCCTGAGAGGGCCCTGAACAGTGCCCTGGCCGAGGAGATCACACTGCACTATGCTCGCCTGGGGTGTGGTGTGGAGCTCATCAAGGACACTGAAGACCCTGATGATGAAGGGGAGGATGAAGAGGGGCTCTCCATCACTCCTTCTAGCCCTGAAGGAGACAGCCCTAAGGAATCACCTCCAGAAATCCTCTCTGGGGCCCACTCTGTGGTAGCTACTATGGGAGATGTGTGGCTTCCATGGGCTGGGGGGTCTGAAGGTGACAGCCCTGTGGTTCTGGGGACACAGGGTCAGTTTGCTGAGGATCCAGAGAAAGGGATGGGCAAGGACATCAACTCTTTGCGCATGAATAGGGTCATAGTTGGGGTGACCAGGTCCCCTGGGGAGGCTATGACAGAAGCCCAGATGGAGGATCCTCCTGAGTGGGAAGGTAGCTTGCTGTCTGTTTCTGATCAACAGCTTTCTGTATCAGATTTGTCAGAGCAGAGTCCTGTCCAGCTTGGTCCCACAGGGACTGAAGTCTGTCTTTCTAGTGTAGCCAACCCTCCTGCGAACTCCCAGGATGAAGAGGGTGGAAGCCCAAATCTTGAGTCCCCAAAGAGGTCTCCCATGACAGCAGCCCCTGCAGAATGTGTGTGTGGGTTTTCTCCTCAGCTCCGAGGCCCCTTGACCCAAACTCTGGGTGTCCTGGCTGGGCTAGTTGTGGTCCCTGTGGCTTTGAACAGTGGTATGTCCCTTTTGGTGCTTGTGCTGTGCCTCTCTCTGGCCTGGTTCTCGTAGGAGCTACCTGTAGGATCAGCAACAGCAGGTCTCCTCCTCTCTGGGGCCTCAAGATTTACAGTCCCTTTGTCATCCCCAAAGAGTTGAGATGAGATCTGTGAGCTGTGTAATAAGGAACTTCAGTCCTTTGAGTTTTGAGAGTGCTCAACTGGAGAGAGGCCTTCCCAGCTCTGAGCTCTCCTGTCAGCACCAGGCTTCCTGCAGTAGTACTTGTGGAGTTTAACACAATGGTGGATGATGTGAGACATTTTAGAGTGGAATCAGGCATGCCCCCTCCACCCACCTACCCCAAGCCTGTATTTATTTTTGTATAATTCTCTGGATGAGGGAGAGTGGTCATGAGCTGGTCTTGGGGCACAATTACCCAGAGATATATTTATTAACAGCCAAACTGTGCAACCTGCTGGAGCTTTATTTTTAATTTAATTTATATAGAGTACCTATTATTATATGCCACAATAGAGCTCTTTGAGAAATGATGTGTCTTGCTGTGCTGGTCTCCTGTTTGGGCCTGAGTGTGTAGGGTGGTCATATTTTAGGGAATGGCCATGGTCCATGATGGGAGTGGAAATGGCCATGATCATGCCTACTGCTGCCTCCTCAATGTGTCCTTGAGGATTTGTATTCTCTTTGCCTTGTGGTCCTAATATATGTGGTCCTTTGGTCGTACATATTTTGTCTGTGGGAGCCTGTGTCTGTGTATATGGGTGGTTGTGTTGGGAGCCAAGGGGAAGAATATTGGCCATATGAAGTTTTGGTGTTAGTTATGTGGCTGCAGTGGTGGCTGGGGTCAGCTGTGGATACGGCGACATGGATTAGCCACAAGGTTTTGAGGTTACTGAAAAAAGCAGCTTTTGACACCAGCAGGGAGACCCCTCAAGCCCCAAAATGGGGAAAGGCCCCAGAAAGGAATTAATGAACTGTGAAAAATTTGTATCAGATTTGTTGTTCACAGACATTGCATTTCTGCTCCAAACAGGAAACTCAGAAGCTTAAAAAAAAAAAGTTAGATACATTTATTGCATGCAAATAAAAACTCTTGGCATAGCAAAAATAAAACACAATATATTTATTTACTTCCCTTTACAGCAAACCTTTTAAAAATGGTGATTGTTTTGGTGGCTATTTATTTAGCCGGGTCGCAGACTGGCTGGGAACTCACAGTCATCCTGATGCAGCCTCTTAGCAGTGGGATTGTGGATGTGTGTCAGCAGATATGCCTACTGGTACATCAAAACTTCTTAAAAGAAATATTGTAGTAGCTTTCCCCATTTTTTCCTATCCCTCCAGTACCCTATGCCTTTCTGAAACAGTTCCAATCTGTATATTTTTCTGACAACTTAAAAAATGTTGCTGCTGTTACGACAGTTAAAACCCATATCTCATCTTATGTAGATAGCCTCCTGGCAGCATTTGACAGTTGATCATCCCTATTCCCAGCCTTTTCTTCACTTGGTTTCCAGGATGCCACACTCTCCTGGTTTCCCTCATTGCACACTGGCTATTCTAGAACAGTGCCCATCAAGTAGATCTGCTCAGTAACTGATCATTGGGTGAAACATACGAAGGAACATACATGTATATAAGGACATACAGAGAACTGTGGCTACAATCTCCGTTTACCTTCACAAATGTTGACCAACTGACTGCTTCTTCTCTGCTCTGTGGACACAGGGTGAAGAGCTCACAGTCCAGTGGGGGCGAGAAGCACAAAGAAATCTCTGTGTGCTAATGGTGTTAAGTATTATGGACTGGGATAGCCCAGGACAGGTGCTTAGCCTAGTTGGGAACTCTGGAAATCTTGGAGGATATGGTACCTGGCCCGAGTTCCCAAAAGGGAGAAAGAGTCCAGCCCAGAGTGGAGGGGAGAAGACAGGTCAGAATAATAGCCTTGTGGATTGGAAGCAAAAGCCAGCCAGTAAGAAATTCAACACACATGTTTTTCAAGGATGATTATTATTATTGAGACAGGGCTTTTCTGTGCAACAACTCTTGGCTGTCCTAGAACTTGCTCTGTAGACCAGGCTGGTCTCAGACTCGCAGAGAGATTAAAGGTGTGTGGCATCATTCCTGGCAAGGATTATTTTTTATACAATTTCTCTGTAGCCTAACTTAGTTTTGAATGATGCTCTTCTTCCTTTAGCCACTCCCCCACCTCCACCTAGGTTTTGGGCTTACAGCATTAATTACCATGCCTGGCTTCAAATGGGTATTTTGACTTCTCAAATATCAATGCTCAGATATCTATGGGTTTCTATTTCATTTATTTGTTTGCCTATCTATCTATCTATCTATCTATCTATCTATCTATCTATCTATCTATCTATCTATCTATCGAGGAAGGGTTCCTTTGTGTATCCCTGGCTGTCCTGGAGTAATTTTTTTTTTTAATGTATTGAGATTGGCTTTTGCTATGTAACCTGTTGGAAGTTGGTCTAATGCTAATTACTGGCCCTAAAGATCTGGTTACTGCCTGCTGGGTACACCCATCCTTGTTTGTGTAAACCTGCCTAAGACATACCTGATTGGTTGATTAAACAGCCTATACCTGGGCAGGGCAGAATGGGGTAAGTGTGGCTAAGGATCCCAGGCTTTTGACAGGAAGAGAGGAAGAAGGAGGGTGATACGATGGGTTAATCTGGAGAAGAAACCTTGTGGGGCCATGAAAAGGCCCAGATGAAGAATAAAAGCAAGCATTTAAAAGATTTTGGAGAGAAGATAGGATGGTTAAGAAGGATGGCATTGGATGGGGGCTGGGAGATGGATGGTGAGGTGATTCAGACAGTGTAGGTAGGAATATCTGCCCAGCCCAAGGTAAATAAGGCAATCATAAACTCTAACAGGTGTCTGTGTCTTATTAATTGTGATAGCAGGTTAGATAATACCGCCGTGATAATCATGGGGCTAATAATAAATAATATATAGCTCAACAGCCTTGATCTTTCCATTCTTTTGCCTTAGCCTCTCAGGTACTAACTAGGATTCCATACTTGGCTTTTATTTGATAATTTTATGATTGTTTTAAAGTGTTCCTTATGTCAAATTGTTTAAAAAAAAAACGTAGACAAATTACTATCAGCGTATAACTAATGAAATGTGTCCCCAAAAGGAGCAGAAAATTATGAGTTATTTTATAACCATTGAAGAAACAGAAGTTTTCCTACATAAAAACTCTGGGCCCAGATAGCTTTGCTGTTTTAAAACCCAAAACAAATAACTCCACTTTTCAAAAGTAATTCCATGATTTAGAAAAGGAGAACATGCTTAATTCATTTAATGGGGCTGATAGGATCTTGATGTTTTTAAAACCCGATGAACTAAAAATGAATACCAACAAAACCATCTCATTCATGAACATAGACAAAAATATTCTAATTTAAATAATTGCTAAGTCCAATATATTTTTTAAAAAGGTTTAAGATAGCCAGGCTGTGGTTGTACATGATATTAATCCTAGCACTCTGGGAGGCAGAGGCAGGAGGATCTCTGTGAGTTTGAGGCCAGCCTGGTCTACAAAGTGAGTCCAGGACAGCTAAGGCTACGCAGAGAAACCCTGTCTCAAAACAAACAACACAATAACAGAAAGAGCAGTCTTGGCTTTATAGCAAAACACTATTTCGAAAAACTTGGGGTGGGGGAAGACCAAGTTGGATTTATCTCTGATAGGTCATGTAATTTAATATTTGAAACAGTACAGATACCTTATTAGCATATTAAAGGAGCAAAAGTGTAGGAACTGGAGAGATGGCTCAGCAGTTAAGAGCACTTAATGTTCTTCCAGAGGTCCTGGGTTCAACCCTTAGCACCCACCTGGTGACTCACAACCATCTGTAACTCCAGTTTTGGGAGATCCAACATTCTCTTCTGGCCTTCACCAAGTATATACATGCTGCACAAACATGCATGCAGGAAAAACACTATAAACAAAAGAAATGAAAAGCTACAATTGTTTCAATATTTAGAGACTTAGATGAAATTCAACAACTACAAATTTTCAGATCTTAGCAAAACAGTCAAATGCATTTTCTCAGCAGAAAGCTTATCTGGAAAGATTTTCGATGAACTGCATACTTAGACTGAAATGTTTCATAGAATTTGACATTGGGATGGCAACAAGGCTGCTGCTACCATTAATATTTGTACTCAAGGCCCACCAAATAAGACATGAAAAAAAAACCCATTTAGGGGCCAGTGAGATGGCTCATTAATTAAAGATACTTGCTAACCAAGCTTAATGATCTGAGTTCAATCTCTGGGTTTTATATGGTAGAAGGATAGACGTTCACACATATGCTGCAACACATGTCCTCATACATACATAGATGTAATAAAAATTTGTGATGAAGAAAACATTTAAACATTGGAAACAAGGAACAGAATTGTCATTTTTTTGTAGGTTATACAATTAGATATGTAGAAAAATTTTTGGATAAAAAAATCTATATTTAAAACTGTGTTTTTCGGTTTTGTTTTTTGTTTCTTTCGGCCAGGTGTGGTGGCTCACGCATTGAATCCTAGGTCTTGGGAGTCAGAGGCTGGGGGATCTCTGAGTTTGAGGCCAGCCTGGTCTATAGAGTGAGTTCTGGAATAGCCAAGGCTATACAGAGAAACCTCATCTCAAAAAACCAAAAAGAAAAAAAAAAAGGGTTCTTTGTTTTTTTGTTTTGTTGTTGTTTATTTGTTTTTGCTTTGGCTGGGGCTGTAGTTCAGTTGTAGAATGCCTAACAGATATGAGACCATGGTTCCATTACAAGCACCACAAAATATGTTTTTATATGCTGACAACAAAGAAAATTTTAATAAACCATTTATAAACAACTTAGAAATTAACAACAAGGGACAAGTATCTTTTAGGAAAATAATACAAAACCTGATCATTGGCAGAATCCAGGTCATAAAGCTTGTCAGAACCCTCTACATCAGTGGTTCTCAACCTTCCTTATGCTGTGACCCTTTAATACAGTTCCTCATGTTGTGGTGACCCCCAACTATAAGTTTATTTTCATTGCTGCTTCATAACTGTAACTTTGTTATTGTTATGAATTGTAATGTAAATATCTGATATGTGACCCCAAAGGGGTTGTGACTCACAAGTTGAGAACTGCTGCTCTAGACTGTTTTGTAGGTTCATTGTAAACCCAATCACAATTTATGGATGTGTTCTGATTGTGACACATTAATTCTTTTTTCTGAGACAGGGTCACTCTATGTAACAGCCCTGGCTGTCCTGGTACTTGCTCCATAAACCAGACTGGCCTCGAAACTCAGAGATACACCTGCTTCTACCTCCCAAATGCTGGGGCTAAAGTTGTGCACCACCACAGCCAAGCTGACAAATTAATTCTTAAATGAGTATGGAATGTCAAGACTGGCCAGGCCACTCATTTGTAAGGTACAATAATCAAGGTGGTGGAATACAGTTTCAAGCCTAGGTAAACAGGTGGTCACAGATAACACTTATATGTAGATACTGAATCAGTGGGCTAGAAAAGCTGTTCTAAACAAAAAACAAACAAACAAACAAACAAACAAAAACAAGTAGGGTAATGGTGAAACTTTTAGTAAATGGAACAATTAAGTATCCATTTTGGGAGGAATGAACTTTGGTCTTTATATTACCAATAACTCTGTGAATTAAAAACAAATACAAAAAGGAAAAGCAAATCACTTTGGAGGTCAAGTTTTGTATCCTGTGTAAAGTCAAGCACCCTAACCCAGCTAGCTATACCAAACTCCCAACCATGGAAAACATTTGTATACTCATGATAGAATTTTTTTTTCTTCAATAAGACACAAAAAGCACTAATCATAAATGAAAATTATAAAACATTAAATGACATTGAGAATACCTTCTGACCAAGGGACAAAAGAAACATTTTGGGAGAAGACAATTGAAGTCCATCTAACACATGAAGGGCTTAATCCTAGAATGTATTAAAAAGTACAAGGAGAAAACCAGGGCCCAAATAGGTATATCAATGAATTATGTCATTCACGAAATGTGCAATGAGAAGGAAAAATCCACAGCTGCATGATCTGGGTAAATCTCACAGCTGTGATGCTGAGCAAAAGGTACCAAATGAAAGATTTCATGGTATGTGAACCATTTAACCAAAGTTTATAAACTAGTGAAACTAATGCATTGCCCCATGCAGATACTGTAAAGCAAAGTGAAGAGATGATCACAATGTCACTCACCATGCATTACGTTGGTGGGAGGGAGGGGTGTGGTTAGGAAGAAACCTACGAGACTACTGAGATGCCCAGCATTCAATAATGTTCACATTGGGCGTGGCTCTTGGATGTACAGCCTGGTTAGTTATTAACTTTCAAAATGTACATTGAGAGGCTGAAGAGATGGCTCTGTAGTTAAGGGTATTTGCTGCTCCTTCAGAGGCCCTGAGTTCAGTTCAAGCACCTACATCAAACAGCTCCAGGGGAATCTGATGCCTCTGGTCTCTGTGGGCACTTGCACTTATGTGCATATGAGATACATAAACATGCACACACACACACACACACACACACACACACACACACACCTACACACAAAATTGAAAAAAATAGTAAAATAGTAACGAGTCAAAGTGCAGTGAGAAGAGGGAGTAAGGGATAGGGCTCCTTCACAAGGCTCTCAGGAACCCAGTTTTCCTCCCATGCCATGGGCAACACGTGCCCATCTTGTCCTCAGATGGCGAAGTTTATCTCCCCTTGGGACTCATCACTCCCTTCATTAACCAGGACATTTAAAAGCCTGGCTGTATGACTATAAGCAAATTATTGGTTCTCTCAGAGTCCCAGTTCTTCATTCACAAAACGGGTTTGGTACCCACTGGGCAGGGTGGTTGCGTACTTGTAAGCATACTCTACCCTGACCCCAGTGTGATGTTTGATGTAGCAGAGCAGGGCTGGCAAGAGCAGGGCTAGAATGATAGGGGGCTGGACTGAATCTTCTCAGCTATCACACAATGGGTCGGTTCCTTAGTTCTTTGCCTGCCTTGGCTCAGGGTAGTAACTTTCCTCCTCCCAAGGGTTTGTGAAGTTGAAGGGAGACAACCTGTCAGCCCACTGACAGACTTTTTTATTTTCATGATAAAGCATCATGACTGAAGCAATCTGTAGAAGGAAGGGTTTCTTTGGGGATTACAGTTACAGGAGGATAAGATAAGAGTCCATCATGGTGGGCCAGCATGGCAGCAAGCAGCCGCAAGCATGCTGGCTGGAGCAGCAGACTGAGAGCTCACATCTCAAACTACAAACAGGAAAGGGAGAGAGAGAGAGAACTTGAGTTTTTTGAAACCTCAAAGCTCACCTTCAGTGATATACTTCCTCTAGAAAGGCCACATATTTTAATCCTCCGCAAACAGCTACCAACTAGGGACCAAGTATTAAAATGCCAGAAACTTCCGGGTGGGGGGGGGGTCTTGTTCAAACCACTGCAGCCACTGAGAGTGGCAAGTCTCAAATGGTAGTGCTTGTACTGGCCCTGGGATCAATTCTCAAACACACACACACACACACACATGTGTTTCATTAAATGTGTGAAAGCCAGAAGGGAATTTGAATAGGCCAGATGACACCTTCTGGGAGTAGGTTCTCTCCTTGTGGGTCCTGCCTTGACATCAGACAAGAGCAGGCTTCAAAATCTGAGGAGGACAACCTTGCACTTACCTCTCCCTAGCCCTGTTAGTGGTGTGAAGATCTTTTCCTGGTAGGGGCTCTGGCCTGATGTCTGCCACTCTAGATTCCTGGGATTGCTCCTCTTTAGGGTTAGGAAGCTTAGGACAGGTCATCCTTAGCCTTAAACACGTGCTCCTGGTTGGGGTTTCAGACCCCTGGATTCATGAGCAGAGGCCAGGTTGTTTCTTGGAGCAGTCTCCTGCATGTGGTGGGGGCAGCCTTGGCCTGGATCCTCATGTCTAATTAGGGGAACCCTGAGGTTATGCCACTGAGATCACTGTTGCATTGTTTACTTCGACCCACATACCGTCATTAGAGCCATGAGCTCTCATTACTAGAGCCACTAGACTGGCATTTGTGCAATTTATCCAAGTAGCGGCTCCTGTGGTGTCAAATGATTCTCACGACTTGACCTAATTTATCACGTTGTTTATCTTTCTACAAGATGGCTAGGCATTGTTTGATTTCCTTATCTACTGTCCTAATTTAGCAAAGGTGAACATTCTCTTTCTCTCTCTTTCTGTGTGTGTGTGTGAACAGAAGTTCTCATTTCTCCAGCAGAAATACTCTAGACATTCAATTGATCTGATGCTACTTAGAAACACTCTCCTTTTCCTACCAAAATGCCTACAGAAATGTAGCCAGGTTGATTTCTCCAAGAAGTACGTCTATCCTTGTGTGAACACCACATTTTCTTGTTTATTCTGTGCTTTAGATCTAAAAAAAAAAAAAAACATTTATTTTTATGTGTGTGTGTGTGTGCGCATGCGTGTGCACGTACATCTGTGGGAATGAATGCTGCCTGTGTGAAGGTGTACTAGGAAACCAAAAAAAAAAAAAAGTGCTGGATCTCTTAGAACTGTAGTTACAGATGTTTGTGAGCCACCTGATGTAGGCTCTGGAATCCAAACTCAGGTCCTCTGAAAGAGCAGCCACCATGAAGTCATCACTCCAGCCCATCGTCTGGATTTTACATGTCCCCCAAACTCTTGAAAACTTTAGCTGCAGCTAGAGCGTGTGTATGCATGTGTGTACAAGTTCAAGCGCTCTAGGCCAGAGGAGTACATAGGGTAACTTCCCCATCACTTACTGTCTTACTCTTGAAGACAGGATTTCTCTCTAAATCTGAAGCTTACTGTCTTGACTGAGCTGGTAGGCCAGAGAGCTTCTGGGTCCACCTGTCTCTGTTCCTTTAATGCTTAGATCGACTGGCTCAGACAGCCATGCCTGCTTTTTTACTTAGGTGCTGAGGATTTAAACTTAGTGTCTCATGCTTTCACAGCAGCTGCTCTTACTCTCTGAGACAGCTCCCAAATTCCATACTCTGTTTTATTTGGGGGGAGGGGTGCAGGTGTGTGTGTGTGTGTGTGTGTGTCTTTGTGTGTCTTTGTGTGTAGATTTACAGAGGCCAGAGGTCAACCTGGGTATTTTACCTCAGCAGCTATATATCTTGTTTCTTTGAGATAGGATCTCCCTCTCTGGCACCGGAGGATCAGCAGTTAGATGCCTGCTGGCTAGTGAGCTCCAGGGATCTTCCAATCAGTTGCCACTACCATAGCAGTGGGATTAAAAGCTCATACCGCCATTCCTTCCTTTTTCTGTGGGTACTGGGACTCCTCCTCAACTCAAGCTTGGGTGTCGGCAAACTGCTTACTGAAGGTGGTATCTCCCCAGATCTCTATTTTAAAGTGTTTACTAAATTTATTGAAATGAAGGGAACTTAAATGACACAGAAATGAAAAAATATTAAAAGTGGGATATGGTGCTGTTTGGAGGCTGAGGCAGGGGAATCATGAATTGAGGATTAGTCTGGGCTAAAAAGATATTTTGAGGTCACCCTGAGCTAAGATGTCCCTCTTTTAAGACAAACTACCTTCATAGAAGTCTGTATATGACAAAATGAATATAAATGATCCAACTTTGTGAACATTTTCAGTTAAATACAGATTTACTTCTTTCTACAGATAACTGACATATGCATCATGCCACTTCTGGAAAAAACAAACAAACAAACAAACAAACAAACAAAACCACTCAGAGATGCTAAAAATACTCTTAAGTTAAAAAAATACTGTGGAATATGTTTCAATAATAGTGTTCAACCTCCCATAGTTGGTTTTTGAGACAGGGTTTTTCTTTTATGCCTAGGTTGGCTTCCAATTTAATAGGCTCATATGAACTATAGAATTGGAAATATAGAATTGCTTTTAAAATTAGTAATGATAATTTTTTGTTGCTCCTAATAATAAATTTTGACTTATGATTTCCTATGTAGTATGAACTACATTCTTATGAAGGACAGCATAAAAATCTACTCATTCTTTCTGTGTATGGTGGTGCATGCTTTTGATCCATAGCATTCAGTAAGTTGAAGCAGTGAGTTCAAGGCCACTGTGGGCTATGGATGGAGACTATTCCAAAAGAAAGGCAGCCTGGTGTGCAGTAGTTACAAAGAACACCTTTTTTGGTAGTGTGTGCAGCCTGTTGTGTATAAAGGACATTGGAGACAGTTTCCTGGAACCTATTCCAGTGTCAGTGCTAACCCTAGTCTAGACTCCAGACAGGTATGGGTGGCCAGGGTTCACACTGGCCAGGTCATCATGTCCATCTGCACCAATAAGAAATATGTGACTGAGGCCTTTTGTAGGGCCAAGTTCAAGTCCTCTGGACTCCAGATGATCCATACCTCAAAGAAGTGGAGCTTCCTGTAGTTTAATGCAGGTGAATTTTATGACACAGTAGCTGAGAAGCAGCTCATTCTTTTTTTTTCCAGTTTATTTATTTATTATGTATACCTGCATGTCAGAAGAGGGCACCAGACCTCATTATAGATGGTTGTGAGCAACCATGTGGTTGCTGAAAATTGAACTCAGGACCTCTGGAAGAGCAGCCAGTGTTTTTAACCTCTAAACCATCTCTCCATCCCAGCAGCTCATTCTTGATGGCTTTGAGGTCAACTCTGTCCCCAATCATGCTACCCTAAACAAGTAGGGGGGTTGTCTTTCCTTCTTTAGGGTTTCCATTGTGCTCTCCTATACCTCACCAAATTATATCCAGAGAAAAGAAAAGCTTCAGTAGTGATTAAACCATGTCACCAAATAACTACACAAATGCCAAGTGCAGCAAATGTGAGAAGCGGCTCCCAGTACAGCTCCCACCTCACAAGGACAGAAAGCTGTTCTTTTTGGATATATATTTTTTCCTTCAGTGTGAAAGAAATCGTTAGTGTTTCTATCAGCAGTTTCATTATGTGGCTTTTTAAAAAGAAAACAAAAATGTTTTTTTTTCCCCACAGTTCACAGTTCTCAGAAGAGACCTAATTTTGGAAATCGTGTATTCCAGGGACATTTTCAATAACTGAATGCCCTTGAGTAGATGAAGGCCTTTGACATGGCTGCATACATTGGCATCTTCATCCTTAGCTATGTCACCAGCATATCCTGCAACGAAAGCCACATGGTTTTCCTGTCCTCACAGTCCTCTTTATTGTTGTTTTAAAATTGGAGTAGTTGTGCCATTTATAATTTCTGGTTTGGGTGATAGTTCTGATTACCACCTCTAAAAACAAACAAACAAACAGAAGACCACTGATTGAAGCAACCTTGAATGACTGGATAATTATATAGTCTTCAGATTTACTTTTTTGGGGGCAGTACTGTGAACTGTGAAAGAAACCAAAACCAATTTTTTTTTTTTTTTTTTGCTTTTTAAAAAGTCACATAATGAAACTCCTGATAAAAACACCAATGATTTATTTCACATTGAAGGAAAAGAATATGCAAAAAGAGCAGTACTGAGGATGGAACTTAGCACCTCAGACATGCTAGGTGAGTATGCTACCACTGAGCAACAACCCCAGTTCGTACATTTGCTTTAAGGGATGACTTTACTAGTGGCAACAGCTTTTAATATTAATGTGATGTTTGGGGATCATTTGTTATTCTTGTGACAAAATGCCCAAGAGGAACAATTTAAAAGGAAAAAAAGATTTGAGCCAGCTGTGGTGACGGATGCCTGTAATCCCAGCACTCAGGGAGGCAGAGGTAGGCAGATCTCTGTGAGTTCAAGGCCAGCCTGGTCTACAAAAGTGAGTCCAGGACAGCCCAGGCTACACAGAAAAACCTGGTCTTGAAAAAAAAAAAAAAAGAAAAAAAAAAAGGAGAAAAGATTTATTTGGCTCATGTTTTCAGAAGTCCACTGTTTCTGGCCCTGGTTTAGTCAGAAAATTATGGATAAAGGCTTTATAAGGTGAAAGTTTCTCACCTCATGGTGTCCAGGAAACAGACAGAGGGATGCTTGGATGGATGGGGACTAGATATAGTCTTCAAAGGCTCAGTGACTTATTTCTTCTTCTAAGAAGGTTCTGCCTCCTGGTTTTCACCAAGCTTTCAATAATGCCATCCAATTATGATTTTATCAGCGGATTCATTCACTGGTTAGATCAGGTCCCTCAAGATCCAATTACATTTCTGAAGTGCCATCAGCTAGGGATGACACTTTCAACAAATTAGCTTTGGGGACACATCATATTCAAACTGTAACAGCATCCAGGCACTATATGTTGATTTTCTTCTGGTAAACCATTTGTGAGCACAGGAAGAAATGTACCACTACCCCAAGATCTATCCTTAACAAGTGACAAGATAGTTTATATTTCCTTCCTTCCTACCTTCCTTCCTTCCTTCCTTCCTTCCTTCCTTCCTTCCTTCCTTCTTTGTTTTCGTTTTGTTTTGAGACCGGGTTTCTCTGTGTAGCTCTGGCTGTCCTGGAACTCACACTACAGACCAAACTCACAGAGATCCACTTGCTTCTGCCTCCCTGAGTTCTGGGTTTATAGGCGTGCACCACCATGCCCGGCTTATGTTTCTGTTGTCTAGAAAAGAAAGCTAAATTCAATCTCAAATTTCTGCTGAAAAAAAAAAGGTGCCTCATGTTGTTTCATAGTCCTGGGAAATGTCCTGCCATATTTTGATAATGGTCTTTCTGTTTATGAAGGACCAGGGTCACTGGAGTTCACCAAATATCTTAGATTCTGATGGTTCAGGAAAGCATCTTTCAGAAGAGAGTTCACTGAGGCATCCTGCATATAGTTTTGGGCACTGACATAGCTGGAGTGGAAAATGAAGAAACCACAGACTCACAGGTACACTCACATTGAAAAGATGGATTGGGTGGCCTGGGCTCTCAGATGCAGAAGCCACAGTGCCCAAGAAACTCAGCATGCTTATATATAATAACAGTTAGACTGGGAGATGAGGTTATTACATAAAGATAAACAAGCAAGCAGGGTTATTTATATACATCTGAATAAGGAAGCAAGTTTAGTAAATCTCAGTAGGATCAGTTTCTGTAAGGGAGTAGTCTTCTGGGTGGAAGCATCATGATGAGAAACCTATAGTGAACATTTTATTTTATACACTATTAGCATCCACACTTGCACCTGAGGAAAGCTTTGCCCTCTCTTTGAGCTTTGCTATTCTATGGGTTTGAGACATCAAGGTCTTTGACATGGCCATGCCCATGTCAGTGACATAAATCCACCTAGGACGTCACAGACTCAGGGCTTCTTCGCCTCACCACAGTCCTCTCTCTCTCTCTCTCTCTCTCTCTCTCTCTCTCTCTCTTTTCTTTCTGCCATGGCACAGCCCCTACTTCTAGAGGCCCATTTTTCATCCAGAGGTCAACCTCCAGGCTTGCTCTCCAGGAGCCATCCATCTTAACTTCTAAGACAGTTTGCTTGACTTGGATTGGTCATCTGGCAAGTATGTGGGACATTTTCTTGATTGATTGATGTGGGAGGGCCAAGCTCACTGTGGGCAGTGCTATACCTTCACAGGTGGTCCTGATTTTCATAAAAATTAAGCTGACTATCTCATTGACTTGGAGCTCACCAATGAGGTAAGGCTGGCTACCCGGCCAGGTGCCTGGGAAGCCACCTGTTTCCACTTTCCAGGTGCTGGGATTATAATTGTGTGCAACCATCCCTGGCTTTTTATTTTACATGGGTTCTGGGGATTGAGCTGTTTCCTTAACCTCTGTGCCTGTCTCTCCTGCTTCTGTAATGAGAATTTTAAAAGGGATGATAAATACCAGGAGGTAGGTTATTTGGTCTTTGCTCAGCTTTGCCCAGCTGCTCTAGTTATTGGAAGTAGCAACCCTGGGCATTATTTGACTTAGTTTCTGATTCATAAAATTAGTGATTCCTTTTCCAAGAAGATCAATGGAATGATTATCAGCTTTGTAAAAGATCCATTTTTTGGCTTCAGATGCCATAATCTCTTTCTGGTGTGTGTGTGTGTGTGTGTGTGTGTGTGTGAGAGAGAGAGAGAGAGAGAGAGAGAGAGAGAGAGAGAGAGAGGGGATTAGTTTATAAACTAGAGTCACCTGGCTTGGAGGAGAGACTGTCAGTTGAAAAAGTGCTTCCATGAGTTGGCCGTCTGGCACATTTGTGAGACATTTTATTGATTAATTTATTGATGTGGGAGGGCCAAGCCCACTGTGGGCGCTGCTATACCTTCACAGGTGGTCCTGGTTTTTGTAAAAAGTAAACTGACTAAGCCATGGAAAACAGAGAAGTAAGCGTGTACCTTGGGGTTTCTGCTTCAGTTTCTGCTCCAGGGTGCTGTCTTGGCTTTCCTCAATAATTAACTATACTGTGTAAGCCAAATAAACCCTTCCCTCCCCAAACTGCAACAGAGAAGCAAACTAGGACAGTGTGTTGGGGCCTTTTGTAGTTGTTGGAGACCTTTCTTCATCACTCTCTATTGCTCTCCTTAGTTTTTGGACAAGATTGCTCATTGATCCTGGAAACTCCTAAATGGCTAAACATGATATCCCAGGATCCTCTTGTCTCTGTCATCCTAGTGCAGTGACCACATGCATGTTTTGTTGTGCCTGTGGATGTTGAGACACAAACTCAGGTTGTCATGCTTGCACGAACATCTCCTTAGTCTCCCAACAATCTTCCAAATATTGGCACTCCTTAGTTCCATTGCACTTTAGCTAAGCCTAGGTACTGAGGTACTATAGCCAGCAGCCTAACATACTCCTCAGTGTAAGCTCCTTCACTTACTTTTTTCGGGCCAAGGTCACCTGATATAGCCTTGAGGAATCAGGCCAGTTGGAGAGGTCACAGGAAGACTGAGGCTGTGACAATTTTATTGAGAGCAATCATAATCATCATGCCTTTATTAGGAACAGAATATAATGGCAATACGCAGGATCAATATAGTTGTAGTTGCCAGGATACAATAATGTTTACAACCTATACAGAGTATACAAGATTCATATCTAAGACCAATTGTCTGGTCAAGCTTCCTTGACTACTAAGGGACTGTAGAGAGAAACACAAAGCAGCCCAGACACTTCACTGCCTGAAGGAGTGCTTCGTTCTCTCAAGAACTAGAAGAGGGATTATTTCCCAGAAGCCATGGACTCTAACCTATAAGCATGCCTATCAAGGCAGCTAGACTAGTCCAACTCCATGGTTCCCTGTACTTCATCTCTTAGGCCAAGCTGCACTCAGAGTCATTCAAACACTGTTACATGATGCAACTTTTTATTTGGAGTGTGAATCTACTGTGAGTGTACATAACTCTGAGACTGCCGAACCTAGCATATGCTAGGCAAGTACTTTATCACTGAAGTACATTTTCTCCCCTGGATTCACATTTGTTTGATCTGAAGCAGGGTCAGGTTAGGCTGCCCAGGCTGTTCTTGAGCTTCAGGGCCTCCACATAGCTGGCACGGCAGATGCATGCTGCCACACCCAGCTCTGAAGTCACTCTTTAAATGGCTATGCATTTATTAGAGAATAATTGTTTCATTTTGACATTGTCAAAAATGTATGTAATGTATTTTGATCATCTTCTCCCCTTATCACCTCTCCTGTTCCCCCTCCTCATTTTATTTTTATTGTGTGTATGTGTAGGATATGTGTGTGTACATGTGCTCTTGACAATGCATGCATGTCGAGGTCAGAGGACAACTAACTAAAACATTTCTTTTACCCACTGACAAATGCCCCCAGAAAAGGCTTTTGACAACATTCAATATGCCTCCATGATAAAAGCTCTGAATGAGGTTATAAATGGAAGGAGCATACCTTAACATAAAAAAGGCTATATGACAAGCCTATAGCTGACATTACACTTTGAGGGGTTAAAAGAAAGAATTTCCGTTAAAATCTGGAATGAGACAGGAAGGCACTATCTCCACTCACACTCAATAGTGTGCCAAAAATCTTTGCTGGATCGAAAAGAAAGGAGAAAGAGATAAAGGGGTAATAAACGAGAAAAGACAATCTGTCTCTATTTGCAGGCAAGGTGATCCTTCACATTTTTTGGCAGTCATGTGTATATTTAACAATATGTATTTATAGATATCCTCTAGATCAGTATATTCAGTTTTTAACTTGTTTTTCTTCACAAACAGAAGAACCCTTCCAATAGTAGATTTTCTAAATAGAGCATCACAATAAAGACTCTTTACAAAGGAAACCTTCTGTGGTAATTATTGTGGTGGGCTGAAAAGGGGATAGAGTGAGGGGGGAATGAAACAGGAATGTGGTGGAGTGGGCACCAGGCACAGCTGTACTGCCGCTAACAGGAAATCCACCATAGGACGCAAGAGAAAGCAAGCTAAGAAGGAACGGCGCAGTCACCCACAACAAGAATGGGAACAGGGGACTGACACCCACCGTTACAGAACAGGGAGGGCAGGGAACTACTAACTCACCAAATGCAAAAACCAGGAGGCTGGTGAAGCCCTGGCTGTTCAAGAAAATTGCACAGTGCAAATTTGTGCTGCGTGCACACCTCAGACATTTCTTGGAGCACCATTAGGGACCACTCTGCTTCAAAGTGCTGGGGACCTGGGTTCTGGCCTGACCAAAATTGTATGTGTTGCTCCCTTGGGGCTGTGCTCCAGCTGGGCCCCAATCAATGCAGAATGGACTAGCGCCGAGCACTCACCACATCACAAGGATGCCTTGACTGTACCTTGGAAGGCTTTGCTAGCCCCAGACGGAAGTGCTAGCTTTTCCCCACAATGGGAAAACCAAATAGCCGAGGGACTTCGGACAATGTCCCAGATGGCATCCTTAGCTCCAGGCACAACTGCGACCGGCTCTAGGTCTAGAAGTGGGAACCAGTTGGCACTATTGAGGAGACGTTACTCAGCCGAGCAAGCCACTAACCGTAGCATAAAAGTCAGAAACCCCTGCACAGATGTAGCCCATGGCAGTTCAGTGTCCAAGTGGGTTCCCTAGTAATGGGAAGAGGGACTGACTCTGACATAATCTGATTGGCCTGCTCTTTGATCACCTCCCCCTGAGGGGAGAGCAGCCTTACCAGGATGACAATGCAGAAGATGACAATGCAGCCACTTCTGATGAGAACTGATAGTCTAAGATCAGAAAGAAGGAGAGGAGAACCTCCCCTATCAGTGGACTTGGGGAGGGGCATGCATACAGAAAGGGGAGGAAGGGTGGGGTCGGGAGGGGAGGAGGGAGGGGCTTATGGGGGGGATACAAAATGAATAAAGTGTAATTAATAATAACAGTAATAAAAAAGTCAGAAACAGTTATGGAAATGTTCTGTGTTTGTGAGAGCCAGTCCTCTCAGTGCCTGCGGACTAGCTTGAGGAAGGGGGTGGGCGCCCTGCAGGCAAACTACCACCTTTTTGTGTATGTGTTGCTTCCTGTGTGTAGGTGTTTGCTGAGAAGCCAGAGAAAAACAGAGCTGAGGAGGGAGAAGCCAGGATGCCTCCTTCATTTTTTCCTTTTACTACTGAGCAAGTGGACCCTAAGGTAAACTCCTGGGGGAGGGGGAGTTCTGTAGACATCCATTTACATGCCAAAACAAGGAGGGTGGGGGGAGAAAAGGCAAACGCAAACCCATAACAATCCATGTTTACAGCTATATACACAAAGCCTGGGTTGAGGAACGGTTGCTAGGAAACAGGGTCTGTGTGGTAGAGTGTCAGTGTGCGTATGTAAGTGTCACACGTGAATGTGTGCGTACATGGCTTTATGTAAGTCAATTGTCCACAGAGGTGTGGAGACCAAGATCACTTGCTCCTGGGTCAACTGTCCTGTGGAGAAAATGGAGGAAGGGACCCTGGGCAAAGTTGCCAGGGTGTTTAGAAAGAGTGGATGTGTGTGCTATCATTTTGGAATTTCCCTCCACATATTTCACCTGAGGAAAACATCTCCAGCCTCTCAGTTAGGGTTAAGTGGTCGGCTGAACAAGATTATTTTTTTTTCTTCCAACTTTCCTTCCTGTGGCAAGGGCAGCCATACGAATTAGCCATAGAGAATGAAGATGCGGTATTTTATACTTGCCATTTACAAGCCAGTAAATGTTACATAAATAAAGCTGAAAAGAAACCCCTCCTTTTCTCCAATCAATAGATACCTATGGTTAAAATGAACTGCTTCTAAATCATAAGGTTTTACTGCTGCTAGTTTCCACGTTGGGCACGGGGTAAATCCTTGAGAAAGAGCATTATGGTAACTCCATTCACAGCTGCCTGCCTGCTTACCTCCTTCCTGGGGGCAACTCTGGTCCCACACAAAGAACCACAAGCTCTGTACAAGATTTTTGCCTGATGCTTTCCCAATTTCACCTGGGGCACCTCTTCTGATCCAGGCCCTTTTTCACAGTAGAGGCAGGGATGGGGACAAAATAGCACACGAAGCAAAAACCCCACACAACAGCTCGGGGCAAGGACCAGAGATTCTATAGCTTTTTGCATGCAACAAATACCTACCCAATGGACGTGCTGAACTTTCTGAATCCTTTAGCACCACGAGGGAAAGAGTTGCTACATCTCTTGGGGGTTGTTGGGAGGGGTGTGTGTGTGTGCTGTGCATGAAAGTGGGGCTCAGACCCAGCAGTCCCTGGAGTCCACCCTCTCTGGGCTCTTCTGACTTCCCCACAGGGGCCTCCTAATGCTAAAGTAGACTCTGCTCATCACCTCTCTATTTACAAAAAGACAGACACATCACTATACACACACAAGAGGCTATGGTGTCAAGCAGCAGAATCGGCAGAAAACCCAACCCCAGCTGACATTCTGCCAATGGGAGGTGCGTCCTGTTCTTCACCATTCTTGATGGGCAGGGGAAGTATGCTCCTTAAGGTTATATGCCCCCAGATTTTGAAATCAGCCCTTCCTGGGGGTGGCCCAAAAGGAAGCAAATCGTTATTGTTATTGTTTAAACACCATTAGTATATAGTTTGATTAAACATATAAAAACATCCCAACTGGGTCCAGAGACCACAGCCTCCGACTCATTGGCAAAAAAATAATTGTATCACCTTGGCCTTCTTTTTTAATCATTTATTTATTTATTTAATTTTTACAATTGATTCATTTCATATCCCGATTTCAGGTCCCTCCCTCATCTCCTGGGCCCACTCTCTTCTCTATCCCCTTCCCCTAGTTCACTGAAAGGGGGAGTTCTCCTCCCCTGCCATCTTCCCATAGCTTATCAAGTCTCATAATGATTTCCTTCATCATCTTCCTCTGTGGCCTCGAAAAGCCAAATTGCCAAGGGGAAGTGATCAAAGAGCAGGCAACTGAGTTCATGACAGAGGCAGCCCCTGCTCCTCTCATTCAGGGACCCACATAGAGACGAGCTACCCATTTGCTACATCTGAGCAGGGGGTCTAGGTCCTCCATGCATGGTCTTTGGTTGGTGCATCAGTCTCTACAGGACTCCCTGAGGTCAGATTATTTTTCAGCTCTGTTGGTCTCCTTGTGGAGCTCCTGTCCCCTCTGTGTCCTTCTATCCCCCTCTCCCCTTCTTCCATAAGACTCCCTGTGTTCTGCCCAAAGTTTGGCTGTGAGTCGCAGCACCTGCTTTTATATCCTGTTGGGTGGAGCCTTTGAGAAGACCCCCTATAGAAGGCTCCCATACTTTTCCCTCTCCCACTGCTTTTGGTGTCTATCCTGCTTGCCATTCTAAATGAGATTTAAACAACCTTCCTAGGGTCTTCCTCCAGGTATCCTACCTTCCACCCTGGCCTTCTTATCCCAGCAAGTTTCTCCAAAGAATCAGAGTAGAGAGAACTCAGGGCATACAGTAGGCAGGCCAGTCTGACGAGTGGACACCCCCAAGTTAGTTACTGAAGCTAGGAGGAACACATTGCCCAGTGGCTCCTTATCCATCCTGTGGTCCAGGGAGGCTTCGGCTCACTGGCGAGTTTGTTCTCCGCCATCAAGTATGTATAAACAGGAATTGCTATGATGCACCTTTCCAAGAGGCCAAGGACAACAGGCATGGAGAGGAGGAAAAGATAGAAGTCCACGCTCCGAGGGTCTTCTTCCAGGTATCCTATCTTCCATTAGCTGTTCCTCCCAGGCAGGAGGCTCCTGCAGGAGCTAGAGACAGTGGCAAAGTGAGAGAGAGAAGTTGAGAGGAGGGCCTGGGAATACCATCGAGTGGCTGAACTTCCATATTAGTGTCCACATCTGTGCTCCACCTTCTGAAATAGGAAAACTGGCCCCTAAGCACCACACCCTGACACTGTCACTGCTGCTTGACATAAAGTTTCAAGACCACGAAAATCCCCAAGGCGCATCTTCATCCTTTTGGAGACTCAAGAGTGGGTGGTAGTGTTCTCTGCCGTTTTTTGTTTTTGTTTTTTTTTGTTGTTGTTTTTTGTTTTGTTTTGTTTTTTTTCCAGTTAGGGTTTAGGAGAGGACAGATGAACAAGGTCAGCCTCAGGAGACTGGCAGGAGGGACCACATTTCCGAAGGCAGTGCCGACTCCAAAGTGTCAAGGCTTGTCCTCTGTGTCCCCGCTGGCTGCCTTGTAGATAACACTGTTCTCATGCTTGCAGCGGCAACCAGGGCGTCTCAGGCGGTCATAGACGTACTGGGCCAGCCTGACACCGCCCGTGGCCGGCAGGTAGCACAGCAGACAGGGCAGCACCACAGAAAGGGCACTCATGAGGGACCAGCGGGTGCAGCATTTGGAGCGGGAGCAGGAGCAGGAGCAGGGATGGTCAGCGGTGGAGCCCTCATCATCCTCATTAATGCAGTGGTAGAAGAGACCTTTCACTAGGCACATGCATGTACCATAGTTGACCAGGTTCTGGGCGGAACAAAGGCATTTCTGGTTGCAGGCCCAGCAGGAGGGCAACTTCTGAGGGGACGCACACTCTTTGCACTTACACTTCCCACAGGCCTCACACAGCAAGAAGTGCTTGTCTAGCTCTGACAGTGGCTTACGATGGACGGCTTTGGGCTGGAGGCACACAGCCGTGGCTGAGGCCTGCTCAGGCACTGGTGATAGAGCCATGCGGTCTAGCAGACTCTGGTCTACGGAAGCGCTGCTGCTGCTGCTGCTTACAGAGCTGGGCCTGTCGTTGATGATGATCCAGTGGTGAGTAACATCATCGTCACTGCTGGCACGAGCCAGCTCTCGGTCTGTGGTGGGGGCCAGGCCAGGGTTGTCTATGTAGTCATTCTCCGCGTGGCTGGGCCTTAGCTGGTCAATGGATAAGATGGTGAGAGGATGCTGGGGCCGGCTGTGGGTCCCTCGGCTGTCAAGGATGGGCTGCACCATGACTGAGCTGGGAGTCAAAGGCGCGACGCTCTGTGGGATCCTGGGATCCATGAGGCTGGAGGTTCTGGACTGCACCAAGAGACAGGCTTCTTAGGGGCCTCTGAGGAGCTGCAGAGTCACACGCGTTGCTCCAAGTCTGTTTAAATACCCAAACCCGAGCGGGTCACGTGCCGTTGTACTCACAGACGATGGTCAGAGGAACCAGCAAGGCTCCTTGAGTCCTGCAGTGCCAGCTCCGCGCTGTTAGCTCTGTTTGCTCGCTGCCTTGGTGGCGAGGTTGTCAATCCTTCACAGTTTTAAGTTGAGGATTTCATTAGGAAATGTATGAGAGGAAATGTCCTGGATTTATTTCTTCTAAACAGCAAGAACAGTTGGTGAGCAGCAATGTTCTCTGGTAGCCACACAGCCAGAGCTTGAAAGTCTCAGTCCGGACAGTGCTACCCTATGCCCAAGCAGGTGGGGAGAAGACAGACTGCTGATATAACCAGCACTGGGAGCTTTAGGGAAACTCTCAGAAAGAAAAAGAGAGACAGAGATGGGGAGGACCTTAACAGAGTCCCAGCCTTTTGGCGCCAAGCGCCTCAAACACATTAACCAGTAGTTCCAGGAAAGGTTACTGAAAGGGGAAAATGTCTAATACTCTGTCCAAGAGTCCCCAAGACTTCTTTCCACAGGTCACATCTTATCTCAGACCAACATGGCAGAGTCCAAAGGCCACACTCTTGAAGACAAAGAAAAAGAGAAAAAAGAAATAGTCCTGTTGTTTTTTAACTAGAGAAGGAGCAGAAGAAGGGCTGCTGGGCCTCCCCAAGTGGCCTGTGTTCTTTCTATATGACACTTTTCAGCAGCTCAGCTGCCTTAGGAAGGTTGAAAACCACTGACATGGAGCAATAGAGTGGAGTGGTGGAACCAGAAGTGAACTCACGCAGTAATGGACATGTACATACACTGGGGAAAGCCGGGTTTTTTTTTTTGGCATATAGGGTTAAGAAAACTGGATTCTGCTTGTAGAAGAGTGAAGCAAGTCCCTGGACAAATATACGACCTGAAATTTTGAGACCCTTAGCAGTGGTTTTCTACCTTCCAAGGTTGAGACCCTTTAATACGGTTCCTTATGACCCCAGCCATAAAATTCTTTTCATTGTTACTTCATAACTGTAATTTTGCTACTTTTATGAATCGTAATGTAAATGTTTAATATGTAGGATATCAAAATGCAACCCCTAAAGGGGTTATGTCCCACAGGTTGAGAACCTCTGCCCTAGAGGAAACCATTTCAAGATATTGACATAGGCAGGGATTTTCTGAACAGAACTCCAACAGCATGAAGAGATGGCCCATAGAATGGAAAAAAAAAAAAAGTCTTTCTCACCTATATACTATTCAGGGGTTAAAATCTAGGACATAAAGAACTGTACAACTCCCACAAACCATTCAATTAATCAGTAAATAAGCTAATGAACTGAGTAGACAGTCGTCCAAAAAAGAAATATAAACAGCCAATAAATATTATTCAAATAGGCAAGAAATGGATCGAGCCTAGGTGTCCATCAATAAATAGATGAAGAAATAAAACTATGTAATATAACAATAGAATTTTGTGCAACTAAAAATAAAAAACGAGACCATGACATGTAGAACAAAATGGATGCAACTCAAAGTGATTATGTTACTCAAAATATGCCACTCTCAGATAAACAAATGCTGCATGTTTTCTTTCAGACGCACAAGACAGATTTAAAACTCCCCGTATAGACCAGGCTGGAATGGAACTGAAAGACGTCCATATGCCTCTGCCTGCTGAGCGCTGGCATTAAGGGTATGCACCATTATGCCCGGCTTTGTTTTTGAAATTTTACACTTTACGGTTTGAGGTAGAATAGATACACCTAATTCCTGCACATTGATTTTCTTTTTAGGAAGGGTTGTTAAATAGGATTCTTCTAAATGTTCATCTCTAGATCTCTTTTAACACAGACTGTCTCAGAGAGCAATTTTGTCTCTTCCATTTTAGATATCATACCACTTCTTTCCTCTTCTCAACTTTTGTCATTGGATAGATAGATCCGCCCAGTACAATGGCGAGTCTGTGTGATAATAGTTGACATTCTTGTCTTATTCGTAATCAGAAATCACAAAACTTCAACATTTCACTGCATTGTTTATTGTTCCCCTTTGTAGGTGTGATAAAATATTACACAATTTCATTTTATTTTTAGTTTTCTGAGTGTATTCAAATCAACTTCAATATATGTTGAATTTCACCAAGCACTGCACTGTTCAGATGGACATAGCTGCTAATGTGCTAATTTGAATTTTAATGATGAATTTTGACATCACTCATGTAACTCTGTTGTAATAGAATTTCATCACAAGTAATCTATGTCTTGATAATTTCTTTAGCATTTTCATGAGTTGCATTAGTCTGTACTTCTGTTTAATGTAGTGCTGTTAGGTTCAGGGTCAAGGTTATATAGAGTAGCTTCATAAAATTAGTTGGGATGTAAAACCTCTCTTTGTTTTTGGAACTGAGCTTTTTTGCACGGCTGTGAGTAGACAATGTAAGGCTTGGCTTGTATAGGAAAGACTCTTTCTGGATTGCTTTTTTTCTTTTAGGACTGGACCCTACTTAACTGAAAGGGTACATCAGGTTCACACCTGTACTGATGGTTTTGTATGTCAACTTGACACACTGACAAAATGCCTCCATAAGATCAGGATGTAGAGCATTTTATTAATTAGTGATTGATGTGGGAGGGTCCAGCCCATTGTGGGTGGTGCGATCCCTCAGCTTATAGAAGACAGTAGGCTGAGCAACCTATGGGGAACTAGCCAGCAAGTACACCCCTCCATGGTTTCTGTATCAGCTCCTGCTTTCAGGCTCCTGCCCTGTATGAGTTCCTGTCCAGGCTTCCTTCAGTGATGGAATACAAAGTGGAACTGAAAGGCGAATAAACCGTTTCCTTCCCAATTTACTTTTGATCATGGTATTTTCATTGCAGCAATAGAAACCTTAACTAAGACAATACCCCTGCAAACTATTATGAACTGGACTCTAGGGAAACTACCTGTTCTGCTTTTGCGACAACATTGTGCTTTTGTATATAGAAAACTCAATGTCACCCTTATATTTTCCTATATATTTTGATGTATGCTCTATGTTTGTGAATAGGTTTAGTTGGCTCTATGGCATTTGTGACAATAGCTCCATTTATTCAGTTCTTTAATGACATAGATCCACATTTATTTAATATTGCTGCCTGTTAATCATGTCTCTGTGCCAGATTCCTCATTTAATTATCATAAAGAAGATGATTCAGCTGCCATGTGTGGTGGCGCACACCTTTAATCCCAGCACTGTGGAGACAGAACCAGGCAGATCTCTCAGTTCAAAGCCAACCTGGTTTCCAGAGTAAGTTCCAGGGCAGCTAGAGCTACATAGTGAGACCCTATCTTGAAACAACAACAATAATAAATAAATAAAATAAAAGGAAGATGAGTCTGAGTTTCCACAGAATTCACAATGCTTGGCTTCAGTAAGCAGCAGATTTGAGCTCAATGTTCTTGTTCTTTAAAAGTGATGCTTCTGGGCTGGAGAGGATGGCTCAGTAGTTAAGAGCACTGTCTGCTCTTCCACATGGACCCGGGTCCAATTCCCAGCACCCGCATGGCAGCTCACAACTGTCTGTACCAATAATTCCAAGGGATGTGACACCTCCACACTAATGCACATAGAATAAAATTAACTAAATTATTAAAAATTGATGCTTCTAAAGGTTGACCGTAGAAATTATGATGCAAACTGCAGCTTCAGTTGTAATCTCGTGTGTTCCTTTTTAAATACAATTAAAAGTCATGTCTCTCTCTAATCCTGATTGATTTAAATGGCTTTGTTCTCCCCTTTAAGAAAGTATCACTGTAAATGTGGCAATTTGTGTGGCACCTCACATGCTGTCTGTAGAGTTAGCTGTTCCCCCTTTCTATCTTGTCCCAAGTTACACAAAGTACCTTGGCTACCATGGGGCCCTGCAACTACAGTTTTTCCTCTGCAAGTTTGAGTCCAAGCTGAGGCCTTTGACACGCTTGGGCACTGATAAAGTTATTAAAGTTGTCTCCCAAAACCACTGGAAGAAACTGGCCCCAACCCAATTCCTTCATGCGAGGTGCAAACTTCATGCCCTGAGAACCTCATTACAGACACATTTCTTTCTCTCACTAACATTAGGACGCTGAAGTCCACTCTAAATTTCCTTAGTAAATGCTTAAGGCTGATCACTTGGTGTTTAGTGTTGCTTTCTTTGGAATCGCAATTGGCACCACCTCCAGAAGGTTTGTGGTACCATGTCATGGGAATGACCCTGCTCTTACTATCGGGGGTTCTCAGCTGTGGACTTGGCCTGACAGAAGAGATAAAGTTGTTGATACAGAAACTTTAAAAACTTGCCACAAGAGCATGTTTACTTCTTGTGCTACAGACTATATGATCAACATACTTAAGCTATTTGGGGTACTTTATGGGGAGACAGTTAAGCAGCTGGTGTCCCAAAATCCATATGGAAAAATGCTATGATACCCCCTCAAACCCATTTGTCCTTCTGAGCTACTCAGATGAAGATACAACAGTCTAACATGTTTTTCCTCTTCTTTTAAAGAATCTTCTATTGATCTGACCTTCATCACATCTCACTTAGAAGACTTTCTGGCTGCCTTTCCCTCCTATTTCTATACACAGTGGCAGCAGGTCACATCTTTGAGCCTCAATTCGCATTTTGTACCACCCCCAAATTGTCCCACAGAAAAAGAAATCTTACTAAGAGTCTATCTTGCTTAAGAAGTGGCAAAAACTATAAGTTGTAGTGATTGTTTACTCTTCTTATAGATGTTGAAGACCCAGCCTGATCCCATTTGGGTATGGTGGTGCACATGAGGAATCTCAGCCCTAAGAAACCTGAGGTGGGAGGATCACTTGAGTACGTGAGCTTGAGCCCAGCCTGGGTAATAAAATGAAACCTCATCTTCAAAACAAAACAAAACACTCAACAACAACCAAACAAACCCAGCCCATTCTCATTCCCTCTTAAAAAGGACTAAAAATCTGTGGTTCAAAGGAAGATCAAATGCTGGTTATCTAAGCTTATGTGAAGAGCATGAGAGGTCTTTAGGTTGTAAAACTGGATGAAAGGGTTAGAGATTATACAAAAAAGAGAAAAGAACCCTTTGGACTTGTTGAGGCAAAGTCAACACTGGTCCCACATCCATTGTCTCTGTATAGGTTATGGCTTGAAGTAGCCATGGGTTTCTATCTTAGTTCTGATAAACACTGACCCTGTGATGCTGGGAAGGAGACATCATTGGATCCGTTTCTCCATTTGTAAAGTAAAAATTAAAGTGCCTACACTAAATGACTGCTATGAAGAATAAATAATAAATCAATGCAGGCAGCAGAGATATCACACTCTGGTAGGGCAGATGTTGTGTGTGTGTGTGTGTGTGTGTGTGTGTATCTATGTTACAGAGACTTGCCACAATAGCATGCTTACTTCTTGTGTTACAGACTATATGGCCAACATACTTAAGCTGTTTGGGGTACCTATGGGGAGACAGTTAAACAGCTGTGTCCCAAAAAAACAGAGATGGAGAAGGAGGGAGGGAGGGAGGGAGGGAGGGAGGGAGAGAAGGAGGGAGAGAGAGAGAGGATTTTTAGAATGACTTACGCACTGAGGTCTAGCCAATCCCAAAAAAGCTGACTGTTCATGAGGCTGGAAGTCTCATCTGGACTTAAATATATATATATATATATATATATATATATATATATATATATATATATACATACATACACACACACACACATACACACACATATATATATATACAGCCTATACACACACACAAACAAACACATATATGAAGGCTCTAATGACAGTGAAGGAATGAACTTGTTAGGGAGGCATAAGTTTCTTTCTTCCATGTCCTTAAACAGGCTTTCATCAGTTGTGGTCCAGGTTAGAGGTAGGTTTTCCTAGCTCAAGTGATCTTTGAGGTACGTCTTCTACTTCAAAGATCCAGATCAGAAGTAGGTCTTCTTCCTATTTCAAATTAATCAAAAATTCCTCACGGGTGTGCCCTCCCCACTAGTTTTGGGCTCCAGGTCCAGATGTAGTCAAGTTGACAACCAAGAATAGCCATCACAAAGAGAGTACTTTGTTTATTTTATTTATGAAAGTGTTTGTTAAGCTCTTAAGAGTTAGGCCAGAGCTATACTAGGGAGTCAGATGAGTTTATCTCAACAGTGTGACTTATGGTGGCTTTGCTCTGAGAGGCTGGGGTCTGAATGGCTGAGGTTAGTCACATGAGCTTTCCATGCCTATGAGGCTCATGCCCAGTAAAAAGCCTGAACAAACAGGCTCAGGTAACTCTTGTTTGCCACACACCACTGCTGGAAGAATGTATGTGTGTCTCTGTGCAGCTCCACCAGAAAAGAGACATCTGGAAACTTGTATCTGGTGTTTCCTGAACTTCACTCTGTGTCTCTTTCCCTTGCACTGATTCCAATATAGTTCTCTTGACTTTAATAAACTACTAGCGTATCACCTTCTGTGTCTTTTGAATAAGGAATGCCAAACCTCAGGGTTGTCTAGTAGATTCCTGGCGCAGGGCTATTGAGCCCTTTACTCTCTATACTTTATCTGGAATATCATCCAGTACTTGTAACCGATCAAGACAGGATCTGACTTTGTAGCCTGTCCTGGCTTCAAACTACATAGTCTGGCCTCAAACTCAGAGCCCTCCTGCTTCAGTGATAGAATTCCAGGCATTCAACACCATACCAAACTTTCCCTACTTTTATGATTAATTTTAGGTCAGGTCTCAACAGCTTCATTGTCTACTTCAATGGAGTGTCTTCTCTTATAGACAGGCTGATGAAGAAATTAGGCCTTTAGTGAAGCCTTTTCAATAAACATACTACTGCCAACTTGGTTATTTTAGTTCTTAACTATGATTCGTAGGTGTTATTTGGTCAACTACCAACAAGATCCAGTATGTAAACCCAGTGGTCAGCAGATAAGGATCTCTACAGTAGATTTCTTCTCATCAGGCCTCTCTATTTTTATCCATCCTGTTCCTTGGCTCCTTAATTCACTGCCAAGCTCTGTAGCTCTGTCTCTATCTCTGTGTGTGTCTCTGTCTCTCTGTGTCTGCCTCTCTCTGCATCTCTCTCCCCATCTCTCTGTCTCCCTCCATCCTTCAATCTCTTTTCTTTTTCTACCTCTCCATTTCTCTCCTCTCTCTTACCTCTCTCTGCTTCCTTCCCTCCATCTCTCTTTTTGTACCCTATCATTCATCTTTTTCTCTATGATTTCCTTCCTCCCTTCCCTCTTTCTCTGTTCTTTTACACTGCAATTACCCTTGGTTATACAGCTGTCTGCTTCACTGACTCTATTGAAAACCCAATTAGGTAATGACTCCAATTGCAGCTGCTGTACCAGCTGTGGTGTCCTTACTTGAGCAAATTAACACTTCTCCTGGTATAGTATGCAGCCATTGATCTAGCAAATGCCATTTTCTTGATACCTGTCCATAAGGACCAATAGAAACACTGCTTAATTCTGAAGATGTCATAATGTCTGTGTTCATTAACCCTCTTCTCATTAAACAGTGTAAAACTTCCCATTTTATTTTTCAAATTCTATAGCATAGACTACCAAGTATCAGTGAAGACAAGTACTTTATTCAAGTTCAAATCAGTAGTACCTGATATAGCCAACATCAAACCTAAGCTTCTTGGAACACTTGAGCACTTTTTGTTATAACCATTTACTTTTTTTTTTTTAATTTTAAAAATGAGCTTAGAGGGCCAGCTTGGCAGTGTACAGCTGTAATCTTCTTTTTCTTGCTTCTTTATAACCCTTTAATCTGGAAGGTTATGAAACTCTTTTCCCTCTCTGAGTCCTTAGATCATGGCCCCATGCCTGATGCTTGACCTCTCAGGAAGACTTTATTAAGTGAATAATTCTCTCCAACTTTCAACAGAACCTGCCCTCAGGGGGAAAGTAACTTAAGCTAAAACACACACACACACACACACACACACACAGAGAGAGAGAGAGAGAGAGAGAGAGAGAGAGAGAGAGAGAGAGAGAATGTACAGATACATGGGGAGATTAGAGGTCAACCTCGGGTGTCATTTCTCAGGAGCCGTCCATCTTGGTTTTTTTTTTTTTTTTTCGTCTTGGTTTTTGAGATAGAGTCTCTCACTAGAAGCTGTGAGTCACCAATTAAACTATACTGGCTAGCCAAGAAGCCTCAGGGGCCCTCTTGTCTCTTTCTTTCCAGTGCTGGGATTACACATGTGTACCAGTATGGCCAGCTTTTTATTGGGTGCTGAGGTGTTCAGGTTGGTGTGGCAAGCACACTATGGATTTAGCTGTCTCCCTAGCTTTCAAAAAGGAGTTTTTTGTTTTTTTATTATAAGGGTTATACCAGACACATGGAGCGTTGATGTGGTGGAGCTGACCATGTTGCTTTTTACACCCTGGACTGTTTTATGGGAGGAAGAACTTTGGGCTGGAAAAGCGCTCAAGTGCTCAAAGCTTAATGTGCCGTTTTGTGGGAGTTTGGGAGATAAGAATGTTGAGAGCATTGCAGACTATATAGACCTGGCTTGTGAAATTTTAGAGGGAAAAAAAGACTCTGTCAGGACCACTTATATGATATATATTTGAATTAAGCATTCTTTGCTTTACTGGGGCAAAGAATGCTGGTTAGCTGGCAGTGGGAAAAATCAGCCGTGAGCAATAAGACACCAGCATTACTGAGGTGAAACCTTTTGGGACATACTTCCTCAGGGTCAGCATACACAAGCTGTGATCTTGGCTCAGGGCAGCAAGGCTTGCATTTCAGGCAGGCAGCAGAACTTGGCAACTAGTGGATGAGAGTCTCCCACATGGTACTGGTATTGAAGGGATGAAGGAAGGGGTTAAGGGGAGAAACTGAGGCTCGGAACTGTGTGGCAGGTTCAGTCTTCCAGAAGGCAGGGCAGGAGAGGCCATCGATGAAGGTGTAGCTTTAGTTGTAAAATCCCTAGGATTAAAGAGAGATTAAAAATGGAGAGAAGCTGATGCTTGACACCATGTAATATGGCTGGCCTGGTACACAGGTCAGGTGACCATTGGTGAAGGTGTTTCCTCAGTTGTGGTGGAGATACCAGGACAATAGGATGACCATCAAGGACAGTGACAAGTGTTGAGTGGAACAGGCTTGAACTTATCTAATATGCTGTGTGTGTTGTGAATAGAAGAGCTGGAGAGGCAGATCTACCCAAACCTTTTGGGGCTCAGAAGATTGAGTGAGTCCCAGATGTTGGACACTGAACTATTTATACTATTGGATTTTGTTTTTGCTTTGATATGATTTATAGCTGTGTCGTGGTTCTTTCCTCTTGAAATAAGAAAATATGTAACTTGTTTTTTTTATTTTACAGGATCCCACAGTTAAGAGTCTTTGGACTTTTACAGGATTAAAAATGTTAAATACTATTGGACTTTTAAAATTGAACTGTAGGGTTAAAGAGTTGGCTTACTGGTTAAGAGCACAAGTTGTTCTACCAGAGGCCATGAGTTCAATTCCCAGGAATGAAATAGCAGCTCACAATCCAACGCCTTCTTCTGATTTGTAGGCATATATGTAGACAAGGTATCTGTATACATAAAAAAGGAATCTTTAAAAAATAAATAAATTTGAACTGTATTTTGTATTGTGATGTCAACATGAGATACTGGTGACAAGGAAAGGCCATGGCTGAACAGTGATATGTTTATGTGCCAAGTGGAGAGAGAGTGTGTAGTGTCCAGGTTAGGTTTGTTGTTGATTTGATACATCTGGAAAGAGGGAATCTCAACTGAAAAGTTAAGATTCTTGGGCTAGACTCTGTGACATTTTCTTGATTGCTAACTGAGGCAAGAGGGACCAGACCGCTGTAGGTGGTGCCCACTCTGGCAGGAGTCCTGGGTTGTATAAAAACATTCCAGTTAAGCAAACACTGTGGAGCAAACCAATAAGCAGTGTTCCTCCATGGCACCTTTTCCAGGTTCATGCCTTGAGTTCCCGCCCTGATTTCCCTTCATAATGGACTATAAGTTGCTTTTGGCCATGGACTTTATCACAGCAATAGAAATTAAAGCAGGACAGAAATTCAAAAGAAAACATAGGTCCTAATTTTAGAGTACCGTATAGTCCTTAAAATATTCCTTGAAATAATTTGTTATACCCATGATACTTTCTCTCTTCTATTTGGGCATCCGTCAACATTTAGCCATCAAAACTAATGGGTCAAAATAGAAGCCGTTGGGTGCCTGCAAAAGATCATGGGAAAATGAAAAAAAAAAAAAGATATAAAAAGGTGAGAATTTTGACTAGCTGCCCACAAGTCAGAAGCATATATTTAAGGAGGGGTGCAAAAGTTGGAAGGTATTTTAAGTATTACAAAAAGTGGCTGCAAGGCATGCTATTGCTGCTGTAGTTGGTGGACCTGGGACCTGGGACCTGGGAGAATGGAGCTGATAAATAAGGCCGACTTAAGTCTCATGCAACAGCCAACAGACAATTTATACTCTGCGGGTTAAAAAGAGTCACCTGAGTAAAGGGTACAATCACAAGGACAAGCTGCACATGGCGAAAATCTGGTTGCTTTTTTTTTTCCATAAAGGCATATGATCCACAATTGCTGAAATAAACACTCCCATCTGCTACATCTGGGAGGGGCACAAAAGCACAACCCAAGAACAATTCTATGTTTTTGAAGAAAGTAAGGTCACAAGACTCTCGTCTTGTTTTCTTGGAGTGTTCCCACAAGCTTTCAGAATTCTCCTCACAAGACTCCATTCTTGGCCTGTGTTCTGACAGCATGCTTGTAAATGAATCATTGTAGTTTTATAGACTTTAGTGTTTTTAAAAAGAAATTCACAAAATGTGTAATTATCAGTACTATCTAATTCTAGAAAGTTTTTGTTATTTGCAAATGAAACCAAATACTCATTAGCAATCAGAACCTATTTATTACCCCTCCTCAAACCAATTTGGTCATAGTGGATTTATTTTCTGTCTTTATGGTTTTAATCTACTTTGACTATTTCAAATAAACATAATAAAACACTTATGGCTTTTTGAATCTGCTGTCTTTCACTTTGTATACTGTTTTTCTTCCTTCCTTCCTTCCTTCCTTCCTTCCTTCCTTCCTTCCTTCCTTCCTTCCCTCCTTCCCTCCTTCCCTCCTTCCCTCCTTCCCTCCTTCCCTCCTTCCCTCCTTCCCTCCTTCCCTCCTTCCCTCCTTCCCTCCTTCCCTCCTTCCCTCCTTCCCTCCTTCCTTCCTTCCTTCCTTCCTTCCTTCCTTCCTTCCTTCCTTCCTTCCTAACTTCTATGTTTTGTTTTTGAGCTAGGGTCATGAAATGTAGTCAAGAGTGACACTGAATTCAATGTTAGATGAGTCTGCACTTGAACTTGCAATTCTCCTGCCTCAGCTTTCTAAGTGCTGGGAATACACATGATCATCACTGTGACCAGCTTTGTATAATGTTTTCAAGTTTCAGCCGAGTTGTATCATAAATTAATATTCCATTTTTAATAAAAATTGAACAATATCCCATTATATCGCAATTTTATGCTAAATTTTTTTATACTTACTAATCCTATCTTTCATTTGGTCAATAATAATTGTATACATTTATGGCATACCACGTAATGCTTTAATCTGTGGATACAATTGAAAATGGTTTAATCACTCTAACATAATCATTAAAATTGTGGTTAAATCATAATTACCAATGATTTACCATTTTCTTACATATCTTTTATTATGTGAGACTTTTGAGATTTACTTTGTGTATCTTGAAACATATAAGATATTATATTGACTGCAGTAATTAATTTGTCTTGTTCTAGAACTTGGCACCTTTGATCAACTCCTCAATGAACTCTTCTTTTTGGATTATAGTCCTCCTAGTTGGTATTAGGCAGATTCTCATTCATGGTTTTGCACATGTACATGTGTGAGTGTGTGCACATGTGCATATGTAATTGTATGCATGTAAATGTGTGTTATTGTGTGTATGTATACGTGTTTGTGCATGCGCATGATTGTATGTATATGCATATGTATGTGTGCATGTGTGTATGAGTGTGATTGTATGTGTGTGTACATGGGTGTATGCATATGTGTAGTTGGGTGTATGTGCATGTGTGCTTCTGTGTTGGATATGTGTATGTGTGTGTCTATATATGTGTGTGCTTTTAAGTATAGTGGCCATGTGGTTGTATGTGGATGTGTGTGCATGCATGTATGTATGTACATGTGAACGCACACATGTATGTACACAAACATATGTGTATGTTATGGCATGTGTGTACATTATATGTATTTGTGGTTTTATATATATATATGCATGTATATGCATCTGTTTGTATGTATATCTGTATGATTTTGTGTGCATGTGATTATATGTGGCTATGTATATATGTATGTGTGCTTGTTTATGTGTATGGCTGTGTGGTTGTATGTACATGTGTGGTTTTGTGTTTACTAAAGGTATAAAGTGCAGGACGTTGGACATACTTGTCCAGCCATCTGTTACCAAGCTAAATCTTCGGCTCATTTTGGTTTTGATTTACATTTTTCCAATGACTATTAATGCCAAATACTTTTGATGTGTTTGTCATATATCTTTTTTTTTTTTGACGAAATATCTATTCATGTCTTTGTCTCTTATAATCTCTGCTGCAACCTGTCTGGCAGCTAAACTACCACCTGTGCTGCTAGGGAATCCACAGCTGGCCCAGAATGATCAGGACTTTGCATCAGTGACTAACAACCTCCCTCTTACCTCACTTTTAAACTTTAGGACTGATTAGAGGAGAACAAATCTTTTGACCCAGCCAATTACATAGGATACCTGGTTTTGTGTTTCTGCCTTTAATTTCCTTAGGCCAATGCCTTTAATCAGGGTGTATTGAAGGCATCTCCCCTAATCCTCTCCCCCATTATAAAGCTCTCTCTCCCATGCCTGGCATTGTCTGCTAAATGCAAGTGATGGTGTCTGTCTTCCTTGCTACATATAGCAAATTCTGAACAAAGAACCTGTTTGCTCTCATTTGGGTGATTTTTTTTTTCATTTCCACAGTGCATTGCCAGATAATATACAAACTTGTCCCTTAGGCATACTGTTTACTTAAGTCCAAATTTCAAATAAGCAAGTAATTTGTTAGCAGGACTGTATCCCAACTACTGTATAATTAAGATTTACATAACTGAAACCTTTGTACATTTGTGAAGCTATAGGCCAACACAGAATTCTCAGACAGAGCTATCGTGGCTTTCCTAACATCAGACAGCTGGATCATTTAGCTCAGGTAAGCCCTGTGTGGCTTGCAAAGTGCCAATGAAACAACATTGCTGTTTTGTTGTGTTGTATTCTTGCAGCAGATTAGAGCTTATTCTCTGATCAATTCGTGCTTTCATTTATCTTATCAAGCTGGAGGACTTCCAAATTATTGTTTGGGTTTTAGCTGCAGATAATACAAGGTTGCATTTCATTCTACAAGCCCTTTGCTCTTCACAAGTTAATTAAAGGCACTTCAATGGTCTCTGCTGCTAGTTTCCTCTCATCTTCATTCGAGTCGTGTTAATTTAGTCCCCAGGGCCTCTGGAGATTTGTGCAGGCTTCAATTCTGATTTATTTTTGTCTTCACCAGATGGCTCCAGGTTCCTGTGATTGCACCAATGTCTTATGGATTATCCTGTTTATCTTTGCCAGTGCCCAAGGTTAGGGTTAATTCTTCTGAGACACATTTGTCATCAACATAAGCCATTTACCTCCACTGCTGCTTGGATATTTTAGCCAAAGCTCTTAAATGTGATGTATGTTTTTCTAAACTCTGTGACAGAAACCGGTAGAAAGTTGATTTGTTTTTCCACCTTTTTGAAGCTACAGTCATCAGAAAAGCAGTAGGGAGCAGGGCTGAGCAGAGGAAGGGAACTCTTCAGTGGCATTGAAAACCTTCATTGCTTTGTTAAATTATTTGTATTTTTTATATTAATTACAATTTATTCATTTTTTTATCCCAGCTATAGCCCCCTTCCTCATTCCCTCCCATTCCCATCCTCATTCCCTCATCTCCTCCCATGCCCCTCTCCAAGTCCACTGATAGGAGAGGTCGTCCTCCCCTTCCATTTGACCCTAGCTTATCAGGTCTCATCAGGACTGGCTGCATTGTCTTCCTCTGTGGCCTGGTAAGGCTGCCCCCCGACTCATGAGGAGGTGATTAAAGAGCCAGCCACTGAGTTCATGTCAGAGACAGTCTCTGTTCCCCTTGCTAGGAAACCAAGTTGGATACTGAGCTGCCATGGGCTACATCTGTGCAGGGGTTCTAGGTTATCTCCATGCATGGTCCTTGGTTGGAGCATCAGTCTCAAAAAAGACTCCTGGACCCAGATGTTTTGGTTCTGTTTTTCTCCTTGTGGAGCTTCTGTCCCCTCCAGGTCTTTCTATCTCCTTCTTTCATGAGATTCTCTGCACTCTGCCCAAACTTTGGCTATGAGACTCAGCATCTGCTTTGATACCCTGCTGGGTATAGTCCTTCAGAGGCCCTCTGTGGTAGGCTCCTGTCCTGTTTCCTGTTTTCTCCCTCTTCTGATATCTGTCCCATTTGCCTTTCTGAGTGAAGATTGATCATCTTATCCAGGGTTCTCCTTCTTGCTTAGCTTCCTTAGGTGTACAGATTTATAGTATGTTTATCTTATATTATATGTCTAATATCCACTTGTAAGTGAATATACTGTGTGCGTCTTTCTGCTTCTGAGATACCTCACACAGGATGATCTTTTCTAGGTCCCACCATTTGCCTGCAAATTTAATAATTTCCTTGTTTTTAATTGCTGAGAATTTCATTGTGTAAATGTACCACATATTCTGTATCATTCCTCAGTTGAGGGACATCTGGGTTGTTTCTAGGATCTAGCTATTACAAATAAAGTGGCTACAAACATGGTTGAACAAATGTTCTTCTTATTTACTTGAGCATCTTTTGGATATATGCCTAGGAGTGGTATAGCTGGATCTTGAGGAAGCACTATTCCTAATTAAGAAAGCTCCAGATTGATTTCCAAAGTGGTTGTACAAGTTTACATTCCCACCAGCAATGGAGGAAGGTTCCCTTTACTCCACATCCTCTCCAGCATGTGTTGTCACTTGAGTTTTTGATCTTGGCCTTTCTGATGGGTATAAGGTGAAATCTCAGGGTCGTTTTGATTTGTATCACCCTGATGACTAAGGACCTTGATCGTTTCTTTAAGTGTTTCTCTGCCATTCGATATTCCTCTACTGAGAATTCTCTGTTTAGCTCTCTACCCCATTTTAATTGGGTTACTTGTTTTGTTACTTTTTAACTTCTTGAGTTCTTTATATATTCTGGATATTAGCCCTCTGTCAGATACAGGTTTGGTGAAGATCCTTTTCCAATCTGTAGACTGCTGTTTTGTTCTGATGACAGGGTCCTTTTCTTTACAGAAGCTTTTCAGTTTCATGAGGTCCCATTTATTGATTGTTGATGTTAGAGGCTGTGCTGTTGGTGTTCTGTTCAGGAAGTTGTCTCTTGTGCCAAAGAGTTCAAGGCTCTTCCACACTTTTTCTTCTTACAGGTTTAGTGTGTCTGGTTTTATGTTGAGGTCTTTGATCCACTTGGGCTTTAGTTTTGTGCAGGGTGATAAGTATGGATCTATTTGAGTTTTTTCTACATATAGACATCCAGTTAGACAAACATCATTTGTTGAAGACGCTGTTTTTTTTTTTTTTTGTTTTGTTTTGTTTTGTTTTGTTTTGTTTTGTTTTGTTTCCATTGTATGGTTTTGGTTTCTTTGTCAAAAATCAAGTATCAGTAGGTGTGTGGGTTTATTTCTGGGTCTTCTGTTCGGTTCCATGATCCACCATTCTGCTTCTATGCAAATACCATGCAGTTTTTATTACTATTGCTCTGTAGTACAGTTTGAGATCAGGGATGGAGATACCTCCAGAAAATCTGTGTTGTACAGGATGGTTTGGCTATTCTGGGTTATTTGTTTTTCCATATGAAGTTGAGAATTGTTCTTTCAAGGTCTGTAAAGAATTGTGTTGATATTTTGATGAGAATTACATTGAATCTGTAGATTGCTTTTGGCAGGATGACCATTTTCACTATGTTAATCCTGCCAATCCATGAGCACGGGAGATCTTTCCATCTTCTGATATCCTCTTCAATTTCTTTTTTCAGAGACTTGAAGTTTTTTTCAAACAGGTCTTTCACTTGCTTGGTTAGAGTCACACCAAGGTACTTTATGTTATTTGTGGTTATTGTGAAGGGTGTTGTTTCCCTAATTTCTTTCTCAGTCCTTTTGTCTTTCGTATACAGGAGGGATACTAATTTTTTTTTTTTTTTTAGTTAATTTTGTATCCAGCCACTTTGTTGAAGGTGTTTATCAGATGAAGGAGTTCTCTGCTTGAATTTTTGGGGTCACTCATGTATACTATCATATCATTTGCAAATAGTGATACTTTGACTTCTTCTTTTCCAATTTGTATTGCCTTGATTTCCTTTACTTGTCTTATTCCTCTAGCTAGGATTTCAAGTACTATGTTGAAGAGATAAGGAGAGAGTGGGCAGCCTTGCCTTGTCCCTGATTTCAGTGGGATTGATTTAAGTTTCTCTCCATTTAATTTGATGTTGGCTATAGGCTTGCTGTATATTGTCTTTACTATGTTTAGGTATGTGCCTTTTATCCCTGATCTCTCCAAGACTTTAAACATGAATGTGTGTTGGACTCAAATGCTTTTTCGGCATCTAAGGAGATGATTATGTGATTTTCTCCTTCAGTTTGTTTATATGGTGTATTTAATTGATGAATTTCCATATATTGAATGACCCCTGCATGCCTGGGATGAAGCCTACTTGGTCATGGTCGATGATATCTTTTATGTGTTCTTGGATTTGCTTTGCAAGTATTTTATCGAGTTTTTTTGCATCAATGTTCATAAGAGAGATGGGTCTGAAGTTCTCTTTTTTGTTGGGTCTTTGTTTGGTTTAGGTATCATGGTGACTGTGGCTTCATAGAATGAGTTTGGTAATGTTCCTTCTCTTGTGGAGTAGTTTGAAGAGTATTGGAGTTAGCTCCTCTTTGAAGGTCTGTTAGAATTCTGCTCTTAAACCATCTGGCCCTGGTCTTTTTGTTTGGCAGGGGGACTTTTGATGACTGCTTCTATTTCCTTGGGTGTTATAGGACTATTCAATCTATTATTCAATCTATTTACCTGATCTTGATTTTGGTAAATGGAATCTATCAAGACAATTATCTATTTCATTTAGATTTTTAAATTTTGTGGCATATACGCTTTTGTAGTAAGACATAATGAGTGTTTGGATTCCCTCAGTGTTTGTTCTTTTGTCCCCCTTGTCATTGCTGATTTTGATAGTTTCCCTCTGTCTTTTATTTAGTTTGGCTAAGGTTTTGTCTATCTTGTTGATTTTCTCAAAAAAAACCCCAGCTCTTGGTTGCACTGATTCTTTGAATTGTTTTCTTTGTTTCTGATTCATTGATTTCAGCTCTGAGTTTGATTATTTCCAATGGTCTACTCTTCTTGAGTGTGTCTGCTTTTTTTTTTTCTCCCTAGATTTTTAGGTGTGCCATTAAGTTGCTTGTATGAGATGTCTCCAACTTCTTTTTGGAGGCACTTAGTGCTATGAACTTTCCTCTTAGGATTGCTTTCGTTGTGTCCCATAAGTTTGGGTAAGTAGTGCCTTCATATTCTTTGAATTTTAGGACGTCTCATTTCTTCCCTGACCCAGGTGTCATTGAGTAGAGAGTTGTTTAGTTTTCATGTGTATGTAGGCTTTTTGTCATTTCTATTCTTGTTGAGGTCTAGTTTTAGGCCATGGTGGTCTGATAGGATACAAGGGATTATTTAAATCTTCTTGTATCTGTTGAGGCTTAGTTTGTGCCCGACTATGTCAATTTTTGAGAAGGTTCCATGAGATGCTGAGAAGAAGGTATATGCTTTTGAGTTTGGGTGAAAAGTTCTGTAGACATCTATTAGGTCCATTTGATTTAGGACCTCTGTAAGTGTCATTATTTCCCTACTTATCTTCTGTCTTGGTGATCTTTCCCTTGGTGAGAGTGTAGTGTTGAAGTCTCCCACTATTAAGGTGTTGGGATCAATGTGTGGTTTTTGCTTTAATAATGTTTCATTTACAAATGTAGGTGCTCTTGTATTTGGGGCATAGGTGTTCAGGATTGTGACTTCCTCCTAGTGTTTTCCTTTGATGAGAATGAAGTGCCCCTCTTCATCTTTTTTTATTATTTTTGGTTGAAAGGCTATTTTATTAGATATTAGGATAGTTACTCCATCTTGTTTTCTGATTCCGTTTGCCTGAAAACCTTTTTCCAGCCCTTTACCATGAGGTAGTGTTTTTCTTTGTTGCAGAGGTGTTTTTCTTGAATGCAGCAGGATGTTAGATACTGTTTCCACAACCATTCTGTTAGTCTGTGTCTTTTTACTGGAGACTTGAGTCCGTTTATGGTGATAGATGATAGGGACCAATGAATGTTAGTTCCTGAATGTTAGTTCAATGAATGTTAGTTATTGTGGAGTTGGTGTTACTGTGTTTCTATGCTTGTTTTCTTTTAATTTATTTGTTGTTGCGAACTCTTCTATTTCCTGTGTTTTCTTGGGTGTAGTTGATTTTGTTAGATTGGAATTTTCTTTCTAGTATCTTCTCTAGGGCTGAGTTGCTGTGTAGATATTGTTTACGTCTAGTTTTGTCATGGAATATTTTGTTTTCTCCATCTATGTTGATTGAAAGCTTAGCTAGGTATAGTAGTCTGGGTTGGCATCTGTTGTCTCTTAGAGTCTGTATGACATCTGCCCAGGCCCTTCTGGCTTTCTAGTTTCTGTTGAGAAGTCAGGTGTGATTCTGATAGGTCTATCTTCACATGTTACTTGGCCTTTTTCCTTTGCTGCTTTTAATAATTTTTTCTTTGTTTTGTAGGTTTAGTGTTTTGACTATTACATGTTGTGAGGAGTTTCTTTTCTGGTCTAGTCTATTTGGTGTCCTTTAGGCCTCTTGTATGTTTATGGACATCTCTTTCTCTAAGTTGGAGAAATTTTTTTCTATGATTTTCTTGAAAATATTTTCTGGACCTTCGAGCCTAGAATCTTGTTTTTCCTCTATTCCCATTATTCTTAGATTTTGTCTTTTCATGTGTCCTTGATTTCTTGGACGTTTTGTGTTTGTAACTTTTCTGATTTTATTTTTTCTTTGAGAGATGTATTAATTTTTGCAATTGTATCTTCAGCACCTGAGATTCTCTCTTTCATTTCTTGTATTCTGTTGGTGATTCTTAGCTTTGTGGTTCCTGATCTTTTTGCTAAGTTCTCCAGCTTCATGTTTTTCTCTCTTTGAATTTTCTTTATTGATTTTAATTCTGTTTTAATGTTTTGCACCATTTCCTTCATCTGTTTGAATATAGATTCCTGTCTTTCCATAATAGCCTCTATTTTTTTTTTCATTTCCTCCTCTACATGTGCCTCTATTTGTTTGGCTGCTTTTGCCTGCATTCTTTCTTTCTTTCTTTCTTTCTTTCTTTCTTTCTTTCTTTCTTTCTTTCTTTCTTTCTTTCTTTTTGCATTCTCTTCCATTTTTATTTTGTTTTATTAATTATACTTTATTCACTTTGTATCCCTCATAAGCCCATCCCTCCTCCCTTCCCAGTCCCACCTTCCCTCCCCCTTCTTCACTCATGCCCCTCCCCAAGTCCACTGATAAGAGAGGTCCTCCTCTCTTTCCTTCTGATCTTAGTCTATCAGATCTCATCAGGAGTGGCTGTATTGTCATCTTCTGTGGCCTGGTAAGGCTTCTCCCCCCTTAGGGGGAGCTGATCAAAGAGCAAGCCAATCAGATTATGTTAGAGGCAGTCCCTCTTCCCATTACGTAACCTACTTAGACACTAAACTGCCATGGGCTACATCTGTGCAGGGGTTCTAGGTTATCTCCATGCATGGTACTTGGTTGGAGTATGCATCTCTGGGAAGACCCCGTGTTCAACTTTTCTGGTTCTGTTGCTCTCCTTGTGGGGTTCCTGTCCTCTCCAGATCTTACTATTTCCCACTTTTTACATAAGATTCCATGCACTCTGCCCAACAGTTAGCCATAAGTCCCAGAGTCTGTTTTGATAGTCTGCAGGGCAGAGCCTTTCAAAGGCCCTCTGTTTTTGCCTGCATTTCTTTGAGAGTTTTGTTCATTTCCTCTTTATGTGCCTCTAATAACTGGATAAGCTGGATAAGAATAGATTTGAGATCGTTTTCCTGTGTTTCTGATAAATTAAAATATCCATTGATTTTTGGGCTTGCTGGTGAAGCCATGATGTCCTTATTTTTTGCTGGACATGTTCTTATGCTATCCTCTAGCCATCTGCTTATCTGTAATCTTTCCATAACTGTTTCTTCCTGGAATCTGTACTTCAGACTGGGCCCATTTGTCTCTGGAGTCTGGATTATAATTCAGGAAGGTGAGAGGGGTCCATTGGTTAGAGAGTGGATGTTGGTATTTCAGCTGCAGCTAAGGGAGGAAGGTCACAGGCGCATATGCACAAGCACAGGAGTGTGTGTGCACATGTGCCTTGAAGGACAGGGTACTAGATAGTGTAGATGAGTGGAAGGGTGGAGAGTAAGCACAGGTGGGTGTTCTGGTGCCGTTCATGAGTGCAATGCACATGCACAGGTGCCATGAATGCCTCAGTTGCCCAAAGTTGCCCTGAATGCCTCAGGTGCCCACAGGCCTGTCATACTGTCCTTGAGGTACTCAGATCTGTTGCACCATCTTGTCTCCAGGAATTGTTTGCCTGGACTACCCTGGGAGACCCACAGAACATGGGCTTCAATGTTGAGAACGGTGACCCAAGGATCCCTATGTTGCCCACTGCAAGGTGTGTGTGTGTGGGAGGGATCTGATATCTGGCTCCTAGAGTAGAGGCATCCTGGATTTGGGGCTCAGCATGCACTCAATTGAAGGTGCGCTTACTTGCTTGTGGGCCTATGCAGAAAGCACATGGGTTCCCCCTGTTCTGTACTCTCAGATTTGGGTGCCAGCAGATAGAGCTGTACCTGGGGCAGCCGCCTCTGCTGTCCTAGTCACCAAGGTAGGAGGCTTCTGCTTGGGGCAGCCTCCACAACAGCAGATGATCTGGGAGGCCCATACTGCCACTGCCTTTGCCATCTTAGTCACCAAACATAGAGGCTCCTGCTTGGGGCAACCCGTGCTTGGGGAAGGGGAAGTGCAGAGAGTCAAATATTCACCACTCTCAGATCCTGGAGATGTCCCCGGTGACCTGGATCCAAACTGTCCCAGATCATGGGTTGTCCCCTCTCGCCCAGGAAGCCTCAATGTCCATGTTTTGGCCTCAGCTGCCCCCTCCCCAACTCACCAATTTCGGAGTTTCAGATCCTGTGCCCCTCATATATGTTGTGCGCTCGTTGTGGCCATCTTGGATGCTCCCCTCCCCTGACAATCTTTTTGTCAATAAATTTGTTATTATATCTTTGAGCTGATGATGGGCAGAGTCTTGTCCTTAAGACACTTTTTTTTTTCATTGTCCCAGCTCAAAGCCTGTGGTTTATCGTTAATGATGCTAACTCCTTAACAATTACAGATGTTTGGTCCATTCCCACTTTGCCTGTAAATATTAATTCATACCTGCTTGTTTAATTTTCTTCTTTCATTTTTCATCTTTTTCTTCACTTGCTGATCTTTCTTTCTTTAATATGAATAAGAGTTGTGAGAATTAATTGTGACCCAGCCTGAGTGCCATGTTGTTTTGACATCTCCTTTGCCAAGCAACTTAGCCAACTGATTTTCAATTTAGTCTCTCTCATATTTTCAGGACACAGAAATGTAGCCCATTCTTTACTAGAATGTAACATGGATGGACTAGAGTCCAATTTCTAGTAGATAGTTCTTGTTCTCTTTTGAAACCTCATGAGCCTAGTCTTTATTCTCTGCCTTTTTTTTTTTTTTTTTTTTTTTTTTTTCTTCTGGCATCCTGATCTTCTAATCTATCAGAATGGACTACTAGCTCTTTTTAGTCCTCGGGTTAATCCTAAAGCTCCAAGCTCACACTTGTCTTGGAAACCAGTTTCAAAAGCCTGTGAACCACATAGTAGGTTTCTATGGCTCTACTTCTCAGTACAAGTTTTTTGTTTGTTTGTTTCAACTACCTTTCTTGCTTCTGTGACTTGACAAAAGCAACTATTTATTTTGGCTCACAGTTTGAGGGAATACGGTGAGGGAAGGTATGGCAACAGAGGGTTTCATGGCATATCAGAGACATGGGAATACTGCGCTCTCACTGGCCCATTTTATTTTGCCAAAATTTTGTCAGTATGGGTAAGAAAGTTTTTGTTCTAATGGGAGTTTCCTAGGTAGTATTTTACATGCAATGTGATATTTTCTGTATCTAGAGAGTAATGAAAGAACTCTCCAGGTGAGAAAAAGCAAAGTCTTTGCATTAAAATATTTTTACTCATTATTTGAGAATTTCATATATGGATATGTGGTGGTCTGAATGAGAATGAATCCTATAGACTCATATGTTTGAATATTTCTTTCTCAGTTTTTGGAACTGTTTGGGAAGAATTAGGACGTGTGGCCTTGCTGGAAAAGGTGTCTCACTGATGGCTTTGATGGTGTGGCACAGTGTTTTTTACATGTTCACTCAAGGCTTCTTCTGTTTACCATAGATTCCATGTCAATTCCAACTTGCTTGCTCCAAGTCCAGTGTCAGAAATGTGTGCCACCTACAGCAACTGAGCCTTATTTTCAAGTTTAAGGAAGAAGCCAGAGACAATGACAATAACCTTAATTTTTTAGACTAGCAGTTTATTTATTTATTTATTTATTTATTTATTTATTTATTTATTTGGTGTGTGTGTGTGTGTGTGTGTGTGTGTGTGTGTGTGTTTGTGTACTCATGGAGGTCAGAAGAGGATCCCCTGGAAGTGGAGTTACAGTTTTGAATTATACAATATAGGTGCTGAGATCCTAACTCCAGTCCTCTGCAAGAGCAACAAGTATTCTGTGGTGGTATCAGTGAGAGTGGCCACCATGAGATCATATATTTGACAACTTGGCCTTCAGTTATTGAAAGTGTTCAGGAAGGATTAGAGGTGTGACTTCATTGAAAGAAGTATTTCAGCTTTCAGGTTTCAAAAGTTCACACCATTCTAAGTTAGCTCTCTCTCTCTGCTTCCTACTTTGGGATAAGGAAGTAAGAGTACACAGAACAGGTCTCACTGAGAGAGCTCAATGGGTAATTGTACCTATTCCAAGCCTGGTGACTTGAGTTCTTTCTCCTACACGAAAGGAGAGCACTGACCTCCTGCAAGTTGTCCTCTGGCATACATGCTTCACAGATGTGCCCGAAGGCCCATCTGATCTGAGAGATTCTTCAGTTGAGGTTCCTTCTTCCCTGGTTACTCTAGGCCAGTGTCAAGTTGAGCGTTCACACCATCTCTCGGCTACTTTGCAACAACTTGTATGCTTTGGGTAACTGATGGTTAGATAACTATGCCCTGGTGGGGAAAGTTTTGTAGACATTCACTTCAACAGTGCTTCACTCATCAATCCCAGACAGCACTTGGGAGGCGGAAACAGGTAGATCTCTGAGTTCCAAGACAGCCAGAGCTATACAGTGAGATTTTGTCTCAAAGAACAACAACACAAACAAACAAAAACCCCAATACATTTCTTCATTCACATAAATCTTTGCTGCTTTGAGTTTTCCTTTAAAACGGCTCTAGCATCTACCTGTCTCTTTCATATCATAGGAATACCATGCACATTAATGAAGCTTTAGTCAGGCTCCTGAGTTCTCTTCCCAAACTTTATACTCCCTAGCTCTCTCCCCTCCACTGCATCTTCTAGACAGGCCTCCATATAGCCAGCAATAAAAGGAAATCTGTAAAGTTACCTTTAACAAATATCCCCACCTCAATAGCTCCTCCTAGTAGCTTTTAATCAACAGTGCCCATTCTCCTCTCAGGTACAAATTCTCATTTGACCATGTTGTATTTGGATTGAGCATAGTTCTAACCTAAGGTCTCTTTTCCATTTTGATAGTTCCTGAGTAAACTGACAGTTCCTGACAGTTTCTACCACTTTGCTGAGAAGCTCTGGTTCTTTTGAACAAGAATAAAATTGGTTCTTTAACATCCATTCATTTTTTTATCTGTATTATTGCTGAGCTTTAAATATTTTTGATTTATTTAATGTGTATGGGTAAGCCCTGGTGATTTGCCCATCTCTGCTTTCCCCAAACTGAGATTACTCATGTACACCACAATACCTGTTTTTTTACATGTGCGTTCAGCATCAAACGTGGGACCTCCTCCTTATAAGCAAGCAGTTTACTGACTGAGCTATCTCTCCAGTCTCCTGAATTAGTGTGAGGGTGAGAGATATGTAGCTAGTTTCATCCTTCTACATGTGGATATTCAGTTTTCTCAACACCATTATTGAAAACGTTGTCTTTTCTACAATGTATACTTTTGGTACCCTTGTTGGAAACCAGGTGACTATAACTCCATGATTATTTATGGATCTTCTGTTATATTTCATTAGACTACATGACTGTTTCTGTGGCAATGCCATGTTGTCTTTGTCACTATAGCTCTGTAGTATAATTTGAGGATAGACATTGTGATAGTTCCAACATTTCTCTTCCTGATTATGATTTCTTTGGCTATTGATAATGTTTTGTATTTCCATATGAATTTTAGGATTTTTTTTTCTTTAGTTCTCAGTGACCTGTGTGGAAGAACTGAAGTTGAATTTGAGTTGAACAGAACCATGGGACTCAAGGGTATGTTGCACAAGAATGCCCTTACTGGCATTCTATGGAAGTTTTATTTGGATAGCTCAGAGTACAGAGTTCAAAGCAGGGGCAGAAAAACATGCAGGGATTTTCTTATCAGCATCACCAGATGTGCTCAAGAGACAGAAAGTCTCATGGCCTATTGGGAGCTGTTTGCATAACTTCCTTGCACGTGGTCAGCTGCATCTCTAAAGAGGGGAGAGGAAATATTTTACCCAGAGCATTCCTGGAGACATTCCCCCTAGTCTAACAAACAAAGTTCTATAGGAACAGAGATCACACAGCAGGAGAGTATGGAAAAGTTTATTAAATGCATGCTACAGATATCATTTGGAATTTTGATCAGCATTACAGTAATTTTGTGGATGGCTTTTGGTAGTATATCCATTTTCACAATATTTATTCTATCAAACCTAAAGCAATCTTTGTATATCCTACAGTTTTCAGTTTTCTCCATTTTTTTTTTTTTTTTGTATCTTATAGTTTTGTTTTTACAGGTCTTTTACTTTTTTTGGTTAGGTTAGCTTGATGTTAACCAATACGGACAATTTTGAGTGAAAAGACATTAGAGCCAACAGTTGAAAGCAAAGCTATACAATTTTATTCTATATAGGAAAATGACACTTATAAAGAAATTTTCATGTGTGATAAGTTCATTCTTTTTCTGGACACGAAAGAAAGAAGACTCTTAACTCAGTAGAGAACGTGCTGACTTAAATCTATAAAATGAACTTTACCAAACAATCCTATATAATCCACCCCACTTTTTCTGCTTACTTTTCTAATAAGTTATTTTCCATGACCATCTTTTTTTTTCTGTTTTAGCCTAAGTTGGTTTATAAAATCCAGTCCTTTGGGTTACTCATTCCTATCTATTTCCATGTGCCCACATGGGATAAATACATTAATAATCAGCAAATCTGTCTTTGGTGGGGCTTGAGAGATGTCCCAGAGGTTTAAAAGCACTGGCATCTCTTTCAGATGACCTGGGTTTGAGTTCCAGCACCTGCATGGCAGCTCATGACCATCTGGAACTCGAGTTATCTTCTGGCCTCTATAGTGACCACCTGGAACTCGAGTTATCTTCTGGCCTCTACACAGTGCACAGACACATGTGTAGGCAAAATATCCATAAAAATAAAAAATAAATAAATTCAACTTTAAAAAACATCTGTCTTTGGCAAGTCTAACTCACAAAGCTCTGGCTAGAAAAACCTAAGCTGGGTAGTGGATTTTTTTAAACCTTCATTACAGATCTCTACAGAAGGCTTTTGGCTAGAATATTTACCTACACACATTCTCTCTTGGATTTCCTTGTAGCAGAAGTTGTATTATCTGTCAGAGGTCAGACATTAAGTCTGATCCATATTGAGATTGTAAAGAATTAGACTCCACTTCCTGATGGAAAGACTGCAAAAAAATTCAGAGCCATGCCTTAAAGCTACTGTGTGTTCTAACTTCTGGTTGAAGCAGAGCAATGCATTTGTGTGTAAGGGGAAAGCTGAGAAGAACTGGGCTCTAGAAACTGTGAGTATGCTTCATCAGAGACTTTGTGGACATATTATTGATCCCTCTGTGTGTCCCTTCTGTCCCCCATTCCCTGCTTGGTTGTAGTTCCGTCACTGCTGCCAGAGCTCCTGTCTCACGACCCTTCTGTCACTGTTGCAGTTACAGGCACTGGGTCGACACAGGCATTTTTTCCTTCCCGTTGCTTCTTCGCATCTAGTGAATGGCAACGTGTTCTTGATATCGGCATCTCCTGGTGTCTCATCACCCTTGTTTGGGTCTTTTAACTTTGGCTAAAACTTGCGTGCACGGTTGTGGTGTTTTGAAAGAGAAGTGTTTCCCACAAGTTCAGGTATTTGAATACTTGGTTCTCAGTCGGTGGCACTGTTTCGGGAGGTTGTGGGGATTTGCGGAAGTAGAGCCTTGATAGGAAAATTACATCACTGTGGGCGGGCTTTGAGAATTGATAAACCTTGCCCCTTTTCTCTGCTCCATGTTGTGGTTGAAGATATGATCTCTCTGCTTTCTTCTCTCACTGACTGCTGCCATGCCTTTCTTACCGTTGTGGACTATTCCTGTGGAACTAGAACCCAAATAAAGCCTTCCTTCTATATGTTGCTTCTGGTCATGGTATTTTATCACAGCAACAGAAAAGTAACCAATACAATGGCCAATTAGTTCAACTTTTAAAATTTGAACACTTTGGATGACTCATTTTTTAATATTGCAATGAAATTACTTAAATCAAGGCATCATATTGGATTTAAGGAGAATAAATGGGAGGATGTTAAAATAGCATACTTAGAGATAACAAGGGCCTGAGAGCAGAAGATGCAGTCTAGATCAATCAAGGTAAAGATCAGAAATCTTTATGACAGATAGTATACATCAAGAAATGTATACATTTCTTTTAGGTTTTCCAGTTTGGTAGAATACAGATTTTTAAAGTATGTCCTTATGATTCACTAAATTTTCTTACTATCTATTATAATATTTCCCTATCCATCTCTATTTTTATTAATTCTAATCTTTTCTCTCTGTCTTTTGGTTAATTTAGATGAATGTTTGTCAATTATTGATTTTTAATTGAAGAACCAAGTCTTCATTTCATTGATTCCTTGTATTTTTTTTGTTTATTTCTACTAATTTATTTTCAGCCCTGAATTTAATCTTTCTTCCTGCATACATTTTTTCTTCATATTTTCTAGACCTTTGTACTGTTTTGTTGTTAGGTTATTAAGATGAAATTTCTCCAGTTTTGTGCACACACACACTTATTATTATGAAGTTGCCTCATAGATCTACCTTCCTTGTGTCCCATAAGTTTAGGTATATGGTATTTTCATTCAATTCTAATAAAGTTTCTAATTTTGTCTTGATTTCTGTCTTGGCTCATTTTTCATCTAGTAGAAAGCCGTCCAGATTCCACGAGTTTGTAGGCTTTCTATTGCAGTTGGTTCTATTGTTGTTGGTAATCAGCTTTAATCTATGGTGGTCAGATTGGATGTAGGGTGTTACTTCAATTTTCTTCTAGCTCTTGAAACTTGCTTTGTTCCAAGTATGTGGTCAATTTTTGAGAATGTTCCATGAGCTGCTGAGAATAATGTATACTCTTTATTGTTTGTGTGGAATGTTATGAGTTATCTGTTAGGTCTCTGTGGCTTATGATATCAGTTGTCTTTACATTTCTCTGTTTCCTGTCTAGATTACCTGTCTATTGCTGAGAGTTGGGTATTGACATCATCCACTATCACTATGTGTGACGTTAATTGTAGCAATTGTTCTTTTATGACCTTGGGTACCCTTGCATTCAGTAAATGTTTAGAATTACAGTATCCTCTTGGTAGATTTTTCTTTTGATGAGTGTATAGTGTGTTTTTCCCTATATTTAATTGACTAATTTGTGTTGAAATTTATTTTGTCATGAAGACATTGTTTTTAACAACTGAGCAATACTCCATTGTGTAAATGCACCACATTTTCTTTATCCATTCTTTGGTTGAGGGACAGCTAGGCTGTTTCCAGTTTCTGGATACTAGGAATAAAGCTGCTATGAATGTAGTTGAGTAATTGTCCTTGTGGTAGGATGGAGGGTGCATTGGGTGTATGCCCAGGAGTAGTATAGCTGGATCTTGAGGGAGATCGATTTGCAATTTTATGAGAAACCTCCATATTGATTTCCAAAGTGTCTCCACAAGTTTGTACTCCCACCAGCAATAGAGGAATGTTCCCCTTTCTCCGCATCCTCACTAGCTTGAGCTGTCACTTGTGTTTTTGATCTTAGTTATTCTGACAGGTGGAAGATAAAATTTGAATGTTGTTTTGATTTGCATTTCCTTAACACTAAGGATGTTAAACATTTCTTTAAGTGTTTCTTGGCCATTTGAGATTTCTCTGTTGAGAATTATCTCTTTAAATCTATACTCCATTTTTAAATTGGGTTACTTTGTTAATGTCCAGTTTCTTGAGTTCTTTATATATTTTGGATATTAGCCTTCTGTCAGATGTAGAGTTGGTGAAAACTCTTTTCCTATTCTGTGGGCTGGTATTCTGTTCTTTTAACAGTTAATCTTAGTGCATGTGTTATTTGTGTTCTGTTCAGAAAGACATCTCCTGTGCCAATGAGCTCAAGGCTATCCCCCACTTTCTCTTTTCTCAGGTTCAATGTATCTGGTTTTATGATGAAGTCTTTGATCCACTTGGACTTGAGCTTTTTTCAGGGTAATGAATATGGATATATTTGTATTCTTTTACATGCAGACATTCAGTTAGACCACCATGGTTTATTGAAGATGCTTTCTTTTTATCCATTGCATATTTCTGGTTTCTTTATCAAAAGCCAGCTGTTCATAGGTATGTGGATTTACGTCTGTGTCTTTGATTCTATTCTGTTGATCAACATGTCTGTTTCTATGCCCATATCATGTGTTTTTTATAACACATGTGGGTTTTTTATAACTATAACTCTGTGGGTACAGCTTGAGATCAGAAATGGTGAGACCACTGGAAGTTCTTTTATTTTGTTGCATTGTTTTAGCTATCTTGGTGGTTTTTGTTTCCTTTTATTTTTCCATATGAAATTGAATATTGTGCTTTCGAAGTCTGTAAAAAAATGTGTTGGAATTTTGATGGGGAGTATGTTGAATCTGAAGATTGGTTTTGGTAGGATGGCCATTTTTACTCTGTTAATTCTACTGACCCATAACCAAGGGGGTATCTTTCCACTTTCTGATAACTTAAATGTTTTTCTTCAGAGACTTGAAGTTTTTATCATACAAGTCTTTCACTTGCTTGGTTAGAGTTACACCAGGATATTTCATATTATTTGTGGATACTGTGAATGGTGTTGTTTCCCTGGTTTGTTTCTCAGCCAGTTTGCCATTTGTAGAAAGGAGGGCTACTGATTTTTTTGTTTGTTTGTTTTAGTTAATTTTGTAACCAGCCACTTCACTGAAGGTCTTTATCAGCTTTAGGATTTTTCTGGTAAAATTTTGGGGATCACTCATGTATTCTATCCTGTCATCGTAAATGGTGATACTTTTACTTCTTCCTTTCCAATTTGTCCCCTTGATCTCCTTTAGTTGTCTTATTGTTCTAGCTAGGACTTCAAGAACTATATAAACTAGATATGGAGATCATGGACAACCTTGTTTTGTTCCTTATTTTGGTGGAATTTCTTTGAGTTTCTCTTCATTTAATTTTATGTTGGCTATTGGTTTCCTGGAAATAACTTTTCTTATGTGTAGGTATGTCTTTTGTATCCCTGATGTCTCCAAGACTTTTCTGATGAAGGTTGATGGATTTTGTCAAAGATTTTTCAGCATCTAATGAAATGAGTATGTGTTTTTTTCCCTTTCAATTTGATTATATGATGGATCAGACTGACAGATTTTCAATGTTGCACCATCCTGTATCTCTGGGATGAAGCCTACTTGATCATGGTGGATGATCTTTTTGATGTGTTCTTGGATTCAGTTTGTCAGTATTTTATTGAGTATTTTTGCAAAAATGTTCATGAGGAAATTGGTCTGTAATTCTCTTTGTTATTTGGGTCTTTGTGTGGTTTAGTTCTCAGAATGACTGTGGCCTCAAAAAATGAATTTGGCAATGTCCCTTATGTTTCTATTTTGTGGAACAATTTGAAGATTATTGGCATTAGCTCATCTTTGAAGGTCTGGTACAATTCCTTGCTAAAACCGTCTGGCCCTGAGCTTTTTGATTGGGAGACTTTAGTGATGGTTTCTATTTTCTTAGGGGTTATAAGTCTACTTAAATTGTTTATCTCATCTGGATTTAACTTTGGTAAGTAGTATCTATGAAGAAAATTGTCCATTTCTTTTAGATTTTTCAATTTTGTGGAGAGCACCAATCCATGGTGGTCTCATAGGATATTGGGGAGATTACTTCAATTTTCTTATGTCTCAGGAGAATTTGTGAGTACGTGGTCAATTTTGGAGAAGGTTTTGTGAGGTACTGAGGAGAAGGTATATTCTTTTGTGTTTGGGTGAAATGTTCTTAACTCTGTGTTAGGTCCATTTGATTCATAACATCTGTTAGTGTCATCATTTTTCTGTTTAGTTTCTGTCTGGATGATCTGATCATTATGGATAGCAGGGTATTGAAGTTTCCCATTATTAATGTGTGGGGTTCTATGTGTAATTTAAGCTTTAGTAACGTTTCTTTTATGAATGAGGGTGCCCTTGCATTATGGAATAGATGTTCAGAACTGAGACATTATCTTGGTGGATTTTTCCTTTGATGAGTATGAAGTGTCCTCCTCCATCTCTTTTGATTAATTTGGTGGAAAGTCTGTTTTGTTAGATATTAGAATGGCTACTCCATCTTGTTTCTTGGGTCCATTTGCTTGGAAAATCTTTTTCCAACCCTTTACTCTGAGGAAATGTCTGTCTTTGATGTGGAGATGTGCTTCTTGTATGTAGCAAAAGGATGGATCTTGTTTTCATATCTGTTCTGTTAGCCTGTGACTTTTTATTGGGGAACTGGAAAAAAAAAAAGGGTTCTGAGCTCAATGGAAGAGACGATAGAAATAGCTCTTTAGTTTGAACTGTGGAAAGTCTATAATCACTCCCTTCTTTCACATAAATGCCTATGATTGTGCCTCTGTTTACTCATTGTCCTTTGTCTTTAAGAAAGAGGATGATAAGAGAGATGACCCTTTATAGATAGTGTTCTTTTGATCTCCAAATATCATTATATGGTATGGAAGATGTTTACAACCTATTGTCACTAAACAATTTAACAAAGAAAAGCAATAAAATAGATTTTATCTAGGGCTTTTGTAACAGGGAAAAGGAGGCTTTGAATGGAACTGGGCTCCGTTCTGAACCTAAAAGTTACAAGTGGAAATTTATAGTCATGGGACAGCAGGGGAGTCAGTAGGGTATGGAAAATTACAAAGAGGAGACATGTGACAAAAGTGACCTAAAGGATTCTTGCTCAAGGTAAGACACTGTGACCAAACAATTCCTGGAGGATGATAACAAATAGCGGATCTGGTTAGACAGCAGAAGTGAGCAGATATGGAGGGCAGGAGATTCTTGTTGGAAGTTGCACAATGCACAGACAAATGGCAGGGTCCAAAGATCAAGACTCAGTTAAACAAAAACTACTCAGGGGATCCTTAGTAGTTTTCTCAGAGAGGCTCATTGTTTGTACTCAGGAAGAGCTATAGATTAGTCCTAGGTGAAAAACTCAGGAGATAAATGGATTAAGGAGATGAATGGTCTAGTTGGTATGCTCAAGTAGTTTCTATACATACAATACATATATACATTATATATTTTAATTTGTGGTAAAATGTATATTCCAGAATCTACCATCTCACGTATTTTAAGGACACATTCCAGGAGCGTTACACATTCATATTGCTATAGCAACACTTCGTCTTGCAAAAGTAAGACTCTCTAAGTAATTATTAAATGGCAGTTCCTCATCTCCTCCCTCACCTGGTCACTGGTCAGTTGCCTTCTATTTTCTGTCTCTGTGAATCTGACTACTTCAGGTACCTCATTAAAGGGGACTCATGCAATATTTATCCTTTTGTGACTCACCGTGATGCCCTTCAGCTTTACCTTCCTTTAAAACAACAACAACAACAACAATAACAACATTGTGTCTTAGTTTGGGTTTCTATTGCTGCAATGAAACACCATGACCAAAAAAGCAAGTTGTGGAGGAAAGAGTTGAAAGAGCTTATGCTACTACATCACTGCCCATTACTGGATGGAGTCAGGACAGGAACTAAATAAAGCAGGGCAGGAACCTGGAGTCAGGAGCTGATGCAGAGGCCATGGCGGGGTGCTCCTTGCTGGCTTTCTCCTCACGTCTTATTCAGCCTACTTTCTTATGGAACCCAGGACCATAAGCCCAAGGATGGCCTTATCCACAATGGGGTGGATCCTCACACATCAAAAATGTGTGTTACAGCTGGATCTCACGAAGGCATTTTCTCAGTTGATAATCCTTTTCAGATAACTCTAGCTTGTGTCAAGTTGACATAAAACTATCCAGCAATTATATATATATATATATATATATATATATATATATATATGTCAACTTGACACAAGCTAGAGTTATCTGAAAAAAAGATATATATATATATAATCACATGATTATATATATAAAATCACGTTTTGTTTATCAACTGATAGAAACTTTGGTTGCTTTCAGATTTTGGCTGTTGTAAATAATGCTGCTCACAGCACTCTTACAGGGTTTCTGTTTTATTGTTTGTATGAAATATTGTTTTATTTTATTCAGGTGTAGGGTTTCTGAATTCTGTATTTCAAAGAAATATATTGTGGGTATTTTGAAATTTTTTGAAGACAGGTTCTTAAAGTGCTTTGCCTGTCTATGTTCTAAGATTTGAGTTTGAGGTATATCTGTATCTGATGTATGTGGACATGGAAATCCATGGTTAAGTATGAATTATTTGTGAGGTCTATAGAACCTGTGCCCAAGTTTGGGTCTGAGGTATTTGTCATCTGCTATTAGAGCATTAATGTCCCTGAGCCCTTTGAGAGTCTGTGCTCCAAATTTAAACCCAAGATATGAGAAGTTTTTGTTCATGGTGTCATCTCTGAAATATTTGAAGTTTATGCTTTAAGACATGAGCCAAAGGCTAAGGGTGTTAGCTCAGTTTCAGAGGGGTTGTATCTGGTGGTAGCCAATCAAGGTATGAAGTCACTGTTTGGTGCTGAGGGAAAACTATATTTTAGCACATATTCATTTATTTAGTTTTAATTATTACTGAGGTTTGGTAAGGCAACAGGTCAGGGCGTGCTATTGAAAGGGTCTTTGTACTAGTCACAGATGCCAAGGGAAGGAAGAGTGCCATGGGTGAATTTGGTTTTGAAAAGTCCTTGACTATTGTAAGCAGAGATTGATAGAACATTGTGAAGGGAGTTTAGAAGACAAGAAAGAAGAGAAAAATGTGACCTGTAGAGCTCCAGCTTGTGAGCTTTTAGAGGGGAACAAATACTCTTGGGAACTAGACTAGGTTATATTCTTGCAGAGAGTCTGGCTGCATTCTGCCTATGTCCCAGTAACTTGAGTTGAGATGGAATTAAAAGATAACATTATGGAGCTGGAGAGATGGCTCAGCCATTATAGGGCACTGACTACTCTCCCAGAGGTTCTGAGTTCAAATCCCAGCAACCACATGGTGGCTCACAACTATCTATAATGGGATCTCATTTCTCCTTCTGTTGTATATGAAGACTACGTTCATATACATAAAATACACGAATAAATAAATTTATTTTAAAAAGGTAAAATTTAATTTTATGGAGGAAATTTCAAGGCAGAGTCACAGTCAGGTTATGTCATGTCTATTGCTCATTCTTCTCATTCAGAGTTACAGTGTGACAGAACATAAAGCAGAACAAAAAGAAATAAAATTGAATAAATTTTAATACATATAGATAAAATTTTAAAATGTGAAGTTTGTTGAAGAAAGGTATGCTGGTTAGGTTTTGTTAGCTTGACACAAACTATAGTCACCTGGGAAAAGGGAACCAGTTGAGGAATTTCCTCCATCAAATTTGATTTGTGGGTATAACTTTGGGGCATTTGCTTAATTAGTGATGGATGTGGGAGGGCCCAGCCCATTGTGGGTGGTGCCATCCCTGGGCTGGTGGTCCTGTGTTCTATAAGAAAGCAGGCTGAGCAAGCCTGTGAGGAGCAAGCCAGTAAGCAGCACCCCTCCATGGTTTCTGAATCAGATCCTGCCCCCAGGTTTCTGAATTGAGTTCCTGCCCCAACTTCCCTTCATGATGGACTGTGATGTAGAAATGTAAGCCCAAATAACCCTTTGCTCTGCAACTCTCTTTTAATCAGTGTTTTATCATAGCAACAGAGATGCTAACTTGACCAAGAAAGTGTGTGATTAAGATTGGAGTTACAGATGAAGATTTTGTAGGTTGGGCATGGTGGTGCACATCTTTAACTCTAGCAGTTGGGGGACATGAGGCAGAACTCTGGATTAAAGGTTAGTCTAGAGAGCAAGTTCCAGGAGCCACATAGTCTTTGAGGTTGGCATTTAATTTTGCAGTTCTTCATATATCCTACTTATCAACCCCATCTTATGTATAGTTGTCAAATATTTTCCTCATTCTATAAGCTGTCTCTTTAATGTCAAGAAATCCCATTTGTGAATTCTTCAGATTCCTTTACAGAAACTCTTTGTCTATGCATATATCTTAAAGTGTTATGTTTTCTACAGCACTTTCAAAGTTTTGTCTCTTACATTAAGGTCTTTGATACATTTTGAATCAACTTTTGTTCAAGGTGAGAGATATGTCTGTAGTTTCATTTTTCTACATGTGAACATCTGTTTTTCCTAGCACCACTTGTTGAAAAAGTTGTCTTTTTTCCAACATAAAGTTTTCACATCCTTGTAAAAAAAAAATCAGGTGATTATAGCAGTGTGGGTTTATTTCTGGACCCTTAATTCTGTTGCATTGGTCCACAGGTCTTTGTTGTTGTTGTTCCAGTACCATGCTGTCATGTCACTATGGCTCTGTAGTTTACTTTGAGGTCAGGTATATGTTTAAGTAATATATATATACATATATATGTATATATATATATTTAAATTTGGTAGATTATACATATTTAGGAATTTCTCCATTTTAGATTTTTCATCTTTTTACAATGTAATGTTTCAAAATTTTTTTTCTAATGAGTCTCTGGAGTTCATTGCTTCTATTGTAAAATTCTCATTTTTACCTTTAATTTTATTAATTTGAATCTTTACTGTTTCGTTTGTTTAGTTTAGCTCAGAGTTTGTTGATTTTTAAAAATCTTTTCAAAGAACTATCTATCTGTTTAATTCTTCTGTTCTTTTAGTCTCCATTTCATCAATTTATAATTGGTCTTTCTTTTCTCTTTCTTTTTTCTTTTTTCTACTGCTTTCAGGTTTTGCTTCTTTTTTTATTTTCTAAGACCTTGAGATACATCATGAAGTTACTTACTTGAGATTGCTCAGATTTTATAATGTAAATATTCATAAGTATAACAGTTTTCTTTTAATTCTCTTAGCTGTGTCCCAGAACCTCTGGTAAGTTGTACTTTCATTTTTATTTGATTCTAGATATTTTAAAGTTTCTTTCTTGATGTCTTCAATAATCCACTCCCTTACTGCTAGATTTTCTTTTCTACCTCAGTGATCTGTAGGCTGCAGGAGCTTTCAATACAGGATGGGAAATACAAAATAGGAAACAAGCACTGAGGATACCATATGTTAATCAGTATATCATGATTTTTTAGAGCTGTGCTGGACTCATAGTCATTTTCTGAGTCAACAAACATCTTTCCACTTGCAAATATGAGCAAGTATAGCATCCAAATGAGAGTATAAATAGCCAATTCTTTCCTTTTCTTTTTTATCGATTTATAGTTATTATTTTAATTATGTGGCATATATGTATGTGTACATTTGTTCATATGCAAATACATGTGCCTGAAGAGGCCAGAGGATTTCGATTTCCCCAGAGTGGTAGTTGCAAGCAGCTGTGTACTGTGTCACAAAGGTGTGAGTAATTGAACTTGGGTCCACTGGAAGACATGTTCTTAACTTCTGAGCCATCTTTCCAGCCTACTTTCCTTTTGTTTAACATCCATTCTGAGACGTTTATAATATCTAGGCAAATATTCACAATTCCTTTAGTGTTAAAAGCATTGTTTTTCCCTCTCCTCTTCCTCTTCCTCCAACTTTTCTGTTGTTATAAGCACTATATGATACTCTTTAAAGACCACCTCCTTTCCTATCCCACAAATGGAAGGGACCAGAGAAGTCAATCAAAGGGGAGTACCAAGAAAGGCATTGGTGCTCTGAAGTAGAGTTGTTTTCCTCACAAGAACTGACCCTTCCAGAGAACAAATATGAAACCACCTTTCCTTTCCATCCTTGTGCCGTGACATCATTTAAAGCACACTAGAAATGAGTACTCCTTGATTTTCACTTAAAATCTGAAACTGAAATGCATCTTTTTTTCACAGTGAGTTAGCACAGTTGTTAACAGTGATTAATCAAAACCTGAGTTGTTCAGAGAAAGCAGTTTCGGCTACTAATCATTCTTCTGCTTATACAGGAACAAAATTTATTTTCTCTTTTCAATTTTTCTTCCAGATGGAGGGCTTGCTGTGTTGCCTGGGCTGCTCTGAAATTAATTCCTGTGCTTGTACCTTCTTCCTGCTTCAGAGCCGTAAGTAGCACTATAAGGCCCTTACCCAGCTCATGTTCACTGACTCTAATACCTCAGGTAAGGCCTAATCTGGTGACAGCAAGCGTGGACTTCTCAGTCAAGCAGGATGCCCAGATCATAGAGTATCCATTTTCTTCCCTGCTTCTAAATCAAAATCCACAAATATGGCTACGTCTTCATTGAGGTTTTAGTCTTTTGGAGATGGAATCTCACCTAGCCCAGGGTCTCACATAGCCTCAAACTCTCTATATAGTCAAGGATTATGATTTTGTGATTTTCACACCTTCACCTTCCAAGTGCTGGGTTACAGACAGGGGCCACCATGCTTGGATTTATACAGTGATGGTGATCAAACTCAGGGTTTCCTTCCTACTAGCACTGTATCAAAGGTGCCACACTCCCAACCCCTTCATTGAGGTTTCTGTCTTTAGCTTTAGTCCATGAGGCATGAAGAAAAGAAAAAGAATGTGATCCCGGGATGTCTGTAAATGTGTAGTGAGTAAATAAGCCACAAGAAATCTGGAATACATTGCCTGTAGTACCTAACATTGGGTCTTCCCCAAAGATGTCTTCTAGACTTGTGAATGTGATGTTATGTGGATGCAGGGGTAATTTGGTTGGGATAATCACAGATTTATGGTGGGCCTGAAATTTAATGAGTGATGCCCTTATGGGAGAAAGGAAAGGGATGTTTGAGACAGAAAAGAATGCCAGCAGAGACAGAACTGGGAAATAGAGAAGTGCAGCCTCAGGCCCAGGGACATCTGGAGCCACAAGACTCTTAGGGAAGCTGGGTAGGACTTAGATTCCTCAAGCCGTAAAAGGGAGCATGGGTCTGGCAACAGCCTTCTTTTGGAGTTCTGGCTTCAAGAACTAGGAAAGGAGAGATATGTACTGTTTTAAACCACCAAGACTGTGGCAAGTTGTTAGGGTAGCCACAGTCAACTAATATCTGGCCTGAAGGAAGGATGATTATTCATGTACTGGCATGTCCAGAGAAACCAGCATGCATGTTTGCCAGTACATTTCCATCTGGTGTACTGAGAGGCTCCTTCCAGGAGCCATCTGGTCTCTCTCCCTGGCTCCAGGCAGAGTTGGCACCTACACATAGATGGTGCCACACTTTGCTCGGGTTTTACATTATGGAGTTTCTGACTGTGCTGCTTTGCATAGGGAACATCTATGCATATCATGACATGCGGGCGGGACAAACACACAGCCTTGTAATGTTTGTCCAGAAAGATATGGCTCTAAGCACAATGGCAGGTGTGCTAACTGCGTTTCCCTAGAAATAGAAATGACTAGGTACCACAGTGCTATGCCATCACTCACAACCTTTCCCTGTTTTTTTTTTTTTTTCTTTAAAATATTTATTGAAATTGCTTTGGATGAAATAGGGCCAATGCTGTCCATTACAATGGAAAGAAGAATGATATTGTCTCCTGCCCTGTGTGTGTGTGTTTGTATTTAATTCCCTCTCACCTCCCAGAATTCACAGAAGCAAGTGGAAAGCATATACATAATGCTGTGTATTATGTGCCTTGAGGGGAAGGCAAATAAGCACAAAGCCTGCTGGCTTTCACGGACAGCTCTGTGTCTCCACCTGCAGGTATGCAGTGTCTATGTCAGGGAAACGCCAACCTCTGTTCCTGCAAGTAGTTGCTTGTATCACTCCTTGCCACCGGGATAAAATTATTTGAAAAAAAAATCTGACCTCTAAAAGCGCTGAAATGTTTAGTGGGCCTAAGGTACTAGGCTGTAAGGCCCTGAAGCTAAAAGCAACCAGGAGAGGGCAGGGCTCCTGATACCACCATAGTCATGGCTACTCCCCACAGGTCTGTTTTTTCCCTTTCTTTCTTTCTTTCTTTCTTTCTTTCTTTCTTTCTTTCTTTCTTTCTTTCTTTCTTTCTTTCTTTCTTTCTTTCTTTCTTCCTTTTTTCCTTCCTTCCTTCCTTCCTTCCTTCCTTCCTTCCTTCCTTCCTTCCTTCCTTCCTTCCTTCCTTCCTTCCTTTCTTTCTTTCTCTCTCTGCTTTACATAGGAAGTCATATAGAGCTACTGTGATATAAGCACCTTGATTTCATGGAGGGGAAATGTGTGACTTCTTATTTGCTGGAAGCCCCTTTGGTGTCTTAGCACTGAGGTGCTTTCAGGAAGAGGAAGTGCAAATTTGGGGAGCTCTGACAGTGGATTCAACCTTCTCTCCTCAAAGAGCTGGAGGGATCTCCTTTCCAGAAGGAGTCAACTGACACTTCGATCACAGTGAATTCTGTCTGTCTTTCTCAGTGGAGCTAGCCAGCAGATCCATGTACAAGAAACATGTGCAAAATCCCCAGCACACAGGAGTCTGAGTGACACTCACCCTGGGCTTGTTCTGATTCAATGCCTTCTGATGAACTACTCTCATGAAAGAAGTGGGGCGTGAAGCCGTTATCCTTATCCAATTCCTAATCTCTGACTAAACACAAATGTTTCTACAGGGTTGGAGAAGTAGAACTCAGGTTTATCTTCTTTCCTACTTTTCAAAATTTTTGAGATTATAATTACAACTTTTCCCCTTTCCCTTTTCTCCCTCCCGTATATTCCTCATTGCTCTTTCAAATTCTTCCTTTCTCTCCTCCCTCTCTCTTTTTCTTTCTTTGTCTTGTAGATAAGAGTCTCATTATGTAGTTTAGGCTGGCCTGGAACTTGCCATAGAGCAGACTGGCCTCAAACTTACTATGTAACCCTAGAACTCATGACTCTCCCGCCCCTGACTTCCAACTACTGGGATCACGGGCTACATCAAGATACCTTTACTAAAAATATTTGTGTAGAGTTAGGGGTATCTGAAAACATTTGGAATTCTTATCTTATCCATAAAATATTTATAGTAAAGTGGTGTGTGCATGCATGCGTTTATAGGTATGCACATGTATGTTTACACTGGAAGATACAAGAATGTTAGAGCATTTACAACATTTGTTGATACAAAATGATTTACAGTGTTAACCTTGCCACCCACAATATAGTTGGAGACCAGTAGGAAACTCCAGTGTTTAAAATGCAGATAACAACTGATCGTAGGGTGGATAGCCCCAAATGGAAATGTCTGCAACACAATTCTTACATAAGAAGAAGGGGGAAGACTGTAAGAACCAGAAGAATAGGAAATCCGCTGTGAGATTGTGTCTCCTAGAAATGCCAGATAAGCTATGCTCATGATACTCACCAACATGGCTGCCTAAACAAGGATGCCACCAATAGACATGCTAATGTACAAGCAGGAAATTTCATGCGGGTTACATCCCCCCAGCCAAAGAACTACAGGCAACCAAGGAATTCTGATAGCAAGAGGATTAGTCTTGCCCTGGGATGAGCCCCACACTTGGTTATCTAACACCTGGTATGGAATGATATACATACAAGTAACATGAAACCGACTCAGCAGGTTGTAATTAATCATTTATGTGTTCACACACACAACACACACATATATTCAAGTATGTGTTATAACTCTCTCTATGTACTATATCTATCTATCTATCTATCTATCATCTATCTATATTTATTTATTTATTTTTAGCACAAAAGAGACCATGACTTTTAGAGAAAGTGGACGGTATGGGAAAGGTTGGGGATAGGAAAGGGGAGGGGAAAATGATGTGCTTATCTTTTGATTTTAAAAATAAAACCAAAATTCCACTATGCATATATGCCACATTTTCTTTTCCTTTCACCTGTTGATGCCCACCAAGTCTGATGAATAGTATAGCTAGAAATAAGTATCTCCATGGTATATTCTTATAGAGTCTTTTGGGTATGTATCCAAGAATGGTACAGCTGTGTCATATAGTAGTTCTATTTACAATTTCTAACCAACCTCCATCCTGATTTCCATAGTGACTTGTACACATTTGCATGTCATAAGTATTCCCCCTTTCCCACATCTTCAATAGAATTTATTATCATTTGTTTTCTTGAAGACAGCCATTTTTTCTGGGGTGAGATGAAATTTTAAAGTAGTTTTAATTTGCATTTCTCGGATTTTGGCTAAGGATGTTGAATACAGTTTTCTGGATATTTATTGACCATTTGCATTTTTATAGTTCTTTATATCCTAGATATTAATCCCTTGTCTCATGTGTAGTTGGCAAAGACTTTCTCCCATTTTGTATGTGGGCTGGATACCTCTTCACTATGGTGACTGTTTCCTCTGCTACACAGAAGCTTCTTAGTTTTCTGTAATCCCATTTACCAGTTCTTAAAGTTCTTTCCTGTGCTACTAGAATTCTGTTCAGAAGATCCCTGCTTTGCCAATATTTTAAAGTTTTTCACCTATATTTTTCATCTATCAGGTCCAAGTTTTTAGGTCTTACCTAAAGGGCATTTGGATCCACCCAAACATGAAGTAAAACGAGAAACACAAAAAGTATAGAAGCAGAGAAAGCTGAGGAAGGCCCCTCACTCGGTGCCGTGAGCTCACGGGCAGCCAATAGTTTCCACCTCCTTGGTAGCTTAATTGAAGTCAGGAAATGGCAAAAGAGAATGAAAAACTCCTTTTCTCTCTAGGATTGTGTAGATGTGATGGGCTTGTTAAAACGTCACATGGGCCAGTGTTTCTGAGAGCCTGAATTAACACATCTTTCTGTCATCTTAGAGAAACTCCAAGTATGGTAGAAGCCCTTAGTTTTTTATTTTTTTCTTACATATGGAAATATATAAGTCAGAGACCAGTGAATATTCACATTCTTATTCCACCTTTAGCCTCATTGGTCAACTTGATCCTTAGCGAATTAAGCCAAAAGGCAAAGCAGGATTCTGATACTTGTTTGTATTTTTAGGTAATTAACAGGATGAAGAGATGGCTCAAATATTAGGAATGTTCCATGGCTTCCACAGGAGCCCTGGTACACACACAGTTCAACTCCCAGTACACACATAGTATCTACCACAGGCATGCGGTGCACCTACAGACAAAGAGAAAAGGTACTCGTGCACATAAACTGAAGTTAACAAATAAATCTTTCAAAAGAAAAAATAGGTAAATGTGAACTCTATATAAAGTCTTACAAGTATTTGTAAAATTGTTGGGATAGTAACTGATATATACTCTCAGGTGGCAGGGGTGCACTCATGTGCATGAATACACACACACACACACACACACACACCCCACTTGATGTCCATGGGGAGTTTGTTCTAGGAACCTTGTATCTATCAAAATCTGCACATGTTCAATCCAAGGCCTTGTTTTCTTGTCTTGATGTGTTTGTTTAATGAAAACTTAGCCCTTTAAGATATATATTGGCTCATTCACAAAATCACCATGAATGACTTTATTGGGCAGAAATGTTCTCTTACTAAAATCTTTTATGTAGTTCCTTCACGAAATTCATGCTTCTGGAAAGCAGACACAGTAGCAATCATAAAAGGCAATGTCCTGTTGTTTTACCTACTGTCTGCTGGCTGCCAAAGAGACTAAAGAAGTTTCCATAAGTCAAGAGGAAAGTTTGTGCAGAGAAATTAAGGGAAGCACACACGCAGGCATGAAGACTGACAGATCTGCTTTTCTCTCTGTTACCTTTCTTTTTTATTTTTACTCCCTTTTTTATTTGTATAAACTATTTTCTCTTTTCTATGTCTTTCTTTTATATCTATTTGGTTTAAGGTAAATTAAGCCAATTTTCTGAAATCTGAAGTCAAAAGAGGGACACATCATTTAATCCTTCTGACAGTTCATTAGGTAGGAACTATTATTACCCTCACCGAGAAGATAAAGAATACAAGGAAAGAGGATCTGAAAGCTTGCCTAATGTCACATAAATGATGAAAGGAGGATTTTTATCAAGATAGTTTTTATCCAGTGACTGCACCATTAATCATTATAACATATGTTGGCTTGATTATTATGCCATGTTACCTATAAGAGAATAATAATTAAGATAATGACAATAACAGTGAAATTTGTGTAATGCTTATTCTAAACTTCTCCAATGTAGTAACATTAGTCTAAATTAAAAAAAAAAAAAACCTCATTGCTGGGTGGTGGTGATGCATGCCTTTAATCTAGCACTTGGGAGGCAGAGGCAGGCAGATTTCTGAATTCATAGCCAGCCTGATTTACTGAAAGAATCCCAGGACAGACAGAACTACACCAAGAAACTGTATCTCAAAAAACAAACAAAACAACAACAAACAAAACAAGATGTCATTAAACAAAATAAAAACTGAGAAGTAGGTACTACTGTTGCTCACATCTTAGAAATTCTCATGTCTTATTATACCTGTAAAGTAAAAAAACAGGTCATTTGTTTTTTTAAAAGAAAATAAGACATAATCCATATAACATAAAATTACCTTTTCAAAGTCTATGATTCAGTGATTTTTTTTTTTAGTATGTCTCCTGTTACACAGCCATCACCACACTCTAATTTTAGAGCGTTTTTATCATCCCCAAAGGAACTGTGTCCATTAGCAGTCACTCTCCATTCCTTCTTCTCACCAGGCCCTAGCAACCACTAATCTACTTTCTGTTTCCATGGATTTACCTATTCTGGACATTTCATATAAATGGAATCATAGAATGTGTGACCTTCTCTGCCTGGCTTCTTTCACATGGAACAGAGAAAAACAGCTACATTTTAACGGTTGCTATGACTACCGTGGCATAAGCACCATTATTGGGAGCTTTGTGTGCATTATCTTTAATCTTTCAATAACCCTCTGGCAGAATAGAACTATCATCTTCATTTTAATGAGGAGCCACATGCATAGAGCTGTTCAGTAAGTCCCATAACACATTATAGCTCATAAATGACATAGTTAAAATGCAAACCCAGGTCAGTTTGTCCATCTGTATCTAGGTTATGCACCTCTAAGTTCACACATATAGTGACTAGTAATGTAGTGTTACCCAAGCAGGGCTATGGTGGAAAGTGAAGTCTAAGCTCTTAGACTTGGTGCCTTGGTATGAGGGGAACCAAGGATGCTCTTCATTAAATATAACCTCCACAAATTTGGCTGCTGAGGTCCTGCTTGCCTTATATGCTCTGGAGCTCCCTGGAGGCCTCCATTGCACTTATTACTTTTATTCAACTTGAACATGTTGTTTGAAGGGCTTGTATGGTGACATTTCTGGGCTTCTTCATTCAACTTCGGGTTACACAAGAAATCACATCAAAGCAAGCTAATATCTCTACAAAGTAAAGGAGAAAAACATCAGTGAAATTTCTTCAGACATTTCCACAAAAAGACCCTGTGGTTCAGGAACATTTCCCTCTGGACCTCTTTGAATAGCACCAGCTTGCCTTCTGTTGATCCACTCCCAAGGCTCACAGCTCATGTTTGCTTCTATAGGAGGAGGTATCAGAGTCTTCCAATGATTCGGTGCACAGAGAGCCATTTGTGGTGTGAACTTACATTGGCACTTTTTCTGACCATAAAGCTCTTCACAGTGGGGCCTGTGAAATATATGGGAATGTACATCAAAAAGAAAGGATTATACCGAAACTGATAAAGCTGAGGTTTTGCACCATCTGATGACGATAATTATTCCTGAAATAGACCAGAGGTTTCATATGAGAGAGAAAATCATAACTCAAACAGCAGCCTCCAAGAATGTTAGAGCTAGAGGTAAGCTTAAAAACAGCATTCAGCTTTACTTTTTAGAGACAGATAGATTAGGAAGGGGGCGCAAAGAATTTCCACAGGTGTCAAGTAAACAGCCACAGGAATTATCATGCTATGGCAACTTTACAAAGGGAAGCAAACTGTGGCCCCAGTGATTTCCTGAACATTTGTGACATCCATGTCAAGATGCCTCAGTGATAATGTTCACTGTGTCATAGACTCTCTTGGCTCTTGGTACTGATATGCCAGGCACTGTGGTATCTACAGGGTAACTCTTACTGACTACCAAGGACACTGATAACAGGGAGCAGGCTAACGTAGTGTTAGAAAACCCCCAAACAGTGCAGATTATTTCTGTTTAGCGATTTGCAAGGCTGCCTTGTGATACTAGCTCCCTTCCCTTCCTTGCTGAAATTCCTCTTCAAAGCCATGCACTTAATTTATCCCCTATCCCCGTTAAGGAGCATCAAAGTAGTGTAACTGGCAGAGGAAACAACAGTCCACAAAATAGGACCAAAAACTCTACCCAACACTGACAAATCTGCCCCTGAACTAGGCCAAGAACTCTTTTATCATATGAGGCAAGCATGTAGATGTTTAAACTAATACTTAGGAGCTATAAATAATTTAGTAGAGTTTTCTATGATCTGTGTAAGATGGTAGAGAAGTAGATACTTGTTTTCTGGAAATAATGTCTTCCAAAAAAATTTGTTCAGTGGTTTGGAAAATGTAAGTCCAAATAGCTGATTTCTTCAGATCACTGAACCGATTTGCTGTTACTGCCACTAGCAGCCTCTGAGAGTCACTGTTGGGTTCTCAGAGGAATTCACATGCTGGCAGAAAGTACAGGTTCTGGGAAAAAAAAAGTTACCTCTTTGAAGTTAGGAATAGCATGTCTCAGGCTTCTGTTTATCTATTTCTCTCAGCTTTTAATTTTGATATAATTTTAGATTCACACAAAGGTTGTGAAAATAAGAAAAAAGAATTCATGTGTGCTCTTCATTTAGCCTTCCCTTGTCTTGAGTAATTACAGGCTATTTAATGAATGCCAGGTGTTGAGCTTGATGAAGTACACTTAAATTACAGAGCTATTCATATTTTAAACATTTTTCATTTGCATCTATTTTTTTTCTGTTCAGGAATGGAGTATAGGCTTACACTGAATTTGTTGTTAGCTGTTTTGTGTCTTCTAAGTCCTCTCCAGTCTGTGACAGTTCATTGGTCTTTCCTTGTCTTTTATGAACTTGACATTTTTGAAGAGTAGTACTTGTGTATTTTATAGACTGTCTTTCAGTTTGGGGTTGTATGATAGTTTGTCATGATTATGATGGAACAGGCATTTATCGTGATTAAACTGAAGTATATTGACCTTGAAGGGTAGATTTAAGGAAGGAAGAAGTTGTTTTTCTCTGGCTTCTGTTTCTTCCTCAGTGGCTAAGTCTTTCTAAGCACTCACTGTATGTCTAACTCCACGATAGGGGATTTTGGTAGTGAAAAGAAAAAGATGACTCCACCTCTCCCTCTTCAATCATCCTTCCAACAAGGCCACTAAAACTCTAGGAAAGAAGTCTTGTCTCCTCCAGGGAGAGTTCATGGAGGCAGCATGTTCCTCATTTTGCAAAATATTAGAGCAGAGGCTGGTTCTTCTTACAGCTGTGTTCTATCACTGTATTACTTACTAGGCAGAAAACAACAATGCTCCATCAGCAAACTATCAGACTTTCAATATGTGTCCTGAATTCTGCAGAAGATTCTCGAGGTTGCCTTAACAATTGAGTAACGTGATGTTGCATTTCAGAGGCTGTGGTTTTTACTACTTTTGTGGAGAGAGAAAGAGTAGTCTTAGTTTTATTGGAGCTTCCAGAGAGGTAAGAAATATTTTAGAATCTTCCATTATCACTTAAAACATGATTCTCTTGTTATGTCAATGTCTAAAAGGTATTATCATCTTCCAATAAACTTGGAGCACCCCCTGCACAGAGGTAGCCCATGGCAGCTCAGTGTCCAAGAGGGTTCCCCAATAATAGGAACAGGGACTGTCTCTGACATGAACTCATGGGCTGACTCTTTGATCGCCTCCTCCTGAGGGGGGGGGGCAGCATTACAAGTCCACAGATGAAGACAAAGAAGCCAGTCCTGATGAGACCTGATAGACTAGGGTCGGATGGAAGGGGAGCAGGACCTACCCTATCATTGGACTGGGGAAGGGGCATAGGAGAAGAAGAGGAAGGCAGGGTGGCGTTGGGAGGGGATGGTTGAGGAGGCTACAGCTGGGATACAAAGTGAACAAACTGTAATTAATAAAAATAAAAATATTAAAAAAACTTGGAACATTAAAAAATTATAAACACCTGTAATCTCAGCATTCAGGAAGACAGAGGCAGGCAGATCTTTGAAAGTTTGAGGCCAGCCTAGTCTACAAAGTGAGTCCAGAATAGCCAGAGCTACAAAAAGAGAAACCCTGTCTCAGGACCCCTCCCACATGCAACCAAAAAAAAATCATAAGCTCTAGGCTCTGGTCAAGGACTCATACACAATACCCAACTGCAGTCCGTAGGAGCCCAGCCTCTTCAAGATCTGGATTTCCTGCAGCAAGTGGGGAACCCTGACTTCCCATGATCTGATCTGCCTATGCTACTGGGAAACCTCCTATACTAGGAGCCCAAAATCTTCTCCCTGATTTCATTGTTTAGGGTTGTCTACACTGCCTGGGAACCATGTTCCAGGTTTCATCTACTGGCCTCTTACTTCTGGTTCACCTATAGCTTCCAGGAATTTTTCTCTAGCGCCCAGCCAGTACAGCCTCTTGCATAAAGTAGGAAGTGCCAGCTTCTCTTTCGTGGGCTTGCCTGTGGAGCTTCCTGCCCCAGCTCCACAGATGAAAATGGATATCCTAAATCTACTGAAATGTAGTCCTTCCTTGAACATTATAAAAAAATTCCACTGAATGAAGGAAGATGATTTGAATAAAGAAAGATAGAAAGAAAAAAAAACTAAACTAACAAACGAGTGCAGATGAACAAGTCTAAGCACAGAAACAGAAGCAACATGAAAAACCAAGAAAAAACAAAATTATGAACTCCATAATAATAGTATTAATGAAAATTACCTCGAAGAACTTTCAGACAAAGAATTCAAAGGAATAAGTGTAAGCATGTTGAAACAACTCAAAGAACACATAAATATACTCCAGGAATAATATTAAAAAAAACCCAAAGAGATAAATGAATAAGGAAGTCCACCTAAAATAAAGAATTGTTGAAGAAAATTTAAATTGAAATGTTAGAAATAAAAAAGTCAGTCAACTAAAATAAAAACTTCAGTGGAGACCCTCTGTGGGAGACTCCTAACTTGTTTCCTGTTTTCTTCTTCCTCTGATGTCCATCCTCTTTGTCTTTCAGCATGGGGATTGAGCATTTTAGCCAGAGTCCTCCCTCTAGATTAGTTTCTTTAGGTGTACAGATTTTAGTAGGTTTTTAGTCTTATGATCAGTTTGTTTTATTCAGGTTTTCTTTTTAAGGATTTTTTTATTTTTATTTTTTTACTATTAATTACACTTTATTAATTTTGTATTCCCCCATAAGCCCCTCCAGCCTCCCCTCCAGATCCCACCCTCCCTCCCCCTTCTTTATGCATGCCCCTCCCCAAGTCCACTGATAAGGGAGGTCCTCTTCTCCTTCCTTCTGATCTTAGTCTATCAGATCACATCAGGAGTGGCTGCATTGACATCTTCTGTGGCCTGGTAAGCTGCTCCCCCCTTGGGGAGGTGATCAAAGAGCAGGCCAATCAGATTATGTCAGAGGCAGTCCCTCTTCCCATTACTATGTAACCCACTTGGACACTGAACTGTCATGTGCTACATCTGTGTAGGGGCTCTAGGTTATCTCCATGAATAGTCCTCGGTTGGAGTATGAGTCTTTGGGAAGTTCCCTGTGTTCAAATTTTCTGGTTCTGTTGCTCTCCTTGTGGTGTTCCCGTCCTCTCCAGATCTTACTATTTCCCACTTCTTTCATAAGATTCCATGCATTCTGCCCAACAGTTGGCCATAAGTCTCAGCGTCTGCTTTGATAGTCTGCAGGGCAGAGGCTTTCAGAGGCCCTCTGTGGCAGGTTCCTAGGTTGTTTCCTGTTTTCTTTTTCTTCTGATGTCGAACTCTTTGCCTTTCAGGATGGGGATTGAGCGTTTTAGTCAGGGTCCTCTCTCTTGCTTAGTTTCTTTAGATGTACAGTTTTTAGTAGGTTTATCCTATGTTATGTCTATATGAGTGAGTATACACCGTGTGTGTCTTTCTGATTCTGGGACAGCTCGCTCAGGATGATCCTTTCCAGTTCCCACCATTTACCTGCAAATTTCATGAGTTCCTTGTTTTTCATTGCTGAGTAATATTCCATTGTGTAGAGGTACCACAATTTCTGTATCCATTCGTCAGCTGAGAGGCATCCCTGCAGTCTATCAAAGCAGATGTTGAGAATTATGGCTAAACTTTGGGCAGAATGCAGGGATTCTTATGAGAGAAGTGAGAAATAGTAAGATCTGGAGAAGACAGGAGGTCCACAAGGAGAGCAACAAAACCAAAAACTTTGAGCACAGGGGTCTTTCCTGAGACTCATACTCCAACCAAGTACCATGCATAGAGATAACCTAGAACCCCTGCACAGATGTAGCCCATGGTAGTTCAGTGTCCAAGTGGGTTCCATAGTAATGGGAACTGTTACTGACATGAACTGATTGGCCTGCTCTTTGATCACCCCCCCAGGGGGGAGCAGCTTACCAGGCCACAGAGGAAGACAATGCAGCCACTCCTGATGAGACCTAACAGACTAGGATCAGAAGGAAGAAAAAGAAACCCTCCCCTACCACTGGACATGGGGAGGGGCATGCGTGGAGAAAGGGGAGGGAGGGAGGGATTGGGAGGGAAGGAGGAAGGGAAATAAAGGGGGGATACAAAGTAAATAAAGTGTAATTAAAAATTAAAAAAAAAACTTCAGTGGAAAACTGCCTTACCTATAGAATAGATCATGTAGAAAACAGAGAATCAGGGCTGGAAGACAAAGTAGAGGAATAGGATCATTCAGTAAAGGTCTATAATAAATTAAAAATATGAACTGGGGGCTGGAGAAATGGCTCAGCAGTTAAGAACACTGGCTTCCCTTGCAGAGGACCTGGGTTCAATTTTTAGTAGCCAGATAGAGGCTCAAAGCTACCTGTAACTTCTGTTTCAGGGGATCTGATGCCCTCTTCTGACATCCATAGGGACCAGGAACACATGTGGCAAACAGCCATACATGCAAGGCAAAACATTCCTACAATAAAAGTAAATAAAGATATAAAATTAAATATATGGACTGAATGTGAGAAAGCTCCAGGACACCGGGAAAAGTCCTAGTCTTTGGATTATGGGCATAGAAGAGGGAGAAAAATATAGTAAAGGCATAGACAATATTCTCACTAATAATAGAAGACAATTTACCAAACCTAGAGAAAGGGATGTGTGGCCGGGCACAAAAGGACTGCAGCACTGCAAACAGAGAGGGCAAGAAAAGAAATTCCTCACGACCTGTTATAATTAAAGCATTAAAAAACACATGTTATAGATTATTAATAATTATTATTGATTCATCTTTTAGTTAAACAGTGGTTATTCCTAAACCAGCTGTATACCAAAATCACCACACAGAGACTAGGATTATTCTAATTAATTTAGAGCACAATGCTGGGCAATAGTTACTCCATCCTAAACCTCCAAGCCCTCACAGTTTCCTCCCAATCAGATTTCCCACATTATACTCGATTTTAGTCATTTCTTAAGTCCGGTTCATATTCTCCTCCTGGTTCCAAGTCCTGTCATGCTGATCTCCCTACTCTTCCCACTCATTTCCTTCTCCTCCCCTCTGGACCAGGATGTTCCACCCTATTTTCTCCATTGCTCAGCACTGGCTGGATGTTTAATCGACAATATAGAGAACAAATGGTGACATGTTTGCACCAACTTGAGAAGGTGATGCTTAGAATAAACATCACAATGCAATGTCCAGGTTGAAACCAGATAGTGAGGTAGAAAAATTAGCATCTGAATGAACAAGGGTAAATTGTATACATTCCACAAGGACATTATACCAACAAACACATAATAAAGAAAGAATATCAAAAGCTGTAAGAGAGAAAGAGCAAGTCACTTATAAATGCAGGCCCATCAGAATAACATCTAATTATGCAACAGAAACTTTTAAAGCCTGAAGGACCTAGAAATATGTATTCCATGTGGTTAAAGACCACAATTCTTAACCCAGAGTACTGTATACAGCAAAACCATCTGCCAAAATTGAAGGAGACTTTTCTGTTGCTGTGATAAAAAACCCTGACAAAAGCAGCTTAAGGGGGACATATTCTGATTAAATATAGAGTCCATCATGGTGGGGAAATACACGGCAACGATCAAGAAAAGCACGTCAGGAGCAGGAAGCAGAAAACAGAACAAAAAATAGGTGAAAGCCATAAACTCCCAAAGCCCTCACCAAGTGATGCAATTTCTCCAACAAAGCTCCACCGCCTCAAGGTTTCAAAGCCTCTCCCAACAGCGCCATCACCTGGGGGGACTGAGAGTTCAAATACATAAGCCTATGGGAGACTTTTTTTTCATTCAAACCACCACACTTTTCTAATATCTGACAAAATAGACTTGGAAAGTATCTGACCACAATGGGATAAGGCTGGCTATCAACAGCAATAGAAACTATAGAACTTACACAGAATCGTGGAGACTAAATGACACACTATGGAATGATAATTGGGTCAAGGGAGAAATCAAGAAGGAAAAATTTTAAATTTCTGAAATGTAGTGAAAAAATAAAAACACACTATATCAAAATCCATGGGACACAGTGAGGGCAGTCCTAAGAGGAAAGTTTTTAGTGCTAAGTTTCTACATTACAAATAAAATTGAGGGATCTTTAATTACTACCTTAATGGTGCAACTTAAGGACTTGGAAAAGCAAGAAAATACAACTACAATGAGTAGGTGGGAATAAATAATCAAACTCAGGGCTGAATGAAAAAGAACTGTATAAACAATACAAAGAAATCAATGAAATGAAGATTATTGTCTTTGGAAAGATTAACAAGATCAACAAGCCTTTAGCCAAATTAGCCAAAAAAGAGGGAGGAGACTCAAATTAATAATATTAAAGATGAAAAAGGAGAAATTACAATAGACACAGAGGACATTAAGAGAATCATAAGGACTGTCTTTAAAATTTTCTTTTCCACTAAACTGGAAAATATAAAACGAATGAATTTCTGGATTCATATGTTGTACCAAAGCTAGACAAGATGAAAGAAATAGTTTAAACAGATTCTTCACAACCAGTGAAGTAGAAGTAATTATTGAAAATCTCCCAACTAAAACAAAGCACTGGGACAGATAGATTCTGTGCAGAATTCTACTAGACTTCTAAGGAACTGACCGGTCACACTTCAATTTATTCTGTAAAATAGAAAAGGATAGAACATTTCCAAGTTTTACAAAGCCAGTATTACCCCAATACTCAAACCAGATAAAGAACCAACCATCAGTGTTATATTGTTATTAAGAGACCATAGCAACTCTTATAAAGGAAAACATTTAATTGGGGCTGGTTTACAGAAGTTTAGGTTTCAGAGGTTTAGTCCGTTATCATCATGATGGGAAGCATAATAGCATGCAGGCAGACATGGTCCCAGAGAGATGGATAAGAGTTCCATATTTGGATCAGTAGGCAGCAAGGAGAGAGAGAGAAAGAGACTGTGCAACTGGCTTGAGCATGCCACATTGTGGAAGGTCCCAAAGACCAAGTGGAAAAGGTTGAGGAATTCAGGGTCCATGAATGGAGCCATATTTACAGAGGCTTAATCTGACTGAGGTTCGAAATGGGACTGAGAACACTCTGGAGAATCATTGCCAGGCAAGGAGGATATTTATTCCATTTATCCCAGAAGTAACACCAAAGTGCTATGGGAAGACAAGGAATAAGGTAGGAAAGGAAAGCTGTCCCAAATGGAGGCAGCAAAAGAGACTTTTTGGAGTAAAGTATCCCTGAATATTCCTTAAATTTTAATTGAAAAAAACACATTGGTTAACATCCTTAAGGTACTTTCTATGTGCTAGCCCTTACTTTCTGAGCATTTGTTTATATATTCTGTCTTTTCTAGAGCAGGACCCCATGGCTTGCAAAACAAGGAATTCCCTTCAGATCATAATAACCTGCAAATATCATTGTAGAATCTCTCAATAAACAGACCTGTGTAATTTCAGGCTCCTAGCTTCCAACACTCTGCACATGCCTGTGCTATTTCTTCTTTGCTAAAGCTACAGGAACCTGTAACTCCTAGTCTAAACTTGGTTTTAAGGAGGAGCAGGTTGAAATTCAGAGAGGCAGAGAGCTACACCTAATCTAGCATTTTGCCCTTCAGAATGTTGTCTGACACCAGATATACAGGTTTTAATGATGAGGTCTGTGTCATCTGGCTGGAATACAGATATGCTTTTAAACACAGGAGACAGAGGCAAGCAGATCTCTGAGTTCAAGGCCAGCCTAGTATATAGCAAATTTCAGGTAAATGAAAGCTTAGGTCCAGGTGTGGTGGTACAGGCCATTTATTTATTTATTTATCTATTTATTTATTTATTTATTTATTTATTTATTTATTACCTTTTATTAACTCTGTGTCCCAGCTGTATCCCACTCCTTCATTCCCTCCCAAACCCTTCCTCCCTCCCTCCTCTCCTCCTTGCCCCTTTCCAAGTCCACTGATAGGGGGGACCTCCTCCCCTTTCATCTGATCCTGTTTTATCAGGTATCTTCAGGACTGGCTGCAAAGTCCTCCTCTGTGGCCTAGCAGGACTGCTCCTCCCTTGGAGGGTGGGAGGCCAAAGAGCCAGTCATTGAGTTCCTGTCAGAAATAGTCCCTGTTCCCCTTACTATGGGAAACCAATTTGTTACTGAGCTACCATGGGCTACATCCGAGCAGAGGTTCTAGGTTATATCCATACATGGTCTTTGGTGGAGTGTCAATCATAGAAAAGACCCCTGTGCCCAGATATATTTGGTCCTTGTGGAGCTCTTATCCTTTCCACGTCATACAAACTCCCCCTTCTTTCATATGGTTTTCTGCACTCTGCCGAAGGTTTGGTTATGAGTCTTAGTATCTGCTTTGATACACGGTACAGGCCTTTAATCCCAAACAGTGAAAGTAAACTTAGTTTGTAGAAGGAAGAATCCATGTTTGAAGGTGATGTCTAATTGAGTGACAGAAAAAGTGACCAATCAATACTCTGCTATATTTGCAGATGGGAGCCTAGCATAACTGTCCTCTGAGAGGACAAAGCAGATGGATCAGCAGATCCAGCAATGGATCAAAGCAGATGCTGAGACTCACAGCCAAACATTGGGAGGAAGGATAGAAGGACCTGGAGGGGACAAGAGCTCCATAAGAAGACCAACAAAGCCAACTAACCAGGGCTCAGAGCAGCTTGTGGAGACTGAAGCACCAACCAAGGATAATGCATGGACTGGACCTAGACCCCCGCACAGATGTAGCTGATGGGTAGCTCAGGCTTCATATAGGTTCACAAGTAAGGGGTGTCGGGGCTGTCTCTGACGTGGACTCTGTTGCCTGCTTTTTGATCACTTCCCCCTGGTGGGGCTGTCTCACAAGGCCACAAGGGAAGAGGATACACTGGTAGGGGGCTCCCCTTTTCTGAGGAGTAGGGGTGGGGAGATAGGGGGAAGACGGAGGAGGGTAGGACCCAGAGGAGAGAAGGGAGGGACCTACAATACAGATGTAAAGTGAATAAATAAATTAATTAATTTAAAAAAGAAAAAGTGATGAATCAGAGAATTGACAGAAGAGAATATGCCCTACTCTCATGAGAAGAGAGAGGAAAGGGAAATTACTTAAAGGAGCAGTACAGAGAATGAGAGGAGCGAGGAGGCAGTTTTACAGAGAGAGAGCTTGAAGAGAGAATGAGCCAGAGGATGATGAGCCAGGAGATTAGAACATATGGCCAAAGTTAGTAATAAGGCAAGCTGAGCAATTCAGTCAGAAGCTGAGCGAACCCAGACTGAATGAGTTTAGAGAGGAGTTTGAGCTAGAACAGCTGAGTTGACCCAGCCATCCAGAGTTCAGAAAGAGCTACAAAGGGTAAGCTTATTCACAAGTACGTCTCAGAAGCTAAAAACATTCTAGGCCTAGATTAGATTGTAGGGAGACTAGAAGCTTCCAGGACTAGACCTAGGTTAATAGAGAGAAGCATTAAGTAATCTTTCCAACTATTATTCCTGTGGATCTGGTTTTACAGGAGGTTTAAAGGGATCCCAGGACTGCATACTTCATGTACTGGAGTTAGATCAGTGGTGGGGCTTGTGGGAATAGAAATTCTTCAACCTTTGTATTTTCCCCCTTAATCTGATTAGCAGTTTGCAGTCCTTTTATGTCTTCTAGACATGAGCTACCACAGCAGGTCATACCATCCTGCCTGCTCAGTTATTGCATTTCTATTATATGTCAGATAGATTCACTCACAGTTACCACAGAGCCAGGTATTTACTTAGTAAGATTAAGGCTCCATTTCTTACTAAACTTTTCACCCTCCCCATGCCTGCATTTTCTCACCGGTTAGGGCTTCATTCATTATTGAGTACTGTAATCTAATGTTTTGAAAGTGAGGCCGGGCCTGGTAGTGAGGGTCTGTATTCTCTGTTAGCAGGAAAGTTGAGAAAATGGGTGGATCACCAATCCAAGGCTTGTCTATGCAATAAAGTGAATTCAAGTCCAGCCTGAACAACCTACCAAGACTCTGTGTCAAGATAAAAATCAACAAATAAATAAAGTGTTGGGGATATAGATCACAGAAGCAATTTAGGTAAAGAGGGTTTATTTTTAGATTATAGCTTATGGCAGGGAAGACATAGCAGCTAGAATGTATGAGGCCCTGGGTTCATGGAACAGTACTGCCCCTCCCCCTACAAAAAAGTAAAACAAAATAAAACAAAAACAAAACATTGCTGGGGAAATGTTTTCAGTGGATGAAGAAAATAAACAAAAAATAAGTGCAAAATTTTAGCATTATGTTTTCTATTGCATACCAAAGTTAATCTAAGACAGATTAAATATGGACATATTTTGAGACACTTAAAATTGTATGCATATTGACTAATAAGAAGGAAAATGAATAGACAATTGGGCTAATAACCAAGTCTATAGCCTTTGAATACAGAAGTTTCACTTCTAAGGAAGTACAAATTTACCAGAAGATGCTCAAAATGATTTTATTCTAAAATATTAACAATATTATATTACGGACCTGTACTTGAGTTTTTAATTGCTCTTTCTTCTTTCCATGGCCCTGCCTCCTGTCTTATTTTCCTCTTATAGTAAATACATATGCCTTTTATAATAGCCCTTAAAAATACATAATCCTGGATAAAGGAGTGAAAAATTAAGAGGCCTTCGTTCCCTTTATGAACTGTTTATTTTCTGCACTTTCCTTCCTTGTGTTCAGTTTAATTCCTTACATAGGTTCCAAGAATTTGCCTTCGTCTTTGCCACACCCGGCTCATGATCCAAGCCATACCCACTTTCATACCCACTGCCATTATGGTACTTCTGAGTTTCACCAGTTGCTCCCTTTACTCATTGCTATTGGCTAAAAGGAATGCAGATAGTTCTGCCAGGCAAGCTCTATTAGTCTATAACTGAATTAGAACATAGATCTTTCTCTCTCTCTCTCTCTCTCTCTCTCTCTCTCTCTCTCTCTCTCTCTCTTCCTTTCTTTCTATAGGGTTTCTCTTTGTAGCCTTGGCTGTCCTGGAACTCACTATATAGACCAGGCTGAACTCACAGAGATCTACCTGCCTTTGCCTCCACAAGTGCTGGGATTACAGGCATGAGACACGGTGCCTGGCTGCTGCTGCGGTTTCTTCTTCTTCTTCTGGGAATAAAGGTGTGCACCACTTTGTCACCTGCCCCAGTGCCTCAAAGAATTCTTAAGTGTGAAATTGATGGCAGTGGGGTGAACTGGACTTAGGTACTACAACCCACCTAAGTGATCCCTAAATGTTTATGTTTTAAGAAAGCTCCTGGATTCTCTGAGAACAGGCTAAGGCATAACTTATCCAATATATGGTTATGGCAAACACTGTCTGCAGATTTATCTAACATTTACTAGGTGAATATGCGTTGCTGAGCTGTAAGTATAATTTCCTGTTAATTATGCCTGATTATCACAGAGAGGGTTCTGGCAAGTCCTGTGTTAATTACAGCTTCTAGTGCATAGTAGATGCCCAAGCATTTCGGTTTATTAATATACAAAAAGATCAAAATAATCCCTTGTGTCCTATCAGATCACCGTGGCCTAAACCTAGACCTCAACAATGACAGAAATAACAAAAAAGCCTACATACACATGAAAACTAAACAACTCTCTACTCAGTGACAGCTTGGTCAAGGAAAAAAATGAAAAAAGAAATTGGAGACTTCCTAAAATTCAATGAAAATGAAGGCACAACTTATCTAAACTTATGGGACACAATGAAAGCAATGTTAAGAGGAAAATTCATAGCACTAAGTATGTCCAGAAAGAAGTTTGAGACATCTCATACAAGCAACTTAACCACACATCTAAAAGCATTAAGAAAAGAAGAAGAAGAAGAAGAAGAAGAAGAAGAAGAAGAAGAAGAAGAAGAAGAAGACATACCCAAGAAGAGTTGACAATTGGAAATAATCAAACTCAGGGCTGAAATAAATGAATTAGAACAAAAAATAATAATTTGAAGAATCAATGAAACCAAGAGCTGGTTCTTTGAGAACATCAACAAGATAGACAAACCTTTAGCCAAACCACATAAAAGGCAGAGAGAAACTATCCAAATCAGCAAAATCAGAAACAAAAAGGGGAACATAACAACAGACACTGAGGAAATCCAAACAATCATTAGGTCTGACTACAATAACCTGTATGCCACAAAATTTGAAAATTTAAATGAAATGGTCAATTTTCTTGACAGATTCCATTTACCAAAATTAAATCAAGATCAGGTAAATAGACTGAATAGTCCTATATCTCTCAAGGAAATAGAAGCAGTTATCAAAAGTCTTCCTGAAAAAAAAAAAAAAAAAAAGCCCAGGGCCAGATGGTTTCAGCGCAGAATTCTGCCAGACCTTCAAAGAAGAGCTAACTCCAATTCTCTACAAACTATTCCACAAAAAAGAAACAGAAGAAACATTACCAAATTCTTTCTATAAAGCCACAGTCACCTTGATACCTAAATCACATAAAGACCCAACAAAAAAGAGAACTTCAGACCTATCTCTCTTATGAACATTGATACAAAATACTCAATAAAATACTTGCAAACCGAATCCAAGAACACATAAAAGATATCATCGACCATGACCAAATAGGCTTCATCCCAGGTGTGCAGGAGTGGTTTAATATACAGAAATCCATCAATGTAATCCACCAAATAAACAAACTGAAGGAGAAAAACAACATTATCATCTCCTTAGATGCCAAAAAAGCATTTCACAAAATCCAACACCCATTCAAGTTTGGATCCATGATCTCTCCAAAACATACCTAAACATAGTAAAGGCAATATACAGCAAGCCTAAACATCAAACTAAATGGAGAGAAACTTATATAAATCCCACTGAAATCAGGGACAAGGCAAGGCTGCCCGCTCCTTATTTCTCCAACATAGTACTTGAAGTCCTAGCTAGAGCAATAAGACAAATAAAGGCGATCAAGTGGATACAAATCAGAAATGAAGACGTCAAAGTATCACTATTCGCAGATGATATGATAATATACATGAGTGACCCCAAAAATTCAACCAGAGAACTACTCCTGCTAATAAACACCTTCAACAAAGTGGCTGGATAAAAAATCAACTAAAAAAAAATCAGTAGTCCTCCTGTACATGAAAGACAAAAGGGCTGAGAAAGAAATTAGGGAAACGAAACCCTTCACAATAGCCACAAAGGACATAAAGTAACATGGTGTGACTCTAACCAAGCAAGTCAAAGACTTCTATGAAAAAAATTTCCAATCTCCGAAGAAAGAAATTGAAGAAGCTATCAGAAGATAGATCTACCATGCTCTTGGCTTGGCAGGATTAGCACGGTAAAAATGATCATCTTGCCAAAAGCAATCTACAGATTCAATGCAATTCCCATCAACTTATCAAAACAATTCTTTACAGACCTTGAAAGAAAAATTCTCAACTTCATATGGAATAACAAGAAACCCAGAATTGCTAAAACAATCCTCTACAATAAAAGATCTACTGGTGGTATCTCCATCCCTGATCTCAAGCTGTACTATAGAGCAACAGTAATAAAAACTGCATAGTGCTGGCATAGAAACAGACTGGTGGATCAATGGAATCATGTAGAAAACCCATAAATGAATCCACATACCTAAGGACACCTGATTTTTGACAAAGGTGCCAAAACCATACAATGGAAAAAAAGATAACATCTTCAACAAATGGTGCTGATCTAACTGGATGTCTACATGTAGAAAATGTAAGTAGATCCATACTTATCACCCTGCACAAAACTAAAGTCCAAGTGGACTAAAGACTGGGAAAGGATCTTCACCAACCCTATGTCTGACAGAGGGCTAATATCCAGAATATTAGAACTCAAGAAGTTAAAAAGCAACAAACCAAGTAATCTAATTAAAAATGGGGTACAGAGCTAAACAGAGAATTCTCAATACAGGAATATTGAGTGGCAAAGAAACATTATAAGAAATGTTCAACATCCTTAGTTGTCATGGAAATGCGAATCAAAACGACCTTGAGATTTCACATTACACCCATCAGAAAGGCCAAGACCAAAAATTCAAGTGACAATACGTGTTGGAGAGGATGTGGAGAAAGGGGAACCCTCCTCCATTGCTGGTGGGAATGTCAACTGGTACAACCACTCTGGAAATCAATCTGGTACTTTCTCAGACAATTAGGAATAGTGCTTCCTCAAGATTCAGCTATACTACACCTAGGCATATATCCAAAATATGCTCAAGTACACACCAAGGACATTTGCTCAGCCATGTTCATAGCAGTCTTCTTTGTAATATCCAGAATCTGGAAACAACCCAGATGTCCCTGAGTTGACGAATGGATATAGAAATTGTGGTACATTTACACAATGGAATACTACTAAGCAATTAAAAACAAGGAAATCATGAAATTTGCAGGCAAATGGTGGGATCTAGAAAAGATCGTCCTGAGTGAGGTATCCCAGAAGCAGAAAGACACACACGGTACATTATAATTTATTAAGTGGATATTAGACATATTCTATATGATAATCATAATAAAATCTGTACATCTAAAGAAGCTAATCAAGAAGGAGGACCCTGTGTAAGATGCTCAGTCCTCATTCAGAAAGGCAAACAGGATGGACATTGGAAGAGGGAGAAAACAGGGAACAGGACAGGAGCCCACCACAGAGGGCCTCTGAAATACTCTCCCCAGCAGGGTTATCAAAGCATATGCTGAATCTCATAGCCAAAGTTTGGGCAGAGTTCAGGGAATCTTATGGAAGAAGAAGGAGACAGAAAGACCTGGAGGGTTCAGGCCCTCCACGAGGAGAGGAAAAAAAATCTGAGCATAGGGGTCTTTTCTGAGACTGATACTCCAACCAAGGACTATTCATGGAGATAACCTAGAACCCCTGCACAGATGTAGTCCAAGGCAGCTCAGTGCCCAAGTGGGTTACATAGTAATGGGAGCAGGGACTGTCTCTGACATGAACTCAGTGGCAGGCCCTCTGATCACCTCCCCCTGAAGTAGGAGGCAGCCTTACCAGGCCACAGAGGAAGACAATGCAGCCAGTCCTGATGAGACCTGATAGGCTAGGATCAGATGGAAGGGGAGGAGAACCTCCCCCATCAGTGGACTGGGGGTGGGGCATGGGAGGAGAAGGGAGAAGGAGGGTGGGATTGGGAGGGAACAAGGGAGGGGGCTACAGCTGGGATACAAAGTGAATAAAATGTAGTTAATAAAAAAATAAATTAATTTAAAAAAACATTTACTGAAAGAAGTTACTGTCAAGTTTTAGTTCTATGATCAGGACACACTTTACAAAGAAAGTGCATTGTAAATGTAAAGTTGAAGGAGAAGAGGGCTGATGATGTAGCTTGTTGGGAGAGTACTCTCCTTGTGTGAAGTCCTGGGTTGATTCTCTCGAATCGTGCACATCAAAAGATGCAAGAGTCCCAGACAGAAGGTGCTGAATGAGTTACTACCTGAAAAGTATAAAGTTCCCAAGTAGAATATGGTGTAGAGGGAGTGCTCAGTATTTTCATGGACCTCCACTACTTTAGTTATTATAACACATCTTTCCTCCTACATATTACCTCTATGTTAGGGAGCTATGTGTGTATGCACACATGTATGTGACAATTTAGAGCACTTAGGATGGGGGTCTCTAATGCCACGTAGTGGATACAAACCCTTCAATGTTACCTTGTGTGTCCATGTGGACATTCTGAGGGACTTCATAAAAAAATTACCTTCCAGATATGAATGAAGTCTTTCCCCTGATACTCCACAGTCTAAAAGACTGTGAGATGTGTCTTGTGAGTTTTTGTGAACTCATCCAAATCTTGTTTCAGCTATGCAGTGGAGGTGACTACTTCCTTCTGAACTTCCTCTGAGTTGGAGGTTATGCCATGGTCCAGGGTACATTGTGGAAATCTTATTGCAAGAAATTCCCTAACCATACCAATGGAATGGCTGTCCATCTTTCAGAGGATGGAGACAATATACCAATTTTCTTTGCTGATGTTTAAATTAATTTCTCCCTAAGCTTTACTGATACATCAAGTAAACCAAAATATGTAGATTTGGAGCTAGGTAGATTTTAATAAGCCTGGGCCCTCAAATCCTGGTTGATGACTTTGGGCAATCTACTTCTCTTTATCTCTGGTTCTCACTAAAATGCCCACTTCGGAAGGACCCTGCGTCTTAATACTGTGTGTAAAGTGTGAGACTTCAAGGCATCCTTTAATAGCTTTTATTCTGAGGACCTGTTATGTTCCTAAGTACTGCTTTAAGAATAACACACACACACACACACACACACACACACACACGCACACACACGCACACACACATGCACATGCACACGTACACATGCACACACACAGTCACGCATGCATGCAGGCACTCACACATGCATGCATGCATACATACACAACTTTGGCAAGTTCTGACCACATAAATTTGATCTGCTAATATATGGCACATCATAGAACAAATACTATATGCAAAGATAAGACAGGATCATAAGGAAGATTATAGAGGGGGTGGAGGATTAAATTTACAGTAGGTGGGAAAGGCCTCATGGATAGGGGTCATTTGAGCAGAGACCAAGCAGCATGATAGTATGTCATATTAAGATCTTTGCCTTTATATCTTGGAAGTTTTCTCTACTTGGGATACTCTCCCCACAGCTGACTCCCTCACCTATTCAGCGGTCCTGTTTCATATCTTCTTCTAGTTGAGGTTTGATTACAGTATTTGAAGATCATTTTCAATGTATTATGTTCCTTAAATATGGGGGTGGGGTGGGGTACAGGTTTAATGCTTCAGCTTGAAGTATCTTGGGATATGTGTTCAAGGTGTGATATTTCTTAGTTATTTCAGTATTTTCCACAAGGTATGAATTTGAGGTCTGTGAACTTTTTAAGGGTCTGGAGCCCAGTATGTGGAGTTATTCCTGGGTCTGTGCATTTGTGTTCCTTTAGTAAATCCTCTGAGTTCTTTGCAGGTCCACATTGTAAGGCCAGAGAGTGAAGTGTTTGGTTTTTTTGTGTTGAAGGTGTAAGCCAGAATTGTTTTGAGATACTGCTTAGAACCTGAATTTCCTGGAGATCTGTGTGCAGTGGGTAGTGCTTCTGGGGTCTTTGATATCTGTGTTCCAAGGTTTGAATGTGAAGTGTAAAGAGGTTGGCATTCAGGGCATGAGGTCTCCAACCTCATTGAGGAGTATGCTCCAAAGTTTGAATTTGAGGTTTTGGGAAAACTTCAGTGTGTGAGAGCTCTGTGAATCTCTGAACTCTTTGGGGGGGGGGTTGTGATAAATTTAATTTGAAGTATTTAAAGGTTTCAGGTCAAGAATTAAGGCCTCAGAGGTCTCTGAGAACCAGTTTTCCACACTTTGAGCCTATTATCTTTGGGGGTCAGCATATAAGTCATAAGTTCTTGAATTCATTCCATGTTTATAGTGTGATGGCTCTTAATTCACAATGAGGATCTGTGTTCCAAAGCTAAAGGTCTCTAAACTCTTTGTAGTGTGTTTCAAGACTTGTGATTGAATATTGGAGATCTTTGATCTAGATGTCATAAAAACACCAATTTAGAGAGAGGTCTATATCCTAATGTGCAAGACGCTGAACTGTTAGGGCTTTGGCTTCAAACTGTGATTTGTCTATAGGTCTCTGGTTGGAGATTTTGGAGCTGTGGAGAATCTGTGCTTGGCAGGATTGAAGGCTGATATCTGCTGATGTGCAGACACTGAGTGTGAACTCTCTGTGGTTTTAGTCTGGTTTCAAGCTGTGAAGTCTCTGTGGTTTTAAGGTGTGAACTCCCAAAGCTCTTTGCGGGCTCTCTAAGCTCGGTGACACACTTCTGTTTGGAGGTCTGTTTCCACGATCTGTACTATGGGCACTGTTTTGGGATTCTTGTAACTATCTTAGGGTTTGTTTAAAGTGCAAGATCTATGAACATATTAGGCTCTGTGTCCCAAGCTTCTCTGCCTCTAAAAAAAATTGGAACATTGTGTCCCAGGGTGACAGGTCTCTTTGGTTTGAAAATTCTTTGCCCAAATTATGAGGTCTTAGTCCTGAGTATGGATGTGCCTTCAGCTAATGAGGTCTCTGATATGTCAGGTGAGAAGGCTTTGTAGATTATTCTTCAGAAAATGTATTATATGGACTTTTGAAGGTCTCAGAGCAACACAGTGGTTTGTGCCCAGAGTACAATGCTCATGAGTTTACTTGAAGGCTGTGTCTCAGAAGGTGAGGTTTTGAATCTGTTTTTGGACTTCATGACCACTGTTGGAATTGCCTGAACACTTTGACTAAGTGTTTCAAGGTTTGGAGATTCTAAGTTAAGGGTGGGGTTCTTTTGCAATGTTCAAAGTCTTTCATCCATGTGGGGATTTGTGTTTAAATTCACATTCTATCAAAGTGCCTTAAAGTCTTTACAAATGATAAATTAGGTCTCTGAACTGTTTAAAGTCTGAATCTGGGGCATGGATTTCTTTGTCTTCAGCTTCTGTTAGGCAATTTCTTTATAATCACTGCTTTGCTGGTTTTAGGATGTGACTGTCCTCATTTTTACACAGGGAAATCCATATTTCCCATTGCAGCAATTTGTTCTGAGGATTAAGTGTGTCTGGGCTTTGTAAAATTTCTGGTGAAGAGCACAGGACTTCACTGGCTTTCACAAAGAGGGCCACTTAATCGTGCCCCGTATTTCCATGCCCTGCTTGGAGAGATCTCATCTAAAACCCTGGCAAAAGGTTTCCGTAGTGTGAATGGAAGCTTGTCTTGACCTTTTCAAGTTTGTCCAGCAGATGTCTTCTTCCTATACCCAGTCACCATGCTTACTGGGATGGCCTGCCTCCTCTCTTGACTGTTACTGTCTGTGGCACAGTCAGGGTGAGGTGGAGGGCGTACAACTCATGATCAAGGAGGCTCTGTGGCCTGAATAGATATTTACATGTGGATTTTAATAGTCTTGGGTGTGACCCATAGTTTGTTTGTTTCATTAATGATATTTTAGTCTCAACTATCACTGTTATAACTAAAAACCCTGCTGTGTAGGCAATACATACACAAGAATGCACATAAAATGAAACATAAATGCACCAAAAGAGAATACAGTGAATAAAAAAAAAGCTACTTATCTTTCTCCATCTCGTTGCCATGGTAGCTTTTCTTTTTGTTTGTCCATCTCTGAGATAATCTCTATACATACGAGTGTTTGTGAGAGTCTCTCTCCCTTTCTCCCTCCGTCTGTCCCTCCCTCCCTCCCTCTGAGTATGCTCTGGTTTGAATGGGGATACTTTGAGCTCAAGGATTTTGAGTGAAAAGGATCTGTGGTAAAATCTCAACAACAGTTCTTACCTTGGAATCTGGGAACCTCAAAATGACAGAAAGCATGCCAGAAAGGTGAGGGAAGTACTCTATCCTTGGACAAATAGCAAACATGGAGAGAAAGCTTTCTGGCGAATCTGAGGGAGGAGAGGCTTATGTAGTGTCCTTTATCTGGTGTAGGGGGAAGATACCACTGAAGCAGACCTCTTCTAGATCTGTGATCATTGTTTCTGGCCTCTGCAAGTGTGCACTTCCGGGACCCCATAACAGAGAGCTGTGTTCTCAAGTGAAAATATTTTTTTTTTGAGAGAAGAAGAGGACTTCAGTATACAGCTTACTGCTGTCAGGGAGTGAAGAGCCCTATGAGGAAAACTGAACTATTGGTGAGAGAGGCTTTATTGAGTTTTTCACATCTGTCCACCATCCACAGGTCTCTTTTCTCACCTGTCTTATGAGGCCCATGTCTGATGTCCCTCAAGCTGGTGACACTCTTAAGGTTTTCTTATTCTTTCAGCTCAAAATGGGGCAGTCCTCTCCCAGCTTGAAGGGTGTTACCTACCCCAGTCATGGCCTCTGCATTGATGGACTATGTGCCTATGAGAGTAGAAGGAGCAGTTTAAGATCAAAATATTGAGCCAGGTGTGGTGACACATGCCTGTAATCCCAGCAGTCGGGGAGGCAGAGGCAGGTGAATCTCTGTGAGTTTGAGGCCTGCCTGGTCTACAAAGTGAATCTAGGACAGCCAAGGCTACACAGAGAAACCCTGTCTCAAAACAAAACAAAACAAAACAAAACAAAACCACAACAACAACAAAGGAGCTCACAATATTGATGACAAATATGAGAACCCATGGTTGTCTAGAGTCTTGGGAGTGAATAAAAAGAACGGGTACACCTGGACCTGACGCTCTGTTTTCATGCTTTCCTTAAATACCCCATAGTCACCCTTAATCTCCTAACAGCATATCTTGCTCTGTAGCAGCTGCAAGATAGGGGAGGGTAGTATTGGAGTGATATTTTTGTACACCTCGTAAAGATTGACTTTGTATATTCAAATGCTGATTTCTACACCAGCAGAGACCCAAGTACAGACTGGACTTTGGTATTGTTAAGCAATTGTTCTCCATCACTTTCTGATTGGTTGACTATAGCTAAATGGCTCATAGCAAAAGCAGGAGAAAACAGGCATGACTTCTGGAAAGATAGGAACTCTGGGAAAGAAAGGCACACACACACAAAATTCACCTATGAGGAACAGAGGAAGTTGGATGCATGACACTGGGGAGAGGTAACCACCCTAAAGGTTATAAGAGCTAGCTGGGAACAACAGTAAGCTAAGTCCTAAAGCTATCATAAATAAACATAAGTCCCCATGTCATTATTTAGAGCTCGGGTGAGCACAGAAATTTTTTATGGCTTTAGGGTCTGAAATGTATCACCGCTTGCCTATTACCTTTCTAGACTTGGGGTACCATGGAGTTTAGACTTCATTCTCCCTACAGAGGCACAAGCAACCTCTTTGTTTCACCTGTATCTGACCTCCTGCTCTTCTTTCCCATTCAGGTTTAGACTCTGGACTCTTGAAATATCTCTTACCTCTAAGTGATGTCCAATATAGTTCATGATCTTGTTGGTCAATGGCTTTGAACTATTTCAACATGACTCTGTGGACAGATTTCTCGCAGAGAACTCTTAATTATATTAGTTTTCAGTGCTAGAGATTGGAAAAGAGTCTTAGATATGCTGAGCCTGTGGCCCTCACATCCCACCCGGCCAGCGGAACACTTTCATTCTTTTTAAAAGAATATTTTCTTGTTTGTTGGTTTGGTGTGTGTGTGTGTGTGTGTGTGTGTGTGTGTGTGTGTGTGTGTGTGATGTGGAGGTAGAGGACAACTTTCAGGAGTCAGTTTTCTCCTTCTACCACGTGGCTCCTGGGGATTGAACTCAGCTCATCATGCTTGGCAGCAAGTGCCTCTGAATGATCTCACTGGCCCTGGAGCATTTTATTGATTAATTGTACTACCTTACAAGTAGAAGTGCTTAAGGAAGTATTTCAGTTGTGCTGGATTCCCATAGCTTCCCTTTGGCACTAAAGCTAGGAGGAAGTGGTTTAGGATTAGGGCTACAACTTTCTTCAGTGCCACTTGTGCAATGAAGGTAACTGCCTGTAAGCAGAAACATCTTCTACTTTCCATATCTATAATCACTAACGCAGTTTGCCAACAATTCCAATGTGGCAAAGACAGCTGTGTGAGAGACTTTTCCTGAGGAGATGAAGCAGGTCTATTCACCACAGAAAGGGGACCCAGGACAGATAAAAGTAATGCTTATATTGAAGTTCAACTTGGTGAGCCAGTGGGTTTTTATTGGGGTTAATTATGGCGATATGGGTGAGAGTTGACTTAAAGACTCAAAAGTAGCTGCATCACTTAGAAGCCCAACCCAGCACAGGTGACACTGGATGGAAGCTGTGACCCTGGAGCTTTCTGCACAGCTTGCAGGCAGTGTAACAATCCAGGAATCTTCTGTAGCTCATCTGAGCAGTGTCTGTCCCCGGCAGTTTCCTGTTTCTGTAAAGCCAGGTAGGGGACATTTGTAGATCATTGCTTCTTCCATGGCTTCAGTCAGAACCTTTTGGGTCAGGGGAAGCAGAGAGTCATATGGAGCTTGTGAAGGTTTCAGCCCAGTGCCTGAGCGACACGTGTTGGGAGCAGGACAAAGACTAGTGTAGTCAAGACAGGAGAGATGCTCTGAGATTTGAACTTCCTCCATTAGTGTAAGTCCAAGCAAGAGGGGGAAAGAGACACCTACCAAAGTAACAGCTACTTAGAGAGCTGAACTGGGATTAGAATCATTACAGAGGAACAGTAAGTTATACTGTGATTTTAACTCAGTGGATTTGTCTCCTAAATCTAAACTACAAACATTCTACATGGGACCCAGAGTCTATGAAACACAGTATCTATAGTGCCTATGGTGTAATGCACAATTTGTTTAACTTTAGTGACTTGCTATACTCATAGAAAGTAAAATTAAAAAAATAAAAGGCAAAATTATCCAAGTTCAAAACAAACAACAACAAAGAAAAACACACCTCCTGTCCCCAACTAAACTCCTGGTACAAGTGAAACTAGTTTTCAAGGTCTGTCTAAGATGGTGAAGATGTCGGAATTTCAGTCAGAGACAGGCACTGTTTCTACTTACATTCCACGGAGTAGATAAAAAAATATGCTTGGAATGAATGAAAACATAGTAGTTTTCAGGAGATAAATAGAAGGCAGGAGAGGTTTAGTCCAGAGTTTGCTTATGCATCATTTGGTTCTCAATCCATAGTCTGAGGTCCTTGATATTTTCTAAGCTTTGTTGTCTGGGCATTTAAGCATGAGGCTTTGGTATGTTTTTACACCATGACATCTGAACTCCTTGAGGTTCTACACACTAATATTTTAGTAAATGTATTTAGGAATCTGAAATTAGGATTTCAGGGGGTTCTGAAATCACTGAGTGTCTATTCTACATGTTTTCATTCTGAGGTATCTGGGGGCCTATATTTAGAATGTGAAAACTCTAAACTTCTATAAGGACTTCTATTGCCTGATATTTTGAAGCTCTCTCTCTCTCTCTCTCTCTCTCTCTCTCTTTTTTTAACAGTACGGAGTCTAAAGTATGTGGGGTTCCTTTATCAGAGTGTGAGATCTTTCACCTCTTTGAGGATCTGTTTCCTGAGTAAGATGTGTTTATAGGTCTGTGTAAGCAGATACAGTCACATGCATTGGTGATTCTGTGTTACAATGTAAAATTTGGAAGGTTTTAGAATTCTTTAAAGGTCTGTTTTCCAAAGTTTTAGATGGAGGTCTTATGTGTCACAACATTCTTGACCCGTTTATGAACAATAAATTAAATGAGATACTTAGGGATCTGAATTTATGTTGTGAGGAACCTAAATTCGTTGAGGTTCTGTGTTGTATGGTTAGAGCCTGGAGTCTTTAAAAGCGTATATGTACATGGTGTGGGGTCTCTCATTCTTGAAGGTTTGTTTCCTATTATTGACCCTAAGGTAAATGGGGATCATCTTCAAAATGAAAGGCATTTGAATTCTTTGAGGTCTGTCAATTTGATCTATTTTTTCTGGTCTGTGTTTAAGAACTGAGTTCTCTGGTACCTTTGGATAGCTGTATCTGTGCTTTTGAATCTCTGTTACCAGAGATAAGAGCTCACTTTGAACAAACTTGAGACAAATATTAAGCAAGAATTTTAAGACTCCATGCCTTCCATACAAATCCCCAAATATGACATAGTCAACAGTGTTCAGAGAAGTCACATACCAAGATCAGGTACAAAACTTTGACCCATCTCAGACTCTGGTCTTTGATCACAAACTTCACAGACTTTTGCGGCCTCACAATCTGAAGCAATACCTCTAAGCAGCCTCCAAAAAAATCTCTGGAATGCAGACCTTTAGAGATATAATAGACCTCATCCTCAGAGCATGACTTTTCAAGTACCTGTGATTGGCAGGTATGGCTATGCATGCCTGGAATCCTACCACTCAGTAGGCCAAAGCCCAGAGGATCTAGAGTTCCAGGCCCTCCTGGCTACACAGTGAATTCCTGTCCAAAAAGATCCCTCAGTCTCAAAACTTTGTAATGAAAATTCTCAGAAATCTGAAAATAGAACATGGGGCCCCTCAAATACTTGATATTCAAATGTGGACTCTTGGGACACAAAATAATTCAGCAACATCTTTATGGTGGGCATACAATCTCACTGTCACACATTTACCACTGAAACCACAGTCCTATTCCTTAGGTGGTAGACAATCTATAAACACATGTATTTCAGGACTTGTACAATGACAACTTATAACTCCAACTCAAATTGTGGAACATAAGCTCCATGAGACTTTAGAGGTTTCAAATCCTGAACACAAACCCAAAAGTACTCTACTGTTGGAACAGAGATGCATAAAAGACCTCAAAGATCTCATACTGGGGTATATATTAGGTTAAAATGTTGAAATACAGATGCTCAATGATTACAGAGTCCTGAAACACTGAATACTGACCTCTGACTACCTCTGACTCTGAGGTCAGAGTCATACCTTGTCATATAGGTCATTGATGTGTTTCTTTTAAACTATTTTCTTACCATACAAAATGAGTTAATTACATTACATGTATGTATATCATTATATTTTGTTCATATTTATCCCCCATTGTTTCCTTCTTCCTAATAGTGCAGCTTCTGTGTTCATGTCATCCATATATATATATATGTGTGTGTGTGTGTGTATGTATATTCCAAATTTTACATATGATAGAAAAATGGTATTTGTCTTTGCTTCTCATTACCATCTCTTGTTTTTCTCTCCATAATATACCCATGTAGTTTGTGTTGCATGTAATAGATAGTTTTTAGAAACATAGATTCCACATATAAAAAATTGCAATATTTGTCTTTCTGAATCTGACTCGTTTTGCTTAACTAAAGATCTACAGTTCTACTCATTTCCCTATAAATGTCAAAATAGCATTCTGTATGGGTAAACAAAACACTGTATTTTCTTTATTCATTCATCTGTAGATGGACATCTAGTCTGGTTCCATACTTTGGCTATTGTGAATAATATTATAGTAAATCATTAATACATTTTGTGATCTCAAACCCCGAATTCACCTCCCAACACATACATATCAGAATATAAGCTTAGAGCAAACATCTCATCTTGACTATAGGCCTCACAAACATGCTAAAAAATGCTAGAGCTCTCTCATTCTGGCCACAAACCCCTTCAGTTTCTAGACTCAGAGAACAGACTCAAGTAAACATACTTTTCTCCATCAACACAGAGCTACAAATACAGCTGATTCAAATGCTGTAGCATGGGTGTGAAAAGGATTCAGAGACTTCACACTCCCAATAAATTCTCAATATGACAATTCAAATATTAGCACATGAACATCCCAAGATTTCAGTGACAATGATTCAAATTTACACCCCCGAACACACAATCAGGGACTTCTTATTCCCTTTCCAGAGACCAACAAACACATTTGGTTGTAAAGTTGGAACAGTTGCCCTAAAAATATTAAAGATTTTGCTTTCTGATAACAACACCCCAAATACCATTGACTTAGACAAATAAACCATTAGGAAAAAAATAAACCTTTTTTCCGGTTAGACTCTTATTATACTCGATATTTAATTTCTGATACCAGATGTGTAGGTGTTTTTTTATATCTTTTATGTTAGCATACAAAATAATGGACTGCATTTTGGTGTTTTCATTACTGCTTTATTCTTCTTAGGACTCTTTCCCCTAAGTGGGGATTTACTGTACACATCAGTTCTCTCTCACATAATGCTGCCTACCTGGAGGATCTCATATTAAAGGCTCCACGCACATACATGCCCTTAACCTTAGATGCTAATTGCATGTCCAGGCCTCTGGTGCTTCTGACTAGTCCACAATAAATAGGGAGTTCCCGTGACCCCTCTCTTAGGTTTAATTACTTGCTAGAATTGTTACAGATATTTGCAGGGGTCTATTGGTTCTCAAGTTCTTAAGAAATGAATTCACTTAGGAGCCACGGAAGGTTGGAGCAGATGTTTATTTAGCAAAGCAATAGACACAAAGCTAAGCAAAGCAAACGATCTGAAGAGAGAGTGGAGTGGGCTTTCCTAAGGCAGGACTGGCATAATGGGTTTTGTAGTGTGAATTTTAAAGAAGGTTTTATGAATATTATGAAGTGCATGCTACAGTATCAGGGTCCTTCAGGACCTAAGCAGAGAATTTGCAGGCAAGCCTAGCTCCCAGTTACTTCCTCTTCTGCCAGCAGGAGCATGGTAGAAAAACAGGCTCAGCTTCTTGCTGCTTGAATCTGAGGCGGCCTGAAATAGTCACTTATTAATCAGCCCTTTTCTCCCATGGAGTGCTCTCGTGACTCCTAGCACGTAGTCCAAGTTATAAGCACATCTGCAGGTCACATATTAACTTAGAGGTCCCTCACCTTTACAAACCTTTAAGAGCAAGAATGTAACGAGTGGAGCCTTGCTTAGACGCTTTTCTTACAATTCAGTCTGTTGCGATGAACTACGTGAAAGGTCAACAGCATCTGTTTCCGCAGCTGGAGCCTGTCAGAAGAACCGTTGTTGTTTTCCCAGAGCCCCGTCTTTTCTCTTATTTGCTCGCCTGGTTAATACAGCTGCAAGTCCTTTTATTTCTAGTTCTTGTCACGAGTGTTGCTAGCCTCACTATTTCAGACCTAACATGTATTTTAACTTACACATTTGCTTTTTACAGCAACAGAGTGACTAAGAGAATAAAGGGAAACACTGTTTTACATTCACTACTTTTATTCATTTATATTTTAAACGTATTTCTATTTTAATTAAATAAATAACACATTTATGAAATGGGTTTTTAACTAAACTAACATAGAACAAAACACAAAATCCAAATAAATAAAACGACAGATGAAGAAAAGGCCATGTTACGACTGATAGCATAGAAATTCAAGGGATCATTAGGAGTTACATTGAAAAACTATATGTTAATAAACTGGCTTACCAGGAAGAAATGGAGAAATGTTTGGACACATATGACTTACCTTCAAATCATAAAAATAAAATGAACATATTAGTTGAATCGGAAATAAAACATTCCCCAACAAAGAAAAGTCCAGAACATAGCTTCACTGTAGAAGTTTAGCAAATTTTTAAAGAACATTACTTTTTCTTAATGTATTCCATACAACTGAGAGGAAAGGACCCCTTCAAAAGTTGTTCTGAGACCAGCACTAACGTGTTTGCAAAAGCAGATAAGAATACAGCAACAAAAGAGAAAGTTATAGACCAGTATCTGATAAACACACATACAAACAAAACTCAACAAAATACTAGCAAATCAAATTTAATTAAGATGTCAAGGAAGATCATACTCTATGATAAAGTTGGCTTTGTTCTAGTGATGCAACAATGACATATACAAACCAATAAGCCTAATACATTAAGTCAACAGAATGCAAGGTTAAAATTATATGATCATCTCAATAGACATAGAAAAAGCAATGTCATAAAATTTGACACTGAGAAAAATAGGTACAGAAAAATTGATCACAATCTGATAAAAGGAAAACATAAGGAACTCAGTTACCCTTATATCAAATAGGGAAAAGACAATTTCTGCTAAGATCGAGAATATAACAGACACATCTGCTCTCAATGACCTCATTCAATGTACTAAACAGAAGTTTTAACAAGAGCGATGAAGCAAGAGAAAGAAACAGAAGGCACACAAACATGATGTGATATAATCGAATTTATTTCTGCTTGCAGATAATGATCCTGCACATGGATTCAATCAAAGCACTGTTAGTACTGGTAAGCAAACTCAGTTAAGTAGCAGTGAACAAAAAATCAGTAGCCTATCTATACTACCAGTTACAAATTACTGGGAAATAAATTATGTGAGCAGTTCATTAACAACAGTTTTGTTTTTTTTTTTGTTTTTTGTTTTTTTTTTTTTTAAATCTAGGCATAAACTTAACCAAGAAAGCTGATCCCCACAGTTAAGTCATGTGCCTCCAGCTGACTGACTTTCAAAACAGGCATCAAATTATGAAAGGAGATTTGAAACTGTCTGGGGAACAAAGGAGAGTGACAGGAGATAGAAGCTGGGGGTTATGAGAAAGAATATGCTGAAAGTATATCATGTACACTTCTATGAAACTGTCGTTATGAAGCTCCATACCATGTATAATGCATATATGCTAATGGGAAAAAAAACTCAAAACAAGCTGCTCGTGGTGGTGTATGCCTGCAAGCCCTTGGGAGGTAGAGACAAGAGGATTAGAAGTTCCAGGTCATCCTTGCTTACACAGGAAGTCTAAGGCTAGCTGGGGCTAAATGAAATCTTGTTTCAAGACCAAAATAAGAAAAGAAAAAAGAAAAAGAATAAAAGGGAAAGTAAAGAAAAAAAAAAACCCTGGAGAAATTGCACAATATGCACAGGACCCTGTATTCCATCCCTAGCACCATAAAACATAAACAACAAAACAAAACAAAAACCTAAAGGAATAAAGACAAGGGTATCAAAATAGATACACTGCAGAAAGGACAGCATCTTCAACAAATGATGATGGAAACATGGAAGAGCTACATGTAGAAGTCTAAATCTCACCCTGCCCAAATATCAATTCAAATTAGTTCAAACCTTAAATGAAAGTTGTAAAACTTTGGAAGACAATATAACAGACACACTCCAAGACAGGTCATGATTTTTTTTTTTTTTAAATTGCCAAATGGGATTACTGAAACTACAAAGCTTCTGCGGTACAAAGGAAATAACCTATGGAATAGGACAAAGTGTTTGCTGGTCTTTATCTGATGGAATGTTAATGCCCAGAAAGTATAAAGAACTAAAAATTAACAACAAAACCCCAAGCATCCAATTAAATAAGCAAGTGATCTGAGTAGACATTTCTCAGAATGACTATTATTATTATTACTATTATTAATTATTTTGTGACAGAGTGTTAGCCTATCATGTGAAAGGCCCTGGGTTTGATCACTAGCACCATACAGAACAGCCCCATCCATTTATCTGTTATTTGCAGTAAAACTATGGAAATAGAGTGGGGGGGTCATTATTTCAAGTGAAGTAAGCCAGACACAGAAGGATGGGTACTGTAGTTTCTCTAAAGTGAAATGTAAAAATTGCCCACCTAAATGAATAGTCGTTACTAGGAATTGGGAAGGCTAGGGGGGATATAGAAAAAGAATAGTTAGATATTTTCAGTGAATGCTATGAAATAGAAATACTATACTTAACTCCATTAATATTTATAATTAGTATATGATAGTAAAAATAAATGCAGAGGCATACTTAGAAAGCGAACCTACAAAGAAGTCAAACAGCCTGTAACTTTTAGAACATCCCCTAACTGTGTTAGATTCCAACCTTGGAACACGTACCATAAGAGTGTGCTGCAGACTTTTAGCCTTCTTGAAAGAAGTTGCTTTGTGCAGTGGTCAATGGCTAACACAGAAACTCACAACTGATCAAGGTTTCCTGTATCCGTGCCTGTAGAGTGCTCTGCTGTACATGGACAAATACTCTGTAGCCCTTTGCCCAGTGGCTCAGGTAACTTTGCAGAAAAGGACACAGAAAGCCAGAGGATTCTGAGAGCGTGCTGTGAATCAGCACTTATGGACTCACTTCAGCTCTGGATGCACAGGAACTGTACAGCTTATGCCAGTCATCATTCCAGCATGGCTCAGGGAGGGAAGCATGAGGCCTCACCCTTAACAAGGCCCTTAAAGGCTGGCAGTTGATGACTGCTAGGGGAGGAAGAGTCATTTCTCTCTCTAGGTATGTACCCTGGTAGGTTGCCCACATTTCAGAGGATGGCTAGCTTTATACTCATGCACGTCCCTGGAGCACTAATTGGACTCAGCGGGTTATTAAAACAAACAAACAAACAAACAAACAAACTGTGATGTTGGAGGGGCATGTGCTGAGGGAGACAAGGAAGAGTTGAAGTTGAGTAGGGTAGATATAATGAAAATAGATTATATCCATGTATGAAATTCACGACGAATAAAAACAAGCTATTAAAAAAGAACCACAACTGGAATGCATACCTGTGAATAGTGGCAATGTGATGCATGAATTCCTTGACAAGCTTATGAAATTAATTCCCAGTGCATAGCTTTGTGGATTTCTGATTCAAATCTTGTGATGAAAACCTGAAAGATTTCAGAGACCACACCTTCTGAACACAAACCCCAAATGCTTCAGTTAGAGCCTTGGGCTACAGACCTTCAGTGAGCTCGGAAAAAATATTCTTTTTAAAATGGACATATATGGACTGGGAAGATAGCTCAGAGGCTAAGAGCATTGTCTCTGCCTTCAGAGGACCACGGTTTGATTCCTAGCATCTATATGGTAGTTTACAACCATCTGTAACTCCAGTTCCAGGGACTCTGACATCCTCTTCTGGCCTCTGCAGGTACCAGGAATAGGCATGCATGCAGGTAAAACAGTCATACATATAAAATAAAAGTGTTAAAAAATGTAAAAAAATAGACTATATATATATATATAATGTAAACATTCAAACAGATCCTAAACAATTAATGAGTCTTACATCTTGAGCACACATGAAATAACTTTATCTCATAACTTGGAACATAGATCCTCAAAGAGTCCAGAGAACTGACATTATAAAAACTGAGTATTTTGTTCATATGTATGTCTGGTCCTAAATGCATTCTTGGTGCCCATGGAGGTTAGAAGAGGACATCAGGTCCTCTGGAATTGGGATTATAGATGGTTGTCAGCTGACACATGGGTGCTGGCATTGAACCTGAGTTACCTACAAGAACAATTAAGTGCTTTTAACCACTGAGCTATCTCTCCAGCCCCAGAACTGAAATTCTAAACACAGATGCAACAGTATACAAAAATCATTACTGTAACACACTTACTTTCACGGACTTCAAAGACCTCATGCTCCAAATGTAGGTGTATACCACTTGTATTTTAAAGAATGACTTTAAAGAGTCGGGTAATTTGTATCCTATGAAATTCTTAATTTTCCTGCAGCAATGTAAAAATTCTCACCATAAACTCTTGGTTCTCAACCTTTCTAATGCTGACACCTTTTAATACAATTCTTTGGGTTGTGGTGACTCTCAAACATAAAATGACTTCATTGTTACTTCATAACTGCAATTTTGCTGCTGTTATGAACCTTACTGTAAATATCTGACATGTAGGATATCTGATATATGACCCCTGTGAAAGGGTCATTCAACCCCTCACAGGGGTTGTGACCCACAGGTTAAGAACCGCTGCCATAGACACTCAGGTTACAAAATCCAAATTAACAAGAGAAAAAGAACTTGAAATTTGATAACATTAACCGTGTTTTAATATTTACATAGGAAAGATGGGATTTGTTTATTTATTTACATTACCTGGGGATTAAGTCAAGGATCTCATGCAACATGAGCATGCATTTTATCACTAATTTATCCTTAGCCCTTTAAAGTTAAAAAATTATTAATTTTTTGTAGGTGTGTGGGTGTTTTGTCTGTATGTATCAACATGTGTGTGCTTGGTGTCCTTAGACGCCAAAAGAAGATGTCACATCCTCTGGAACTGGAGTTACTGGCAGTAGTGGTTGTAAGGTGTCATGTAGGTAAACCTGAGTTCTCTGTAAGAGCAGCCTGTGTGCTTAACCACTGAGCCATCTCTCCAGCACCCCCTGTTGATTTTTTTTTTAATTTAATTGCTAGGTTGCCCAGAGTGATCTTGAACTCCCTGAGGCTCTGTCCTAAGTTTGTTCCTGAGTTATTTGATATCCCATTGCAGGATATATGGTCTTGATTATTTTAAAAATACTTCTTATTAATTCTTTGAGAATTGTTGTTTTTTTTTTTTTAATAATGTATTGGATCACATTCATTGTCACTCCTCCCTAAACTTCCAATCTATTAAAAACAGCCAAACAACCAAACAAAAACCAAACACTTCAGTTATTCAGGCCTTACATGATAAAGATACTCAGGAACAAATATCTCAGGGTTAATGGTAAACAACTTACACAAAATTCCAGGCACTTCACAGTTCGAACACTGACACCAAATACATTTGATTTAAACTTTGGAACCCAGGCGCTCTAAGATTTCAAACTGCACATCCTCAGAGATACACAAGTACCACATATTCAAACTCACTTCAGACACACAGGCCATCAGAGGTTTTTATCTGGAAAACAGATTCTCAAATACCCTAGAGGCAAATTTTGAATAAATTTTGAACAAGTTTACATCTTCAGAATTCACTTTCAGTTAGTTCAGATTCAGATATTCGAATTCAGATTCTACAAATTTCATATTTTGTGGTATATTTTATGTCCTGAAAACAAATCACCAATTTACCCAAGACTCAGACCTCTGGACTGGCCTGGAAAAATTCAGGAGGCTGGGGCCATGGCCATGTGTATCTGGGACTGATACTGTGCAAGGAATGCCTTTGAAAGGACAGAGAGTCTGCATTCTGAATATGAACTTCCAAGAACTCCAGGCAAAAGACGTACAACAAAGACCCCAAAGAATTCACTTACTTAACAAAGACAAAGGAACAAATGTGGTATTTAGATCCCCTAAAAATTCAAAGGCCACACAGCCTGAACCTAGGCCTTCTAATCTTTAGGATTAAGACGTTGGAACAGAAACTGAAAACTTTGGCAGTATTATCCCTGAATAAAGGCCCTCAAACAACTCAGTCTGAATCCTTGGCACAGAGACCTCACACAGTGAATGTGGACCCTGAGATATTTGAAACTTCAGCATTTGGAAATGGACTGCCACAGATTTCAGAAATCTTTCACCATGAGCAAAGACCCTTTAATGCCTCAGACTCAGACACTGACACTTAAACATTCTGAATGCAAAGTCACAATGACCTTAACTTCAAACCTTGCTGTGCAAAATTTTGAACACCCCAGAGACCCTACACTGTGCACACAGGTCACCAAAATGTATCAGTGTTCATTTTATTAAACCCTTGGGTCACAGACCTTATAGCATGAACTCAGACCTCCAACTCCCCAATGATCAAACTTCAGAACAGAGACCCTCAAATGATCAAAGGCACCACAACCTGATTATGGGACACCAAGTGATACCAATAGGGTCTTTGAGACACAAATTATCTAAAATTTTAAAGACCCAAAACCTTGAAAAATGATCCCCCAAATACCTCACTCACATTTAAATTTGGGAAATACAGAGTTCTCACTTTTTCTGATCACCTATTTTTACTTTCTCTTAATTTCCTTTCTAGTTTTTTAGGTTGTACCCACATTCATACCCTGTAAATTACAAAGGCATCTACATCTCAAATTATGATAAAATATTAAAAGTATAATTTGAAAAAATATGGTTACATATAATTTAGTTACATATCATTTCTAGATCACATTGCATATCACATATAATGATATGCAAAGATGTGCTCAAAATTAAAGAAGAAGGGGACTAAAGTATAGGGACTTTATGAGAGGAGGAGGGAGAGGGCAGGCAAGGGTAATGGGACTTCTTAGCAGCAGCAACAAAAGCAAAAGATGTGGCCGAAATTGTGAAAGAGACATTAAAATGAATGATTTAAATAACCCAAAACAAAGGAATGAAAAACAGAAGGAAGGAACAGAAAACAAATATTAAAATGGTATTCTAAATTCAAATGTCAATGATAAGTTTAAAATGTTCAAATGTTCTAATCAAACAGCTTATCAGGATCAATTTAAAACCATGAACTAATTATATGCTATCTCTAAGTACAGTCAGCCTGCCTTATCTGTGGGTTCCATACTTTCTGATTCAATCACTGTGAATTTAAAATATTTGGGGGAGTGAAGTGGAGAAGCACTGTGTCTATCTTGAGCATGTACTAATGGTTCTTCTAATCACCATTCCCCAGACAAAGCAGTATAATAACTAACTGTAGTACTTCCATTGATTTACGCAGAGCAGGTTATCTAGAGATGAGTTCAACTCTATGGGAGGATATGTGTTGTTTACTTGTAGATGCTACACTATTTTATATAAGGGGCTCAAGTATCCTCAGGGGTGAGGTGCTTTTAGAACCAAGCCCTTCTGGATAGTCAAAGACAACAGTATAATGACATAGAATAAAAACAAAAGCTTCTATAAGAAACAAGCAATGGCTGGTTTGGTGGGGGGCGGTGACCACCTTTAATCTCAGCAATTGCAGCATTTAGGAGGCAGAGACAGGTGGATCTCTGTGAGTTCCGGCCAGCCTGATCTACAGATCAGATCGAGTCCAGGACAGCCACAGCACTGTTACACTAAGAAAGAAAACAGAACAACAACAGCAACAACAACAACAACAAAAAAAACTGATTTTTTTTGGTTAAAATAAATAAATAAAACCTAAAAAAAAAAGAAAGAAAAAGAAAAAAAGAATAAAAAACCAAAAACCAAAAATACGTGTACCTTTCTGCTTCTGGGATACCTCACTCAAGATGAACTTTTTCTAGTTCTCACCATTTGCCTGAAAATTTCATGATTTTCTTGTTTTTAATAGCTGAATAGTATCCCTTGGGGGGTTCAGCTTTGCCAGGCCACAGAGGAAGACATTGCAGCCAATTCTGATGAGACCTGATAGGCTAGGGTCAGATAGTAGCCAGCTATCGGTGGAATAGGGGCGGGGCATAGGGGGAGAAGAGGGAGGAAGGGTGGGTTGAGAGAAGAGGAGGGAAGGGGCCACAGCTGGAATACAAAGTGAACAAATTGTAATAAAAAATAAAACCAAAAAAACAGAAAGCATAAGATATCCTGTTCATTGTGAGACACAGAGCTCTGAAAACAAAACAAAACACATTTACATCCTTGCCAGAAAAAAAAATGCTAGGCAAACTGCAAATTAATTCTGTAATTTTCTCTGTGTGCCTGGAGAGGTGTTTGTTTCACTTTAGCTATATTGCAGACAGGACCCAGTGTTTTGTTCATGCTGTGTTCATTTTGCCCCAGCCTGACAAAAATGCAAATTAAATATTTTTGGAAAGACCATCAGTGAAAGAAATCTTCTTGGAAAATCATCTGAACTCTAAAGAGTCAGGCAGCTAGAGGGAGACACAGTACCTGAGTAGCTGTCTTGGACAGATACCTCTTAATGCCCTATGAGCCAGTAAGAAAACTAAGGTCAGAGTTTTTCAAAAGCAGCCAAAGGGCTGAGTGCAATCTAGTGTGAGCATGAAGTCCTTGGGTCCATAGACACTGTAGTTCCCTACAGTTTATAAGCTTATCCTCTAGAAAGGCCTCTAGGCACCGAGGGTGGTGGCTAGGAAGAGTCCTGAGAAAACTGAAGGGGAACAAACTGCCACTGTTGAAGCTCTACCAAGACCAATCTTTCCCATTTCTGACACAATGCAGAAGTCTCAACTCTGAGGCAGAAAGTCATCAAAATGTTCATCAAAATGTGTCAGTTCAGGTCCTCGGTAGCAACCCACTGTGCCTGGGAGAAAAGGAGGAGGCCACCATATCTGTCCAGATTCACCTTTCCTACTTGCCACAGAATTCTTGCAGTCCCATGTTCTTTCTGTAAAGGAGGTAGGGGATGTCCTCGTTTGCTTTATGTTGCAGTGATAAGACACTGGGCTAAAGCAACTTGGGGAGGAAAGGGTTATTTCAGATGACTGGTTGAGGTTCATCTTTAAGGGAAGCCAAGGCAGAGGAGGCCAAAGCTTTCTTATACATCTGCCAGGCTCATCTACCTAAGAATAGTACCACCTATAGTGGACTGGGGCCTCTTACATAAATCAAGAAAACGCCCTACAGATGCACCCACAGGCCAAGCGGATGGAGGCGATTTCTCAGCTGAGGTTTCCTCTTCTCAGGCACGTCAAATTGATAACCAAGATGAGCCATCACAAGGGCATGTGAGTCTGAGGGACTTTGGCAATAGCAGCTGTTATCCTCTTGCTAGTTCCTTGGGGAAACTTTTCTGAATTTTATGTGTGAACCTAGAGGTAACTAGATGAAGAATTTTTAATTAGGTAGGGACCCCTTATGACTCAGTCATCTAAGAGTTTCACATTCTCATGCTTGCCTAAACTTGGTGTTGTAGCTAGGGTTTCTATTGCTGTGATAAAACACCATGACCAAAAGCAAATTGGGGAGGAAATGGTTTATCTGGCTTACACTTTCACATAAGTTGTTCCTCATCAAAGGAAGTCAGGATAGAAACTTAAACAGGGCAGGAATCTGGAATCAGAAGCTGAGGTAGAGGTCATGGAGAGGTACTGCTTACTGGCTTGGCCCTCAATGGCTTACTCAGCCTGTTTTCTTCCAGAATCAGGACCACCGGGCCAGGGGTGGCCTTACCTACAATGGGCTGGGCCCTCCTTTCTTAGTAACTAATTGAGGGACATGCGGGAAGAAGGGGGTGGGAGGGTGGAACTGGGAGGGGAGGAGGGAGGAGCTTATGGGGGGATACAAAGTGAATAAAGTGTAATTAATAAAAATAAAAAAATAAAAAATAAATAAAATGCCTTATAGGCTTGCCTGCAGTCCCGTCTTTTACAGGCATTTTCTCAATTGAGTCTCTTCTCAGATGATTCTTGCCTGTGTCAAATTGACTTAAAACTATCCAACACACTTTGTATGCAAGAATTAACACATTTCTTGTGTACTCTCTTTAATTTTTAATTACATTTTTCTTCATTTATTTGTGTGGAGATAATGGAGTTGAGATGGGGACCAGAAACAGTGGTTTGGGTGGGGGGTTGGGAAATTAAAGATGTGCAGAACTGTTGACAGATGCAAATGTACTTTATTCAGTCCAGGAAGAGAATATGTCCATACAGAATCACACAAAAGTGGCTCCTTGCCAGAACTATTTCCATAGTGAATTACTTAACTGTCACATTTATTATCTTTCCATGGATTCTTGGATATTTGGCAGGGGCCACTTAACTAAGTCATTCCAGATAGCCACACTGGTACCATGGTGTCTTTATCTGGCCCTTAGCTTTTTATTCCATTCATTCTACCTCTTTTTAGACAGTAGGTGCTTTATTCAAATGGGCACAGAGACACTCCCTGGACTCACAGTCCACAGCAACAATATAAGGAACAATAATATATAGATAATAAATAAGCTGAACTTCCTAAGGTTAGGATGGTCCACTTTAGGCTAGTGGAGATGCTATTCTAATCATAATTCTAGGCAGGACCCAGCCAAGTGCTAGATTGTCTGTACCTCAGTGTCTGTTGCCTGTAAAGCAGCTGTTGCATTTCATTGGTTATCTGGGGGTATATACATTATATACTTAGTGTGTAACACAGTAAAAATTCACATCTGTTCCCATAAGAGACCCAGTCTCCATTGGGCACTTGCCCATGCAATGGCCTTGCTTCCTGCATGCACAAGCCATCATAACAGTGCCTTCCATTACTGGCCTCTGTATCAACTTGTGTCATTTCCTATGCTGAGTTAAGGTTTATGGTCTGCTAGTTGATGAATAGTCACAGACTTCTGTTCTCCTAAACACTGGAGATACTCTCACTGGAGATCCACAAGGGCCCAACTTACAATCCTGAAGATGCCACATAGGGATCTGCAGAGAATCCTCTTATACACTGTTCAATTATCTTTGCACACAAGAAGAGGAGAGCCCATTTGTAATTACTAACAGTATGGCCCTTCATTTAGCCTCCTGACTGCTTTGGCTGACCCCTGTCTATCCAGAGGTCAATGGGCAGCTGGACTGCCACTGCTTTCCATGTGGCCTGTGGTCCCCTTGCTGGAACTATCAGTGTATCAAGCATCAGGGACCAGAGTAAGTTCCTTCTTGATTGGGACTTGGTTCCATAGGCCCCATATCCTGGAGACCGATGTCTGGCATTGTCACTTATTTTCCTGGTCCCAGGACCTCCTGTAATTCGGCTATTATGGGACTAATGCTCAGTGCTCCCTCTGGTCTAGGTAGGCCCCTCAGGTAGCAAAAGCAGGAATTTCGGCCATCTCTGATTTTGGAGTGGATAATCAAGACCTTGTCCATCCAGCAGTGGGATACGGTACACAGTAGGACTTGCCATCATCTAGTGACAGACTCCCAGCAAGCAAGGCTATAAATATATCGCTGTTAACTGCTTCCCAGTAAGGTTGAGGCAGGTCTCAGTCTGTTCCCTACTTGTCACCCAAACCCCATGGGTACCTCTTTGCCATATGTTAACATAATCCCCAACCAAACCTTGTTATGTCAGTGGTCATAGCCAGCTCAAATGGTTGAATCTGATTGATGATCCTGATGTGAGAGAGGAAACAAAACAAAACAAAACAAAATATGTTTTCTAATTTCTTACTTGACGTCATGCTAAAACTGAAGTCATACCTGAGCCACAGGTATGCATAGTACTAAAGGGAGCCCATAACTCACCTGCTACCATTCTGCTTCTGTACCTGCAAGATTTTCTGTTCCCCTTCCTGATCCAACAGTAATATCATGGTGACACAGCTAGTTCTCATTTTTGTAAAAGGTTCATGTCCTGTCATGCTTGCCAATAGTAACCACATCCGTGTCAATGGAAATGCACAACTTGTAGTTTTTACCTTTACAAACCCCCTACTCTATGGAGACTTTTATGGCTGCCTCTTTAGACTTATAGTCATAGAAGTTCATGTCCCAGGCTGGGTCTGTGTGGTTCAATAAAATCTTTAAATTCTTATGTGCGTGTTTGTCTGCATGTATATCTGTGCAAGAGCATCATATCTTCTGGAACTGAAGTTATAGATGTGAGCTGCCATTTGGGTGCTAGGCATTGAACCCAGTTCCAGGGTTTTGAGTTGGCCCACCCCAATATCTAATCCGTTCATGAGCTGCTGGAGTGAAGGGGCTGATCCTTCAGAACCAAAGCTAGGATATCTGAGAGGCGTCCAAGTGAGGATCCAGTACTGAGAGGGTAGCAGAAGCCAGGGGCCTCAAACCAGACCAGTGACTCACTGCAATAAATATTTGGAAGAAAAGCTGTTTGATACCACAGTTTCCATGGTGAGATGTTTTATTCATTTATTTGTTTGTTTTTTGTTTTCTTCTATGGGGAGGTCGCAAGGGTTGAGAGTGAATATGGAGGGATGGGAGATGAGTGGGATTGTGGTTCATGATCCAAAATTCACAAAGAATCAATAAAAAGTTTTTAAAAATTAAAAAAAAAAACACAACAATAACAACTTCAAATTCATAAAGAGCTCATCTTGGTCTCCTTCTCTTGGGTGAGAACAGCTCAACTACAACAATCCTAGGCATCTATACTTGGTCAATGGCCTACTTAGCCATCTCAGTCATATCCCATGGTGCTCCCTTTTTACACAAGAAATACAGAGGACTCAGTATCTGGACCAGGTGAGGGATGAACACTCTCCAATAACCCAACAGCCTCACAAAGACCTGTAATGGCTTGACTGTCACTGGTCAAAGTATGACTTACCCTTGCCAAACAGAGTCTGGTATAGTTTTAGCCTTACCAAACTAGATAATTTCAGAAGAATTTGACAAGCCAGGTTCCTGTATTTTGCAGTTGCTCACCTAGGATTCCAGAGCAGCTCTTAGACTCTCAGCTACCCAATCTGCAAGAGAATCAAAGGCTAACCTGATATTATCAATCTAAAAATCCAATAGGACTGCCTTAGGCCATTTCCAGGAATCCAAAATCTGAGTCACTGAAGTATGACAGATGGTGTCGTTATGTAGATAGCACAGGGGCAAAACAACAGGTGTGCATTGTTGACCTTCTTGTTACTGTCTAGGAGTCTTTACAGGTTCATTTTCTCTGCCAAAAGGCAGGGCAAATCTTGAACTTAATAGGTAGCAGCAATGAAATTTCAACACAGCAAACAGGAGGAGACAGAATTGGCAGCGGAAGATAGGCTTTTTATTAAGGTTGAGGACACAGAAAAAGATCCTCTACAGGGCAGTTAAGGGGAAGGGAACTCTGGAAGTTGAAAAATCCACTCTCATCTTGAGGGTTTTTTGGAGTTGTTGTTAAGCCTCTGAAGTCTTCCTACTCTAATTTAGGGCTGGTCAGTTTGAAGACAGACAGGATGACTGATTTGCCCACAATTTTTGCGTAAACACATACTGATCTGGCCACAAACTTGTTGAGCCAGTCCATCAGCAGGGGGCAGGGACTGGCAGGAGAAAAAGCCTATAAGGCCTTTTTTTTAAAGCTGCCATGCTTTCCTTTCATGTCAGAAGGGTGAGGAAAAAGCCAGCTACATTGCCTAGCCATGGCCCCTCTCCCTATCTATCTGTCTACCTGTCAGGAAATCTGACTCTTGGTCTCTCATTCTCAGGTGAACTCAAATTGTTCTTGACCCTCCCAGGCAATGAGAAGAAGGTGTTGGCCAGATCCAACACGTACTGCTATTGATCTAAAGTCAAAGTCAATTTGCTCCATCAAGTCCATGATGGATGGGACCACACCGTGCATGGATAGAGTTACCTCATGCAGTTCTTTGTAGTTTACAATGATTCTTCATGATACAGCCAGCTTTCTATGGGCTAAAGTACACAGCTTTAGTATTTTTCTGTCGTTTTTAAATTTTATTTTTTTAAATAACAGTTTATTCACGTTGTATCCCAGCTGTAGACTCTTCCTCCATCCCCTCTCAATCCCATCCTCCGTCCCTCTTTTCTTCTATGCCACTCCCCCAGTCCAAAGATAGGGGAAGTCTTTCTTCCCTTCCTTCTGACCCTAGTCTTTCAGGTCTCATCAGGGCTGGCTTCTTTGTCTTCCTCTGTGGCCTGGTATGGCTGATTCCCCGCTCAGGAGGAACTGATCAAAGAGTCAGCCACTGAGTTCATGTCAGAGGCAGTCCCTGTTCCTATTATTGTGGAACCCTCTTGAACACTGAGTTGCCATGGGCTACTTCTGTGCAGGGATTCTAGGTTATCTCGATGAATGGTCCTTGGTTGGAGTATCAGTCTCAGAAAAGACCCCCGTGTCCAGATTTTTTGGTTCTGTTTTTCTCCTTGTGGAGCACCTGTTCTCTCCAGGTCTTTCTAACTCCCCTTTCTTTCATAAGATTCCTTGCACTCTGCCCAAAGTTTGGCTATGAGTCTCAGCCTCTGCTTTGATACCCTGCTGGGTAGACTCTTTCAGAGGCCTTCTATGATGGGCTTCTGCCTTGTTCCCTGTTTTTTTCTTCTCTTCCAATGCCCATCTCTTTTGCTTTTCTGAATGAAGATTGAGCATCTTACCTAGGGTCCTCCCTCTTGATTAGCTTCCTTAAGTGTAGAGATTTTAGTATGATTATCCTATATTATTGTTTCTTTCTGCTTTTGGGATACCTCACTCAGGATGATCTTTTCTAGATCCCACCATTTGCCTACAAATTTCATGATTTCTTTGTTTTTAATTGCTGAGTAGTATTCCATTGTGTAAAAGTACCACAATTTCTATATCCATTCCTCCATTGATGGACATCTGGGTTGTTTCCAGGTTCTGGCTATTAAGAATAAAGCTGCTACAAACAAGGTTGAGCAAATGTCCTTGTTGTATACTTGAGCATATCTTTGATATATGTCTAGGAGTGGTATAGCTGAATCTTGAGGTAGCACTATTCCTAATTGTCTGAGAAAGCGTCAGATTGATTTCCAAAGTGGTTGTACAGGTTTACATTCCCACCAGCAATGGACTTTTTAATATTAGCCATTATGATGGGTATAAGGTGAAATCTCAAGGTCATTTTGATTTGTATCTCCCTTGATGACTAAGGATGTTGAACATTTCTTTAAGTGTTTCTCTGCCACTCGATGTTCCTCTAAGGAGAATTCTCTGTTTAGCTCTGTACCCCATTTTTTTTTAACTTTTATTAGTTATACTTTATTTACTTTATATCCTCCTATAAGCCCCTCCCTCCTCCCCTCCTAAGCCTACCTTCCCTCCCCCTTCTTCACTCATGCCCCTCCCCAAGTCCACTGGTAGGGGAGGTCCCCCTCTCTTTCTTTCTGATCTTAGTCTATCAAATCTCATCAGGAGTGGCTGCATTGTCATCTTCTATGGCCTGGTAAGGCTGCTCCCCCCTCAGGGGGAGGTGATCAAAAGGCAGGCCTATCAGTTTACGTCAGAGGCAGTCCCTCTTCCCATTACTGTGGAACCCACTTTTAATTGGATTACTTGGTTTGTTGGTGTTTAACTTAAGTTCTTATATATTCTGGATATTAGCCCTTTGTTTGGTGAAGATCCTTTCCCAATCTGTAGGCTGTTATTTTGTTCTGATGATAGGATCCTTTGCTTTACAGAAACTTTTCAATTTTCAAGGTCTTTGATCCACTTGGACTTTAGTTTTGTGCAGGGTGATAAATATGGATCTATTTGCATTTTTCTACATGTAGACATCCAGTTAGACCAGCACCATTTGTTGAAGATGTTATCTTCTTTTTTTCTATTGTATGTTTTTGGCACCTTTGTCAAAAATCAGGTGTCCATAAGTTGTGTGGGTTTATTTCAGGGTCTTCTATCCAATTCCATTGATCCACCATTCAGTTTCTATGCCAGTACCATGTAGTTTTATTACTGTTACTCTATAGTACAGCTTGAGATCAGGGATGGAGATACCTCCAGAAGATCTTTTATTTTAGAGGATTGTTTTAGCGATTCTGGGTTTCTTGTTATTCCATATGAAGGTGAGATTCTTTCTTTCCAGGGTCTGTAAAGAATTGTGTTGATAAGTTGATGGGAATTGCATTGAATCTGTAGATTGCTTTTGGTAAGGTGGCCATTTTTACTGTGGTAATCCTGCCAAGCCAAGAGCATGGGAGATCTTTCCATCTCTTGATATCTTCTTCTATTTCTTTCTTCAGAGACTGGAAATTTTTTTCATACAAGTCTTTGACTTGCTTGGTTAGAGTCACACCAAGGTACTTTATGTTATTTGTGGCTATTGTGAAGGGTGTTGTTTCCCTAATTTCTTTCTCAGCTCTTTTGCCTTATGTATTCAGGAGGGCTACTGATTTTTTTTTTAGTTAATTTTATATCCTGCCACTTGCTGAAGGTATTTATCAGCTTTAGGAGTTCCCTGGTAGAATTTTTGGTGTCACTCAAGTATACTATCATATCATCTGCAAATAGTGATAGTTCAACCCCTTCCTTTCCAATTTGTATCCCCTTGATCTCCTTTAATTGTGTTATTGCTCTAGCAAGGACTTCAAGAACTATGTTAAAGAGATATGGAGAGAGTGGACAGCCTTGCCTTGTCCCTGATTTCAGTGGGATTGATTTAAGTTTCTCTCTGTTTAGTTTAATGTTGGCTATAGGCTTGCTGTATATTGACTTTACTATGTTTAGGTAAGTGTCTTGTATCCCTGGTCTCCCCAAGACTTTAAACATGAATGGGTGTTGGATTTTATCAAATGCCTTTTCAGCATCTAAGGAGATTATCATGTGTTTTTTTTTTTTTTTTTTTCCTTTCAGTTTGTTTATGTGGTGGATTACATTGATTGATTTTTCTGTATTCAACTACCCCTGTGTACCTGGGATGAGGCCTAATTGGTCATATTAGATGATATCTTTGATGTGTTCTTGTATTTGGTTTGCAAGTATTTTGGTGAGTATTTTTGCATCAAGGTTCATAAGGGAGATTGGTCTGAAATTCTTTCTTTGTTGGGGCTTTGTGAGGTTTAGGTACCAAGGTGACTGTGGCTTCATAGAATGAGTTTAGTAGTGTTCCTTCTGTTTCTATTTTGTGGAAGAGTTTAAAGAGTATTGGTGTTAGCTCTTGTTTGAAGGTCTGGTAGAATTTTGTACACATCTTTAGTATTAACAAGGGCCAATAACCTCTGCACATTGGTAGTGGTGGTGGTGGGGTAATGGCAATGATAAGAGGTAATTTCACCCTTGGTCTCCTAAACTCTTAAGCTTCCTCTTCCTTCTCAAAGGAGCAGTTGAGGCTCAACAGAGGTGGCACTCTCCAAGGCTGATGCTTGTGATCTCCCTCAAATGTAGTTGGTAGTGGAGGGAGGAGGGCACTACCTGTCTTAGGGCTGACCTATCTATAGACCCATGGAAATAATACCCTAGGCTAGGGGAAGCCTCTTCTTTAGAGTTGGGGGTTATTATTTTTAAAATTGATGCACACAACAGATATTATATGAAAGTGATTTATTGGATGGAGATGGAGAGAGGAGGGAGAGGCAGTTCGGCCACTAAGTACCTGTTCCAGATGATGTCTTAGGACACAGGTATTGACATATGACACTGTCAGGACCCTAAAGGTCCCTAAGGGAAGGCCAGTTGAATTGCCTGCACAACATAACACTGAGAGTTTAAAACCTCTGAAGAGCTTTCCTCCCCTAATTTAGGGCTTGGTCATTTTGAAAAAAGCTAGGATGGCCCAGAACTGTTGTGTGACTTGTCCTGAGAAGGCTTTGAATTTATTGAACGAGTACATCAATGAGGGGGCAGGGGGTATGCTGCTGGTGGGAGACAAGAACCTACAACACCTTTGTCTTAAGCTGCTGGGCTTTTGTCTCAAGAAGGGAGGGTGAGGACGAAGCCAGCCACCGTGGACGTGCTCCACTTTTATTATCTAGCCATGGTCCCTCTCCCCTAGCTGTCTGCCTCCCACAGGGTCTGTCCAAATCCTGGTCCCTCACTTCCTCCTCATAACCATGTAATGTTAGAATCTATCTGTTGCTTAGGCCATTGTATCTCCCACCAGCAGTCCTTTCTCTCACACATACTTGACGAACACCATACTGGGGCTAATGGGAATCTCTAGCTAACTGACATTCAAATGCCAGGGTTTCTCACCTGAGGAACTGAGCTTACATCAACAGGGTCTTGCTGGCCACACATCCTGATCTACGTTCCCTTCCCTGCTCCCTGCCAGAGAGTCTGCCTATCAGCTTGTGCTGTGAAACCACTTCTATCCTCAGAAAGTTGTAGGAAAAATTCCCACTTCTGCCCTGTGGGCCCTGATTTCCTTTCTTTAGAGGCCCCAACATGCTGTTTTTCTCTGATGCTGGGGCCTAAACTCTCCTCAGAGTCCAACTATGCTGGTGCCTATGTGTCTATCCATGGCATCAACAGCTCCTCTAGTAAAATCTGTCCACCCAACAATATGTTTTGATGTTCCCTGAAAACTTCTGAGAACTTCTACATCTCTCAGCTATTGAAAAGATGCCTCCGGTCATTTACCATAGCACAATATGACCTCTTGTCTGTGTAGCTCTGGCAGTAGTTCCCACATTTGCTCTCTGGGAACGCTGTATATTTTTCACAGAGTCCACATGCACCTTTGGCAACCTTGTCACCTGCTCTACTTCAGATTGGGCACAATTTCCTGTTCTTGTTATTTATTTAGTTATTTATAGACAGAATCTTTTCATTTATCCCAGACTAGCCTGAAACTTATTGAGTAGCCTGGGTTGGCTTTGAACTTGTGATCCACCTGACATAACCTCTCAAATGCTAGGATTAGAGCTATGTGCCACCACACCTCCCGGCAGTCCTCATTTTTAATAGGAATTTTGACCCCAGTAAACGGAGGAGCAAAGTGTTTGCTGTAATAACATAAGAAAGGAGCTTGTGAGGGGAATGCCTTGTGACACTATACGCTGAACTTTAATTATAAAAAGACAGTGGGGCTGGCCAATTTCAGGGATTAAACTATTGGTAAGCACCAAATATTATGATATAAAATAAAAAGCAGTATCAATTATCATCACAATCATATACATAGGGTTTGGAAATATTCAGGATTTCTTTGTACTGATGTTGTCCCAGCATCAGTGAGGTTACTCAGGAGGGCGTGGATATTAGGCAAATGGAGGTGTCTTTTGTATTTCATCAGGCTCTCACACAGAAAAGGCTCCATTTCCCACTCTAACTCCTGAACAATATCCTGGACATAGTATCCCCCTGTGAAGTAGCCTGTGTGATTTTACACAGAGAACATGGCTGCTGCAAAAGACAGGCACTGTCAAAAAGACAGTCGCACTGACGATAACCGGAAATGAGAAAGAACCTGTGAAAGCCCTTTGACCTGAAAAGACACACCAGTCTGAGATCACCTGCTTGGATATTAAAAGTGATTATTCTTGGTAGGTACAATTTAGGCAGGATAATTGCACTTGTCTCTTATCCATGTTGGACAGGAGGAGAGGGAAAATTGTCTGGCCATTTTACTTCTAATACAGGGAATCCTGTCTAACTCTCAAAGCACATGAACTTCTCTAAGGATAATGTACAGAGACCCAGATAGCCCTAGAAATGCAGAGACAGAACTGTTATTGAAGGGTTAAGTGGAGGCAAGAATGAGCAGAGCAAACACCCACTTTCCTTTGTTTACCAAAAGCCTGAAAAGTGGGCCGTTGTCCTCTACCCTCACCTCCCCAAAAAGCACTCTTCTTGTGATAATACAGGACTGGCCTGCCTATGGATATCTTTCCAAGATACTGAATGCAGTGACACCTACAACCCCGAGGTTGCCTTTCATCCACTGGAGCACCCTTGGAGAACCAACTGTCTATAAAACCAAGAAACAAATTGGCTGCAGAACAGAGCATACTTGCTGGCTCTCTGCCTCTTCCTATTTGACAGACAGCCACATCTTTTCATGCGGTGCCAGCCACATTCCTGAGACATGATGTCAAGGTCTGAGTAAATGGATTTGGCTGTATTGAGCATCTGCGCACCAGAGATGCATTTAACTTCGACAAATTGGCTATTTGTGCCACCTGGTCCCTTCATTGACCTTAACAGCACTGTCTGCATGCACCAGTATGATTCTACCCATGGCAAGTTACAAGGAATAGTCAAGGCTAAGAAAATGGGAAGCTTGTCAGTAAGGGAAGCAATATTGAATGGGTGGTGATGGTGATGAATATGTTGTGGCACTGGTTTCTGCACTAATGTTGGGAACATGGGGCTCACTTGAAGGATGGCGCTAAAAGACAAATTATCTCTGCTCCTTTTAATGGCCACGAACCATTAGAAGTACACAAGATTGTCACCTGTGCCTCCTGTACCACAAACTGTTTAGCACTCTTCTGAGCTTAGGCCATGGTATCATGGAAAGACTTCTAGTCACAATTCCTACCACTATCGACACCCAGAAAATCATAGATGATCCCTCAGGGGAACTGTGGCGTGATTATCCTGTGGTTGCTGAGAACATCATCCCCCCGTACACTAGTGCTGCCATGGCTGTGGGCAAGGCCATCCCTGATCTCAATGGAAAACTAATGGCATGATTTGCCATGTGTCCTCTTTTAATGTGTCAATTATTAATCTGACTTACTGTCTAAGAAAGCTGCCAGATATTCTGATGTCAAGAAGTTGGCGAAACTGGCACCAGAGTATATCCTAATGGGCATCCTAAAGTTACTGAGGACTGGATTGTCTCTTGTGACTTTAAGAATGACATGAAGCCAAGCATGGTGGCACATACCTTTACTCTCTGCACTTGGGAGGCAGACGCAGGAGCATCTCATAAGTATGAAGCCGGCCTTGTATATAGAGTGAGTTCCAGGACAGCCAGGACTATATAGAGACCCCGACTCAGAAAACAAAACAAAAACCTAAAAAAAAAATCAAATAAAATCCAACTATCTAGAGGAGAATAGGACCTATAACTTTAAATTACCAAAGGTTTATTGATTGCTCTGAATTTCCAAAGAAATGCTTTTAGTCATTGAAAACTAGGGACTTTTTGAAAGGTCTAGGCTTTCAAATACATCTGTAGGTACTAAAGTCAGTGACTTATTGTCCTAGTCTCTGAATTCCATTGTCCTAGTATCTGGCAGCTAGTGTTACAGCTTTGAGCAGAGCGGACTAAATTTTAACCCTGGGCAACTCTCTGAAACAGCCAGTAACCTGGGTTAAGACTGGGAACCCTAATCTCTTCAATTTCTTACCTTCCACAGTCTTTCATCTATAGTGTCTACATTCTGTTTTTAGGTACCCCCTGGAACTCCTCAGCTGGCTCCTAGCTGCTGAATGAGCAAATGCTTACAACCTCACGTGTCCCAAACTGGGTGACTGTAACCCCAGGAATAACTCTCTAGTCAACTTCTGGGTGCCTAGTGTCTTGAACTAGAAACCTGGCATAGGTGCTCTTAGTGTTATCAGCATATTCCACTGTAGCCATGATAAAGAGCACATGTCAGCAATAACAGGCCATCTGGAAGATGCTTTTATTGGAGTTCAGAGTTGCAGCATAAATGGGGGCAGCATGGAGTGCCTATAACTGGGGAGTCCAAGATGGCAGTGATGTTCCATCTCTGAAGGACAGAGGATCTGAAACACCAAAATGGAAAATTCCAGACTCCAGGGACACACAGACTCAGTGTGATTACAGGCTCCAGAAACAAACACCAGAGGCTACAGATCAGATGGCTAGAGGCTGGCGTAAGAATACAAGCAACAAAAAACAGGACATTATGGCTTCACCAGAATCTCCAAAAATCAATGGATATTCTATTGAAGTGGAAACACAGGAAAATGATGTTAAATTGATGTTAAATTTATAATTATGCAGTTATTCCAGGCACAAAAAGAGGAAATGAAAAAAAAAACTGAGGCACTTAGAGAGGTACATAAAGAGGAAATGAACACCACCAACAACAAAAAAATAGAGGCTGTCATGGAAAGACAGGAATCCACATTCAAACAGATGAAGCAAATGGTGTAAGACATAAAACAGAATTAGAATCAATAAAGAAAACACAAACAGAAAAAATCCTGGAGCTGGAGAAAAGAAAAGATCAGGAACCAAAAATAACACCAACAGAATATAAGAGATGGAAGAGAGAATCTCAGGTGTTGAAGATACAATTGCAGAAATTAAAACATCTCTCAAAGAAAAAATAAAATTGAAAAAGTTATAAACACAAAACATTCAAGAAATCAAGGACACCATGAAAACACGAAATCTAAGAATAATAGGAATAGACAAAATAAAGGCTCCAAGGTCCAGAAAAATATTTTCAAGAAAATCATAGAAGAAAATTTGACCAACTTAAAGAAAGAGATGTCCTTAAACATACAAAAGGCCTAAACAACACCAAATACAATAGACCAGAAAAGAAACTCTTCATGTTACAATAGTCAAAACAGAAAATCTACAGAACAAAGAAAAAATATTAAAAGTAACAAGGGAAAAAGGCTGAGTAACATACAGAAGTAGACCTATTAGAATCACACCAGACTTCTCAACAGAAACTAGGAAAGCCAGAAGGTCCTGGGCAGATGTCATGCAGACTCTAAGCAAACACAGATGTCAAACTACACTACTATATCCAGCAAAGCTTTCAATCAACATAGATGGAGAAAACAAAATATTCCATGACAAAACTAAACTTAATATCCACACAGTAACCCAGGACTATGGAAGATACTAAGAGGAAAACTCCAATCTAATAAAATCAACAACAGCCAAGAAAACACAGGACATAGATAACCTCACAATAAAATAAAATAAAAAAACAAACAAACAAGCATAGAAACACAGTAACACCACCAACACACCAAGACCACCAACACCAATAAAAGGAACTAACATTCATTGGTCACTATTATCTATCAACATCAACAGACTCAATTCTCCAATAAAAAGACACAGAACAGATTAACAGAATGATTGCCAAAACAGGATCCAACATCCTGCTGCATCCAAGAAACACACCTGTACAACAAAAACAGACACTACCTCAGAGTGAAGGGCTGGAGAAAGGTTTTTCAAGCAAATGGACACAGAAAACAAGCTGGAGTAGCTATCCTAATATTAATAAAATAGACTTTCAACCAAAATTAATCAAAAAAGATGAGGAGGGGATTTCATTCTCATCAAAACAAAAATCCAACTGGAGGACATCACAATCCTGAACATCTATGCCCCAAATACAAGAGCATCTGCATTCGTAAATGAAGCATTATTGAAGCTCAAATCACACATCGATCCCAACACCTGAAAAATGGGAGACTTCAACACTCCGCTCTCACCAAGGGACAGATCATCAAGACAGAAGCTAAGTAGGGAAATAATGACACTTACATAGGTCCTAAATCAAATGGACCTAAAAGATTTCTACAGAACTTTTCACTCAAACTCAAAAGAATGTATCTTCTCAGCACCCCAAGGAACCTTCTTCAAAATTGACCATATAGTAGGGCACAAAGCAAGCCTCAACAGATACAAGAAGATTGAAATAATCCCTTGTATCTTATCAGACTATCATGGCCTAAAACTAGACCTCCACAACAACAGAAATAACAAGAAGCCTGCATGCACATGGAAACTAAATAATTCTCTACTCAATGATAACTGGATCAGGGAAGAAATAAAAAAAGAAATTAGAGACTTCCTAAAATTCAATGAAAATGAAACTTATGGGACGTAATGAAAGAAGCGCTAAGAGAAAGTTCATAGCACTAAGTGCCTTCAGAAAGAAGTTTGAGACATCTCATACCAACAACTTAATGGCACACCTGAAAGCCTTAAATAAAAAAAAAAGGAAGCAGGCACACCCAAGAGCAGTAGACCATTGGAAATAATCAAACTCAGGGATAAAATCAATAAATTAGAAACAAAGAAAACAATTCAAAGAATCCATGAAACCAAGAGCTGGTTCTTTGAGAAAATCAACAAGATAGACAAACCCTTAGCCAACTAACTAAAAGGCAGAAACCATCCAAATCAGCAAAATCAGAAATGAAAAGGGAACAAAACAACAGACACAGAGGAAATTCAAAGAATCATTAGGTCTTACTTCAAAAGCTTATATGCCAGAAAATTTGAAAATCTAAATGAAATGAACGATTTTCTTGATTGATTCCACTTCCCAAAGCTAAACCAAGATCAGGTAAATAGATTAAATAGTTCTATATTCCCCCAAGAAAATAGAAGCAGTTATCAAAAGCCTCCTTGCTAAAAAGGAGCTCAGGACCTGATGGTTTCAGCACAGAATTCTATCATACCTTCAAAGAAGAGCTGATGCCAATACTCTTCAAAGTATTCCACAAAATAGAAACAGAAGAAACATTACCAAATTCATTCTATGAGGCCACAGTAACCTTGATACTTAAACCACAAAAGACCCAACAAAAAAAGAGAACTTCAGACCTATCTCTCTTATGAATACTAATGCAAAAATACTTGCAAACCGAATCCAGGAGCACATAAAAGAAATCATCCACCATGACCAAGTAGGCTTTATCCTAAGCATGCAGGAGTGGTTCAATATAGAGAAATCAATCAATGTAATCCACCACATAAACAAAAAGAAGGAAAAAAAGTCACATGATCATCTAAGTCACATGATCATCTCCTTAGATGCTGAAAAAGCATTTGATAAAATCCAACACCCATTGATGTTTAAAGTTTTGGAGAGATCAGGGATATAAGGCACATACCTAAACATAGTACAGGCAATATACAGCAAGCCTATAACCAACATCAAACTAAACGAAGAGAAACTTAAATTAATCCCACTGAAATCAGGGACAAGGCAAGGCTGCCCACTCTCTCCTTATCTCTTCAACATAGTACTTGAAGTCCTAGCTAGAGCAATGAGGTAACTAAAGGAGATCAAGTGGATACAAATCAGAACGGAAGAAGTCAAAGTGTCACTATTTGCAGATGCTATGATAGTATATATAAGTGACCCCAAAAATTCTACCAGAGAACTCCTTCAGCTGATAAACACCTTCAACAAAGTGGATGGATAAAAAATTAACTCAAAAAAATCAGTATCCCTCCTATATGCCAAAGACAAAGGGCTGGAGAAAGAAATAAGGGAAACATCACCCTTTACAATAGCCACAAATAACACAAAGTACCTTGGTGTGACTCTAACCAAACAAGTGAAAGACCTGTTTGAAAAAAAAAAAAAAAACTTCAAGTCTCTGAAGAAAGAAATTGAAGAAAATATCAGAAGATTGAAAGGTCTTCTATGCTCATGGATCGGTAGGATTAACATAGTGAAAATGGCCATCATGCCAAAAGCAATCTACAGATTCAATGCAATCCCCATCAAAGTACCAACACAATTCTTTCCAGAACTTGAAAGAACAATTCTCAATTTTATATGGAAGAACAATAAACCCAGAATTGCTAAAAAAAAAAAAAAAAAAAAAAAAAAAAATCCTGTACGGTAACAGTTCATCTGGAGGTATTTCCATCCCTGATCTCAAGGTGTACTACACAGCAATAGTAATAAAAACTGCATGGTACTGCCACAGAAACAGTTTGGAGGATCAATGGAATTGAATAGAAGACCCAAAATTAAATCAACACACCTATTGATACTTGTTTTTTTGACAAAGAAGCCAAAACAATACAATGGAAATAAGATAGCATCTTCAACAAATGATGCTGTTCTAACTGGATGTTTACATGTAGAAAAATGCAAATAGATCGATATTTATCACCTTGAAAAAAACTAAAGTCCAAGCGGATCAAAGACCTCAACATAAAAGCAGATACTCTAAATCTGTTAGAAGAAAAAGTGAGGAACAGCCTAGAACTCATTGGCCCAGGAGATAACTTCCTGAACAGAATACCAACAGCACAGCTTCTAAGATCAACAATCAATAAATTGGACCTCATGAAATTGAAAACCTTCTGTAAAGCAAAGGACCCTGTCATCAGAACAAAATGACAGCCTACAGATTGGGAAAAGATCTTAACCAAACCTATATCTGACAAAGGGCTAATATCCAGAATATATAAAGAACTTAAAACATTAAACACCAAGCCAAGTAAATCAATTAAAGATTGGGGTTCAGAGCTAAACAGAATTCTCAATAGAGGAATATTGAATGGCAGAGAAACACTTAAAGAAATTATCAAAGTCCTTAGTCATCAGGGAGATGGTAATCAAAATGACCCTGAGATTTCACCTTATACCCATCAGAAGGGCTAAGATCAAAAACTCAAATGAAAACACATGCTGGAGAGGATGTGGAGAAAGAGGAACCCTCCTCCATTGCTGGTGGGAATGTAAACTTGTACAACCACTCTGGAAATCAATCTGGCACTTTCTCAGACAACTAGGAATAGCGCTTCCTCAAGATCCAGCTATACCACTCCTAGGCATATATGCAAAATATGCTCAAGTACACAACAAGGGCATTTGTTCAACCATGTTTGTAGCAGCTTTATTCGTAATAGCCAGAACCTGGAAACAACCTACATGTCCCTCAGCTGAGGAATGGATACAGAAATTGTGGTACTTTTATACAATGGAATATTACTCAGCAATTAAAAACAAGGAAATCATGAAATTTTCAGGCAAATGGTGGGAACTAGAAAAGGTCATCCTGAGTGAGGTATCCCATAAGCAGAAGGACACACATGGTATATACTCACCCATAAGTGGTTATTAGACATGTAATATAGGATAAATATACTAAAATCTATACTCCTAAAGAAGCTAAACAACAAGGAATATCCTAGGGCAGATGCTCAATCCTCATTCAGAAGGGCAAATGCAATAGACATCGGAAGCAGGAGAAGACAGGGAACTGGACAGGAGCCTACCTCAGACAGCCTCTGCAAAGACTCTACTGATGGAAGTATGGAAGCAGAGGCTGAGACTCATAGCCAAACTTTGGGCAGAGTGCATGGACTTTTATGAAAAGAGGGGGAAATAGAAAGATCTGGAAGGGACAGGAGCTCCAGAGGGAGAGCAACAGAACAACAAAGAAACAAACAAACAAAACAGAGCCCTGGGGGCCTTGCAGAGATTGATAGCCCAACCAAAGACCATGCATGGAGACCTTAAACTTCTGCTCAGATGTAGCCCATAGACTCAGTCTCCAAGTTGGTTCCTTAATAAGGGGAGCAGGGTCTATCTCTTACATGAACACAGTGGCAGGCTCTCTGATCACCTCCCCCTGAGGGGTTGCAGCCTTGCCAGGCCACAGAGGAAGAAAATGTAGCCAGTCCTGATGAGACCAAATAGGCTAGGGTCAGATAGAACAGGAGGAGGACGTCCCTTATCAGCGGAGTAGGAGAGGGACATAGGAGGAGAGGGAGGGAGGGGTTGGGAGGAGAAGAGGGAGATGGCCACAGCCAGGATACAAAGTGAAATAATTGTAATAAATAATTAATGAAAAAATGGGGGCTGCACATAAGAAGGAACTTTCCTGGACTGATCTAAGAAGAATGAGAAACTACCTGCATTACACAGCCAGTATGATTACGCACAGCTCCTAGTTCTACCAGTCTCAAGCCTCACAGAAGCACCAATAATAAATCTCAAATACTAAAACATGTACAGCTCCCTTTCTGTCAATAAAAAACATTTTCTGTGTCTAAAGTGCCCTTCTCCATCCCAAAGCTGCAAGATGGGTCACCACAGTGACTGTAGGTGAGATTCTTTAGAGTTCACTGAGGCTTGTTACTGGATACAGTGAATTCTTCCTAAGCTGATCTACAAGCTAAGTGACCTGTTGTTGGAGAAAGGCCTCCTGAAACAGAAGTGGAGGTTTCACCATGTTTGGGATGCTCTTTGCCTGCAACAGGACTGGAAATAGTCTAAGAAGTGGGGCTAAAGACATAGGTCAATGGAAGAATTCAGTCTTAGTTACTTTTTCTGTTGCTGTGAAAACACCATGACCAAGGCAACTTATGGAAGGAGGAGCTTATTGGGGACCTCACAGTTTCAGAGCATGGGTCCATGATGATCATGGCAATGAAGCATTTCAGCAGCAGCCATAGCTGAAAGACATCCATAATGGTGAATAGGACAGATTCTGGGGTCCTCAGTGGAGACCTTGGAGGTGGGAAGGAGTGAGATAAGAGTTCAGGGCATGGTTGTATATCACAAAAACTCTTTATAATAGAATCCAGTTGTGCTAGGTGTGGTGGCTTTGTAATTGTAGCACCTGGGAGCATCAAGGTCAGTTTGGGCTAGCACAGCAAGTTCAAGGCTTGTATGAGATAAATGTAGGCATTCTGCTAAGAAAAAGAAAGAAAGAAAGAAAGAAAGAATGAAAGAAAGAAAGAAAGAAAGAAAGAAAGAAAGAAAGAAAGAAAGAAATGAAGATGGAATTGGGACCAAAAACCATAAAAGAAGAATCCACCTGTGAATTTAAAACCTTTTTTTTTTTTTTTTTTGGAGGCAGAGTTTCTCTGTGTAGCCTTGGATGTCCTGTACTCATTTTGTAGACTAGGCTGGCCTCAAAACCACAGCAATCCGCCTGCCTCTGCCGTCTTGAGTGCTGGGATTAAGTGAATTTAAACCTTGTTTGTAAAGTCTCTTAATAAAAAGCTCATTCTTGACAGTCACATCACCAAACTGACTTTAAGAGAAACAAAGCTGTTTACAAATAGCTATGGCTGACATGATTGGAAAACAGCTTTTGCCCCTTCTTCATCTCAGGAGTTGTTTTGAAAAAATGAAGTGAATAATTTATAATCAGAAGTTGGCTGTCAAAATAATATTTAAGTATAATTAATTTTGTCATAGTTTTCAGTTCATGATCCTCTAGTTTCGGTGTGAAGTGTGAGTATGGGAGATCTAAAGAAGAAAAACTGGGCAAGAATATTACGATTGGATTCAACCTGTGATTGTATGAGGTTTTTTTTTTTTTTTTTTTACATTAAAAAATTTAGCTTACAAAGTTGTAGATTTCCTTTCCATAGTCCTGGGTGTCCTGGAACTCGCTCTGTAGAATGAGTTGGCTTCGAACTCAGAGATCCATCCTCTGCCTGTCCTTATAGTTTAGTTCACCTTAATAATTTACAGAATCATTACAAAATCATTTCCAGATCCATCAATTTTCATCTAAATTTCATTTTTAAAATACACGAATTATTAAACATTTGAGTAGTAGTTGTATACCTAAACAATACAATGGTATTGCTAATTAAAAAGAAGTTTTATAGGATTGGCTTTTAAAAAATCACTGGATATTTTAGTCAGTAAAAAGTAATATCTCCATCTTTGGTTTTTTAAAATTAATCTAATGTGTGGGTTTTCTTCCTTTTAAAAAATAAATTGAATTTTTTCTTTGATAATTTCATATATATTTATAATGTATTCTAATAACTCTAATCTCCACTTTTTAGTCTCTCTCTCACCCCTGTCCTCCCTTTCCCACATTCATATCTTCTTGTTTTGTTTTGTGACCTACTGAGTGTAAAAAGGATTGGTTGTCCAGTTGGACCAGCACCATTTGTTGGAGATGCTGTCTTTTTTCCATTGTATGGTTTTGGCATCTTTGTCAAAGATCAAGTGTCCATAAGTGTGTGGGTTTATTTCTGGGTCTTCTGTTCGGTTCCATTGATCCACCATTCTGTTTCTATGCCAGTACCATGCAGATTTTATAAATGTTACTCTATAGTACAACTTAAGATCAGGGATGGAGATACCTCCAGAAGAACTTTTATTGTAGAGGATTGTTCTAGCGATTCTGGTTTTTTTTGTTATTCCATATGAAGTTGAGAATTTTTCTTTCAAGGTCTGTAAAGAATTGTGTTGGTAATTTGATGGGAATTGCATTGAATCTGTAGATTGCTTTTGGTAAGATGACCATTTTTACTATGTTAATCCTGCCAAGCTATGAGCAAGGGAGATCTTTCCATCTTCTGATATCTTCTTCTAATTCTTCAGAGACTTGAAATTTTTTTCAGACAAGTCTTTGAGTTGCTTGGTTAGGGTTACTCCAAGGTACTTTATGTCTTTTGTGGCTATTGTGAAGGGTGTTGTTTCCTTAATTTGCCTTGTCCTAAAAGCACTGTGACTGTTGTATCCAAATCTGAGCTTTCTCAAAAATATATATCAGGGGCCTTAACACACCAGAGGTGAAGACCAGCCCCACTTGAAGCCCATTAACAGACTTGCCTTAGATCTTATCACACTTTCTAGCCACTGCAAGAAGTCTGCTCTCTTTTCCTCCCACATTTCATTGTCACCTCAGGCTGTAATCCATCAGGTGACATACTTGCTGTACACAGGTTAGTACAGCCAAGTCATACTTCAGACCTGTAAATGAGAGCCAAATGCCAGTGTGGCTCCAGCCCACATCTGATATCAAGATGCTATCCTAATTAGAAGAAGCTTGCTGTAGAACAGTACATAGTATATATACATACATATGTGTGTGTGTGTGTGTGTGTGTATGTATGTGTATATATATATATATAGTGTGTGTGTTGTAAGTTGTATAAAATATGCTTATATATTTGTAAAAAAATTTATGAAAGAACATGTCAGGAATTAGGTGCTTTTATTAGTTCTGGTGGGATGGTAAGCAGGGAAGAAAGGAGACTTTTTAAAAAAACTAATTATTATCATTTGAAAATTGTTACCGTGAATACATGTCTTTCATAATAAAAAAAATCTTTAAATAAAATTACAGATGGGAAATATGTAGTCATGTGCCATATAATAATGTTTTGATCAACAGAGCACATTTATGATGGTGGTCCTATAAGATTGTGATGAGGATGGAGAAAGTCTTATTGCCAAATGATGATAGATCAGTTGCATACAGTAATAGTACAGTATTCATACGTGTGTGGTGAGGCTGATGTAAATATGTATGCAGTGCTAAATATAGGCAATAGCAAAACTACACAGGTATCTGATTATCTTGGTTTGCTCATATATGAAAAAGTGGCTAATCCATGTGACTGCTGTGATCATTGAATGACATATGTGTTTAAGCCTTCAGAGCAGTGCCTGGCACACAGCGAGTTCGCAGTAAATATTCTGTTTAATAAAAAAACTGTGTGGAAGAGACAGCAGACAGGATGGTTTAATGTGATAATCTCTCTCGCCACCGTGTGGTTGGTGAAGCACAAGTCACGAGCAACACGTCCTCATAAGCAAAGACTCAAGCTTCCTAGAAGTTTGGACCTTAGAGGGTTGGATGAATTGGGACTTGGAAAACTGAGGCTATAAGGAAATAAAAATATATGTAGGTAGCTGGATGAGGGTCACAGTTCTTTACGTCACTGTCATCTTTGATCGAAGATGCTTGTGATCCCTAGCCATGACTGTGCCAAAGAAAAATAGTAACCCATGGTTCTCTCAGTGTAACGGCATCCTTTATTTGTTAGACTTCTTAATTTTACACATACACACACACACACACACGCACACACACACATCTTGCTATTAAAAGAAGTAAAACTGGTGTTTCTGTTTCTCTTTCTCTGTGTGTGTGTGTGTGGGGGGTAGGATGTGCATGTCTGTTGCCCATGGAGATCAGAAGAAGGCATTGGATTCCCCTCTGGAACTTGAATTTTGGACAGTTGTGAGCCACCACGTGGGTCCTGGGAATTGAACCCAGATCCTTTGCAAGAAAAAACACAATCTCTTAACTTTTTAGGCATCTCTCCACTCCCAAGGATTAGTTTTCACAAGCAGATGTTGTGGATGTCCTAGGGGCATAGTTCTGAACTCAGCCACAGCAGTGTCCATGTGGAGAAGAGGAGTGATCACGTGTCTCTCCTGCTTAGCCTCCAAACCAATTTCCTAGGCAGCTGCAGTTTCTTTGAGCTCCCTAATAGGTATTATGTGTACGTGTGCACATGCACGTACGCACTCCAGCACACAGACACACACACTTATCATCTCTGTCATCTGCCTGTCTGCCTTTCTGTCTGTCTACCTTGCTACTTAAGGAAGGAAAACACTCAAACATACAAGAAAAGAATGAAATGTTCAATTTTATTTTTTAAAGGTTCTTATCTCTTGGCCGCGATCTATTCCATCAATGGGTGTGGGGCTTCCGCCAGCCGGTTGTTCTTATTTGTTTCTCTCATGATTCAGTTTCAGTGAAAAGCAGCTGATCAGTCGAGCCTACTAGGTTGTAGCCTTTTAGCCTAGGCCAAACCTGGATTTCCATCAGAGGGATGTGGGAGGCAAGACTCTTAATGAAAGGGTTTCTGAAAATTTACAGAGACTATTCAGAAAAGGTTGGGTATGCAGGGCATGGTGATGTTCTGTCTCTGTGCCGAGAAACAAGTATGTCAGAGGCCCGTCTTCCTTTCCCAGGTCCTGTTCCTCCGGCAGTAGATTCTAGATATGGCTCAGACACACCTGGGAATTAGAGCAATCTAATTTTTGGTCAGATTACATGTGATTTTCTGGGGAGACAAGATATTAATAAATGAGAGAGTATTTTTTTTGACTAGTGTCTTCACTGGAGGATGGTTCATGGTGATTAATTTACCACAATATTGCATGGCAACTAGCTCAGTGCTCTAAAAACAAACAAAACTGGCCACTGCCTTGAACTTGTAACTTTTTATTGACATTTCAGGCCCCTGATATCAAGAGAAGCCTAAGGGATGCCGTTTTGAGGTGCCTTGCTAAATAAAAGAAATCAGAGGCAGCTCCACTCTTATAATCTACAGTTTTCTCTGGGGCTTCTGAATCCCTCTCCATTAGGAGAGGGCTCTCCTCCACATTCATGTCTCCATTCTGATTCTTCTGTGCAGCCAGATGTTTTCTAGGTCCAGTTCTCCACTCAGGGCATATTTCCAGGAGGAAGAGATAAAACATTGCTATTGCTTCATATGAAATCCTATTGGCATTGAACTTCATATCCAGAGGGATGGCTGAGCAGGCAGCCTTGACATTTGAGCAAGTATCGATCTCTAGATCTGTCTATGACTTTTGAATGACCACTAGAGGGAGCTAGTATGCTTCTGCTTTGGTGAAACATGACACTTCCTGTTTGCACCCTGTTTCTGTTCTGGGTTGGGGGAGGGGGCGAATCACTAGGGCTTAGCAATAAGGAAGCCAATCATGCTTGTGCTCCATGTCTCTGTCACCCCAAGTGAGACATAGACATAAAATCTCCTTCAGATATTATATACTGTGACAAATTTGGAAGTTACTCGTCACTTGTAATGTGGCCTGTGATTTCATTACTTTATGGGACTCAAGACAGCCCACATACTCAGTGTGTTTGCTAGAAGGGACTCAGTATATCATTGCACTCACGACTAAGGTTCGCTGTAGCAAAAGTATATCTAATAAGACCAATGGGGGAAAATACTTAGGTCTGGAGAAATCCATGCAAAGGCTTCCTTATGTATTCTCTTCTTAGGAATGAAATGCACACTGCCTAGGTGATATATTTTACCCAAGAAAGCTTACCTAGAGCCCAAGGTTGTTCCTGGGACTGCTTACTAAACAGTCACTGCCTATCACATACCAAATTCAAGGCTCCCAGAAGAAAGCAAGCATTGTAGGCTACATGGTTTGTACAGACGGTTAGGCACATTGGACCACCGTTATTGTTTAGAGGCCATGTAAAGTGCCATATTACTTTTGTATTTCTGCTTTAACAAATTATCCCAAGCGTGTGCTTCTAACGCCAGAATCTGGGCAGCTGAGTCAGAGGACTATGAATCTAAGGGCCACCTGAACTATGATACCCTGTCTTAAGCCAAACAAAATCTATTTAACCAAACTGTTCTCAGTTACCCCAAACCCAGAGACTTCATTGTCTTAGAGTTCATCAAGTCAGAAAGGTAACCTTGGGTTAAAACGCAGGTGTTGGCAGGGCCATGATCCCTTGTGAGATGCTAGGAATCAAGTTCCTGCTTGCTTGTTTGGCAGAATTCAGCATTTTTGGGATTAAAGACCAGAAACCTATTTCCTTGTCAACAAACTGGGGGACATTCCCAGCTTCTAGACGCCACCTTATTCCTTAACTTGTGACTCCATCTCCAAATTCAAAACCAGAACAATGAGCTGAGTGCTTCTGGGGTCGCATCTCTCTCTACTCGCACTGTGAAAGGTACCCCAGCTTTATGAATTCATGGTGGTTAGACTGGGTCCACCCAGGAGAGTCAGGGTAATTTTTCCATCTCAAATCCTGTAACCTTAACAACATCTTCACATTCATTTTGCCATGGGAAGTAAAAGGTTCTGGGGATTGAGACACAAACAGCTTGGAGTGGGGGACCCAAGACAAGTGCTACACATTCCAGGTGTCACCCCAAAAGGGCACCTTTCAAAGGGTAACTTTCTTGAGGCAGTTGTGGTACCTGTTCTGTGTATCCTTGCATATGGAAGGAAAGATGGCGTAGTGAGTGATAAGTGATAGTCAGTGTCAATAACATGTAGCTCCTCTTATGCTTGTTCTATGTTAATGTAATAGATAATTGGACCCAGGGCTCAGCCCACAAAGACATCTTATATATCAGATTCTAGTACAGCTTACACACTCTGATTTTGGGACTGGGCAAGTCTGTCTAGTGTCCTTTCAAAATCCTGTTAGGAGGTAAGGTTAAGAAAATGCTGTATATCATGTTGACTATTTGTATAGGGACGGGTAGAAAATATAGTTCACGTCAAAGTTCTTAGTTATGTACCCTGAGCAAATTCTTTTTGTAATTTTTATCTCTTCTAATATTTCCAAGTATAGTCTTACTGTTCTGTAGATTTAAATGAGAGAATGTATATAAGGCATGTACAAGATACTTCCTTTTGGATCAGAATGGCTAGTGTGCAACATCTGTAAAACCAAGACTAGAATTCTCTATTTCTACATGGAGCTTCATTTCAGAGGAGAAATAAGAGAAGAATCAGAAACCAACTCTAAGGACCTCCCTATTCCTTTCCCCTTCCTGTTTTTGGAGACAGGGTCTTGCAAGGTATCCCAAGCTAACCTCCTGTTTCAGCCTCCCAAGTACTCAGACTATTGGTTGTGCCACTGTCACTGGCTGCCTTGGTGTTTCTTGAATTCTTACCTCTGTATGGAAATTAAGTTCTCTTTCATCTTAGAAAAGTGTGATATTGTGAATTATTAACCTTTGTTTGCCACCTCTACCTCCAGCTTGTCCTTATACTTCTGGCCATGCTGCAGTCACAGAAGGTCTAAGGCTCCTGGGTCATCATATTTCAACAGAAATCAAATTAGTCAGAGATCCCAAGTTTAGAGTCACAAAAGAAAAATTAGAAAATAGAACTGCAAGGGGTTTTTTTTTTCAATTATAGGATTTTAGGTCTTTTGAATTCAAAGAAATAAGGTCCTCTAGAAAAGCATAAAAGTATATGTGGCCTGCAAAAGGGTCTTGCAGCCATCTCAGACAAGACAAGGATCTTATACAGAACAGACAGCTTATAGGGAGACAAGAATACTTATGACATTCAAGGCTAAGGGGCTTCAATCAGCATTTCAGACTCCACTGAAGCATTAAAGAGACTCCTCTCCCCCCTCCATCTCTCCTTCCCTCCCTCCCTCTTCATCCTCTTCTTTTTTTTTTCTCCAGATTGGTTTTTAATTCATTTTCATCATGCACCACAATAGCGTGTCCTGGGGTCCCTAATTTCTGCTTAGTTATCTTTTCGTCTGGGCCTTGGGATTGAGAGAATAAAGGTAATCTGTGGTGTTCAAGAAAAGCTAACATCAGTGATGGTGTAGAAACCGTTGGGAGCCTGAGGCATATGTTGTGTTTTAAAGAGTTTCTCTAGAGTCCTCAGCAAAACAATTTAGGGCCTCTGAGAGAAACAAAACAAAATAAACAAACAAAAACCACACCACTTCCTTGATGGTGACTTTCAAATAAAGATTCTATTGTCCCCATTGCTGGAATAGCCATGAGTTTTCCTTAAGAAAAGCACAATGTCTAGATCAGTAATTAGCAGAATGCCTCAACATACCTGGAGTCAGAAACACTTGTGATAAGGTCAGCTGTCCACTGTTCCTCCATTTTGGTGAAAGAGAGCCTGGTCAATGCATTGAGCAAAGAAACATGTCAAAATTGAATGTTGGGGCACAGAAATCAAGACAGATTAAAATTAATAATAACTCAATGATGCACAATCTCTCCTCCTAGCATGACTGACACTTTGTGACTCCTAACTTAGCAACACTCTGAATTTCAGGGACATATCTCATGACTGCTAGAGACAAAAATAAAAAAATAAAAAAAATAAAAAAGATCTAGGAGCACCATCTATCATGGACTTCATGATACACACCAGGGCAAAATGAGTCCCTCTGAACAACAAGTGAACAACAATGCACTGAATGGTGTCTTGTGAGTACAATTTTTAAGGGAGAGGGAGAGGGAGATGGAGTGTGGTGATTATCAGATTGTTCTGATACATAAAGACATTTTAGCAGGAGGGAAACACAGTCTGTGTTTTATTAGCTGTGTACCCTATGAAAACACATTTGCAATCTCTACATCCTACTTTTCTTGCTTATGGCATAAAAAAACCCCAGAAAACAGCATTATTGTGAAGAATGAATTAAAAAGTGCTTTCTACAGAAACTGATTTTTAAATCGGGCATATTCATGTGTTATTCCTTTCCCTCTTATGAATGAATACCTCTATTAAATAAGGAGTAATTAGGTGAGATTTAGGGTAGTGGGTACTCCCCCTCTCAAGAATGTGGGTACATTATAGTTTCCCTACCACAGTGTGGAGCTTAATTCAAATAATTTGCATAGATAATTTGGTATTGTGTGCTGAAAAATAATGGTGGCAGTGGTGATGATGACAATTCCCTGTGCTTGCGGAGCCAGTAGTCATCTCATTTATCTCATCTGTTGTTGATAAAGCCCTCTTCTCACTCTTGTAAATGAAATGAAACTATTGCTGGGTCTGCAGTGTTTGGTTGCCATGGTTTGAATTCGTTTCATAAGCTGTTGCTTGGCAATCCCACGCGTCAGCTGGCTTTTTTTCCTCAGCACTCTCGCCACATGCTGTCTGAAGTATAATGAGACCAAGCCTGGGCAAGGGAGGACAGCAGTCCCCAAGCACTTTCTGTCTTCCCACACAGGGTTGTTTATTACCTTGATGCCTGATAAACGCACTGATAACGGAGTGGTGAAGTGATTACAAATGTGGGACTTAAGGTTCACATTCTGTTCTGCTCTAATGCTTCCTTTAGCCCTTCACTTAGAACCTCAAGTCACCAGGTCTGGAGTGCTTACAAAACATGGAAGAGAAAACCCCTTTTAAGTACCTGTACACAGTAGGTTTTCAGTAGTTTGACCTGTATTTTGAAAGACAATGAAATGTGGGGTGGAACTTCCTTTGTTCTGTAGTAAAATCACCTGATGTAATTGGGATTTAATTTGTACAGTTGTAACTCATGTCCCACTTTATATAGTACAAGTGGGTCTACTATAAATCCGTAGAACAAAATAGAAATTTAAGGGGCAAAAATGGGATTATTGCAATTAAAAGGTAACAATGGATGATGTAAATGAAAAATATTAATATGCACAGTAGGTGTCCTGTCTCTCTCTCTTTCTCTTGTTCTCTCTTCTTTTCATTTTTTCAAAATAAGGTTCCTCTGGCTTTCCTGGAACTCAGTTTGTAGACCAGGTTGACCTCTAACTCACGTGCCTCTGCTGGGATTAAAGGTACATGCCACCACCATGCCTGGTTCTTTTTTTTTTTTTTTTTTTTTTTTTTTTTTTTTTTTTTTTTGTAGCAGTAGGTGTTCACTCTTAGGAAGAAAATCATGATTCATATTAGTTGCCTATTTTCACTGTGTAAATATTCTTATAGAGCCCAAGTCAAGGTACCAATGAGATTGTTGAATGGAATGTGGAGTTGGAAGTAGTTGCTTATATCAACCTCTTACTTAAGAGCCCTTTGGAACCTACCTCATCACAGAACTAATCCATTTCCTCGAGGCAGCTTTACTGTATTTTTTTTTTTTTTTCTCATTTGTGGATATTTCCAGAAATCTGTTTTTATGGCAGTCTGGGGAAAGCCAGTTCTTAGGAATGCTCTTTTGGCTGTCAAGTGGAAAGAATGTGGCCAAGAAAATCTCTGTTGTGCAACCCCAATGGGTTCCTCTCATGCAGGCTCCTCCTATGCTCTTTCTGTCCAGGGTTTAAAACTCCATGACCTTGAAAGTATTATGCCCAATTCAGGAGACTCCCAAAAGACCACCAGGGAGTCGAGTCCATTGCAAAACACATGAGGATCTTTATTTGTAGCATGAGCTGGACTTTCGCAGACACCAAGGCATTGGTATCCAGCGGAGAGACCTGAGCTCTGAATTTTAGGTGATTTATAAGTCCCAGTCCCTCCCAGTGCTCCCAAAGCAGGGAATTCTAGCCTGGAAAGCTTCTATTGGTTAATACAGAAAAAGGGGATGTTACATGTCATAAACTGTATGCTATGTGAAAGCGTCAGGACCACGAACTGCTCTGGATTTGTTTTCTTTTGCTGGGCAGTGACAGGAAATGTTCAACCTTGGGTTTCAGTCCTGTCCTGTGCTGGGCTTTGGGTGTCAGTCCTTTTCTGGACTGATAGACTGCTGCTAGGACAGAGGGGGCCATTATCTCCAGGAGCAAGGCCAACCAGGCAGGTTTCCTGGCAACAGAACCTCTAATGAGACCCAAGGTCAGCTCTTCCTTGCAGTTGGCTGGATAGGCCTAGAAGCAGCAAGTTCAACTGGCCTGATATGTTTTAAACTTTTTAGCTCAGTACGCCAAAAACCTAGTTCTTAATTCTTTGGTCTCTCAAGAGCTCCAGAGGGGATACAATGGCTTGCAGTCAGTTAGGTGAAAAATCCTATTTAAGACAGAATCTTCTTTCAAAGCCATCTGCTTTACTATTTTTGAAATTATGTGTGTCCGTGTATGTACACTTGAATGCAGGTGCCCAGGGAAGCCAGAAAACAGTATCAGATCCCCTGGAATGGGATCCTATAGATGATTGTGAGCTGCCCAACATGGGTGCTGGGGTGATAATTTGGGTCCTCTGCAAGACAAGTACATGTTCTTAACAGCTGAGTCATCGCTCGAGCCCGCAAGGCTATATTTTAATTTGTTTTTAACAATATTAGTATTTTTATATCAGACAGAGACCAGTTATAAAAATTAAAAAATTTAAAAATTTAAAATCTTAAAACTTTAAAAATTAGGGCTACAGAGGAGTAGTTCAGTGATAGAACACTCTTATTTAGCATACAGCATGCCTAGTAAACATAAAAGCTGGGTTTGATCCCCAGTGCTGCATTAATTCATTAATCAATTAAAGAAGAAAGAAATGAAATGTGTCCCACCCTAATGTTGTTTTTTCTACTGCAACTTTGGTGTAGCTGTCTGATTCTGAAAGCTGGAGCAAACACAAATGCACATGTAAATTCCCATGCATGGTGTGAATAGTTTCAAGTGTCAGGCACTGTAGGAAGGAGAGGCACCTTGACCAGCTCTTAGCAAACATACGACATATGTATTTGACACTTCACTTGATCCGTAATGTGTGTTTCTTCCCTCCTTTCCATCTGACAATGTCTAGTTTAGTGACTTCTACGGAGAGAATGTGCCAAACACAGGGGTTGCCCTACAAAAAATTTGATAAAATGCTATGATGTTTATGTTGAGAAATCAGATCTGAAACAATGTAGTTTTGAGAGAGGACTAAGCTCAATTAACAGAGGTTTTTAAGTTTTCTTCTTTGTTTTGTTGGTGGGAGGCTTGGTGCAAAGTTACTGACTTCAATAACATTAATGGTCCCAGTTCTTAACAGTGTTCAGTAGTGGGTAGAGCATACAAGTAGACAGGAAGAAGGGAAAGAGGTTGAAAGGTCCCAGCAAGAGCAAGTAGAGTGATTCTGAGGAACTGGATAAGCTACCTGATGGCAGGGTGGAAGCCAGGGAAGGTAGAAGGCTGTTTGAGAAATGGTGTGGAGAGTGAAGAAGAGGGTGATGTGGTCACTGGAGATGGGAAAGGAATGTTTGAGAGAAGAAATAATGTTTGAGGACTTTTCAGGTAAATTCTGCTTGAGCAGTTCCCTTAGGAAGTCTTCATGCAGCTCTCTAATGTCCATATAATGTGTGGGAATGGGTTATCTATGATAAATGACTTTGAACAAGATCAAGATTTAGATATGGAGAAAATCAGAGATTTCAGGTCAGAAGAAGAGATACTCTTCTGAAAATGAAAAGAGCTTTGTTACATGAAAAGATCTAGCATTCAGCCAGGTACATGCCTTTAATCCCTGCACTGGGGAGGCAGAGGCAGCAGGATGTCTGTGTTTGAGGCCAGCCTGGTCTACAGAGTTCCAGTATAGCCAGAACCATACAGAGAAACCCAGTCTGGAAAAAAAAAACAAAAACAAAAACAAACAAACAAATAGAAAGAAAGGAGGAAGGAAGGAAGGAAGGAAGGAAGGAAGGAAGGAAGGAAGGAAGGAAGGAAAGAAGGAAGGAAGGTAGAGCTAGCATTCATTATTACCAGTTAAGTAAGGATGGTGTGTATTTAGTAAGCCTGGCTAGAGGAGCATAGGCTAGAGAGGCGTCTGGAGGACCCAGATGGAATTTCCTCTGATAAAAGTCTCAAGTCTCCTAGAACACACCCCTATACTGATCACCAAGAAATACAACTAGACTTATGCCTCCTAGTGATGTTGTTCAGAAAGTCAGATTCCTGCTGGGGTGTGGGTAGTCTTGCCAGGTCCAGAAGAATAGCTTAGAAGCAAGAATAAATGTAAGCTTTGCCTAAACAAAACCAAAAGCCAGAGTCAATTCTTTTTTTAGTACCAATTGTTACTCTGTTTGCTCTGCTGTAACAAATTGCCACAGTCTGGGTGGTTTAAACAACAAACATCTCATTTATCATGTTCTCAGAAGCTAGGGAGTCTCAGATCAAAGTTCCAGCAAATCTTGTGTGGTGATGACTCACTTTCTAGTTTATAAATGGCTTAAGGAAAAAACAAACCTGTGTTCTTTTTGTTTTTGTTCATTTGTTTTTTGAGACAGGATTTTTTCGTGTAGCCTTGGCTGTCCTGGACTCACTTTGTAGACCAGGCTAGCCCCGAACTCACAGAGATCCACCTGTCTCTGCCTCCCCAAGTGCTGGGATTACAGGTGTGCAGCACTGAGTCCAGCTCAAATCTTCATTCTTTTTCTCCCAGGACAGATGGGAAAAAGATTCTTTTGGAACTGTTTTCATAGGGACGATGTGATGGTTAGTCTTGGTTGCCTGTTTGTCTGAATCAAATAAGAGGCAGATCTTCGGGTACACTTACAAGCAATTTTCTTGAGTAGGTTAATAGAAGTGGAAAGACCCCTCTAAATGTGAGAGGCACATTCTAGTGGCAGCCCAGAGAGGAGGATGTTGAAGGGAAAGCTTTTTTTTTTTTTTTTTTTTTGCTTTGTGTCTTTGTTTTGTGTCTTGCTGGCAAGTTCAACTACCTTATCAGTGAGTTTGTGTACCTTTGTGGCTGCCACTGCTATTGTTGCTGCCAGTGCTATCCTTTGATGACATCAAAATTCACAATATATAAACACTCAAAGCCTTCAGCACTAGATTTGGAATTTGGAGACACCTCACCTCATGGAGTGGGCAGCTACCCTTCTTACTTTCTGCAGTGTGAGAACTATGATTACCACACTCACAGGACTGCCCGGGCCATATGGCACAAGACAGTCTAAGAACACCCCCTTTAATATACATATGTTCTGTCAGTTTTGTTCCTCCCAAGAACCCTGATAAATATGTTCACTAATTCCAGCCAGGAAGCTGTCCTGACCTAATGTATTACTTCCCAAAGGCTCTACCTTCTTGTAACATCACACGAGGAGTAGGGATTTCCATATATAAATGGCAGGACTCAAAAACCAATGCCTTCCAAATATTTGAACATTTCTAGAATAAGAGGAAATGCAGAAACTTTCAGTTTTGTTTGTTTTTAAACCTTTAAGCATTTGTGACCATTTCAATGTTGGTGAAAAGGGGGAGTGCTATTTTTTACACATTGAAATATTACAAATTCTAAAGACCAGTTTTGTATTTTGGGCCAATATTCAGACAGTAAAAGAATATGTTCCTAATTTATTTTGAAAAAATATTGTCTCTTGATATAAAATCTGAAATTTCATTTCCAGCTGTAATTTATTTGGACATTATTTATTTGAAAGAGAAGGGCAGTGTATCTGAGATGGCTCAGTCTCTAAGATTCACATGCCATTTCTATGGCATGGGATGGTTGCTAGGAGCAGGTGCCTAGCAACAGATTATAATTGTTGATGTTCACCCCACTCCTTCCATTCAGGTGACTAGCAGAGCACCAGAATTACTACACACACACACACACACACACACACATACACGCATGCACAATTAGATGTGCTCTGTTAATGGTCTGTTTTTCTCTCTGCCTTATAAATGGAGGAAAACATTGAGGGGGGTCTAGAGAGTGTGGGGTGTTCACTGGCAGACAAGAATATTACTTCTGGTAGGAATTAAACTTCTATTGTTTTATCCCAGTGAACTTGTGTCATTTTTTTCTTGATGGGATTTCTCTAGGTAGTCCTGGTTGTCCTGGAACTTGCTCTGTAGATCAGGTTGGCCTAAAACTCAAAAATCCACCTGCTTTTGTTTCCTGCGTGCTGGGATTAAAGGCATGTGTCAACACTGCCAGGCTTTTTTTTTTTTTTTTTTTGAGTTGTGTCATGTTTTATCTGCTATAATAGATAGTGCATTTGTTACCTTAACCAGTGTAGGGAAGTATCAAAGATTTTCCTAAGCAATCATTAATTTCATGATCTAGGATTTTGCTTCTCCAAAATTTCTAAAAATGAATCACTTTTAGAAAACCACGCAGAAGGGCTGCTGGGGAAATCAGGGGACCAAAGGGAGGGAGGCAGGCAAGTGGAAGAGAAGAGTTGGAGAAGAGGATCAATAAAATGAAAACAGTGTAACAAAATCTACCACTTTCTATGCTGATTTTAAAAACCTAATAATAATAGAAAGTGAAACCATGTAGAAACAATTCTTGGGCTGATGGTAGAGGACTACTTTACCAAGTTCTCAATTTTACCCCTACAATGTTCTGTCAAGGTTGCCTTCCAGGAAAGGTGTTCCAATACTAGGTCCCTATGGGGGGGGCTGTTTAGGAATTTTGGGGTTGGAAAATATTTAGTATGGAAACATGGTTGATAAGAGCCTAGAAAATGCATTCCAAAGATAGGAAACTCAGAGCATATGCGAAATAGGAGTACCATTCTGGACAAATAAAGCTTATAATATAGAAGAACAATACATTGAAAAGCAGCTGAGATGATTTGATGTAGAGATGAAGAAGGGCTGAATAGGAGCGCATCCAGGGAGCTGCTCTTTCTGTAGTTGTCCCTCATTTGTATGGCCTACCATCCTCTGCATACTTTCCTTTGGGCTGCCCAAGATCCTTCCACTCCAATAGGTCTTCAGCTAACACCTCATGGTGTTGCATATACAGGCATTTCACATTCTCTGAATGATGAGTCATAGTCCATGGAGGAGGGTGGGCTGAGAATTCAAAGCAAACCAGAAGCACAGACTGGAAACTGCTCACTCTGAAGAGGACCCACACACTGACTGTTCTACAGCACCATAAAGTTTCAGATGGCCCAGTGAGCTGGGAGGATCTCTTTAACCTGCTCTCAGGCCTGGTGCCTTTGGGGCTTATTGTTCTTGCTCCTTCAATGTCTTGCTAAAGATGATTTATACATTCTACTAGTCCCCTTCCTTTTTTCTTCTTTTAGGCCCAACACCTGGGCCTTAAGTATAGAAGAGGGAGGCATTTCTCTACTAGATCAATTTATTCTGATAAGAAAGATCCTATGCGTAATTAAAAGCAAATTTTATTGGGAGTAAGGGACTCAAATTGCCCAGGAAAAGGAGTTTCTCCCTTAGTATAGAATAGACTCCTTTCCTTTCATCTATGATTTGTAGGTCATGCAAAAACGATATGCACCTGATAGGCATTAGTGAGAGTTCTTCAAAATAAGAGCACGTTGTTGGAAGGGACACTATGTTGATGTCTATGAGGATTTTATTTTGATTAGCACATATATCAAATTTCAGTTGCACATAACAAATTACTGTAGCTATTATACCATCACATACATGTAACATAAATAATCTGGTGCTTTTAAAGTCACTGGGGATCTAATAGAGCAGGCATTAGGCTTAGGAACAAGTAGGGCAGCTAAATGAACTGTCACAGCAGGACAACACCTCTGCTACCATTGGGAAGCAGGACCTTTCTCTCCTGTCAGCTGTGTGCAGTATCAAACAGTCTAAGCCTAAACCCTAGGATTGGGAATCTTTTGTGACAGCCTTTGGCTTGAGGAGCATACTACCTCAGCTGTGTTATGGAGAGGTGGAAACTGGCATCGTAATATCTGTTGTTTCAGAACCACAGTAACTAGATGGGGGGGCTCTCCTATTGCCACCTTTCTCCCCACTCAACTACATGTGGAAAGGTAATTTTCACATGAGTATATCTGATAAGCAGAACCTAAATTACATACATTTTCTTGTATTAGAGAAGTAATAGAGCTTTTGGCTTTCTAGCCTCTATCATAAAGGATGGCACATTGTAAATGATTAGAAGAGATGTTTATCAAGATGATTACAGAATTTGCAACCAATTATTATTCCCTGACCAGAAAGTGGCTTGCATCCCTGACCCTGTTACACAGAGACCAGTCTTTCATGATGCAAAACAGGTCTAATTAGATAAAAGCTTCAATTTTGAAGCAAAGCAAATAGTAGCAGCATAATATCCCTGCACTGAGAAACATTATGCTTAATGAAACCCGAACTGATGGAAGTGATAAAGACAACCAAAAATATAACAAGCTTTTATAGAGTGAGGGACTATTTCTGAGAAAGAAACTAAAATTTGACAATATAAATTCTGAGAGAAAAGTATAACGACATGTTGTAAAACCTAGTTGGGTGTGTTTTTAAAGCAGAAAAATATGCCGATCATATTGCATATATCATGTTTGTCTGTCTGTGGTGGAGGCAGAGGAATGAGACTACAGATGAATTATATAACAAATCAAACAAAATAGCCGATTGTGGTGGTGTACATCTGTAATCCCAATATTTTAGAAGTGGAGGCAAGAGAATTGTGGTTTGAAGCAAGTCTTGTCTGTGTGGTCAGATTCTCTCTCTCTCTCTCTCTCTCTCTCTCTCTCTCTCACACATACACAAATAAAAAAGGAAAGAAAAATACAATGAAATAAAAAGAGTTTAAGCCATACTGATTGACGATGAAAGTGTGCCATATCTTTATAGTATGAGTAGCTGAACTCCTGATTTTGTAAAAGTTAATTCAAACATAAAAAGTTACTGAGAGTAAGTTTCTGCACAGCAAAAGAGCCAGTGGACAGAATGAAAAGGCAACATGTGGAAAGAAGATATTTGTAAAGCTTGTATCAGAGGAGAGGTTAATGTACAAAAATATATCCAAAACTCACCCAACTCAACAGTAAAACACTAAAATGACCTGATAACCAGTTTCAAAATTAGGCAAAAAGCTTGCTTAAATAGACATTTTCCAAAAGAAGACACAAATGACCAACATGTTTGTGAAGGAGAAGCAAGGGAAGGGGAATCAGCAAAAACAGCACTTGAAAGCACCACAATGAAATGTAATGCTCTATATGATGATTAAAAATAAATTAAGGTGGTAAATATCATTAATCATTAGGGGAATGCAAATCAAATCTACACTGAAATGTCACATCACCCCTGATGAGATGGTTATTGTCAGAGATGTGAAAATCATTTAGACTCTTGTATGCTGTTGGTAAGAATGATATAGCATCTATAAAAAATGGTAGGGAAGTGTCTCAAAAAATGTACATTTTCTTGCTCATTCTTTTCTTTCTTTTTTTTTCTTTTGGTTTTTCAAGATAAGGTTTCTTTGTGTAGCTTTGGCTCTCTTGGACTTGTTCTGTAGACCAGGCTAGCTTGCAACTCACAGAAATCCACCTGTCTCTGCCTTCCTGAGTGCTGGGATTACAGGCATGTGCCACAGAGCGCAGATGCTCACTCTTTTCTTTTCTTTCTTTTTTTTAAGCTTATAATTTTGTTTATTTTATTTTTTAATTCTTTATTAATTACACTTTATTCCCTTTGTATCCCCCCTGTGGTTCCCTCCCTCCTCCCGTCCCAATCTCTCCCTTCCTCTATCTTCTGCACGCATGCCCCTCCCCAAGTCCACTGATAGGGGAGCTCTTCTTTTCCTTCCTTCTGATCCTAGTCAATTAGGTCTCATCAGGGGTGGCTGCCTTGTCTTCCCCTGTGGCCTGGTAATGCTGCTTCTCCCCAGGGGGAGGTAATTAAAGAGCAGGCCAATCAGTTCATGTCTGAGACAGTCCCTGTTCCTATTACAATGGAACCCACTTGGACACTGAACAGCCATGGGCTACATCTGTGCAGGGGTCTTATGTTATCTCCATGCACAGTTCTTGGTTGGAGTATGAGTCTCAGGAAAGACCCCTGTGCTCAGATTTTTTGGTTCTGTTGCTCTCCTTGTGGAGTTCCTGTCCTCTCCAGCTCTTACTGTTTCCCACTTCTTTCCTAAGATTCCCCGCACTCTGCCCAAAGGTTGGCCATAAGTCTCAGCATCTGCATTGATAGTCTGCAGGGTAGAGCCTTTCAGAGGCCCTCTGTGTCAGGCTCCTGACTTGTTCCCTCTTTTCTCCTTCTTCTGATGTCCATCCTCTTTGCCTTTCTGGATGGGGATTGAGCATTTTAGCCAGAGTCCTCCCTCTTGATTAGTTTCTTTAGGTGTACAGATTTTAGTAGGTTTATCCTATATTATATGTCTATATGGATCACTCTTTTTGTAATGCATCCTTCCCCTTTGTAAGCAGTCTCCTCTCTAGTTTCATAGCCTATGCACACTCTCACCCCACACTTATCTATATAAACATTAAAAGCTAGGATTTATATGAGTCTGTGTAACTGGCATAATATTTTATTTTCTAGATCTGTTGATTTTTCTGCAAATTTCACTTTTCTTTACAGTTGAGAGGGCAGAAAGTACCAAGGAGGACAGAGGGATGAAGGGTGGGGGAGAGGAGAATCAACAGAATGAGTTTTGACCTAATATCTTTTATGTTAGTTTTAAAAAATAAAGAAAGAGGTACACCCTCTGACCTATAAATGTTATGAATCATCATCAGGCATGTTTCCTAGTAACTTCATGCATTTCAATACCTGCAGGCATACTTTTTTGGGCTATTTTATTAGGTTCTTATGTTTAATACCTTTCTCCAAACCCTAAACCCTCCAATCCCCCAACACTAGGCAGGCAAGAAAGAAGGTTAGACAGGAAAGGGGATGTAGACCTCTTTGGATTACTTTCTGCTGATCAAGAGCACATGTTTCGAATGCTTGAGGCCCTGGATTTAGTCCTAAGCACCAAACATGACAGACGGACAGACACACAGACACACACACAGAGTGCATACAACTGTAATTGCAGAGGCTAGGCAGGAAGATCAAGAATTAACTGTGCATGTCTCACATAGCAAAAGTATAGCAAAGTGTGGTAACACAGATGAAACTTGAGGACATTATACTAAGAGTGGTAAGCTGATTATAAGACAGATGCAATATGATTCTACCTCTATGCGGACTGTAAAATGATCAAATCGAAGCAGAGAGTAAAAGAGTAAGCAGAAGCACAAAGCTGCTCTTCGGGTATGGTTTCACAGGTGAACAGGAATACGTTTTAGAGATCCACTGTGTGCCATTGTGCCTTTAATTACCAACACTATGTTGCACATTTAAAAACTGTTACGAGAGTAGACCTCACATTAAATGTTCTTATCACAAAAGAAAAGTAACTGCTGATTGAAGGTACTTTGTAAGCCCACTTTTAAACAGAATAGGAATAATAAAATTGTTATGGAAATTAGATTTACAATCTAAAAGAATAAGAAATTACTCCCCAAATTTTGAAATATATACAATTATCAATAAATATAAACATAAGCAGCTTACAAGGCTTAAAATATGCCACACAAAGTTTTATCAAATATCTCCAAGTGGAAACTCTAGTAACATTCATACCCTTAATTTTGACACAAAATCATATGGTATAAAAATAATATCAAAGACTAATAAAAAGCTGTACAAAAAAGCTTATAAAACAGGAAAGAGATAGAGAATGCAAGAACATTGAAACATTTTAAAATTTCAGAAGCAGGAAAAGAAGCACAGTAGCAGAATTGTTACTAAGAAGAAGAAACTATTGCTGTAGGTATTTATTTACAGTCCATATACAAACTCAAAATGGTTGTTGCAAAATGTAAACAGCAAAAAGACAAAATAATAACACCTACCTTCAAATGAAATTGAAATAAAATACTTAAAAAACCACAAGAAGAATATTTAGTTTCAGGTTTCGAAGCATTACAAGAAAACAACTCTCTCAAAAATCTGATTAATAAAATCATTGCAAACTGGCCTCAAACATACTCAATTTTACTGAAAATGTTTATTGATAAGAAATATTTCATTTAATATAATTTAAAGATTTCACACACTTACATACATTTTTCCAACAGCTACACTGAAAACATCTTTTATATTTCCTCTGTATCTCCTTCAAACTGAGGTTCTCACAAGGAAGCAGGTGTTGGGCAGGATGGCAGCCATTCCTTCAGTGCTTACACATTCAAACTCTCCACATGAAGATCAGGCTGACCCCATAGTTTTCATCAAAGGATATGGCTTTGCCGAGATCAAAGTGCTCATATCCATCCTGCCCATTATTCTTGCCCACAACAAGGCCCAGTAGAGTTTCCAACAGTGTCTTCCACAACCGGGATGATGTTATGAACTCACAAAGACTGTGACAGCATGCAAAAGACCTGCACAAATTCAAGCCAGAAAACATTCTATCACAGAAGGAGAGGAAGTGAGCACAAAGTCCCACCCATAACAAAGAAACTATTTAACATTAGTACCTGTTGGGAGAGGGAAAATCAGTTTTCTCCAGTAGAGTGACACTGGGTATATCAAGCACTCCAGGGGAGGTCTCATTCTTAATAATATTTGGCTAATACAAAATGGACTTCGTATTTTCTATGCTTTGTGTTGTTTGTTGGGTTTTGTTTTGTTTCCTCTTTTGAGAGAGAGAAAGAGAGAGAACATGAAGATGTGTGGGCAGGGACGTAGGCAGTATCTGGGAGGACTTGGAGGGAGAGAAAGAATATGATCAAAATACATTGTAAAAATGAAATAATAGCATGTAATAAAAAATAAATTAGACAGATAAGAAAATAAAATGAAGTTTTGACCTAAAATTTTCTTGCTTGGCTATGGAAAACAATTTTGTTGAAGTTATAGCAAGAACAAAAGTATTATCTTCTTTTGGACCCAAAATACACATGGTTGCTGCTCTGCATGAAATGTGGTATTTCCATAACTTCTCTGTGTTTTAGGTAACTATTGCTTTGTAGCAAAACACAGCCACACAGATCGCTGCTTCTAGCCCAAGGGCTGTCGCTATTTGTTATGCTAATATGCCTTGGAGACTTTTTTTTTCAACTTTTGCCTTCCTGTTTCCTTATGGAAAAAAGGATCCTTAGAGACCAGCATAACAAACTACTGCGTACAAATAACTCAGCTTCAATGTTAGCAAGGCGTAGTCTGCTTTCTTTGAGTAGCTTATCCACCTACTAAACACTTCCCAAGCAATTCCTTTCAGTCAATTCATAGACCTCATACATACTAAGCAACAGCTGTCTTGAAAACACACAGATTCTTTTAAAATGAAATCTCACGTTATAATACACCTAAGGTATCAACATGGATCCAAAGGTGTTAAATGTTCCCTATTGTATATAAAGTTTTTGTAGGGAGTATTTTGAAATTATGATCTGTAAAAGCCCAAATGTAACATAGCCATGTCTCAAATCTGTCAGGTTTTCTAGTCATCTTTTTTAAATTGATTTGTTGACAATTTAAAAGATTTTTTTTAATTATGTGTGTGTGAGAGAGAGAGAGAGAGAGAGAGAGAGAGAGTGTATGTGTGTGTCTCAGTGTGTGTTTATGTCTGAGTATGTGCCTGTGTGTGTCTGAATGTGTTCGTCTTTCAGTGTCTGTGTGAGTGTGTACCACATGTGTACAGGTCCACGGAGGACAGAACAGGACTTTGGGTCACCTGCAGCTGGAGTCATAGGCAGTTGTGAGCTGCCTGATATGAGTTCTGGGAATTAGACTTGGTTCCTCTGGAAGAGCAGAAAACACTGTTAACTTCAGAACCATTTCTGCTGCCTGATTATTCTCACCCTCATCCTCTTTCATCTCCCTCCTACAACTGTCATCTCTTATCCTCTCTTCTCCCTATAAGGCCTCCTCTCATATTAAATTTGCTTTGTTTAGTTTACAGATTTAACTAATCTCAGTAGGAGCAGTCTCTGAAAGGGAGCAGTCTTCAGGCCATAAACATCTGAGGAAAGAGAGCTATGAAGGACACTTTCTGCACAGACTATCAACATCCTCATATAGACCAGAGGCTTTGCAGTCTCTCTGAACTTCACCCCAGGGGGAAGGCATTGCCATTTTCCCATGGGTCTGAGGCTCTGATCCTTGACATGGCTGGCTCATATCAGCAACTTCCCTTTACTCAGAACTTCACACGCTCAGGGCTTCCACTACTTCCCATGGGATTCCGGGAACCTTTCCCTGATCCACAGCTGATAGGCTCAGTCTTCTGCAGGTTCAGTGCATTAACTCCAGCTGCTGAGAATGAATGATTTACAATAGCTGTGTCATGCTCAGAAGATGGCATTTCATAGCCCCTTGTCTTCTGGCTTTTATGTGTTTTTTTTTTCCACTCCCTTTTCCGCAATGTTCCCTGCGCCTCAGACACACACACACACTCACACACTCACTCAGACAAAGCCCACAGACACACACAGACACACACAGTCGCACAGGACATGTGGTATATATGTCCTATTAAAGGATGAGCACTCAAATGTCATTTATTCTCATCATCTTAAGAGGCTATAAGTCTTCATCACCGACATTTGCTGCAAAGAGAATGAATAGCTTTTGTCTATGGGTGAAAACACAAATATTTAGGAGGCAGTTTGGTGCCATGCCAATCAGTGAAACAACAGTAGTAACTGCCCCATGCTGGACATATGATCTTCCCAGCCATATGTTTGTGACCCAGTTCAGTACCTGGCAGCTGAGTGGGCTTCAACTCCAATCCAAGTGGTCAGTTACCTTCATAACAGTCACGCCATTATCGTACCTCCCCCACATCTTGTCTAGCAGGTGGGTATTTGCGATGGTTTGAATGAAAATTGTCTCCTATAGGCTCAGGTATTTGATCAATTGGCGTTACTGTTTGGGGAGGTTATGGAACCTTTAGAAGGTAGAGCCTTGCTGGAGAAGGTACATCACTGAGAGTAAGCCTTTAAGATCTCACAGCATTACCCTAATTTCTGTTTGCTCTCTCTGCTTTGTGTTTGTGGTTGAATATGTACTCTCTCAGCTTTCTACACCACCCACCTACTGTCGTACTTTCCTCAACATATGGGCTCTCCCTCTGGAACTGTAATACAAAATATTTTTTTTTCCTACATATAAGTTGCCCTAGTCACGGTATTTATCACAGCAACAAATAAAATGAATACAGCATTGTAGTTCAAAGGGTCGACAGGTGATGAAGACTGTTGATGGCTTTTCTCCCAGAAGCCTGAATAGTACCTTCCAGCAATATGAAAACTAGTCAACAGGGAAGAATATTCCAGATCAGTTCAGTTTCTTCTCCTCACATGTCCCTCCCCCAGTCCACTGATAAGGGAGGTCCTCCTCCCCTTCCTTCTGATCCTAGTCTATCAGGTCTCATCAGAATTGGCTGCATTGTCTTCCTCTGTGGCCTGGTAAGGCTGCTCCTCCTTCAGGGGGAGGTAATCAAAGAGCTGGCCACTGAGTTCATGTCAGAGACAGTCCCTGTTCCCATTACTAGGGAACCCACTTGGACACTGAGCTACCATGGGCTACATTTATGAGAGGTTCTACGTTATTTCCATGCATGGTCCTTGGTTGGAGTATCAGACTCTGTGCCCAGATATTTTGGTTTTGTTGCTTTCCTTGTGGAGCTCCTGTCCCCTCCAGGTCTTTCTACACGCCCCCCCCCCCCTTTCATAAGATTCCCTGCACTCTGCCCAAAGTTTGGCTATGAGTCTCAGCCTCTGCTTTGATATCCAGCAAGGTAGAACCTTAAAGAGTCCCTCTATGGTAGGCACCTATCCTGTCCCCTGTTTTCTCCCTCTCCTGATGTCCATCCCGTTTACCTTTCTGAATGAGGATTGAGCATCTGACCCAAGGTCCTCCTTCTTGCTTAGCTTCTTTAGGTGTACAGATTTTAGTATGTTTATCTTATATTACATGTCTAGTATTCACTTATAAGTGAGTATATGCCATCTGTATCTTTCTACTTCTGGGATACCTCACTCAGGATGATCTTTTCTAGTTCTCACCATTTGCCTGCAAATTTCATGATTTCCTTGTTTTTAATTGCTGAGTAATATTCCATTGTATAAAAGTACCACAATTTCTGTATCCATTCCTCAACTGAGGGACATTGGGTTGTTTCCAGATTTTGGCTATTAAAAAATAAAGCTGCTATGGACATAGTTGAGCAAATGTCCTTGGTGTATACTTGAACATATTTTGGATATATGCCTAGGTGTGGTATTGCTAGATCTTGAGGTATCACTATTCCTAATTGTCTGAGAAAGTGCCAGACTTATTTCCAAAGTGGTTGTACAAGTTTACCTTCCCACCAGCAATGGAGGAGGGTTCCACTTTCTCCACATTCTCTCCAGCATGTGTTGTCACTTAAGTTTTGATGTTAGCCATTATGATGGGTGTAACGTGAAATTTCAGGATCATTTTGATTTTCATTTCCCTGATAACTAAGGTTGTTGAACATTTCTTTAAGTGTTTCTCTACCATTTGATGTTCCTCTATATTCTCTGTTTAGCTCTGAATACCATTTTTAATTGGATTACTTGATTTGTTATTTTTTAACTTCTTGAGTTCTTTATATATTCTGGATATTAGCCCTCTGTCATATAAAGGTTTGGTGAAGATCCTTTCCTAATCTGTCATTTTGTTTTGATGACAGTGTCCTTTGCTTTACAGAAGCTTTTCAGTTTTATGAGGTCCTGTTTATTTATTGTTGATCTTAGAGCCTGTGCTGTTGGTGTTCTGTTCAGGAAGTTGTCTCCTGTGCCAATTAGTTCAAGGCTCTTCCCCACTTTTTCTTCTATCAGGTTAGTGTGTCTGGTTTTATATTGAGGTCTTTAATCTACTTGGACTTTAGTTTTGTGTAGGGTGATGAGTATGGATCTAACTGTATTTATCTACATGTAGATATCCAGTTAGACCAGCACCATTTGTTGAAGATGCTATCTTTTTCCATTGTATGGTTTTGTTATTTGTGTAAAAAATCAAGTATCCGTAGGTGTGTGGGTTTATTTCTTGGTCTTCTATTCAATTCCATTGATCCACCAGCCAGTTTCTGTGTCAGTACCATGAAGTTTTTACTACTGTTGCTTGATAGTACAGCTTGAGATTAGGGATGTAAATACCTCCAGAAGATCTTTTACTGTAGAGAATTGTTTTAGCAATTCTGGGTTTCTTGTTATTCCATATGAAGTTGAGAATTTTTCTTTCCAGGTCTGTAAAGAATTGTGTTGGTAATTTGATGGGAATTGCATTGAAACTGTAGATTGTTTTTTATAAGATGGGCATTTTTACTATGTTAATCCTGCCAAGCCATGAATATGGGAGTTCTTTCCATCTTCTGATATCTTCTTCTATTTCTTTCTTCAGAGACTTGAAGTTTTTTTCATAGGAGTCTTTGACTTGCTTGGTCAGAATCATACCAAGGTGTAGCTCCTTACCTTATTCCTTCCCAATCTTACTCTTGCTCCCTCATTTCCTTTCATGCCCCTCTCCACATCCACTGATAGGGGAGGTACTCCTACCTTTCCATCTGATCCTAGCCTATCAGGTCTCATCAGGACTGGTTGCATTGTCTTCCTCTGTGGCCTGGTAAGGCTGCTACCCCCTCAGGGGGAGGTGATCAAAGAGCCAGCCACTGAGTTCATGTCAGAGATAGTCCCTGTTCCTATTGCTAAGGCACCCACTTTGAGACTGAGCTGCCATGAGCTACAGGGGTTCTAGGTTATTTCCATGCATAGTCCATGGATGGAGTATCAGTCTCAGAAAAGACCCCTGTACCCAGGTTTTTGGTACTGTTGCTCTCCTTGAGGAGCTCCTATCCCCTCCAGGTCTTTCTATCTCCGCCTTCATTCATAAGATTTTCTGCACTCTTCCCAAAATTTAGTTATGAGCCTCAGCATCTACTTTGTACACTGCTGGGTAAAGTCTTTCATAGTCCCTCTTTGGTAGGCTCCTGTCCTCCCTCTTCTGATTTCCCTCCTGTTTGCCTTTCTGAGTGAGAATAATTCATATTACCCAGGGTCCTCCTTCTTGCTCAGCTTCTTTAGGTGTACAGATTTTAGTATGTTTATCCTATATTATATGTCTAATATCCAATTATAAGTGACTATATGCCGTGTGTGTCTTTCTGGTTCTGGGATACCTCACTCAGGATGATCTTTTCTAGATCCCACCATTTGTCTGCTACAGCTGGGATAGAAAGCAAAGAAACTGCAATTAATATAAAAAAGAAAAATTAAAATTAAAAAATAATTAGCCACTGAGGAGAAGTGGTACCATCTCCCCTGAATTCCAAAACTAAGATGAAAGTAATTTCATTAAGGCTACATCTAATTCTACATTCATATTAGTATATTTATTAAAAATATATTTAATATGAATCATATTATTTAATAGCAAAAAGTTTATGTAAATAGCCATTCATAAAATGTCAACTAGAAAACATTCATTATCTCTTGCCTGGAAAAAATATGAAAATCTAAAAGCATAATAACCCTTCCTACTCTTTTTATGCTTCCTGAGTAAACTGTTCTGTACAAGAAAAAGAAAAAAAAAAAAACAAATTACAGCAAGGTACTTTTGTTCTTTGTGGTTATTGTGAAGGGAGTTGTTTCCCCAATTTCTTTCTCAGCCCTTTTGTCTTTTGTATACAGGAGGGCTACCGATTTTTTTAAAATTTTCTATTCAGCCACTTTGCTGAAGGTATTTATCAGCTTTAGGAGTTCCCTGGTAGAATTTTTGGGGTCGCTCAGGTATGCTATCATATCATCAGCAAATAGTGATAATTTGACTTCTTCCTTTCTGAACTGAATCACATTGATCTCCTTTATTTGTCTTATTGCTCTAGCAAGGACTGCAAGAACTATGTTGAAAAGGTATGGAGAGAGTAGGCAGCCTTGCTATGTCCCTGATTTCAGTGGGATTAATTTAAGTTTCTCTCCATTTAGTTTAATGTTTGCTCTAGGCTTGCTGTATATTGCCTTTACTATGTTTAGGTAAGTTCCTTGTATCGCTGAGAGCCAGGACTTTAAATATAAAGGAATGTTGGATTTTATCAAATGCCTTTTCAGCATCTAAGGAGATTATCATGTGTGTTTTTTTTTCTTTTAGTTTATTTATGTGGATTACATTGATAGATTTCTGTATATTGAACCATGCCTGCATACCTGGGATGAAGCCTACTTGGTCATAGTGGATGATATCTTTGATGTGTTCATGGATTCGGTTTGTGAATATTTTGTTGAGTATTTTTGCATCAATGTTCATAAGGAAGACTGGCCTGAAATTCTCTTTCTTTGTTGGGTATTTGTGAAATTTAGGTATCAAGGTGACTGTGGCTTCATACAATCATTTTGGTAATGTTTCTTCTGTACTATTTTGTGGAATAGTTTGAAGAGTATGAGTGTTAGTTCTTCACTGAAGGTCTGGTAGAATTCTGCTCTGAAACCATCTGGTCCTGGGCTCTTTTTGGATGGGAGACTTTTGATGAGAGCTTCTATTTCTTTAGAGGATATAGGACTACTTAATTTATTTACCTGGTCTTGATTCAGCTTTGATAAGTGGAATCAATCAAGAAAATTGTCATTTCGTTCAGATTTTCAAATTTTGTGGCATATAGGCTTTTGAAGTAAGACCTAATGAGTGTTTTTGGATTTCCTCAGTGTCTGCTGTTATGTCCCCCTTTCATTTCTGATTTTGCTGATTTGGATAGTTTCTCTCTGCCTCTTAGTAAGTTTGGCTAAGGGTTTGTCTATCTTGTTGACTTTCTCAAATAATCAGCTCTTAGTTTCATTGATTTTTTTGAATTGTTTTATTTGTTTCTAATTTATTGATTTCAGCCCTGAGTTTGATTATTTCCAGCCGTCTACTCCTTTTTGGTGTGTCTGTTTCTTCTTTTTCTAGGATTTTTTAAGTGAGCCATTAAGTTGCTTGAATGAGATGTTTCACATTTCATCTTGAAGGCACTTAGTGCTATGAACATTTTCTCTTAGCACTGCTTTCATTGTGTTCCAAATGTTTGGGTATGTTTTGCCTTCATTTTCATTGAATTCTAGGAATACTTTAATTTCTTTATTTCTTCCCTGACCCAGCTATCATTTAGTAGCAAGTTGTTCAGTTTCCATGTGTGTGTAGGCTTTTTGCTATTTCTGTTGTTGTTGAGATCCAGCTTTATTCCATGGTGATCAGATAGGATACAACGGATTGTTTCAATCTTCTTGTATCTGTTGAGGCTCGCTTTGTGACCAACCATATGGTCTATTTTGGAGAAGGTTCCATGAGGTGCTGAGAAGAAGGTAAATTCTTTTGTGTTTGGGTGTAAGGTTCTGTAAATGTCTGTTAGGTCCATTTGATTCATGACCTTCGTTAGAGACATTGTTTCTTCGTTTAATTTCTGTTTTGTTGACCTATCCTTTGTTGAGAGTGGGGTGTTGAAGTCTCCCACTATTAATGTGTGGGGATCTATGTGTGGTTTAAGTTTTATCATTGTTTCTTTTACAAATGTGGTTGCCCTTGTATTTGGGGCATAGATGTTCAGGATTGTGATGTCTTGTGGTGGAATTTTCCCTTGATACTTATGAAGTATCCTTCCCCATCTCTTTTGATTAATTTTGGTTAAAAGTCTATTTTATTAGATATTAGAATGGCTATTCTTGCCTGCTTCTTGGGTCCATTTGTTTGGAAAACTGTCTTCCACCCCTTTACTCTCAGGTAATGTCTAGCTTTGTGACTTAGGTGTGTTTCTTGTATGCAACAGATTGTTGGGTCTTATTTATGCATCCGTTCTGTTAGTCTGTGTCATTTTATTGGAGTGTTGATTCTATTGATGTTGAGAGAGATTAATGACCAGTAGCTGTTAGATCCTTTGATTTTGATGTTGGTTGTGGTAGTGTGTTTGTGTGCTAGGATACTTTTAGTTTTGGTATAGTAAGGTTATTTATTTCCTGAAAGTAGTTAGTTTTCATGGGTTGTATTTTTTCTTCTAGATCTTCTGCAATGGTGGATTTGTGGGTAGGTATTGTTTACATGTTTTTTTTTGTCATTGTCATTTTGTCTTGTTTTCTCCATGTATGATGACTGAGAGTTTTGCTGGGTATAGTAGCCTGGGCTGACATTTGTGTTCTCTTAGGATCTGCATGATATCTATCTAGGTCCTTCTGGCTTTCATAGTCTCTTTTGAGAAATCAGGTGTGATTCTCATGGGTTTGCCATTATATGTTTCATGGCCTTTTTCCATTGCAGCTTTTAGTATTTTTTTTTCTTCTGTATACTTACTGTTTTGATTATTATGTGGCAGGGGATTTTCTTTTCTGGTCTGATTCATTAGGTGTTCTGCAGGCCTCTTGTATGCTTTAAATTGGGGAAATTTTCTTCAATGATTTTGTTGAAAATATTTTCTTTGCTTTGGAGACGGGAATCTTCTTTTTCCTCTATTCTCATTATTCTTAGGTTTTGTCTTTTCATGTTGTTTTGGATTTCCTGGATGGTTTGTGTCAGGAATTTTTTTATATTTATCATTTTATTTGATGGATATATCAATTTCTTCCATTGTATCTTTCACCCCTGAGTTTCTTTCTTCCATCTCTTGTAGTCTGTTGGTTATGCTTACTTTTGCAGTTCCTGTTTTCTTCCCTAACTTCTATCTCTCCACAATTTCCTCCATTTGTGTTTTCTTTAATTTTTCCAATTCTATCTTCATATCTTGAGCCGTTTTGTTGATTTCCTTCACCTGTCTGACTGTATTTTCATACAATTCCTTCATTTGTTTGTTTGAAAAATCCTCTGTTATTTTTTTTATTTCTTTTATTGATTTAATCATTTACTCTTTGAAGGCCAAATTGTTTTGCTGCATCTTCTGTATTTCTTTACTGATGGCTATACTATATTTCAGTTTATGTTCCTCTCTTTCTTTATAGATGGCCCTAATCTGTTTGACTTTATCTTCTAGTTCTTTATGCATTTTGTTTGTTTCTTCCACTATCCTCTTCATAAGCATAGATGTAAGGTCATCTTCTTGAACTCACTTATGTTAGGATGTCTAGGGGTACTTGCACCTGGATACCTGGTTTCTGGAGATGCCATATTGCTTTGTTGGTTGTGCTTTTATGCTGGCCTCTACCCATCTGGCTGTCTCAGGTATTGGCTGTTAGTTTCTGGTGCCTACTGGAATCCTAGGTTGGGGAGAATCCTCTTAGCAGGAAGATGGTTGTTCCTGAAGGAGGCCTCCTCAGCATTTTTGGTATGGTCAACCAAATGGAGATTCCTAGGAATTGCCACAGCTCACTTCTGGCACATGGACCTGTGTGGTAAGTGTGGCTCTTGGTAGTCAGTTGGTTGTCCTCTCACCAAGAGAAGTCTTGGAGACAGCTGCCCTGTCGCTGGGTTTTTTGCTCTGAATTTAATGAGCTGCTGCTTCTACTCTTATACTGTGTTTGCTGGGCATAGCCCTCTTGAAGAATCAGGGAGCCCCTCAGTTTGGTCAGTTTAGTTAGGGGTAACTGGTTGCAGCTTGGAGTAGTATCTGGGGCTGATCCGATGGATCTCAGGCTTCTTTAGGTCTGAGGTTGGAGCTCTGTGCCCCAGTACCCAAGTGGTAATCAGTGGCAGGTGAGTGCAGCACTCATTGGTGTGGCAGGAGACTAGAGGCAGCAGAATCCCAGAAACTTTTCTGGAACTGGGTATCCTGAGGTCAGACTTTGATGTTCCCCCACCATGGGGTTTCCTCCTGACAGGTAGTGTTTTAGGGTCCACAGTTCAGTCTGGGATGGTGAGTAGAGCACATAGGTCCAGGTGAGTGGCTCCGTGCTTGTGACTGGGCACTTGCAGGAACCTGGGACCTTTTCTAGGGATTGTCTCTGTGACCTGAGGTCGGTCCCGATTGCTTCCTTCACCATGAGGTTTTCTCTTGACTGGAAATCTCAGTCTCTGGTGTTGTGGTGCCCACAGTTCATTCTGTGGTGGTGATCAGAACACACAAGTATGTGGCTCTGGGCTGGTGACCAGGTACCTGCTGGGACCTGGGAACTCTTCCAGCGTTTAGCTCGGTGACCTGAGAATGGACCCAATTGCTTCCCACCCCATGGGGTTTCATCTCACTTGAGAAACAATTGCTGGTGTTTTAGGGCCCAGAGTTCTGTGTGCTTGTCACTGTGCAGTCACTGCTGTCCTGCTCATCAGACACAGTGTCCTCCTGGTGCCACCATCTTGGATCGCCCAAAAGTTACATTTCTTAATTGGCTAACAAATTAGTAGGTTTCTGTCCTAGTTGGCTCTTTTTTTTAAAACTTGACATAGCTAGAGTTATCTGGTAAAAGGAACCCCAAATGAGCAAATACTTATATCAGATTGTCTATAGGCAAGTCTATGGAAGGTTTTTATCATTAATGATTGATATGGGAGAGTCCAGCTCACTGTAGATGGTACCACCACTCAGCAGGTGATATTGGAGAATAAAAGAAAGGAAACTGAGCAAACCAGTAAGCAGGATCCCTCCCTGGCCTCTGCTTCTGTTGTTGCCTCCATGTTCCTGCCTTGACTTCGCTCAGTGATGGACTGTGATCTGAGAGTTATCAGATGAAATGAACCCTTTCCTCACCAAGTCACTTTTGGTCATGGTATTTTATCACAGAAATAGAAAACCCAATGACGTCATTATTATTATTATCATTATTATTATTACTATTTTTGTGTGTGTAGATTGACCTACCATTATTGTATTAAGGTCAATCTTTACTACTAGTAGCCTCCATACATTACACTATAGTTAAAACACTAAGTTTGCAGAACAAAGAAAAAAAAATACTGTTGAAGTCTGCAAGAGAGAAACAACCAGTCATATCTAAAGGCAAATTCTCTCAGAATAACAGCATATTTCTTAATAGACATTCTAAAATTTTAGAGGGCATGGAACAATATCTCTCAAACCCTGAAAGATAACTTCTAACATAAATTACTAAGTCCATCAAATACATTCTTAATAACTGAAGGAAGGAAATTATGTTATTATAAACACAAACCAAAGGAATTTATGGCCACTTAGCTATTAAAATACAGTAATAGGGGACCTTCTTTTTTCTAAGAAGAGGAGGGGAAAAGGAGACAAGAATAGAAGGGTGGGACTAGGAAGAAAGGAGTGAGGAGATGCATTCTGGATGTAAAGTGAATAAAGAAATAAATAAACTTATAAAAAAGAAAATTCAGTAAATACCAATTAACAATAATATCCTCCCAACTCCAATATCTTTTGAGAAATAAAGGAATGGGGGTTGTATAGTGTATACTAGAATATTAGTAAAAGGAGAAATGGAAAGTAATCTCAGTAAGACCAGTTATCAGTACTAGAACAGAACAGAAATAGGTAAAAATAATCAGTAGAAGAAACAATAGAGAAGAAAGAAGGAGATAAGGCAGCTCAAGCTAAGGATAAGTGAGAAAAGAAAGAGGAAGATGAATGCAAACAGACAACCTAAAACAAATGCATCACTTGAGAGGATGAAACTAGGAAGATAATACCCCCAGGCCAACTTGTGCCCCATACTGAGAGCCTGTTGGGGGGTGGAGAAGGTTCACACAGGACAAATTTGATTTAAAAAATCAGATATTAAATAAGGGCGAAAATGGAGAAAATGAACAGGAGGGGAAAAAAAGCAGAAAAGCTGGCTGTAGTGATTCAAGCCTGTAATTCTAGCATTTAAGGAAGTGAAGGCAGAGGATCAGATATTCATGGTCATCCTTGGATACACATGAAGTCTGAAGCCCTTGTGAGTTGCATCTCAAAAACTAGGCAAAACAAAAAATAAAAAACAAACAAAAAATGTATATTTCAACTGCTTTGCCTGGTTTAATTAGTCAGAACTAAAAGTCTGTATTGAAGGCCTGTAATCAAAGAAAGAAAATCAAACAAAAAAGGAAAATGAGAGTACAAATAAAGAAATTATAATTGAAAATATAGCTGAATGTGTTGATGCATGCATTTAATCCCAGCACTTTGGACACATAGTCAGGTGGATCTCTGTGAATTTGAGGCCAGCCTCATCTATAAAGTTAACTCCAGGGTATCCAGGGCTATATGTAGAGACCTTATCACCAAAAACAAAAACAATAACAACAATAACCAACCAAAAACTATTCCCCCAAAACAAACCATAAAAAAATTGGGTTTTTTGTTTGTTTGTTTGTTTTGTGTTTGTTTTTTCGAGACAGGGTTTCTCTGTGTAGTCTTAGCTGTCTTGGACTTGCTTTGTACACCAGGCTTCCCTCAAACTCACAGAGATCCTCCTGCCTTTTCCTCCCAGAATGCTGGGATTACAGGTGTGCACCACTTTGCCTGCCCCTCCCCCCTAAAAAGAAAACCCTTCTAATTAAAAATAAAAATAGAGCCAGGCACGGTGCTTCAAGCCTATAATCCCAGCACTTTGGGAGGCAGAGGCAGGTAGATCTCTGTGAGTTTGAGGCCAGCCTGGTCTACAAAGTGAGTCCAGGACAGCCAAGGCTACACAGAGAAATTTTGTCTTGAAAAACTGAAAACCAACCAACCAAAACAAACAAACAAACAAAACAGAAAAGGCATGTTTCCCATTCTAGTCAAGTGTAGCAGGGTGTAGAGAGGGGTGTAGGGTCTTTGTGCCATCTTGCTTTTCTCTTACTGGTTATTTGGGTTGTTTTCTACTAGAGAGCAGAACCTTTGTGTATATTGTCCTGCCTTTTGAAAGTCACAATCATTGTATTTATAAAGTTTCTTCTTCCACCAAACAGTTTCTCAGACTACTATGAACCCACGTACTGGTACGTGGGTTATTCCCTGTGTGAAGGACTATTTGCCTCCGTCCACAAATGAGGATCTGATCCCTTCTACCCATCAGCTGTTGAGTGACATAGTCCTCATATGCTACCAGATCATCTGCTTTCTTAAACGTCATCAACAGTACAGTTTATGAGTACTCAGAATGTTCAAGAAGCAGCTAACAAGATGGGATCACATGTGGATGACATTGTTTAGGGCAAAGGTCTGTCGGTGACAAAGAGAAAAAAGTACATAGAGGGAACCTTTGCACTACAATTTAAGTCTCATACCTATGAGGAACAAAGAGAAGGGCGTAGGACTGGGTAAGGAGTGTCTTGTTCTTTAACATGGCTAAAAGAAAAACTGAGCCAGAAAATTGGTATTCCACAACTGCAAAAGACTCAACCTAGATGTCCGTCAATTAATAAATGGATGATGAAAATGTGGCAATATACACAGCAGAGTTTTATTCATATGTGAAGAAAACTGAAATTGTGAAATTTGCGTGAAAATGGATGGAAATGGAAATATTGTATTAAGTAAAGTAATTCAGGCCATAAAGAAAAACACTGAATGTTTTTTGTTTGTTTTTTTGTTTGTGGAGCCTAACTTCTAACTTTTGGACATGTGCATTTATGAGGAAGTGGATGTGTATAGATCCCAGGAAAGTAGACAGAGACACACAAGACGAGAAAAAAAAATGTATGTGATACAATGTGGAAGACAGATAATTGGGGGTGGGAAGTGAGGAGTGGGGTCAAGGAGATAAGGGAGAGAAGAAGGTAGGGAAAGTTCTACCAAAAGTGTGTAGACAATTGTCACTGCTGTAGCTTACCCACCTAGAGCTACATGGCAATGTCCCATTGCTGAAGATGCTACATGTGTTGATCAAGGAATGTAGAGAATTCAAGCTAGAGAAGGACAGTGGTCCTTTCGTCTGGCCAGCCCTTATCATGCTAGAAGATGCTATATAGGCTACTGGAAGAGAATTCTCATCAATGATTTTGCTCAGCTGTGGACACTGTGCACAGCAGTACTTTACAATATAGGCTCTACAATACAATGCTGCAATACTTGTGTAACAGTGGGAAGTCTGTTATGGAGATAACCCAACCCTTTCTAATTGGATTTGAGGCCCTTTCCATAGGAGAGAATTCATCTCTGGTATTTGTTGGAGGTTGGTCTGATGCTAATTACAGGTGTAAACCTTCCTAAGTCATTATACCTGATTGGCTAATTGAACAGCCTATACGTAAACAGGGCAGATGGTATAGGCATGGCTAAGGTTCCTGGGCTTTGGAGGAACTCACAAGGAATCACTGGGAGAAGAAAGATGGACACGAGAAGAGGAAGAAGGAGGAAGCCACGATGGGTTAGCCTGGAGAAGAAATCAAGTGGGTCTAGAGGAAGGACTCCAATAATGGTGTACAAAGGTTCAGATGAGGAATACAAGCAAGTGCCATGGGATTATGTATGGAAGGTAGACCAGATGAGGAGGATTAAGGCAGATGGCATTAGATGGGAGCTGTGAGATGGACAGTGAGGCTACTGAGACAATGTAAGAAAAACACCTGCCTGGCCCAAGGTAAATAAGGCAATTATAAAATTTAACAGGTGTGTGTGTCTTATTATTCATGATAGTGGGCTAGATAATACCACCATGATAATCATAGGGCTAATAATAAACACCAATATATACCAACAGCCATTTAAAAAAGGATTTTCTACAACAGGTATTTTAAATGCAGCCAAAAGCCCATGCCTGAGGAGGTCGTAAGTCCTCGTTGGGAAGCTACTGTTGTTGCTTTGTTAAATGAACATGACATTGCACCTGTCCAATTGCCTTCTAAACACTGTTTATATCTGTAGACTGGTGCTGCTACCATCTTTGTTTGGAGAAGCTTCTTTTTTTCACTGGTAAGTAAATGCAGAGATTTAAAACTAGCCAAGATGTTGAGAATAAGCGACAGTTGAATGCTCAAGCATGAATAGGACATCAATGTCATCCATTTCAAGGCTCAGGGAATGTAGCAGGAGAAATGATATAAAGAATTGAGAGCCAGAGGAAAGGTGGGACACGGGTATGAAGTAGAGATTCCTAGACATGCCACACCTTTACAGTCTACTCTTGAGATCACAGCAGCTGTGGTTACTTGCATAAGAGCTACATAAGACCCTGCCACAGAAGGGAGAGGTTCCTTTCCAAAGATTTATAGGCAATAAACAGTGGATGTGTGGAAGGAAAGACATTTTCTTCAGTGCTGTATCCACTCCTAAGGTGTCTGTGCTCCTGTAAACAAATTCTCACCCATGTTCCTGCAAACAGCTTCAGTGAAACTCACTGGGTCACACATACATAAAAGAAATGGAGATATAAGGGGGGTAGTTGGGAAGCGAAAGGGGATTAGCAAGAGTGGGATGGGGACAAGAGAAGATAATACATGTATGCATGGAATATGATAAAATATATTATATACAGGTATGAACTTCTTAAAAATGAAACTCATGAGCACATTTAATTAATTTATGCTACTAAAATGTTTTTAAAACAGTTGTAACTGTCAAACTGTCCTTTACTCCTGTGTTCCATGCTTGGCTCCACAGTATATTAGAGCCTCCACAAATTGCCAGTCACGCCTCAATATGTATGTTTCTTACTTTTTTAGTCTCAAACATCCTGAAAGGAAAGGCTTTTAGCCCAGTGTTAGCATTCAGCCTCAGGCAGTTTAACCTCTAGCTCAGATCCACCATTTGACAATATCTGCAGGAGTGGACTTGTGAGGCATGTGATCTGTGAGGTTTGCAATGTATTAGGCCATTTCTGAGTTCCAAGAATGCCTCTTGCCTTAAAGCTCAAATATCTTTTTTTAATTTTAATTTTTTAATATTAAGTACAGTTTATTCACTTTATATCCCAGCTGTAGCCCCCTCCCTCATTCCTTCCTTCCTGCCCTCATCTCCTCCCATGCCCCTCCCTAAGTCCACTGATAGGGGAGGTCCTCTTCCCTTTCCATCTGACCCTAGCCTATCAGGTCTCATCAGGACTGGCTGCATTGTCTTCCTCTGTGGCCTAGTAAAGCTGCTACCCCCTCAGGGGGAGGTGATCAAAGAGCCAGCCACTGAGTTCATATCAGAGACAGTCCCTGTTTCCATTACTAGGGTATCCACTTGGAGACTGAGCTGCCATGGGCTACATCTGAGCAGGGGTTCTAGGTTATATCCATGAATGGTCCTTGGTTGGAGTATCAGTCTCAGAAAAGACCCATGTACCCAGGTTTTTTGGCTCTGTTGCTCTCCTTGAGGAGCTCCTGTCCCCTCTAGGTCTTTTGATCTCCCCCTTTTTTCATAAGATTCCCAGCTCTCTGCCCAAAGTTTGGTTATGAGCCTCAGCATCTGCTTTGATATACTGCTGGGCAGAGTTTTTCAAAGGCCTTCTGTGATAGGCTCCTATCCGGTTTCCTGTTTTTTCCCTCTTTTGATTTCTGTCCCATTTGCCTTTCTGAGTGAGGATTGATCGCCTTACTCAGGGTCCGCCTTCTTGCTTATAGAGCTCAAATATCTTGAGTGTTTCCAAGGTCAGGGGTATCTCCTCTCAACTTAATTATTGAGCTGTGAAAGACAATTTTGAGATATGTTTGGTAAAATTTTCCTAAAGTGATGACCCCATGTAGGCATTCAGCTGAAAGCTGTTCTTAAAGTTGTTGGTTTGGGATTACTGGAAAAAGCATGATAGACAAATGGAAACTGGATTTCCTCTCAATGTTCACTTCTCTACATTTTCTAGTTACAACAACATCATGGTTGTACTAAAAGGTTTATTGTCTTTGATGTGTCTCAAAAGTAAGGGGACCTATACCTTTGAGGCATATGTCTTCACAGTGAAGATGAGGTGATGAATGGGACTTTATCCAGGATGACTGCTTTTAGAAGAAGAGTTACATAGATTTATAAGGAGAATGCCATATGACAACAGAAGTAGAGCTGAAAGTTATGTGTCCACAAACCCTGAATATCTGAGACTGCCCAGAACATAAGAACCTAAGGGAAATTCATAGAACAAATTGTTCCCTGCAGTTTTCAGAGAGATAATAGCCTACTACCATCTTGCTTTTTCTAGTCTCCAGAACGGGGAACAAATTTCTGTTATTTAAAACCATCATATTTGTGACTTTTTTTTCCCCACAGAAGACCTAAAAAACTAAGAGGTTCTCTCTGTAATGTATATATGTGCATGCATAAGTAGGAGTGGATGCATATATGTGCACATTCGTGTGGGGACCAGCAGTTCATGTTACTTATACAAAAGGGTCATCTTAGAAGTATAATTTGACATCTCCTGTGGTTAGTAAGTAGCTATCTCCTAAGATTAGTCAGAGAATAAAATAAGACATACATATCAATCAATATCTATTGTTGTGGGTTATTAATATTTACTATTGATTTATCTTTTAGTTAATGGTTGGTTATTCTTAAACCAGCTGTATACCCAAATCACCACACAGAGACTAGGATTTATTTAGTTAACCTAGAACACAATACTGGGCAATAGTTATTCCATCCTAAACCTCCAAGCCCGCATAGTTTCCTACCATTCAGATTTCACCCATTATACTTGCTTTTATTCATATCTTGGTTCATCTCTCCTCATGGTTTGAAGTTCTGTCCTCCTGATCTCTACTCTCCCACTCTTCCCCTCGCTTCCTTTTTCTCCCTTCCTGACCAGGATGTCCCTCAGCATTGTGGCTGGTTGTTTTATTGACAATACAAAGAACAAATTGTGGCATGTCTACACAAACTTGAGACAGGGTGATGCTTATTCAATGTAATGTCCAAATTGAAACCAGCAAGTGGGGTAGAGAAATCAGCATTTGAATGAACAAGGGTAAATTGTTTATATTCCAAAAGAACATTATACCAAGAATCTATCTAGCTATTTTTATGGACATGATGAAGGCTTTTCCAACAATTTTTCCACTCAATAAACAGTCATAAGTTATCACTAGTATAGAGGACTTTATGGACAAATTGAAGGCTTAAACTGAAACAGAAATGACAGAGAATATCTTTCAATGTGGTTTCTGAATAGTCATACGGGAATGCTTGTGGATGAGCCCTGGTAATAGTTCTGTTTTAGAGGTGACAATTTCTCAAGTTATTTCCCTCATTTCTTCTGTGACATCAGTGTTAATGGGAGTTGTTTCTATTAAAGTTTGAGGTACCACTGGTCTTTATATGTGGGATGTCAGCTACTTGTATATAGTTTCTCATCTCATAAACAATGCCTGTCTTGAGAAAAAAAAAATTAATATTATTAGGCCTCGACTCAGAATTCAGTGGATACTTGTGCCTTTAAAATTTGTCTGTAATTCCTGGGTAGCCTTAGGAAATAGTTTTGTATTGGGGACCCTGTATTCTAGCTTTCTCAGTTTAAAATTTATAAGGATGGAATGATCAGATGTCTGTGGATATTCTTGCTTTAGAATGAAGACAACTTCCTTTTCTTCTTAGATGCAGTGTTTCACATGTGAAGTTAGTAACAGTCAGACAAATTTTATTCCAATCATGTGCTTCAGGGCCTAGTGCTTGAAAGGGAGAGACACTGGTCTCCAGAAATAACAGGCGAGTTTATATGTATTTTTTGAGTGTAAACTATACCCTTGAACTGAAACTGAGTCCAAATGAGAATCAGCCAAATTGGCGTTTTCCCCACGGATATATTTCTATTTAGGCAATTAGTTAAAATTATTAACTCACTTTCAAAATTTAGCATGCTAAGTAGTGAGTTTTATGATGCTACTTTTACATGTACTTTGTATTGCTCTTCCCTCACTCCATCATAGCTCTGCTACCATTCTGTGGGCCCTTCCTTCCACAATAACCTCCCTACTGCTTTTATCACATGTATTCTTTTAGTCTTCCATTGAGTCTTCTTTTTCTGTTTTCATAGTCCCCTTTCTATTTTTTTTGCAGATACACATCCTCTCATTTATTAACATATTCAGAAAGTGACATCCAGGAGCGTAGATGAGAGAGCATATGTACTTGTCTTTCTGACTCTGTCACTTTCCTTGATGTAATTCTTTCTAGTGCCACTCCCTTTCCCGAAATGTGATGATTTCATTTTTCCTTATAACTGAATAAAATTCCATTGTGTGGATGAATCATATATTCCTTTTGCCTTCATCTGTGGGTAGCTATTTAGACTGGTTCAACTTCCTAGCAATTGTGCATAGCACAATACAATGGATGCTCGTGGCTAGTGCTTGCTCACACTGGTGCTACGTCTTCCTCAGCTCATCCACTCAAAAATGAAAGCATCCAGGTCTCCAAGTTCATTCATGATCTAGTTAAGCTGACACCTCAAAATAACTGTCACACCCATACAGGTTTTGTTTTATAGATGGTTTCTAGAAATCAAATCAAATAGACATTTTTCTTCTGTTTTTGTTGTTTGTTTTGAGACAGGGTTTTATTAGGTAGCCCTGGTTAGCCTGGGACTTGCTCTGTAGACTAGGCTGGCCTCTAACTCACAGAGATATGCCTGCTTCTGGCCTCAAACTCATAGAGATATGTGCTGGAATTAAAAGTGTGTGCTACCACTCCCAGCAATAGTAAATATTTTGTTTGGCTTTTATGCATACTTCATTGTAATAATTGAAAAGCCATATTGTCAATATTTCACTTAATGGAGATGTCAGTTTTTCAAGTGTGCTTTTGGAGTGGTTATTGTCATTCTTGGTTCCATCCTAACTGAGTGGAGCACCTTTGTGATGACTAGCAAAACGGCTTCCAACTGATTCTTATGAAGACCTCTCTCGTGGTTTGTCATTTACCTTCTGATTGATCCACTCCCAAATATTCCATATGTGTTCTTTGACCTCCTTCTACATATTCCTCTATCAATTCTCTGAGCCAAAGACCCAACAATTTCCTCTTGCCTCCACTGTTATGTCACTCCAGCCTTTATCTCACCTGCATTAAACATTTGGAAAACTTTTCTGTACTTATGACATCATCCCTGACATGGGAAACCTCCCTGAGATCAAGGGAATTTTAAGGTTCTCTATGACAAGTGTTCTTCCTCATTCAGGTTAGGTGGGTTCCTCAAGCTTCCTACCTTCCTCTCTCCTGCAAGTTGTCTCCTTTGCTTGTTTTGTTTTGAGGGTCACATTTTCCAATATGCTTTTTTTAGTGGAACTTGTGGGCATAGACACACCATAAAGACAGGGGTTTGTCTCTTATCTTGGCATTCTCTGAATGCCTCATCCCTTCAGACAACTTTCTTCCATTGATTTCTTAGGATGAAGCTGGTGGTGACTCTTTTTCCACAACTTTCCCTCCATTTGTTAGAGCTACTACCTTTTGATCTTTTAGAGGTGAATTTGATTGGCCTGCCATTTTCATCAGTATACAAAACAAGTCCCACACCTTTTTCAACACACACACGGTCTTTACCTGATGAAAGAGGATATTCTCTCATAGGTGCAAATAATATGATTTCCTTCTGCTGTTAACTCTTCACTAGGAATAACAAAATCTTTAGCCAATAGTTCCAAAATCATATGCCTAAAATTCCTCCAAAATATTAGATTTAACCCCATACTCCATTTTTTAGCAGTGCATTTTTCTGGTATGTTTAGAGCACTACAGATTTGTAATGACAACAGAAATATGTCTTTCCAGTTCTATGAGGGCTCCTGTCCGACATATGTGTCAACTCAGACTTTGGTTAACTCTAATCTGCTTCTATTGTTGTTCCTATTCAGTCGTACCTAAGATTAGTTTGTACAATGCAATTTCCCCTTAAAAAAATAAAGCCACAGAGGCTTCTATGATTATAGAAAGAACAGCTCTTCAATCCATTCCACTATACAGTAATTCTTGAGAGGCATGCTGAATACCATGCCTAAGATCACCTGTGGTGTAATTTCATAAAACCAGGCTCCAGGTTCATGTTTACAGCAGGACCACTTAAAGAATGGCAGATGATGCCTCTCCATGGTGAGAAAATAATATTTTATAGTTCTGCTCCATATTATGTTACCAATGGAGGTATTATGAAGGATTATAGAAATAAAGCCACTAGCATACAGAATGTTTTGAATATGAGCATGCTACAATTTAAGCTTTTACTCTTAAAATCATGTGGCAGTTATTGATTCATATCTTTCTGATCTAATATGTGGGGAAATGTTGATACGCTTTTCTTTGGTTGTTTTCTTCTTGGCCCGAGATGCAGTGGGGGTGGTCTGGAACAGGTTGTTGCCACACTTGCTTTATGAGTTAGAGATAACATTTGGTCAGAAACTGTCAAAATGTGAGAGAAAATTATCAATATTCTAGTCTGAGAATATTTCAATATTTGGAGTGAGAGAGTATTTGAATGGTGGACAGATTTCCCCAGGAAAAGTAGATAAACCCATTCCCAACCAATGTTAACAAATAACAACACCAAAATACAACTTTCCTTACCCTTGTGACCCATTTCTCTGCCCATATTGCTTCTCTTACCGCCATCTGCTATTGACAGTAAAGAAATTGAGGCTATGGCTGGGAAGTGGTGGCACATGCCTCTGAGGCAGAGACAAGCATATCTCTGAGTTCAAGGCCAGCCTGGGCTACAAAGCGAGTTCTAGAACAGCCAGAGCTATTCACAGAGAAACCCTGACTCAAAAAGCTTAAAGAAAGAAAGAAAGCAAAGAAATCAAGGATTCATATACCCCTTACCCTTTAGTTGCAATCTACATAAAAATAAGTCATTGACATGACCTTGATAGCCTCTACCACCTCCACGTCTGAAGGCAAAAGATATGTCTAGAGTGCACACCACATCTAGGTATCTCCATTGTTTCCCAGTGTCTGCAGAATGACTGTTCAACTCCTTGTCATGGTCTGCAAGTTATAACTTCAGACTTCTCTGTTTTTTGGATTTGTTTTGTTTTGTTTTTTCCCTTTCCATTGGCAGTATTACTCTGCTAGCAGTTTCTTAGGATAAACTCATTGAGGTCTCCTGTGGTCCCAGAGATTTGTCTTGCATTTCTCTCTGCCTGAAATAAGCTTCCCCAAATTCCTTGCTTGTCTGCCTCACAAACGTAATTTTTTTTTGTCATATGTCAAATAACAGTTATCCATGTAGCCTTCTTCATAGCCCAGTCTGACTCCTTTTTCCCTTCTTCACCTCTTAAGCCCTGTGCTGTATGTTCGACCTTTTATAGAACAATTGGATTCATGAGTTAGCTAGCTATTTGCTTCCCCTTGAGCACTCATAACAGTAAATTGCACACTCTGTAAACTGAACTCTTGAAACATGAGGGAAATTCATATGCTGTGAGCATGGAAAAATGATTGATAGAAATACCTCAACCCCTACCTCAGACATATACCCTTACTCCCAGCCACTTGTTTGAAACTCCTCCTCTATTTTGATTATTCATATAAGCAACAAATTGGAAACCGAAAAATTTTCAATAATAAGGAGGACGAGGGCACATGCTACAGTCATGTGTGAGCTTTGATAAAGCGAGGTCCTTTCCCATCCTGGCCCACCATACAAACCTTATGGGGATATTTGGCAGGATCCAGAAAAAGAAATGAATTTCATAAGGCATAGTCTTTCTGATTTTTAAAGTCTTCTGGCCATATTGATTGTATTCATAGATGTCATTTGAAGAAGAAGAAGGAGGAGGAGGAGGAGGAGGAAGAAGTAGCCACTTTAAACAGGAGATATATTCTGGGAACCCACAGGCCATTCCTGCTAGGGAATCAGGTAGGCTGACTGCAGATTTTTGCTTTTCCCTTTGTGTCTCCAAGTCCAATCCCCCAGCCTCACCCCCAGCTGTGCAACAGAACACCTGCAGCAGCCTCCCTTTTCCCACTGTATCTATCTCCAGTAAATCACACAGATCTCCCCCTCCAAAATTTCTTCCCCTTACCCATTGCTTTATCCCAGCCCCCAACTCCATCAGGCACTCCCTGGGAACCCATAGGCCATTCTGACTAGGGAAGCAAGTAGGCAAACTGCAGATCTTCTCCTCACCCTCCAGTCCTCCAAATCCAATGCGGCACTCTCATCTCCAGCCCTGTAGCAGACCTTCTGCTGTGGCCTCACCACAATATCTGCAACAATTCCCAGGGAACTAACTAAGCAGATCCTGGTGGAACAGCTGGCCATCCTCCCTCCTATGAACTCCTTCAGTCCCCCGAGCCCATCTGCATTCCTAATTCTCAGGTCTCAATACTCAGAAACCATTTTACCTGGAATTCCCAGTGGCCACACCTATCAGGACCCCAGAATAATTTCCTAACAGGCAACACACACAGTCACCACATTCTCCTAAGAACCACAGAGGAAACAGAAACCAAGGAACAAAACACCCACATGACAAAGACAAGACTAAGCTACCACAGGCTACATCTGAGTGGAGGTTCTAGGTTATATCCATACATTGTCCTTGGTTGAATGTCAGGCTCAGAAAAGACCCTGTGCCCAGATATATTTGGTCCTTGTGGAGCTCCTATCCTTTCCCCATCAGACTAACTCCCCTTCTTTCTTATGATTCCCTGTACTCTGCCAAAGGTTTGGTCATGAGTCTTTGCTTTGAAAACACTGCTAGTTAGAGTCTTTCAGATGTGCTCAGTAGACTCCTGTCATACGTTCAATGCACATCCCATCTGTCTTTCTAAACGAGGATTGATCATCTTACCCCATGTCTGCTCAATTGATTATCTTTTTTAGGTGTATAGATTTCATTATGTTTATCATATCTTATAGGTCTATATAAGTGAGTATATCCCATGTTTGTCTTTCTCCTTCTGGGATATTTCACTCAGAATGATCTTTTCTAGATCCCACCATTTGCCTGCAAATTTCATGATTTCCTCCTTTTTGATTGCTGAGTAGTATTCCATTGTATAAAAATACCACAATTTCTGTACCCATTCCACCGTTGATGGACATCTGGGTTGTTTCCAGGTTCTGGCTGACATTCAACCAAGGACCATGTATGGATATAACCTAGAACCTCCACTCAGATGTAGCCTGTGGTAGCTCAGTAACCAATTGGTTTCCCAAAGTGAGGGGAACAAGGACTATTTCTAACAGGAACTCAATGACTGGCTCTTTGGCTTCTCCACCCCCCAAGGGAGGAGCAGTCCTGTTAGGCCACAGAGGAGGGCTTTGCAGCCAGTCCTGAAGATACCTGATAAAACAGGATCAGATGAATGGGGAGGAGGTCCCCCCTATCAGTGGACTTGGAAAGGGGCACGGTGGAGATGAGGGAGGGAGGGAGGGACTGGGAGGGAATGAGGGATCGGGACACGGCTGGGATACAGAGTTAATAAAATATAACTGATAAAAAAAAAAAAGACAAGACTAGATGTCAGGACCTAGATTTATGCTCTTCCCAACCCCAGATGCCTAGATACCAGGATAAAAACACAATTGATAACATCCAGAACAATATGTCTGCACTAGAACCTAGCAACTCTACCACAGCAGGCCCTGACTGTTCCAACATAGATGAAGCACAAGAAAAAGATCTTTAAAAGCCTTTGTGTATAAGATAATGGTCACTAAAGAGGAAATGACTAAAATCCCTTGAAGAAAAATTTGAAAACACAAACAAACGGTAGAAAGGAATAAAAATGTTAAAGATATGAAAGTAGAAATAGAATCAGTAAAGAAAACCCCAAACTGAGGAAAATATAGATATGAAAAAATTTAGGAACTTGAACAGGAAACTCAGAGGCAAGCTTCGCCATCAGAATACAACAAATGGAAGAGTAAATCTGAGACATTGAAGACACGATAGAAGAAATGAATACCTGGGTCTAAGAAAATGTTGAATCTAAAAAAAAAAAAACTGGCATAAAATATTCAGAAAATCTGGAACACTATGAAAAGAACAAATTTAAGAATAATAGGAATAGAGTAAGGAGAAGAAACCCATGTCAAAGGCACAGAAAATGTTTTAAACAGAATCATAGAGGAAAATTTTCCTAATCTAAAGAAGGAGATCCCTGTCAAAGTACAAAAAGCATACAGAACACCAAATCAACTGGACCAGAAAAAAGTCCCCTCAACACATAATAAAACTCAATGTACAGAACAACAACAACAACAACAAAAAGAGTATTATTAAAAACTGCAAGGGAAAAGGACCAAGTAACATGTAAAGGCAGATCTACTAGAATTACACCTGGCTTCTCAATAAAGACTCTCAAAGCCAGAAGGACCTGGATGGATGTACTGCAGACTCTAAGAGATCACAAATGCTAGACCAGACTACTATACCAGGTAAAACTTCCAATCGTCATAAATGGAGAAAATAAAATATTCTACTATAAAACCAAATTTAAGCATTATCTATCTATAAACTCAGCCCTAAAGAAAGTTCTAGAAGTTAAACTCCAATCTAAAGAGGTCTGCTACATCTAAGAAAACACAGGCACTAAATAATCCCAGACCAGCAAAATCAAAGGAGGGGAAACACACACACACACAAACACGCCAAAAAAAACAAAAAAACAAAAAAACCACCACTACCATGAGAGGAATCAACAATAATGGTCATTCATACCTCCCAACATCATGATCTCAGTTTCCCAATAAAAAGACACAGGCTAACAGAGTGGGTGTGAAAGCAGGATCCATCCTTCTTTTGCATCTTAGAAACAAAACTTAAAATCAAGGATATACATCTCTTCAGGTGGTAAAGAGTTGTTAAAAAAAAAGATAATCTAAGAAAATGGACCTAAGAATCAAGCTGGTGTAGCCATTTTAATATCTGGTGAAATAGACTTCAAACAAAAACTAATTAGAAGAGACTTCAAACATACCATCACATCAGAGAAAAATTCCACGAAAATGACATTGCAATTCTTACTATCCATGCCACAAACAGGAGGACTTCCAAGTTTGTAAAAGAAACACTACTACAGCTTAAATCACATATTGACCCTCACACACTGATACTGGGACACTTCAGTGCCCCATTCTCACCAATACACAGGTCATCCAGACAGAAACCAAATAGAGAAGTGCTGGAGCTAATTGATGTTATAAACCAAATGGACCTAATGGATATTTATAGAACATTTCACCCGAACATAAAAGAATATACCTTTTTCTCTGCACCTTATAGTAATTTCCCCAAAACTGACCATATACTTGGATACAAAGCAAATATCAACAGAAAAAAAGAAAATTGAAATAACTCCATTTATCTTATCTGACAAGCATCGATTAAAGCTGGATGTCAACAAAAACAGAAACAACAGAAAACTTAGAAATTTATGGAAACTGAGCAACTCTCTACTGAATGAAAAATGGGTCAAAACAGAAACAAAAAAATTTAAAGACTTTCTAGAATTAAATGAAAATGAATACACAGCATACCCAAACTTATGGGACACAATGAGAACAGTTCTAAGAGGCAAGCTTTTATCACTAAGTGCCTACATTAAACAAACAAACAAACAAACAAAAAACCCAAAACAAAACAAAAACTAGTAACATAAGAGCACAACTGAGAGCTCTAGAACAAAAAGAAGAAATCACACCCAAAAGGAGTTGACAGCAAGAATAATCAAACTCAATGCTGAGTTCAATAAAATACAAATAAATAAAAACCAAAAAAATCAATACAAAGAATTAATGAAAGAGAGTTGGTTCTTTGAGAAAATCAATGCAATTGAAAAACCAGCTCTTTGATCACCTTCCCCTGGGAGGGCAGCCTTGCCAGGCCAAAGAGAAAGAAGATGCAGCCACTCCTGATGAGACCTGATAGGCTAGGGTCAGATAGTAGGGGAAGAGGATCTCCCCTATCAGTGAACTTGAAGAGGGACATAGGGGGAGGAGAGAGAAGGAGGGTGGGACTGGGAGAAGATACAGGAGGGAGCTACAGCCAGGATACAAAGTGAATAAATTGTAATAAACAGTAATAATTTTAAAAAAGAAAAACCCTTATCAAATTAACTCGAAGGCAGAGAGTCAATATCCAAATTAACAAGATTAGAAATGAGGCAAGAGTTACCATTATACCCAAACCACATAAAGACCCAACACAAAAAGAAAATTACAGACGAGTTTCCCTACGTAAATATAGATGCAAATTTTCTCAATAACATACTTTCAAACTGAACCAAAGAACACATCAAAAAGATCTTCTAGCATGATCAAGTAGGCTTCATCCTAGAGATTCAGGAATGATTCAATATACATAAATTGATAAATGTATTCTGCCAAATAAACAGACTGAAAAACAAAAACCATATGATCATCTCATTAGGTACAGAAAAGGTCTGGCAAAATTCAACACCCCTCCATGATAAAAGTCCTGGAGAGAGTAGGGATAAAAGGGCTACATATTTCACCATAATAAAGGCAGTTTACAGCAAGCCCATAGCCAACATCAACTTAAACGAAGAGAAACTCAAAGTAATTACACTAAAATGAGGAACAGTACAAGGTTTTCCACTCTCTCCATTCAATATAGTACTTGAAATCTTAGCTAGAGCAGAACCAGAAAATATCATGCTGAGTGAGGTAACACAGACCCAGAAGAACAAATATGGTATTTATTCCTTTTTTATATTAATATTTTTTTATTTTTAAATAATTTTATACATTCACTTGTATCCCAGCTGTAGCCCACTCCCTCTTCCCCTCCCAATCCTCCCTTCTTTCCCTCATCTCCTCCCTGCCCCCTTCTGAGTCCACTGAGAGGGGGTGTCTTCCTCTCCTTCCGTCTGGCCCTAGGTTATCAGGTATCATCAGGATGGTTGCAATGTCCTTATCTGTGGCCTAGCAAGGCTGCTCCTCTCTCAGGGGGAGGGGAAGCTCATAAGTTCATATCAGAAACAATTCCTGTCCCCATTACTAGGGAAACCACTTGGATAATGAGCTACCATGGGCAGGGGTTGTAGGTTATATCCATGCATGGTCCTTGGTTGGACAAACAGTCTCATAGAAGACCCCTGTACTCAGATATATTTGGACTTTGTGAGACTCCCTGTCTCCTCTAGGTTATACTAATTCCTCCTTTCTTCATATGATTCCCTACACTCTGCCGAAGGCTTGGTTATGGGTCTCAGCATCTGCTTTGATACACTGCTAGGTAGAGTCTTTCAGGTGCCGTCTGTGGTAGGCTACTGTCCTGTTACTTGTTTTCTCCTATGTCCAATATCCATCTCCTTTGTCTTTCTAGATGAGGATTGATCATCTTATCCCTGGACCTCTTTCTTGTTTATCTTCTTTAGGTGTACATATTTTAGTATGTTTATCCTATCTTATAGGTCTATATAAGTGAGTATATACCATATGTGTCTTTCTGCTTTTGGGATACCTAACTCAGGATGATTTTTTCTAGATCCCACCATTTGCCTGCAAAATTCATAATTTCCTTGTTTTTAATTGCTGAGTAGTATTCCATTGTGTAAAAATACCACAATTTCTGTATCCATTCTTCTGTTGATGGACATCTGGGTTGTTCCAGGTTCTGGCTATTACGAATAAGGCTGCTACAAACATGGTTGAGCAAATGTCCTTGTGTACTTGAACATCTTTTGGATATATGCCTAGGAGTGGTATAGCTGGATCTTGAGGTAGCACTATTCCTAATTGTCTGAGAAAGCATCAGATTGATTTCCAGAGTGGTTGTACCAGTTGACATTCCCACCAGCAGTGGAGTAGGGTTCCCCTTTCTGCACAGCCTCTCCAGCATGCGTTGTCTCTAGAATCTTAGCCATTCTGATGGGTGTAAGGTAAAATCTCAAGGTCGTTTTGATTTGCATGTCTCTGATGGCTAAGGATGTTGAACATCTCCTTATGTATTTCTCTGCCATTCTATATTCTTCTACAGAGAATTCTCTGTTTAGCTCCATACCCCATTTTTAATTGAGTTACTTGGATTATTGCCTTTTAACTTCTTTAGTTCTTTATATAGTCCAGATATCAGCCCTCTGTTAAATGTTGGGTTGGTGAAGATCCTTTCCCAATCTGTAGGCTGTCATTTTGTTCTAACGACAGTGTCTTTTGCCTTACAGAAGCTTTTCAGTTTCATGAGGGGTATTTATTCCTTTATATATGAATATTAGCTGTTAATTTAATGATTGCCAAACTACAATCTATAGAACCACAGAGGAAAGGTATAAAGTAAGACACTGGATGGTACAAATAAATCTCATTAGGAACTGGAAATAGTTATGGATAGATTGGGAGCATGGCTGGAATGGGAGGATCTTGTGGGGATAGCGAGGGGAGCAAGGGTTGAAGAAGGGCATATGGGGGAGAGAGACAGGTAAAATTAAGGGGCATTTGAGGGGTACTATGGAAACCTAATACAGTAGATGTTTCCTAAAATATATAAACGTATGAAGGTGATCCAAATGAAACCACCAAACAATGGGAGAGACGAAGTCCCAACTGGCCATCTTACCACCAAATGAAGTTTCCAGTAGTAGGTTTGGATTACATCTAATTGAGATGTTGGCCAGCACAAACAACCCAGGCTGTTGTCAAGATAATAAGTTGCTCTCAACAAAATGACAATAAGGCCCCGTTGCTAAAGACACTACCTTATACAACTCATTGAACATGGAGATGTTGAGCTGATGCCTATATAGAGTGTCACCCCTATGTTCAAGCATCTTTCATTCAGGAAGTTACCCTGCAGAGTATAAAAAGAGAAATGTAAACATCAAGACAACCATAAAACCTTTATCTACAGTGGTGTCCTGTCTATACAATATGCTAGGGCAATGGTGACACAAAGCTTGTGTGAATAACCAACCAATATCTGACTTGTCTTAACTCCATGAAATAAAATCCATACCTGACCCTGCTTAGGTGACTAATAACATGAGACTAGATAGCTCAGGGACCTGGGGTAAAACAAAATACTACCGGTCTAAAAAATAAGCAGTGATAAAATGACACCTGATGATAATAATCTGATTTACTTATAGGTCAGCCATTGTCAGAGAAGCTTCCTCCTGCAGTTGATGGAAACAAATACAGAGACCCATAACCAGATTGGGGGGTGGGGTGGGGAGAAACTGACAGGAGTACAGGGAGGGGAAACCATAATGAAAATATAATATATGAAAAAGTCTAATTTCAATAAAAGAAAAAATAAAACATGAGACATCTACTAAAAACCCTTACTACTTCTTTAAGAAAGCTCTTTGACTCACACTGAAATTGCATATAAATAAACCAATCTTAACTGAAAAACTTGTAAATAAAATACATGAAATGAGCTGGGTTTAGTGATGATGGGGCATGCCTACAATCCTAGCAATCAAAAGGTCAAAACAGGAACATTATGCGTTTGAGCCCAGCCTAGGCTACTAGAGAGTTTTAGGCTGGCCTAAGGTACAAGAGGAACTCCTCCACCTGCCTCTGCCTCCTGAGTGCTGGGATTACAGGTGTGCACCACTGTGCCCAGCTTTCTCCACATTGTTTAAGAGAGAGTCTCAGTCTGTCCCAGAGGCATTGTGGAGCTCATGAGTCTCCTGCCTTGGTTTCTGGAATGCTGGAACTATGGTCCCAGGCAACTATGCACAGCCCTTGTCCTCCTCAGAAGACTGGCACTTTTAATTTGACGAGCGCTTGGAATGGTGCCTGGAAGCGGCTTAAAAACTATACATGTATTGTTGCTTGGGATCTTCACAACTCTTGGAGAAAAATTCTATTAGTTACATAAGCATTTTTATTTTTTCCTTTTTCCTTTTAATTTTTATTAATTATACTTTATTCACTTTGTATCTCCCCATAAACTCCTCCCACTTCCCCTCCCAATCCCACCTTCCCTCCCCCTTCTCCACGCATGCCCCTCCCCAAGTCCACTGATAGGGGAGGTCCTCCTCTCCTTCCTTCTGATCCTAGTCTATCAGATCTCATCAGAAGTGGCTGCATTGTCTTCCTCTGTGGCCTGGTAAGGCTGCCCCCCCTCAGAGGGAGGTGATCAAAGAGCAGACCAATCAGTTCATGTCAGAGACAGTCCCTGTTCCCATTACTATGGAACCCACTTGGACACCGAACTGCCATGGGCTACATCTGTGCAGGGGTTCTAGGTTATCTCTATGCATGGTACTTGGTTGGAGTATGAGTCTCAGGAAAGACCCCTGTGCTCAGATTTTTTGGTTCTGTTTCTCTCCTTGTGGAGCTCCTGTCCTCTCCAGATGTTACTCTTTCTCATTTCTTACATAAGATTCCATGCACTCTGCCCAACAGTTGGCCATAAGTCTCAGCATCTGCTTTGATAGTCTGCAGGACAGAGCCTTTTCAGAGGCCCTCTGTGGCAGGCTCCTAACTTGTTTTCTGTTTTCTTCTTCTGATGTCCATCCTCTTTAATTGACATGCCATAAGACTCATACTGTCTTTTAGTATGTCCTCAAGGTTGTGTAGAAATTAATACTGACTCTAGAATATTATTATTACTCCCAAATAAGTTCTGAGTTTATTGCTAGTCACTCTTTTAATTTTCGTTTTGACATACATGGATGTTTTGCCTGCATAAATGTCTATGTGCCATGTGTGTACCTGGAACACAGAAAGCCAGAAGGGGGTTCCTTGCACTGGAACTACAGGCAGACATGAGCCAACAAGAAGGTTCTGGGATAAATCCCAGGTCCTCTTGAACAGCAGCAGTTCCTCTTAACCACTGAGCCATCTCTCCAGCCCTAGTGCCAGACACTCTATTTCTGGTCCCTCTATGCTCAGCAATTACTAGTGTGCAATTTGAAGCCTTTTGTATTTAGCTTCTTTCTCTTAACATGAGGTTCTCAAGATTTCCTACTGTTGTATTATATGTCGTCCTTGATATACCTATTATTCTGTTACATAGGTATGCCACATTTTGTTTCACTATTCATCAGCTAGTGGTCATTTGGGTTTTTCCACATGTTGGCTATTAGCAATAATGCTGCTATGAACATTCACATATATGTTGTGTGTAAATATATGTTTTCATTTCTCTTTGGAATATACCTAGAGGTCAACTTGCTAGGCCATATGGTAACTCGGTGTTTAACACTTTGATGAAATGACAAGCTGTTTACTAAGCAGATGTTGTATTTATAGTCCCACTGACAATCTATGAGGGTTCTAATTTTTCCTTATCTTTCCATTTTTCGATTATGGCTGTTTTGTGTTAAATATATTTCTACATGTATTGGGCTAATAACATTTTTCCTTCACTGTATTAATACTGTGCATGATATTGACCTATTTCCATATTATTTGTGTAGTGCTGATGTCTGAAGCCAAAGTCTTGTGCATACCAGGCAATCAGTGTCTCTGATATTCAGAACTGGAACCAACCTTGCATCAAAGAATAATCCCTGTTTTGCTGTAGTTAACAATCCTTTTAATATGCTGTCCCACTTAGCATTAATATTCTGTTGAAGATTTTCACATTTATTTGTCTGAAGTATATTGACCTATAGTTTTCTTTTTGTGTGGTGTCCCTGTTTGGTTGTAGGATTCTTAGAATGAACTGGGAAGTGTTCCCTCTTTTTTAAATTCCAGGTTTCTAGAGGACTGTTAATTCCTTAACATCTGGTAAAATTTACCAAGAAACCCATTTAATCTTGGGATTTTATTTTTGCGCTACTAGTGGTCTGTGTGTGTGTGTGTGTGTGTGTGTGTGCATATCTGTGTTCAAGTGCCCATAATGCATGTAGATACATATGGAGGTCAGAGGTTTATTAAAGTTTTCCTCAGTCATTCTCTACCTTGCTTTTTGAGACAAGTTCTGTCACTGAACCTGGATTCAGCTAGAGTGCCAGCAAGTCACCAGCAAGTTCTAGGAATTCTCTTTCTCGGCCTCCCCAGTACTGAAATTACACATAATATCTGCTCTACCTAGCCTCTTATGTGGGTGCTGGGGATTGAACCGAGGTCCACATGCTTGTGAGACACACAATGACGGAGTCACTTTCCCAGAACCAGTGTGTATTTTTGTTCACATTTCCAACAAAACCCATTTTGGTATTATCAACATTATTATTACCGGTCTTGATCCATGGCCATTTTAGCACCTGCTTCCTCAGAACTGTGAAGTTGGTTATTCATGCATGTGCTCTCTCTGGTTCCTTTCAATATCTGCCCTGTCTTGGGTTCTCTAGGTATGCTTAGGTGTAAGCTTTGGGGGGTTGTTTTGATGCTTTATTTTTCCTGGTGTTTTCTGAGCTTCTTGGATCTGTGGTTTGTTGCTTGTTGTTCCTTTTGGCTGCAACATTGGAGGCATCATTGTTTCAAATAAGTTTCAAATGCTTGCTGTGGCTGAAATGGTACGAGGTTTCAAGTCCTTCAAGGTCTTTATTTTCGTTGCCCTTCTTAGCTTTCAGATTTCTTTCTATATTGCTCCTCAGAGAGAATCTGCCTTGTAGTTCTTTCCATTATAACTCCCTACTGTACAGGAGGCTGCCTGATGTGGCAATGCAGTGCTGGGGACAGGAAGTAGTCTATACACTTCTGTTTACATTTTATTCAGTGTGCCTGGGTCTTGATCACAGTGCCCTACACAAATGTCTCCTCCTTAATATCTCCCTCATTATGGCATTTTAACTTTATTTACAATAAACATTTTCCCTTATTACTATGGAATTATTCAAGAAGCCCAAGAGTGGAGTAGAAGTCATCTAAGATAATGTTTTTGTACTGCCCTGTAGTGAAGCTTCTCCTATCCCAAGGGCACACATCTGTTGTAGAGAAATACCTTTTGTTACCCTATATACTACCTGGAACCCTGTAGTTTTGTTGTTATTGATGTTGTGATTATTTGGTTTTGGTTTTGGTTGCTTGGTTGGTTTTTTTTTGTTGTTTGTTTGTTTTTGTTTTTGTTTCTCAAATCCTCACAGTGCTGCCTACTTTTATGCCAACTTGACAAAAGCTACCATTATTTTGGAAGAGGGAACATCAACGGGGAAAATGTTCCTACTAAATTGACCTCTGGGCAAGCCTATGGTGCATGATGCTTGCAAGCCAGTAAGCAACACTCCTCCATGGCCTCTGCATCAGCTCCTGCCTTCAGGTTCCTGCCTCAACTTCCTTAGTATGATAAAATAAACCCTTTCCTCCCCCATGAGGATTTTAGTCATGCTGTTTGTGTCACAACAATCAAAAGTCTAAGACGTTCACCAATGAGAACTTGGTGAGGTAATTGTAGGGAACTCCTCAAATGAAACAAATACAAAGGCAAACAATAAAATCCTTGAATCCAAGTAACTACTGCACACAAGTCTAGAGACACCATATATTGTTGGGTCTTTGGGGATTCCCCTAATGATTTCAGGATTTACTGGGCATTAGAATAGAATATCACACTGTATGTAGCTAACCTGTAATAGTTCAAAAGCCAAAATATACAGTCCTGACATTGAATATATATTCCTTCCACACCATCAGAAAGTCAAACTATTGTAAATCAGGGGCCAACTGCACTAGTATAAGTAAAATTAATATTAATGGAGTTCTAATATTAATGGGTCTTTAAGTATTAAAGAAATATGAAAATATTGCTTAATTTTAATTAGGTGAAATGCTTTTCAATTTAAGTGTTCCTAAAGTTAGTCAGTGATGTACCTTTACAAGGTATCAAGTGACAACAGTCAGTGAAATAGCATATAATGCTTCAATATTTTGTTTGATACAAATTTATGCCAAATAAGTATTTGATAATGCCATGAATAACAAGATGAGATGCATTTGAGCAAATTGCCATTAAAAAACAAAGGTGTGGGGACAGCCAGCCAGGTGGCTTAACAGGTAAAGCCACCTGCTGCAAAGCCTGATGGCCTGACTTTGGTTCCTGGGACTCACATGGAGTGAGAGAAGGGACTCACAAAAATTGTTCTCTGTGCAAATCAAAACGCCCCTGAGATTTCACCTTACACCCATCAAAATGGCTACAATAAAAAACTCAAGTGACAACACATGCTAGAGAGGTTGTGGAGAAAGGGGAACCCTACTCCACTGCTGGTAGGAATGTAAACTTGTATAACCACTTTGGAAATCAATCTGGTGCTTTCTCAGACAATTAGGAATAGTGCTATCTCAAGATCCAGCTATAGAACTCCTAGGCATATATCCAAAACGTACTCAAGTACACAACAAGGACATTTGTTCATCCTTGTTTGTAGCAGCTTTATCTGTAATAGCCAGAACCTGGATATCCCTCAGTTGACAAATGGATACAGAAATTGTGGTACATTGACACAATGGAATACTACTCAGCAATTAAAAACAAGGAAATCATGAAATTTGCAGGCAAATGGTGGGATCTAGAAAAGATCATCCTGAGTGAGGAATCCCAGAAGCAGAAAGACACACACGGTGTATACTCACTAATGAGTGGATACTAAACCTAAAAGATAGGATAAACATACTAAAATCTATACACCTAAAGAAGATAAACAAGAAGAGAACCCGGGGTAAGATGATCAATCTTCACTTAGAAAGACAAATGGGATGGACATTGGAAGTAGGAGAAAACAAGAAACAGGACAGGAGCCTACCATAGAGGGCCTCTGAAAGACTCTTCCTAGCAGTGTATCAAAGCAGATGCTGAGACTTATAACCAAACCTAGGGCAGAGTGCAGGGAATCATAAGAAAGAAGGGGGAGTTAGTACGACCTGGAGAGGACATGAGCTCCACAAGGATCAAATATATCTGGGCACAGAGGTCTTTTCTGAGACTGATTCTCCAACCAAGAACCATGCATGGATATAACCTAGAACCCCAGCTCAGACGTAGCCCATGGCAGCTCACTCTCCAAGTGGCTTTCCTAGTAAGGGGAACAGGGACGCTCTCTGACATAAACTCAGTGGCTGGCTCTTTGACCTCCCCTTCCCCCTGAGTGGGGAACAGCCTTGCTAGGCCACACAAGAGGACAATGCAGCTAGTCATGATGAGACCTGATAAGCTAGGGTCAGATGGAAGGGGAGGAGGCCCTCCCCTATCAGTGGACTTGAAAAGGGACAGGGAGCAGATGAAGGCAGGAGGGTGGGATTGGGAAGAAATAAGGGAGGGGGCTACAGCTGGGATACAAAGTAAATAAACTGTAGTTAATATAAAAAATAAAAATTTAAATAAAAAGTTGTTCTTTTAATACCACATGTTTGTGCACCATGGTGTGTGTACATATCTGCAGTCAATAAATAACTGTAATGAAAAAAGAAAAACAAAGATGAAATTATGAACACTTTCATTATATGTAAATACTAAACAAAAAAGTGACTTAAATTTTCATTGCATTCTAAGAAGAGTTAAGTCTTAATAACTCAAGGATTTTTCTCTGTGCACAAATAATATCTCCAGGATGGTAATCTTTTCTCCATTTGAAGTTACATTAAGTTCAGGATACATGCCCAGTCTTGAGGCTGAGATAAAACAGATAAATTTATCTTTAGCCTTAAAGGAAGGTGAAATCCCATTATTTGTAGCAAATTGAATGGAGCTGGTTATCATTATATTAAGTGGAACAGACTAGGTACAGAAAGACATGTACTTCATGTCCTCATATGTGGGAACTATGTTGACCTGAATGAAGAATAGTGATTACCAGAGTTTGGGGATGCCTGATAAAGTGAGGTTGAGTTTCCTCTTTTCCAGTGTTGAATGTCTGAACTCAGGGCCTTTGGAATGCTGAGCAAGCCCTCTATCTCTGAGCTTAGGAAGCTGGATTTTTATTCTTGGGCACTCTATATGTCTGATAAAATATTACATTGAATGCCATTTGTATATAAAATTAATATATGGCAATAAAAACAAAACTTCAAAGAAATTAGAAACTTTGAAAACCATGCTAAAATTAGTGATTGTTTGATAAAGCTTGTAAAATATTTCTTAATCCAATGCTAAGTCTAGCATGAAGAAACAGCAGAGTGAGGGGCTGGAGAGATGCCTCAGAAGTTAAAGAGTGCTTGCCATTCATCTTGAGGACCTGGAATCTATTAACAGAACTTACATGGTGGCTCAAAATAGTCTGGAATTCAGTCCAAGTAGGTTTGACACTCTCTTCTGGACTTTAAGGGCACTAGGCATACAAGTGGTGCATATACATGCATGCAGGCAAACATACATACATATAAAAGAAAAATTTTAGAAGGAATAGCAGAGTGTCAGCCAGGATAGCAAATATGGAGGTTATATTCAATTTGCACAAATTATCTATGGTATGTAGCCTGAAATTTTGGCTGCTTTATTGGGTTCTTATATCTACCACCCTTCTCCAACCCAATCCCTTCTTCCCCCTCCCTCTCTCCTTTTCTCTGTCATTCCCTCCCTCCCTTTCTCCCTCTCTCCCTCTCTCTGTGCCTCCCTTTGTACTTCTCCCCCAACCCTCTTTGCCCTTGCTTTATTCTCTTAGAACCAGGAAAAAAAATAACTCTTAAAAATAAGATACTAAAATCAAGAATCCATAAGAGGGCTGGAGAGATATTTCAGTGGTTAAGAGTACTTGTTTTTGTAGAGGACAGCACTGAAATAGTGGCTCACAATCATCTCTAACTCCAGTTCTAGGACATACGTTGCCCTCTTCTAATACTCACAGGCACCAGGCACACACGTTGTACCTAGACATACATTCAGGCAAAACATTCAGACATTACAATAAAATAAATAAACCTATAATATTGTTTAGAGTGTGAGATATGTGTCTACACAATAATCTTAAACATATGGTAAAAGTAAAATATAACAGTGATAAGTGGAAAACATATATTATAATCAAACAGACAAAAAGCTATGAGCCTAGGAGTTAAGAGTCCAAACTCTATATTCCAGCCACTGAATTTGACTCCCATATCTAACCTAATTTGTGCGTGAATATGGGCATCATTCTTTGCCTCACTTTCCTTGATTATAAAATGGGGAGTATCACAGCATTTTCTTCTGAAAGTTGTGGCAAGGTTTAAACAAGTTAAATAGACTAGCACTTGGAATATTTCTGAGTATTTACTTAAGATGATTAATAAGAATTTAAAAGAAGCCAAGTTTGGTGGCACATGACTTTAATCCCAGCACTCAGAAGGCAGAGGCAGGCAAATCTCTATGAGTTCAAGGCCAGCCTGCATGACATAGTGAGTTCCAGGGAAGCCAGGGCTACACAGTGAGATCATGTCTCAAATAAAACAAAACCAATGACAACAAAAAGAATTTATAAGAAAGCTAAGCAAAGGATTTGACTAAGCAATTCACAAGGGAAGGTAATATGAAAGAGCCAACAGACATATGAAAATAGAGGACTTATGAAAAAAATTATTTTCTCATTCCAGAAATAATTGATTATACAAAAGCCCAAAGTAGATAGTGAGACCAGATGAATGAGCAATTTATATTCAAGGAGTTAGATTAGTTTTGTGAATGTGTACGCATGTATAATATTTAATGCATCCGTGGAGTAGTTATTAATACATCATGTGGCGATGGTGTTTTAGAGAAAAATAGAGCAGGGATGAGATACTGTCTTATATTGTGTAAGTATGGTGTTGAAATGTAATAGAAGTTTTGGTTTCTTTTAAAACTCATTTATGTTATATAAATGTTTTTTTTTTAAATCCCAAGTCTGGGGTTTTAGTGTGGGCTTTAGTTTGTCTGCACCTGATTACTGACTCCTCTGGGAGATGGTCTTTGCTAGCTGGTAATGGCCTGCGCTGTGTAGCATGGAGAGGACTCTGAGGGATATAAACATGACAGCCCAGAAAGAGAAGGTGTGGCAGTTTGGTTTGGAGAGACCAGAAATGGGAGGTGTGACAGTTTAGAGAGACCAGAGACTGATGGTGTGGTGGCTTGGAGACAGATGAAGAGAAATGTTTCAACATAAAGGCTTGGAGGAGACTGCTTGCTGTCTGTTGTTGACAGCCCCAAAAGAACCCATTGACCCTAAACAGTCAGGAATAGTAAAGGAGTCTGTGCTTCCTCTCACCACTCACCTTCTCTCTCCTACGTAGGGTTGTGAGGTTGGAAGGGAGAGGCTTTAAGGAACCCCAAATAAAATAGAGTTTTAAAAACTAGCACAACAGTCAAGAAAGAACTCTGAGATAAAGTCATATTTATGGACATTTCAGCAGTGAACTGCCCAAGTAAGAGAGAACAGCATGAAGATTTTCTTTTTTATATTTTATTTTATATTTTATATTTTTAGAGTAAAAATAGTTACATTTATTTGTTTATTTGTGTGTGCATGTTTACATTTGTGTGTGTGTGTGTGCACCCGAGTGTGCAATGGCATGCATGTTGAAACCTCAGGACAAATTTGAGAGTGTTTTTCTCCTTCCATCATGTGGGTCTCAGGAATTGAATTTAGGCTATCAGGTTTGATGGCAAAGTTTTACCCACTGAGCCAGCTCACTGGCTCAAGCTATGGAAATTTCTAAGGGAGATTTCCAACCACAAGAAATGAGGGCTTTGTAGGTGCTGTTTTTTTTTTAAACTCTAGCCTATTTGAAGTTCCTTAAGCCTCTATCTCCCTTCCAACCACCAACCATAGGTATGAGAGAAAGGTTAGAAGAGGAAGGAGACATAGACCTCTTTGGATTTAGTTCTGGCTGGTTAGGTTCATCCGGTTCTTTGGGAAAATAGCAATCTCAGTCGTCAGGATTTCTAGCAGTCCAGCAACAGCAAGTGGCAAACACAGCAGGATGAACAAACAGCCTTCTTCCTCCTTTGTTCGTCTCCTCAAAGCCCCTTCCTCTCTCTGGTGTCTGGTATGTATTCTCTCCAAGAGTCCTCAGAATTCCACTAACTGCAGTTGGCAAAGACCACACCCCTCTCCCAGCCTCAGGAAGCTGTTGTCAGCTCTGGATAAACTAAGGCAGTCCCATACGCCACAGTTGGGATTAAAACAAAAACATACTTATATAACTGAGTTTTTAAGGAAACCAAAACTTCCACTACAGGGCTTAGGCCTGGAAGCAGTAATATGCATCATCTGTTTGATGCAAGGCCAGGCTGATGGGAAGAGAAGTCTAAGTAACCAGTGAGATATTTCATAGGGCCTGAAAGGTCAGAATAAGGACTTGAGACTAAACTAGGAATGGTCACTTAATACATCATGTGGACTCAAATAATAGTGACTTCAAAGGATGACATCGATTCTAAAATATTATTATTTTTAAATTTTGTTTTATTTTATATGTTTTGCATGCAAGTATATCTGTGCACCATGTGTGTTGCTGTTGCCTGCAGAGCCCAGAAAGGGCATTGGATCCCTTGGAATTGGAATTACAGTCATGAGCTGCCATGTGGGTCCTAGGAATTGATTCCAGGTCCTTAGGAAGAGATTACACTGTTTTAACTGCTGAACCATCTCTTCAGGCTCTGAGTCTAGGATATTATGGACTGCGAGACATACCAGTAATACAAAACTGCTGCTGAACATATTTATGAAGTATTATTCTAAGACTCCAGCAACATAGTAACACGAAGAGATGTGCCTCATAGAGCTGATAAATTACCATATTTTTCTTTATGAAAGAATATACGCGGAAGCAATCAGATTTTTGGTCTTTTAACTATGATTGGTTATAAGATGGTTTCCACTATCGTCACTAACTCCTCATTTCCAGGAGGAAAAAAGGGGAAAGTGGAAGATGTCTTTTAGTCTTCCATATTTATTTGAAGATTGTCTTGTAAAATCTCTCATAAAAAACTCATTGTATTGAGATACAATGTGAATAAATTGTAATAAGTAATAAATAAATAAAATAAACTCATTGTAATTTTATTGGGATTTTATTGACTGTGTACAGCAATTAGAGAAAACACCTGCATAGCACAGTCTTATTTACATTTCATAAAAGGATATGTGTATAAAAATGCTCACATTTACATAGAAAGTTTCTCACAAAGTTCAGGGAAACAGAATTGGGTGTGATCAATGAGGGAGAGAGGGCTTTCATTTTTCATACGATGACCTCTTCTATACATTTTAAACCCATAAATATATATGTGTGTCTAACTTTTATGACAAGAAACATAACGAGACACTTTCAAAATGGAGTAAGAGTATGGGAGACTGAAGGAAATAAATTTCTACATCCTCCAATTTTATATGTAGTGTTTTAAAATTGATCTGCCAGAGACCATAGTTGCGATAGAGGGATCAAGCTGTTTCTCTTTTCCCATATCCACTTTCACACGTTTCTTTTTGCACTTACAAAAGAAAAGCATCTTTTTTTTCATCCTGAATCTCACCTGCATGCACTACCCTGCAGTGTAAAATCTTCAGGGTGCCAGAGAGACAATTCCGAACACCACATCTACGGTGAACAAACAAATTGCTCTAACAGTGAATGGGAATTGAATCTTTTTGCACTTCAGATGGTTCCTAATTGTTTGCTTCCAATAAAATGGAAGGAAATCCCAGTAGAGTTTTCAGCTGAGAAATCATAAGAGTTTTGAAGCTAAATCATTGTGTGATACTTCTGAAAGGATTCAAAGGCTTGCATGATGTTTCTAAAGAAAGTGTCTATTTAGTATGAGAGATTTCTCTGTTCACATTCAGCCACACACAAATTAGAAACAATGTGATGTTCAGTCTTATCTCACTGTAGCAATAAGCAATATTTGTCTATGGGAACATCTCTCTATCTAATTGCTCTAAGCACAAACAAACATGTTTCTGGGTCTTTTTTTTTTATTTTTAGACTAGAGAAGAATTAAGAACTCCTGGAGAAAAGCAGGAAGATACAACTTGCGACTGTCAAAGAGCTCTGTTACGAGTTTTAAAAGCATATGCTGGTGGCTTTCAACTCACTAATGTATTTAGGTTTCACCAGATTTGTGTAATGTACTGATATAACAGTTTTATTTCTGAAGGTTAACACTTGTCCAAAATTAGGTTTTTGCATCCAAGTCACTTTTACGACACAAAATTTTAGATGTCAACCAAAAACTGTGTGGAGACCACATTTTTCAAAATATTTTTAGAGTATTTTGATATGAACCAAATTTTATATAAACATACAAAAGTTACTAGGGATTGTCATTTACTGTTTTGCCACCTTGTGGACAGAATAGTATTTAACTGCTAGGCTCGTGAGCTGTGAGGAAGAGCCGCCTTTTTTTTTTTTTTAGATAGGGTTTCTGTGGGTAGTCTTAGCTGTCCTGGACTTGCGACTTGCTTTGTAGACCAAGCTGGCCTCACAGAGATCAACCTGCCTCTGCCTTCCAGAATGCTGGGATTACAGACGAGCACCACTGCACTCGGCTGAGCTGTCTTTCTTAAGGCAGTGTTTCCCAGGTCTTTGTGAGGGGAAGTGGGTGACATCTACCCAGGACTAAGTCCAGAATATACAAGCCCTATACATCTAAAGATTATGGTAAAGATATTTCCACGTGATATGGTATGATCAAGATTATTCACTATACCAGTGATTAAAGCAAAAGAATACAACGAGGAAGTGAATGTGAGAAAGTAACAACCAAGCTGCAAATTTTCCAGTGGGGGAAACATTTTTTAAAGAAAAGTACTCAACTATTTTGATTATACTTACTTATTTTAATATTTGGTGCTTATTTCCTGCTAGTTGTCCTAAAGACACTTCCTTAGTGTATGTGTGTGTTACTTTTAGGGAAGCCAACTCTGATCCTAATCCTGGGATGTCTTTGACTCAGTGCTGGGTCCCTAGCTCTTACTACAACGCCTGGCTGTGAATGGGTATTGAATATACATCTGTGGGGTGAATGGTGGCAGAGCCATACACTTTCAGAATTTGTCTGGACTGGGTGGTGTCCCGGGACCTCTGCGGGCTCTACTGGAAAATGATTAGTTAGGCAATCCGGTGACATAGTTACTATTCAGTGGCAACACTCTTAAGTATGGCGATCTCCAGGTTTCTCTGTCGGTTGTTTAGCCTGTGAAGACAGGATGGAGCTACTCCTTGCTTTTTGCTCCTGTGCTCCATGAGCTGGGTCATTTTTTTTTAACCACCACCACCACCACCACCACCACCACCAGCAGCAGCGGCATTCCTTTAGTAGTCATACTGGTTGTATTTTCTCTAGTTACAGGCAACAAAGGGCAGGCATTTGTTGGAAGAACGCTTCAAGGAATTGAAAACAGCTGATTTGGGGAAGGCTGGCACTAAGGTAGCCTTAAGCCAGACAGGAACCAGACAGCCTCCCTAAGGGCTCCAGAGTCCCGATTAATCCCCCAAGGAGTCTGTCCTTGCTTCCTCTATGAGGTATGACTCAGGTGGAGGTTTGTTTTCAGTGCAGACCAGAGACACTTTGCTGTGCTTTGCTGGCAGCACAGCCCCCAAAGTGGGGCAATGTGCACCAGATACAGCTGGCTGTGTCACCAAGGCACTGCGTTCTCCTTAGATCACTCTCTCCCTTTGACCCCACATGCTGATACTTGCCTTTGGCTGCACCCTCCGGAAGTCGCAGTTGCAGCTACTTCTGAGCCCCTACACCAATCTCTGCCCACGACCTGAACAGTTTGTACTGGACTCATTCTTCCTGGGCTCTATGATGCTATTATTCATATGGCAGGCCCCCAGACTCGTGTCCAACCTCTCACTAGTGTCTCACTAGCAGCTGACTGATAGCCAGCCCTTCTATGCCTACCTGCTGCTCACTCCAGACTCTGCTAAACCTTAAGGGTCTCAAATTTTGTAGTTTGTTTTTTTTTTTTTTTTTTTTTTTTCCTAGCTTAACGGAGGTGCCACCTGTAACAGCCTTGTAGTGTCTGGTTTCTCCAGTTGGCCTTGGAGTGATAGTTTCTGTCAACAAGCTGCTAAGTGAGTCATCCCACCCAGGGCCTTTGGAGCCTGAAGGGGAAACAACCCAGGATGTTTAGACCACTGATATGATGGTCAAGGGAACATGCCTCTTCAGGTGGAGCGGCTTTGGGAGCACTGTTGTCCCATTAGAAGTGGGGTCCAGGCCTGGCCCCAGTGGAGTTGGAACTTTATCTTTTCTGGGAGAGCAGGAGCTGGACCCCGAGGGGAGACTGGGACCTGTTAGGGGCAGGTTCAGCCTCTGGAATGATGGATGTTGGAGCTCCCGCCTTTCTTCTTCACGACCACCCAGTGTAGGGATATTTCATAGTCTCAGAAACGTTTCTGGACAAGACAACCATTTGGCCCTGGCCACACACGCTCGGGGAAGCCTGCACCCTTGAGGGCAGTATAGAGGGGAGGAGACCGCCAAAGGGGTCAGAGCAGCGATTGGAGCTGAGAGCTGGAAGCGCCTTAAAGAGACTGCGCGGTCCCCGCCCCACTTCCCGCCAGGCTCAATGAATTAGAGTTGTGTTTCCCAAACTTGCCTGAGCAGTAGCAGCCTCTCGGACCCTAGTTAGAGATCCAGGTTCCGGAGTGCCTCCCTTCCTGAGTCTGATTCAGTAGGCCTGCGGGTGGAGCCGAGGAATCTGTAATTTTAACACGCTCCCCACGTGATTGTCGTGAACCAGCAAGTTTGGGAAATATTGAATTAAAGGAAACGGGGCCTGGCTGCAGAAGCGGCCTCCGCTAGGGGGCTTCGGCGGGAGCATTCCCGGGGGCGTCGCCTGCTTCCGCTGGCGCCTCCTTCAGTGAAAGTCCCTTTTGGGTCCAGCTGCCACGGCCACCGCGCTCCTTCAGGCCTGACGGGGGACACCCCAGGTCTGCGTGGCCCCCGCGCCACCACGCCCAGTGGCCGCCGGAGCCCCGCGAGCAGTGGGAGGAGCCGCAGCCAGAGGAGGCGGAGGAGGCTGGAGGAGGCGGAGACTGCAGAGACGGCGGCGAAGGCATAGAGGAAGGTGGAGGCGGAGAGGGTGGAAGGGAAGGTGCAGGCGGCCGGTAAGGTGGAAGCCACCGAGAAGGTGGAGACAGCAGGGAAGGTGGACGCCACCAGGAAAGTGGAGACCTCGGAGAGACCGGGCCGCGGGGCTGAGCTCAAGCTGGAGCCGGAGCCGGAGCCCGAGCGGGAGCCCGAGCCAGAGCCGGAGCCCGAGCCAGAGCCCAAGCCGGAGCCGGAGCCGGAGCCGGAGCCGGAGCCCGAGCGCAAGCCCGAGCCCGAGCCCGAGCCGGAGCCGGAGCCCGAGCTCGAGCCGGAGCCCGAACAGGAGCGTGAGCCGGAACAGGAGCCGGAGCCCGAGCCCTTACGGAAGGCAGAGCCAGAGCCTAAGGGGGAGCATAAGCCGGAGCCGAAGGATGAGAACCCAGCGCGGAGCGGCGGTGGCGGCAGCGGTGATGAGGTCCCTCCCCCAACCCTTCCCTCCGATCGGCCGCGGCCCCCTGATCCCTCTCCGCGTCGCAGTCGTGCCCCGCGCCGCCGACCCCGGCCCCGGCCCCAGACTAGGCTCCGTACCCCACCGAAGCCTAGGCCACGGCCCCCACCCCGGCCCCGGCCCCGGCGCGGTCCCGGGGGCGGATGCTTGGATGTGGATTTTGCTATGGGGCCACCAGGTTGTTCCCACGTGAACAGCTTTAAGGTGGGAGAGAACTGGAGGCAGGAATTGCGGGTTATCTACCAGTGCTTCGTGTGGTGTGGAACCCCAGAGACCAGGAAAAGCAAAGCAAAGTCGTGCATCTGCCATGTGTGCGGCACTCATTTAAACAGACTCCACTCTTGCCTCTCCTGTGTCTTCTTTGGCTGCTTCACAGAGAAACACATCCACGAGCACGCTGAGACAAAACAGCACAACTTAGCGGTTGATCTTTATTATGGAGGTATATACTGCTTCATGTGTAAAGACTATGTGTATGACAAAGACATTGAGCAAATTGCCAAAGATGAGCAAGGTGAAGCCTTGAAATTACAAGCCTCCACCTCAACGGAGGTTTCTCAGCAGCAGTGTTCAGTGCCCGGGCTTGGTGAGAAATATCCCACCTGGGGAACGACCAAACCTGAGTTAGAACTGCTGGGGCACAACCCACGGAGAAGAAGAATCGCCTCCAGCTTTACCATTGGCTTACGAGGACTAATTAATCTTGGCAACACATGCTTTATGAACTGCATTGTCCAGGCCCTGACACACACTCCAATACTGAGAGATTTCTTTCTCTCTGACAGGCATCGGTGTGAAATGCCCAGCCCTGAGTTATGTCTGGTCTGTGAGATGTCTTCGCTCTTTCGGGAGCTATATTCTGGGAACCCATCTCCTCATGTTCCCTATAAGTTACTGCACCTGGTGTGGATACACGCACGCCATTTAGCAGGGTACAGGCAACAGGATGCCCACGAGTTCCTCATCGCTGCACTAGATGTCCTGCACAGGCACTGCAAAGGCGATGATGTTGGCAAGGTGGCCAGCAATCCCAACCACTGTAACTGCATCATAGACCAAATCTTCACAGGTGGCCTGCAGTCTGATGTCACCTGTCAAACTTGCCATGGTGTCTCTACCACTATAGACCCATGCTGGGACATTAGTCTGGACTTGCCTGGATCTTGTACATCCTTCTGGCCCATGAGTCCAGGGAGAGAGAGCAGTTTGAATGGGGAAAGCCACATACCAGGCATTACTACCCTCACGGACTGCTTGCGAAGGTTTACAAGGCCAGAGCACTTAGGAAGTAGTGCCAAAATTAAATGTGGTGGTTGTCAAAGCTACCAAGAATCTACCAAACAGCTCACCATGAAGAAGTTGCCAGTTGTTGCCTGCTTTCATTTCAAACGGTTTGAACACTCAGCCAAACAGAGGCGAAAGATCACTACATACATTTCCTTTCCCCTGGAGCTGGATATGACACCATTTATGGCGTCAAGTAAGGAGACCCGAATGAATGGACAGTTGCAGCTGCCAACCAATAGTGGGAACAACGAGAATAAGTATTCTTTGTTTGCTGTGGTTAATCACCAAGGAACTTTGGAGAGTGGCCACTACACCAGCTTCATTCGGCACCACAGGGACCAGTGGTTCAAGTGTGATGATGCTGTCATCACCAAGGCCAGTATTAAAGATGTGCTGGACAGTGAAGGGTATTTACTGTTCTATCACAAACAGGTCCTGGAACATGAGTCAGAAAAGGTGAAAGAAATGAGTACACAAGCCTACTGAAGCAACACGCAGGTCTACCTGTAATGGAAGATGATGACACTTGTACTACAGCGGGCAACAAGATTTAATTGATCTACTTGACTGAGGCCAATGGGCCTTACAGAGTAAGAATTTAACAGTACCCAGTGTCCAAAAGGTCCTGATCGGAAGAGAAATAGGAGGGGAGGGAAAAGAGGCTCTAGTCTAAGCAGTCATGTGAAGGAAATGAAGTGGCAGGAATGTTCTGTGTGGTGAAGGCAGAGCTGGGAAATTGTGACACTGGTTCATATCCTATATTCCTCCAAAAGGTTGTGTGGGAAGGTGTAGGGGGGAGGGGGGTAGTGTTGGGGTGTGTGTGTGCCCTTGTAACCGTAAAACATCTCCATGGGTGTTTCAGCTTCAATTGACCAGTCACGTAACAGTTACACCGTTTGTGGGAGGAAAAAAAAAGTTGATTAAAATGTACATGGGGATGAAAGCAGAAAAGTGGAGGAGGCAGGGATATCTCATTGACAAACACCTTTGCCAGTTTCTTTGTATTCATGACTTTTGTGCTATTAAATGCAGTATTAAAAAAGAAAACCCACATGGGCTAGTGAAGAGATAAGAAATAAGGGGGCTTGTGGAAGGGGAGCATGTGCTCCAAAAGTAGAGAAGGCTAGAAATGCTGTAAGATAAGCAGTTAGCAAGGAAAGGCCTCAGCTCACAGTGTAGTGTGTATGTGTGTGTGTGTTTTTAAAAAAAAAGCTGTATGATATACTTGAGCAAATCAGTGAACCTCTTTGCGATTATTTTCTCATCTGTAACATGCAGGTAATTCCTACCTTGAAGGGTTGTTAAAGATTACATGATATAAAATGTGTCAAAGTAAAAGTAAAAGGCTTGGAACTTTGTAGAGACTCAGTAAACGTTTGTTGGATCTGATTCTGAAATTTATTTGGACCGGGCCAGAATATATCAGGCACCAGAGTACAACATCAGTCCCATCCAAGACTTATGAGCAGAAGTGACACAAGCATGTCACATGAAGTATACACATGAACAATTCTAAGAATTCTTCACAAGGCAGTTGACTATTGTGTATAGGGTATCATATTCAGTGTCAAACCCACTGATTGATGGTTAGAGGAAAAACAAAACTATCACATTTTGTCCATTTGAAAGACATTGACATTGTTTTAATGACTCAGGCTTCTACACAGTGATGTTTGGTGGGCTTTTTTGTTGTTTTTGTTTTTGCCTTCAGAAAGAATTGTAAGTATAGCTGTAATATTTATCAACAAACAGAGATCAGAAGAAAGACTTCCAAAACTCACTGGTCCATCAACTTAGAGATGGTGGTACACTGGAAAGAGCACACGGCAGAGAGCTAAGCTGAAACGGATGGGAAGACCTTGGGATGGGGAAAACACTAAACATCCCTTCCTTAGCACTGGTTACAAAAAGTAGCTGTTGCCTGGACAATCCTGGGAGGGAGCTCAGTGTGGACCAGGTGCGTGCCAAAAGATGGGGTTTCCAATGGCTTCCGAAGTTTACTTAGTGTCCAAGTCATTAAGAAATAGAGACTTAGGTGGTTGTGAGTATATTCCACTATGGATTGAACCCAGGGCCTTGTGTATGCTAGGCAAGCCCTTTGCCACTGAGCTATATCCCCTAGTCCATCTGAGACCTTTTAAAGACAGGAGCTGTCTTTTAGATCCTTGGTTGCATCTTCAGCCCCTGGCATAGTTCCTGGCACATAATGAGTAGGTACTTAAAACATTTACTGAGTGGATGGATGGATGAAACATACCCCTTCTTTTCATTACCCAAATGTCTTCAGCACCACAATCCTCAGAAGAAAATGTTTTGCTGTTATTTTTGGTGGATTTTAGGATGGAGGAGATAAGTGGGCAGCTCCAGGTGCCACTAAGTTCTTTGTCCAAGTTTGAGGGTGAGATTGGTAACCCTGTTTGGGAAGGCACAGCTATGTCTCTACACGTCTGCCATGGGAAGAATTCAGTCAGATGGGTGCAGCAGATTTTGACTGCTTGCACAGAAATTGTCCTTTAACATTTCCAAATATTTTATTTGGAAACAAATTCAAAGTCACAGAAAAGGTATAAAAATAATAGAAACATTCTCTTATCCCTTAGTCATATTTACCTATTAACATTTTGCCCCATTTCCTTTATCATCCTATGTGCACTTCCGTGTCAGGGTGTATGTACACATGTACACATACAAACTCAGTATGGATAAAGTACACACATAAGGGCCCTCTGTGCTGAAATACTTCAGTGGGCATTTTCTTAAGAATAGACATGTTCAGTACGTCACTATGTGTAGCTTTAGACAAATGAACATTGTTACAATGTTTATAATTTCTAAGCCAAGTTTTTCCCTTCTGCAAGTGTCCTTTATAGTATTTCTCATTTCTCACATTATAGGATCTGGTCTAGCATAAGGATAAGGTGTGTTTGTCATGTATCTTTAGTCTCCATCAGGAACATCTCCACAGCCCTGCTTTGTCTTAGGACATTCACATTCTTTAATAGAAAATTTTTCTTTTTTTTTTTTTTTTTTTTTTTTTTTCAATGCAGTTTATTCAAGAACCTTGAACAATCCTCAGACCCCGGGGAAAGCCAGCCCACAGCTTAAATAGCCTCTGGGTAGCCAACCCAGGCGTGCCACGGGGGCAATGCAGATAGGTCCACATACATGGAAGCAAGCCAGATCGAAAATTTTTCATTTTGAGTTTTTCTGATACAGAAGCTTTTGTGTAAATGTCCTGCACTCAGGAAGAGTCAGAGGAACTCACTGATAGATGAACAGTGAAGCAGACCTCCTTGTTCCTGTTGGTCAGGAAGGTGCAGACCATAGAACATGTATGCCTGGTACTTCCTGACTGAACCTCACAACTGTTTCTGAAAAAAATAACAACACCTTGGCCTTTAGCAACTGTCTCACTGCAAAACCTAGTCTTATGTCCCTGTTTATTACTAACCCCAAAATTGAGTCATTGGGATATGATGGTGGTCCAGGGCATGCTTTTAAATCATGCCACCATGAACCTAGAACATCATCTATTCAGCCAGTATGTATTAACCTGGAATTCAAACAGATTTAGGTATGAGCATGTCTGGCACGTGACCAGATATCTTTGCAGTTGGGGATGCAAAGGGGATCAAGAGGTACCGATCATGCTTAGTCACCAAAGTTCTCTTGATGAGCACAGAGGTAGTGTGGGTGGGGAAGGAAAGGCTAACCATATCTTTATTTATTTATTTATTCATTCATCTATTTATTTATTTATTTTGGTGTTTCAATACAAGGTTTCTCTTTTTTTTTAATCAGTTACATTTTATTAACTGTATCCCAGCCGTGTCCCGCTCCCTCATTCCCTCCCAGTCCCTCCCTCCCTCCCTCATCTCCACCATGCCCCTTTCCAAGTCCACTGATAGGGGGGACCTCCTCCCCAATCATCTGATCCTGTTTTATCAGGTATCTTCAGGACTGGCTGCAAAGCCCTCCTCTGTGGCCTAACAGGACTGCTCCTCCCTTCGGGGGTGGGGAGACCAAAGAGCCAGTCATTGAGTTCCTGTCAGAAATAGTCCCTGTTCCCCTCACTTTGGGAAACCAATTGGTTACTGAGCTACCACAGGCTACATCTGAGTGGAGGTTCTAGGTTATATCCATACATGTCCTCCAGACCCAGCTATACCACTGCTAGGTATATACCCAAAGTTTGTTCAAGTACACAAAAGGGACACTTGCTCAACCATGTTTATAGCAGCTCTATTTGTAATAGCCAGAACCTGGAGACAACCCAGATGTCCATCAACGGTGGAATGGGTACAGAAATTGTGGTATTTTTATACAATGGAATACTACTCAGCAATCAAAAAGGAGGAAATCATGAAATTTGCAAGGTTTCTCTTTGCAGCTTTGGTTGTTCTGGATTCACTTTGTAGACCAGGTTGGCCTCTCACTTGCAGAGATCCTTCTGACTCTGCCTTCCTGAGCCCTGGGATTATAGGCATGGGCCACTGCGCCCAGCTGGGTAACCATATCTTAAGCACCTGTATTACAGGACAGAGTATACAAAGTGAGGCCAAGAGTGAAGAATGTTCTGAGAGATAGTGAAAAAAAAAAAGACTAGCTTGTGACCCATTGAACTATGAGACACAACTGGGTTGTTTGAGCTGTTGTTGCTACGTGAGCACATGGGAGCTGAATACAGTAAAGCACCTTCTTTAACTCTATACATATTCACAAGTTGCAGAAAGTTGGTTTATGTGTATGTGATCTAAGACTAAAAGAGCACAGGCAAAAGATGGCTTCTTGTGACTGAGGCCATAGTAATACACAGAGCTGAGAGTGAAGGACCACAGCATGGAGTCCTTCATTAGCACCCATTACACATTCTTTCTACAGTTTCTTGGCCCACATCTGGTTGGAGTTCCAGAGTTCTGTCACTGCCAGTTTGCTAGAATAGCCAGATCCTAGAAATGATGCTGGTCTGTCTGTAGGTTACATTAGTAAGGGCCTTACTATACCCTCTGAGTGCCATCAACCCAAAGCTCTTTCCAATCAGAAAACAGTGGCATCCATATACTGCAGGTTATCACTGTGTAGAACCAGTGTTGGGAATTGTTTGATCCAGTGCACATTTCACATCTGACACTATGTAGCTCAGGACTCACAGTAGTTTGTCATTTCACAGTTAACATCCCCTGTGAATTGCCTGTGTATTGAGTAATTTTTGTACTGAAGTGCAATAAACAACATACACATATTATTTAGAACTTGATGAATTTCTACAAAATGAACACATCCTTGTAAACAGCATCTAGATTGAGAAACAGAACACATTGATGACTCAGAGGCACCGACCCTAACTTAGGTCAGAGTGGGTCAGTTTTGCTTATCTTTGTTAAGGTACACTCTTATGTGCTAAGGAAAATTTTATGAGCCTAGAATTTCAGGTTATTTTGTCATGAAAAACTGTTGAGAGGAAGTTCATCATTTTCATCCATTGAACTGAAAATAGGAATCCAAACTCTTTCCAGTGATTTTCTGATATATTTTAGCAATTCTAAGAAACCCAGGCCATTGTGAAGCCTCAGAGGTATCTATAATCTCATTCAGGTACAAAAAAAAAAAAAAAAAAAAAAAAAATCAGTGCATAGAACATAGCTTTGAGCAGAAGATTTGGTAAAAAACCAGAAATGCTAGTCTTGGGACCCTGATAACTGAAGAGAATACTACACTCCAGTAAGTTCCCCAACTAACAAGGGTCAGAGTCACAAGAAAGATGTATTAAGCTGATCGCTGACACATACTCAAGAGAGTTTGAGGTTCAGCAGATAGGAAATGGGATCTTGAGAATGTGCATTTCTGTCACATTCTCAGGTGATGACCATTTGACTCTGGGACCACATTTTGGGAACCACTGGTATTTCCTGTTTGTTTTTACCCAAGGGTACTTAAACTTAAAGGTTCTACAAGCTGCATTGGGGAGCAGCTTAGGAAGCAAAAGTTGAGGGAGGGGGCCCAGTTGTTGAGAACTAGAAAGTTCAATCCCTTTTCAATCACAGCAGCTACTTTAGTTTTATATTTTGGGGCCTCCTAAAAATATTTTTTTAAAGGGGGCTCTGCTATTAAGACGTTTAAAGGTTGCCGATCACTGTGCTAAAAAAATTTTTTAGACCCCAGGGCAATGACATACTTGAACTACATAGCTAGTATTTCTAGAATAATCCAATATCCTATAGATACCAGGCCTCTTATACATCTGTCATCTAGAGTCTTCTCACGGGGGGATGGGGGCTTTTTTCTCCCTTAAAGAAGTGGGTTTTATGTGGATAAAATTGCTAAGAAAAAAAGTGTAATTATAAAGGTGCAAAATCATATGTGTAAAATAGGGCTTCTGGCAATACTAAGATGATATGAATAGCGCCTCTCCCAGTACAAACTCATATTAACATGAGATGAACTATAACGAAAATTTAAATTTATGTAAAATGTCTAAAAAAACAAAAAGAAGCCAGTAACACTGCAATTATCCAATATGGTTTTAGTTCCGGGTATCACATCCTGGGGGTTAGATGCTTAGAGATATGAGTCAGTAGTCATGCAGGTACCAGCAGCATAGCCTCGAGGCCACCGAAGGAAGATAAGTTGCAGCTGACATCTCAGGGCGAAGCCTTTAGTAGACTCGCTTGTCCACTAAAAGGGAGTTAGAAAAAAAGTAACGCCAGGCCTTATGTTCTGTCTGGAGCAAGCAGGAAAAAGAAAATCCCCAGGTGTGTCATGTGTGAACACTGATGGCTGCTGTGTCTTACGGGACCCACGTGTTGAAACATTAAAATAAAAATTATTACACTATCTAGAACATGAGCAAAATCAAACACTACTTTTTTGACAAGCCAGGTCAGGTGGAACCTCCACAGAAGAAAAATAAATATCTGCTGAAGAAGTACTTGGAAACAAGCGACAGTAAACATATGGTCCCTGCATGATATAGGCATGCATGTAAATGTTTCAGTGAAACTCATTAGTTACTACACTTAAAGATATGTTAATATTTATAGTAAGAGAATCAGTTACCTTCTGGACAAACTCCTACATATTTTATTCAATTCCAAGTGTTCATCCATGGATACATGCACATATGAGTAAAGCTAAATTATGGGTTATATATACATATGTGCATATATATGCATATATAGGTATAACAACAATAAAAAAAATAGGTCATGAATTTGGGCAGGGGAGGGAGGACCTGGAGGGGAAAGGAGTGGTGGGAGTGATGGAGATGCAATGCTCATGTATGAAATTCTTAAACTATTTAAAATAGATGAAAAGAGCACTACTGATAAAAAAGTTTCTTGCAAAGAAACTATGTGCCCTGAAAATGAGTCACCAATTGGCACAAGGAGAAGAAATACTGATGAGTGAAATAAGGACAATTTCACACAAAAAAAACCCAACCCAAAACTATGAAAGTTTAGCAATCATAGACTCACACTAAAATACTGAGAGAGATATACTTCATTTGGAGAGAAATTGAAAGTTGAGAGGAGTAAATAGACCAGGAATAGGGAACAAAATCTATTAATGTGAGAAAATCAAACTAAGTAAGGCTATAAAACTATAATGCTATGATGATCTTCACCAAAGTCCCAAGAACTTGGGAGGCTGAAGCGAAAGAATTTCTGGAACCCAGAAGTTAAAGGCTAATCTGGGCAAAATAGCAAAAATCCATCTCAAAAGTAAATAAACCCTGTCGTGATGGTGGCTCATTTCAGCACTTGGGATGCTGAGACAGGTGGATCAGGATTGCAAGGCTAGCCGTGGCTATATAGTGATTCCCAGGCAAGCCGAGATTTAAAAATGAGATCCAGACAAAAAGAAAAACAACAATAAAACAACCTAGTAATGATGTTGAAAACGAGTATAAAAACAAGCTGCCACTAAAAACACCGGAGTGCAAAAACATGCCAGACAGTAGGGTATTGTTAATTTTGGAAGCATTTTAAAGTTCTGTTGTTTGAAAGACAGTAGGAATATTGCCTGAGGTTGCACTGTGTTGTCAAGAATGTTTCCGCATTGAAGAGCAGGGACTTTTTGTGGCTGGTAAAAGCACAGTTGGTAATTTGATTTAACCTTTCTACTAAAGTACTGAAAATTGCTGGATACGATCTTTCAAAACCACTTTAAAACGACAAAACCTTGAGAAGACAAAAATTTCCAGGCTAATAATTACCTGAAAGCATGTAACTAGACAGGTAAGATGGCCGCTGGAGTACCTAAGCCAATTTGTTGTGAGGGCATTTTCCTATATTACATGCCTGAGCTTTAATTCAGTGTGACAGAGGAAATTAAGCCTGCCCCCATAACCAACAATTCTGGAAAACTGCACAGAAGGTGTTTAGTAGAGCTCATTTGATTAAAAAAAAAAAAAAAAGATTAACATAGGACCCCATGTTAAAAATCCTTTTCTGACACTCCAGCTTTTACATAAATTTGTGCACTGCTACCAGTGGCCTGGGCAAGCTAACGAACTTAAAGCCATTCACTTGGCTTTCAGTGGTTTCCAGACAGGTGATACTCCAAGGTGCTCAATAAAAAGAAATGCAAAGCCTCTAAAGTTTCCAGGGAACCTCCCACAATACATATTCATGAAGAATGACCAGAGAGCATACTGGGTAAGGAAGCAATGAAAACAAACCCAGGCAGACTCAGATCATGGATACTGCACGTTTACTTTGGAACAATTGTATGAGCCATATTTTACAGAGGCACAGTATTAGTTTAAGAACATCTACAAGGAATACAAGTTTTTAAAAAGTGATATAGCAGTATGGGGGAAAATGAATTTAGAGAAGAATAAACCACAAACTTAGTGATTGCTTATGGTAGTGTTGTGGACAGAAGTGAAAAGAGAGCCATTGAGATAAACTTGAAACAATGAAAAAGAAAAAGAAATGCACACATTGCTATTTCTGGGGCAGCAATTTGAAAAATGAAAATATGACTTCCTAATATACATACTAGATGAAAGGGAAAATATATACTCTCCAAGCTACTTAAGGAAGGAGTTTGGGGCAGGAAACTCCACCAATCAAACTGAAGACAGGAAAGTAGAAAAGAAACCAAACATTGGAAAGCAAAGGTGAGAAGAGAGAACACTGTAAGATCATCTGATTAAATCCAGATCCAAATAGTGCAATGGTAACAGTAAATGTGCATTTGCTAATTTCTCTAGCTAATAGAGTAATGTGTTGGATTATGGAAAGTAAAACCAATTATGTGATGTTTTAGGAGACATATCAAAGGGACAGCAAGATCAGCAGATAAGGATGTTGGCTCCCTAACCTTAATTGCTCATGTTCCATCTGCAGAACCCACTTAGAGATGGACAGAGAAAACCAATTTTTCAGACTTGTCCTTTGATCTCTGCACACATGCTATGGAATATACATGCTTGGGCAAATACATATGCATGTGGATGTGCGTAAACACACAAATAAATGACAACAAAAAATAAATATAATCAAAGAGAGATATCAAAAGAGAAGATCACAGATCTGAAGTTTTATGTACTTTTCATTTATTTATTTACTTATATTTCAGTGAGCATTGGTGTTTTATTTGTATGTATGTTTGTATAGGAGTGTCAGAACCCCTGGAATTACAGTTGCAAACAGGTGTAAGCTGCCATGTGGGTGCTTTGAATTGAGCCAGGGTCCTCTGTAGAGCAGCCAGTACTCTTTAACTGCTGAGCCATCTCTCCAGTCCCTAAGATTTTAAAGTACTAAAGGATGAAAAAAAGGTATGAAAGTCCCAACTGAAAAAAAGCTAGTGCAAGTCTGCTCTAAATTACAAAATAGATCATAAAAACAAGAGTTAAGAGGAACAATTCAGTGGGAAGAGGTAAAAACAAACAAACATGAGTTTTAGTAGTATAGTTTCAAATTATATAGCAAAATGGACAGAATTACAAAGAGAAAAAGCTAACACATCTATAACCACAATGGAAGATTTTGACATTCTTGCTTCATAGGCTTTTTGATAAATCAAGCAAAAATGCATTTAAAAAACGTAGATATGAATTGCACACTTACCAAGTTTGATCTAATGGGAGCATACAGACACTTTCTATGTATTTAAGAGTTAATACATACCCATTTTTGTCTGCAAACACACTGGAATACTGACTACATTTTTTGCTATGAAGCAAAGTTCAGTAAATACCACAGAAGAGGTTTTATTCCCACAATTCCCTGACCATATTGTGATTCAGTTATAAATAAAAAGCAATAATAAAACCCTAAAAATTGTAATATTTTACAGATCCAAGTCCTGGGTTGAATAAAAACTCTTAACATAAACAGGAATAATTTAGAACTGCTGATAATACAGGTGTCAAAACTTGTAAAAATAGTTAAAGTACTGATAATTATTTAATGATTTAATTTCACAAATTAGGAAATTAATACAAAATGAAGCCTTATGAAGGCTAAAGACAAAGATAATCTATGTGAGATTACACATTAATGGGATAGAAATAGGAATGCAGTAAAGAAGGTAACAACACAGAGAAGACACATTTTTGACTAGACAAGGGGGCACAGTTCTAGACTACACAAGAAAACAAAAGATAAGGCACATGTGAAAAGTACGGAGAATGAATGGAAGGGCAAGACCATAGATACAGCAGGAAATTTAAAAATACTCTAAACTACAGTCAACTTTTTACCAATAAGTATAATTTTCTAGAATAAGTATAAAACTTGAAAAAAATACAAAGTCCAAAAGGCAAATATTTTAAAACATCGAATCAGTGGTCTTCCTTAGAACTGCAAAAGCAAGTTTTCTAAGTTGATATCTGCCAACCCTTTCTGATAAAACTGTTCCAGGAAACAAAAGCAAATCATCACAATGATTTGATGCGACTATAATATGATCTTTTCAAAACTAGGTAAGAGTTGTAAAGATTAAGAATATTTTACTTATAAAAATAAATGTGACAAATACTAGCAAAGTGACTTAGTGACGTATATAAAATGTTATATTATGGTGAAATTTTATTTATTTCAAGAAATTACAGGATAGTTTAATACTTGCAAGCCTATGGAGGCTTTTGATTGGCTTTCCCTTTACCCCTAGACCTCACTAATATCATAATAAAAGGACACCAAAAGAGAACATATAGCCAAGAGGAACGTGATGATAAAATAATAAGAATCTATGAAGCAGCTCTGGTTTCAGCTCTGACAGGTAAGAAGCTTAGATAGCATCATCACTTGGTTCCTTACAACATGAGAGCTGGGTAAACAAATGAGATCATTGTTTTGGAGTCCAGCAGAGAATTGAAATCATGACAAAATGCCACCCTGAACTCTGGATAAGGCAGATCCAAAGAAATTCAGTGCCTGAGATGTGCTTAACTGCAACAGAAGTGCCTGGAATCTATAAATAAACAGCAAGGCCATATACTTGACTAGTAATTTGGCAAATTTCTGTAAAGTAAGTGTGGAGTTACATAAAACTGAGAACATCTGGCAGGGGGCACAATTCCAGAAGCCCCACACTTTGGACGATGTTCCCTACAATTACCTCACCAAGTTCTCATTGGTGAACGTCTTAGACTTTTGATTGTTGTGACACAAACAGCATGACTAAAATCCTCATGGGGGAGGAAAGGGTTTATTTTATCATACTAAGGAAGTTGAGGCAGGAACCTGAAGGCAGGAGCTGATGCAGAGGCCATGGAGGAGTGCTGCTTACTGGCTTGCAAGCATCATGCACCATAGGCTTGCCCAGAGGTCAATTTAGTAGGAACATTTTCCCCGTTGATGTTCCCTCTTCCAAAATAATGGTAGCTTTTGTCAAGTTGGCATAAAAGTAGGCAGCACTGTGAGGATTTGAGAAACAAAAACAAAAACAAACAAACAACAAAAAAAAACCAACCAAGCAACCAAAACCAAAACCAAATAATCACAACATCAATAACAACAAAACTACAGGGTTCCAGGTAGTATATAGGGTAACAAAAGGTATTTCTCTACAACAGATGTGTGCCCTTGGGATAGGAGAAGCTTCACTACAGGGCAGTACAAAAACATTATCTTAGATGACTTCTACTCCACTCTCGGGCTTCTTGAATAATTCCATAGTAATAAGGGAAAATGTTTATTGTAAATAAAGTTAAAATGCCATAATGAGGGAGATATTAAGGAGGAGACATTTGTGTAGGGCACAGTGATCAAGACCCAGGCACACTGAATAAAATGTAAGCAGAAGTGTATAGACTAGTTCCTGTCCCCAGCACTGCATTGCCACATCAGGCAGCCTCCTGTACAGTAGGGAGTTATAATGGAAAGAACTACAAGGCAGATTCTCTCTGAGGAGCAATATAGAAAGAAATCCGAAAGCTAAGAAGGGCAACGAAAATAAAGACCTTGAAGGACTTGAAACCTCGTACCATTTCAGCCACAGCAAGCATTTGAAACTTATTTGAAACAATGATGCCTCCAATGTTGCAGCCAAACGGAACAACAAGCAACAAACCACAGATCCAAGAAGCTTAGAAAACACCAGGAAAAATAAAGCATCAAAACAACCCCCCAAAGCTTACACCTAAGCATACCTAGAGAACCCAAGACAGGGCAGATATTGAAAGGAACCAGAGAGAGCACATGCATGAATAACCAACTTCACAGTTCTGAGGAAGCAGGTGCTAAAATGGCCATGGATCAAGACCGGTAATAATAATATTGATAATACCAAAATGGGTTTTGTTGGAAATGTGAACAACAATACACACTGGTTCTGGGAAAGTGACTCCGTCATTGCGTGTCTCACAAGCATGTGGACCTCGGTTCAATCCCCAGCACCCACATAAGAGGCTAGGTAGAGCAGATATTATGTGTAATTTCAGTACTGGGGAGGCCGAGAAAGAGAATCCTAGAACTTGCTGGTGACTTGCTGGCACTCTAGCTGAATGCAGGTTCAGTGACAGAACTTGTCTCAAAAAGTAAGGTAGAGAATGACTGAGGAAAACCTTAATAAACCTCTGACCTCCATATGTATCTACATGCATTATGGGCACTTGAACACAGATATGCACACACACACACACACACACACACACACAGACCACTAGTAGCGCAAAAATAAAATCCCAAGATTAAATGGGTTTCTTGGTAAATATTACCAGATATTAAGGAATTAACAGTCCTCTAGAAACCTGGAATTTAAAAAAGAGGGAACACTTCCCAGTTCATTCTAAGAATCCTACAACCAAACAGGGACACCACACAAAAAGAAAACTATAGGTCAATATACTTTAGACAAATAAATGTGAAAATCTTCAACAGAATATTAATACTAAGTGGGACAGCATATTAAAAGGATTGTTAACTACAGCAAAACAGGGATTATTCTTTGATGCAAGGTTGGTTCCAGTTCTGAATATCAGAGACACTGATTGCCTGGTATGCACAAGACTTTGGCTTCAGACATCAGCACTACACAAATAATATGGAAATAGGTCAATATCATGCACAGTATTAATACAGTGAAGGAAAAATGTTATTAGCCCAATACATGTAGAAATATATTTAACACAAAACAGCCATAATCGAAAAATGGAAAGATAAGGAAAAATTAGAACCCTCATAGATTGTCAGTGGGACTATAAATACAACATCTGCTTAGTAAACAGCTTGTCATTTCATCAAAGTGTTAAACACCGAGTTACCATATGGCCTAGCAAGTTGACCTCTAGGTATATTCCAAAGAGAAATGAAAACATATATTTACACACAACATATATGTGAATGTTCATAGCAGCATTATTGCTAATAGCCAACATGTGGAAAAAACCCAAATGACCACTAGCTGATGAATAGTGAAACAAAATGTGGCATACCTATGTAACAGAATAATAGGTACATCAAGGACGACATATAATACAACAGGAGGAAATCTTGAGAACCTCACGTTAAGAGAAAGAAGCTAAATACAAAAGGCTTCAAATTGCACACTAGTAATTGCTGAGCATAGAGGGACCAGAAATAGAGTGTCTGGCACTAGGGCTGGAGAGATGGCTCAGTGGTTAAGAGGAACTGCTGCTGTTCAAGAGGACCTGGGATTTATCCCAGAACCTTCTTGTTGGCTCATGTCTGCCTGTAGTTCCAGTGCAAGGAACCCCCTTCTGGCTTTCTGTGTTCCAGGTACACACATGGCACATAGACATTTATGCAGGCAAAACATCCATGTATGTCAAAACGAAAATTAAAAGAGTGACTAGCAATAAACTCAGAACTTATTTGGGAGTAATAATAATATTCTAGAGTCAGTATTGATTACTACACAACCTTGAGGACATACTAAAAGACAGTATGAGTCTTATGGCATGTCAATTAAAGAGGATGGACATCAGAAGAAGAAAACAGAAAACAAGTTAGGAGCCTGCCACAGAGGGCCTCTGAAAAGGCTCTGTCCTGCAGACTATCAAAGCAGATGCTGAGACTTATGGCCAACTGTTGGGCAGAGTGCATGGAATCTAATGTAAGAAATGAGAAAGAGTAACATCTGGAGAGAACAGGAGCTCCACAAGGAGAGAAACAGAACCAAAAAATCTGAGCACAGGAGTCTTTCCAGAGACTCATACTCCAACCAAGTACCATGCATAGAGATAACCTAGAACCCCTGCACAGATGTAGCCCATGGCAGTTCGGTGTCCAAGTGGGTTCCATAGTAATGGGAACAGGGACTGTCTCTGACATGAAGTGATCGGCCTGCTCTTTGATCACCTCCCTCTGAGGGGGAAGCAGCCTTACCAGGCCACAGAGGAAGACAATGCAGCCACTTCTGATGAGATCTGATAGACTAGGATCAGAAGGAAGGAGAGGAGAACCTCCCCTATCAGTGGACTTGGGGAGGGGCATGCGTGGAGAAGGGGGAGGGAAGGTGGGATTGGGAGGGGAAGTGGGAGGAGTTTATGGGGAGATACAAAGTGAATAAAGTATAATTAATAAAAATTAAAAGGAAAAAGGAAAAAATAAAAATGCATATGTAACTAATAGAATTTTTCTCCAAGAGTTGTGAAGATTCCAAGCAACAATACATGTATAGTTTTTAAGCCACTTCCTGGCACCATTCCAAGTGCTCATCAAATTAAAAGTGCCAGTCTTCGGAGGAGGACAAGGGCTGTGCATAGTTGCCTACATAGTTCCAGCATTCCAGAAACCAAGGCAGGAGACTCATGAGCTCCACAATGCCTCTGGGACAGACTGAGACTCTCTCTTAAACAATGTGGAGGAAGCTGGGCATAGTGGCGCACACCTGTAATCCCAGCACTCAGGAGGCAGAGGCAGGTGGAGCTCTGTGAGTTACAGGTCAGCCTGGTCTACAAAGAGAGTCCAGAGCAGCCAAGTCTACACAGAAAAACCCTCTCTTGATAACAGGGCAGGGAGGGGCTCTATCACTAATGTGGAATAATTTGTAGCATATATTAATTTCAAAAGCCAAGTGTAGAAGGGTAATGATGAAATGACACTATTACATGTGAATGTATTACCTATTTTTAAAATGTGGTTTCTGTTATATGAGCTATATATGTGTATCTGGTATGTCTGTCCATATACTTAAGTAAAAATAAACAGCTTTATTTTCAATAAGTGACCTTATTTGTGTTCCTAAGCCTCCACCTCACCAGTAATACTTTTCAGATCTATCCCTATCTAGTGTGACGATCTTTTGAGTACAAGGATATCAAAGATTGGGAGTTAGTTCTGAATCACTTGTCTGTATAGTATACCATTAACTTGACCTTGGATCTTACAGCTCAAATGGCCTTCGTGTACCTCTAATGATTCTATGCTACATTTGGGACACATAACTCATTCATAATGGTACATATGGTTCCGTCTATTGGGAAGAACTGTGCAGTTAGACAGATAAAAGTATGAAGGATTGCTTGCTAGATAAGTAGATTAATAAACCCACTATGTGTCAGACATTATACTTGATTCTGGGGATCTGACAGTAAACAACACAGATGAAAACTGTTGCCGTCAGGGAGCCTATGTGTGAGGGATGGAAGAAAAACCCAGAACTAGAACAAAACAAGTACAAGGAGGTTGGAACCATCTTACAAGTATAAGCCTAGATAGGATTTGGCACTTGATAAAATAAGAATTTGGTCTAGCACAGAGAAAGAAATTTCTGTCTATGGAACAGCTGGTTGAGCCTTTTGCCCATCCTTCCATCCCAAATGCATACAAATATCCCAGAAAAAAAGTGGATGACTCCTCATGAAGTATGTCATCAAGGGATTGGATCACATGAATATGATTTAATCAGTGGCCCAAGTAGCTCATGGATGGAGACAATAGAGCATTTCCTTTGAGAAAGAAATCATTTTGATAGATATTATTTAGGATTGCTGGTGCTTGGTGATAATAAAAACCATGACAATTTTTAATAGTTTTCACTATTATTTTAAAATTCTATTGTAATTAAGGACTTCTTCATGGCCTTGCCACCCTGTACAGAAGGTTGTTGCCTACACTCCTGCCCTTGGTAGCTGTATTAGTTACTTTTCTTTAGCTTTGCTAAAACGCAGCAAGTGCAACTTATAAAAGAATTTATTCAGGCTGGAGTTACAGAGGGTTAGGAAGCCATCATGGTGGGGAAGCAGGACAGCAAGCAGCAGGCATGGCTTCTGTGTCAGGGAGCTGAGAGCTGATATCTTCAAAGACAAACAGGAAGCAGACAGTGAACTTTATTTAAGTGGCACAAGGCTTTAACCTCTCAGAGCCCTGGCTGGAGAGATGATTCAGTGACCAAGAGCATCTATCACTCTTGCGAGGACCTGGAATCAATGTCCAGTATCCACACGGAGGTTCACAGCAATCCGTAACTGCAGTTCTAGGGAACCCCTCCTCTGACCTCCATGGGTACCTGCCCTACTCTTACCTCCACAGGCTCCCGCGTGCACAAGTTGCACATACATACACTCGGGCACATGCATAGATGCACACATAATTAAATAGATACATATTTAAAAAAGAAACTCTCGGAGCCTCCTTCAAATGACATACTTCCTCTATCAATGTGGAACCTCCCCAACCTCCACAAACAACACTGTCAACTGATCACTGGGCATTTAAATATCCAAGCCTATAGGGAACATTTCTCCTTCAACAACCACAGTAGGATACAACAAATATAAAGGAGAGATATTCGTCTAGAACAAATAAATTAGTATAATTTGAAGCAGGACATTTGCTTTAGAAAACCCACGTCAAAAATGTGAAAACTACTGTACGATATTTTACTTTTGGTTGCGAGCTTAGACTTCAATGGCTGAGCTATCTCTCAGCTCCTACTTGACAATATTTTAAACAGATAACTGTAGTGGTTTAAAAGAAAATGACCCCATATGCTCACAGAAAGTGGCACTATTAAGAGCTGTGATTTTGCTGGATTAGGTGTGGCCTTGTTGTAGTTGGTAAGTCACTGGGGGCAGGTTTTGAGGTTTCAGATATTCAAGCCAGGCCAGTGAATCAGTCTTTTCTTGCTTCCTCCGGATCTGGATGTAGAACTCTTAGTTCCTTCTCCAGCACTACATCTGCCTGCATGCCACCATACTTCTAACCATCATGATAAAGGACTAAATGTCTGAAACTGTAAGCCAGCCTCAATCAAATGTTTTCCTTTATAAGAGTTGCATGGTCATGGTATCTTTTCACAGCAAATAGAAACCCTGACTAAGAAAAACACCCATCACATCAAAAAGGAAGCTGTTCAAGGTCCATGCATAGAACCTGTGGGCAATGAAGAAAAGAGAAAGTATCCTAAGCAACAACAGGTAGATAGCATCGATGAGGAGAGGACCTTCTCTGGGAAGTGCTGGGAGCATTGTAGGTATTACGATGCAAACTACATATGTGATGGCTCTTTAGGAGGGCCCAATGTGGGATTGTAAGGGTTCAAAGAAGCTAAGACATTGAGATATTTAGGAATCATATTTAGAAATCTCAGAACAAATAGCAGGAGAAAAATAAATTGCAAAGCCATAGTAGAAATCAAACAGAAACATACACACACACAAAAAAAGATGGGAACTATGAGGGAAAAGCAGAAAGAAAGCACACAAACAAATTGGAGAATACTAAAATCACCCTGGTGACAGAGAAGCTATAGCCGATAAAAAGTAGGTAAAGATGATGTGAGAAGTTTACCGTCCCACATCAAATACACAAATTTGACTTAATCCACTTTCGAAATCCAGAAAGGGAGATTTCACATTCCAGGGATAAAGAAGAAAGGTAGACAGCTGTTACAAATATATCACTATAGCACATGCTGCTTTGGATGGGAAATGAATGTGTGTCAATATGGAAGACATATAGGAAGAACATTTTTAGTTTTATGAGAAATTGCCAAAATTTACTTAAAAGTGGCTGTGCTTTTTTTGTGTTCATACTAGTCAATTAAAATTTATTTTATTCCACACAAAGAAAGGAAGAAAAAAGGTAGCAGAAGTTTGGTCAGAAAATCTGAAATGAAGCCGAACTGCCTTAAAAGGGCATCAGACTTAGAATACATTTAAAACTATCATGAAAAGAGACTGTTGTAACCTCCTAAAGACCACAAGATCCTCCTGGAAATGCATGCAGTCAAAACTGTTGATACATTAACACTGGAACATATTTGACTTTATCATTCTTTCTATTAAATGCTCAGAGGATTTTTCTGAGGCTAAAGGACCAATAATATAACAGACTGTGTGTAAAAGCAGATTTGAGGATCTGGCTGTCTTCTATTGAGGCAGACAGTAAAGAGTTTTGTATAACAATGGAATTAAGGTTTCTGCTTACTTCTGAGTCGTATTTGTTTTTCTTAAAAAACACTTACATAATGTGTCATGCATGCCTTTCTGGTATGATCATTTTAAAATGAATTGATAAAATAAAAATCTAAAGTTGTAATTACTTTCAACTTCTATTATGGCAAATAGTGATCGATACAAAACACAAAAATAAAAGATCTTTAGAATGTTCAATAACCTTTATGTTTTTTTTTAAATTAACATAGCAAATTCTGACTTTGTTGGCATACAGTTTGACTAATTAACCCTTGTATAGGTTCATGTAGCTATCACCACAGTAAAAGTAAAATAAACAGGCTTTTTCTTTCCTTTCTTTTTGTTTTCTTCCCTTCTTCTTCCCCTTTCCCTTCATCTTCTCTCCTCCTTCCCTCCCACGCCTTACTCCACCTCCATTTCCTTTTCCTCCACCTCTTCTTTCCTTTTTTAATATAGTGCCACATAATGTAGCCCAAGCTATCCTGAAACTCATGATTGTTTTGCCTCAGCTTTCTGATTTCTGAAGTTACAGATGTGCGCCACCGTGCTCAACTCAAGAAATCTTTATTATCCAAAAAATGCTCTATTTTGCTGTTCCTTTGTTATACTTTTGCCCTAAGTCCTGAAGCCACAAATCTCTGTCATTAGAGTTCCATGTTTTTGAGCATGCTATATAAATTGAACTGCAGAGTATGTAACATTCTGACACTTACTTCTTTCCTTCAGCATAGTGTCTTTGGAATTCAGTTTATGTTTGCCCATTTCAGTGGCTGAGTAGTACCAGTTTGCTAACCCATTAACCCACTGAAGAAGACCATTTAGATTGTTTCCGCTTTGGTGCTATTACAAACAAAACTACTATGAACATTTTTGGGTGTCTCATGTGACTATTTCTCTGAGGTAAATCCCCAGAAGGGGATTGCCAGATCATATGCTAAACATATGTTTAACTTTAGAAAGAATTTGAAATTGTCATCCAAAGCATCTTTATCATATTGCACCCCGAACAGCATGTCAGTGTTCCAGAAGCTCTGCCCTGTTGTTGTCAGTTGGTTTTGTCCATATTTTTCATTCTCATCACTTTGATCAGTGTGTAGTTGGGATCTCAAGATGGTTTTAATATATCTATATCTGTATCTATCTATATCTACATGTATTCTTTTCATGCACTTGTCTTTATCCACATGTCCTCTTTGTTTACAAGATTTTTCAAGCCCTTTGTCCATATCTGAGTGAAAATTTTGTTGTCTTACGTTATGCTATAAGTGTTGTTAACTATGTGTTAGAAATAAGCCTTCTGTCAGGTGTACTATTTGAAATTTTTTCTCCTGTCTTCATCTTCTCTATTCTCTAAAAAAAAAAAATCATGTGTTTTGATGAAATCAATTTCAGCATTCTTTCTTTTATGATCATGTTTTTTTGTACGAGTAAAAAACTCTTTCATTTAACACCAGGTTTCTGGAGTGTTTCTCCTTTGTTTTCTGCAGAAAATTTCAAAGTTTTATGTTCTATATTTAAATACACCATCGAAAATGGTGGGATCTGGAAAGGATCATCCTGAGTGAGTTGTCCCAGAAGCAAAAAGACACACATGGTATATACTCACTCATATAGACATACAACATAGGACAAACCCACTAAAACCTGTGCATCTAAAGAAACTAAGCGAGAGGACCCTAACAAAAATGTCCAATCCCCATCCAGAAAGGCAAAGAGGATAGACATCAGAAGAAGAAAACAGGAAACAACCTAGGAACCTACCACAGAGGGCCTCTGAAAGCCTCTGCCCTACAGACTATCAAAGCAGATGCTGAGCCTGATGGGCAACTGTTGGGCAGAGTGAACGGAATTTTAGGTAAGAACTGGGAAATAGTAAGAGCTGGAGAGGATAGGGTCTCCACAAAAAGAGCAACAGAACCAGAAAATTTGAACACAGGGAACTTCCCAGAGACTCATACTCCAACCAAGGACTATTCATGGAGATAACCCAGAACCCCTACACAGATGTAGCCCAGGGCAGTTCAGAGTCCAATTGGGTTACATAGTAATGGGAAGAGGGACTGTCTCTGACATAATCTGATTGGCCTGCTCTTTGATCACCTCCCCCTGGGGGGGAGCAGCCTTACCAGGCCATAGTAGAGGACAATGCAGCCACTTTTGATGTGAACTGATAGACTAAGATCAGAAAGGAGAGGAGAACCTCCCCTATCATTGGACTTGGGGAGTGGCATGCAAGCAGAGGGAGGAGGGAGGGTGGGATTGGGAGGGGAGGAGGGAGGGGCTAATGGGGGGATGCAGAATGAATAAAGTGTAATTGATGAAAAATTTAAAAACAAGGGAAAAAATAATTTAAGAACCATAAATGACTTTCAAAAGTGGAGGAAAACATGGAGTTAGTCAATTGGCATGGAGCACGTCTCGCCCCTGGGGGCAATGGTCTCCTGAACCTACTCAGACCTCGGACACCACCACTGCTAGTTCTAGAACTGATGCAGGATGTTCCAACGAGGGGGTTAAGGCTTCTCATAATATTTCCTATAAGCCCACACCTGTTTGTTTATATCCCCCATTTTTATTCATTATTAGCCAGATAGAGCCAAGTAATTGTGGTAATGATACTTGCTTTTTTGCCCAATGCTGGAATGCTAGTAAATTTAGGTATGCCCTGGTTACTCGCATGCCTCGCTGGGTGCCTGTGCCCGTTGATGCCCCTCACGCTATGACTCTCTTCAGACAGAAAAGGGATCTTGGAACTACAGCCACCATTGTTACTGCCATCTCATTGGCGGCTGTTGGAGCTACCACCGGGGCATTAGCCATGAGTCATACTGGGCAGACTGCTCAGACCCTGAATAATCATTTAGCCAATGTAGCTCATGCCTTAGTTGTACAAAAAGGAATTAATGCTCAACTAAAAGGAAGCTTGATGGTGTTCAATCAGAGGATTGACCTCTTGCAGGAGCAAATTGATACCCTATGGCAAATCGCTCAACTTGGCTGTCAATGAAAATATGCTGGACTTTGAGTCACTAGCATATAACATGAGATTTTTTCCTGTGCTGCAAATCTGTCTAAACAATTGTCGAGCTATATTTTAGGTAATTGGACTGGAGAATTCGATACTATGATGGAGCAGCTGAGAGTGGCCATTGTCACAGTAAATTCTACCAGAGTGGACACAGGACTAGCCACAGGATTATCATCATGGATTGCTGCAGCCATGAATCATCTGAAGGAATGGGCGGGCATGGGAGCATTAGCAGGCCTTCTGGTGTTGGTCTCCTTGGTTTGCCTGTGGTATATATGCAAGATTAGAGTCTCACAACAGCGTAATGCAGCCATGACCATTTAGGCCTTTACAGCCAATGAAGCAGGACAGTCTCCCCAAGCATGGTTGGCTACCATAAAAAGCTAAAATGATACGCTCAGGATGCGAGGCTAAGCACTGCACTCAGGGTCAGCCGCTTTGGACCCAGAGAAGAGCATGTCTGATTGCATGCGGGTTGATGCCCCAGGTCCCGCCTCTGAGAAAAAGGTATCGGACGGGTCTGATGCTCTTTGGGTGGATGACACCTAAATGAACATCGGTACAAAGTCCCAATTTATTTCTAATATCAGAGATCAGACCTCTACTCTTGCCTGATGCGTCTAAAACAAAAAGGGGGAACTGTAGAGAGCTGCAGAATGCTGTGCCTTAAAGATGGAGCTGGTTTCCGCCTTCCACCTTCCCGATGGTGAGTGTTCTCTGTCACGAACAATTCCACATTTGGCTAAGGCTGAGGATCTGGCTTGCTTACATGTATGTGGGCCTATCTGCATTGCCCACGTGGCATGCTGGGGTTGGCTACCCAGAGGCTATTTAAGCTGTGGGCTGGCTTTCCCCAGGGTCAGATGATTGTTCAAGGTTCCTGAATAAACTGCATTGAAAAAAAATAAAAATAAAAAATAAAAAATAAATACACCATCGATTTTACATTTAATTTTGTGTAAGACATAGGGGTAAGGTTGAAGTTGAGGTTAATTCAAATATATAATAAAATAAAATATAATAAGAGAAACTATCACATCGAAGTTGGATGAGACAAACAAACAGAAGAAAAAAGATCACAAGGGAAGGCACAAGAAACAGACCTACTCGTTCACACACCCAGGAATCCCATAAAAACACTAAACTGAAAGTCATAACACATAAGCAGAGGACCTGGTGCAGAGCTATGCAGGTGCTATGTAGCCTGGGTAACTTTCTGTGCATTCATGTAAACTTTGACCATTTTGATTTAGAGGGCCTTGTTTTATTGTCAAATAATGCTGATCTAAAACAAAAGCAAAAACAAAAATTCCCGTGGTGATAAAATGACTCCTAATGATATTCTGCTATACTCATAGATCAGTGGCTTATTCAGCCATTACCAAAAAAGCTTTTTGCTGCAGCAGATGGGAACTAATACCGAGACCCACAGCCAGATGCATGCAAAGAGTAAGAGGCCATGAGACATCTAGTCCTAAATGAGATGTCTCCATCGAATCCCTCTCCTCAGCACTCAGGAAACTAAGGAAGAGGAGCCAGGAAGAGTATAAGAACCAGAGTTAATATTTTTGATTTTGCAGAAAATTATTCAGTTGTACCGAAGTCATTTGTTCATTTGTTGAAAAGACCATCTTTTCTCCACTAAATTGCATTTGTGTTTTCATCAAAGATCAAATTAGCACTGGTGCAGATTTTTCTGAACTCTATTCTGCATTCATCTTTATGTGTGTTCTTTTGTCAGCCTTGGTTTGTTTAACTACATAGTGAATTTATTATTCTTCTTGTTGCTGTAACCAAATTGTTGACACGAAGAGACTGAAAATAGGAACGATGTCTTTTAGTTCACAGTTTGAGCAGAAACAGCATGGAATGACTGGGAGGTATGGCACAGGGAGTGTGTGGAGTCTTCCTCATATCTTGCTTGATTAGGAAGAACAAAGGAGAAAGCAGATCCAGGCTTTAACTTTCAAGGACTACCTCCTCCCCCCACCAGCAACTCACTTTCTCCAGCTAATCCCCATATCCTTAGTGATTAAAAACAGCCCTAACAGGCCACAGAGGAAGACAATGCAGCCAGTCCTGATGAGACCTGAAAAGCTAGGATCAGATGGAAGGGGAGGAGGACCTCCCCCATCAGGGGACATGGGAGGAGAAGAGGGAGGGAGGGCAAGAATGGGAGGGGTTGAGTCACGGGGTTACAGCTGGGATACAAACTGAATAAATTGTAATAAATAATTTTTTTAAAAAATATTTTTTAAAAAAGATCCTCCTAAAACAACACCAGTAGCTAGGGAGTGAGAGCAAGGGTCCAAACTCATGATCATGTTAAAGATATTTCACATCAAAATTAAAATTTAAAACCAGGTAGTATGATTTAGTTTGACTTTTTTCTTTAGAATTGTTTTAAGCTTTGTTGTTGTTCTCTCATATAAATTTTGGTGACAGTTTGTCAATGATGATAGAAATGTTTGGATTTTCAATGTGTTAAATATAGATCAATTTGGGAAGCACTGACATCTTTATTAGGTTGAATGTTCTAATAAATGAAATTAATATATTCATATATTTATTTTGGCCTTTGCTGTTTTTTCCATTAGTATTTTAAAATTGTTAGCATATACTTTTGGATTTTATTTTGCCAAGAAATTTAAAGTGGTAAGCACACTGAAAAATTCCATGGTACTATATCTATCTTCTTCTTCAATCCATTCTATACTTCTAAAGTATTCCATTAGCTGCTCCATGCATTCTGCTTAAGATTTATAAAATTTAGTGAGAGACAATTCAAATTTGGCTTATGTATACTATCCTGAAGAAAAGTTAGTAATTTCCAAGTGTCTATGGGCCTTAAGATGAAAAAGCTTGAGAAGCAGTAAACTTAGGGGCCGAAATTTTACTCTATTTTTTCGTTATTTTGTTTGTTATGTTTGTTTAACACAGGATCTCATATAGTCCAGGCTGGCCTCCAAATTGCTAAGTATCTACAAAACAATAGTAATAAAAACTACATGGTACTGACATAGAAACAAATTGGTGGATCAATGCAATCCAATGGAAGACCCAGAAATAAACCCACACACCTACAGATACTTGATTTTTGACAAAGAAGCCAAAAGCATACAGTGGAAAAAGGACAGCATTTTCAAAAAGTGGTATTGGTCTAACTGGATGTCTACATGTAGAAAAATGCAAATAGATCCATATTTATCACCTTGCACAAAACTAAAGTCCAAGTGGATCAAAGACCTCAACATAAAACCAGACACACTAAATCTGTTAGAAGAAAAAGTGAGGAAGAGCCTTGAACTCACTGGCACAGGAGGCAACTTCCTGAACAGAACACCAACAGCACAGGCTCTAAGAGCAACAATCAATAAATGGGATCTCATGAAACTGAAAAACTTCTGTAAAGCAAAGGACACTGTCATCAGAACAAAATGTCAGCCTACAAATTGAAAAGGATCTTCCCCAACCCTATATCTGACAGAGGGTTAATATCCAGAATATACAAAGAACTCAAGAAGTTAAACACCATCAAATCAAGTAATCTAATTTTAAAAATGTGGTACAGAGCTAAACAGAGAATTCTCTTTAGAGGTATGTCGATTGGCAGAGAAACACTTAAAGAAATGATCAACGTCCTTAGTCATCAGGGAAATGCAAATCAAAACGATCCTGAAATTTTACCTTACACCCATCAGAATGGCTAAGATCAAAACTCAAATGACAATGCATGCTGGAGAAGATGTGGAAAAAGAGAACCCTCCTCCATTGCTGGTGGGAATGTAAACCTGTACAACCATTTTGGAAATCAATCTGGCACTTTCTCAGACAATTAAGAATAGTGCTACCTCAAGATCCAGCTATACCACTCCTAGGCATATATCCAAAAGATGTTCAAGTATACACCAAGGACATTTGCTCAACCATGTTCGTAGCAGCTTTATTCATAATATCCAGAATATGGAAACAACCCAGATGTCCCTGAGTTATGAATGGATACAAAAATTGTGGTAAATTTATACAATAGAATACTATCAGCAATTAAAAACAAAGAAATCATGAAATTTGCAGGCAAATGGTGAGAACTAGAAAAGATTATCCTGAGTGAGGTATCCCAGAAGCAGAAAGAAACACATGGCATATATTCACTTACAAGTGGCTATTAGACATGTAATATAGGATAAACATACTAAAATCTGTACACCTAAAGAAGCTAAGCAAGAAGGAGAACCCTGGGTAAGATGCTCAATCCTCATTCAGAAAGGCAAATGGGATGGACATTGGAAGAGGCAGAAAGCAGGGAACAGGACAGGAGCCTACCTCAGAGGGCCTCTGAAAGACTTTACCCAGCAGGGTATTGAAGCAGAGGCTGAGACTCATAGCCAAACTTTGGGCAGAGTGCAGGGAATCACATCAAAGAAAGAAGAGATGAAAGACCTGGAGAGGACAGGAGCTCCACAAAGAGAGCAACAGAACAAAAAGATATGGGCACAGGAGTCTTTTCTGAGACTGATAATCCAACCAAGGACCCTGCGTAGAGATAACCTAGAACCCGGACAGGAGCTCCACAAAGAGAGCAACAGAACCAAAAGATAAGGGCACAGGAGTCTTTTCTGAGACTGATAATCCAACCAAGGACCCTGCGTAGAGATAACCTAGAACCCCTGCTCAGATGTAGCCCATGGCAGCTCAGTCTCCAAGTGAGTACCCTAGTCAGGGGAACAGGGCTGTCTCTATCATGAACTCAGTGGCTGGCTCTTTGATCACTTCCCTCTGAGGAGGAAGCAGCCTTACCAGGCCACATAGGAAGACAATGCAGCCAGTCCTGATGAGACCTGATAGGCTAGGGTTAGAGGGAAGGGGAGGAGGACCTCCCCTATCAGTGGACTGGGAGGAGAAGTGGGAAGGAAGGTGGGATTTCTAGGGTAAGAGTGAGGGGGCTACAGCTGGGATACAGAGTGAATAAATTGTAATTAATAAAAAATAAAATTTTAAAATTGCTAAATATCTAAGGATGACCTTGAATTACTAATAATCCTACCTTTACCTTCCAAGTGAAATGATTACAAGCATTTACCATCATGCCAAGCTTATATAGTGCTGAAGATTGAATTCAAGGTCTTGCGCTTGTTAGACAAATGTCCTACCAACTGATATATATTACTAGACACTGGGGCTGAAATTTTAACATGCTTTCAGAGGTAGAAAATGAGTCTATGAAGCAAAAAAAAATATTTCCATGCATTGATCCATGAAGTAGCCTTTCTTACAAAGGAAACTGGCAAAATTTTAACTATACTGCCAAAAAGTAGAAAAGAGGTTTCCCAGTTGTCCAGGACAATGACAATAACAAAATTTTAAAAAGTTCATGTTATTAAGTAATGTCAATGTAAATTAAGAAGCAGACAAAAATCTTAAATAATTATTCATAGAGATTTTTTTTTAAAGGAATGGAGGAAGGAAAAACCATGGTTAAAAAAGGACAGAAGGATTTTCTCCTCTTCTCTTGACCTGGATATATGTTCTTGCCCTAAACAATTAAAAAGAATGGAAGAATTACAGTAAAGGCTTTGGGCACCAGACAGCAGAGCGTACTGATGGTTGAGAAAATGGAAACAAAATGGGCCCATGAGCACTTCAACTCACTGCCTAAAGATGATGTTCAGGGCACAACATAGACAGGGTGGTCTATCCCGAGTCTAACTATTTCTCTGCAATGAGGGAACACAAGTGAGTAAGTATTGGAGACGTAATGTGTACCATTCTGACTAGCTATCAGTATGTACTGTATACATGAAGTTCACTAGTAGAGCTCTCAAGTGTTTCAAACACATGCTTACACACACACACACACACACACACACACACACACAGAGAGAGAGAGAGAGAGAGAGAGAGAGAGAGAGAGAGAGAGAGAGAATCATGTTATTCACACTCAAAGCTGGAAAAGAAGAAAAAGAAGAAGCATGTTTAAGAACTGAAATAAAGTCATTAGAACATAGGGTATATGTGGTATGGCTGGTGAAGAGATGTGGAAAAGAGGGAAGGGAGAGGGGAGGAGTAGAAAGAGGGGTGTCTTAGGGTTTTTATTGCTGCAATGAAACACCATGGCCAGAAAACAAGTTGGGGAGGAAAGGGTTTATTTGCCTTATGCTCATTATCAAAAGCAGTGAAGGCAGGAACTCAAACAGGGCAGGAAACTGGAGACTGGGGCTGAGGCTGAGGCCATGGAGGGTACTGCTTACTGGCTTGCTTCCTATGGCTTGCTCAGCCTGTTTTCTTATAGTACTGAGGACCATCAGCCCCGGAATGCACTCACAATGGGCTGGGCTCTCCCCTCTGAATCACTAAACTAATTAGGAAAATACCTTACAGGCGTGCTTGCAGCCCTATCTTATGGAGGTATTTTCTCAATTGAGGCTCTCTCCCCTCAGATGGCATTAGCTTGTGTCAAGTTAACTATCCAGCACAAGGGAAGAGGGGAAGGAAGTAAGGGAGGGAGGGAGGGAGGGAGGGAGGGGATTCCTATGTCTCCTTCAAGCAGCCCACAAATACCTAACTTTCTTTGCTGGATATTCATCTGACAGGGGATTTATATCCACATACATAAAGAACTTAAATAAATCAAATAACACCACCAACAACAAGGTAACCCATTCAAAATATGAGCTTTGAACCTGAAGCGGAGATTTCCCAAAGAAAGACAAAAGTGACTAAGAAATATCTCAAAAAAAAAAAAAATTCATTGTCCCTAGCTAATAGGAAATGAAATCCAAAACAACTGTGAGATTTCACCTTACTCCAGTCAGAAGTCAAAGTCAGAAAAACAAACAGAGACAAATGCTGGAGAGGTTGTGGGAAAAATGGAATCCTTCTTTACCCTTGGTGAGAATGTAGACTGGTCTAGCCACTCTGGAAATCATTGTAGAACAGTCTCAAAAATACATATTTAATGACCAAGCTACATGACTCCTTGGCTTATTCCACAAAGACTTGACATCTTATTCCACAGATTCTTGCTCATGCATGTGTATTGTTGCTCTATTTACAGTAGTAGAAACTAGAAAAAAACTTAAATGTCTCTCAACTGATGACTGGATAAAGACGATGTGGTACATATACACTATGGGATACTATTCAGCTGTAAAGAAAACAAAATCATGGACTCCCCATGTAAATGGCTCAAACTAGAAAATATCATATTAAGTGAGTTAACACACACCCTAAAAACCAAACAACATATGCTCTCTGTCATTTGAGGCTTTTAGTATCAAATCTTCAGGTGTGAGTACATAGCCTAGAGTAACCACAGAAACCAGGAAAGTAAAAGGGACCCCTATTGGGGTTGGAAGATGGGGGGATAATAGAGAGGGGTATAATATACAAGTGATATGAAGGAGGAAATGGGGAAATGTGAGACTCTAATTAGGGAGAAGGGGGAAAGAGAGATAAATTCAGAAGAAGGAGTAAAGAGGGTAAAATAACAGACAGTAAGGATGTCTGAAAAATTGGCATAGAATCACCCTATTAACTATTTATGAAAAAAACTTATAAAGCACATAATTTCCTTTCCATCTTTTCTGCCCCCCAAACTCTCTGTATTGTTTTAATTAAAATTTTTTTCATCTGGGCTGACAATATTCCCTCCAAGAGCCGAAGACCATCTAACAAAACCCCCAACACCAGGCATAAGAAGCCCTCTTTTGAACTGTTGGTCGGGGTTATTCAAGAACCCCCCCTCCCCAAACAATACAGACTATTGCTCTTGGTTGTCCTCCAGAGTTGGAAGAAAAGCCCTTAATCCTGAAGATAACATGTACTTCAGATGGAGGGCCCACTGTCCCCTGAAATGGAACTGATATGAAATACTCCTCTTTGAGGTCTAACTTTCATGGTATCAGAAGGTCCCATGCAAGCTTCCATAGGAGGGAAGCAACCAACAGTCTACTCAGATCTGATACTTATGAACCACAACAATGAACAGCATAGCCCAATAACTCTAAGGGTGATGTAGTGGCATGCATAACTTGGCGGTAATCAAAAGCTCTCTGATTGGACTTAGCAACAAGGAAACCTGTCAAACTACCCAGGACTAGTGATATTATGAATGTTGGAAGGGAACCTATAAGGACCACTTTTCTAAACCAGTACAATCCCAAACTACACTCCAAATATTTTCCCTTATATTCACAGATAAGTATAGTTCTCATCCCTCAAGGAATCTTCTCTTTGCAGCAAATGGAGACCATTACAGAAAACCATAAGAAATCAAAATGCGGGGTTGAGGAGCTCAGTCCCAGCAGACACATCTACAACACAACTTCACCTAAAGCTCAGGGATCACTGTGGAAGGAGGGGTTGATAAGACTGTAAGAGCCAGAGGATGAGGGAAGTTGCTGTAAAATTGTGTTTCCTAGAAATGTCAGAAGCTATTCTGATAAAGCCTAACTACCGTGATTGCCTACACATGGACTGAACATAGACGCAAAAATAAATATCCTAAAGTGGATGAAGGAGAGCTTTGGAGGCCTCAAGCCTATACCGAAGAACTACAGGCAACTAAGGGATGCTGAGAGTGAAAGGGGTCTACTAGTCTTCTCGAGGATGGAGCACACCAACTGGTTTTCCAATACCAAATAGTCAGTTCTGACAACGTACACACAGGTAATATTATGCACACTAAGTAGGTTATAGTTAGGAATATATATGTATACACATATACACATGTATATACATACAGCAGTTAATGAAAAAAGAGGTAATGAATTTGAAAGAGATCAAAGAGGATATTTCAGGGAATAGAGAGAGGAAAGGGAAGGGAGAAATTATAGAACTATATTATTATAATCTCAAAAAATAAAGAAATAATAATAATAACAAAGTTTGCTCTCAAGGTACCAGGATATAGTAGTAGGCCTTGCCTTGCATGTGTGCAGGCTCAAGTTCAATCCCCACAACTCTAAGAAAAAAATTATAGCTTTCAAACAACATAACCTCAACTTTTCTGCTAAATAGGAGAAATAATATAGTTTTTTTTCCTTTTTTTAATTTTATTTTTCTTATTAGTTACATTTTGTTAACTCTGTGTCCCAGCTGTATCCTGCTCCCTCATTCCTTCCCCAACCCCACACTCCCTCCCTGGTCTCCTCCCTGCCCCTTTCCAAGTCCACTGATACGGGAGGACCTCCTCCCCTTTCATTTGACCCTGTTTTATCAGGTATCTTCAGGGCTGGCTGCACAGTCCTCCTCTGTGGCCTAACAGGACTGCTCCTCCCTTGGGGGGGTGGGGAGGTCAAAGAGCCTGCCCTTGAGATCCTGTTAGAAATAGTCCTAGTTTTGAGAACAAAACTGATACTCAAATCTGTCTGAGGCAAATAGAAAAATAACAATTTTGAAACCTATTTTAAATGAAAATTCTAGCTAAAGTTCACTCAGATTTATTCTCTCATGAACGTTAACATTAGAAATTATGAACAAATATAGATTAAATCATTATTTCAAATGTATCTTAACTACATGACCTTAATGTAATTACTAATAAAAAAGAGAAAAACAATAGGGTCATCTTAGTTTTAGTTAAGTAACTAAAAGTCAACCCCTATTTATCATTTAAAAGCAACAAAATTGAAAAGATGCTGAAATGAAAAGTTGTACCTATTCCAACTTACAGCTAACTTATTATGATTAATTATTGTTGCTGCTGCTCTTATCTTTGACACAGAGTCTCACCATGTAGCCCAGGCTAGCTTCAAACTTGCAATCCTGGCATTACAAGTCTCCTAAATTCTGGGATTACAGGTGTGTGTTGCATGACTGGCTCAGCATCATTACTATCAAACAACATACTGGAAGTTCTAAATATACTCTGCTTTCCTCCCTACCCCCAACTTGACACAATATAGAGTGAGCTCAGAAGAGAAAACCTTAATTAAGAAAATGCCTCTATTAGAGTGTCTGTAGGCAACTCTGGGGGAGGACATTTTCTTGATTAATGATTGATGTGGGAAGGCCCAGTCCACGGTGAATGGTGCCACCCCATCCCATGAGGTGGTCCTCGGTTATATTAGAAAACAAGCTGAACAAGCCATAGAGAGAAAACTGGACTCTGCTTCAGGTCCTGCTTAGAGTTCCTGACTTGACTTCCCTCAGCCAAAGACTGTAACCTGTAGGATGAGATAAACTCTTGCATCCTCACATTGTTTTTGGTCAGAAGGTTTATAAACACAATAGGAAACAAAACTAGGACATGTACTAGGAGATAAAAGAGAAAACAAGGAACAGATATTTTAAAAGTTTAAAAATATAATTTAATTAGAATAAGAGATTATATGTGTGTATATATATATATATATGATTACTACACAGTAACAATTAATTAAATATGATTTAAAAGAAGAATCTAGGGTCTGGAGAGATGGATTAGCCCCTAAGGGCACTTGTTCTTCTTATTGAGGTACTGGAGGGGAAATTTCCAAGGAGAAAGAGTAGCAAGTGCAAAGGCTCTTGGTGAAAGGGAGTGGATGGGGTGGAGAATGGTTGAGGTTATAGAGTTCTACGCTCAATGAATCACACATTACCTCCCTTGTAGGGCATCATAAGGCATCTTTTTCTATCACACATGTTGAGCAAGTACTCTGTCACCCATTTATGTCTTCAGCCCCTCAACTTCCATTTGAGCAAGATAAGGAAGGTATTGAAAGGTTTTGAACAAAAGAAATGGCATAATTCAATCTGTGTCATATAAGAGCATTTATTATAACTTCTTTATTGTGAAGGCAGCATACAGAACAGTTAGGAGCATATTGTAGTCATTCAGGTCAGAGATGATGATGTCTAAGAACAGTGTGTTAATGATGGAGAAAGTGTAAAACAATACAATTCTGGGTGTATTTTGAAGGGATCTCAGAATGTTTTGGTACTATAGAGTTTGAATGTAAGGTATAAGAAAAAAATGTCAAAATGAAGAGAATTTGGCATGGAAACAGGGTTAAAGTTATGGCAGACATATTTTCGCTTGGGTGACTAGAGGGATAGTTTTCTAGAAACAGGTATAAAACATACTAGATAGAGCTAGATAAGTTGGAGATATTTATTAGGTATTCAAGTCGAAATGTCAAGAATGCAATTATATATGGTCAAAATACTAATTATATATGTGAATGAAAATGTCCTAATGAAACCCAACACTGTGTAGAAAAAGGTGATACACACATACACATACACACACACATATATACACATGTATGCATTATATACACATGCATATGTGTGTGGTGGTTTGACTAAGAATGGCCTCCATAAGCTCATATATTTGAATATTTAGTCATCAAGGAGTGGCACTTATTTGAAAAGGATTAGAAAGTGTGGCCTTGTTGGAGGAAAAGTGTCATGGGGGTGGGCACTGATGAGAAATGGCTCAGTGGTTGAGAGTGCATAGTGTTGTTGCAGAGGACCATTTCAGTTCCCAGCATCCACAAAGGGTAGTACATATTCACTTGTATCTCCAAATACAGAGCATCTGATGCCCTTTCATCCTTGTTGTCCTCAGGCAATGCACTCATACATGCACACACACACACACACACACACACACACACTCACACTCTCACACACACAAAACCACACACAACTAAAAATAATTAAAAGACAGAAATGTGAAGTGGAGTTTAGAGAAGAAATTGAGCCTAGACAAGGATATTTTTCTTATTTTTTTGCAGGTGGTCAGCAATATTTATTTTTCTATTAAAACAGTGTTCTCTAAGTTCATTTCATGTGTCACAGATGGCATGATTCCTTTTTATTAAGGCTGAATTATATTGAATCTTTCTCTCACACATATTTTTCAAAATTAATATGAAAATCCACAGGTTAAATAAGGTCTGGCTGCTAGAAAGATTTTATATATATATATATATATATATATATGATGCTTTGAGATGCAAAAGCTTTGAAAAATTATCACACCCAATCTAAGTAGCATATTCACCACCTCATATAGTTGCTTTCTAATTTTGGCAAGAATATTTGACATCTACTCCCAACAAATTTAAAAGAAAATAATGTTATTATTAATTCTAGTCATACTGTGTAGTAACCTCCTAGTACTTATTCATCATATACCTAAATTTGTGTACTCTTTGAGTAAAAAATTCTCCTTTCTTTCATCTTCCATACTCCCGGAATAACCTATTCACTTCTCTGTTACAATTGAGTCTATCATTTAAAAATATTTTTATTGTTAAAACAAAATGTAAATGTAAATATATTTTGATCATATTATTCCCCTCCCTCAAGCCCTTCCAGATCCTCTCACTATTCCTTTCACCCATTTTAAATTCTTTAATAAACAAACATCCTAAAAAAACACCCTACCCAAAACAAAACACTATATTAGTCAGGGTTTTCTAAAGTTACAGAACTTATAGAATCCCTCCCCCCTCTCTCTCTCTCTATATATATACATATATATATATATGTATATGGGATTTATTAGAATGATTTACAGGCTGTGGTCTGTTAATAACCTCTCTCGCCCTTTAAATTTCTTTTTCTCATTTTGGTTTTCGAGACAGAGTTTCTCTGTGTAACACTGACTGTCCTGGAACTCACTCTGTAGATCAGGCTGGCCTGAAACTTAAAGATCCACCTGCCTCTGCATCCTGAGTGTTAAGATTAAAGTTATGTGTCACCGTTGTCCATTTTATGGCCATCTAATCCAATCCAACAATGGCTGGCTGTGAATTGAAAGCCCAAGAATCCAGTAGTTGCTCAGTCCATGAGGTTGGAAGTCTTAGCTGCTCTTCAGTATCTTCAGTATACACTGCAATTCTGAAGAAGTAGAGTCCAGCATCAGTGAAGGAAGGAACATGCTATATAGGAAAGAACAAAAGGTTCCTTCTTCCATGGAAGTGTGTCCCAGTTTAGAGGTGGGATTTGCCAGATCACAAGATCTGGACAAAAGGTTTGTCTTCCTACCCCAAAGAGTTGAATTAAAAAGTAGATTTTCTGACTTCAAATTAAACAAGAACCCCTCACAGGTATGCCGTTCATTTTTGTGTTTTAGTTAATTCCAGATGTAATCAAGTTGAGAACCAATGATAACTATCACAACTCTATCCCTTGTCAACTTGATACACAATCATATCTCCTATGTCACAATTAATTTGTTAATGGAAACAACAATCAGGTCATAATAAGGCCTAAACATGCTGTCCCAGGTGCAATTGCAAATGCATTATATGTTTAGAATAGGTGGTAATATTCCTTGAGGGACATTATTATAGTATTTCAAACTTAAATATAATAAGAATTGATATTCTCTTAATTGACATTAAAAAATTTAACGATTTAAAAAATTGAGGAAAGAAAACACAAATATCTGTACAAATGTAATACATTTTAACAAAATACGATAGAAAAACTCATGTCAATTACAATCTTTGTTTCTGCAAATGGTCTCATGGCCCTAGCTGGTATATGTAACTACCTTCCCCTACTACCCGTTCTGTATTTTCTCTACCATTTTCAATCACCTCAGCAGGTCTTGGCTCTTTTCCTGAAGGGTCTGTCTTTCAAAGGGAGAATAGTTGTCTGCAAGTGATGGTAGAGCCTTGCTCCCAAATCCCAAAGGTCTCTTCTGTGATTCACCTATATGGCCCTGCCAAAGCCTCCAAACAACATCCCACTGACACCTCAAGTACCATCAGGTCTGCTGGATCATATGGTATAAACAGTAGAGCAGTCTGCACAGCAGCCTGGACCTGTTGCAGGGCCTTCTCCTGTTCCAGGCCCTACACAAAACTAGAAGCTTTCTGAGTCACTTGGTATATGGGCCAGAGTAACACACCCAAGTAAGGAATGTGCCACTTCCAGAATCCAAATAGGCCAACTAAATGTGTTTTTCTTTCTTGGTGATGAGGGGGACCATATGCAATAACTTATCCTTGATCTTAAAAGGAATATCTCTGCATGCCCTATACCACAAGTCATCTAAGAATTTCGCTGAGGTAGAAGGCCCTTGAATTTTGGCTAGATTGATTTCCCATCCTCAGACATCCATATGTGTTACCAATGAGTTCAAAGTTGTTGCTATCTTCCGATCACTTGGTCCAATCAGAATGTCATCAATATACTGGACCAATGTGATATTTTGTGGAAGAGACAGATGATCAAGATCCCTTCCAATTAAGTTATGACACAGGGCTGGAGAGTTAATATGTCCTTGAGGTAAAACTGTAAAGGTATACTGCTGGCCTTGCCAACTGAAAGCAAATTGCTTCTAGTAGTCCTTATCTCAACAGCTACTGAGAAGGAGGCAATTGCTAGATCAATAGCTGCATACTGCACCAGGAGATGTGTTCATCTGCTCAAATAACGATGCCACATCTGGCAGAGCAGCTGCAACTGAAAGCATTTCTGATTTAGGTTTTGATATCAACTGTCATTCTCCACGGTCCATCTGTCTTCTACAATGGCTAGATAGAGTTAAAGGGAGATGAGGTGGGAACCACCACCTCTGCATCTTTCAAGTCATTGATGGTGGCACTAATTCTTGCAGTTCCTCCAGGGATGTGATACTCTTTTGAATCATTATTTTCTTTGGCAGAAACAATTCTATAGGCTTCCGTTTAGCATTTCCAACCATAAAATTCCTCACTCCACAATCAGGGAACCATTGTGAGAATTCTACCAACTTCTAAGTATATCTATACTAATTATGCCTTCTGGGACTGGAGAAATAACCACAAATGAGTTTGGGGACACACTAGATCTCCTGTGAGTAGAACTCAGACATTAGTCACCTGATTTCCATAAGCCCATACTTTAACTGGAGGGCCACAATGTTTCTTGGGATCTCCCAGAATCAGGGTCAATTTCAGGGTACCTGAAAATATCTGATTGTTTCTTTTCTCCCAGTGTACAGTTACTCTTGTAAAAAGGCCTCAGGTCCCTGTGGGGAACGACTGTAACAGTAAAACTTTTAGGTGTTTTATGAAGGTCTTTCTTAGGGGAACCTGGCTGTCCATTATTTCAAGAGAATGGGTCTGCAAACTGGCTCAAGTCTGGAAACTGATTCATAGAGATTTCCTTTGCCATGGTTCAATGTAGCCTTTCTTTCATTTGAGATTTTAAGATTTTATCTTTAAATGGATTAAAAAAATAATTTGGGAGGTTTCTTATCTATTCCATGCCTGTAAACACCATGGTGAATTAGCTAGTACCAAAGGTCCATGTGAGTCACACTACCACGAAATTCACTTTGCCTGTGCTGACCATTACAGGTTAGGCCATTATGAACATTGTTTTGCCCATTATGAAAACTATTATTATTTTTCCTTTGGTGATTCAGTGCTGCTATGTGACCCCTGCTACATTGAGGGCCCAGTTAAACTCATTCCATGTAACTGATCCAATTGAGCAGCATCATCTCCAACCCTAAAGCTTGGCACAAGGAAAAGGGCACCAAAGAATCTCTTCATTTGTGCTGGTGCCCCTCTCACCATTTTGCATCGTATAGTGTTGTGAAGGGCACGTCTTCTGGGCCTTCCATTATGGAGGATTAGGTTTTACACAGTGTACCCACTCTAGCAACACAGTTTCCCTGAGCCTTAAAATCCCTTCATCAACACTAAGCCAAGGGACATCAGGTATCACCAACTCCTTTTCAGTAAGCCAGCTTTTGACAAATGAATGTTTTAACTAATCATTCCAATAAACTTTTGATACCTTTCTCATTCAAAGGGCCTATATCAATAAACACCAGCTTGATACAGTTTTATGTTCATTCTACCTTTTTATTATATTTTAATTTTTATATTAATTACAGTCTTTTTCACTTTGTATCCCAACTGTAGCCCCCTCCTTCATTCACTCCCAACCCCACTTTCCCGCCCTCATCTCTTCCCATGACCCTCTCCCAGTCCACTGATAGGGGAGATCCTCCTCCCCTTCCATCTGACCCTAGCCTATCAGGTCTCATCAGGACTGGCTGCATTGTCTTCCTATGTGGCCTGTTAAGGCTACTTCCCCTTCAGGGGGAGGTGATCAAAGAGCCAGCCACTGAGTTCATGTCAGAGACAGTCCCTGATCCCCCGATTAGGGCACCCATTGGATAATGAGCTGCCATGGGCTACATCTGAGCAGGGGTTCTAGGTTATCTCCATGCATGGTCCTTGGTTGGAGTATAAGTCTCAGAAAAGAGCCTTGTGCCCAGATTTTTTTGGTTCTGTTGCTCTCCTTGTGGAGCTCCTGTCCTCTCTAGGTCTTACTATCTCCCCTTCTTTCATAAGGTTCCCTCTGCTCTTCTACCTTTATCTTAAACCAATAACATCTATTCCCACATGTATTCCCTGGACTTCTTGAATGAATTAGCAAACCCTTTAAGCTCTTTAGTGGTATAGTGCACCTCCTAGTGGACTGTACTTTCCACCTCCCACCACAGGAGACTGCTTAGTCTTAAGTTTAGAGGCAACTTTTTGGATTGTGTGGAGAATAAGTATTGTCTTGCCTGGCATTTCCTTCAGAAACTCACTGCTAGTTTAGCAGAGGGAAGATTAAATTCCTCAGCCAAAGATGAAAAAGTAAATGTTTCACAAGGTGGGGCTTAGGGTTCAAAGTTCTCAGCTTCAGTAGGGTCCTCCCACACATCCTTATCCTAAGTTACAGGATCCCATTCTTTACCAACTAATGCCCTTACTTTAACTACTGACACTCTCCAAGGCTGAGACTTGAGTTTTTTTCTGTAATTCAGCAAACCTTATACTAAAGGCTTTAGTTTGGTTTTCTAAAACTTGAGACTAAACCTAGATACCTTTAGACTGTTGATGAATATCAGGATCTGGTTACTTTTATTATTGAGCTCATTCTTTTTTTTTTTTTTTTCTTCAGGGAGCTCATATTCAAGAGTAAATTGTTTTTTTTTTAATATTTTAAAAAAGCTTTATCTATTTAATTATTCACTTTACATCCCAACTGTAGCCTTCTCCCTCCTCTCCTCTCTGTCCCACCCTTCCTCCCTCTTTTCCTAGCCCCCCTCCCCTATTCCTCAGAAAAGGGGACCCCCCCTCCAGCACATCAAATATCATCAGGACTGAAAGAATCCACTTTCTCTGTGGCTTGGCAAGGCAGCCCCACCAGGAGGAAGCAGGCAACAGAGTTTATGTCAGAGACAGTCCCTATTCCTCTTACTAGGAATGGTGAAGGCTAAGGTGCCCGGGATTTTTCCAAGATGGCGGCAGCTGTATCTGAGTGGCAAAAGATCAGAGACTGTGGTTATGGGTAAGTAACCTAGCGATGAATCCCAAAACACTGACATCGATGCTTCATGTATCGATGTAGGAGTAGGAGGACATACGAGGACATACGAGTAGGGTATGAGACATATGAGATGCTGGAAACACATGGTTTCAGCTGAGGCTATCTCCAGGACATGGTTCAGGACACAGCAATTTCTGCCTAGCACAGTCAGGATCTGGGGGTGCCTGAACAGTGCTGCCAGCTTCCAGCCTACCTGAGTGCTAGATGAAGATCCCTTCCAGCAACCAGATCTTGGATCACTCCTGCTCCTGCTCCTGCTCCTGCCTGGTTACAAAGCCAGTATCCTAACCTCAATTCACTGGCCTAGGGGCCAAGCACAGCCCAGGGCTTGCTGTGCCACACTGTGCTTTCTGCCTACTTGAAAGTGGGGCCTGCAGTTCTAGGAGCGCTTTGTTCCATCACTCCCACTTTCCCAAGGATACTGTTTGGACTAGAGGCAGCACTCCAAACCCAATCCAGTGTTTTTCTGGTCCCTGTGTAGAGACCAACTGGACAAGACAAACTTACAGGGTCCTAGACCCAAGATGGCAATGCCAAGTCAAATCTGAGTGCCAGGAGCTGAGCGTCTGCTGGTCAGCAAGTGGCTGCGTGGCTCAATCTAAATTGATAAAGCCAGCACCTGTTCGCCTGTTTGTTGGGGAGGCTGACCCAATAATACCAACGCCCACTTGTAATCTGTCTGCTCTGTCTGACCCACCTGAAGCACAGCAACATTCAGTTTAGAGCCCAATCCCTGCTGACTCCTGATCTACCTGACCCAACTGGGACAAGGCCAGCAGAGGGAGCTGTACTCAGGCTCAAACATGGTCTGTCATCCAGAAAAGGCCAGTGTGGGGCCCCGAGCAACATTCATCTTAGAACCCTCTCTTCCTACTCCTGAACTCTCTGGCCATCAGAGACTAGCAGACCTGCAAACACCAGAGACATCAAAATAGTTAGAAGTCAGCGTAAGAACACAAGCAACAAATCCCAGGGCCATCTGACATCACCAGAAACCAATAGTCCTACCACAGGAGGCCCTGGAGAAACTACCGTACCTGAATGAAAGAAAAAGATTTTAAATCTGAGGTTATGAAAATGATAGAGGCCTTAAAGGAGGAAAATAAATCCCTCAAATTAGTACAATCAAACAGGTGAAAGGATCGAACTAATCCCTGAAAGAAATTAAGAAACTACAATCAAACAGGAGAAGGAAATGAATACAACTGTTCAACACCCAAAAATGTAACTATAATCAATAAAGAAAACACAATCTGAGGTAATCCTGGAAATGGAAAATCTAGGGAAGAGGACAGGAACTTCAGACAAGAGCATCACTAACAGAGTACAAGAGATGGAAGAGAGTATCTTAGGGGTAGAAAATACGATTGAAGAAATCGATACATCAGTCAAAGAAAATGTTAAATATAAAAATCTCCTAACACAGAACATCCAGGAAATCTAAGACACTATGAAAAGACCAAACCTAAGAATAATAGGAATAGAAGAAGGAGAAGACTCCCAGCTCCAAGGACCAGAAAATATTTTCAACAAAATCATAGTTGAAAACTTCCCCAACCTAAAGAAAGAGATGCCTATAAACATACAAGAAGCTTACAGAACACCAAATAGATTGGACCAGAGAAGAAATTCATCCTGCCACATAATAATCAAAACAATAAATTTACAGAACAAAGAGAGAATATTAAAAGCTGCAAGGGGAAAAGGCCAAGTCACATATAAAGGCAAGAATATCAGAATTACTGGACTTCTCACAAGAAACTCTAAAAGCCAGAAGGGCCTGGACAGATGTTATGCAGACCCTAAGAGAACACAGATTTTAGCCCTGAATAATATACTCAGCAAAACTTATAATCACCATAGAGGGAGAAAACAATATATTACACAACAAAAATAAATTTAAGCAGTACCTATCTACAAATCTTGACCTACAGAAGATTCTAGAAGAAAAACTCCAACCCAGGGAGGCTAACTACACCTAGGAAAACACAGGTAGTAAATAACCCTACATCAACAAAACCAGAAGAAAATTTCTCTCTCTCTCTCTGTGTCTCTCCCAACATCAAAACCACTGGTCATTACTATCTCTCAACATCAATGGCATCAACTCCCCAATAAAAAGACACAGGTTAACAGAGGGGATGCAGAAACAAGACCTAGCATTCTGCTGCGTACAAGAAACATACCACGGCAATAAAGATAGACATTACCTCAAAGTAAAGATCTGGAAAAAAGGTTTAAAGCAAATGGACATAAGAAGCAAGCTGGAATATAGCCATTCTATTATCTGATAAAATAGACTTTCAACCAAAATTAATCAAAAGAGATGAGGAAGGACACTTCATACACATTGAAGGAAAAATCCACCAAGATGACATCTCAATTCTGAAATCTATGCCCCAAATGCAACCCACATTCGTAGAAGACTAAGCTTCCCATCAGGTATATCTGTGTAAGGTGCCTAGGTCCAGTCAATGCATGGTTTTCAGTTGGTGCTTAAGTATGGAGCTCATTCTTATCCCTTGTTAGTTTATCCAGGGAGGCCAAGAGCAACAGACCAGCATCATCACTTTCCATATTTTTTTTCACAAATTGTCAAAAGTTTTATGTACAGAGTCAACAAATCCATTGTCACCCATAATTGATGAATCAGGATAATCCAATGCACTTATTTCCTTAACTTTGTAAAAATAGTTCACACCATGGGCTTTTATTATTCTTTGGGCTGCCAGGAGAGGCTTTAGTAACTGGAGAGAATTCAGTAACTGTAGGTGCTGGCAAATTGGAAAGCCTATTTCAGATATGTAAAAGATTCATCCTTATACTTCTATTCCTCCAGAAAACATTACTGGCACCAAAATCTCTATTAACCAGGGTTCTCTAGAGGAGCACAGTTTATAGAATGAATCTATACTATGGATGCATATAGAAAAAGTATTTTCTAGAACGACTCAAGGCTTTGGTCTAGCTAATTCAGAAATGGCTTGCTATGAACAGAAATTTCAAGAATCTAGTAGTTGCTCAGTTCATGAGGCTGGATGTTGCAGTTGATCCTCAGTATACATTGGAATCCCGAAGAAGCAGGCTCTAGTGCCAGTGAAGGAATGGACTTGCCAGCAAGAGTGAGAACAAGTAGGCAAAGAAAGAGTGCTTCCTTCTTCCATGTCCTCATAGGCTTCCAGCAGAAGGCATTACTCAGAGTAGAGGTGGGGTTTTCCAGATCAAAAGATTTAGAATAAAGGTGTGTCTTCTTACCTCCAAGATCCATATTAGAAGTAGACCTTCCACAGACAAACATTATGCAGAGAGTCTAAATTGGAGGTCTCCATCATTTCCTTTCCTTCTGAGCTCCCATCAGAGCTTGGGGGAACCCCACAGAACAGGGAGAAGAAATAGTGTATGAGTAAAACAAGATGGAGGACACTAGGAGAACGTGACCTGCCAAATCACCTAAGTAGGTCTCCTATGGTCTAAGAGAGACGGAATTGGCAAGCACAGGGCCTTCATGGTTCTGCACCAGGTCTTCTGCATATTTGTTATGGCTGTTAGCTTGGTGGTTTTGTGAGACACAACGGTGGGAGTGGGTGTATTTCTGAATCTTTTACTTGCTTTTGAGACCCTTTTCCTCCTATTGGGTTGCCTTACCGAGCCTCGATGTGAGGGCTTTCGCTTTGCCTTATGGTATCTTGTTCTGTCCTGTTTGGCTGTTGTCTCTTGGAGCCTGTTCTTTTCTGAAGACGAAACTGAGGGGGAGTGGATTTGAGGGAGAAGAGAGACGTGTGTATGTGTGAGCGCATGAGTGAGCTAGGAGGAGTGGAGAGGAACTCTGGTTTGGATGTGTTGTTTAAGAGAAGAATCTATTTTCAATTAAAAAAAAAGAAATAGACCTTTGGACTTCAAATTAAGCAAAATTCCGTCTCAGTTACTCCTCTCCATTTTTGGTTTTAGTTAATTCCAGACATAACAAAGAATAGCCATCACAGACAACCTCAAACACGCACACACACTCACACACACAGACCCCCTCACCCACCACAATACACACACACCAAAATGTAATTAAAAAAAACACACAAACACCAAACTGTAACGAAATAAAAGCACACACACCAAATTGTAACCAAATAAAAGCACACACACACACACACAAACACACACACACAGAGAGAGAGAGAGAGAGAGAGAGAGAGAATTATAACAGATAATATAAAAAGAAAAGTGAAAGGAGCATAGACTGAGCTCTTGTGTACTTATGAATCTTTCTAACCACTGCATTCTTTTGTGTGTGTGTGTGTGTGTGTGTGAGAGAGAGAGAGAGAGAGAGAGAGAGAGAGAGAGAGTAGTTTTTTGTGTTGAATATTTTCTCTTGGTCAGGTAGTTATTTACTATGTATGTATTTATATGGTACGCTGTGGCTTTTATACATGGGTGCAACATATAATGATCAGTTCAGGGTAATTAGCATGTCTTTAACGTCAACACATTTATTTCTGTATGTTGAAAGCATTGAAAACCCTTCCCTCTAGCTATTGTGAATTTGCAACTAGTTTTTTTTTTTTTCTTTCTTTTTTCAACTATTGTTTTTAAGTGGCCCTAAACACACTCAACACCCATAGCTATCTTTCTAGGAGCACCAGAATACTTCTTTATGCTCTTCATTTTACTTAGGTCAGTAATCACATTCTCAAAGGGCTCTCACATTGAAAGAGAGTCCCACGCCACCAACAGAGCCGACCTTTAGCCTTCCCTTGTTTATCTTCTTGACCCAGTTCAAATCAGGATCTATCAAGAATCACAGAGCCTGAGTGCTTCAGCACTGCTTTCAGACTCCTCTCTCCGCTCCCCCTTATCTCCCTCGCCTGTTACTCTTTGTCACTGAATGTATTATCCATTCTTGTACATCCCTGTTATTATCAATTGACACACAGGTGCCCCTTCTTGTGTCAAAGATTTTAGTGCACATGTGTACTACTGGCACTGGAGAGGCTTAGGCGGGAGCATTGGGAGTTTGAGGCCTTTTCCAACCTTTTTTTTGTAGCTCCTTGCATCCATCTTGTCGTTACCAATTGCTCTTACCTCTTTCTTATATTTTTCTGAAGTTGAACATAGCTGGAAAAAACAAATGCAAAAAAAAAGGGCACTCTCACTTTAAATTCAACACCATAAACCTCAAGTGGGCACTTAATGTTGCCAGGAAATCACATACTATTATCCTAGTCCATTTGCGCTGCTGGTTTCCTAGACAACTATTACATACCTTTCCCGCTCCCTTCAAACCTTTAACACCTCCGTATACATCCTCATTTTCAGCCCATGACCTGGCTTCCAGTTTCAGAGAGAAAATAGAAGCAATCAGAAAACAAAGCTCACAAATTTGGGCATCTATGCACATACCTAAAATCAGTGCATCTACTCTCCCCTTTCTCGCAGTGCTACTTTGATTGAGTCTGCCCCTCCACTTGTTCATGACATTTCCTCCTGGCAATTTTCTCTTCTCTTGATTTCTTCGGAGAAAAAATCTTCCTCTCTTCAGGTTCTCCTTCATGAGCTTCAATTATGTTATTATCTCCTATTAAAAAAACATTTTTTTCAATCTTTTGTGTCACCATGCTTTACTTTCTACTCACACCGCATTCTTTGCTAAAATTATTTATATTTCATATCCGTAACTTCTTTCTTCCCATCCTTCTTTTCTTACCTATTTATTTTGAATTATATGAATACATAGAAAGCTGCAGAAATAGTACAGAGAAGCCCTCTGTAAATTTCACTCAGGCAGTTACACATTACTGGATATACTGTGATGTCAAATCTGAGAAATCAACATTGATAATAAGGAATTTTCATGGTTCTATGACACTGGATCAAATATGCAGATGCACTTTGGGGAATGACAATGAAGACACAACTGTGCCAAAAACCGTCATCCTTCTCTGCCCGTTTAGAGCCACATTCTTTCCCTCCCACTGTCCATTTCTGACCCCTGGTAACAACTGATCTGTTCTCTGTCTCCAATTTTCTAATTTACGAAAATGTTGCATAGGGCCAGAGAGATGGTTCAGCAGGTTCCTGAGAAAAGCCTGACTACCTAAGTTTGTTCTATGGAGTCCATGTAAAGGTACAAAGAGGGAATTGACCCCACAAAGTTGTCCTCGACATTCACATCCTTGGTATGTGCTCACATGTCCTGCGCGCGCGCGCGCGCGCACACACACACACACACACACCAAATAAAACTGTACATTCAAGAATTAAAATGCTATACAAATAAAATTTTATAATAAAGTAACCTCGCTAACTTAAAATTTTAAATTGTATTTTATGTTTACAAATATTCTGCCAGCACGTATCTAGGTACCACATGTGTGCAGTACTCATGAAGTCCAGAAGAGGGCAGCACATACACATGAACTGGCGTTACAGCGGGTTGCCAACTGCTATGTGGGTGCTGGGACGAAACACCTCAAAGAGTAAAATAAATATGCTCTTAAAATTTTATGCGATATGTTTTGATTCTATTCACCCCCTCTTTCCTAACTCCTCCCCCATCCTTCTCTACCTCCCTACCTACCCAATTGCATATTCTCTCTCCTCTCTCTTTCTCTATTTTGTCTTTTTTTTCCCCCCAGACCTGAGGACCGAATCCAGGGCCTTGCGCTTGCTAGGCAAACGCTCTACCACTGAGCTAAATCTTTCTCTTCACTCAGTCTCTTTCTGTCTGTTTTTGTCTGTGTGTGTTTCTCTCTCTCTCTCTCTCTCTCTCTCTCTCTCTCTCTCTCTCTCTCTCTCTCTCTCTCTCTCTCTCTCCCTTACTCTTAAACCCATGGGATCCAGTTTGTGTTGGCTGACTACTTCTGTGTGTGGAGCCTGCCCTGCAGTATGGTCGACCTACTAGGGACCACTTAAAAGAAAACTGTCCCTCTTTCAGCAGTAATCAAAAGTCAGTATTTCCTCAGGTAGAGGTAGGCTTTACTTCCACCTCCCTTTCTTCACGCTGGGCTTTGTTTCACTAGAGCTTATTCTGGTCTTGGAAAACATTAGTTCCTTGAGGTCATTTACCACTTCTGGCTCGTACAATTTTTTTTTTTTTTTTTTTTTTTTTTTTTTTTTTTTTTTTAGCATGTATCCCAGAACCTTGAGGGGAGAGATGCGATATAGATATCCCATTTAAGGCTGAGCACTCTGAAGTTTGCTTTCTGCATATTGTTTTGTTTGTTTCACCCCATGTTTTCTCCAGATTCTTCGTTATGCTCTTGAGCCAATTCAATGGATTTTAAACTTTGAAATAGAGTGTATTTTTGTTTCTAAAATTCCCATTTTGCTCTTCTCCTTTATATGATCTATTAATTTGCTAAAAATGTCTACTTATTCATTTTGAGCCTACTTATGATTACAGTTTGGAGCATTTTTTTTTTATTGAGTACTTCAAAATTCTTTAAATGTCTTTAAAACATCCGTGCCACATAGAACGTAGTGTTTGTTGCCTTTTTTCTTTTGATTTGAGATTCTCCTGGAATGTTTTATGGCTCAGCTCTTTCCTTATCTCTCCTTGCTTCTTTGCTCATTTTATCTTGTCTCATGGACTTAAATGTCATCTAATAACAAACAAATGGTTAAAGAAAACCAAATTCTGACCTCCTCCTTCACCGAATCCACTTGTTTTTCACAATTTCCAGTTTCTTGGGGCACAAACTTTGGTCATTCTTGTTTCCTTTTCTACTATCTCACAACCAATCCATCAGCAAATCCCGATAGTGCAGCCTTGCACAAGAATGCACACACTGACAACCTCTTATCTCCCTGCAATCCTCTCAATCCAAGCTTCCAGTTATCTCTTGCCTGGGTTGCTAAAACCATCTCCGGGGAGTTGTTTGTCTTTCCATCTTTGCCCTCTGGTGTAACTTAGTGGCCAGTCATCTCAAGAAAGCAAGCACATCCTGTTGTTGTTTTTCCCTACCTCCTTCTTTCCCATGCCGCCCAAGCCATGGATGAATTAGGAATAATAGTCACAATCTTAACATGGCTGGACAGGATCTGGGCCATGTGAGTTCTCTGACCTCAGTACCAACTTCTGTCTTCTTTGCTCACTGTTTACACCATACCACTGATTTCTGGTCCTGCCAGGGCTCTCTAACCACCTTCCCACTTGCTTTTCCCTTTGCCTGAACTATTAGCACCCTTCCTCCGGGCACTGCCACAGCCTTGTCTCTCACTTTTTTCAAGTTCTTTCTCAAGCATTTACTTCTCTCAAGATCTGCTCTTGTGACTCTATTTTAAGTCGCAACCCTCGTGGTTCCTTTTTATACTTTTTAACAGCTATTTCTTCCATAACACTTTCTTTCCCTGTATACCACATAGGTTTCTTATTTATCTGATCACCATTCACCTTCACTTCCATTCCTCCAAAGCAGGGTATCAGTGACAGCACAGACTTCTGATGCATATCCTATAGTGTAACACAGCATACTCTGTGTACTCATTTTATAAACAATTGACTATGCCACCTTAAGATGGATGTAGTGTTCCAGCTCTTTTGTGAGGTAGTTGTTTTAACCTTTGTAGGCTTGAAGCTTAAAATTTCACTTTAATTTTTCATTATTTTTACCTCCATTTTACTTTAGAGCTAATTTACCTATCCTTATATAGACAGATTCTGGAGGTTAACAGAGAAATGAATGAACAATAACAAAAATTGGAACACTTTCTTCTTAAGTTATCATTGAGTTTAGGAAAACTAGATGATTTACTGAATTACTATTCTGTGTATCCTAATGCTACTTAAAACACCTGCAAAAATACGTTAAAATGAGACAATCAGAACAAGATATATAAATGCAAAAATTAAATGGAACTAGAGGAGAGGTATCTTAGTCACTGTTCTATTGCTGTGAAGAGACACCATGACCATAGCAACTCTTACAAAAGAAAGCATTTCACTGAAGGTGGCTTACAGCTTCAGAGGCTTAGTCCATTATCAACATGGCAGGGAGCATGGTAGCACACATGCTGGAGCAATAGCTGAGAACTACATCCTGACACTCAGCAGCTATTTCTAACCAGGGAAATCATTTCCTTGTGTCCCTTGACTTCTTCTGCAAAGTTGGAAGGATAAAAAAATATCTCTTCTTAACTCCGAAGGTGGAGTGAGGATAGGAGAAAAGAGATGTGAAAATATCATGAGGGTAATGTTAAATCGCACATTCATTGTGGGGACTTCCTGAATCTCTAAGGTGATCTGGCCAGCATGGCAACAAATTTTATAAATGAAAAATTGCATTTTTATCCATTTGTTTTCATTTTATGTGTTTGAGTGTGGACATTCATGTGCTACAGTGGGACTATGGAGGTTATTGAACAAATTGCTGGGGTTGGTCCTCTCCTTCCATAAAGTGGATGTAGGGGTGTAACTCAGCTTGTAAGGTTTGGTCCTTTACCTGTTGAAACATTTCACCCATTAATGGATGAATCTTTGACACTGAAAGATGCAGAGTGTCTTCAACATTCTTCAAGATCCATAGAGATTTTTATTTTAAATCATCAAATTGCTCCATATAAATTTGTAGTACAAAATGGCAGAAGTATGTTTAGGGTCACTTCAGAACATATTGGAATTTTTGTCTTAAACCACAAGCCAAGATTTATTGAACTATTTTTATGCAATGCAAATTAGCAATCTCAATAGCCATTTTTTAAATCAAGCATTCCAATACAACACAATCTCAACACACTAGTTTGATGCTTACATGCTGAGAAATGGTTGTAGGAAAGTATTGTCTTTTTTTTTGAGATAGAGTTTTATGATGTAGCCCAGGCTCTTCTTGAACTTTCTGTGTAGTCAAGGATAACCTTGATCCTGATTCTCTTGCTTCTACCTCTAGAATGCTGGGATCACAGATATACATAATCTTATCCAGTTTATGGAGTGCTAAGGATTCAAACCCAGATCTTTGTGTGTCCTGGGTTAAGTACTCTACCAAGTGAACTACATCCATGGCCCTAAAAGTCTTTGTTATCTGAACTCAGATTATTCTCTGTGTATGTGTGTGTGTGTGTGTGTGTGTGTGTGTGTGTGTGTATGTGTGTAGCAACAGAAAGCTTTGTACACACAGCAAAAGAGAGAGAGAGAGAGAGAGAGAGAGAGAGAAACAGTGTGATTCACAGCATAAAACACTCTTGAGTGTCAGCCTGACTATTTGTGGCATTGCATCACAAAGTGGTGTGTGCAGTGCTACGTGAGCACATTGTGTGCTCAGAACCGAGACTACAGTAAAAGCATGTAGTGTCACAAAATTCAGTATCGATAGAAACACCCTTGACTGATTAGTTCCTTGATTTTGAATTAATTTTGTTTGTTGTACATTCAGGAACCCTTTACTGCTGTCAAATTTTCCTTGATCCTCAAATTCAGTTATCTGACCCCATATAAAGTTGGGATCACCAGTTTAAGAAGCTGCGAGCTGGGGAAATCTGTTCATTGTCTTTTAATCTGTCCCAGATTTCTAAAACTAACCTTGACATTTCTTGAACATTCTTGATATTTTGCTTTAAAACAAATATCCCAGCCGCTACAGTGCATGCTTAGCATATGCAAGATTTAATCCTTAGTACCACAAAATAAAGATAAAGTTGTCATTGGGAGATAGCCCAAGAGCTGAACAACAACAAAATATATGACAAACAAAAACAGTACCAGAAACATTCAGGCTTTCCTTTACACGGCCACATAGTCATCTAACATTCTCAGCCTTTACTTGCAGTGGTAATTTGAAGGGGAAAGAAGTCCATGTAGACATGATGCTTCAGAAGTCACACTAATTTTTTTTTTTTTTTTTTTGGAACGTGACTGTCTAAGTGCTACCTTTTCATTATATAGATAATTTAATTATCTATATAATGATATTATTGTATTATTTCTTTATAATTAACTTTAAAAACCTTTTAATGAATTCTTTCAGGATTTCTTTTTTTTTTTTTGCTTTTATTTTTTATTTTATTTTATTTTATTTTTTTTATTTATCAGTTACATTTTATTAACTCTGTATCCCAGCCGTGTCCCGATCCCTCATTCCCTCCCAGTCCCTCCCTCCCTCCCTCCCTCATCTCCACCGTGCCCCTTTCCAAGTCCACTGATGGGGGGGACCTCCTCCCCATTTATCTGATCCTGTTTTATCAGGTATCTTCAGGACTGGCTGCAAAGCCCTCCTCTGTGGCCTAACAGGACTGCTCCTCCCTTGTGGGGTGGGGAGGTCAAAGAGCCAGTCATTGAGTTCCTGTTAGAAATAGTCCCTGTTCCCCTCACTTTGGGAAACCAATTGGTTACTGAGCTACCACAGGCTACATCTGAGTGGAGGTTCTAGGTTATATCCATACATGGTCCTTGGTTGAATGTCAGTCTCAGAAAAGACCCTGTGCCCAGATATATTTGGTCCTTGTGGAGCTCCTATCCTTTCCCCATCAGACTAACTCCCCTTCTTTCTTATGATTCCCTGTACTCTGCCAAAGGTTTGGTCATGAGTCTTTGCTTTGAAAACACTGCTAGTTAGAGTCTTTCAGATGCGCTCAGTAGACTCCTGTCATACGTTCAATGCACATCCCATCTGTCTTTCTAAACGAGGATTGATCATCTTACCCCATGTCCGCTCAATTCTTTCAGGATTTCATGCAATATACGTTGATCATGTCCACCCCTCACTTCTCTTCTCCCTAACTCCCTCTTTATCCACCCTACCTCCCTACCTCCCCCAAATATGTGTCTCTTTTTTAAGTACTAACCCATGGAATCCAATGTATGCTGCTCACATATTCACAGGTTGGATTGTGGTTGACTCACCCTTCTTCAGAAACCATCAAGTTGCAATAGCACCTCAGTAAGGGGTGGACACTCAGGAAGCCCTTCCTAATCCATGCCGGGATGTTGAATGGCTTGATTTTGTGTAGGGCTCACTTATGTCGGCAGCCACGGCTGCTATGAGTTCCTGAGTGTTCACAGAACAATATTTTACTCTGGCCTTCCACAACCTTTCTCTGGCTCGTATAATCTTTCTGTCCCCCTTTTCTATGTGCTCCTCAAGCCTTGATATGTGTGAAGGATGCACACATGTACACATGAGCATTCTAGAGGTCCCCTTGTGTCTGAGCCTTCCACTCCCCGACATTTATTCTCTGCATTTTGACCAGTTGTGAGTGTCTGCAGAAAAAAAAAATGTCTACTGCACAGAGGTACTTCTCTGATGAGGACTGAGAGCTGCACTAATCTAGAGGTAGAGAGATGCCTTTGAAGGCAGTTAGATACTATGTCCGTTCAGCAGAATAAAATTAGGAGATTCACTATGTACCCCAGGCTGGCACAGAACTCATCCTCCTCCTAGACAGGAGTCTAGATAGGAGTGGGATTTCACGAATGAGTCACCACGTCTAGCCAAGAATCTATATCTTTTGAAGAAACCGTTAACTTTGCCTTATTAGCACAACACTTTATTTGCTTTGAAAGATAGACGTTTATATGCCCCCACAGATAGTTCCTTTGAAATCTAGGGACCTTAATCAAGGAATCTTCAGCACCACCACTGTCATCATCTTCTTTGTTACTACCAGGTAACCTTTATTGAGTGTTTAATTTACTATAAACGTTCCAAATTGTTGATACATTTGAACATGATACGCTCTTACCCTTAAGAAATCCGAAGATTTAAAATTGATAATTTAATAACAAAGGGACAACAGCTACTATGGCTGGGTTGGTTTTGAGCCCACTCAGTCTAACTTCAGAGTCCGCTATCATTGCTTTTTCTTTTTTTCAACTCACAAAGGATGAACTGCGTGTTTGTGTTTGTGTGTGCCTGTGTGCTACGATGTAGGGTGTGTTTAAAAGTGGTCTTCAGTTGGAGCCCTCCAAACTGTTGGCGGTCAGTGGTGACACCAAGTGGCCATCTTCATGTATTGCAGCCCCTTCATAATTTGTATAGACCCCAGGCCTCTCAAATAATCCCACACTTCAAGCAAAACCTCTTGCCTTTGAGAAATAAATTTGCTTCCAATCAGCATGCCCTTCTTCATACGCCTTTTATCCGAGGAAACTTTTTTTTGAGAGAGTTGCCTGTTCATGGGAGGCAGGGGGATGCTTCCTGATCGATCCACAAGTAAGCTCTTGTCCTTCCATCCTGCAGTGTTGAGGGGGGAAAAAGACAGAAAAAGAGAAACTTCTCAAACAACCACCGTTGATTTATGATTTTAAGGAAGAGTTATAACAAAAGAATTGCCTTGTTCAAAAGCTTTAACTGTTGGGCTTATTGGTAAACCACATCAAAACATGATTTCTTTGAAACCTGAAGTTTAGTCTTCTCCCAAATCTTGCCATGGCTCTCTCTTTTTCTTTTGTGAGATGACCATGTTTTTCCTGTTATGTTTCATATTAAAATAAGTCAAAAGCTTGACTACGTTCAATTATGGATTTCTCTCTGGAGGCTTCACATGGGTTGTACTCATATAAGATTTTACATTTCCAAACCCTTAGCTTGTCCAAAGTAGCCATTCAAAGTTCACTGCACATACATGGCCTTACCCAGCCCTGGACCCTATATGCTACAATACTGATCTTCCAGGCAAGATATGCATATTGGTGCAATAGTGGCATGCATGCTATAGGATAACTCTTGACTTTCTGACTGAATTTGAAGCCTGTACCACAGGAGGAAATTTTATGTCTGATATTTTAAGGCCATAGGTCCTTGGGTGTCACCTGCTATTTTTATTTGGCTAAATGATTGCCTTCTAAATATTAGTAATTATTACTCTAGCTCAGGACTGCTCTCAACCTTGGTCAGAGGAGCTTCTCTGCACTGGGAAGTAGTCAATACAGAGACTCATAATTGATCAAAGTTCTGAGAGGAGACTGAGTGATCAGCCCGAAATCTAAAAGACATAATTCTCACCACACTCCTGGTTAGGCCTAAGGACCATCTTAGAAGAGGAGAGTGAAAAAATGCAGAAGCTGGAGGGTGGATAGGAGTGCCAGGAAATAATGGCTTCTGTACACAAGGCAGTTGTACTCACGAACAAGATCAAACCACTAAAATTCCCATGATAGATGGAAGAGATGATCTCCAGGATCTACTCCTTATACAGTTGTCATTGATAGCTTTCCAGGGAGAGAGAACCACTCTTTTTTGAGGGTGTGGCCTCTGTTAGGTTTTTCCTGGTCTGGTAAATGTTCCCACACTCATGCTCGTATGGGCAGCACTAATTGGATATAGTGGGTTAATAAAAAAAGATTGGAAATTAAGAGGGAAGGTACTGAGGAAAATATAGGGAGAGTTGGAGGACATAAATGTGAGTGTATAAGATTATAGTTTATTGTATATATTTTTTTATTTGAGAAGTTCATATATATATATATATGGAGGTGTGGTAGTCTACAATGCCAGCACTTGGGAGGCAGAATCAGGTGAATATCTGTGTTTTTAAAGCCAGTATAGTCTACACAGATAGTTTTCAGGCCATCCAGGGCTAAATAGTGAAACCCTGTTGCAAGAAACTTGAAAAAAAGGTATTGTTTACTATAGCAGATTCTGAATTTGAGTACCTGGGTTCTAGGTAGATTACTTGTGTTGATGATATGGACTCCAGTTTTAGTTCTTCCAATAAATTAATTAGCTGCACTCTATTTGTCTAGCCTGTTCATTCTTTAAAAACAAAAAAGCGAGGATAGGAGAATTCTTCTAATTGTTTGGAATGGCTTTGGAGACAGACAGATCTCAGTTGCAATCTGAGCCTTCACTTCGTGTTTTGTTTGTCCGTTTTTGAGGCAGTATCCTGCCTTCAAATTTAAGGTGTAGCCTAGGACGACCCTGAACTGATTCTCCTCCATCTGACCCGGAACTTTTGGGATTACAAGTATGTGTCACCTTGAATTTTCGATTGGTAATGGTTAAATTGGCGATAATACCGATAACCAACCGCAACACAGATTTTCCTGTATTGGATTAAACTGGCTGCTGCAAGCATCACTATATTTTATATTTGATCACTATTCCTATTGATACAACAGTGTGAGATTGGAAAAACTAAGCAACCTTTCTGTGCCTCTTTTTTTTTTTTTTTTTTTTACGAGTGAAAATAGACAAATCATGATGCATCCTTCATGGGTTCTTGTGAGCATTAAATGCAATGAATGAAGTATCGTTAGAACAATGCGTGGCATATAGGAGGCTTAAATATGTGGTTTGATGTTATTAGTGTTATATTTCTACTATGAAGCTGTGAGCAATATGTTCAGGATAAACAGTTTGTTCTAAAGACAAAAGCAAAACCAAGGTAGGCAATCTGCAAACAATGAAACCGAAGGAGCATTGCTTTTTCGATATGCAACCGACACGCCCAGCATTTGCTTTGGACCCGCCCAGTCCTCATTAAATATGGCTGCAAGCCCGGCTACCCTATTGCGGTTGCGCATGCTGAAACTCCTCCCAGCAGCTGCTTCTTGGCCGCGCTTTCCCCTCGGGCTGGGCTGAGGTACCTGGAGCGGCTCCTCAGTGGCGCGCATGCGCAGACTCCATCGGGGCAGAGCTGATACTCCAAGGAGCCTGTCACATGAGCTGCACTCCCGCTCCGCTCTCCCTCCTCCCGGCTGGGCTGTGTGAATGAAGCTCTGCGGGCTACGTGGGGCGCTAGCTCTACTGGCCGTGTGGAACGCCAGAGCCAACTGAGCGCGCTGCCCACCGCCGGTGGACACGGGCTCCGCTGCGCCGGACCTCGGTGACAGGTAAAGGCAAATGGGCTTCCCTTCCCCAACAGGTCCTTCCCTGGTCGCCGGCCGCCGGCCCACCCTACGAGCCCCCTGCCACAGCGAGCAGGGGAGATCGCTCGTCTGCCACCGTGTTCCCTGGATCTGGCGTTCCCTGCCCGGCCGCCGCCGAAGGAGGTGGACAGGCTGGTTTCAACCAGAGCGGGGCGGCATCTTCTCTGGAGCCCAGCCCTGTTCTCGGAGCTGGGTCCCCAGGCTGCCGAACGAAGTTTCCTTACCAAGCTGCGCCAAGCCCGCCCAGCTTTGAAATCGGGGAGCTCGGCTGCTCGCGTCGCCTCTCTAGAGGACTGGGTTGGGGCGGCATTCTCTGGCAAAGCGCAGCTGAGGCCGGGTTCTGCTCGCTCCTACTTTGGACCTGCTACAGGTTTCCCGTGGGTCTTAGTGAAGCCCCGTCCAGACGGTCTAGGCGAAGAAGTTGGTATGCATTTTCCCCTTTGCCGCCCAACGCGCTTAGCTGCTGCTTCCAGGCGTTGGAGCCCTGAGCTCCAGCGCCTTTACCAGTAATGGAAAGAAAGCTTTAGCTTAACTTTGACGCATTTTTTACCTTTGTGAACGTTTCAGAACAAATCAGTTGCCTGGAGTTGGATGTGTCCCTGTGATAACTTCAGTGGAAGTTGCACGGAGTAAATGAGGGAAACCCAGAAGTTGAAGCATTAAAAACCAGTGAGACTTCGCTTTACACATACTTAATAAATGTATTAGTAATTTCTCGGGTTTAACTGCAGAGCTGTTACGTTTCCTCTTGTCCTCTGATCAGTACTTCTTAACTGTAAGCAAAATAGAAGAACGGGAAGGGGGCAAACTTAATATAAACTGTGCCATGTTCCAGATAACTCATTGAAGCACTTTTTCCTGGTGAATTCATCCTTGGAATTTAGGTTTCTTAAGCTCTCTTTTTCTTGGACTTCAGGAGCCTTTCCTCATCCAAAGCCCAGTCTTTGTTGATTTTTTTTTTTTTTTTGAGGACCGGCACACACATGAACCTTTTTGTTCTTAAAAAAAAAAAAAAAAAAAAAAAAAAAAAAAAGAGGTCATTATAGAGGGCCAACATGATTCTCAAACTAGTATTAGCCTTCAGCGTCTGGGCTTTAGCTTTTCCATTTTACAGTTGTGGATGTTGGCTATGCAAAAGCAATGGAAAGAGAAACTCACCTCTATATACACTAGGCCAAAAAGGTCAGGGCTTTTCTGGAAAAAATGCAGATGAGCTTTTATGTTTAATAAGGAAAATAAATTATTAAAAGACTTGTTTAAATGGACAAAGTATTTAATATTAAATATTTAATATTAAACTTTCAGACCAAACGAAGACCAGTAATCACACCCTTTAATTTTTCCTTCGATTCCTAGCTCCTTTCATATACCTGCAAACAGTATTGTCTTAAGACTGAATTTAAAGATTAAAAATTTATTAGTACTGTTTTGTGTGCATGTTTGTGTGTGTGTGTGTGTGTGCGTGTGTGCGTTGGAGTGCAGCTCCGTGCAGTCAGTTCTTTCTTTCCATCTTTACTTGGGTTCCAGAGATTGAACTCAGGCATGGGCACCATGCTCTTTTTAACGAGCCAGCCCAGAATTTGAAATTTTATCAATAGAAGTTAGCTAAATTGCTTCGATTGTATTAATATTGGTTAATATTTTACATTTTTCTTTGGCCTTGGTTCATTCCCTCATTATACGAACAGTATAATATAGTTACTATAGAAATTTTACAAAATTAAAGTGGAAAGGAAGACACACCTTCGTATCATCACTTCTTACTTTTTATTACGCCTCTTTTCTTTTTTTTTTTTTTTGCATTTTAATACGTTATTCACAGAATTTGCTCTCTTTTCTACTGATGCCTTCACGTAACACTGAGTGCTTTATGGGCAGAAGAAGAATTCATTCACCAGAGTGTTTGCTTTAAGATAGCAAACACAATGGTTATCTCAACTTATCTCAGTCAAGCACTACTCATCCCTTGATGAGTGTCCAGCCGCATTTACTGAAGGCCCAGTGATTCATACAGAATACTATAGCAGCAAATGACAATATTAGACCTTTATTCTTTCACCAGCAATACCTTGCTGCTGTGCAGAGGGAAACTTGACACTGTTTGTGTATGCTATCTTTGAAAGAGAGGTTCAGAGAGGAGAAGGGGGTCATTTTCAAGAATGTGAAATTTCTTTGTTTTCTTTTCAGATTTACATTTTTCCGTTTATATTTTCAGGTTTGAGTGCCTTAGAATCTTGCAGAAAGCAGAACTGCACAGTTCCATTTCCGTCTACACCCTCCTTTAAGTCCCCCTGCCAAACTGGGAGCCTCTGGGAAGCTCTGATCCTGTGACCCCAGTGTGGGAGAAGATAGTACAGGATGGCCATGTGGCATGGTAAGAAATTAGCACTTATTCCTCCAACTGGTTTTTCCTCCTGCTGTCTTCCACCACCACCCCACCCCCAGAGCCAGTGGCTGGCAGCCAGCTGTTTCTTTAATTTAACCTTTTCTTTGCAAGGACAATGCACAATCATTCTAGCTGTTGTCAGCTAGAAGTTCAAATGATTCACAAGTGGATGTTAGTAGGGAAGTAGACAAATGTTATACCAGAAGCATTAGAAAGAATTTCCTGGGAATTGTAAGTGAGAAGATTATATTTTTCTTTATTTCTGATTTTCGTTTGTTTCAAGCAAATTTGTATTGTAGGATTCTCTAAAGTGGGGGAGACACACTTTGCTGCCTGTCAAGCTTCCTATTCTCAATAAAGACTTTGTTGGGGTTTTGGCAGTTGAAAAGCTCATTGAATGTTATATTTATATTTCAGTGGTATAAGGAAAATGCTCATTTTAATATTATAAAGTACCGGAGAGCCAAGCTCAACAACATCTTGGCTGATAAATTACATCTCTTGCTTGTTTCAAGTTTCTGTCTCATGCAAAGTTGTTATTTTTAGTGAGGTTCTGGGCATCACTCTTTAGGATGCTATCAGGATTTTCATTGGAATTATATGATCACCACAGAAGAATGTGGGTTTAAGAAATGATTGACAAAAAAACTACTGAACTATATCTGTGATCCACAAAAGGTTCAGGGCCACTTACATGGAATAGAGTAAAATAGCTTCAGTATCTGTAAATATTCAAGCGCTAGATTTGTCTGGGTTTAATGAAGCTTTAAAAATGTTTTATTGTGTTTGTGGTTTAAAACATGTACATATACAAATGTAGCAAAGGATATACATGTATTGTCAGTTTAAAGATGTAGTTTGAAATGGGATTTGGCTTATATGCTGGCTTTGATGGGTATTTATAAACAATTTTGGGCCAGTGAGATGGTTCAGTTAGTAAAGGTGCTTGCCACTGAGCCAGACAACTTGAATTCTGTCCCTGAGATCCACATGATGGAAGGAGAAAACATACTCTCATAAATTGTCCTCAGACCCCCACATCTATGTCATGTGTTTTACGTGTTCACAAGTGAGTGCTTTGTGTGCCTGTGTCTGTGTGAGTGCGTGCATGCAGTTAAATCCTAAGAAATTCTTTTCATTCAACAAACAGAACAGAGACAGGCGTAAAGGAGGGTTCCTCAGGATCTGGGAAAGACAGACTTATGAATAAACTGTGTCGCATTAAGTGTTATTACCGTAGGGAGAGGTGTAAAATGAAATGCAAGCCTAGAGAAAAAGCATGGTGAACTTTGAGGGTTTGAGCTGCTCTGAAAATGAGTAGGAGTAGGCCATATGGATTCATGAGAGAATTGCATTCTAGGCACACAGAGCAGCACTGTTCAGGAACTTCCAGCTTGTTTTGTTTGCCTGGTGTGAGATGAAGTAAGGAAGGTAGTTGGAGGCCAGAAAATAAAGAACCTTATATGTCCTAGGAAAGCTGTTACACTTTATCCTGGAGCCAGAGATTCTAAACAGGGAAGTAACATCAGCAGACTTAGTTTAGAAAGATTACTTTGGCAGCAGTGCTGAGATGAGGTGGTGCTCGAGAGAGTAAAAGCGTGGACTCATTGAGAAGTTTTCTGAAGTACTTCTTTAGGGGAAAGATAACGAGGGTCTGCGAAACAAACCAAGGGTAGTGAGTTTGGAAAGAATATAATGAGTTCTGGAATGTTTTGTGACTGGTCTTAAGAACTGACCCTGGACTGACAGCCAGGTCGGGCATGGGACCTAGTTAGTGCTATTCTCTGAGATGGGAAACATGAGCGGTGGCTGAAAGGGATGATAGAAGCTCGTGTATTAAACTTTTGACCTGCTTGCTTCCTTTTGATTCCTTTGGGCTGTCAGGTTGATGTTTCAAAGGCATTTTTGAACTCCAGCCTGGAGTGTTTGCCGGTGGGGAGCTATTTTTGCTCCTAGTGATACCCATAAAGTTTGTAGTTTTCTTCTACAATTGTGCTGCTGTCTTTAGTTTGTTAGTGATGTATTATTTGACTGTAAAATATTTTAATGTTTAATGATTAATAATTAAGAACTAAATAAAATGTCCTATTTTCTTAGTAACGTATCTTATGAGCTGAGGCTCTAAAATGTGATCTGCTTAACTTTATACTGTCTGAAACCTCACTTTTGGATTACTTGATAATAGGGAAGGATTCTACATAATTTAGTACTTAGGATAGCCACAGTTTATTGGCTATTTTAAGCAACTTTTGAAGGGAAAATGGTAGTTCCATGCAAGTCTGGATTTATAACTTGATAGCTCTTGGCTTTATAACTTGATAGCTGTGAGGCTTTGAGCAATTTATTTGAGCCCTCTGTGATTCAGTGTCCTCCCTTGTAAAATGAGAATGAGAATAGAACTTAATGTATAAGTTTGTGAAGATGGATTGAGTTATATGAAAGCACTTAATACTGTATAAATGTGCACCTATATTATAATCATGAGACACTTAGAATATACTTTAGTATGGAAAAATATTCATAATTTAGTAACAGCTATTACAATGATTACTACTGCTGCTGCTGCTACTACTACTACTATCACTATTGTTTTACGTTAGTTTGGATGGAGCCCCATTCTGTAGAGATAATTTCAGGTTGTCTCTGAAAGCCATGCCTTGTAATAGTCTGTTTGGCTCTTCAGCTAGAGGTTTAAATCTGAAGAGATTCTTAGGAAACATGTAAATCTGTCCTAGAGTCCAGCTTACCTAAGGTCTGAGAGGTTTTAGCTGATAGTGACAGGACTAAAACCCAGTCTCTGGATTCTCTATTCTATTGTTCTTTTCATGGGTTCAAGGATTAGGGAATGTGTGGCCTGTCTTCAGCTCGAGAAAGAGTTTGCATTCCTTTCTAGAGAGTTTTTGGAGGCAAATGGTTGGGAAATTTTAGGAGCTAAAAGTCTTAAATCTTCTAGGGTTCTTGGGTCATTGTTGTCTTCATGTTCCTCTAGTCCTTCATAGAGCATCTGATCAGAATTCATATACCTTTTCAACATGGCCAACATTATTATTTTGCCCTCACCTAATGGAGCCCTTGAATGCATAGTCTGAACTCAGTGGCTTGCTCTTTGATCATCGCCCCCTGGGGGGTGCAGCCTTGCCAGGCCAAAGAGGTAGACAATGCAACCAGTCCTGTTGAGACCTGATAGGCTAGGGTCAAATAGAAGGGGAGGAGGACCTCCTCTATCAGTGGACTAGGGGAGAGGAATTGGGGGAGGAGGGGGTAGGATTGGGAAGAGATGAGGGAGTGAGCTACAGCTGGGATATAAATTAAATAAATTGTAATAAGTGATAATAATAAAAAAATTAAAAAAAGAAAAACAGTAACAACAACAAAAAAAGAATATGCAGAGCATACATTCATATTCTGGCAACTGAAGGTCAGTTTTAAGGCCAGGGGGATTGGTCTAATGATTAAGAAAATACCAAAGAGGAGACTAGTGAGTTTGTAGTTATGAGAGACTTGTGTTAACTATTTTTAACTAGTGTTTTCTGAACCCAAGTTATATGCTGGGCCCTCTGCTGGGCCTTGTAGATGCAATGGTCTAGGAAAACAGCTATAGACTCTGGCCTTCTGGAATTTACTAACTAGGATAAAGTTTATTTAATGTATGTACTGAAGTAATTTGGAAAAGAATTATATCTACGTAAATTTAGAAGAATTAAAAAAGTTTCTCTTACTGAATGAGGGAAGCTATCAAAAATTTCTGTGCTTTAAAACATATTTCTGTTCAAGTCTCACCCTCCCTTCATTGGAATTCAGTCCTAAGACCCTAGCATTTAAAGGAGCCTTGTGAGCAATTTTGATGTCTAATCATGTTTGAGAACTTCTGCATCAAAGAATTAAAAGTTAAAGAGAGTGAAATGATAAAAGAACTAAGAAATAGGGGATGACATAATCTATAAGTGGATATTTATATGCATAATAGCAAAGGTAGACTTAAGAAAATATTAATATCATTAATTATGTAACAATTTAAAACTTCTGCACAAACCAGAAATAAAGTGAATGAGAAAACTAGGAAGAATTGCAATAAGGTGAGTTGTATTTAACACAGAAAGAAAAAAATATATAAATATTTTACTAAAAAAGAGTGCAGTGGATGGAGAAAATACACAAAGAAAAATGCATAAAAGTAGAAAGTCAACTGGGGTGTTAACATGAAAAAATGTACTATCCTAGTAGTTGTGAAGAAAGGGGAATTAGAATGGCATGCAATTTTCTCCAGTATAGGTTTGTAAAAATTAAAAAGGAATGGTAGAACTCAGAGTTGGTAAGAACACAAGTCTGTGCTCAGAGGTGCATGCCTGTAATCCCAGCACTCAGGAAGTAGAGGTAAGGTGGATTTCTGTGAGTTTGAGGCCAGCCTGGTCTACAAAGTGAGTCCAGGACAACCAATGCTATACAGAGGAACCCTGTCATGAAAACCAAACAAACTAACGAACAAAGAACATGAGAAAGCTGCTGTTCTCACACACTTCTAGTGAAAATGTCAATGTAGAAATACTTTAAAAATCTTTACATTTTGAATGAGTAGGTTTTTTTTTTCTTTTCTTTCTTTTTTCTTTTTTTCTCTGAGACAGGGTTTCTCTGTGTTGCCCTGGCTATTCTAGAACTCACTCTGTAGACAGGCTGGTCTTGAACTTGGAGATCTGCCTGCCTCTGCCTGGTGAGTAGTTATTTTTTTTTCTTTTTGAGTTTATCCTAGGGAAAGAATTAAAGATGGTTCTCAAAGGATATATGAATAAAGATATTAACTAACATTTTTCTATATTGGGATAATTTGTGACATTTGTGTTCTACTCCAGTCATATAACGGAATACTGTAGTTCCTAAATGTGATAATGTGTCCTATTTGTTGACTTAGAAATTGATTTATGATGGGGAGAAAAGCAGATTTCAAATGATTAGTAGTTGAAAGCCTGGCCTATTGTGTTTCTTAGGATTTCTCAACTTCACCATCAGTAAAATATTGATTGATAAATTAGTAACTAACCTAATAGTTCCCAACTCCAGTGTGCATTAGTATCACCTTGAATTTTTAATATTCTTTTAAAGTGGGGTTGGAGAGATGGCTCAACAGTTAAAAGCATTGGCTTCTTTTCCAGAGAATCTGTGTTTGATTCCCAGCATCCATGTGGTGGCTTACAACCATCTGTAACTTCAGCCCCAGGGGAATTTGACATTATCTTCTGGCTTCTGGGGGCACATGCAGGCAAAATAAACATACACATAAAATAAAATATCTAAAAAAAAAACCTCCTCAAATCCTCATTCAGGCCAATTAAATCTGATTCTCTCTAGTTGTGGTGGTCTACGCTTTATTCCTAAGATTTGAGAGGCAGAGACAGGCAGATCTGTATGAGTTCAAAGCCAGCCTGGTCTATCCTAGTGGCTTCCATTCCAGTCAAGGCCACATAGTGAGACGATGTCTCAAAAAAAAAAAAAAATCTGATTCCCTGGGAATGAGAGGAGATTAACTAGTATTTTTAAAGCCCCCACCCACATGATTTCAATGCGCAACCAAATTTGAGAATCACTAAGTAGTGTTTGAAAGGATTAAATGGGAAAACTAACTGTTTAATATGGATTCAATATATATTAACTACTATAGTTGGGATTTGAAATTATTAATAGTGTGATCAGATAGCAGTGTATATATTTATGTCCTTGCATGCATAATGCCAATTAAAGTCTGAAAGGAAAGCTAGGCATGGTGGTACACTTCTACGATCCCAGCAATTGGGAGGTTGAGGCAGGAGGACTGAGCTACATAGCTAGCCTGGGCTACAGCTAACCTGGGCTATAGTGTGAAACACTATTTCAAAAGCAGACAAGAATTGTCTGAAGGGACACATATAAAATTATTTAATAAGTGTAGCTCATCAGTAGAATGTATGTTTAGCATATGCAAGGTCCTACATTCTATCCCCAGCACTGCAAAACAATATTAAATAATAGATATTGACATGTACATTGCCTGCAATCCCAGCACTCAAGAGGCTGAGACAAGAGGATCACTGAGTTTGTGGTTAGCCTCAGCTACAGTATAAAACCCTGTATCAAACACACAAGCAAAAAAATTATAAATTTACTTTATTACATGGATTACTTGTTAAAAACTTGATTTCTGAAGGAAATACACACATACACACACCTTTTGCCTTAACATACTTATAACACAAAAACTGGATGTAGTTTCAATAAAGGGGGAATGCAAATGAATTATGGCAGGTGTATATAATATCTGGCCAATAAGAATGAAGACTAATGGCTAGGTGTTGTGAGATGTTTTTGTGATTTCAGTACTTGGGTGGTTGAATCAGGAGGACACTAAAATAAATGGTCCAAAGTATTTAAAATGTCTTTCTCCAAGTGGTAGGCTATGCTTAACATTTTTCTCCTTTTTTATACATTAGCTAATTTTTCAAATTTTATTCAACTAACATGTATTACTTTTAACATAAGCAAAACAATATTTGTAACTAGGAAGTTAGAAATGAAATTGAAAAGTCTGTGGACTTCCAAAGAATGCCTATAACAAGTAGTACAGAAATTGGGTGTCTGCTACACTTTAAAAGAAGAGAAAAGAAATCAGGCCCCTGAGAGTTTGGTTAGAGAAGGCTTTTTGTTATTAATACTTCCATCAGTACTCCTGATTTTTGGCTGCCTCTACAAATGATTCTTAAAAACAAACAAACAAAAACCCTTGGGGGAGTGAAAGTGGAGACAAAGTGATTGTGCAAAACAAAACAGGAAATTACACTGCATCTGACAAAAAGTAACAAAATATGCCACTGTGTGTGGGAAAAGAAAAAGGAAGATCATAGTAAAATATGTAGTTGCAATGACAAACCTGTCTGCTGGCTTTGAATGCAAAGAAAATAAAAGTGTAGACCTTGTGGGTTTTTCTTTTCTTCCCCATCATAGTGTATTTGTAAACACTCTTAATGTTCCAGGGATTGGATTGACACGTGGTAGCAAGGTGGACTGTTGCAAAGCAGTTGATGAGTCAATCAAGGAAGTTTGGTGTGAAATCTGGGTAGTCTGGCTTGCTAATTGGACCATTATTACCTAGAAAAATTCATCTATCTGGTCCTGATTATTGATCAAAACATTCTTTGGACTCTCCAGTGAGAATCAGGCTTTTGTAGTAGTAGCAAGAAAGCAAACTCTGCCCTATTTCCCCCTGTCTGGCGCAGTGCCACCTTGAGGCAGGCGCTTACGAATTGAGTTCTTGTAATTGTAGTTTCAGCGCCTGAGATTCTCTCTTCATTGAATGGCTGAGAAACACTTAAATGGTCAACATCCTTAGCCATCCAAGAAATGCAAATCAAAATGACCCTATGATTCTACCTCACACCCATCAGAATGGTTAAGATCAAAAACACAAGGGCTGATGCATGCTGGAGAGGTTGTGGAAAAAGGGAAACCTTCCTCCATTGCTGGTGGGATTATAACCTTGTACAACCACTTTGGAATTCAATCTGTCACTTTCTCAGAAAATTAGAAATAGTGCTATCTCAAAATCCAGCTATACCACTCCTAGGCATATATCTGAAAGATGCTAAACCATATATCAAAGACATTTACTCAGTTGTGTTCATAGCAGCTTTATTCATAATATTCAGAATCTAGAAACAGCCTAGATATCCCTCACCTGAAGAATGGATTCAGGAATTGTGGTACATTTACACAATGGAATACTATTCGGCACTTAAAAACAAGGAAATCATGAAATTTGCAGGCAAATGGAGCTAGAAAAGATCATCCCGAGTGAGGTATCCCAGAAGCAGAAAGATGTACATGATATATATGCACTTATAAGTGGATAATAGGCATATTATATAGGATAAACATACTAAAATCTATAGCCCTAAAGAATCTAAACAACAGGAAGGACCCTAAGGAAGAAAACCTGAAACCTCACTCAGAAGGGCAAACAGGATAGATATCGGAAGTAGGAGAAGACAGGGAACAGGACAGGAGCCTTCCACAGGGGTCCTCTGAAAAACTACCCATCAGGGTATTGGAGCATATGCTGAGACTCATAGCCAAACTTTGGGCAGAGTACATTAAACCTTATGGAAGAAAAGGGAGATAGAAAGACTTGGATGGGACAGGAACCCTACAAGGAGACCAACAGAGCCAAAAAACCTGGGCCCAGGGGGTCCTGCAGAGACTGATACTCCAACCAAGGACCGTACATGGAAAGGACCTATATTCCCTTCTCAGAGGAAGCCCATAGGCTGTTCAGTTTCCAAGTGGGTTCACTAGTAAGGGGAGCAGGGGCTGTCTCTGACATGAACTCAATGGCCAGCTCTTTGGTCACCCTCCCCTGGGGGGGGGTGCAACCTTGCCAAACCACAGAGGAAGATGATGCAGCCAACCCTGATGAGACCTGATAGGCTAGGGTCAGCTAGAAGGTGAGGAGGACCTCCCCTATGAGTGCACTAAAGAAGGGGCATAGGGGAAGAAGAAGAGGAGTGGGTGGGACTGGGAGGAGATGAAGGAGTGGGCTACAGCTGGGATACAAAGTGAATAATTTGTAATAAATAAATAATAAAATAGAGTTTTTTCAATTAAAAAACACAAATAAGGTATAAATATAACATAAATAAATAAATATAGAAATTTTGTCTAACTCTATCAATTTTCCACAACTCTCCAGTGGGTTTGAAATGAATGGGGATGACTTTTGATGGCAAGTATTGAAACAGAAGTAAAGGAAATCACACAATCTAACTCTTCTTTCATAAGCACACAGCTGTGGAGGAAACCCAAGCCCTGGTACCTGATATAACTGGATTTGAATGCAGCTTTGCCAGTGGGTAACTAAAATTACCTCAACTTCAAAAGACTAAGTTGTCTCATTGTGGCTCATATGTAGTCTTAGGAGACAGAAGCTCACTTTATGTCCGAACTCTGTCACTGTTAGCTGTAGGCTTTGGGCAAGTTATTTTATCTCAAGTGCCTCGCCTCCTTCGCCTGTAAAATGAGGTCAGTAAAAATAGCTACTAATTAGCGTATCAGGGTAACAATTGTTAAAGGGTTACTGGAAGGATTGAGTAAGTTAATAACATTTATAGCCCTGTCACCATTGCCTGAATAATGTTCAGAAGTCACAAATGCTAATATGCAATAGATATATGGTAATTGCTTCATATGAGTCTAGATGTGATTGAGTTAACCATGGGGTTGCCAGTAACTGTAGCATAAAAGAATAAAGTTAGCTATTGAAGGGGCATTCTTAATCTGGAAGGTAAGGTAATCTTACATGTGATCTGTTTCAAATGTTTAATCTTGCAAAAGAAGAATTTGAGATCTAGTGAGGCTGTCTAGGTCACACAGCTGTCACATGGTACCTAGAGCTAGAACCAGATCCCTGGACTCCTGATAATGGCTTTTTGGGGGGCGGGTAGGGTTGGGGGTTGTCTACTTATCCCTATAGTATTGTGTTGTTTGCCTTTGAAGCTCTGCTAGTGTGTATGTGTATGTGTGTGTGTTTAGTGGGGATTTAATTTAGGGCCTTAGACATGCTATGCAAGTGCTCTAGCACTTTAGCACTGAATGCCAGAACTCCATTTACTTTTATTTTAATTTTGAAGCAAGGTCTCAGTAATTTGCCCAGGCAAATCTTGATCTTTTGGTTTTCCTTCCTGGGTCTCCTGAGTCATTGGGATTATAGGCCTACAGCCACCACCAAGCTGGGCTATCTGCTAATGTTTATCTTTCCTCACTGTTCCTTACTGCTGATGTGGAGAGTTTTCCTTTTGTGATGAAAAAAAATTATTTTCACGAGGTTTCTGGGATTATCATCATCATCATCATCATCATCTTCTTCTTCTTCTTCTTCTTTTGTTACTATGCTAGCATTTTTGAGATAAATTGAAGTCCTTAGGTTTTAGCCAGAAGTATGATTCAGAACTTCCTGTTTCATGTAATGCTGCTCTATGTGTCATGACTTGGGGAGGCAGGGCTTGAAAGTTTCACCCTTGGTGGCAGCAATGGCAGATTCTTCTTCCTACCTTCTGTTAATAACCCGGATAATTACAGACCCATGGTAAGAATAAAGAATCTATTGATTAGTTAGTAGTGTGAGCTAATTACCTTTGTAATGCCATATTTTTATCTTTTTCAACTAAAACAAAACAAAACAAAACAAACAAACAAAAGAAACAACAACCCTGTCTGACATTAAGTGGCATTTTATTGTATTTATTTAGGATTTCTGTCCTGCCTACTCACATGAGAAATGAACAATATGGAAATTATTTAATAATCAGAGAATAATCCAAGGTAGAGAGCATCTGGTAGAAGTGACATAGTTACTCCAGGTATGTGAAATACTTTGGGCCCTGAGTGCTTCTTTCATTCAGCCATTAGCTTTTCAAATCCTACCTGACCAGCCTTTTGATTTTTTGGGGTATATTTTGTACTCTAGTGTGTAGCCTTAAAGGGCATTGGCTGTATTTAGCTAGTACTTCTGTTACAAAGACAGAGAACTTTTGTGACACGTCCCATCCACTGAAGGCAGTACTCTCTGAATCTTCCTTTACTGAGTAATAGGTGTTTGGCCATTTTACCAGACTGTCATGGTAACTAAATGAGATAAGGTATGCTAAGGTGTTTTTTTTTTTTTTAAATATGAAATACTAAACAAGTGTTATTTCTTCGTGTAATTCATTGCATTCTATACAGTGATGCTTAAAGATATTTACTGCCAGTAGGAAACCTTATTCTGTGTTACACTAACAAAATCTCTCAATTAGGTCATCCCATGCTGTAAGTATACTGATAAATTAAGTTGTTACATATTCAAAATGTGCCTTCTTTACTAATGTCATTATGGGTAAGTGGGAGATACATTGATTGTATCACACCATTATGTAGCACTCATTCCTGGTGTTAGAGATAATTATGGGTGGTGTTTCCAGTAGTCTTATGAGATTTTTCATCTAGCCTGAATCTTTGGATCTAAAAAAATTACGTCATTTAAGAACTGGAATACTACTGAGGACTAGCACCTTCTGAATTTGCATTTGGTTGGAGGCAAGGTGAAGCACAGCAGGGTATACCAGTTACAAGTATGACACTTGGTTTGTAAATTGTTAAAAGAACTGTTAAATGATGTAACCAAATGGTCTGTACTTTTCTATTATTGTGTTAAATATCCAGTTCCCTATTTCTGCTTCAGGAAGTTCAGACTTGTGGGCTGACTTAAAAGCCCACCGCTGTGCTCAGTTGGGGGCAGTGTAAATTGTTAAACTACTTTGGCTTGGAAGTCATTGTGAAAATGTAAACTGTGAGTACCTTTTGAGGCATTGAATCTGTTTTAAAAAGGATTTGCATGAACACCACTTATTACAAGGATGTTGGTTACCTCATTCTTGTCATCTTTTGGCTCTGTCTTTCCATTACTTTCTCTTTGATCTGACCTGTGGGCCACCTCTGACTTCTTCAACTCAGTGTTCTCCTGCTTTAGTCTCTCCAGAACTGCGATTACAAGCCTGTGGCACCATGCCCAGCTCACTAACACCAAACTTAATATCCATTACTAGAGTCCAGGTGTATTAATTATGGTATATAGGTACTATGAGAAGCTATTTAATTAAAAGGGTGAAGTATATTTTTATATAACGATAGGAAATTACACTTTTTTTAGAGAGAGAGTGCTTCATGTAGCTCAGGATGACCTTGAATTCACTCTGTAGCCAAGGCTGGCCTAGAACTCTTAACTTCCTACTTCAGCCTCCCAAGTGCTGGGATTTCAAGTGTACAATACCATGCCTGATTTATGATATAGTTTAAGTACGTAGGAAGTGGGGGTAGGGGAGCAGAGATGCAGAATTCTGTGAATTATAGGAGCCTAACTCTACAACTGAAAGAATGGGGGCACTATGAGATAGACAGGAATATGTAAGTCTCTCTTCCATTCCTTTCAAACTAGCTTCCTACTCTTTTGTTGGGAATGGAACACAGGGCCTTCCCCATGCTAGGTAAGCACTCTCCCACTGAGCTAAGCACACCTCCAGTCCTCTTAGTGTATATGCATATATGTGTGTGTATACACATATGCTTAGAAAATGTGTGCAATGTTGCAGAAGAAACAGTTCCAAGTTTCTGTGGTGATTATAGGTGAGGGTTAGAGGTTTTCAGTTTTCTATTGGCATCTCGTTACTGCTCGACTTAACAACACTCATATGTAGATGTGGTAGCACATCTCTAAGTAACAAAGTTTACATGAAAATCATACCTGATGCTGGTATAATGGTTGAGCTTGGGGTCAGTTTGAAGCTCAGAAAGTTAAGTCCAAAAACTAATGGCCTCTAGAAAAGCCACCAAGAAAGCAGTGTAGCTGGATAGATTAGGGGAGATGTTTATTAACTATTACTATTTAGAAAAAGTAAGAATAAATTGTTAAGATTGTGTTCTTATTAGCTTTTAAAAGTGAAAGTGAAATGTTTGGGTGTTTTAATATGTAAGTAGCATAGTAAATGTATTCTGGATTAAAGTTAAAAGTTGAATGTGTCAATTTCTGGAGTAGTAGCTGCTGTTCTTGTTCAACTTGTATGAATATTGTTTATGAACTGTAATTTAAAATTTCTTGAAACTTTTGCCTAAGGACCAAAGATGAAGCATAAGTATAAACTTTTATTTGTGGAGAATATGGAAGTAGCCTAATATTGTAAAATTTTTTATTAAATCTTCAAATCTTTCTGGGCTTTTAGGGGGCCCATATGCCTCAATAAGAAGACTTTGGCCTGTGATACAAAAAGTCAAAGGGATGTCTGTCTGAATGTCCCTTTGATGTGGCTGTTTTTTTTGCTGAGGTATGGGCATTCAGAGGCAGGAATTGTTATTCTGTGCTAACTGACCCTAATTCTCTATTTGTAATATTGACCAAGAGATGAACTGCAGAAACGTAACTTAAATGGATTAAGAATCAGAGCAAACTTACTTTACTCCAGTATATTGAGGAAGCTCTGTAATAGGCAGGTATTACAAACTCCGGTGGTGAGTTTTTTTTCTTGTACTTTTTTTTTTATTAAATTTATATTTTTATTTTAATTACAGTTTATTTGTTTTGTAACCCAGCTAGAGCCCTCTCCATCATTCTCTCCCAATCCCATCTTCCCTCCCTCATCTCCTCCCATTCCCCTCTCCAAGTCCACTGATAGGGGAGGTCTTCCGCCCCTTCCATCTGATCCTAGTCTATCAGGTCTCATCAGGACTGACTGCATTGTCCTCCTCTGTGGCCTGGCAAGGCTGCTCCCCCATCAGGGGGAGGTAATCAAAGAGCCAGCCACTGAGTTCATGTCAGAGACAGCCCCTGTTCCCCTTACTAGGGAACCCACTTGGATACTGAACTGCAATGGGCTACATCTGAGCAGGGGTTCTAGGTTATATCCATGCATGGACCTTGGTTGGACTATCAATCTCAGAAAAGACCCCTTTGCCCAATTTTTTTTTTTTTTTAGTTCTTTTGCTCTCCTTATGGAGCTCCTGTCCTCTCCATGTCTTACTACTCCCTATTCTTTCATAAGATTCCCTGTACTCTGCCCAAAGATTGGTTATGAGTCTCAGCATCTGCTTTGATCCATTGCTGGGTAGTCTTTCAAAGGCCCTCTGTGGTAGGCTCCAGTCCTGTTGGCTGTTTTCTCCTTCTTCCAGTGTCATCCGTTTGTCTTTCTGAGTGAGGATTGATTATCTTACTTAGGTCCTCCTTCTTGCTTAGCTTCTTTAGGTGTACAGATATTAGTAAGTTTATCCTATATTATATGTCTAATATCCACTTATAAGTGAACATATACCATGTATGTCTTTCTGCTTCTGGGATCCCTCACTCAGGATGATCTTTTCTAGTTTTCACCATTTGCCTGCAAATTTCATGATTTCCTTGTTTTTAAGTGCTGAGTAGTATTCCATTGTGTAAAAGTACCACAATTTCTGTATCCGTTCCTCCATTGATGGACATCTGGGTTATTTCCAGGTTCTGGCTATTACAAATAAAGCTGCTATGAACATAGTTGAGCAAATGTCCTTGTTGTGTACTTAAGCATATTTTGGATATATGTCTAGGAGTGGTATAGCTGGATCTTGAGGAAACACTATTCCCAATTGTCTGAGAAAGTGTCAGATAGTAGTTTAATTGTTGTCAAAACAGAAAAGGATGAAGTCACTTGAAAAACTAGAATAGAAATATGGGAATAGAAAACCCATAAACACAAGGAATGCCACTTTTGCTAGTATGTTGGTACAGTTTGTAATCCTAGTTCTTGGGAGGGAGGAGGATGAGTTCAATGCTATCCTTAGCTATACAGCAAGTTTGAAGCAAGCCTGGGTTTCCTGAGAGCCTGTCTCAAAATACCAATAAAACAAGAGTATAACTTTTGATGATTTTCTGGGGGAATTAAAAGGACTTGAGGAACTTTCTAAGAGTGGTTTGGGGGTTGAACGTTAGACTGAACTTAGAGGTTATGCATAGCGAACAAGGATAGGGCAATTAAGTCTTACCTTCCCTAGTGATTGAAGAAGCTTTTTGCCCCAGTTTTGACCAGGCATGAAAGAAGGGGAAAATGGGAGAAGAAAACACATCTGAGGATACAAGACAAAATCTGAGCAAGTGGGCTGACTTTATGCGTGCTAGAAACCTGTACTCAACTGCCCTGGGTAACAGATGTGGCTTTTATTTCTCACTGCACAGCAAAGTATTATTACTTAAGAAAGAGTAATAATAACAACAATAAAACAAAAACACTATCATTTATTGGGTACTTACCATGTACAAATTAAAGTGCTTCATGTAGATTATCTTTAATCTTCACAATAACTATTGAAGGGTCAGGAAGTAGAGCATAGAGTGATTGAGTTTTATTCTGGAATTAGAACTGGTGGAGCATGGATCCATGGCTACCTCATTATGGAACCTGTGCTCTTAGTTATTTTGTATTCCTAGGAGCACGGTGCCAAAAAATGGTGTTTCCACTGCTTTCCTCAAATAGGGTGATGGCCAGTTATGACAGACGTAAAGTTCCTATTAAAGTTTCTCATTGTGTTCTAATAACGTTTGTGAGCCTAGCCTTTAACAGCTGAGCCATCTCTCTAGCTGATCTTGTTGTGATCCTAATAGCAAATGAAAAGAGTTCAGGTGCATGGGAAAGTTTATAGAATCATACATAGTTTGTGAATAAATAGACTATTCTTCTGTGGCAAAATTCTTCATTATTTCTAAATTTAAGAAATTTTGAGACTATCTTGTATTTGTCAGAAATTAATATATAGCATATGTAGGACTAGGAAGATTCAGAAACAGACAATGCCCCCCCCCCGAACAAATTAGTCTGGGGAAGTTAAAAATCCATGTACAAATAACTAGTACAATTAATGTTAGAGATGCATTCCAGGAACATTTTGGAATACTGAGCTTTGGGAATTTGGAATGTTTTGCAGAGGCCCATATTTTGAGGGCTTGGTTCTCAGCCTATGGTGCTATATGGAGGTGGTAGAACCTTTAGGAGGCAGGTCTGAATGAAAGTTAGATAATCTCAAGACGTGCCCTTGAAGAAAATTTTGGATCTTTGCCCCCCTCTCTCTCTCTCTCTCTCTCTTTTTTCCTCTTACTTTCTTGCTGTGATGAAGTGAGTAGCCTTCTCTGCCACATGTTCCTGCCATGTGAGTGCTGTGCTACCACAGGCCTAAAAACAGTGGGCCAACCATTCATTGGCTGAAACCTGCAATGAATATGAAACCAGGTATGTAAATAAAATATAAAGTCGTTCTTCTCAGGTATTTGTTCTAGTAATGGATAGGTCACTAACACAAATGCATAGGTGTTTGACAGTTGTGTAGAGGTGGAATTTGAAGCCCACTATGTAATCATAAAAAAACAAAACAAAAAACAAAAAAAAACTTGTAGTGATTATGTAGTAATTGAGCCTAGAGTCCAGTCATTGGGAGCCAGAACATGTGAGTAGTTTAGAGGGAAACAGGAAACATGGGGAGAATGTTGTGGGAAATGGGTAGCATATATTATGTGTAGTAAATGTTAATTAACTCCAAAGAGCTTTGCCTCTGGACAAACCCAGATAGTCCATGAAAGGTACATATTGTATTAATGAGTCTGTGTCATAAATAGTAACGTGTTGAGTCCTGACGATGCTTGTATTGACTTAACTCTAAAGAAATTGAAGGTAGCCATAGTAGATGATCCATAGTAATAGTTTTCAACCAAGGATGGTTTTAGTCTCTAGGGACATTTGGCAACATCTGGAGGCATTTGGATTCCCACAATAGTGGAGAGGTGTTACTGCCTGGTAGAAGACTATGAAGCTACTAAATATTCTATATTGTACAGGACAGCCCTCTGCAACAAAGAATTCTTTGTGACAGTAGTGTCAGTTTTGGCTAAAGCTGAGGAACCCAGATCCAGGGAATCTGGAGTCGTTTGGGAGATCTTGGATGTGATCCTTGATATCTTTAGCATTTTTTGCCAATGTCCTATAATTCTAAACTTTGCTACCTAGTTGAAGGCTTTGGAGTACGGTAGCTGTTTAGATTTCAGTAATAGCAGTATCAGTATAAGGTAGAGGAACCATTTATTTGCTTTCCTAAGTTCTCTGGTTATAGAATGGTTATTTACCATAAACTTTATCAATATTCATTTTCCCCAGGGAAACTTACTTTCAGAACACTTAAAATGAGCTAAACAGAGGAACTACGACTTGATGAAATGTTATCTTGAGTGTTTTTTTTTTTTTTTATCTTATCATAAAAGTGAGATAAAATAGCTCTGGAGTGCCCCAGGCTATATAGTGATTTACTCAAGAGTGAAGGAAGAAATCAAGCTCTTTGATGTCAAAGCCATTGTTCCTTCCTTTAAGTATCTGGCCTTGGTTTCTGTATTTTTTCTTTGTTTTCTTCTAAAGAATACAATGTTTGACCAAATGTTTGACCAAAGATTGGATATTCTTGGGTTTGGGCATTGTGTAAATACAGGTAAGGATATTTAACCTGTTGTGTGTTACAAAGCAGGAAAACAACGCAAAGTGTTTCATAGTGTACATAAGTTATACTGTTCACATATTGACATAGATAAAATATTATAGCAGAGGCTAAAGAGGTGGCTCAGTGGTTAAGAGCACTTATTGTTCTTTCTAGAGTTCCTGAGTTCAATTCCACCAACCACACTGTGGCTCAGAGCCATCCATAGTGGGATCAGATGTCTTGTGGCTTGCAGATATACATGAAAACAGAAAACTCATATACACAAAATACATAAACAATAAATAAATCTTAAAAAAAACCCGAAGTATTATCACAAACAGGGATGGAGCTTAAAGGATGTAGGGTAAAGGAACAGTTAGTGTGACACAGCTGGATATATTGCTCCAAGATTCCATTTTGAAGAATGTCTGTTGGTCTGACTCCCAAACTCTATTTATCTAGGAGTTTGGAGATATATCTATATCTATATCTATATAATTTTTTTTTGAGACAGGGTTTCTCTGTATAACCACTTTGACTGACATGGAACTCTCTTTGTAGACCAGGCTGGTCTTGAACTCACAGAGATCTCCCTGCCTCTGCCTCCTGAGTGCTAGGATTAAAGGTTTGTGTTACCATGCTGGTTAAGTAGTTTGGATCCTTAAATTTGTAAAATAAGATATTTTTCCATTTCTCTCAGTTGTCCTGCTTGGCTTAATAGATAACTACAGATAACGTAATAGATAACTAATTAATAGACAGAGAAGTAGAACTCATATTGTTCTGCTTTATAAACTTTGAAGACCTGAGGATCTGGCTTGCTTCCATGTATGTGGACCTATCTGCATTGCCCATGTGGCACGCTGGGGTTGGCTACCCAGAGGCTATTTAAGCTGTGGGCTGGCTTTCCCCAGGGTCAGATGATTGTTCAAGGTTCCTGAATAAACTGCATTGAAAAAAAAAAATAAATGGATGATTATCATACTACTTAACAGTTCCCAAATCCTTACAGTTTTCTAGGTACTGTTTTAAATTACAATTAATTAACTAATTAAGTGTGTGTGTGTGTGTGTGTGTGTGTGTGTGTGTGCAACTTGCTGCACTTGGTTTTCTCCTTCCACCCTTTGTGTCCAGGGATAAAATCAGGTGGACAGGCTTGGCAGCCAGGCCCTTAGCCACTGACTCATCTCAACAGCTCCCAGGTACCATTTTAAACCTTTTATATACATTTTCCACTGCAATCCAGTTGTATTAGGTTAGTAGTAATATTCTTCTTTTTGAACTGAAGAAGGTGGGGCAAAGAGAAACTAAGTAAATAAACATCCATAGGTAATAAGTAATTCCTGGTATTAATGTATATATGCTATAAGTATAAAACATACAGTGGATTTCAAAGACTCCATATATGCAAGAGTCTAAAATGCCATCATAATGTTGTTATTGGATACCTTTAGAAAAGATACCATTTTGTATGCATGTAACTCAATAAAATATAGTTTTATATCTCATTTCACTTATGTTTTACTTTTCTTATTGCAGCGTTTAAAAAAATTAAAATTTTCTGTGTGGCTTTTATTTGTGTTAGTATTGACATGGAGTTTTTTATCAAACCAACTCTTAGAAATGTTTAGTGTCTCACTCTTGTATCACATACATGAGACTGAAATTAGAGGAAACCCCAACATGTTCAGTATATTTGACTGAAGTTAGCTGCTGCAGCCATTCTTAGAAGGAGGCTATTATACTTCTTTTCTAATGACTGTGTTATTAAGGGGTGAGGAGCAAGGGAGTTTTTAAATTTAGGAACATATTAGTATTTTACTCCCACCTTTTGAACAGTTGTGTAAAGGCATTGTGTTGATACTGTGGCTCATATAAAATGATTGACTTGAATCTTTCCATTAAGAACTTATAATGTAAAAGGCTTATACTTATGTAATGCTTAGTAGAAACAAAGAACCCAGACTCCTAAGAGAACAGTAGTAATTTGCAGTTAAGTTATGGAGGGAAAGCTAAGAAGGAGGTGACCTTTGAGCTGGTTGAAGAATAAGTAGTGCTATCCTTCATATTCAGAGGGAAACACAGGTATTGGTGATAGGTTCCTGAGTTGCCTGAGTTCTGATGATTGCCTGTTGTCTGATGGTTGTCTGCAAATGGAGGATTGGTATGGCATACACTGTAGAGAAATCAGATAGCTTGAAATGTGGATTTGGAGTGATCTACCTGTATTGCTTGCTATACCTTCCTCATCTCCTTACTGCTTTCTTGTACATACATAGGAACTTCCTATCGCAGAGCAGTCTTTGATTTCTTAGCTCTCAGATCAGCCAGTCCTCAGGGGTTGATTAGACTCATAGTTTCACTTATAATTTTGGGTAATAGAGATGGATAGGTGAGCATATAATTTCTTGTTGCATTTTTTGAGGTCTCACTGTGTAACTGTGGCTGGCCCTGGGTTCCCTATGTTGAACAGAGTGTCTTTGAATGCACAGGAATTGTTCTACTTCTGTCTTCTGGGTTAAATGTATGCACTATTATGCTTGGTGGATGAACTGTTTATTTTAAAACTAGTTAAAATGGCTCTATCTTGAAATTAGGTTTAACTTATTTTTTTTCCATGTCTAATTTCTCAGGCAAATAACTGTAGCTCCCCCCACAGGGAGGATTAGGTAATGTGGCAGAAAGATGTCAGGAGTGCCATTCTTACCCTACTAATACTACTTTTTTCAATTCTTGCCAGGTACCAGGTATATAACAAATTAATTGCTTTGTTGTTCGGTATTGTTTTTGTTTTTTCCAGAAGCACAGTCTCATGTGCCAATGGCTGACTTAGCATTCGTTATGATATTGAGGATGACCTTGAACTTCTGATTGTCTTTCCTCCATTCTGGAGTACTAGGATTTTAGCTGATTGCTTTTGTTTTGTGTGGAAGATATTTAGTCCTTAAAAACTAGCTTTGAGGGGCTGGAAAAATCTCTTCATGTTTAACAGCACTGCCTGCTCTTGCAGAAGACACAGGAGAGGACCTGAATTTGGTTCCTAGCACTCCCATGCCGTCTCACAATTGGACGTAACTATAGTTCCAGAGAATCTAACTCTCTCTTCTGATATTTTACTGCTTATGCTTGCATATTGTGTACTCATGTACACATAGTCACATATGCACATACAATAAAAAATAAAATTTAAAAACTTTGGAAATAGAAGAAGAATAATTATTTTCAGGATGAGATTTTGGAGTGAAAAGAGCTATCTAACTAAGTAGTAGGCATTCTTGAGTGTGTAACTGCATGCAGATTGCCATTGTTTTGTAGGTGTATTTTTATTAAGTTTTTGGTTTGTTGGTTTTATGCTAATATAGTTTTGCCTAATTAATATAAAAAATGCTACATTAATTCCTTCCTGCTCTACAGAGGATAGTATTCAGCTAATGGATTTTTCCTTTTATAGAATCCTAAAATGTTAAAGCTACAAAGGGAGTCCTCTTGTGAGATGTAATAGTAGTTGTCTCTTAGTCAGAAATGATAGTGCATTTTTAAATTAGAAATTATTGTAATCTATTTTTGTTAAAATTAGTCTTTTTAAAGACAGAGTCTCATATAGCCCAGGCTGGCCTTTAACTTGCTATATAGCTGAGGATGACCATGAACTTCTCCTTGTTTCTCCCAAGGGCTTGGAATACAGTACTGTACCACTGTTAACAAAAAAGTTTTTCATTTTATGCAGTCAAATACATTAGCCTTTGCTTTTGTAGTTAAGTAGTTTGTGATTTTTAGTATATGTTGTATCAGTTGGTGAGAACAAGAGCTGGAATGGAAAATAATACATGGATACTTTCTCAGCCATACTTGCAGTTTTGTGAAGTCCATTGTTTCACAATATAAAATAGCACTAATGGAGTTTCAAGTTGTAAACTGTGGCACAGCCAAAGTCAATCTTTTATTTAATCTATGTCTGTCTGTCTTAGTTTCATATCATGTTGCTGAGATAAAATTCCCTGAGAAAAGCAATTTAGGGAGAGTTTATTTGGCTCCCAATTCCAGACTGTAGTCCATCATTACAGGGAAATCGTGACATCAGGAACTTGATGCAGCTACTTCCACAGTCCAGAGCACAGAACAACGAATTAATGCTTGTGTCCTTGTTCTCACTCTTATATAATCTAGGATCTCCTGCCCAGGGAGTGCTGCCACCTACAGTGGGTACATATACTCACTAATCAATATTATCCCCAACAGATATGCTCACAGGCCAATTCAGTATAGATGATCCCTCATTGAGAGGCACATGTAACTCCAGATTGTGTCAATTTGACAAAACTAAACATCTGTCTACCTATCTACTACCTACCTACCTGTGTGTGTACGTACACATGTATCATGTATGTATGTAGGTATATATGTATGTATGTATGTATGTATTATCCATCTATCTAAAGTTCTGTCTTCACATACCTGATGCTCTTGTGTGTACTCTCGAACAATATGATTTATAGCTTTAGAGCTAATATTAGCCCTAGACTGGAGCCATGATAGTTTTTGAGTCCAAACTGCTCTGTGATCCAAGAGTTCTAGAACCCTGTTACCTGTGAGTATCTTCGTCTAGTGCAGCCTTTTGGTAAGATGAGTAGACCACTCTCCCTACTGTCTGGCCTTAGCCAGGGATTGTGGTGACTGTTTTAGTTACTGAGAGGCAGTGGATCTGGAGTGTGCTGACTGAATTTGAATTCTAGTTCTGACACTTAGTTAGCTGTGGTTGTAGCCTTGGGAAGATCAGGTAAGTCCTTTAATTAAGTTCTCTCATCTATAAAAGGATAATACTGTTTATTTCTTAAAACTTTGTGATGGTTCCATCAGATAATGAAATGGCTAGTACTCAAGCTGTCTACTAGCATGTCCTGAGTGCTTTTATAATGGTTATTCTAGTCTCACGAAGATTATAATATTGGAAAGTCCTTGTTTATGTCAGACAGAGCTCATGTTTCTGACATCTAGTCTCTAGTGCTGAGCAGAAGAAAACTCCTTTCTCTACTTTTCTTCCTTTCCAACATAGCACAGGTAAGGAGGCAACTGTGGAAATGAGTTGTAGCTGGATGTGATGGTTCACACCTGTAATCCCATCACTCAGACCCTGAGACGGGAGGACTGAGGTGAGTGGGAGGTCAGCCAGGTTACGTAGTGAGTTCTAGGCCAATCTAAGCTGTAGTTTGACACCCTGTTTTGAACTTAACTGTTCCCCCCAAATGAAAAATGAAAAAAAAAGTTATGCTGTAAGTGGTAAAATATTATTTTATCTGCAATAAAGTATAATAATCCTACCATTGTTTTATGTTATACATAATGACTACTATCTAACTTGCCATCTCTACTGGTTACATTTAACCTTTACCAGGCTAAATAGCTTGTATTACTTTTAGTGTTAACTTCCCCCCTTTTTGGAGACAGAATCATTTGTAGCCCAGTCTGTCTTCAAATTTGCTGTGTAGCCAAGGGTTTCCATAAACTTCTGATTTTCCTGGTTGCATCTTCCAAGTGCCAGGGTTACAGGCATGTGTCACCATCCTTGGCTTTTACAGTTTTCATATAACAGGATTTTTAAACAATTATTTGCGATGCTTTTCTCCAAGACCTGATTTACTGTATATATTCAGAGCACAATGATGGCATAATATTTAGCTCCACTCCACTTTCTTTAAAAAATACATACTTTATTATTGGGCATGGTGGCCCATGACTATAAACATAGTTATTTGAAAGGCTGAGGCAAAGATGATTTTGAGTTTGAGTCCAGCCTGAACAGTTAAGCAAGACCCTTCTACAAAAAGAATGCATAGTTTATTAATGAAATTGAGTGTTCTAGCATTAGTTTGAGGACTATTATCATTCTGTTGACTATGGAAGCTTTTATGAAATGCACTTCCACTAATCTTGAAAAAAGTTTTTTTTTGAGATAGTCTCACTTTGTAGACTACTAGCCTTGACCTCACAGCAATCCATCTGCCTTTGTCTCCTGAGTAGTGGGATTAAAGTTGCATGCTATCACACCCCAGCATCCTTGAATATTTTAAAAACATTCTTTCACGAACTTTTTTTTAAAGATAAACTCTCCTGAATTCCAAGATTACTTTGAGTCTCCTGTCTTCACCTCCTCAGTATTGGGATTAGAGGTTTGGACACCACGCCTAGTTTATGTAGTGCTAGGGATTGAACCGTAACTTATTGTATTCTCTAAAAGCACTCTTATCAACCGAGCTACCCATGCAGCTTACATTCACATGTTTATGCTGGAGACAAACATTTGCATTCATTTATTTTTTTTCTAGATGCTTTTGCCCTCTGCTTTGGGTCAGACACTGCACCTAATCTAGCCTGTCATAGGTTTTGGAGACCAGGTTTACTTGAAAGCAGATTAGCTGTGCCTTATTTATTTATTTATTTATTTATTTATCAGTTTATTCACTTTGTATTCCAGCTGTAGTCCCCTCCCTCATTTCCTCCCAGTCCTACCCTCCCTCCCTCTTCTCCTCCCATGAATCTCCCCCAGTCCACTGATAGTATGGTTCTCTTCCCCTTCCATCTGACCCTAGCCTATCAGTTCTCATCAGGACAGGCTGCATTGTCTTCCTCTGTGGTCTGGTAAGGCTGCCTTCCCCCGCCCCCAATCAGGGGGAGTTGATCAAAGAGCCAGCCACTAAGTTCATGTCAGAGACAGCCCCTGTTCATCTTACTAGGGGACCCACTTTGATACTGAGCTGTCATAGGCTACATCTGTGCAGGGGTTCTAGGTTATCTCCATGCATGGTCCTTGGTTGGAGTATCAGTCTCAGAAAAGACCCCTTTGCCCAGATTTTTTAATTCTGTTGTTCTCCTTATGGAGCTCTTCTCCTCTCCAGTTATTTGTATCTCCCCTTTCTTTCACACATTGTATATACTCACTTATAAGTGGATATTAGACATATAATATAGGATAAACATACTAAAATTTGTACATCTAAAGAAGCAATAAGGAAGACCCTGGATGTGATGCTCAATCCTCATTCAGAAAGGCAAATAAATGAGATAGACATCAGAAGAGGGAGAAACCAGTGAACAGGACAGAAGCCTACCACAAAGGTCCTCTGAAAGACTACCCAGCAGTGTATCGAAGCAGATGCTGAGACTGATAGCCAAAATTTGGGCAGAGTGCAGGGAATCTTATAAAAGAAGGGAGGTGGATAGAAAGACCTGGAATGTCTTCCTTTCTTATATATGCTTTATAATTCCTCTCCTAACTTGGTTGGAAATGTTATTTTAATAGTGCTAAGTAGTGAGGCCTACAAGCAAACTCCTGTGAGGTAAACACTGATCTTTTCGTTACTATTCTTAAAAAAAATCTATTTAAGCTGTTATAGAGAATGTGCCTTTAATCCCAATACTTAAGAGACAGAGGCAAAGGCAGAAGCTGGCAGAGTTCTTGAGTTTAAGGCCAGCTTGGTCTACATACTGATTTCCAGGCCGCCAGAACCACACAGGAAGACTTTTCCCTCCAAACAAACCCCTAAAAAACAAAACAAAATAAAAACATTCTTTTAATTTTAAAATCATTTTACACCCAGATAATTGTGGTTACTGCAAAGAAGTATACAGGAATGTCTCGTGTACTTTTTCCTCTTGCTTCCTCAATAATGATAACATCATATATAACTCTAGTACAATACCAAACCAACAAATTGACAGTGGTACAATCTACAGATATTATGTGGGGATAAGGCACACAAGCAAAAGCATGATTAACTATGTGTATTGCTGGGTGTGTTTTATCACATGTAGGTTTGCATAATAACCACCATAGTCGAGGTGCTGAACTGCTATCACTATAGGACCCCTTTGTGCTACCCTTCTGTAGCCATATCCCATTTTTTCCCCTTAACCCATCCTGGCAGTCACTAACCTTCTTTCCATCTCTAAAATTACCTTATTTTTATGAATGTCACACAAACAGTACCATATACAATATAGCCTTTAAGATGTCTTCACCCCCCCCCCCATGAAGCATAGTTTTCTTGATGTTCTACCCAAGTTCTTGAATTTAGCATTAAGTTGTTCCATTAGCATTCTCTCTGAGTAAGTCTATTCACTGGACAACAAATAAACCTAATTGTTTAATACTCTGAGACATACTTTACTGTTTATTGTGAATGTATTTTATAAAGAAAAATTGTCTTAAATGACATACTGAAGGTTAAAACCCTGAGCCATTGACATTACCACAGTCTACAAGTCTCATGATCTGTGCATTGCTCACAACACTCTATTTAACAGTTGATTATGAACTATTTGCCTTATTGTTACAACTTTTGCATTGTTTGGTTTAGTTTTTTGTTTTGTTTTGTTTTGTTTTTTTGAGACAGTGTCTTACCATGTAGACTTGACTTGCCTGGATCTCACTATTCAGAGCAGATTGGCCTCCACCTCATAGAGATTCACCTGCCTTTGGCTCCAATATCCTGCAGTTGAGGGCATGTAATACCACACTTGGTCACTTTTTCTTTTTAAGTTGTTTTAGTAATCTTATAGCTTTGGAAAACTGGACTGTTAGCTGTCAAACGATAGCCGTCCTTCAACTTTGCAGTATGTCATTTTTTTTGGTGATACTTGGCATCAAATTCAGAGCCTCGCATGTGTTAGACAAGTGATCTACCACTGAGATATCTCTTTAGTCCACCATGATATATTGCAGAGATCATCAGCCGAAACTTCTTAATCAGGAATGTAGGTTACCTTAAGACCATAGTCTATACTTCATTTGGGCCCATGGAGCCATATTCATTCGAAACTACCTATCATTTCCCATATTTTTGCATCTTTTCATGGTTTTTTTTTTTTGCCATTACTAGTGTGAAAAATTAGCCCTATCATTTAAAATAGGATATAAATAGGAACTGAATCATTCCTCTGGTGTTCTTGCTTGCACACTTGCTGTTTCTCCATCACCTGTTCCCATATATTTTCTACTCAGGGTAGATTATTTTACATTTGAAGAATGTGCAGCTGTTATAGCTACATTAGTTCCTGTTGCATGCTACTAATATGTTTTCTGTTCAGTCACATTGTGTTCTTTAGTCGTCTCTGCTTTTTTTATTTCTTTACAATTTCAGGGATACGAACATTGTGAGACTGTTCCTCTAATTTTTATTCCTCTTCAACATTAATCTACTTAAGGGTCACTGTGGTCACTTTTTCAGAAATTTTCATTTCCAATATTTGTGGGGTATGTTCATACCTATGGTTTTGTTATTGTATCTATAGTTGTTACCAAGAAGTGTTTACGAAGATCTGGCCATGTTTCCTAAAGTTTCTTTCACTTCAACTTTTAACTAATCACTTCTTCTTTCTTGGTCAAACTCAGAGTTTCTAGTTCCGCTATTGCTTCCTCAGCATCCTAAAGAATGTCTCTGTTATAAATTCAACATAGCCCTTCTCACTTTATAACCATAGTGTTTCCTGGATGACACTACTTTTCCCCCTCTGATCTCCTGTGCCTTCCCAAATCTGTGCATCTGTGTTCTTTGGTTAAAAAAAAAAAAAAGTTGGCATGTTTACAACCATTTCTCTGAAACTCTTGTCCTTGATGATACTGTTCCCCACCCCACCTCATAACCTTCTCAAATGAAAGCTGCTTAGTTTCTGCAAATTCCTCATTCTCAAAAAAGCTTCTGGAGCCAGAGTGTTGTTCAATGCTTTTTCTTTGACATGCATGTTACCAGGTATTACGCAAGCATGGAGCAAATTTTGGGTTACTGGTTTGCTTTTTTTCTTTGGTTTCCTTGGCATGTCAATTAGTCTTCTATGACACACTGACTCCTGTCATCACTCTAGATCCTATCAGTTTTCAGATGCCCTACATAACTCTTCTTGATTTCCAGTCACATGACCTTCATTTTTCCTCTGCCCAAGTAACCTCTCTGTTTGGTCACACTGATTAATAATATCACCTTCTGGAACTGTTCCACATCTGTTGTTCCCTTTCCCAGAATTTCTTTGAGCACTCAAGCATGTCTATTCCACTTTCCTTTCTCCTTGACTTCCACTCTCTAGAGTCCCATGTCTTTTCCCATCCAACAAACATTCTTAAGTTCACTCGGCTCCACCAGCCATTTGATATTACTTCCCACACTCTCTTCAATTCCCTCATGTTCCTCTTGTTCCACTGCACCTGCCCTGCCAATCCACAGACCTAAATGGACTTTAGCATCTGTTTTCTTCTGTCCAGTTCCCAGGCTTCTGAGTAAATACTAGGGAAAATTGCCTCACCATGCTCATTATATCCATGACCAAACTATGATTTCTAACCACAGCTGGATCCTGAACAGCCGCTTACTAATCCTTTTACACATTCCTAGTTGGTTTCTTTTTCAATTTCCCACAGCAGCTGTTCCATTTTCTTACCGTACCTTCCAGCCCTCTAATTTAGCCCTCTCTTCCCTCAACTCCAATCGGCACATAATCTAGTTAACATACCTTCTTGCAAAGGAAGAGCCTATTGGTCACAGATGCTCTTTTCTTTCAAACATATAGCTCCATGGATGCTTTGTTTTTGTGTTATTTTTCCCAAGACTGATAGTGCTTTTCACTTTACCTATCCTCTGATGACACCTCGTTCCCTTAATAATCTCCCTTCTTTCTTGTATCTGCTGTATTTTTAAAAACACCCCATTTTCTTTGGAATAGCAAACATTTCAAAGAATCTCTCTTAAACTTCCTCCAAATCTTTTTGTTTTTTTCAATGCCAGAGACAAATAAGATATCTGTCCCCTTTGCTTTATCTTAAGATATATTGAATGAGTCTTCTATATTTCCTCACCTTTCAGTCTTCACATCATGCAGTATGATTCTCCCTTAGTTTCTCCACTAAGAATTAATTTTTCACAGATTATCATGGCTCACAAATTTAAAGTAGGTGTCACAGGATACAGTGTGTGTGTGTGTGTGTGTGTGTGTGTGTGTTCATGAGTGTATGTATTTATGTGCACCTGAGTTTACCTGTTTCTCTTTAGGAAGGAAGAGAAGGAAGGGGAGGGGTAGAATTCAATACTATGCTTTTCTTCTGTTTCAAGGATGTTCATAATATGTTGCAATAAGCACAGTACTTTTTTCTCTTTGCTTTTCATTCTCAACCAAATATTATTTGCCATGGTTCCACCATAAGATTTTACTACAGATGATGTTGGTGGTGATGATGATGATAGTGTTTATATTTTTATTAGATCTTTGTGAATTTTATACAATGTATTTTAACTATATTCATCCTGCCCCACTCCTCCCAGACTCACTCGGCCATCCAACTTTGTTGTCCTCATCGTTTTTAAACCCATCAAGTCTGATTTGTCCTGTTCAAGTACTCTTGGATATGTGTTCTTCCACTGGAGTATGGTCAACTTACCAGGGGCCACATCTTTAAAGAAAACTGACTTTCCCTCTCCCATCACTGATAGATTCCTAATATGCTCTCTAACTAGGGTTGGGACTTTATGTCCAACTTCTCCTTACATGCTGGGATTTTCTCTGGCTTGAGCTTTTATGAGTCCTTTTTTTGAATAGCTATTGTGGCAGATGTTTAAATGCATTATATAGCCTTTCATTTTCAGTTTAGTGAAGCAAGTATTCTAATACACAATTTATAGATGTGCCACTTAAGGGTCAGAGAAGACAGATGTCTTGACTAAGATTACATGACAAATATGACAGTGCACAGAAGTTGAATCCTGGTCAGTATCTCTCCAAAGCATCTCAATTTAATCAGTATATTACTTCTTTTCATGACCAAGTGCAAGATGCTACCTCAGCAATTCCTGATAACTGTGAGTTTATCTTTGCTTTCTTTTTGAGACGATTTACTTTTAATTATGTTTATATGTGTATATCTGTGTTTGGGTATGTACACATAAGTATAGGAGGAGGCCAAAGGCATTGTAAACCCCTGGAGCTGGAGTTACAGGCCATTGTGAGCTATCCGGTTTGGGTGTTGGGATGAACACAGATTCTCTGCAAGAGTCATACGCAGTCTTTACTGAGGAGCCATCATCTTTCCATTCCACTTTTGCTTTTTTTTTTTTTTTTTTAATCCAGGCATTCTATTGACCTTGTTACCAGTACACTGAAATCAACATATAGACTTCTCCACTCTTAGGTTTGTTTTTAAGATCTTTGGTCTTGTTTGCTCTTGAGAAACCATGGATATTCTTCTACTATAAAATTTTTTTCTTTCTTTTCTTTTTTTTTTTTTTTTTGTTTTTCCAGATAGGGTTTTTCTGTGTAGCTTTCTGTGCACATTTGGTGTATTTTTTTTTCCTGTTCATTTTAATTTAAGTCCATAGTCACCATTTTAGCAAATCTACAGTGAAATGATTTCTTTCTAGTGTTTGTGAAATTTCCTCCACTATTTACCAAAAATCCACAATTCCAAGATCCCAGTTATCCAGAAAATCAAATCTTGTTCTTCAATATCATCAAAGTAGCAAGATGTTCATTTCCCTTATCCTTTCTTTTGGTTACAGAAGAAAGTTATGATTTTCAACACTAAAAAGAGAAAATTTTCTTGGGAAAATCAGTTTTCTTCAATGAAGTGACAGTAGGCTTATTAACCACATTCCAGGGAAAGCCTCATGCATAGGAGTAGTCATAGCCAACACAAATTGGATTCCATGTTGTTCATTTTTAAGATGGACAGAACATGAAGTTGGGTGGGCAGCAAGTTATAGTGGAGGACCTGGGAGAGAGTGGGAGAGGAGAAAGACTATGACAAAACATATTGTATGAAATTATCAAAGAACAAAAAATGAATAAGTACATATATAAATGAAGTAAAAATGTTTCCCATGTCTCTAAAGTCTTTAGTCATCTACCTAAGATTTCCAAGTCAGTAGAAATAAAGTTGAAATATTTATATAACTTTGTCTCTGATCTTAACATTTAGAGGATTGAATTTAGAAGAATTTAGAAGATAGAATTTAGAAGATTGTCAGCATCCATGCCTTTGCTACTGAAAGAATAAAGAAATGTCTGTGATATAAAAATCAGCTGAGACCAAGAAAGAAAAAGGCAGTTCTTCTGTTGACTGAGCTGGCACATGCAATGCTCAAAGGCATGCAACAGCTATAAGATGCCAAAAAGACCTCTGTCTTTCAGGGACTATTCCTATTTTTCTTTATGATGTCTCCAGATCGGATTTGCTTTTCTATTGGTTGTGGGTATTCCCAATTCCTGAGTTGCTCTTGTCTCACAATAGACCCAGTCTCCATTATAGGACAGCTTTTCCTAGCCTTCAATCAGTAACCAATCCAGAATGGATTCCACTTTCCTTAGGCCTTCCTTATAGTCCTTCAACAGGAAAGCACAGAAGCTCTCTTCTATCCTCTTGTTAAGTGGGATTCCTTCAGTGTGGTCCTTTATGAAGAGCAAACAAATATGACTTTGTTAGACTACAGGCCTGTCCTTGATGATCTCTGGATGGATGATTCACCTTTTTCTTTTAAGTCTTACTAAGTAGAGCAGGCTGGCTTCAAACTCATTAGTAGCTGAGGGTAGTCAGGAACTCAAAGCATACTTCCTGTCTCAGCAGGAAGTGTGACATTTGTCACTCTGAATCTTGCTTATTTTGCTTAACACATATCAGTATTCTCCCCCACAAAGAGGAGTGACTAGTGAATTAATGTCAGAATTATCCTGAAGCCCTGTTACATTTTCTACTCAGGCAGCTTAGAATAGAGTACCTTCTTTGTGTTTGTCTTTTATCTTCTAAGGGGTATGTATATTCATTAGCATTTTGAGAGAAACTGAAGCTGTAAGTCTGCACTTAAATAGCACAAATATTATTTTGGGCAAATTTATTAAAGTTGATTAACTGATTAGGTGGTACGTACCCCTTATGAAGCCTTTATTCCCTACTTGAAGGTTTAACTGACTGTATAAATAATAACAATATGTTAAATTTACTTTAGCTTAGAAAGATGTCTGATGAACAGCTATTTATTGAGCTCCAGTTATATGTCAGAAAGTGTCAACCAGATTATTTCTGAAAAATGAGTTGCTTTCTAAGCACAAGGCTTGGAGCTTGGTCTCAGTTTGGTGAGAGGGGAAGTGAAGTGTTTTTATTTCCAAACGGAGCAGCAAACTGCTTCCTGGATAATGTTCTTTAGAAAGAATCACCATAAGAGAAGTAGGTAAGAGGTTAGTTTTTGACTGGAAACTATTAATTCAGCCTGGTTTTAAGTAAACAGCATATTTTAGTGAAAAGTGCAGCTTGGATAAATGTTTGGCAGTTGATGCTTTAATGAACAAGCAATATGTTTATTCTCGTTTTGTTTAAGTAGGATGAACTAGGCTCTTAAGCATCATACAAATATTAAGTCATTAATCTTCCTGACAACTTTATGAAATGTGCTTTTTTTGCCCTCACCCCTGTTTTTCTGTGCTACTAGGGATTGACTCCAGGGTCTCATACATGTTAGGCAAGTATTCTACTACTCTACTATATTCCCAGGACGTCTCTATTTTCACTTCTTTTGAGACAGGTTTTTATTTGTATTTTCCAGGCAGGCGTTGAACTTACGATCCTACTGCCTCTCAGTTTCCTGAATATTTGGGATTAACAGGCATGTACCACCATGCTCAGATCACACTCATTTTTATACGAGATAAAAGATCACCCTTCATTTTTATACGAGAACTAACTGAGTCACATAGAAACTCAGTATTTTGCTGAGGTCTATGTGGCTATTAAGTTTTGATCCTGGGATTTGAGTCCAAGATGTCTGTTTTCAGAATCTCTGCTGCCTGGAGTAAACTGCAATCTGTTTCTTCCTGAGGGACCTGTAAGGTTAATTTGCTTAAAGAGATTTATTTTGTTTCTTGAAATCTTGCTTCTACTGTTGATGAGTTTGTCAAACTCCTTTATCCCTGTATAAAGATTATTTTGCAGTCACCTCAAATGTAGATCATATAAATTCTTTATTAATGGTATATGATTCAATTTGATTATTTTATTACATTATTTTTGCTAGTTTTTTTTTGGGGGGGTGCACTTACTATGTGCCAGGTATGTGCCTTCAAGTCTGTTTCTTTCCAGACCAAAAACATTAGTCATATCCCTGAGCCATGCCTTTTCCATGGCTCTTCCAACAGTAGATTCCCAAAGATCTTACTTTATCATGCCTCAGTTTTGTAGTGACTGAATCTCCAAAGTCTAAGGGTAAGCCTTTCTTCAACTTTATCAGTATGCACAGTGTCTGTGCTTCTAAATATTCAACAAGATTGAGCTAGGTCAGTCAACCATCTTGTGTTATCCTGTCCAAGACTAGGAACATTGAAGTCACAAGCTAGAGGATCTGTAATTAGTGTTGGCCTAATGATTTCTGAGAGTTTGGCCTTGATAACCAGTGAATTTTAGCTACTCTTATCAGCTTTACTGGGACACAAAAGCATATAGTAAATTTAGGTTTGTACTTCATTTCCCAGCAGTATTTTGTAGTTTGCAGTGTATGTATGGGTGTTAAATATCTCTTTTCAGGTTTATCTTTAAGTATTTGATGGTTCTTTCATGGTATTTTTATGTTTTATTTTTAGTTTGTTGAAACAGAATTGATCTGTAGACCTGCTAGCAAGTTTTTATGTCACTTGACATGGGCTAGGGTCATTTGGACTGAAGGTAACTTATTTGAGAAAATGTCCCCACAAGATTGAGTTGTGACAAGCCTGTGCAGCATTTTCTTGATTGATAATTGAGGTGGGTAGACCCATCCCCCAGGGGGCTGTGCCACTCCTGAGTGGGTGGTCCTGGATATTAAGAAGCAAGCTGAACAAACGTTGGGGAACAAGCTAGTAAGCAGTAGTTCTTTATGGCCTCTGCATCAGCTCCAAACTTCAGTTCCCTGCTCCTTACATCAGCAATGGACTGAGAGTGGTAAGTTGAAATAAATCCTTTCCTTCTTGAGTTGCTTTTGTTCATGTTCACAGCGATAAAAACTTTAACATAGACAGTTGTTAACTTTGTATCCTGCAACATTGCTGAACTCACTAGTTTTAGTAGCTATTTTATAGATTCTTCATAGAGATAATCATGCCTCCTGCAAATAAGAATCTTCTGTCTGTCTTTATCATCTGCATGCTTTTATTTCTTTGTCTTATCTGATTGCACTGGCTGGAACTGCCAGTACAATGTTGAAAAGTGAAGAAAGCATGTACTCATCTCTGCTTTGTTTCTGATCAATAGATGAGATCTCTCTTCTTTGTTCTTTATCAGGCTGGAGAAGTTTTCATCTGTCAGGTACTTTCTCATCTGTTCCTAGTTTGATTTTTTCATTTATTTATTTGTTTTCTTAATTACAATTTATTCACTTTGTATCCCAGCTGTAGCCCCCTCTTTAATCCCCTCCCAATCCCACCCTCCCTCTCTCATCTTCTCCCATGCCCCTCCCCAAGTCCACTGATAGGAGAAGTCCTCCTCCCTTTCCCTCTGACCCAAGCCTATCAGATCTCATCAGGACTGGCTGCATTGTCTTCCTCTGTGGTAAGGCTGCTTGGTAAGGGGGAGGTGATCAAAGAGCCAGCCACTGAGTTCATGTCAGAGACAGTGTCTGTTCCCATTAGAAGGGAACCCACTTGGAGAATGAGCTGCCATGGGCTACATCTGAGCAGGGGTTCTAGGTTATTTTCATGCATGGTCCTTGGTTGGAGTATCAGTCTTAGAAAAGACCCCTTTGCCCAGATTCTTGGTTTCTGTTGCTCTCCTTGAGGAGCTCCTGTCCCCTCCAGGTCTTTCTCTCTCCCTCTTCTTTCATAAAATTTCTTGCACTCTGCCCAAAGTGTGCCTATGAGTTTCAGCATCTGCTTTGATACCTTCCTGGGTAGAGTCAGAGGCCCTCTGTGGTAAGCTTCTGTCCTGTTCCCTGTTTTCTCCCTCTTTTGATGTCAGTCCCATTTACCTTTCTGAGTGAGGATTGATCATCTTACCCAGGGTCCTCCTTTTTGCTTAGCTTCTTTAGGTGTACAGATTTTAGTATATTTATACTATATTATCATAATGACCCTGAGATTTCACCTTACACCAATCAGAATGACTAAGATCAAAAACTCAAGTGACAACACATGCCAGAGAGGATGTGGAGACAGGGGAACCCTCCTCTATTGCTGGTGGGAATGTAAACTTGTACTACCACTTTGGAAATCTATCTGGCACTTACTCAGACAATTAGGAACAGTGCTACCTCAAGATCCAGCTATACCACTTCTAGACATATATCCAAACAATTCTCAAGTATTCAACCAGGACATTTGCTCAACCATGTTCATAGCAGCTTTATTTGTAATAGCCAGAATCTGGAAACAACACAGATGCGCCTCAACTGAGTAGTGGATACAGAAATTGTGGTACATTTACACAATGGAACACTACTCAGCAATTAAAAACAAGGAAATCATGAAATTTGCGGGCACATGGTAGGAACTGGAAAAGATCATCCTGAGTGACATACCCCACAAGCAGGACACACATATTAAGTGGATATTAGACGGTCCTAGTTTGTTGAAGACTTTTGTCTAAGAAACAAATGTTAGATTTTTCAAGTGGATTTTCTCTATATCTATGATCATTCATGTTATTACAAATCTTTTAATTTGCTGAATTAAATTGATTTTTTCAAGTGTTATCAATCTTACATTTCTGAGGTGAACCCCACTGGGTTTTGATTATACGTTTTACATATTGTTATATTAAAGGATTCTATTAGGAATTTTTTATGTGTGTGTTTATGAAAGTGCTATTGGCCTTTAGTTTTCTTTTCTGAAGATATGTTTCCAAATTGTTGATATCAGATTAATACTGATCTCATGGAATGGGTAAGAAAAAAAAAAAACTCTGTCACCTTCAATTTTTGTGAAAGTTAGTGTAGTTGATGTTTTCTCTATTGTAATTATTTAGGAGAATTCCTTAGTGAGGCCAGCTGGATTACGAATGTGATGGTAAGGGGTCTATTTTTAACTACAGACCCAAATTCTTTAATAAGCATATTGGTTTTTTTTTATTATGCATTTCTTATTTGCTCTGATTTTGTACTTTGTGCCGTTAATGAAATTTGTCATCTGCATTTTCCAATCTATTGTAATAAAATTCTTTATAGTATTTTCTTCCTTTTTAAGTTTTTAAAGATTTTATTTATATATTTATTACTATTTATTCACTTTGTATCCCCACTGCAGCCCCCTCCCTTGTCTCTCCCAGTCCTACCCACCCTTCTTCTTCTCCCTCTATGCCCTTTTCCTAGTCCCCTGATAGGGGAGGACTTCTGCCTCTTCTATCTGACCCTAGCTTATCAGGTCTCATCAAGGTTGGCTGCATCATCTTCCTCTGTGGCCTGGCAAGGCTGCACCCCCAGGGAGAGGTGTTCAGAGAGCCTGCTTATGAGTTTCTGTCAGAGACAGCCCCCATACTTCTTAAATAGGGAACCCACTTGGAAACTTAGCAGCCAATGGGCTTCCTTTGAACAGGGGGTCTAGGTCCTCTCCATGCATGATCCTTAATTGGAGTATCAGTTTTTGCAGGCTCCCCTATGCCCAGGTATTTTGGCTCTGTTGTTCTCCTTGTGAAGTTCCTGTCTCCTCCAAGTCTTTCTATATCTTCTTCTTCTTCCATGAGGGTTCCATCACTCTATCCAAAGTTTGGCTATGGGTCTCAGTATCTCCTTCGATACTCTGGTGGATAGAGTCTTTCAGAGGTCCTCTGTGGAAGGCTCCTGTCCTGTTCCTTTCTTCTCCTACTTCCAATGGGTAGACATAATATTTTCTTACATTTAAAAATTTTGTGGAATTGTAATGATTTTTCCTTTCTCATTCCTGGTAGAGTAATTTCTTGTATTTGGTTAGCTTTTCCACGTTCTGTCTGTGGTTAGAAGATGATATATCTAATTGAGCTTCTCAGTGAACTACTTTATCATTTCCTTGATTTTCTTTGTTTTTATGCTTTCCTTCTCATTGATTTCCACTGTGATATTTTAATACTTTAGCTTTTCATTTTATCCTGGGTTTCACTTGCTCTTTGTTTCATTTTTCTTTCTCCCCTCTACTTCACTCCCTTTTCTTGATAGCATTTCATGTAGCCCAGGCTGGCCTCCAACTCCATATATAGTTGAGGATGACCCGATTCCTCATCCACCAACCTCCACTTCCTAAGCGGTAGTTGATGGCAGGTATTCATCACTGTGCTGGCTTCTGTAAGTTTCTTTAAATGGAAAATGGACATTGATTAGAGAGGCTGAAATTGGAGTTTAGTGGTATAAATGTTAAGTTGTTTCCCTTAACTTTTAATTTTCCTAGTGTTTATGTTTGTTTGTTTGTTTGTTTTTTCTTTGGAGAGCTATAGCTCATACTAGCCTCAAGTTAACTTTAGAGTTGAGGCAGCTTCCTCCTGCCCCAGCTTCCCAAATGCTGGGATTACCAATATGAACACTTTAAGACAGTAGCATGTTAATGGTTTCTAAATATTCAGATTTTTAGCACTTGTCTGTTAGGTTTTTTTATTTCACATTTAATGTTATTTTAGACTGAGAATATATTACGTATGCTTTGGATTCTTTGGATTTTCTATTCATTGCAACAGTTATTGAAAGAGTGAGGTTGAAATCTCCAACTCCAATATGTGATACAGTTACTCATTTGTATTCACGGTATTAAAATTTAAATATTTGAAGCTTGGTTGTTGTGTACCAACAAACTTACAATTATTGCTTCAATTGATTGTTGCATTTAACATGATCATTTTTATGCCTGCTGGGAGTGTTTGTTCCAAAATCCACTTTTCAGCATTCTTTTGATTAGTTTTTATGTACTGTATCCTTTTTCAGCCTTTGGCTTTTAATTATTTGTATCATATTTAAAATACCTTTTTGTGGACAGTATATAGTCAGTGCATTCTTGCTTTTTAAATCCAGTTCTTCAGATTTCTTCCTTTTATTTATTTGTTTGGAACACTTACATTTTGAAATAACTTTATTTAGATGTAATTTTCCTATTATACAATTCACCCATTTAAAGTGTACAACTGATTGATTTGAGACAAGATCGTTTTATGTTGCCAAGAACTTAATATGTAGCCATACTGGGCTGGAACTCAAAGCAGTTTTCTAGCCTCTCCCTCTAAGTTCTGGGATTATAGTATCTGCCAATTAAAACTGTACAATTTAATAGTTAAAAATACATTCATGGTTGAAAAACTATCACGAAATATAACTTAACATTTTCATTATTTTGAAAGAAACTCTGTACCCCTTAGTAGTGAATTTCTACTTCCATCCTTGGCAAGTGCCAATCTACTTCTTGTCAAAAGGCCTGTCTATTCTAGAAATTTCCTATAAATGGAACTATATAATATGTGGTCATTTGTGACTGGCTTCTTTTACCTTGCACATTTATTTTCAAGGCTTACTTGTGCTGCAGCAGGCAAAGTACTTCATTTTATGGCTGAATAATACACCATTGAGCAGCAGCACCACGGTTTGGTTATCCATTCATCACTTGATGGATGTTTGATTTCCCTCATTTTTTTTGGCTTATGAATGATGTTACTGTAAACACTCCACTCTAAAGTTTTGGGTGGACATAGGTTTTCATTTTTCTTGGCTGTACGTGTAGGAGAGGAATTTCTAGGTCATGTGGTAACTATGTTTAGTGTTTCTGAGGAATTACTACACTGTTTGCTAGAGCAGCTGCACATTTTGCATCTCCAGCAGCCTTGTATGAGGGCTCCAGTTTCTCATCGTTGCTCCCAGTTGTTACTGTCTGTCATGTTATTGTTCCATTTGAGCAGGCATTCTTTAATTTCTTTTTTAACCATCATTTGGATTTTTTCCAATACAAACTTTGTACTTATTCTGTTGCATTTATTACTAAGTATTTTATTCACTTTCATGAAATTCTTAAATACAGTTACTTTTTAAAATACCATTTCAGATTGTCAATTGTTAGTATATAAAACTGTATGGATTTTCTTTTTTTACTGGCCCACTGACCTAGTAAATCACAGTCTTAATGAATGTTCAACTGGGGTTTTTTAAAAGTGAATTTCTGAGCACTTCCTGTATATTAAGATTATGCCAGCCTCAGTATGGTGGCTCCCATGTGTAATCTTAGTACTTGGGCTGTAGAAGCAAGAGTTTCAGGAGTTCGGTGTCATCCTCAGCTGCAAAGCAAGTTTGGGGCCTTCCTGGGTTACCTAGTTAGATCCTGTTTTAAAGCAAGCAAACAAACATAAACAAACAAACATAAACACAACAGCAAAAAAGATCATGTCAACCATAGTTAGAGATAGTTTCACTATATCTCCAACCTAATTGGCCTGGCTAGAACTTGTAGCACCATATTGAATAGCTGTGTGATTACATGTGCTGCCTTGTTTCTGATGCATTTGGTCCTTTAGCAATGATTATGGAAATAAGCTCTAGGCTGTGAAGAGGTATTGCCACCTCTGCCATAAGAGAGAGTTAAGTGAGTGTGATCAGTGATCAGTGTTCTTAGCCTGAGTGGAAGCTATGTACCATACAAGTGGAAGCTGGGAGGATGAAGGGAGATCTAGCCCTTTTGCTCCCTCCCCACAATGCAACTCTGGTAATCTGTGGTGTGGGGGAAGGACCAGAACCATTAGCAACCCACTCTTCTTGTGAATTAGCTGTAGCCCTTGCTGTTTGAGAGCCAGGAGAAAGAAGCATAGCGATCTTCTTGGCTGCATCTTTGTAACCCAGAAATGAAGGGAGATGGTAAAAATTAAAAGTAGGTTAAGATTCCAGTCGTGTTCATTGTTTTTGTTAAGATTTACAAGATTACCTGGAATGTGTGCTTTTCCACTGTCTGAATATGTTTAGAAAATCCCCCAAAACTTGAAGTGATTGCCTTTAAATTAACTTAAAAAAAAAAAAAAAACAGTTAAATCATTCCTCTTCTAGCAAGACAATCTGCCAAGCTCTGTATTCTGCCATTGTTCAGGCAAGGCTTTGAGCTTTAGAATTTAAAAAATGGGAGTTACTTAAAAATATGGCCAAAATGAACAAAAAACCCTCTTATATCCTTTACCCAGATTCACATGTTTTACTTTGCGCATTTGCTCTCTGGTCTCTGTGACCTGGTCTACAAATTCTTCTGTTACATGTACATAAATCCTGAGCCTCTGAAGATAAAGGCACACAGTTTGTGGCTAATTTATCTTCATATACTTGCATAAATCTGTATTTCTTAGGAATGGAAACTCTTTTCTTACACAACCATAATAAAATTGATTTTTCCATAAATCTGCATTGACTAATTTCATTAAGCATAAAGATGTAACTAAAAAGGTTTTATTGTTTGAGAATTTTATACATATGTACCATTTGTTCCTTTGTTTTTATGTTTTATTTTGTCCACACTGCAAGTATAGTGGTACACACATGGGCGTATCCACTCAGATGTTTTTCTGCTGATAGATATATGCAGTAAAAATTCTATGAGGCAACAAATCCAAAGGTTGACAAAAATACTGTCATCATATCAGCTCAGCAGTTCCTGCCAACATCATGTGTGACAAAAGGCAAAATACATTTCCCCCACTGATATCTAATATGAAGAAACACACAGGAATTTACTAAAGATAAAAAGCTTAGGAAATATTACATCTGGGCTTCAACCCAAGGATTTCTAATCCCCAAGTCTACACTTTTCCGGTCATAATTCTTTGCTGAATAAGCTCTCAGCTGTCTACATGTAACTTTTAAAAATTTTGTTGCGTTTTAAGGCAAAAACAAAACAAAACAAAAAAGAAAGAAAGGAAAGAAAAAACAGCCCCAATTCCCTATATGTTAACACTCAGTTTCTAGCCCCAGCCAATCATCATTTTTCAGTCTCTATAAATTTCCCTCTCTGGTTGGTTCACATAAATGAATCGTACAATATATGACCTTTCATGTCTGACTTTTTTCATTTAGTAGAATCTCTTCAAGGTCCATCTTGATGTAATATGTTTCATGTGCCTCATTCTTTTTATTGCTTAATGTTCTGTTTTATGGATAAACTATACTTTTTTCATTGATTTGTGTAGTGTTTACATTTTAAACTATTATTTGCTATTAATATTTGTATACAAGTTTTAATGGAGAAATGCTTTTATTTCTCTTGTGTAGTTTTTAGTTCCTTGATTGCATTTTGAGAGAAATAGCAAGAGAGAAGTAAGTACAACTCTGGCAGGGTATGGATTTTAGAATTCTTTGTTTTCAGTATTTTTTTTCAATGTGCTCCACTTTATTAATCATCTTTGACTTGGTTTTTCTGTTCACTTGTTACCCATGTGCAGAAAACAAATATTTATCGACAGGAAATCTTGGTTTCATTAAATACATTTAAAGATGGGGAAATTAAGGCTCTAAGAGAATCAGAAAATTGTTCAAAGTCATCCACAACTTTAAAGGCAGATATGAGAGGAGCTGACTTCTGCTTGATTCCATAGCTAATATTATTTATGTAGGTGTGTCCCAAATGAGACGTTATGAAGTATTCAAAAAGACAGATCTTACTTGAGACAACAAAAATGGATATATGAAGGAAGAAAAATGAAGGTGGAAGGGGTAGTAGGATGCAGATCTGTGGTGCTCAACACAGGAGAATTTGATTGAGAGAGGGGATGGGTTAATGAGTATTTAGAGTATTCAGTTGGGTACATATGGAACTTGAAAGCACTATCCATTTAATTGCTATACAAGGAATTTCTTTGCAATTGCCATGGTTCTTGCTGTCGAGGAATATGTAGCTTTAGTAAGGAAGACAGATAAAAACAATGATAATCAAGTAGAATAACTGCTATGCTGGGAGGAGAGAAGACAGGGTTTTAAGTCAGGAGACAGTGATTCCTTGAGGGTCGGAGATTGGTAGAGAAATTTACAGTGGCAGGAATTTAAGGCACAAGTAGAGGCATCAAATTATTAAAGATGGGTAATTGGAGATAAAATGGTTTAGGAATAATTCGTCAGAAGGAGAAGAGCCCCAGAGAATGCACAAGAAACAGAGACCCAATTGTTCACACACACTCAGGAATCTTCAGAGAACTTTTGACAGTTTCCAATTGTCAGATAGCTAGGGACATTTAATGGCATCTTGTCCAATATAGCCTTCCAAATCAAACATTATTAAGTAGAGGTTGTAAACTCTGCCTTGGAACCTACTATATCTCTTTTGCTTACAGCAGTGGTTCTCAAAGTATGGCCCTCAGCAGTGGCAGCATCACCTAAGAAATATTCACAAGGAAAGGATATATTCGCAAGGAAAATTCTATGGCAAAACCCTGAACTAATGAGGGAGATCTGGGAGCAGGGGCCCAGGGCTGTTTTGACAAGCCCTCTAGAGTGTTAGGATGCATATTCAAGTGTGAAAACCCTTCAGAAAGTGAGAAATAATCCTTTTTGTAACAGAACTCCAGGGAAGTTAGCTAGCATCAGAAAGTCAAAGGTGAAATGTTAGGAAAATCCACAGGAAGCAGTGGTTTGCCAGTTTTAGTGGTCATTGTTATTAAATGTTCTTGGAAGTCAGCACTCAGGGAGTTACTGGTATTGTTATAAAATGTTCTTTTAATCTCAGCACTCAGGGAAGCAGAGGTAGGCAAATCTCTGTGAGTTCAAGGCCAGTCTGGTCTACAAAGTGAGTGCAGGACAGTCAAGGCTACACAGAGAAACCCTGTCTTGAAAACAGACAAGTAAACAAACCAAAAAAAAAATTAAAAAAAATGTTCCTGGAGGCTAAACTGGGGAAGAGCAAAGAGAAAAGTCAAAGGATGATTCTCTTTAAGATTTCTGAAATGGAGGGAGACAAGGATGATGTCATTATGAAGCAATAGGTTTGAGCAGGGAGTAGTCTTGAAAGCTTTTAGTTAGCAGTCATATCTGCCAGAGATCCTACTTTAAACTTTATATTTAATATTGGTTATGTCAGATTAACTTGCCACTATGATTCCCTCCAACACAGCTGGTGTTAATATTTTTGTGTTTTCTTCCAGGTTTTGTCTTTGCGTATAGTGTTTCTAGACAATACATATCAAACCATTCTCAAAGGTCAGGACAGAGCCATAAGCAGTAGTTTGCTGTTGCACTATTTTACTGTGGCTCCATTCCCTGTTTTGCATGGGGATAAGTTTTATTTTGTTTTTAATTTGATGTACTAGGTAAAGCAAGGCAAGTAAAGTTCAGCTAATTTTGTCATCTGAGAGAGAAGTAGTGAAAAAAATTCTGTTTCAAAAAATGTGTTTTTTTTTTCTAAGCCCAATTAAGGTAGCTAAGAACACAGATATGATTGTGAATCAATAGGTCTCCTTTAGGGAGGAAAGCTTGTGTCATAAGTAGTAACTACACACCTGTACTTCATTTAGATCATTTAGATTATCCAGATGGATCACTCTCTAAAGTTTTTAATTGAGTAGAGGTTAGGGACTAGTGAAGGATTTTAGAACATGATGTTTGTGGAGAGGGTGAAGCAGGGTCAAGGGAAGGATTTTAGAATGTAAGTTTTTAATGGGGGTTAGGCCCAGAGGTAAAGGACTTTTTACCCTAATATTGAATGCACACTTGAAAGAACACAGTAGCTGTACTCCGAAGATCTTTTCTCTCCTTTCAAGATCTGAATCTGGCAACAGTGCAGGGATTGTAAGTGCTCTTCAGCATCCAGGGAAACTGACAGCACCCACCCAGTTATAGATGGGGAAATAGAGGACTCTGGCATCAAAATTGTCAGTGCTAGAATTTTAAACTGTTAGCTTTCTCTCTAAGCCTAGTGTAATTTCCACAATTATGCAGTTGTTATGTGGTAACATTCCTAGAGTATCTGACACTCCTGCATTTCCCCCTCTGTTAGATGAAATCAGTTGTCCTTACCTAAGACTGTATATCAGAACAAGACAAGAGAGTTATCTGTGTCCTTACTATCTATGTGGGGATCCAGGAATGGAGGGAAGGAGAGGAAGAGATGATAGATGGGTGGATGAATGGAGCGGGAGGAGGAGGACACCAGGGTGGATGAATAGAGAGGGAGGAGGAGGACACCCCTTTGATGCTTTTTCTGTTTCCCAGAAGTCTAGGATGCCAGGAAGCTGATTTTAAATTTATAGAGCAGGTGATGAGCAGGGCTGGGCCAGGAGCAGAGAGCCAATTCAGCTGTGCTGGTGACAGCTGCTCCTCTTCAGTTGTTTAAGACCAACTGATCTCAGTCACTTGGAGGAGGGACAGGGTGCAAAAGGTTCTTTTGTGTCTGTGCACAACTGGAGTGAAGCTTTCTACATTCAGATTTTATCTCTGCTGCAAACCAGCGATGTGACCTTGGGTAAGTTGGTCCCATAAATTCTCCAGTTAGATAAAATATGTAGAGGATACAATCCTAAGATCTTTGTGACCTTTGGGAAGCAGGTTAATTTAAAGCTGTACAGTTCTTAGTAACTGTATACCGAGTGTTCTTTTTGCAGGCATTTGACCAGTGCTGCAGCCGGACGCCTGACACTCAGGAAAGCCTTGTATGGTTTGAAGCTCTGTTGTTGTTAGCTTAACATTCTTAATAATTTTGGAGCAAGGGATCTTATGGATTCGTTTACACTGGGTTCCTTAAATTACATAGCGTGTCACACGTGACTTTTGTGAAAGTGCTTAACTATTTAGAATATTTCAACTTTTAAGTAGGGATTGTGTTGCATGAGTCATATATGAGAGTGTAAACTGAAGTTCATTCAAAGGGGCTACACTTTTGGATTCTAGATGGCTTACATTTTACTGATTAGAACACTGTTGCCTCATGGAGAGGTAAAACACTATAAATTAAGAAACCTAAGTTGTTAGAGTCAATTAGGTCCCTTTGATAGCCAATTATCATCTGTCCCTGCATCTAGTTTAGCATCTTTATGTTTTTCTGAAGTTGGGAAGGAGTTGAATCTTGTGAAAGGATTCCTCCCCCCCTTCTTCCCTTTTTGCCTCCCTCCCTCCCTCTCCCCTTCCTTCCCTTCCTTCTTTTTTCATTTTGGGGATAAAACCCAGGGCTTTGTGCATGTTATGCAAGTGCTTTACTACTGACCTACATCAATGCCCTTCCTCACTTTTATAGGTTGCCTACCTGAAAACTCTACCTACTTAATTCTTGGAACTATAAGTGGTCTGTGCAGACCATTTACAGATGGGGAACCATGCCTTTACTGAGCTCATGTTCTTAACTTGTGTGTTTCCAGGTATGATTATTCATGTTGGCTGTCAATAGGACATTTCCTTATTTCAGATTTTGTTTTTCTCCTTGATAATTAACTTTGGGTTGATGAGTACATGCTACACAAATACTCTACCAATGACCTACATCACACTCATGTTTTTCATCAGAAACATTTGAGACAGGGTCTCACTAAGTTGTCTGGCTGGCTTTGAACTCACTTTATAGCTTAGGTAGGTGTTAAGCTTGCAGTCTTATTGCCACAGCTTTGATTTGCTGGGATTACCAGTCAGTGTCACCAGATTCAGCTTTCCTTCCTTCCTTCCTTCCTTCCTTCCTTCCTTCCTTCCTTCCTTCCTTCCTTCCTTCCTTCCTTCCTTCCTCTTCCTCCACCTCCTCCTCCTATTTTTAAAAAAAAAATGTTTTTGACAAGAGGAGGCTTGTAAGTGTCTGTATGGGTGTAAGGTGTGGCTATTACCTGTTGCCAACAAAAGGTCCTGGCCTTCAATGCCTGTATCTGCATAATCAATGCTATATTAGCACATGTCTAAGACTTTCTCTACAAATATAATCTGCTTGTTTTTTTTTTTTTTGAATGCTAGCTAGTAGGAACACATGTTGGAAACCATATTGGCTGCTCTTCATCTTTTTGTTATTGTGGTGCTGGGAAGGAATCTCGGGACTTAAAATTCAAGATAAATGCTCTATTGCTGGACTACGCTATAGCCTGTGCTCTTTAGATGTAAGTGCTCATTTCCTTTCTTTACAGTGTTAATTAATTTTGGTGTTGGGTATTGAACCTGGGGCCAGTTTTGACTTTTAAAATACATTGTCCACATTAATTGCTTCTGCTCATAGCTTCTGTCTGCCTGTCTTGAAATCTCCTTTGAAAATTCTTACATAAAAATTCTAACCCCTATTTAATCTAAGCATACCTTTTGTTTAGGTACTGTTATATACTGAGAAGAAAGATTTGGCCTGTTGACTCTTCCCAAATGGCAGGTGTGTGTGTGTGATCGGGGTGAGGTGTGGAGGGAGGGAGCTTTGTAGCTCAGTTAATTTGAACTTGCATTCTTCCTACTTTACCTTCCTGAATGTTGAGATCATAGTTGAGTCTTAACATACCAGGCCTAAGTATTTTTCTGAAAGTTTGTTTTGAACTCTTTCTCTTTCTTCTTCCCTCCCTGTGTGTGTGCACATGAATGTAGGTGTCCGTGGTGGGTGGGGCAGAAGAAAATGCTGCATCCCCCAGAACTGGACTTATAGGAAGCTGTTGCTGTGAGCTGTCTGATGTGGGTTCTAGAAATCAAATGAGAGTCTTTGCAACAGTAGTGTATGCTCTTAAGCTCTGAGGCATCTTTTCAGCTCCCAAACCTAGATATTTTTCAAACCAATATCAAGCTAAGAGCAAAATGTATGTGAAATGGTAGTGGATTTCCAGAGAGTATAACATGATTAGATTGTATTGCTGGAGGCATAGTAGTCTAATAGGAAAAACTGAAGTGAAGCTTCCATGGTGGTTTGGATAAGAATGTCACCCCTCCATAGGCTCATACATTTGAATGCTTAGTCATCATGGAGCAGCACTGCTTAGGCAGGCTGAGTGTTTCCTCTTCCTGCTGCCTGCTGATCTGGATGTAGAACTCTCAGCTCCTTCTCCAGCACCATGTCTGCCTGTGTGCAACCATGTTCCCTGCCATGATGTTAATGGCGTTAACCTCTGAAACCATAAGCAAGCCCCAATTAAATGCTTTTCTTCGTAAGAGCTGCCAACATGGTATCTTCTTCAAAACAATAGAACACTTACTTAGATTCTCAAACAAGAGGAAGAAGATAAGAAAAGTATGCTCTTCTAAGTTTGGGCTGTTCTTTTTTTCTTTTTCTTTTTTCAGAGTGACAGTGATGAAAAAACTGTACTTACCTACAGATGGCCATTAGGGAAATACTGGAAAATTTCAGAATAAACATTTAAAATCTCTTTGTCTTAAAGAGCCATAAGAAGCATAGATGTTAAGGAGGCCCTTGCTCATAAATGGGAGACTTTGGGTGTCTGCTTTCAATGTGTCTTTTTAAATTGCAACAAATACAACAATATGAAACAGGATGGGAGTAGTATTTTTTACCCCTATCAAGTGCTGCTGACCACTGAAAGAATTCAATGAAGGTTCATGGAGGGGAGGAATTTTTACAAAGTAAAGGCAGAGAATATGTTTCACTCATCTGTTTTTAAAATTAGGAAAAGAACGTAAAGCCCCCCTTTTCACTAAGTACAGCAAATGATTTGTAAGAAGCAGTTTGTTTTTATGCTACTGGCAATTATGAGAAAGAGACAGGAGGAAAACAGACATACTGAATGACGTGCATAAAGACTGCTCTCCTCCAAGAAGCACAGATTAGAATGCAGGCAGCTAAATCATACCAACACTTGCTCTTCAAAGCATTCTCAAACTATTTACATTATTATGTCCATTGTTACAAATTCTTTCTTTGTTTCTGCTTGTGTGTCTGTCAAGTGAGGAAGTCTTGTTGCTTGCTATTGCTTGTTCCACATGATTTTTGGTATTTTTTTTGTTTTTGCTTTTATTATTATTATTATTGTTGTTGTTATTATTATTGTTATTGTTATTATTATTATTACTGTATTGCATTTTTTGGAAACAAGGTCTCATATCCTAGGCTAACAATGAACTTGCTATATAGCTAAGGATGAATTTGAACTCCTGATTCTCCTGCCCCTATTTTCCAAATGCTGGAATTACAGGTGTACACTACCACTCTGGGCCTAGATTTTTTCTTTCTTTTTCTTTTTTGGTGTTTATTTGTCTGGTTGTTTTGAGGGTCTTACTCCTTTGACCTGGAATTTACTCTATAGCCTACGCTGGCCTGAAACTCCAGGTGATTTTGCCTCACACCCTAGCGTGCTTTGATTAAAGCTGAGAGCCCCCATTGTGGGAAGACTCCTTCAACTAACATTTTATTTATTAGTTTCCATGAATCGGTAGGACACAAATACTTATTTTGATGGCTGAACTAAAGAATTACCTAAGTTCCTTAAAAGTCTGCACATTCCCCCTAGCTGTATTGAAGTGTAATAGGAAGAGAAAAAATCTACAGTCAGCATAAATAATTTGAGAGAGATTATGTGCTTTCTTCATGTGCAAATAGCTCAAATTGAGGTGTCAGTGAGTAAAATAATCAAGTCATTATTTAATCACACTTGGGGGATGAAAAAATGTGAATATAGCTGTGATAGAAACATGTTTGGCACAAAGAACATTTGATAAAAGAAGGAAGGTCTATTTCTGGGCAGGCATGTTTTCTGAATAGGGAGTTCTACATCAAAACACTTGGTATATGGTATATTTATCTGATTTTGCCTCCTTTTCTACCTAACACAGTAGGTGTCACTGTCAATGACACTTTTGTTTCATTAGTTCATTTAAAAAAAGCTGTCTGTAATCTTTGTTTTGAGGGGCTGCTAACTTTATATTTAGAAACTAAGCTTTGGGGTGTTATAGTGTTGTCATGGAATAGTGACAGGATTTGAAAGTACCAAGGTAAAACTGAAGGTCTAAATTATTATCATCTTTGCCATATTTAGTCCTCACAGTATATATGTGCTCATGTAGAATAATTCTGTGGTGTGTTTGTGTTTGGATGGGGTAAAATGGATTTTGTCCCTCTTTAAATATTTGGCAGATGTTTATTATAGGAACAGGAAAGTAATTTATTTTTGTAATTTGCTTTACTTTTTGAACACAGAAACAAAACCAACCACAAAATATTCAGAATTAAATGCTCAACTTTTGGGTTTTAAAAATTGTTTTTATCCAGCTATTATTTTTGACTACTTGTGTTTATTTTAAATCAACTTTTCAACCTCAGACTAAAATCTAACTAGGTAAAATGAATGAACAATCCCTTTAAAGTTGATATATCATTTGCTAAGGTTTTTGTTAGAATTTTGCACCTATGCTCACAAATAAAACAAATATCTAGTTTTGTTCTTGAGGTTTTAACACACTTCTGATTTAATAGTGAAGCTGTCATTTGCCTGATGAAAATTAACTTGATTGAGCCATTTGTATAATGAGTTCATTGATCACTTCATTTTCTTTTGAAATACTTAAGTATCCTTTTCTTTTGAATTTTGTTGATAAATTTATTTTCTTTTGAAATTTCTTGAGAATACTGCTTCTTTCTTGTTTTATTACATTCTTTTTCCTCTTTGGATATGTATTTTTCTTTTGAGAAAGTTATTGTTTATGATTTTTAGCATATTTGCATATAGAATACCCCAATTTAAAGGCCTTTTATTTGGTTTGTAAGGAACACTACTCTTTTTCATTCAATATATTTTTACCAATTTTATCTTAATAAAACTTATGAATCAAAGCATAAAATATATATATGAGCAGGGTACCATACACTGTTTGATATAAACTTGAAGTCAGGTTAAACTTACTTATCTTTTCAAATCCTATGATACTCAGTTTCAGCTGCCAGCTTGATACAATCTGGAATCACCAGGGGGAAGGATCTGAACATATCTGTGAGGAGTTACTTGTGATAGGAAGATAGGAAGATCTGTTCACTGTGAACAGTAGCATTATTCCCTAGGCAGGGGGTTCTGGACTGAATTATTAGTGGAAAAAGCTAGCTGAGTACTAGCATGCCTGGATACATTGCCCTCATTCTTTGAATTTAGACATAATGTGAGCAGCTGCTTCAGGCTCCTCATGCCTTGACTTCCCTGCTGCACTGGACTGTAACATACACACACACACAATTAAAAAGTAATCTTGAAAATGTATTGATTTTACTTTAGTTATGTCTCTGTGGGTCTATGTATGGTTATGGATGAGTGCAAGGGCCTGTGGAATCCAAAAGAGGGCCTGCTGAGCCATCTCAGTGGTTCCATATGTGTCAAATCTTTAAGGAAGAAGGTTCTTTTTTATAGTTAGAGTTGTGATTCAATTTTTTAATTCATAAAAAGTTAGTTAAAGGATTTATTGGGAATCTATCTTCCTGTCTCTTAGGTCATTTCCCAAATAAGTTAATGAAAAATTCGGTGTTTCTTTTTGAATCTGGTATGTATGTATGTATGTATGTATGTATGTATGTATGTATTTATTTATTTTTGGACAGTGTCTTACTGTGTAAACTGGCCTGAAACTTGCTATATAGACAAGGTTGGCCTTGAACTCATGGAGATTCACTTATTTCTGCTTTCTGAGTGCTGAGATGAAAGTTGTGTGCCACCATTCCTGCCTAAATATGTTTCTTTCCTGCTGCATTTCGTAGTGTCTCAAGTACATTACTGTGCATGTTAGTTCCTTTTTTCATTGCTCTTGACAAAGCAACTTGAGGAAGGGCTTGTTTTGACTTCTGCATTATGGGAAAGGCCTGGTGGAGGGAGCAGGAGGAAGGTGGTCCCACTGCATGTGAAGTGAAGAGGCAGAGAGAGACAAATGCTGGTGCTCACTTTGCCATATCCTGTTCCTCTTTTTATTTTCAGTCTGTAGCCCCAGTTCAAGGGATAATACGATTATTTCAGATGGATCGTCCCCTCCTCATTTAAACCCTTTTGGAAATGCCTTGGAAGGTGTATTGTCTAGTTGAGCCCAAGGCCAGTCAAGTTAACCGTGAAGATGGACCGTCACAGTCAGTTTACCCCCACCCCCTTTTCCTCCTCACTACTGAACACTCACCGTTTAAGGACTGAAAAGGTGCACATATATAGAGATGTAGCTTAGAACTAAATGTTCTGTAACTTACTTTTAAAAAGCTGGCCTGAAGAATATATGCTTAAACTTATCAGTGAAGATTGATGATGGACTTTGGTCATCTTCCAAAACAGAAGAATACACATTAAGGACAAATTGGAAAAGTTAACACAGATTCAGAAGAAGTTGAAGCATGAATACTTATGAGGGAGCCAGCTGACATTGCCAGCACACTGTGGAAATGACATACTGTTCTGTGTTTCTGCTCAGTGCACCTAAATTATTTCTTTGGCCTAAATCCATGCATATCACCTGCTTATTAAAATTTCAGGAAGGGAACCTGTTAGAAACAGGCCACATGATTGTTCATACCTGATAAGTTTGTCAACAGCTGTTCATAGTCTACTTATATGTAGGCCTTTTCTTACCTGTTACAGCCATCTCCTTTGGGGATTAAAATGTGCAGTTCTTTTAAGATCTATTTATTTATTATTTATACAGTATTCTGCATGCATTTGTGCCTGCAGGCGAGAAGACGGCACCAGATCTCATTATAGATAGTTATGAGCCACCAAACTGTTGTTGGGAATTGAACTCAAGGTGTTTGGAAGAATAGCCAGTGCTCTTAACCTCTGAGCCACCTCTCCAGTCCCAACAGTGCAATTCTTATGCAAGATAGATGGTATCTTATCTTGTAAGAGCATCTCTTAACTAGATTAACTGAGTTTATCTGTGTGTACCTTTGAGTTACTAAGAGGAAAACACTGTTAAGTCTATAATAATTAGATTGTATTTATGTATGTATAAAATTGTCAATGGGCAAACTCAATAAAAGTTAAAAAGCAGCCTATTAAATGCTACTTATTAAATCAAGCCCTACCATGTACAAATTTTGCAAGGGGAAAAATAACTGCTTTCATATATGATGTCTTTGGCAAGATCTACATAACACAAATTGAATACTTCCAGACCACTGCTGTTACTTTATGTGACAGTATTTTCTTTTTTGAATTAATTTATTTTTATTAATTAAAATTTATTCATTTTGTATCTCAGCTGTAGCCCCCTTCTTTTCCCCCTCCCAATCGCACCCTTCCTTCCTCTTCTCATCTCAAGTCCCTCCCCCAGTCCATTGAAAGGGGCTGCCCTCCTCCCCTTCCATCTCACCCTAGCCTATCAGGTCTCGTCAGGATTGGCTGCATTGTCTTCCTTTGTGGCTTGGTAAGGCTGCTCTCCCCTCAGGAGGAGGTGATCAAAGAGTCAGCCACTGAGTTCATGTCAGAGACAGTCACTGTTCCCCTTGCTAGGAAACCAAGTTGAATACTGAGCTGCCATGGGCTACATCTGTGCAGGGGGTCTAGGTTATCTCCATGCATGGTCCTTGGTTGGAGTATCACTCTCAAAAAAGACTCCTGGACCCAGATGTTTTGGTTCTGTTGCTCTCCTTGTGGAGCTCCTGTCCCCGCCAGGTCTTTCTATCTCCTTCTTTCATAAGATTCCCTGCACTCTGCCCAAACTTTGGCTATGAGCCTCAGCATCTGCCTTAATACCTTGCTGGGTAGAGTCTTTCATAGGCCCTCTGTGGTAGGCTCCTGTCCTGTTGGCTATTTTCTCCCTCTTCCAATGTCCATCTCATTTGCCTTTCTGAATGAGGATTGAGCATCTTACACAGGGCCCTCCTTCCTGTTTAGCTTCTTTAGGTGTCTATTTTTTTTAGTATGATTACTCTATATTATATGTCTAATATTCACTTATAAGTGAGTATATAGCAGGTGTGTCTTTCTGCTTCTGGGATCCCTCACTCAGGATAATCTTTCCTAGTTCCCACCATTTGTTTTCATGATTTCCTTGTTTTTAATTGCTGAGTAGTATTCCATTATGTACCACAACGTCTGTATCCATTACTCCATTGAGGGACACATGGGTTTTTTCCAGATTCCGGCTATTATGAATAAAGCTGCTATGAACATGGTTGAGCAAATGTCCTGGTTGTATACTTGAGTGTCTTTTGGATATATGCCTAGGAGTGGTATAGCTGGATCTTGAGGTAGCACTATTCCTAATTGTCTGAGAAAGTGCCAGAATGATTTCCAAAGAGGTTGTATAAGTTTACATTCCCAACAGCAATAGTGGATGGTTTCCCTTTCTCTACATCCTCTCCCGCATTTTTGTCACTTGAGTTTTTGATTAGCCATTCTGATGTATAGGGTGAAATCTCAGGGTTGTATTGATTTTTCATATGACTAAAGACCTTGAGCATTCCTTTAAGTGTTTCTCTGCCATTCAGTATTCTTCTATTGAGAATTCCCTGTTTAGCTCTGTTCCCCATTTTTTAATTGTATTACTTGGTTTGTTGGTGTTTAACTTCTTGAGTTCTTTATATAGTCTGGATATTAGCCCACTGTCGTACGTAGGGTAGGTGAAGATCTTTTCCCAGTCTGTAGGCAGTTTTTTTGTTCTGACAACACTGTCCTTTGCTTTACAGAAGCTTTTCAGTTTCATGAAGTCCCATTTATTGATTGTTGCTCTTAGAGCCTGTGCTGTTGGTGTTTTGTTCAGGAAGTTGTCTAATTGTGCCAATGATGTCAAGGCTTTTCCCCACTTGTTCTTCTAACAGGTTTAGTGTGTGTGTTTATGTTGAAGTCTTTGATCCACTTGGACTTTAGTTTTGTGTAGCATCTTAAATATGGATCTATTTGCATTTTTCTACATGTAGATATCCAGTTAACCAGCATCATTTTTTTGAAAATGCTATCTTTTTTCCTTTGTATGTTTTTGGCTTCTTTGTCAAAAATTAAGTTTCCATAGGTGTACGGGTTTATTTCTGTGTCTTCTACTTGATTCCATTTTTCCACCAGTCTGTTTCTATGCCATTACCATGCTGTTTTTTTAATCACTGTTACTCTGTAGTACAGCTTGAGAACTGGGATGGAGATACCTCCAGAAGATCTTTTATTGTACAGGTTTTTTTTTGTTTGTTTTTTTTTTTTTTTTTTTTTTTTTTATATTCTGGCTTTTTTGTTTTGCCATATGAAATTGAAACTTGTTCTTTCTAGTTCTGTAAAAAATTGTATTGGTATTTTGATGGGAATTGCATTGAATCTGTAGATTGCTTTTGGCAGGATGGCCATTTTCACTATGTTAATCCTACTGATCCATGAGTATAGGAGATCTTTCCATTTTCTGTATCTTTTCAATTTCTTTCTTTAGAGGCTTGAAAATTTTTTCAAAAAGGTCTTTCACTTGCTTGGTTACAGCCAGACAAAGATACTTGATGTCATTAGTGGCTATTGTGAAAGGTGTAATTTCCCTAATTTCTTTCTCAGCCTGGGTATAAAAGAGGGCTACAGTTTTTTTTTTTTTTTTTTTTTTTTTTAGTTATTTTTGTATCCAGCTACATAGCTGAAGGTGTTTTTCAGCTGACGGTGTTCTCTGGTTGAATTTTTGGGGTCACTCATATATCCTATCATATTGTCTTGGAATAGTGATACTTTGACTTCTTCCTTTCTGATTTGTATCCCCTTGATCTCCTTTAGTTGCCTTATTGCTCTAGCTAGGATTTTAAGTACTATTTTGAAGAGATACAGAGAGAGTGGGCAGCTTTGCCTTGTCCCTGATTTCAGTGGGACTGGTTTAAGTTTCTCTCTGTTAAGTTTGATGTTGGCTATAGGCTTGCTGTATATTGTCTCTACTATGTTTAGGTATGTGCCTTGAATCCCTGATCACTCCAAGACGTTAAACATGAATGGGTGGTGGATTTTTGTCAAATGCTTTTTCTGCATTTAAGGAGATGAGTGACAGTATTTTCAAGGACTCTTCAAATACTCTTTCTGGAAGCCCTCGTGCAAAAGACAATCTTAATTATGCTCAAAAAAAAAATCTCAGATACCATTCTGTTGCTTGTGTCTGAGAAGGAGGGCCAGGGAGGCTGGGCACATGGCTATTTAAATATGTAGTCACTCAAGTGTGAGAGTATTTCAGGGAAGAAATCATGCAGACTAGCTCGCAGATTGCTTAGATTTCATTTTTCACATGTCCCTTTTCTAACTCTTTTTGCTTTGTGTGTTTGCAATCCTAATCCATCTCATCTTGCAGAAAATCACCTCCATCCTGCAAGCCAGCCTATTTTTTTCCCCCTGGGGGGTGCTGAAGATTTTTTTCAAATTAATTAATTTTTTTTTGTAAATTAGGATTTATTCACTTTGTGTCCCAGCTGTAGCTCCCTCCCTCATACCCTCTCAAATCCACCTTCCCTCCCATGCCCCTCCAAGAGTCCACTGATAGGGGAGGTCCCCCTCTCCTTTCCTCTGATCCTAGCCTGTCAGGTCTCATCAGAGTGGCTACATTGTTTTCCTTTATGGCCTGGTAAGGCTACTGTCCCATTAGGAGTTAAGAGTCAGCCACTAAGTTCATGTCAGAGACAGTCCCTGTTCTCATTACTAGGAAACCCACGTGGAGACTGAGCTGCCATGGGCTACATCTGTGCAGGGTTCTAAGTTATTTCCATGCATGGTCCTTGGTTGGAGTATCAGTCTCAGGAAAGACCCCTGTACTCAGATTTTTGGTTCTGTTGTTCTCCTTGTAGAGCTCCTGTCCCCTCCAGGTCTTTCTATCTCCTCCTTCTTTCATAAGATTTCCTGCACTCTGCCCAAAGTTTGGCTATGAGCCTCAGTATCTGCTCTGATCCACTGCTGGGTAGAATCCTTCAAAGGCCCTCTGTGGTAGGCTTCTGTCCTGTTGGCTGTTTTCTCCCTCTTCCAATGTCTATCCCGTTTGCCTTTCTGAATGAGGACTGAACATATTTGTTTAGCTTCTTTAGGAGTACAGATGTTAGTATGTTTATCCTATATTATACGTTTAGTATCCACTTATAAGTGAATATATACTATGTGTGTCTTTCTGCTTCTGGGTTACCTCATTCAGGATGATCTTTTCTAGTTCCCACCATTTGCCCGCAAATTTCATGATTCCCTTGTTTTTAATTGCTGAGTGGTATTCCATTTGTATAAATGTACTACAATTTCTGTATCCATTCCTCAGTTTTGGGACATCTGGGTTGTTTCCAGATTTCGTCTATTATGAATAAAGCTGCTATGAACACAGTTGAGTAAATGTCCTTGTATACTTGAGAATATTTTGGAGATATACCCAAGAGTGCTATAGCTCAAGCTAGCCTTTTGTATCTCCTACTTACTAGCCTGCTTCTACTTGTCATCTTTTGTTAGAACTTAGCTTTTGGTTTTAGAGAAACAGGGTTCTGTCTGGTTCATCGAGAAAACTGTGGTTCCTGATATATATATATTACCATAGATCTAGCAAATTTAAGCATTACCTCCAATGCTGTTATGGTCCATCACCCTGGTTTGGAAGTCAGGTTCCAAATTCCTTGCATCCCATTTGGTCCTCCTAGATTTTTTCTCTCTTTCAGTCAAACCCAACAAACATGTCCTACAAAATAACTGTTTTCATCATGTTGTTTCCTCATTCATGAATATTTATTGACTGAAACAGAAATTATTGTAATTTCCTTAACTTTCAAGGCATTTGTCATTCCCCCTCACCTAACTGATCTTTTCTTAAGTCAGTTGGCACTCCAAAATACCTTAGTCCGTCTAATTGTAGGTGGTATCATGTTCTACTACAACTCCTTGAAATAGCTGTGTTTAAACCATTGCAGATTGTCACCTTTGCAAAATATAATAAATCACCTCAAAATAAACTTATAAAGCTATAAAAAGATAACTTTCATTTTTACTAGATTTATAAGACATAAACTCACTGTCAAATTGCTATAGAACTTCTTAAGTGCTTGTTGATATCTGTACTTATCTCCATAAACATAGATAATAAGTGACTTGGGACTGGCACAGGCCTTGAGCCACAGTGTAAGCAACATAGTTCTACCTTCTGTCCTCTCACATTGCTGTGCTCTTTGCCCATGATGCCCTGTCTCATTGTCAACTTCTTTATCTGTCTAGGCTACAGGTACAGGCTGGATTCATCTTGCAACTCCATGAAGCTGTATTGAATCAATCTGTTTTTTTCAACTCTTACAGTAGTCTAGACCCCTACCCCCATTTTTCCAGACAGGGGTTTCTCTGAGTAGCCCTGGCTGTCCTGGAACTCACTCTCTAGACCAGGCTGGCCTCAGACTCACTGTGAATTGCCTGCCTCTACCTCCTGAGTTCTGGGATTACAAGCATGCATTACCATGCCTGGCTGGAATCACTTTAATACTATAATGCTCAGCACTGTCATATGCATTCTGTTCTTCTACAACAATCTTTCTGTTAGACTCCTCTACTTTATACCTTTCTAAGGAGCCTGAGTGAGCTCCTACACTTTGTGAAACATATCTTCCTTCCAGAACCCTACATACTGTATCTTAACAGCAGTCCATATACATCTTTTGATACATATGGGCCAAAGGAATGCAATTTTTTTTTTGTCAAATGAAAATATCTTATTTTATCTTTTTAAAAATGTCTTCCATAACAGATAAGTTGGTACTTAATACAGGTATATTAAAAGTATATTAAACTGATCAATTATAGTCTAGGCACATAGAAAGCACTTTTTAACATTACCTCTTATGGAACTTGTTGGTCACTCTTCAGAGTTGACTATGGTAGAAGGTTTCACTAGGGTGTTGTACCTTCTTTAGACATTTTATTCTGAATCAATCCACTTACATTAAGCTCCAATTTTATATACTGTCATGTATTAGGAGTATTGTGAGACTTCACATATTTTTTCTTTGTCTAATTTCAGACTGTATACGAACACACAATTTTTTAGAGGCTAGAGAAAACAATAAACAAAGAAATTATTACTTTAGAGAGCTGAATTAGCCTATTTCAGGTTAGATTATCCAGTCTCTGCACCTATTGATTGTCCAATAGATTCTTTATGCATTAGTTGTAAGATCAGGTTTTTTTTTTTTTTTTTTTTTTTGGTGTCCCAGTGTTTCATGTCAACCAGTGAATTCTATACCATTTAAACATTTTTGCATCAAGGTGTTTAATGATGCTACCACTTTAGACTAAGAATTCTGAGAAAAGTTTAAACATACAAATTTAAACTATTACACACATAGAGTGGTGGACAAACCAAAGTTATATAGCTCAGTGACTTGCCACAACGTGAACACAGGGGTGTAGCCAAAAGTGGCAAAGAACTCACTTGGGAACTTTACCTTCTTTCACAAGCCCAAGGATGGTTTCTGCAACACATGGCATTATAAAGGGTGTATATTATGAACTGTAAATAATTACCCATATACAGAGGTGCTGCTCATTTGAAGGAATTAAGCCTTTGACTTGTTTCTTTGTCCTAAGAGCATTGATACCATCTGTTTGGCAGCACAAACTCTGACAACTGTCCAGATTTGTAGGGAATCTTCAATCCATTTTTTAAAAGACTTCCAGGTGTTTTGAATTATAGGTAGTTGTGGTTAGTAGCAAATTTATGAGCTGGCTGGCTACATCTTGACTTGTGCCATAGAATCTACAAAATGTCTCAGTGTGTCTCTTTTGTTTTTTTCTCTCTCTCATATCTATATACACATACATGAAATATTCAGATAGGCAGGAACTCTGCACATGGATTATTTTTATATTTAATAATGAATAGTGTAGAAAATATTTTTATCTCTCAAATTTAACTATGAAAAAAATAGCAAAGTTCTTTCCATTTTCCAACTATTACTGTTGTCTTTTAACTTTCAAATGGTAAGTTTTCACATGCTATTTGTGTCCTATCCTACAATTAGACACAACCCTCCTAAGGTTCCTTTGGATATTTTTTTGAAAGACCTCATATGGCTTATAGGGTTGCCATTTTAATCAGCACACAGTAAAGTTCCTGGTGATCCCCCAGGTACAATTTACATGCCTATAATTCTAGCACTTGGGAAATGAAACATGATCAGGAGTTGAAGATAACCTTTTCTCTCCTGAGCTACTTGAGACCCTGTCTTAGAGCAAAAGAATCCAAAATAAAATTTAAAAGATTACTGAGATAAGGATTTTGATTACATTAAATCAATGTGTGTGTTGTGGGGGTTTGTGTCAGGGTTTCTTTGTGTAGCACTGGTTGTCCTGGAACTAGCTTCGTAGACCAGGCTGGCCTCGAGCTCACAGAGATCCACCTGCCTCTTCCTCCTGAGTGCTCGGATTAAAGGCGTGTACTCCCACCTCTGGGCTTAGATTACATTAAATTAAAAAAAAAAATCTGGCGATGATCTGAGTGCATCACTGGTAGAAAACTCTAAGATCTCTGTTTAGGGAATAAGGAAGACATACTAAAATGTCATTCTTAGTTTTTGACTCTAGAAAAAAATGATTACAATGACAGTCTGACATAGTTCAAACACTTTGCTAGGCCAATCTGCTGAGTGTTTTACACATTGTTTTCTTCACATACACTGCCAGCAGCAATAATTTCTTAACTAAATGTGACATTAACATTGAGGTGTAAACACTAGCAGCTTCTGAGGTTGCCTGTCTATATGGTTATTTAAGGAATATATTACAATCATGGAGGTTTGCATATATAGGGCTATAACTTTTCCTTGTTTTCATAAGTGGCTAATTAAGTTCTGTTTGCCTATGAAGAGTTTGGTCATAAAGTTACATGAAGCAGAGTATTATCAGGGTGTGTGGCTACTATACTGTTTCCTTGAGCTAACTATGGAGGACTTCTTATTGGTGGCTTGAGTGATATTAAGCAACAGGATAGTTTAGAAAGACTTAAGAATCTAGCAAGACAAGTTAAAAAAACAAGACTGCTGTGAACTTCTGGCCTTTGAGAGGGATGTGCTGGACTCCAGTGAATTTGGGCCTCTTCCTTCCTTGATTTAAGCTCTTGAATTTAAGGGTTTTTTTCCCTACAGTCATCTCTCTTCCACCAGGGTCACTTTTAGAGCAGTGTTTCTCCGGAGATCTGTAGAAGGAACAGTTTTTTGGTTTGCCTTGCTTTTTCATTTAAGGGCTTCTTTAAAACCAGAGTGGAGTTGGGGAGAAGCAGTCTTTCCACAATTAAGGGGAGTATCTAATTGAGTTTTGTGGTCTTTTGTTACAGAAGCTCTAAAATTGTAGATGTTTAACATTATGTGATGTGGGTTGTTCGTTTGTCAAATTCCTTAGCAACAAAAGAATTCGAAGTGGGATGGGTTCTCCCCTGGATTCAGCATGTGATCATTGAGGAGAGAAATAAAAGTACAAGGTTTTTTTTTTGTTGTTTTTTGTTTTTTGTTTTTTTTTTGTTTTTTTTTTTAATTAAGTGACTTATGTATGTAATCCTAGCAGTTTCCAAGCTGAGCCAGGATCAGGAGTTCCAAGGCCAGTTGGGGCTACATAGTGAGTTGTAGGGCAGCCCAGGATATGTATTATAGAAACACTTTGTCTAAAAAATCAATAGAGTTTGAACATTCATTATATGATCTAAGAACTTTTCTTGAGCACCGATTGTGTTGCACTGTGAAGGACACCAGAGAACTATGCCTTGAATTCTGCTATTGTTCAAGGAGCTGTAGAGGGGTGCTATTGTAAATATAATGTAGTAACTGCCATGGTCCAAAGGGAGGTTAGGAAAGGAAGGGAAAAATATCAAGGAATAAGTGAGACTTGGCAGTGAGACTGCCTTTTTAATTACCACTTAGTATTAAACACCTGAAAGGATGGTGTGACATTCCACTATGGCCAAGAAATGAAAGTCTGATTGGAGATTGATGGTGGGGGTGACCAAGGAAGTAGGCTTGACTAGAGCAGAAGGCAGTGGAGAACAGCCAGGTGGGGAAGAAATTTAGCTAAGAATAAGGAATAACTTCGGAGAGGAATAACTCACCAAAGAGAGAAAAGGGTGTCTAATAGTCAGGTCCTAGGTATGTGAGCGGAGAATGGAATAGAAAGTAAAGAGATGGGGGCTGAAGGGATGGCACAACAGTTAAGAGAACTGGCTTATTCTTCCAGAGGACCTGGGTTCTGGATGCTGGATTTCTAGTACCTACGTGTCAGTTCACAACCATGTGTAACTCCAACTCAAGAGGATCCCACACCCTCTTCTGGCCTCCAGAGGCACCAGACATGCATGTGATGCACAGATATATTACAGGCAAAATACTAATACTCATAGAATAAACAAATTTACAAGAAGGAAAGGTATAAGTAGAAAATATTGGACACAAGCAAGTTCAGACTTAATGTTAAATTGCATTTATGGGACTAAAGGGAAGGGGGCAGAAAAAAAAACCTAGGTAGTTAAAACAAAATTAACAATAGTGATTGCAGGGAACTTAGAAAAAGAGTCTGCCTTTGAAGCAGTATAATGACATATGTGCTTTAGGTCTCAAACTTGTTATTTGGTGATAAATGCTTTGAATTATGCTGTGGCATGAATGAGAGAGCAGTAATCAGATATTTAGAATTTGGAATTCATTAGAGAATAATGATGTCTGAGTCTCATAACAGAATTTTGCGTTGATTAGGAAGATGTATTCTTAGCACAGACTCGGAATATTAAGGACATTGAGTGGATGGCAACACAGACTGAAAGTAAAGACAATTAGAGAGGTTCACAGGAAACCCAGAAACCCTTGCAGTGTTATATAAATGAAAATGAGGGCATTTCAATAATTAAGGGAGCCACCTTATGTCAGCGTCAGAGAAGAAATTAAGGACAATAGCAGGTTTGTTTGCTTTTAATCATTGTAGCTCACAAATTTTAGAGCTTTGTCAAGCCCCTTTTGTAAAATTACAATCTTATTATGATACAACTTATAATAGTGTATCATTTGGTGCAGCCCTGTTTAGACTTATAAACCATTCTGGGAAAGTAGCTATTCCTAGAAATATCTTATCCATGATTGTTTCTGTTGTAGAAACACTGAAAGCAACATATTTTAATTTTGGATTGTTTTAAATTCTATTTACTTATCTATCTATCTATCTATCTATCTATCTATCTATCTATCTATCTATCTATCTATCTATCTGAGAGGCCTGCCCTTTTCTAAAAGGAAATGGAGGAGAAGTGAATGGGAAGGGGCACAGAGGGAAGAGGAGGGGAGAGACTGGGAGGAGAAGAGGGAGGAAAAACTGCAGTCTGGATGTAATATGTGAGAGACTAAAAAAATAAATTAAAAAGAGAATTTTATATGAGTATTGTATTTACATTGTTCTTTCCCTCCAATTCCTCCCATGTCTTCCCATTCCTTCTCAAATTCATTGCCTCTTATTCTTTAGTTGTAATTATATATGTGTGTGTGTATAAGTTCATAAATAAACCTACTGCGATTATTTAGTGCTGCTCATCTGTGTTTAGGGTTAACCTCTTGAGATTAGCTAACCTATTAGGGGCTCATCCCCAGAGAAGACTTATTCTCCTTCTCCCAGTAACCATTAGCTGCCTGTAGTGCTTCATATAAGGATAAACCCTTGGATTGTTAATTGGTGTTGATATTTTTTAGGTCTTATTTAAGGAACCATATTGTTGAAATTTCCTTTGTGTAATTTCCCTAACATTTATCTAGAAGATGGCACCTTGAGTCTGCTGAGGCAAACAGTATATGACAGAGGCCTGTACATGTTCTCTTAAAATGTATAATACTAAGTCTCAACAGTTAGGTAAAATTGGAATTTTTAAGAGTTTCAGCAGGTTTTCTCCTCCTACTGAAAATGTTTGTTCATGATAACTTTTTACCAGTGTGCTGGGGATGGAACCTTACACATGTTAGATAAGTGCTGTGTGGTCACTGAGCCATGCCCTTAATGTCAACTTTGGTATGAAGGAATTAAGCTGTAGAACTGTAAGCCACTTACTCTTAAGGGACAGCTCAAATCAGACAGGGTTAGAAGGAGAATCTAGCATTCCAGATTATTTATGTTTTTTTTTTCCTCACTAAGTAAGTGAGAGAATGAAGTCAAACCTTTAACTCAGTGTATTTTATCTGTTGCATGTGATTCCAGATCAAGACTTATTCATAAACTTTTAGCATTACAGAGTAAGATGTAGGATGTATTTGTCATGCTAGTGGCCACCACACCCTAGGTGGCTGGCTAGAACTGAGACTGAAGGATGGAGTTTGTGTCATTCAAAATGACGAACCCCAAAACCCTCTTGAGTTCGTAAACCACTTCATCCATATTGTGCAATATGGATAAGAAGTGATTTGAATAGCTGCTGATAAGACATTTCTGAGCTCTGGAAATGGCAATACTTAGAACAAAATGGGAATTGAATAGATTTATTTCACAACAAGTTAGGGAGACCCAACCTGTATCCAAGGCCTGGAGCAATGATAGTCAGTCTTTTCCCTTGGGGAGAGATATGGCACAATGCAAATAACTTTAATGTAAAGCAGGATGTGTGTAAAAGCTATATGAGAAATTCATAATAGAGACTTACTAAGATCAGGCTTTTGGAGGAAGTGGAAAGTGCAGAGGATTGACAGCTCCTAAGAAAAGCCTAAACAAAGAGATAATGAATCTAGTCATTCTGCCCCTTAGCCAAGTGACAAGATGTAATAAGTTTATGACCAGATGAATGGTATAACTGTCTCTATTTTTAGAGGGGACTTGAGCTCATGAGTAAGCTCCTTACAAGTTGTCAGGATTTTATTTTTTGTTGTTTGTTTACATTTCCCTTGAGCAATAAAAATGAAATTCACTCAGCTGCCATTTTCATCATGTGTTATATCTTGGGTTTAGAATTACTGGGATTGGGAAAGGAAGAAAGTATTAGTGTTTCATATACTATTTGGGGGGATCACCAGCATAGCACAGGTAGCCTGTCTAGGACTGAGGGCAGAAAAAAAAAATAAATTCATTGAATGCTTTGGTGTATGTGCAGCATACACTATTCTGCTGTTTATTCATTACGGTGCAGCGTGACCAGTTTAGTGAAGGGTGCTAAGACCACCTCACCCCCTGATGATGATCTAATTCATGGCTTGAGTCGTGGTCTGCATTAATGCTGGAGTCCATGACATTCTCTGTCTCTCTCAATTTCCTGTGTGTGTTGTATATGTGCAAGTGTGTAAATGCACACACCTATGCATGTGAGAAGGCTAGAAGAGATTGCCCTCCTCTGTCATTCTCTACCTGTTTTTTCAAGGCAGGATCTCTCACTGAATGGGGATGTTGCATAATACACCTATTCTGGCCACCAGGAAGCCCAGGAAGCCTCAGGATTCCTTGTTTCTGGTTTGTTTGTTTTTTTTTTTTTGTTTTGTTTTTTTTTTTTGTTTTGTTTTGTTTTGTTTTTTGTTTGTTTGTTTGTTTTTTTGCTGCTGGGATCACAGGTCTGTGTGGGAGCATCATTTTATATAGCTGTTGGGATCCAAACTTTTGTCTTCATGTTTGTGCAGAAAGTGCTCTTAACTGTTGATCTGTCTTTCTAGTCCCATCTTTGGCATTTTATTCTGAAATCGTGCTCAAGCCTGACCGACCACTCAAAGTCTGTGGATCATTGAAAGTATACCTTACACCCATTTCAGTTATATTGGTTTGACTACAATCTTTATTCAGGCCTTATTTCAAAAACTATTGAAATACTCATCTTCATAAAACTAGGCAGAATGAGTGGCCAGTTCAGGAATGAGTTTCTGAAATTTCCTGAATCATTCCTGAGCTCTCTCTTCAGTAGACTTTGAGGACCATTTTCAAATATTGCTAGTGACTGCTAGGTGACTGCCCATTGCCTGTACCTCTCTCTCACAGCTAATGTAGTCATTTGCATACTACCATCAGAATCCTATTGCCCATCTGGACTAGCTGAATAACTGATTTTAAATCAGTCATTTAAAAATTGTACAATTGATTTTAGTCTTATCCAAGCAGTACTCTCCATAGATATGTGAATCAAAGTTAGTTTTATTTCTCTGCACATTCAAATGGACTCATCCATTAAGAGAAATGACACTTTTTCTAAGTGGTTGCTCATCAAAATGATAGTCCAGCTCATAATTCCTAACATAGAACATAGGATCTTGACCTTATTTAGCTTCTCATCTCTGGAAGAGCATTCTACTGCTGCCAAACTAGTTTATTTAGTGCCTTTGCATTTGCCGTATGCCCTGCCTTACCCTCCAGTATTCTATCTTCTTCTCTTGACATAATGTGGTCTTTCCCATCTTGGTTGTTCTTTCCTGTCTTGATTGTTCTTTACTCAGACCCATTTGCTTCATAGCAGGCAGCTCTAAATTGTTGTTTTATTATTGTTGTTGTTATTTTTATTTTACCTACTGCTTCGTGTGAGTAGTTCTGGTTCAGCATATCCATTTATCTGGGCTAATAGTGACCATTTGGTATATGAAAGTCTTCAAATCAGGCTGGAGATTATCCTTTCCTAGGACCCTCACTTGAAGAGACACTTTAGGCTCCTCAGGATAGTGATTATAATATGATATGTTAAGTCCCAAATGTATATCTTTCTTTTAGAGTAATCTTGATTCTGGATGCACCATTATCTCAAAAACTTCTAAGAGCTAGTTTTCTGACTTATTCTGCCGATATATGTTCCTACTACAGGTGTCAAAGACATACTTTTAATATCTTGTCTGGCATGTGTTACTGGTGTATAGTTCCATCCTCACAAAAGTGAACATTTTTTAATTGAAAATTTCACATCTGTGCTTGTCTGCTGAGCTCTCTTTCTCTCTCCTTTAATTGCGTTTGCTGAACATAGAGTATGGACAGAACTACAAGCTGCTTTTGTGATCCCAGATAAGAATGAAGGAGAACTTTTTGGGGTGCAAGGCATTTATGGGTATCTTTTAGTGAAAGATCCCCCAGAGGCCTATTTTGATGTTCCTGTTGCCAATGCTGATGGGTCATATTTAGCATTTAAAGTGTTCTAGACACTGTGCTGGTCATGGTGTTCTGACTAGTTCTTACAGTGGCCCTAAGAGTCCAGGGGTATTGCTATGTCCATTTCATTGATAGAAAATGCAGGTATGGAGAGATGAGCTGTGGCAGAACAAGGATTTCCAAAGCTTGGACTATATTGTATTGCTTGAGTGACACAAATGATGGAAGTGTTCAGAAGCTTCAGCACTATTTATCACTTTCATTTTTTTGCTTAGACATGCTTACACAATATAACAATCGACTCTTCCGTGAGACTTCCTCACTCCTGCCATGACATGGCTACCCATGCACATAAGCTGAGTCTTCTCATGATCAGATGTGTCCAAAAGACACAGATGGAGAGAGCTTCTGCCTCAGACCCATACTACTCCTGCTTCCAGCCTGCTTGGAGCCTCATGGATCTCTCTGCCATGTTAGTTTTGCTGTCCTCTTTCCAAACCTAGGGTTTATGGGTGAATGAGCCTTGCTGTACTTTTCTGTTTGAGCAAAGAACCTCCCATCCTTACTATACGTCATTTACTGTAGAAAAGTAAACATTACAAGTCCTCTTCCTACCTGTGCAGTTTGCAGGAGAGCAAGATCTGTGTGTCCAGCTGTCTATTTGTCTGTCTGTCCATCTGTCTTGTCTGTATCCGTCAGTTTCATCCATCCATCCATCCATCCATCCATCCATCCATCCATCCTTCCCTCAGGCTGTCCCTCCCTTTGTCCCTCCCCCATCCATCCTTCCCTCTGCTGTCCCTCCCTCCGTCCATCCCTCCTCCTTCCATCCTCCCCTTTGTCTGTCCTTCCCTCTATCAGTCTATCCCTTCGTCTGTCCATCTGTCTCCATCTGTCAATCCGTCCCTCTGTCAGTCCCTTTCTCCGTCTGTCCATCCGTCTCTCCCTCCATCCATCCATCTCTCAGTTTCTCCCTTCATCCATCCGTTCCTCCATCAGTCCGCCAGTCCATCTGTCCTCCCCTCCGTCCATCCTTCCCTCAGTCTGTCAGTCCCTCCATCCATCTGTCTGTCCCTCACTCTTTCCATCAGTCCATCTGTCTGTCCGTCCCTCCCTCCTTTCGTCTGTCCTTCCCTCCATTCCTCCCTGTCCCTCCCTCTATCTATCCGTCCCTCAGTTCCTCCCTCCGTCTGTCCCTCTGTCCATCTGTTCCCTCCATCCCTCCCTCTGTCCATGTGTCCGTCCCTCCGTCAGTGTGTCTGTCCCTCCCTCTGTCCGTGCCCTCCCTCCATCCGTCTGTCCGTCCCTCCATGCATCTGTCCCTCCGTCCATGCATCCCTCCGTCCGTCCGTCTCTCTGTCCACGTCCCTCTGTCTATTCATCTGTCCGTCCGTCTGTCTGTCCCTCCGTCCGTGCATCCCTCTGTCTGTCCGTCTCTCTGTCCACCGTCCCTCTGTCTGTCTATCCATGTGTCCGTCCGTCTGTCCCTCTGTCTGTGCATCCCTCCGTCCGTCCGTCACTCTGTCCACCGTCCCTCTATCTGTCTATCCATCTGTCCGTCCATCTGTCCCTCCGTCTGTGCATCCCTCCATCCGTCTGTCTCTCTGTCTGTCTATCCATCTGTCCGTCCGTCTGTCCCTCTGTCCGTGCATCCCTCCGTCCGTCTCTCTGTCCGCCGTCCCTCTGTCTGTCTATCCATCTGTCCGTCCATCTGTCCCTCCGTCTGTGCATCCCTCCGTCCGTCTGTCTCTCTGTCTGTCTATCCATCTGTCCGTCCGTCTGTCCCTCTGTCCGTGCATCCCTCCGTCCGTCCGTCTCTCTGTCCGCCGTCCCTCTGTCTGTCTATCCATCTGTCCGTCCATCTGTCCCTCCGTCCGTGCATCCCTCCGTCCGTCCGTCTCTGTCTGTCTATCCATCTGTCCGTCCGTCTGTCCCTCCGTCAGTGCATCCCTCCGTCCGTCCGTCTCTCTGTTCGCCGTCCCTCTGTCTGTCTATCCATCTGTCTGTCCATTTGTCCCTCCATCTGTGCATCCCTCCGTCCGTCCGTCTCTCTGTCCGCCGTCCCTCTGTCTGTCTATCCATCTGTCCGTCCATCTGTCCCTCCGTCCGTGCATCCCTCCGTCCATCCGTCTCTGTCTGTCTATCCATCTGTCCGTCCGTCTGTCCCTCCGTCAGTGCATCCCTTCGTCCGTCCGTCTCTCTGTTCGCCGTCCCTCTGTCTATCTATCCATCTGTCCGTCCGTCTGTCCCTCTGTCCGTGCATCCCTCCGTCCGTCCGTCTCTCTGTCCGCCGTCCCTCTGTCTGTCTATCCATCTGTTCGTCCATCTGTCCCTCCGTCTGTGCATCCCTCCGTCCGTCTGTCTCTCTGTCTGTCTATCCATCTGTCCGTCCGTCTGTCCCTCTGTCCGTGCATCCCTCCGTCCGTCCGTCTCTCTGTCCGCCGTCCCTCTGTCTATCCATCTGTCCGTCCATCTGTCCCTCCGTCCGTGCATCCCTCCGTCCGTCCGTCTCTGTCTGTCTATCCATCTGTCCGTCTGTCCCTCCGTCAGTGCATCCCTCCGTCCGTCCGTCTCTCTGTCCGCCGTCCCTCTGTCTGTCTATCCATCTGTCCGTCCATCTGTCCCTCCGTCAGTGCATCCCTCTGTCCGTCTGTCTCTCTGTCTGTCTATCCATCTGTCCGTCCATCTGTCCCTCCATCCGTGCATCCCTCCGTCCGTCCGTCTCTGTCTGTCTATCCATCTGTCCGTCCGTCTGTCCCTCCGTCAGTGCATCCCTCCGTCCGTCCGTCTCTCTGTTCGCCGTCCCTCTGTCTGTCTATCCATCTGTCTGTCCATTTGTCCCTCCATCTGTGCATCCCTCCATCCGTCCGTCTCTCTGTCCGCCGTCCCTCTGTCTGTCTATCCATCTGTCCGTCCATCTGTCCCTCCGTCCGTGCATCCCTCCGTCCATCCGTCTCTGTCTGTCTATCCATCTGTCCGTCCGTCTGTCCCTCCGTCAGTGCATCCCTTCGTCCGTCCGTCTCTCTGTTCGCTGTCCCTCTGTCTATCTATCCATCTGTCCGTCCGTCTGTCCCTCTGTCCGTGCATCCCTCCGTCCGTCCGTCTCTCTGTCCGCCGTCCCTCTGTCTGTCTATCCATCTGTTCGTCCATCTGTCCCTCCGTCTGTGCATCCCTCCGTCCGTCTGTCTCTCTGTCTGTCTATCCATCTGTCCGTCCGTCTGTCCCTCTGTCCGTGCATCCCTCCGTCCGTCCGTCTCTCTGTCCGCCGTCCCTCTGTCTATCCATCTGTCCGTCCATCTGTCCCTCCGTCCGTGCATCCCTCCGTCCGTCCGTCTCTGTCTGTCTATCCATCTGTCCGTCTGTCCCTCCGTCAGTGCATCCCTCCGTCCGTCCGTCTCTCTGTCTGCCGTCCCTCTGTCTGTCTATCCATCTGTCCGTCCGTCTGTCCCTCCGTCAGTGCATCCCTCCGTCCGTCCGTCTCTCTGTCCGCCGTCCCTCTGTCTGTCTATCCATCTGTCCGTCCATCTGTCCCTCCGTCAGTGCATCCCTCTGTCCGTCTGTCTCTCTGTCTGTCTATCCATCTGTCCGTCCGTCTGTCCCTCTGTCCGTGCATCCCTCCGTCCGTCCGTCTCTCTGTCCGCCGTCCCTCTGTCTGTCTATCCATCTGTCCGTCCATCTGTCCCTCCGTCCGTGCACCCCTCCGTCCGTCCGTCTCTGTCTGTCTATCCATCTGTCCGTCCGTCTGTCCCTCCGTCAGTGCATCCCTCCGTCCGTCCGTCTCTCTGTCTGCCGTCCCTCTGTCTGTCTATCCATCTGTCCGTCCGTCTGTCCCTCCGTCAGTGCATCCCTCCGCCCGTCCGTCTCTCTGTCCGCCGTCCCTCTGTCTGTCTATCCATCTGTCTGTCCGTCTGTCCCTCCGTCCGTGCATCCCTCCGTCCGTCCGTCTCTCTGTCCACCGTCCCTCCGTCTGTCTATCCATCTGTCCCTCCATCCGTGCATCCCTCCGTCTGTCCGTCTCTCTGTCTGCCGTCCCTCTGTCTGTCTATCCATCTGTCCGTCCGTCTGTCCCTCCGTCAGTGCATCCCTCCGTCCGTCCGTCTCTCTGTCCGCCGTCCCTCTGTCTATCCATCTGTCCGTCCATCTGTCCCTCTGTCAGTGCATCCCTCCGTCCGTCTGTCTCTCTTTCCACCGTCCCTCTGTCTGTCTATCCATCTGTCCGTCCGTCTGTCCCTCCGTCTGTGCATCCCTCCGTCCGTCCGTCTCTCTGTCTGTCTATCCATCTGTCCGTCCATCTGTACCTCTGTCCGTGCATCCCTCCGTCCGTCCGTCTCTCTGTCTGTCTATCCATCTGTCCGTCCATCTGTACCTCTGTCCGTGCATCCCTCCGTCCGTCCGTCTCTCTGTCTGCCGTCCCTCTGTCTGTCTATCCATCTGTCCGTCCATCTGTACCTCTGTCCGTGCATCCCTCCGTCCGTCCGTCTCTCTGTCTGCCGTCCCTCTGTCTGTCTATCCATCTGTCCGTCCATCTGTCCCTCCATCTGTGCATCCCTCCGTCCGTCCGTCTCTCTGTCCGCCGTCCCTCTGTCTGTCTATCCATCTGTCCGTCCATCTGTCCCTCCGTCCGTGCATCCCTTTGTCCGTCCGTCTCTCTGTCCGCTGTCCCTCTGTCTATCCATCTGTCCGTCCGTCTGTCCCTCCGTCCGTGCATCCCTCCGTCCGTGCGTCTCTCTGTCCGCCGTCCCTCTGTCTGTCTATCCATCTGTCCGTCCGTCTGTTCCTCCGTTCGTCCATCCATCCAGCTGTCTGTCCCTCCATCTGTCCACCCACCCACCTACCCCACCATTTACCCATCTGTCCGTCCATCCATCCATCCATCCATCCATCCATCCATCCATCCATCCATCCAAACAGCTCTGGTTGTCTTGGCACTGTCTGTTTAGCACTCAAGGCAGTCCTCCTGCCTCAGCCTCTGTAGTGGTCAGGTTAGGGCATGCCAGCAGCAGTAAACATTTTTGTTACTTTTCTTATTCTCATATTTCTGACATAGCACAGGATTTTCTGGGCTTGAGCCTTTGTGTGTGGGTGTTTGCCAGCATGTGCATGTAGGTGTACGTGTGTATGTAGGACCAAGGATACATACAGTCTAAGTCATCTGACCCACTCATTCTCTCATATATCTTGAGGGGTGAAATAAAACAGAGCTTATAGGAAAGTAAACATTCTATGAACATTCTAGTGTCACCTAACACACACACACACACGCACACACCAGAAACAGAAAACACACCAGAACAGAGCCCATGTTCCTTTTCTGTTACCTAGAGGCAAGCAAAACTAGGAGTTTTTAGTTGCCTGTCTTGTAGACTTGATTATTATGATGCATAGATATACACACAGATGATACACACATAGGTATAAGAGAATGAGGCCACTTATCATTCCATGCCTCCTCGTTGTGTTTTCCATGTACATCTCCAGTGAGGGAGACAAGAAGAGATCCCACTTGTTTGTCTTTTTTTATCTTAATTTTAATTTTTTCTTCACAGTTTTTTCATTATAAGTCCTAATTGAAGCCCCCTCTCTTAACTCTCCCAGTCCCACCCTCTCTCCTTCTCCTCATCCCCTTCCCTTAGTCCACTGATCAGGAGAGTTCACTATTGTCACCTGCCCATAGCTTGTTAGTCTTATCAGGACTACCTGGATCCTCTTTCTCTGTGGCCTGGCAAGGCTGCATCATCAGGAGCAAGTGATCAGAGAGCAGTCAATGGAGTTCATAATAGAGGCAGACCCTGCTCCCCTTCCTCAGAGATCCACGTGGAGACTGAGCTGCCAATCGGCCACATCTGAGCATAGGGTCTAGGTCTTCTCCATGCATGGTCCTACGTTGGTGCATCAGACCCTGCAGGACGCCATTGGTTCAGATCTTTTAGTTTTGTTGGTCTCCTTGTGGGGCTCTTGTCCCCTCAATGTCCCTCTAATGACAGCCCTCTCTTCCTACATAAGACTCCCTGCTCTCTGCCCAAAGTTTGGACCTGAGTCTCAGCATCTGCTTCAATCCCCTGTTGGGTAAATCCTTTTAGAGGACCCTCTATAATAGACTTCCATCCTGTTTCTTCTCTTCCACCGCTTTTGGTGTCTATCCTGTTTGCCATTCTGAATGAGATTTAATCATCCTCCCTAGCTTCTTTAGGTCTGTAGATGGATGTACTATATTATACAGCTAATATCTACTTATTAGTGAATGTATACCATGGCTGTCTTTCTGTTTCTGGGTTTCCTTACTCAGGATGATCTCTTCTGGTTCCATCCATTTGCCTGCAAATTTTATAATTTCTTTGTTTTTGATAGCTGAGTAGTATTCCATTGTGTACATTTCTGTATCCATTCCTCAACTGAGGGACATCTAGGTTTTTTCCAGATTCTGGCTGTTAAAAATAAAACTGCTTATGAACATAACTGAGCAAATGTCCTTATTGAATGGTGGGACATCTTTTGGGTATATGCCCAGGAGTGATAGCGCTAGATATTGAGGGAGTGCTATTCCCAAATTTCTGAGGAAGCACCAGATTGATTTCCAAAGTGGTTGTACAAGTTTGCACTCTCACCAGCAATGGAGGAGGGTTCCCATTCACCACATCCTCTTCTGCATGTGTTGTAACTTGAGTTTTTGATCTTAGCTATTCTGATGTGTGTAAGGTGAAATCTCAGGGTCATTTTGATTTGCATTTCCCTGATGACTAAGGATGCTGAGCATTTTTTTACTGTTTCTCTGCCATTCTATATTCCTGTGTTGCTTAGCTCTGTACCTTATTTTTTAAAATTTGATTATTTGGTTTGTTGGTGTCAAATTTCTTGAGTTCTTTATATATTTTGAATATTAGTCCTCTGTCAGATATAGGGTTGGTGAAGATCTTTTCCCAGTCTGTAGGCTGTTGTGTTCTGCTGACAGTGTCTTTTGCTTTATAGAGGTTTTCAGTTTCAAGGGGTCCCATTTGTTGATTGTAGATTTTAGAGCCTCAGCTCTTGGTGTTCTGTTCAGGAAATTGTCTACTGTGCCAATGACTTTGAGCCACTTCCCCACTTTTCCTTCCAACAAATTTAGTGTTTCTGGTTTTTTTAATTATCACTTATTACAATTTATTCAGTTTGTATTCCAGCTGACGCCCCCTCCCTCATCTCCTCCCAGTCTCACCCTCCCTCACTCTTCCATGCCCCTCCCTTAGCCCACTGATAAGTGAAGTCCTCCTCCCCTTCTATTTGACCATAGCCTATCAGGTCTCATCATGACTGGCTGCATTGTTTTCCTCTGTGGTCTGGCAAGGTTGCACCCCCTCTCCCAAAGGGGGGTGATCAGGGAGCATGCCACTGAGTTCATCCCAGAGACAACCCCTGGTCCACATACTAGGGAACCCACATGGAGAAAAAGTCTATGGGCTACATCTGTGCAGGGGTTTTAGGTCCTCTCCATGCATGGTCCTTGGTTGGGGTATCAGTTTCTGCATGGCCTCCAAGGCCCAGTTTTTTGTCTTTGTTGGTCTCCTTTTGGAACTCCTGTCCCCTCACACTCCAGGTCTTTCTATCTCTCTCTTCTTTCATAAAATTCCATGCCCTCTGCCCAAAGTTTGGCTATGAGTCTAAGCCTCTGCTTTGATACTTCGATCAGTAGAGTCTTTCAGAGGCCCTCTGTGGTAATCTCCTGTCCTGTTCCCTGTCTTCCCCTGCTTCCAGTGTCTATCACATTTGTCCTTTTGAATGAGGATTGAGCATCTTCCCTAGGGGTTTCCTTGTTGTTTAGCTTCTTTAGGACTATAGACTTCAGTCTGTTTATCCTATATTATATGTCTAGTGCATATATACCATGTGTATCTTTCTGCTCTTGGGTTAACTCTCTCAGGATGATCTTTCCTAGTTCCCACCATCTGCCTGCAAATTTCATGATTTTCTTCTTTTTAATATCTGAGTAGTATTCCATTGTGTACATGTACCACAATTTCTGTATCCATTCCTCAGTTGGCAGACATCTGGGTTGTTTCCAGATACTGAGTATTACAAATAAAGCTGCTATGAACATGATTGAGCAAATGTCCTTGTTGTATATTTGAGTATATTTAGGATATGCCTAGGAGTGATATAGCTGGATCTTGAGGTAGCACTATTCCTAATTGTCTCAGCGCCAGATTGATTTCCAAAGTGGTTGTATAAGTTTACATTCCCACCAGCAATGGAGGAGGATTCCCATTTCTCCACATCCTCTTCCACATGTGTTGTCACTTGAGTTTTTGATTAGCCACTCTGATGGGTATATCAGGGTGAAATCTCTGGGTTGTTTTGATTTGCATTTCTCTAATGATTAAGGATGTTGAACATTTCTTTAAGTGTTTCTCTGCCATTTAATATTCCTCTACTGAGAATTCTCTGTTTAACTTTGAACCCTATTTTTTAATTGAATTACTTGGTTTTTGGTGTTTAACTTCATAAGTTCTTATATATTCTGGATATTGGCTTTTTGTCAGATATAGGATTGGTGAAGATCCTTACCCAATTTGTAGGCTCTTGTGTTCTGATGACAGTGTCCTTTGCTTTACAGAAGCTTTTCAGTTTCATGAGGTCCCATTTATTGATTGTTGCTCTTAGAGCCTGTGCTGTTGGTGTTCTGTTCAGGAAGTTGTCTCCCGTGTCAATGAGTTCTAGGCTCTTTCCCACTTTTTCTTCTAACTTTTTCTGGTTTCATGTTGAGATCTTTGATCATCTTAGACTTCTTCAATTTCTTTCTTCAGAGACTTGAAAATTTTTTTTTTCAAACAGGTCTTCTACTTGCTTTGCTCTAGTCACACCAAGATACACTGTTATTAGTGGCTATTGTGAAGGGTATAGTTTTTCTATTTTCTTTCTCGGCCCTCTTGTCTTTTGTGTACAGGAAGGCTACTGATTTTTTGAGTTAATTTTGTATCCAGCCACTTTGCTGAAGGTGTTTATCAGCTGTAGGTGTTCCCTGGTAGAATTTTTCAGGTCACTCAGGTATACTATTATATCATCTACAAATAGTGACACTTTGACCTCTTCCTTTCCAATTTGTATCCCCTTGATCTCCTTTAGTTGTCTTATTGCTCTAGCTAGGACTTTAAGTACTATGTTAAAGAGATATGGAAAGAGTGGACAGTCTTGTCTTGTCCCTGATTTCAGTGGGATTGACTTAAGTTTCTCTCCATTCAGTTTGATGTTGGCTATAGGCTTGCTGCATATTGCCTTTACTATGTTTAGATATGTGCCTTGCTTCCCTAATCTCTCCAGGACTTTAAACATGAACGAGTGTTCGATTTTAGTAAATCGCTGAAAAAAGTATTTAATAAAATCTAAGGAGATGATCATGTGTTTTTTTTTTTTTTTTTTTACTTTGTTTATATGGTGTATTACATTGATGGATTTTCATATATTGAACCACCCCTGCTTATCTTAGATGAAGCCTATTCGTATATGCAACGACTCCTGCTTATCTGGGGGTGGGGGTGTTCGGCTGGGTGCCCTGAGGTTGACCTGATGTTTCCTTCACTGTGGTGTTTCCTCCCAATAGGGAAACCCAGTCTCTGGTGTTTTGAGGCCCACAGTTCTGTCTTGGATGGTGATCAGAGCACACAGGCATGTGGTTCTGGGCTGGCAGCTGAGTGCCTGCTGGAGCCCAGGACCTTTTCCAGGAATTGTCTGGGTAACCTGAGGTTGGTTGGTCCTGATTGCTTCCTTTACTGTGGGGTTTTCTCTTGACTGGAAAACCCAGTCTCTGGTATTGTGGGGCCCACAGTTCATTCTGGGATGGTGATCAGAGCACACAGGCTTGTGGTTCTGGGCTGGTGACCAATTGCCTGCCAGGACCGGGGATCTCTTCAGGGGTTTAGCTGGGTGACCTGAGAATGGACCAGATTGCTTCCCACATCGTGGGGTTTCCTCTCACCTGGGAAACACAATTAGGTGTGTTTTAGGGCCCACAGTTTGGTCTGTTGGTCACTGTGCAGTCACTGCCTTCCTGTTCATCAGACACAATGTCCTCTCGGTGCCGCCATGTTGGATCCATCCCTCTTGTTGGTCTTACATGCCTCATGTGTTAATGTGTAAGCTGTCTCAATTATCTTCCATACATGAGCTCTATAAATGTATAAGCTGTCTAAGCTGGGGTCTTGTTCTTTTAGCCTAGTGTGCTTTCTGAGTGCCATGCCTGCACGCATGCTTTGTAGGATGATGAACTTAAAACAACAAAGTAGTTCTGAAACAAACATATACATATTTTCTCTGTTTCTCTCCCCCACCTCCGTATACACATGCACACGTGCACTTGCATTCTGGACGTTTGAATGAGAATAACCCTATAGGCTCATATATTTGAATGCTTAGTTACCAGGGAGTAGAACTGTTTGCAAAGGATTAGGAGACATGGACATGTTGAAGTAGGTTTGACCTTGCTGGAGTAGGTTTGGCCTTGTTGAAGGAGTTGTGTCAGTGGATGTGGGCTTTGAATTTTGTAAACTCTCATTAGGCCCAGCCTGACTTTGTCAGCCTACAACTTGCAGATCAGATATAGAACTCTCAGCTACTTCTCCATCACCATGCCTTTTTGCATGCTTCAATGTTCTCTGTCATGATGATAATGGACTAAGTCTCTGAAACTATAAGCAAGCCCTGAATTAAATGCTTTCTTTTTTAAGTTGCTTCAGTCATGATGTCTTTTCACAACAATACAACACTAACTAAGACACATACACACCTTTATGACAGTCCCTGAGCATTCTTCTATTGTATTGGTTTTCATTATTTGTTTGTTTGTTTGGTTACTCTGTGTAACCTTGGCTATCTTCGAACTCTCTTTGTAGACCAGGATGACCTTGAACTCAGATCTGCCCGCTCTGCCTGCCAAGTGCTAGGATTAAAGGCGTGCACCACCACTGCCCTGCTAGTGTTACCCATTCTTTATTAAACATCTCCTATGAAAAGTTTTAATCTTCAGCTATTACTAAAATGACCCTTATTAAAGTCCAGTGCCTTTCCCACCTCTCAGTTTGTCAGACCATTTTGGCATCTTAGTTGATATACCATCACATAGTTGATCATTTCCTCTGCTTTGAAATTCCTCATCTGCAGTATAAGCTACTTCTCTATTGCTGTTAAAGAACACCATGACCAAGACAGCTTACAGAAGAGTGTATTTGGGATTAATGTTTCCAGAGGGTCAGAACCTGTGATGGCGTAGTGGAGGCAGTAGGTGTGGCTACTGAAACAGCAAGCTGAGAACTTACATTTTGAACATCAAGTACAAACCTAGAGAGCTAACTGGGAATGGTATGATTCTTTTAAAACCTCAAAGTCCTCCCTCCCAGTGATCTACTTCCTCCATCAAGGGTACCCCCCCATAAATTGCACAAACAGCTCTGCCAACTACCACAAATGCTTTATAAAGCAGTGTTATAGCACTCTACCGTCTTGATTATTCTATTACTAACCAAAGTGGCTCCTCCCCTTTATCTTGAACTGTAAGCCTTAGAGTTAGGGACATATGAGTTCCTTTTCTTGTAACAAGCACCTGACAGAAGTAATGTAAAGAAGAAATGTTTACTTTGACTCATGGTTGGAGGGGATATGGTCCATCACAGCAGGAAAGACATGGTGGCAGGAGTGTCAGGCAGCTGATCACATTGCATCTCCATTCAGGAAACAGGGAGATGCAAGATAGTGTTCAGCTTGCTCTTTCCTTTTTATTCAGTGTAGAGGTATGTCTCCTAGGTGATTCTGAAGCCAATCAAGTTGATGAGGTAATGAAGATTAACTACCATATCTGGCTTAAACTTTGGACTTCTTTCCACTTCTCATCAACCTTGAATTAGTCTGGTCTTGCAGCCATAATACCTCCTGCGTAGATGGCTTTGATATTTATGTTGTTGAATTCCATATGTTTTTGTTCAATTGTATATTGGTCATCTGCCCCAGATGTCTAGTAAGCATCTAAAACTTTAATGCATCAAAAGCTTTCGTCCTGGTTTTCTTCCCTCATTTTTCAAAAAGATCAGCTCTTCTTCCACTGTTGTATAACTCAGATTGCACTTCCCACATGCTGAAGTCAAGAATATAGAAGATTTGAGTAAGCGAGAGTCTCTGTACTTATCTTTGAGTTTTTTTTTTACTCTTTTTTCTTTTTCTTTATTATTTATTAGTTTATTCATTTTGTATCCTGGCTGGAGCCCCCTCCCTCATCTCCTCCCAGTCACCCTCCTTCATTCTTCTCTCCCTATTCCCTGACCTGGAGGGGGACAGGAGCTCCACAAGGAGACCAACAGACCTAACAAATCTGGGCCCAGGCAGTCCTGCCTGGGAGACTGATGCTCCAACAAGGACCATGCGTGGAGAGGACCTAGACTCCCTGCTCATATGTAGCCCATAGGCAGCTCAGTTTCAATGTGCCTTTCCTAGAAAAGGGAGCAGGAGCTCTCTCCAACATGGACTCAGTGGCCGGCTCTTTGATCACCTCTCTCTGGAGGGTGCAACCTTGGCAGGCCACAGAGGAAGACAATGTTTGTTTGTTTAATCTTTAAGTCCAAGGCATTATAAAAGTAGCTGGCTGTACTTTTGAAATGTATGTCCAATCTGACATACTTTAGAAGTGGGCAATATTTCACACAGCCACTTCTTACTGCTTGCATTACTTCTACCTTCATTACCCCTTCCCTGGGTTCAAAAGTACAAGACCTCTTGTGCTCTAGCTTTTGTGTGAGGACACAAATGCAATCTGGAGATAGAACACACTTTTCAGTTTCTCATCCTAATGTCTCACATTACAGATTCTCAGCTTTCTTTTTTGTTTGTTGATTTTCACTTTGTACTGAGGCAGGATCACACAATGTAGAACAGAGAGTCCTCCAACTTGCCATCCACTTGCCTCAGCCTCCGAGTCCTAAGATTATGGAGGTGTACTACCACACTCATATATCCTAACCATTTTTCTATTTGTTCTTTATGTATGGCCTGGTATTGTTTCATCTGTAGAACAGGGAACATGATCATTACTTCATAGACATTTGTGAGAAGAAATTAGTTACATAGGAAAAGTACTTAATACTCTTCCAAGAATGAATACTAGACTGGCATTAGGAAGAAAGAAAGAAAGAGAGAGAGAGAGAGAGAGAGAGAGAGAGAGAGAGAGAGAGAGAAAGAGATAAAGAAAAGAATATAAAAAAACAAATAGGTCATAGAAAGTGAACATCCCTAAAGGCATATATGTGAGTATACACACAAATGCACCTTCTCATTGCACTGTGTCTAAGACAGTAATCATACCTTTTAGGACCAACATAATAATACATGCACACATACACACATGTGCATGCATGCTGATGTGTACGCAGGAGAGCAAGCCTACAGATTTGCTTTTTCTCTTTCATGCCTTGAGTGTAGGACCGTTGACATCCTAATTACCCTCCCACACCCAAGGCTTGCAGGAGGGCAAGCCTTATCTTCTCTCTCCTGTGCACAGGCATGAGTGCATATACATGTATATATGTAGCTCCTCTCTCATAGGCTCTGTGTGTGGGATAGATCCACAAACACCATTGCCACTTGCCATCTCTATTGGGTGACTCTCTTGCCTGTGTATGTGCCTGTCTTGGTCAGCATGTGTGTGACCCTCCTGCCTTCTCCACCATGTTTTCATGTAGCTGGTTTGTTGTTCTGTGCAAGCCCTGGGTTGCTTTCCATTGCTTGTTCCATAGAAAGTATCTGCCTATTGTGCCAAGAGAGTGAACCCTTCCCTGCTCCCTCTCTCACATCCCTTGCATGGTGGAGGGTGAGCTTTCCGAAAACCCCTCCCACATGCAGGGTTTGCAGGATGGTGAGCTTTAGCTTTTCTTGCTCTCTTGTGCATGGTGCATATATGCATAGTCATAACTTCACAAATGTAAGACACACACCTAAGAAAACAGCCCTCTGTCTTTTCTCCCACCTCTGGCATGCACACATCTTGCCAGAGAGGAAGACCATTCTTGTTTTTTTCTTTCTTGAGCCAGGGCCTCATGTATCCCATGCTGCCTTTGAACTTCCTGCAGAGCAAAGGATAATGACCTTGTACTTCTCTCTCTCTTTCTCTCTCTTTTTTTTTTTTTATATCTGAGACAGGGTTTCTCTGTGTAGCCCTGGTTGTCCTGGAACTCACTGTGTGGAACAGGCTGAACTCGAACTCACAGAGTTCCATCTGCCTCAGCCTGTTGAGTGCTGGGATTAAAGGCATGAGTGGCTATTCGTAGCTTGACCTTGCACTTCTGATCTTCATGCCTCCAACCTCCTACTAAATGTTAGATTATAGACATGTACCACCACACCTGCTTTCTGTGGTGCTGGGGATCGAACTCTGGGCTTAGTGTATTCTAGGCACATACTCTATAAACTGAACTACATTTCCAGCCTTCTTACCTTTTTGTTTTATAATTTATTTTTGTACAGAGTATGGACCTTTTCCTTCAGTGACAGTTATTCCCTAGAAAGAAGGGTTTAGTTATTGACCTGCTCAAAGTAGAGAGAACTTTTCTCATGACTCTCATATGCAAGATAGTTGGAAAGAAAGCCCTCTAGCTAATTCTCACAAACTTCACCTGTGAGGGAATTTGCACCTGCTTCTTTTGATATGTTCATTCATATATACATTACGTTTCAGGGAGTGGAAACCTCATTATGCCATGCCTTTCCACATGACACTTATTTGTACATGGGAGAGTATGATGACTTTTAGACATTTGTTTGGGTTTTTGTTTGTTTGCTTGCTTGAGATTGAAACTTTTTCTCTTGAAAGTTTGAGCATTTTCTTATTTCACCCCAGACCTATGGTTCACAGCTGATTTGTGTGGCAGGCTACTAAACAAATGCTTGCTGAATTATCTACTTTATTTTTGGGTAATTCTGTATGCACTATGCATATTCCACTAGTCAAGACTATCTTTGCCCTAGTAGGGAGAGGAAGGCAGTGAACAAATGATTAAAACACATGGTGAGTCATTTGGTGATAAGTACCTTAGCAAAAAAAAAAAAAAAAAGGAGGTACAGAATACATGGAGCCTTAATAGAAGGGAAAGTGATGGAGTTTTGGTTTCAAATAGTGTCTTTAGGAAAGGCCAACTGTGTTCTTTGAACAATAAAGCCATCAAAGCAGCAGCAGCAGAAGTGTGTGGAGAGTGCTTAGTCATAGATGGAAGAAAGAGAACTGATGGTTACTGTGAATCTGTACAAGGTAAGGACTGTTCTTTTAAAAAGCCATTTGTGCCATTATCATGTTTAAAAATAATTACCAACAATACATCACATATCTGTTGTTCACATTTCCATTTCTTTCAGAGATTTTATAAACTAGGATCTAAATAAGGTCCTTGCATTTATTTGATTGACAGGTATTTTAAGTGCCTTTGAATTATAAGCCCACATCTTTATTTTTCTTTCCTTATAATTATTTGTTGGAAGAAAGTAGGCCATAAATCTGCATGGTTTTCTATAGTTTGGGATTTTTTATGAGCACATTCCTCTGATGTAGTTTCCATGCTCCTTTTCTTGGCATTTCCTATTAATTGAGAGTTCTGTCTAGAAGCCTGGCTAGACGTGGGCTTAATTTGGGAGGAGGGAAGAACTGCCTCCATTAAGAGATACTGGGTCTCTGTGTGTGTTAATTTGCCATTGATCATTAAATCCTAGAGCTATTATTTCATTAGCAGTTGTAAAATGATGGCATTCATGTTCCATTTTTCACTGTCCTTTTAATATCTGGGTTACTTCTGTAAAATAAAACTTCCCATCATTTAATATTTGATTACCTGCTAATATATATATTTTTTTTTCCAAGAAAGACAGGGTAAATGCTTCATTCTCTTATCAGAACTAAAAATAATGAGTTTGTTTACTAGTTTATTGCAAAGACAGTCTTCTCAAGAATTATTTTGATGAATACATGGATTTAAATTTATTTAGTTTTTTACTCATTGCAGTTTTTTCCCCCAGTGAAGCCCAAATATTCCATCTTCTGCCAGTGTGAGCTTCTTCAAATATGGTGTTGCGTATGTATCTGTAATCCTGCACTGTAGGGTATTGAGGCAGGAATGTCATTGCAAATTTGAGGCCACTATAGGCTATATAGTGTGTATATGTTAGGCCATATATAGACGCTGTCTCTGAAAGTTCAACTTAATTGATCTTTAGCACTTTGTCCTTAGTAGTTATTTGATAACTTATCTGCCTTTAGGGATGTAAAAATGATTCCTACTCATTGTCATCATGTCTTCTGGCATTTGATATGTCTTCAATAAGCATTTGTTTCTTTAAGTCAGATAACATATTAGAGTTCATATATTATATGGGCGTTGGGGTGCTTATTGCATCTGGATTGGTAGTTGTTATTAGGCTTCTTCCTGGTCAGAGCAACAGTAGCAACAAAATGTTTATAGTTGCTTTCTCTTCATATTGTTAAAAATAGATAAAATATATTATTTAGCTCAAGTTCTTATTTACAATTCAAATTTGGAATTATTAAGGGTTGTCTATGGCTTTGTTTCACAACCATCATTCTTATTGTTATGTGGTAAGTAAAGAGTGTGAGGGGAGAAAAAAAGATCCAGAGGCTGACTAGGAAGCCCTTGAAATAATGTAAGTGTGAGGTCTTATGAAGACTTGGGTCAAGGTGATAATGCTGAAGGTTGTGAAAAGTCATCAGATATGAATATACTTCAAAGGTAGAGCCATTTGGACTTTCTGATATTAGATATGAACTATGAGAGAAGGGGTCAAAGACCTCTTTTTCTTCTTTCTCGTGAATGAATTGTATGCATGTCTGGGTACCACCTCTTTGTTCCTTAACACCTTGTTACTCAGTGTACAGTACCAGGACCAGGTCTCACTGAAAGCAAGCATCTGCTGCACAGAGAAGAAAGCATGTATTTATCACTTCTCCTAGGTACTTCTACAGAGGTTTTTGAGTATCTTTTGTGTTTGCATATACAAAAGTAGGCAAAACATGAGGATTTATGAATGTACTGTGTGGTAAAGTTTGTAACTATGAATGAAATTCCTTATTCTCATAAAGCCTCCTTTCATGTGTTCAGGGGCTGTAAAAAGTGAATTCTTTTTCTTAATTCCTCCATGCAGCCTTGGGATCTACCCTTCTTGTCTGTTCCTTCTCTGTGATACTAGTGCTTTCTACATGCATCACATGGGGCTAGGGTTCAGAAAAGATGGAAAGCAAGATTACCTGTCTTGCCTTCCTGTGTGTATTTATAGCTATGCATGGCTTAGCAATGGGAATTTCTGATAAATATGATTGTTAGTTGATTTTTGTCATGTGAACTTTATAGAGTTGTCTTAGTTACTGTTTTATTGCTGTGAAGAGGCACTATAACCCAGGCATTTTATAAAGGAAAGCATTTAATTGGGGGCTTATTAAAATTTCAGAGGGTGAGTCCATGACTATCACGGCAAGGGAGCATGGCAGTAAGCAGGCAGGAGCTGAGAACTTACATCTTATCTGCAAGTTGCTGGGAGGGCCAGGGGGGGAGATGGGGAGGAGGAGAAGGAGAGAGAGGGAGAGGGACAGGGAGAGAGAGAATGAATAAGCCTAAGCTTGGCTTGGGGTTTTCAAAAGCTTAAAGTCCACCCCCTGTGACTCACCTCCTCCAACAAGGCCACACCTCCTAATCCTTCTCAAAACAGTTCCACTTACTACAGACCAAGCACTTAAATATATGTGCCTGTGAGGGCCACTCTCACTAAATGTATACACCAAAGGAGTATATATTTAAACTAATAGGGATGCAGCATCACTAGGTGATGTAATCTTACAAGACTACCCATTATATATGTAGTTTGTGGTTTACCAAAGCATCATGCAGTGTATAACTCTAGTTCCTATTGTATGTCAGTGGAGCCACTGGTGATTTGGCCAGGCCAGTCCTTTAAGCATACTGACTAGGAGGTCCATACAGAATGATGAAAATCTTTTTTTTTTTTTTTACTGTGTAGGTTAATAAAGATGCTGCAGAATGAATTTACTTACTCTAGCCTATACTCCCTCCATTTTTAAAAGCATCATCAAACCCGTTCTTCAACATATGTAGGCACCTGGGATGTGAACCTACATATTCAGAGTCCCACCGACAGGTAAGCAGGAGCCGAGTCCTGCTACTGTAACTTTGTTCTCTCACACCTCTCAAGAAGGGCAGGCAGTGTGCTATCTTGGTTTTCAACTTTGGTGGAGCATGTTGTAGGAATGTATACTTGTTCGTTAATACTGTCTGTGACTTTTATACAACAAAAGAAACCTTACATGCTCACAAGCCTGTACATGTTCTATGCCTACTTATATGTGGGACTTTTTCATATTTATTCTCCAATCTTCCCAGCTTATGTATAAGCACATATATGACCATCTATGTATGTTATTTGTTTGATGCTCATAGATCAAATGGCTCATTATCATACATTTATATTCTCTCTCCCTTTCTCTCCCCTTCTTCCTTCTTTTCCTCCCTTCTTCCCTCTTTCTTTTTCCCTCCCTCCTTCTTTTCCTACCTTCTTCCCTCTCTTTCCCCTTCCTCCCCTTTCCTCTTTCTGTGACAATATAGTAGGAGAGTGAAAGCATGAAACTTCTGGTGTTATCTTTCATATCTCTCACATGAAGGGCCATGAACTTAATCAGTTTAGGAATATTGAAGGAGAATTGCTAGAGAGTCAGTCTTGCATTGTTGTCTGCAGGTTTTTCCAGTCACAGATATTCACACTGCTTTCACAAAGCTTTTGCATGTATGAGTATGACCATACATGCAAAAAAGTATATTCATTCAGACCCATATAAATGGAAATGGCAGCCTAAGAGTTAAAAATAATAAGAGCTGTGTACCAGGTACTGTGCTCTACCCTAGATTTGCATCTTATTTCATTTGCTTGGTACTGTTTAAAGAGAGAGCACTTGGTACTCCCAGTTTTTAGAAGTAGTCCATGACTTTGGGAAAAGCAAGCCGATTCTTTAATGCAATATATGGTGAAATATAGATTTGGACCAGGGCTTGTAGATACTAAAGTTCATGATTTCCCTATCAAATCCATGATACTGAGAGTAGAAACACCAGCATTGCCCCAACCCTTTTTAGAAATCCAAAATCTTCAGCCTACTAATCAGAAACCTCTATAAGCTATCTTATTTCTAAGTCCTTCAGGTAACTTGGAGCAACTTTAACAAGATTTTGATGTGTGTTAATGGTAAGGATGCTAATCTATACTGCTACTTTTTTTGTGGGCTAATGTCCCTGTCTTCCTTCCCTCCACATTTCTTTCAGTAGTTTGTATCTCTGACTTTATATTTTTTTGTTATCAAAGAACAAAATATGTGTTTATTTAGACATCTTGTTTCTCTGTGTCTGTCTGCCTGTCTGTCTTTGTGTGGAGTCAACCTCGGGTGCTTTCCCTTAGCAGACATCTACCCTGTTTGTTTGTTTGTTGTTTTGAAATAGTCTCTCATTGGGACCTGAGACTCACTAGTGAGGCCAAGGGACCCACCTTTCTCTGCCTACCCACTGCTATGATTCCATGTGTACCACCATGCCTAGCTTTTGTATGTGGAGGCTAGGGATTGGACTCAGATAGCTAGACATGTTTAATGTGAAGCTCCAGAACCTTGTCTTCTTTCTCCCCATAAATAAGTACCTTGTGTCAAATATGAACCCATGCATCAATTTGCTGTGAGCTCTTTTTCCTGCTTCAGTTCTCTGATCCTTGTCCTTGGGTGAGAGTGCAACCTGGACAACATTCTGAGAGCCAGAACTTTGTGTTTGTAAAGGACAGAACACCTCTCCCTTCTCCTTTTGTGCATTGAACAAAAGCATATCGACCACCACTTCTTTTGGGGATTGTAAGCGTGGCAAGTGTGACATCTGGCCTTGCCCTTGTGGAGGTTACAGCTGAGGTAGAAGAATGGAATTCTTTATCAGCTATTCCATCTAAATGCTTTAAGAGTGTGCAGGTCACAGTGTGAACTTGTTATTACCACTGCTATGGAGTTATGAAGGAGAGAGCGCTCTCTGTCTGGATAGTCATAAATGACTACACGGAACAAGACTCTTTTGTTCTGGAGACCCACATGCATGAGTGTGCACACACACACACACACACACACACACACACACACACACACACAGGAAGGGCAGGATCTTGAGCCTACTTGCTCCCCCTCTCGAATCCTTGGAACCTAGGTGTGAGTGCTATTTTAGTGCAACACACCTGTTCAAGGATTCAAAGAGGCTGAGCCTTGTCTTCGTTTAAAATGACCCTCACCTGTATACCACACCTGCTGCCTTTCCTCCTCTTTTCTAACATTTGAGTTTATTTTTAGGTGCCGGACCTTGTTCTGTACATTCCCTAATGGGAGAATGAAGTTCATTATGTCCTGTAGACATGCTTCTCCTCTGAGCAAGAGCTTTCTCAATTCCCAGCTTGTTATCGGCCAGGTCATAGAATGAGGAGCACTCATTAGGTGCTGCGACTCTGCCAGCACACATTAGGTGCTGCTAGTCAGCCAACCCATTTATTACCTTTGGTGATAACCCCTTTTTCACAAGGTCTGAATCGAACAAAAGCATTGGAAAGGAATGAAGTGTCCTCATCTACTGTACCCTCTTTCAGCATGTGTATGCATACATCACATTTCAGCCTTCTTGCTACCTTCCAAACATGCATCAGGCCAATGCAGACCCTCAAGTATGATCTGGGAAAGATACCACTTTGCATACATAGTTACAGGTTTTCTCTGAGAGAGTATGTTCATGTAAACTTCTCATGGGGGCAGATATACACACAAATCTTAGACAATGGTGTCAGTCTTGGGTATAGGTGGTGATGCTTGGCTGGAACAGGACAAGGAAAGTTAAGTATTACATATGGAACCACAGGAACGCGGTACAAGTGCCTGGTCCTTCTGTTCTGCTCCTCCTCTCTAATCCTTTGTCCCTGGGTGAAAATGCTGTTTGTATGCAATGCACCCGGGCAAGGATTTAGAGAAGGTGAGCCTGATCTGTATGGAGAAGGACAGGAGAGCTGTATATCATGTCTCATCTGTTTGCTGCTTGCCTGCTTCCTTTATGCCTTCCCCCTTCCTTCCTTCTTTCCTTCTACAAATACAGTGGGTATGGTTCATGGAAGAAGGAATGTGACAAATTTGGCCTCTCCCCACCTGGATTTTATAGGTAGAACTTTGTTACCACCTATGACCCCAACAGGTATTGAGGACAAGTGGGGCACATAGTAAACTCTACATTGACCTTCTGTACCTTGCACACAAGCACAAGGCTTTCATTCTATTTCTCACATTGACACCTATAAAACACTCTTTTTGTAGTTCAACTCTGGGTGAATGCACTGGGCAAGAACAGTCTGCCCTCTTGTTGAACCCACGCCAGGAGCGTGGGTGCAATCTCTATCTCTCTAGTACTTGCTGCTTCGGTGAGTGTGCTTTGTGAGTGCAGTGTGTACCTGGGCAAGGGATCAGCTGTGAGTCATCTTCACATAGGCCAGAGCACATCTACAACCTCTCCCCATCGTTTTTTTGTCTGTTTGTTTGGTATGGCAGGTACTCAGCCACATATGGCTCCTTCCTTCAGGGAATGAGTAGTTCATGAAGAGTGAGCTGCTTCTCATATGTCATGCCTGTGTGGGTGGATCACAGACTAGGACTCCATGCATACTCTCTACATGGATTCTTCCATATTTTAGCATGATCCCATATAAATGCAGTATAGACAGAGGAGAGGATTCACAGACTTGTGCCCACAGAGTGGATCATCTGACCTGCTTCTTCAGGTACATTGATCCTCAGCACAAGTGCTATTTTAAAAAATAATTCCTGTCTAAGGAATCCAAAGGATGGTACCTCACCTATATGCTCATACACCTGTTTTTTTCCCTCTCACAAATATTCAGATGTCTACTAGATGGTAGGAGCTGTGTTGGTCACAGGATGTAACAGGAACCAAAATGGACAGAGGTGCTACTCTATTCAGAGACTAATAAACACACCAAGATCCTTCAGTGTTATAGACTGACAGGCTGCTGTTGAATGACCTAGATCTGTATGTTCCTTAATTTCCATTCTGTGTGAATGAGTTTGTGCAGGCTCTGAAAGATGAGATTTCCCAAACTCTTCCCCTTTCCTTATGCCCCCCCCCCCAGATATACCTAAACACACGGGCCCTATGTACAGAGGACTCCATCACTCACAGGAAGGGGGGAGATGGAACCTATTGTGCCATCGCTTTCCTGCTATCAGCATGCAGACATTTAGATGGAGTGATTTCCCCTCTATTGCCACCACCATTCTCGTTTGGAGACAGGATCTTACTGTGTAGCTTTAATCCATCTCCTTCGGTCATCCTTGCCTACACAGGTTTGGAGGTTGGCCGGACTAACATGAGATCCAAAATGAAAAGTGAATCTCATCCATGTTAAAAAGAATAGTCTTTAGAGCATACATATTTCTTATTCAGATGAGGTTTTGCTAAGTAGTCTACACTTACCTGGAACTTGTTGTATGTTCCAGATTGGCCTTGATCTCCTGATCTACCTGCCTCAGACTTTAGTGCTGAGATTATAGAGGTGTACCACTGTGTCCAGATGTTTCATGCTTTGGATGACCATTTACATTGGTGGTTCTCAAAGTGTGGTCCCCGAACTAGCAGCATCACAGGGGAAATTGTTCAAAATGTGGAATTCCACCCCTGACCTGTCAAGTCATAAAACATAGCAGCTTATATTCCTTTTGTTTTATTTTTGTTGAAACAAAGTTTCTCTGTGTAGCCTTGGCTAGTTTAAACTCACTTTGTAGACCAGGCTGGACTTGAACTCACAGAGACCCACCTGCCTCTGCCTCTCAGAGTGCTGGGGTTACACCACCACAGCTGGCTACTTCTATTTCTTTTAAGCCTTCTGGTTGATTCTGATGATCATTCAAATTTTAGAATCATCAAATCAAGTCAGGTGAGGGGATAGAAAGGAAAGAGCTCCCCTCTTCCTTCTTCCTTATATATGTTCATGCAGGCTGTCTAGGAGATCCTGATCTCACCTTTCCCACCTTCTCATTCCCACACTTGGTGAGGACATGAAGGTAAATGAATGCATAACAAAGAGAAAAGCCTTGGCATAATTTCTGTAGGCATGTGTGTAATGCTCTAAATAGACACATACTTGGTGTTCAAAAAAGAAACTGCTCCTTCTCCCCTTACCCAATGCATATCAGAGTTGTGACTTATCAAAATGCCTCTTATGTACATGGCTTCCAGGAGAGTGAGCCTTGTCATCATGAATCATGTGCCAGATTATTCAATTAGCACATGTTTACTGTTCACTCTTGCCATGCTATGCATTGTGGTGGGAATGCTCTGTAGAAGAAAGTAGCTTTCTCTAGGCCTTCTCTCCAGAGGAGAGATGCGTGGTGAAAGAAAGGTGGTTTCCTACTGAGGGAGCACTCATTCAGGGAGATGGCAACTTAACTTTCCCATTCTCTCATACATAGACATGGTAGCATGTGCATGCACAAGTGACATATAGAAGTGTAGATATGTTTCTCTGAAAATCTAAAAGGCAGGAGAGGAGACATCACTATCTAAGCTTATCTGCAGGAGTGTGAGCTTTCTCACACAGTAAAATGCACATATGTTGTATAGGTGTCTAAACCCCAGGTCTTACCCTTACCTGTTCTTAAAGCCCCAGCCCCAGCATGAATGTTGTCTGTTTTTTTTTGTTTTGTTTTGTTTTGTTTTTGTTTTTGTTTTTTTCCTTTGTTTGCCCTTTGAGACAAAATCTTGCAATATAGTCTGGTTGGCTGCAATTTCATAATCTTCCTGCTTCGGTCTTGCAAGTTCTGATATTAGAGGCCTGTCCCATTTTTCTTGCATGAATGTTCTTATCAGCGCATTAGACATATGCAAAGATGCAAACCCTAAGCCTTGCCTTTGCATAGAAAAGGCCTATGCTCCACTTCTTGTCATTTTTCCTGTTCTTTTAATAGGTCACTTGTATTTGCATTTTGTTCTGGTCATCCATCCTTTCAACAGATTTGTTGAATTCATGCTGTTTAATAGTGCTGCAGTGTCTAAGCTGTCTGAGATGCCAGCTTTACTGTCTACTGAGCCTATAGAGCTTAGACTTTTTCATGATGCCCAGCTTTCCACGGGTAAATGAACTCAGGGTATGAGAATGTAGGCTTTTTTATCATCTCTTCATACATTGTGTGGAGTGCACCTCTAGACAGAGCCTTCTGCTTGCCTTTCTCTGTGTGTCTCTCTCCTCCTTGTCGTCTAGATATGAGTGTTGGTGAAGCACACACTCTAGGACAGTTAGAGGGGCCTTTCACTTCTTAAAGAAGGGCGATTACCTGTGAACCAATGCTTCCTCATTTCTCCCTCCACAAGTATGAACTGAACATTTAGAATTTTGCTGATGTTATGCCGAGCAGGTGGTAGTCCCCAAGACAGACTAGCTCTTACCCTCAAAAGAGATGTGTAGGAGAGGGGAATTTTCACGTTCTAAATTGGTCTTGGGTCGCAAAAATGGGACTTTTTATCTACAGAAACACTCAAAGAGTAAGACTTTTCATTCCTGATTTCACATAGGTTTATAGTACAGCAATGTTTTCCACACTGAATACTCAAGGCCCTGATCCTTCTCCTCTGCTCCCCCTCTCTAATCCTTGCTATCTGGGTGCTAGTGCTATCTCAATGCAATGCACCTGGGCAAGGGTTCATAGAAGGTGAGCTCATCTGCATCAAGAAGGACAGGGACCCTGTGTGTCAGTCTTTCCTTTCTTCCCTCCCTTCCTTTCTCCCTCCTTTTCTTGTGTAAAATAATTTTTCGAGTAATTAATGTATATCAGGGAAGCCCCTAACAGATTTAAGAAATTTCAGGCACTCTAGTTCCTTCATTATAGCCTAACTGTCATTGTATAATACTCATGTACCTGGAAAGTAAAGGTGTGAGCTTTCTCTGTATTCTGTCCCTTATAGTTTATACAGGATGGGGGTCAGGAGCCCAAACCTTCAGATATGTTGCCCTACTTCCTTTCAGCCTAGAGGTGAGCATTGTCTCATGCATGGTTTCTAGCTAAGGATTCACTAGAAGGACAAAGAACTTTTAGATATGCCTTCATCCCTTTCCAGTGTCTAGTGTATCCTGTGTATTGGACATTCAGTTTAATGTTGAGGATGCAATAATTACTGCGTGTAGTCTCTGGTGGGCACCTTTAGAGAACAAACTCCATCTGGATCAACAGTGTACATGGACACAGTGATAAACACACTAGACAGCAACTGGGATAGAATATAAGCTTAAATGCCTATACACCTTGTAAATCCTCCACAAATGTACAGTTTTTTTCCCTACAACTATTTTTCTTCACTATGCCCTTGGAGGAAGAGAAATGTGTTCATGCTTTTAGAATCTCTGTATGCTATAGGGAGGTTTTAAAGTTTGAGCTTGTAAAATACTCCTTTATTATTCAGAACCTATAGGCAAGAGTATGAGTGGCCTTGAGATGTGTACCACAAATTGTTCTCGAGTGAAGAACAGGGAAGTGTCTCTCTTTTCACTAATTTTATATGCAAAATATATAATATGGATATTAAAAGCTTATAGATTACCTTACTGTAGTACATTTTCTTACTATAGCCATGTAGTAAGAAAATATACTCTATGTTTGTCTGTCTGTCCATCACTTTGTGTATTGATTTACTTAGGCTTTCATTTCATAAAGGTTCCTGCCTTTGCCTCTATCATTCATTCATTCATTAATTCAGTCACTCATTCATTCATTTACATATTGGTATTTTGGAAACAAAGGGTTACAATGTTGCCTAGGCTGGCCCTGAATTCATAGCATTCTTCCTGGGTACTGGGGTTATAGGGATAATTACCACTACCACTTGACCCATTCTTTTTTTTTTTTTTTTTTTATTTCTGTAATAATCTTGAATGACTGGTGTTTTTTTTTTTTGTTGTTTTTTTTTTTACACTTTATTCTTATAAATACTGATTGAAGCCCCCTCCTTCAACTTCTTCCAGTCTAGTCTCAATGCCCCTCCCTCTTCCCCCATCCCCTTTCCCTAGTCCACCGAAAGGGGGATTTCTCCTCCTTTTTCATCAGGACTGCCTGGATCCTCTTCCTCTGTGGCCTGGTAAGGCTGCATGGCCAGGAGTAAGTGATCAAAGAGCAGGCAACCGAGTTCATGACAAAGGCAGCCACTGTCTCTGCATTACCTCTCTAAGATTCCTTTCCATGTTCTTAAAGGGTAATAACATTTCATAGCTGTAAGCACAATGGGCATCTCAAAGCTTCTATTCTTAAATTAGTAGAGAAATATCTGCACAGATCATCATTTTATAGGATGACTTTTTTTTTATTTTTGGAGATGGAGTCTCATGTAGCCTAGGTTGGCTTTAAGTCCCCTGGGTAGCCAAGAGTCTCTCAATCCTCCTAGCTCTACCTCTGGCCCCACCCTCACAGGGTACTTTAAATATAAGCATATTCATTTCAGTTTATGAGGCTGTATATGCACCATGTGCATGCCTGATGCCTGCAGAGACCAGAGTGGTTATTGGAATTCCTGAACTGTAGTTTCATGTGCTTGTGCACCATCATGTGGATGCAACAAACTGAACCCCAGTTTTCTGGGGAAAAAAGCAAGTTCTTTTAATGACTGGGCCATCCATCTCCTTATCCCACTTACAGGGTATTTCTAACCAGTGTTTTCTTTTGAGTAAACTGCTCTTTGGTCTACTTAAGTTTTTTTGTTTTTTGTTTTTTTGTTTTTTTAATTTTTAAGAGCAGTTTTAGGTTTATCACAAGAGCTGACTGGAAAATATTAACAAGTTGTTACTAATGGTGAACCAAAGTTAATACATTGTAATATGTTGCAAAAGTCCATAGTTTATATTAGAGTTCCTTCTTTTTTTTACTTATTTGTTTGAGACATTGTCTTGCTGTAGAGCATAGGCTGGTTTAGACCTCAAGATCCTCCTGTCTCAACTTCCTGAGTTTAAAGGACTGCACCGTAACGCATGCCATTTTTTTTGGAGACAGGTTCTTATTATGTTGTCTACTGTAGACTGGAGCTTCTGTGCTTTAGCTCTCAAGTATTTGGCTACATAGGCAAGTACCAGTGTGCTTGGCAGGGCTTCTTTCTATGTGTATAGCCAATGGGTCCAAACACCATATATATATATATATATATATATATATATATACACACACACACATATTATATACATATCTATGATATATACATATATATGTATATATGTATATGATATATATGTGTATATATCATGTAATGTATGATATATATGTATCTTATATGTATATGTGCATATGTATATATGTAAATATATATGTATATACATATGTATATACATACATGCATGCATACATGTACATATATGTATATATGTACAAACATATATGTACGTATGTGTACATATATATATATATATATACATATGTATCATATATATCATCATGAGCATATAGAAACACATGCACAAAAAATAATAATGACTGAAAATTTTCAACAAATAATGATCAATACCAAACATAAATGCAGAAAGCTCAAAATACATCAAAGCAGATAAATGTCTCTACCCCACACAAAAAAAAAAGCCTGGATCTAGATATATTAAATCCAAACTATAGAAAATCAAAATGAAAGAATGGAAAGAAGGGCGAAAATGGTGGTATGTGGTAAAAACTAAAATTTTAACACTGAAGAGATAAATCAAAGCAGAAATATCTAAACTCAATCACATTTGTATTGACTGTATAAGTAGAGTAAAATTAGAGAAGAGGAAGAGGAATAAGTGTTTGCATCTGAAAGGCTCCCCCAAGCTTATTGCTGAAAGCCTGACTCCCAAAGCAGTAGTATTCACAGGGGAAGCTTGTGCAAGGTGATTGGATTGTGAGACTCTGACTTCTTAAACAGATTAATCCATCAGTGAATTCATGTATATATGTGTGTATATATTCACTGTCTACCATTATAACATCATCAGTTCCCTGCCTCTTCACTTTATTCTCACCTACTCTAAATCCATATTTTATTGTCTCCACAGTTTTGTCTTTTCTAGAATGTACATCTTGGAATTACATAGTTGCCACCTTTTCACAAAGCCCCCCCCCTTTTTTTAACTTATTCTTCCACATTTAAGGTGCAGCCATGTCTTTACATGGTGTATGATTCCTTTTTATGTTTTGTTGTATTTGACTTGCTAATGATCTATTCAATATTTTCATATCTATGTTCATAAGAGATACTGGTTTATAGTTTTCTTATGATTTCTTTTATGTAATTTTGATGTCAGGCTAATGCTGGCGGCATAGAATGAAGGAGATTATAGAATATATACATGATTCCTGATCAAATGTGTAGTATAGTAAAATACACTGGTTGAACTCATTTGTGTTTTCTGATTTGAAATTTTTCTACTGATTCAGTTTATTTAAATGAGTGTAGGCCTGATTTCACAGTCTAGTTTTTCTTATATTAATTTCAGTGGATTCATTTTATTTTTCAAGATTATTAATTTTTCATCTAGGCTTTAATAAACATGTAGACACAAAACTGTTAACAATATGTCTTTATTATGTTTTAAATTTCCATGAAACCAATAGTGAAGCCCTTTTTCCATTTATTTTTATTTTTTTAAGATACAGTCTTGCTATATAGCTTAAGCTGTCCTTGAGCTTCCTATGTAAACCAGGTTGGCCTTTGACTCAAGATTCTCTTGCTTTAGCCTTCTAAGTTCTAGGATTGAATGTATCATCATACCCAGCTTTGATTTGTCTTTGATATTAGTGAATCGTATCCTTTGGTTTTTTGTTTTGTTTGGTTTGGTTTGGTTTGGTTGATCTGACTAGAAGTTTAGTAATCTTTTCAAAGAACAAGCTTTTTATTTTGCTGACTTTTTCTGTTGATTTCTGTTAGACAGCTTTCCATCACTGTGACAATATATTAGCAAGAAATCGACTGGAAGGAACACATGTTTACTCTGGTTCGTATTTCAAAGAATCTGTAGTTTGCTAGGTCCACTACTTTTGATCCCAAGTAAAGCAGACCACCATGGCATGTAAAACATATTAGAACAAAACTGCTCCTTTCGTGATGGCTGGAAAACAAAGAAAGCAAGGAGGGAGCCCAGTGCTTGACATAAGTTGCTAGAGTGCTATGCGTAGTTGCTAGAGTGCTTGCCTTCACATGCAAGATGGCCTGGGTTCAGTCCCTGGCACTGAAAAGAAATGCTGTATTCTTGTAGGACATGGAGTGAAGTTGGCCTACCTCCAGTAGTTTCTACTACCTCTCAGTAATGGTGTCAAAATATGAACTCCTTGATAGATTAATCTGTTAAAGAGGTCAGAGTCTCACAATCCAATCATCTTGCACAAGCTTCGCCTGTGAATACTGCTTTGGGAGTCAGGGTTTCAACAATAAGCTTGGGGGAGCCTTTCAGATGCAAACACTTATTCCTCTTCCTCTTCTCTAATTTTACTCTACTTGAACAAGTCAGCTTGTTCAAGTTTCCTAAAGTAAAAAAAAAAAAAAAAAAAAAAAAAATTTACCACATTTTACCTTTCCTGCTTCTCTTTCTATTCTTTCATTTTTATTTTCTTTTTTCCTTTCTTTTTTTGTGTGTGTGTGTGTTGTAGAGGCATTTATCCTCTTTGGTATATTTTGAGCTTTCTGCATTTATATTTGGTATTGATTATTAGTTTTAGGAAATTCCTGGTCATAATTATTATTTCTTATACATGTGTACATGTGTTTGTGTATGCACATGTACACATGTTGTAGAGGCCAGAGGAGGAATACAGGTATCATATTATTTTCACTCTCTACCTTACTTCTTTCAGGCAGGAACTCTCACTTAGCCTGGCTTGCTGATTTGGCTAGGGAGGCTGGCCAGCACACTCCCATGATCTACCTGTCTCTGAACCCTGATGCTGCAGCTGCAGCTACAGACACATGCAGCCATATCTAGTTTTTTTCCCATGGATGGTAGGGATTTGAATTCAGGTCTGGCTCCATGCACTTTTACACAGTGAACCCTTTCCCAATTGAAATCATTATTACCACCCATTCCTTCTGTTCTTAATTCTTCTCTGATAGTCCTGCTGTATATGTGTTTCATCTTCCCTAATTATGCCATAGTTCTTGCACAGTATGATTGCTAATTATTTTTTCTCTTTGAACTTGGTGTGGCAAGTTTCTTTAGTAAAATTTTTATTCTTACCACATTTTTTTCCTTTGCTGTGTCCGATCCATTCATGAACCCATCTAAGGAGTTTTTTAATTTCTGTTACAATGTTTTTGATGTTTAGTATTTCTTTTTCTTGAAAAGTCAATAAATTTTTATTTGAGGGATTTCATATGCAATTCCTTTGCTGTCCAGCCAGGTCACTGAAGTTTAAGAGTTCTCAAGAGATTCGCCTTTCAAAGAACTGATGCTTAACCCAGTTGTGCTTCCAGCCCATAATTCTTTCAGTCTTTTATCTCTCTATGAATTAAAGATGTATTAATGACAATGTCAAAGTTCTCTATTGGAGGTATTTGGCATTAATTTCTTCAAGCAGTTCACTTTCAGAATAATTTTTAAGATATATTTGCCTCTCACTTCCTGACATCCCACATATCTCTTAAGAACTGAGATTAGATCATACTCATTCCTATCATACTGAGAATACTATGGATCTGTGAATAGAATATGGAAGTGCTACACTGAAACCAAGTGTCTATTCAGGGTAAGGTAAGCATCTTCAACACTTGACCTCATGCTGGAAACAAACTTCATTTTCAGTACTATCATTCTTTTGAATTGTTTTCTGTATCATATTCCTTCTTATATGTATCAAAATTCATGCTGAACAATGAGATTTGGGTTTCAAGAAAGGATTTATTTATTTATTTAAATACTTCCTTTTTTTAGATTAAATATGTAATTACACCACTTCCCTTCCTTATTCTTCTGACAATCCCTCCTTTTCTGTGGGTATAAGAATACAATTTAGAGTAAAGTTAGGATTATTCTGGTTTGGTAAAGTGGTGGTTGTAGGTTCTCCTGTAAGATCTAAGACTTCACTAGCCCTTGTTAGTTGGCTAGGTTTCCAGTAACAATAGTGGTTTCTGTCTTGTGGAGAGAGTCTTAAATCAGAGTAGATGTTGGTTACCACAAAGATATGTAATCCACTACTACACTCTTAAGAGTATTGTACCATTCTGATCATCATTGTGGTTTGTAGGTGTCATAGTTGATTAAGACTGTTGTTTTCTTCCCTCCTGTGGAAACTTGTTTGACCATTTATTCGTTTAGTGTGAGTATTGCAGCTCTATTTACAATACCTAGAGAAAAGAACCAACCTAGGTGTCCACCAACAGATGAGTAGACAAGAAAAATGTGGCACATATACACAATGAAATAATAGTCTGCTGGGGGAAAATGAGATCATGAGATTTGAAGGTTGATGAATGGACCTGGGAAAGATGATACCGAATGAGGTAACTCTAGCCCAGAAAAACAAACATTGTATGTTAACTCTCAGATAAAGCTTTAAATATCTTGCATGTTTAACGTAGAAAACAAGAAGAAAGCAGGAAGCTAAAATAGAGCCTTCTAGGCACTGTGGCATGATAAGGGAGGGAAGATAGATTATACTTAAAATGAAAACAGGGAGGTGGAATACTGGAGATGTAAAGGCTTAAGCAGGGAGAGGTGAAGGAATGTAGGGGATGGTAGGGGGTGGAGTAGAGAGTTAACACAAAGGGAGGCTGTATAAACCATATGAAAGCTTACTATCTCACAACTCAATTGATAAATTACTTGGAAGATAGTAGATGTCAAATGAAAGAAAATGGGAGTATACTGAGAGTAAAAGGATTATTGGGATTGAGGAGGTGAAGATGAAGGAGTTGTGGGTAGGTTAGTTAGAATTCAGGATGTATGCAAAGCCTTGTGGAACCCTACTAAGCTAATTTCAACATTTGACTTAAAAAAAGGAGAGTTCAAATGGAATTACTCTGTTTGGATGGACAATGTTGCTCTTAGAAATACATTGATAGAAAATGAAAATTGCAGTGCAAGGTGTGGGATACCTCTTTGGGAGTTATATGTTCTTCATGTCTGGGATAAATATGATATTCTGTGTTCTTTTAAATTTTGTTGTACTCTACATATTTACTTTTTTAGACATGGTCTTACTCTGTAGCCCAAGCTGTATTAGAACCCACTATGTAGCCCAGGCTGGCCTTGAATTTGTATTGATCCTCCAGCCTCTTTTTGTTTGTTTTTGTGAGATAGAGCCTTAATATGTACTCCAGGCTGGTCTTGAGTTCTTGGCAATTTTCCTGCCTTAGCCATAGTAGTAGGATGTGTACCACATCTACATTTGTGTTCTTTTTAAAAGTCTGGAATGTTTGTAGTGTAGTATATTTTCTAATGCTGTGTTTTCTGTTATAATGTCTACAATTCCCTCAATTACCAACTAAAAAGTGATTCTTGTAGTTTTTTGTTTTGTTTTGTTTTGTTTGCTCTTGGTTTATCAAGATGTTTTCTAATATTCTTGATCCATTGTCACAGTCTCTTGTTAATCTAATGCTAGTAAATTTTGATTATCATTTCTTTATAGAAGACTAAAATTGATAAGACTAAGCCTGTCTTTTCTTTTTCCTTCAAGACAGGGTTTCTCTGTGTAACCTTAGTTATTCTGGCCTCACTTTGTTGATCAGGCTGGACTTGAACTCACAGAGATGTGCCTGCCTCTGCCTCCACAAGTGTTGGGATTGGCCTCTGCCATATTTTATTGAAGAAAATACATACAATAATAACTCTGCCTACTTGTTCATTTAGATCAATTTCAATAGTACGATATCAAGTTATATAAAGGTAGCCATGGGGACTTTAGGTTAGAATGGTCTCTATTTATAGAGTCACAATGGCCACAATGTTCTCTATAATACTAACTACTTAGGAGGCTGAAGCAAGATGACCATGAGTTCCAGGCCAGCCTTGTCTACATACTGAGTTCTGAGTCCATTTGGGCTTCATAAAAAGACACCCCCCCAATCTCAAACAAAACAAAATTATAATATATGGACCTAAAAAATTCAAATTAGATTTTTTATTCTTGAAATATTTAGACTTTCTAATAATGCATTGGCTATGTCATGTCCAGAAGATGACATTTTTCAAAAAAATTATTAATTATACTTTATTTACTTTCTATTCCCCCTGTAGCTCCCTCCCTCTTCTCCTCGAAATCCCACTCTCCCTCCCCCTTCTCCACGCATGCACCTCCCCAAGTCCAGTGATAGGGGAGGTCTTCCTTTCCTTCTGATCCTAGTCAATTAGGTCTCATCAGGAGTGGCTGCATTGTCTTCCTCTGTGGCCCGGTAAGGCTGCTCCCCCCTCAGGGGGAGGTGATCAAAGAGCAGGCCATTCATTTTCTGTCAGAGACAGTCCCTGTCCTCATTACTATGGAACCCACTTGGACATTGAGATGCCATTGGCTACATTTGTGCAGGGGTTATAGGTTATTTCCATGCATGGTCCTTGGTTGGAATATCAGTCTCAGAAAAGACTTCTGTGCCCAGATTTTTTGGTTCTGTTGCTCTCCTTGTGGAGCTCCTGTCGTCTCCAGGTCTTGCTATTTCCCACTTCTTTCATAAGATTCCCTGTACTCTGCCCAAAGGTTGGCCATAAGTCCCAGCATCTGCTTTGATACCCTGCAGGATAGAGCCTTTCAGAGGCCACCTGTGGCAGGCTCCTGACTCGTTCCCTGTTTTCTCCTTCTCATGTCCATCCTCTTTGCCTTTCTGAATGGAGATTGAGCATCTTACCCAGGGTCCTCCTTCTTGCTTAGTTTCTTTAGGTGTATAGATTTTAATAAGCTTATCCAATATTATATGTCTAATATGCACTTATGAGTGAGTATATACTCTGTGTGTCCTTCTGCTTCTGGGACACCTCACTCAAGATGATTTTTTCCAGTTCCCACCATTTACCTGCAAATTTCATTATCTTTGTTTTTTATTGCTGAGTAATATTCCATTGTGTAGATATACCACAATTGTTGTATCCGTTCCTCAGTTGAGGGGCATCTGGGTTGTTTCCAGATTCTGGCTATTACAAATAAAGCTGCTACAAACATGGCTGAGCAAATGTCCTTATTGTGTACTTGAGCCTCTTTTGGATATATGCCTAGGAGTGGTATAGTTGGATCTTGAGGAAGCGCTATTTCGAATTGTCTGAGAAAGCACCAGATTGATTTACAGAGAGGTTGTACAAGTTTACATTCCCACCAGCAATAGAGGAGGGTTCCCCTTTCTCCACAACCTCTCCAGCATGTGTTGTCACTTGAGTTTTGGATCTTAGCCATTCTGATGGGTGTAAGCTAAAATCTTAGTGTTGTTTTAATTTGTATTCCCCTGATGACTAAAGAGGATGAACATTTCTTTAAGTATTTCTCTGCCATTCGATATTCCTCTATTGAGAATTCTGTTTAGCTCTATACCCCATTTTTTAATTGGATTACTTGATTTGTTGCTGTTTAACTTCTTGAGTTCTTTATGTATACTGGAATCAGTCCTTTGTCAGATATAGGGTTGGTGAAGATCCTTTCCCGATCTGTAGATCTCAATATAAAACCAGACACACTAAAGCTGTTAGAAGAAAAATGGGAGAAGAGCATTGAACTCATTGACACAGGAGATAACTTCCTGAACAGAACACCAACAGCACAGGCTCTAAGAGCAACAATCAATATATGGGACCTCATGAAACTGAAAAGCTTCTGTAAGGCAAAGGACACTGTCGTCAGAAGATGATATTTTATAGTTCTTTTTTTTTTTTAAATCTCTTGACTCTTGTATTCTTTTCACTCTATCCTTCACTTTGTTCCTTGAGTCATAGAGGGTTTGCTATAAATGTCCTTTTGGGGATGAAAACTCAGTTATGACTTATTTTCAAGCATCTTGGGCACTCTTGTATTTGTATGTATTACCATTTGTTTGAAGAGAAAGTTTCTCTGATTACAACTTAGAATAGCATTTGTTTGTATGCTACTCTAGGTATGCTACTCTAGAGATAGGTATTTAGAAGCCATCTTGATAGGTATTAACTTAGCTAAATAATAGTAGTAAGCTCCCCTTTAGGGCATAAGACTTCTCCTTCCATGGGTTATTAACTGTATTTTTAACCAGGCATGAATTCCCTTTGTGGCAGCAGGCCTCGGAACCAAGTAGAGAGACTGCTTGGTTGCATTTCTTGTAGTCATTCCACTGTTGCACATTAGAACACATTTGCCTGGTGGGTTGGTATTGTAGGTCCTAGGGTCCTCATCTAGACCATTTATGTCTTTTCTCCCATTAGTGTACATTGAAGCATCTGACATGATGAGAGCATGTCAAGATAGAGGAAGCTTCCAACATAGTTACAGTTTGGTTCATGTCTCTTACATATGATGTTTTCAGCAATGGATCTTATCAACTAGTTCTGGTAGGCAACCAAAAGGTATGGTAATAGCCTGTACTGTCTTGGGAGCCTCTGTCCTCCTTGACCAACAGCTTATGAGGAAGTATTTCATACCAGGTACTGGAAGTTTTGTTTACTATTTCATAGCTATTAGAGATAGCATTATTCAGCCATGCAAAATGACTATCACCCTTTATATTTTTAGTTGGCTTTTCAAGTAGTAGGTTTTCCTTTAAGTTAACTCTTCATTTGAGTTAATACTCTCTCTTCACCCCCTCATCTCTTCCACCCTGCTGCCCCTCTGCTTCTTAAATTTCCTCTCTGTTTTTGACATCACCTGTGTTGTATTTAACTTCTCTCTTGAATTGTGCTCTCCCTCAATGACAGTATTCTAGTTTCCCGGCTTTTGAAGCTATCCTAAATTAAACACACACACACACACACACACACAAATTAAAGATCAGAAGCTAGGATCTGCATATGAGAGTGAATATGCCATCCATGTTTGTCTTTCTGGACACGAGTTACTTCACTCAGTTCCAGCTACTGACTTGCAAGTTTCATGATTTCATTTTTTTAAAAATATAAGTATCATATTTTCATTTTCCATTCATCTGTTGATAGATAGCCAGACAGTTTTTATTACTTAGCTGTTGTGACTAGAACAGCAGTGAATATTGTTGAGGAGGTATCTCTTTAGGATGTTTTAGAATCCATCAGGTATATTTTCAGGAGTGACATATCTGGCTCATTTGATAGATTGGTTTTTAGCTTTTTGAGGAACCTCTACACTGATTTCCATAGTGGCTGCAATAGTTTGTACTCTTTGCAGTGAATAAAGGTTCATATCTCCCATTATCTTCTTCAGCACTTTTGTTATTTGATCTTTATTTCTTTGTTTCTTTCTTTCTTTTTCTTTCTTCCTTCCTGTCTGTCTGTCTTTCTGGCTATCTTTCTCCCTTGATCCTTCCTTCCTTTCTGTCTTCCTTCCTTCCTGGCTTTCGTTCTTTCTCTCTTTCTCTCTTTCTTTCTTTCTTTCTTTCTTTCTTTCTTTCTTTCTTTCTTTCTTTCTTTCTTTCTGTTTTTGTTAGTTTTTCTGTGTCATTAGGTTTGTTCCTATGCTAAACTTGATACCTCCGCTCCGCCCCCCCCCCCACCCTCCTGGTATGTTTTTCCTCAACCCTGGCTTTGAATAGAGTGGGCATATAGCAGATAGTTTTATATCTGTGCTGCCATTACTTTCAGTATCACAGTTCGGGAATTTTGAGATTTCATTTTAAGTAATATACTTACTGTTTTATTTCAAATATATGTAATATTTGCAATGCCTCTTTCCCTGTGTCTTAGTAGTTCTTCCATTGCTGTGAAGAGGCACCATGGCCAAGGCTACTTATAGGAGAAAGATTTTATTGGGACTTATGGAGTTTCAAAGGTTGAGTTCATGAACATTATGGTAGGATATGTGGCAGTGGACAGATAAGCATAGTGCTGGAGCAGTGGCTCGGAATTTACATCCTTGATCCACATACAGGAGGCAGAGAGATAACTATTGGTGGTGCGGGCTTTTGAAAGCACATAGCCAGTCCTTAGTGACACACTGCCTCCAACAAGGCCATACCCCCTAATCCTTCCCATTCAGTTCCATAAACTGGGGACCAAGCAAGTAAATACTTAATTCTAGGGGGACCAAGCAAGGAAATATATAATTCTAGAAATACATAATTTCTAATTTTTTAATTTATTACAATTTATTTACTTTGTATTCCAGCTGTAGCCCCCTCCCTTATTCCCTCCCAATCCTATCCTCCTCCCTCTTCTCTTCCCATGCCCCTCTCTCAGTCCACTGATTGGAGAGGTCCTCCTTTTCTTCCATCTGATCCTAGCCTATCAGGTCTCCATCAGGACTGGCTGCGTCATCTTCCTCTGTGGCCTGGAAATGTTGACCCTCGTCAAGGGTAGGTGATTAAAGAGCCAGCCATTAAGTTCATGTCAGAAGAGTCCTTGTTCTCCTTACTAGGGAACCCACTTAGAGACTGAGCTGCCATGGGCTACATCTGTGCAGGGGTTCTAGCTTATCTCCTGGGTAAGGTGCTCAGTCCTCATTCAGAAAGGCAAATGGGGTAGACATCGGAAGAGGTAGAAAGCAGTGAACAGGACAGGAGCCTACCCCAGAGGGCCTCTGAAAGACTCTACCCAGCAGGGTATTGAAGCAGATGCTGAGACTCCAAGCCAAACTTTGGGCAGAGTGCAAGGAATCTTATGAAAGAAAGGGGAGACAGAAAGACCTGGAGGGTGACAGGAGCTCTACAAGTAGAGGAACAAAAAGTCTGAGCACGGGGTTCTCTTCTGAGACTGATACTCCAGCCAAGGACCACTCATGGAGATGGCCTGGAAACCCTGCATAGAGGTAGCCCATGGCAGTTCAGTGCCCAAGTGGGTTCCATAATAATGGGGACAGGGACTGTCTCTGACAGAAAATGAATGGCCTGCTCTTTGATCACCTCCCCCTGAGGGGGAAGCAGTCTTGCCAGGCAAACGAGGAAGACAATGAAGCTATTCCTGATGAAACCTGATAGACTAGAATCAGAGGGAAGGGGAGGAAGCCCTCCCTTATCAGTGGACTCGGGGAGGAGCATGGGTGGGGAAGAGAGAGGGAGAGTGAGATTTGCAGGGGAGGAGGAAGGGAGCTACAGGGGGGATAGAAAGTGAGTAATAAAAGTAAAATAATTAAAAAATAATATACTGAGTATTTTTATTTAAGGGGTCATGTGTTTTGTTACCTCAGTCACATATTGGCTTATATATTTGTTTTTGCTGAATAAGTTAGTTGATATGGCAAGATTAATTTCTTTGAGCCAAAATGTATCATAATAAAAGATGATGACAGCAAGTAATACCACAAACTAACACCACCCTGTCCACACCCACCAGCTGGCTCTTGTCTTGGTGTTAGTACAAATTCTGGGAAGGTGTTCTCCTTCCCCTTTCCCTCTTCTACTTTTTTAAAAAAAAATCAATTCTTTTATTTTTTTATAATTTTAATATAATTTAATTATATAATAATCATTTCTCCTTTCTCTTTCTCCAAATCCTCCCATGTGTTCCTCTCTGATCTTTTTTTCAAATTCATGTTCTCTTTTTTGTTTTTATTACATACATATATGAATATTATATACATACATATTCCCAAATCTATAAAGGTAATAGTAAATTTTATTGGCAGTGGCTTTAATTCTCCCACCAAAAGACATAGTCTGTCTGAATGAATCAAGAAACAAAACCCCTGATGGCTAATGAGGTTGAGCATTTCTTTAAGTGTTTCTCTGCCATTCGATATTCCTCTGCAGATAATTCTCTGTTTAGCTCTGTACCCCATTTTTAATTGGATTACTTGATTTTTTTGTTGTTTAACTTCTTTAGTTCTTTATATATGCTGGATATTAGCCCTCTGTCAGATATAGGGTTGGTGAAGATCTTTTCCCAATCTGTAGACTGCCGTTTTGTTCTGAGAACAGTATCCTTTTCTTTACAGAAGCTTTTCAATTTCATGAGGTCCCATTTATTAATTGTTGCTCTTAGAGCCTGTGCTGTTGGTGTTCTGTTCAGGAAGTTGTCTCCTGTTCCAATGAGTTCAAGGGTATTCCCCACTTTTTCTTCTAACTGATTTAATGTGTCTGGTTTTATGTTGAGGTCTTTGATCCACTTGGAATTTAGTTTTGTGCAGGGTGATAAGTATGGATCTATTTGCATTTTTCTACATGTAGACTTCCAGTTAGACCAGCACCATTTGTTGAAGATGCTGTCTTTTTTCCATTGAATGGATTTGGCAAAACAACCCTAAGATTTCACCTTACACCCATCAGAATCGTTAAAATCAAAAACTCAAGAGACAACACATGCTGGAGAGGTTGTGGAGAAAGGGGAACCCTCCTCCACTGCTGGTGGGAATGTAAACTTGTACAACCACTCTGGAAAGCAATCTGGCGCTTTCTCAGACAACTAGGAATGGCGCTTCCTCAAGATCCAGCTATACCACTCCTAGGCATATATCCAAAAGATTCTCAAGTACACAATAAGGACATTTGCTTAACCATGTTTGTAGCAGCCTTATTTGTAATAGCCAGAAGCTGGAAACATCCCAGATGCCCCTCAGTGGAGGAATGGATGCACAAATTGTGGTATATCTACACAATGGAATATTACTCAGCAATAAAAAACAAGGAAATCATGAAATTTGCAGGTAAATGGTGGGATCTGGAAAAGATCATCCTGAGTGAGCTATCCCAGCAACAGAGTGATGCACATGGTATATACTCACTCATATAAACATATTATATAGGATAAACCTACTAAAATCTATACACCTAAAGAAACTAATCAAGAGGGAGGACTCTTACTAAAATGCTCAATTCCTACCCAGAAAGGCAAAGAGGCCGGGCATCAGAAGAAGGAGAAAAGAGGGAACAAGTCAGGAGCCAGACACAGAGGACCTCTGAAAAGCTCTGCCCTGCAGACTATTAATGTAGATACTGAGACTTATGGGCAACCTTTGGGCAGAGTGCAGGGAATCTTAGGAAAGAAGTGGGAAACAGTAAGATCTGGAGAGGACAGGAACTCTGTAAGGAGAGCAACAGAACCAAAAAAATCTGAGCACAGGGGTCTTTCCTGAGACTGCTATTCCAACCAAGGTCTATGCATGGAGATAACCGAAGACCCCTGCACAGATGTAGCCCATGGCAGTTCAGTATCCAAGTGGGTTCCATTGTGATAGGAACAGGGACTGTCTCTGACATGAACTGATTGGCCTGCTCTTTAATTACCTCCCCGTGAGGGGGAAGCAGCATTACCAGGCCACAGAAGAGGACAAGGCAGCCACTCCTGATGAGACCTAATTGACTAGGATCAGAAGGAAGGAAAAGAAGTCCTCCCCTATCAGTGGACTTGGGGAGGGGCATGCATGCAGAGGGTGGAGGAAGGGAGGGATTGGGACGGGAGGAGGGAGGGAACCAAGGGGGGGTGGATACAAAGTGATTAAAGTGTAATTAATAAAGAAAAATAAAATTAAAAAATCAAAATAAAAGAAAAAAAAAGAAACAAAACCCCTTTCTTTTTTAACTAAACCACCATTATTGAAACTAGTAGTAAAATGTTTTCCCAGCTGGTTCCACCTTTGCCTTTTCTAACAGCTGCCACACTTGCTTCCTAAAACAATATTTTTATCATTTTCTCTTTAGAAACCATAGAGATCCATTTGGCTTCCCAAGTCCTTCAATTTCTCCCAGACATCTTACTTGTATTCTAGTTCAGAGTAAATGCTTAACTAACATGTATGTACAAGGCTTTGGTCACCTCATTTCCAGGGCCTGAAATACCTTTCTTTTCTATGGAGCTTCTCACCTTTCCTCCATTGTCTAAATGCCAACTGTATTCTTATTCTAACAGCCCAGCACAGCTGTTGTGTCATTTAAGGCTTTCCCACACCTAAATCATAAATTCCTTGAGAGGTAGTGACAGCGCCATAAGCTCCTCTTGTATCCCCAGGTTGCCTCCCTGTTAGTGCAGGGTAAAGATTTGTTACTTATCAACCACACACATGTGTTGATAAGCTGTTAACCCTTCCTCCTCAATTGGAATTTACTGCACTTAACATTTATTGAACACTTATTCTGAGACAACGTGAACTTGTTGGAACAACATAAATGGAGTCATCGCGTAATCAGAAGACTAAAGTGAAAGAAACTGCTGTTCACATGGGAGTTTGAATAAAGAGAGTATTGAAGGAAAAGCCTGTTTGAGCTGCTCTTAGATGGATTCGGTAGCATTTTATCAGATTAAAATGGCTTGGGGCTGGGGGATAGGCAGGACTCTACATAAAGCAGTTGGCTTTTGTAAAGACACAGAGGCATAGAAGAACAGTCATTTCCTCTACATGTATAGAGGATTTGTTTGAGAGCTCCTCCCCAATATTTCAAGTTCTTCTTTTCTTTTCCTTCCCTCCTTCCCTCCTTCCCTCCTTCCCTCCTTCCCTCCTTCCCTCCTTCCCTCCTTCCCTCCTTCCCTCCTTCCCTCCTTCCCTCCTTCCCTCCTTCCCTCCTTCCTTACCTTTTTCTCTTTCTCTCTTTCTCTCTTTCTCTCTTTCTCTCTTTCTCTCTTTCTCTCTTTCTCTCTCTCTCTCTCTCTTTCTTTCTTTCCCTCCCTCCCTCCCTCCCTCCCTCCCTCCCTCCCTCCCTCCCTCCCTCCCTCCTCCTTCTTCCTTCTTTCTTTCCTTTCTTTCTTCTTTCTTTCGTTTTTTTTTTTTTTTTTTTCCAAGACAGGGTTTCTCTGTGTAGCCTTGGCTGTCCTGCACTCATTTGGTAGACCAGACTGGCTTCAAACTCACAGAGATCCACCTGCCTCTGCCTCCCCAAGTGCTGGGATTACAGTCAAGTTCTTTAGATAAAATATAAAATACAGTACTTGCATACAACCTATATACATCTTTCTTATTTCACTTTCAAGATTCTATAGATTATTTCTGATATTTAATAAAATGTAAATGCTATGAAATTGTTATACTTTATTGTCTATGTAATAATTACAAGAAGTAAACATGTCATTTCATCACTACAGAACTGATATTTTAAAGACATTTTTGATCTGTAGTTGGTTGAACTGGCAGATAAACACTCAGAGAGTGAACCTGTTGTGGCTTATTTGATATATAACAAATTTGTCGGAGTGACGGTGGGCATATGTCAGTTCTGCTACAAACATATCAACCATATAACACTCTCAACACTTTACCTCTCCTTAGCCTTCTATTGCCTGACAAGTTCTACATGCAACCCCAGAATTAGATGGAGAAATAAACAAATCAATCCCTCCTCCTAATGTTATTCCTGGTATGCTCCAAATTTTGGCTGACTTTGGGCTTTTAGCCATGTACAGGTTTGATTTCCTCCAGATATACCATTTTTTATTTTTTTATTGAAACATCATAATGAAGTCACGAGGTATTATGGAAAGATCCCTGGCTTGGAATTCTATTACATGTGAGCTCAAGTATCAACTTTTAAAATATTTTTATTGTTTGTGTGTAGGGCTGACCACTGTAGTTGGATAACCAAAAGATTCAGCAGGTTGTATTTATATATTTGTACATCTATGTATATATGTAACAATAATAATAAAAGAGAAACCAGTTGGAGAGAGTGAGGGGGCTATGGGGAGGTTGGAAAGAAGAAAGAAAAAGGAGATGATGTAATTGTTTTTTAATTAAAATATGTTAAAAGGCAAGTGAGATATCATGTATTTATTTGTTTGCTTTTATTTAGTGGTGCTGGGGCTTGAACCAAGAACTCTCATGGTATGCAAGTGCTGTACTACTCACATGTAATCTTATCCCTTCTAATATTTTTTTCTTTTGAGGCACGCCTTACTATGGTTTTCCAGTCTGGCCTTGAACCTATGCTGTAAGCTTTGAATTTACAACCCTCCTGCTGTCTGGGGTAGCTAGGAATTATAGGCTTCAACCACCTGGCCCGACTCAAATGTCACCTTTAAAAGATTTCGTTTACTCATTCTGATGCTTTGTTTTTTTAAATTGTGAACATCTAACTGTAAATGCTGTATCAAAGTGAATTCTCTGCAGGCGAGTACCACATTCACGTTTATTGATTTCTTTCCTCTGTTGAACTCCTACTCTCCACCTGTTTGCCTTGATTTAAAGGCAGCTTCTTTCATTGGCTCCGTCTTTCTGTGCATTCACTAAGGAAACACTTTATAATCCAAACATTGCAACCAAATGGCTGCTTCAGGAACTTTTAATATGAGATAGCTCAGTTTATCTGGGTTGTTCCATGTCAGTGGGTTACAAGAGTTTATAAGGCCCCTATGGGAAAAATGAGAAGTTTCCCAGCTATCCCTTTGTTGAGTCTTTTTTCCTATGTTATTATTTTGTTGTAATGCATTCTCAGCATAATAGGTACACACATCTGAAACTCTGAATGCAGGATGAATTCCAAAGCCAAACAAATTACTTTTGGACTTCCCATACTTTCTTTCCATGATTTGTGTGGTTAATAGAGTTGCTGGAACTGGTATTTTAAATTGCATTCTGAATGAAAGAAACATAGCCACAGGGAAAGAAAGAAGTAGTCTGTCACCTTAAGAATTATTTAGTTTTCTTTCAGAGGTATCCACCATATGTGTCTCCCAGACATTTAATGTTTGTCCTTCCTTCCTTCCTTCCTTCCTTCCTTCCTTCCTTCCTTCCTTCCTTCCTTCCTTCCTTCCTTCCTTCCTTCTTTCCTTTTTTGAGGCAGATTCTTATGTATATCATACTGGTCTCGAATTCCAGATCCTCCTACCTATTTCTAAGTGCCAGAATTAATGACCTGTGCTACCATGCATGGCTTCATTTAATAAATGTAAATTGATAGAGAAACTGAGTTATACTGCTTTATAAGCCTGTTTTTTTTTTTTTCTCACCAGCTAAAACAGACATGGTTTCTAGTGGAGACTTTTAGAAACCTAGAAAACCTTACTAACTCAGATTGAGGATTTTTTTGTAGGTTCATTGAAAGTATTCTAGAATCAGATAGACTAATTATAAGTATCAATGACACTTTTATGTAAAGGAACATTGGTGCTGGGGTGGGATGAGTGTAAATATCATGCCTTCCTGGGATTTTATGATTTGTATGTAGTTTAATACTTTTGCTACTGTTCTGTTTTTTTTTTCATTCTTGTTTAGTTTTATTTTTTTTTTTTTTCAATGCAGTTTATTCAGGAACATTGAACAATCCTCGGACCCCGGGGAAAGCCAGCCCACAGCTTAAATAGCCTCTGGGTAGCCAACCCAGGCGTGCCACGGGGGCAATGCAGATAGGTCCACATACATGGAAGCAAGCCAGATCCTCGGCCTTAGCCAAATGTGGAGTTGTTCGTGACAGAGAGCACTCACCATCGGGAAGGTGGAAGGTGGAAACCAGCTCCATCTTTAAGGCATAGCATTCCGCAGCTCTCTACAGTTCCCCCTTTTTGTTTTAGACGCATCAGGCAAGAGTAGAGGTCTGATCTCTGATATTAGAAATAAATTGGGACTTTGTACAGATGTTCATTTAGGTGTCATCCACCCAAAGAGCATCAGACCCGTCCGATACCTTTTTCTCAGAGGCGGGACCTGGGGCATCAACCCGCATGCAATCAGACATGCTCTTCTCTGGGTCCAAAGCTGCTGACCCTGAGTGCAGTGCTTAGCCTCGCATCCTGAGCGTATCATTTTAGCTTTTTATGGTATCCAACCATGCTTGGGGAGAATGTCCTGCTTCAATGGCTGTAAAGGCCTGAATGATCATGGCTGCATCACACTGTTGTGAGACTCTAATCTTGCATATATACCACAGGCAAACCAAGGAGACCAACACCAGAAGGTCTGCTAACACTCCCATGCCTGCCCATTCCTTCAGATGATTCATGGCTGCAGCAATCCATGTTGATAATCCTGTGGCTAGTCCCGCGTCCACTCTGGTAGAATTTACTGTGACAATGGCCACTCTCAGCTGCTCCATCGTAGTATCGAATTCTCCAGTCCAATTACCTAAAATATAGCTCGACAATTGTTTAGACAGATTTGCAGCACAGGAAAAATTCTCATGTTGTATGCTAGTGACACAAAGTCCAGCATACTTTCATTGGAATTTTAGGTAAGAACTGGGAAATAGTAAGAGCTGGAGAGGACAGGGTCTCCACAAGGAGAGCAACAGAACAAGAAAATTTGAACACAGGGAACTTCCCAGAGACTCATACTCCAACCAAGGACTATTCATGGAGATAACCTAGAACCCCTGCACAGATGTAGCCCAGGGCAGTTCAGAGTCCAATTGGGTTACATAGTAATGTGAAGAGGGACTGCCTCTGACATAATCTGATTGGCCTGCTCTTTGATCACCTCCCTCTGGGGGGGGGGGGAGCAGCCTTACCAGGCCACAGTAGAGGACAATACAGCCACTTTAGATGTGAACTGACAGACTAAGTTCAGAAAGGAGAGGAGAACCTCCCCTATTAGTGGACTTGGGGAGTGGCATGCAAGCAGAGGGAGGAGGGAGGGTGGGATTGGGAGGAGAGGAGGGAGGGGCTTATGGGGGGATGCAGAATGAATAAAGTGTAATTGATGAAAAGTTTAAGAAAAAAGGGAAAAAATAATTTAAGAACCTTAAATGACTTTCAAAATTGGAGGAAAACATGGAGTTAGTCAATTGGCATGGAGCACGTCTCGCCCCTGGGGGCAATGGTCTCCTGAACCTACTCAGACCTCGGACACCACCACTGCTAGTTCTAGAACTGACGCAGGATGTTCCAACGAGGGGTTAAGGCTTCTCAAAATATTTCCTATAAGCCCACACCTGTTTGTCTATATCCCCCATTTTTATTCATTATTAGCCAGATAGAGCCAAGTAATTGTGGTAATGATACTTGCTTTTTTGCCCAATGCTGGAATGCTAGTAAATTTAGGTATGCCCTGGTTACTCGCATGCCTCACTGGGTGCCTGTGCCCATTGATGTCCCTCACGCTATGACTCTCTTCAGACAGAAAAGGGATCTTGGAACTACAGCCACCATTGTTACTACCATCTCATTGGCGGCTGTTGGAGCTACCACCAGGGCATTAGCCATGAGTCATACTGGGCAGACTGCTCAGACCCTGAATAATCATTTAGCCAATGTAGCTCATGCCTTAGTTGTACATAAAGGAATTAATGCTCAACTAAAAGGAAGCTTGATGGTGGTCAATCAGAGGATTGACCTCTTGCAGGAGCAGATTGATACCCTATGGCAAATCGCTCAACCTGGCTGTCAATGAAAGTTTAGTTTTATTTTATTTTATTTTTTTCAATGCAATTTATTCAGGAACCTTGAACAATCCTCGGACCCTGGGGAAAGCCAGCCCACAGCTTAAATAGCCTCTGGGTAGCCAACCCAGGCGTGCCACGTGTGCAATGCAGATAGGTCCACATACATGGAAGCAAGCCAGATCCTCAGCCTTAGCCAAATGTGGAATTGTTCGTGACAGAGAGCACTCACCATCGGGAAGGTGGAAGGCGGAAACCAGCTCCATCTTTAAGGCATAGCATTCCGCAGCTCTCTACAGTTCCCCCTTTTTGTTTTAGACGCATCAGGCAAGAGTAGAGGTCTGATCTCTGATATTAGAAATAAATAGGGACTTTGTACTGATGTTCATTTAGGTGTCATCCACCCAAAGAGCATCAGACCCGTCCGATACCTTTTTCTCAGAGGCGGGACCTGGGGCATCAACCCGCATGCAATCAGACATGCTCTTCTCTGGGTCGAAAGCTGCTGACCCTGAGTGCAGTGCTTAGCCTCACATCCTGAGCGTATCATTTTAGCTTTTTATGGTATCCAACCATGCTTGGGGAGAATGTCCTGCTTCAATGGCTGTAAAGGCCTGAATGATCATGGGTGCATCACGCTGTTGTGAGACTCTAATCTTGCATATATACCACAGGCAAACCAAGGAGACCAACACCAGAAGGCCTGCTAACGCTCCCATGCCCGCCCATTCCTTCAGATGATTCATGGCTGCAGCAATCCATGTTGATAATCCTGTGGCTAGTCCTGCGTCCACTCTGGTAGAATTTACTGTGACAATGGCCACTCTCAGCTGCTCCATCGTAGTATCGAATTCTCCAATCCAATTACCTAAAATATAGCTCGACAATTGTTTAGACAAATTTGCAGCACAGGAAAAATTCTCATGTTGTATGCTAGTGACACAAAGTCCAGCATACTTTCATTGACAGCCAGGTTGAGCGATTTGCCAGAGGGTATCAATTTGCTCCTGCAAGAGGTCAATCCTCTGATTGACCACAATCAAGCTTCCTTTTAGTTGAGCATTAATTCCTTTATGTACAACTAAGGCATGAGCTACATTGGCTAAATGATTATTCAGGGTCTGAGCAGTCTGCCCAGTATGACTCATGGCTTAAATGGCAATAAAATTGTCATGTGGCATTCTTAAGGAGATAGGAATGGGGCTTGAGGAAGAGTGAATAAGGTCTATAGATACAGATTTACTATCTTTTGTAAAAAATGCTTGAGAATAATATAGCATGGTAGCACATGCCTATATTCTCACTACTTGTGAGAATATAGGAGGAAGGATAATTACAGGTTCAAAGCCAAACTGTGCTACATGTGAAATTTGTCTCAAAAGCAACACAAAAATAAAAATGCTTGGAACCAGAAGTTTCAGATTTTGAAATATTTGTATATATAACAAGATATCTTTGATGTTGTGTTCAGGAAGTTGTCTCCTGTGCCAAAGAGTTCTAGGCTGTTCCCCACTTTTTCTTCTAACCAATTTAGAGTATCTGGTTTTATGTTGAGGTCTTTGATCCACTTGGACTTTAGTTTTGTGCAGGGTGATAAATATGGATCTATTTTCATTTTTCTGCATGTAGACATCCAGTTGGACCAGCACCATTTGTTGAAGATGCTGTCTTTTTTCCATTGAATGGTTTTGGCTTCTTTGTAAAAAATCAAGTATTCATAGGTGTGTGGGTTTATTTCTGAGTTTTCTATTCAGTTCCATTGATCCTCCTTTCTGTTTCTTTGCCAATACCATGCAGTTTTTATTACTATTGCTCTGCAGTACAGCTTGAGATCAGGGATGGAGATACCTCCATATGATCTGTTGCTGTACAGGATCGTTTTGGAGATTCTGGTTTTTTTTTGTTTGTTTGTTTGTTTGTTTGTTTGTTTCTCCATATGAAGCTGAGAATCTTTTTTTCAAGGTCTGTAATGAATTGAGTTGGTATTTTGATTGGAAATGCATTGAATCTGTAGATTGCTTTTGGCAGGATGGCCATTTTCACAATGTTAATCCTACCAATCCATGAGCATGGGAGATCTTTCCATCTTCTGATATCTTCTTCAATTGCTTTCTTCAGAGACTTGAAGTTTTTTTCAAACAGTTCTTTCACTTGCTTGGTTAGTGTTACCCCAGGTACTTTATGTTATTAGTGGCTGTTGTGAAGGGTGTTGTTTCCCTGATTTCTTTCTCAGCCCTTTTGTCTTTGGTATACCGGAGGGCTTCTGATTTTTTTTTTTTTTTTTTGAGTTGATTTTGTATCCTGCCACTTTTCTGAAGGTGTTTATCAGCTGAAGGAGTTCTCTGGTTGAATTTTTTTAGGTTGCTCATGTGTACTATCATATCATCTGGGAATAGTAACATTTTGACCTCTTCCTTTCCGATTTGTATCCCCTTGATCTCCTTTAGTTGTCTTATTGCTCTGGCTAGGATTTCAAGTACTATGTTGAAGAGATGTGGAGAGAGTGGGCAGCCTTGATTTAAGTTTCTTTCCATTGAGTTTGATGTTGGCTATAGGCTTGCTGTATATTGCCTTTACTATGTTTAGGTATGTGCCTTGTATCCCTGATCTCTCCAACAGCACAGGTTCTAAGAGTAACAGTCAATAAATGGGACCTCATGAAACTGAAAAGTTTTTGTAAAGCAAAAGACACTGTCGTCAGAACAAAACGACAGCCTACAGACTGGGAAAGGATCTTCACCAACAGAGGGCTGATATCCAGCATATATAAAGAACTAAAGAAGTTAAAAAGCAATAAATCAAGTAATCCAATTAAAAATGGGGTACAGAGATAAACAAAGAATTCTCTGTAGAGGAATATAAAATAGCAGAGAAACACTTAAAGAGATGCTCAGTGTCATTAGCCATCAGGGAAATGCAAATCAAAACGACCCTGAGATTTCACCTTACACCCATCAGAATGGCCAAGATGAAAAACTCAAGTGACAGCACATGCTGGAGAGGTTGCGGAGAAAGGGGAACCCTCCTCCATTGCTGGTGTGAATGTAAACTGGTACAACCACTGTGGAAGTCAATCAGGAGCTTTCTCAGACAATTAGGAATAGTGCTTCCTCAAGCCCAGCTATACCACTGCTAGGTATATGCCCAAAATTTGCTCAAGTATACAACAAGGACATTTGCTCAACCATGTTTGTAGCAGCTTTATTTGTAAAAGCCAGTACCTGGAAACAACCCAGATATCCATCAACAGAGGAATGGATACAGAAATTGTGCTATTTTTACACAATGAAATACTACTGGCAATAAAAAACGAGGAAATCATAAAATTTGCAGGCAAATGGTAGGATCTAGAAAAGATCATTCTGAGTGAAGTATCCCAGAAGGACAAAAACAAACATGGTATATACTCGCTTATATAGACCTATAAGATATGATAAGCATAATGAAATCTATACACCTAAAGAAGATAAACAAGAAAGTGGACACGGGGTAAGATGATCAATTCTCACTTAGAAAGACAAATGGGATGTGCATTGGACATAGGATAGGAACCTACCACAGAGGGCCTCTGAAAGATTCTACAAAGCAGTGTATCAAAGCAGATACTAAGACTCATAACCAAACCTTCATCAGAGTGCAGGGAATCATATAAAAGAAGGGGAGTTAGTACGAAGTGGAAAGGATAGGAGCTCCACAAGGACCAAATATATCTGGGCACAGGGGTCTTTTCTGAGAGTGACATTCAACCAAAGAACATGAATTGATATAACCTAGAACCTCTGCTTGGATGTAGCCTGTGGTAGCTCAGTAACCAATTGTTTTCCCATAGTAAGGGGAACAGGGACTATTTCTGACAGGAACTCAATGGCAGTCTCTTTGGCCTCCCCATCCCCCAAGGGAGGAGCAGTCCTGCTAGGCCACAGAGGAGGACTTTGCAGCTAGTCCTGAAGATACCTGATAAAACAGGATCAGATGAAAGGGGAGGAGGTCCTCCCCAATCAGTGGACTTGGAAAGGGGCAGAGAGGAGATGAGGGAGGGAGGCTGGGATTGGGAGGGAATGAGGGATCGGGACACGGCTGGAATACAGAGTTAATAAAATGTAACTGATAAAAAAAAAAAAGATATCTTAGAAATAATAGTCAAGTCTAATTATACACTAATTTGCATTTATATATAGTTTTTAAATAGTTAGTTGATCATTTTACACAATATTTTAGTATACCTTGTTTGACTGCAACCTATCAGAGGAGACCAGATGTGAGATTTCAATTTCTGGTATCTTGCTGGAACTCGAAATGTTTCAGATTTTGAAACATTTCACACGTAAGATTTGGGGATTAGAAAAAGTTGATGTGCAGTAGGTTTCCTTAAAGAATGAACTAAGTTAAATGAAATTTCTGGCTGGGAAGCATCTTTTATCTCACTGAGATGGGAGCTGAGTTCTAATTTAAAGTACAGGGGTCATTTATTTTCTATTTTTGAAAGTTTGTTTATGAAGAAAATCTGTGCATGTAGTTGGCCAGGGTTAGGGAATCAAGCCCAAGTGGTGTGCCAAGATATGTGGCTAGGGGCATTGGAATCTATACATATATGCATGTAACAATAACTAAGGAAAAAAGAGGGCATGAATTTGAAGTAGAGCAAGGTAGAGCCAGCATGAAGAGGTTCCTACTGAAAATTTTTGAGAAATTTGAGCATAAAAATGAGAACAATAGTTTATGACTTATTGGTCAAAAGATTCCTTACATGAAAATACATAATGATTAAATTAAATATTTTGTAAGAAAGAGCTTATTCATACCAAAATATCACATCAGTAAATAATCACTGTTACAAACTGACATTCTTTTGTTGTACCTCTTGGGAGAAGCCTAATCCCAGTGCTTAAAAAGTAGAGATAAAAAAAAAGTAGAGGCAGGAAGATCAGGAGTTCAAGGTTGTCTTCAGCTACAGTGTAAGTTGGAGACCAGCCTTAATCTTTAAGACCTTATATCATTAAAAGTGGGAGATTGCCTACAAAACAGTTGTGACCTATAATCTTTAAAATTGTCAAGATAATAAACCTCAAGAAAAGGCTGAGGAAGAACCCCCAAGAAACTATTGCACATGGTCAGCCTTCTGTCACTTTCAGGAGGTTTATAGTTCCCCCCCCCCCCCCCACAGGCTAGACTGGAAATTGTAGCAATCGTCCTGCCCCATCCTCCCACATACTGAGATGATCTGTATTAACCATTTCATTTTGGTTATTTTTCCTAAATTTAAAACCCTCCACAGGTTAGTTGAAAAATTGCATAAGTGTGAAAAATGGCAATTAATAAATATTTGATTGAAGAAATCCACCGAAGTCAAATTTAGAGTGAATGCAGAAAGCACAGAGCTATGAGAGAACACCTATAGCTAGCTGTTATAGCTCAGTCATAACATGTGTAAAGCACTGTAGTCCATCCTTAGTATTACCCTCACCTACCCACCTATTGATGGAGTCACAGATTCAATACAACATTTGCAGGAAGGGGCTGTGTTATAGAGGTACAGAACTGATAGAATGATTATATGTATATAAAGGCGATTTATCACACTGGTTTACAGCATAAATTCTGGACAATCCAATAATGGCTGTCTTACATCTGACAGTCTGAAAATCTGTTATTTGCTCAGTCAAGGAGGCCAAGCTAGATGTCTCAGCAGTCCCACTCTCCCACTGAAGGCCTGGAGGATTCCTGGAGAGCTATTATTGACTACCTGAAGATGCTGGTTCCATTATTAGCAAAGGAATGTAGAAGTTGCAGCACCAGAATAGATGAACTTGCTTGCAACAGTGAAGGCAAACAGGCAAAAACCAACTTTCTAGTCACCCCTGTCCTTATGTGGGCTGTTACCCAGAGGGTGCAACCCACATTTAGGGTGGATCTTCCCACTTCAAATAATTTGATCAAGAAAATCCCTCTGAAAAATGGCCAGGGGCTTTTAACTGATTTGAGATCCAGTCAAGTTGACAACCAAGATTAATGGTCTGGACAGGAATGTGGAGTTTAGAAGAGGAAAAGTCATGATTTAAACCATTACCGTCAATTGTAGCTGTGCTGTGTATGTGTATGTGTGTCTGTGTGTAATAGATTTTTTTTTTTTAGATTTTTACATTTTATTTCATCTGTATGAGTGATTTGTTACCATGTATGTACATGTACCACATCCATGCTTGGTTCCCACACAGGTGAGAAGGCATTGGCTCCTCTGAAACTAGAGTTATCAGCGGTTGTGAACCACCATGTCAGTGCCAGAAACCTAACTCAGGTCCTCTGCCAGCACAAGTGTTCTTAACTGCTTAGCCTTCTGTCCAGCTCCAGCTTCTGTAATTTGTGTGTGCATGGCCCTGTATTGTATGGCCCTGTCTGCTGCTAATAAAATAAATAGGACATAGTTTATAATGCACAGTATGAGTGCTTTGAGAAATTAGAAGCTTTGGAAGTGAAATAAGCTTTGATGTCTGCAGTTTTAGCCATGCAATTATATGTACTTACCACAATGAAAGAGAAAAAATTGGTTAGGGGCTAATTGTTCATTGTTATAAGGCCACCATTTTTCTTTCTACACAGGAGCCATGGATAACAGAGGCTTTCAGCAGGGGAGTTTTAGTAGCTTCCAGAGCAGCTCTAGTGATGAAGACTTGATGGACATCCCAGGGACTGCTATGGATTTCTCCATGAGAGATGAGGTGCCTTCTTTAGATCGAGAAATAGAAGGTATCATTATTACTAGTTTTAAAAATAATTTTTTAATTTATATACAGGAGGCACACAGCCTTGTAACTTTTCATATGTACTTGTAACTACCACCATTGATGGGACATAAAATTGTCTTGACTTATAGAAAATAATATTTCTTGCTGTTCCATTGTCTTCCCTAGTCCTTGATACCACTGATCTTTTTCTCTGCCCTAGTAGTTTACTTCTCCCTTGAGGATATTGTATTAATGAAATTATATTATTTTACTTTGTGTGGGGTGTGTGTGTGGAGAAGGTGGGACATGCAGGGACCATGGGGGACAGAGGATAACTTAAGGAATCAGTTCTTTTCTTATGCCATGTAGGCTCTATGGATAGAACTGAGGTTGCCAAACTTAACAGCAAGTGCCCTTACTGACTGACTCATCTTACTAGCCCTCTGTCCTGTGTCCTTGTCTTTGGAGACTGAATTCTTTTAAACAGCTCAGTGCCTTGGAGATTTATACTTTTCTTGCTGCATGCGTACTCAAGAGTGATAAATGGGTGTTTGACTTTAAAAGAAAATGCCAAAACATTGTTCAAAGTACTTATGAATCTTTGTATCTCAGCTAGCTCTATATGAGTGTTCTAAAACCTTGGCAGATATTATTATTATCAGTAAATTTATTGATGTTTTCCTAACAAGTATGTGCCATTATCTTATGATTTCGGTTTTATTTCCTTAATGGCTAATGATACTGAATATCATATCATATGCATATTTGCCAGGGTTGTATATCCTTTTTGGTGAAGTAGGTACTCAAATCTTACATTTTTATAAGTTTTTACTCTTTATAATTGTATTTTTCATTAACAGGAAATCATATGAGAATTTAGGTAATGTCTCAGTGGTTATTTGCTTATCTACTTACACTGTCATTTCTACAGTTGTGTACAGTGCCATGGTATGGTTTTGCTTTAGTTCATGTAACCAAGCTTCTATTGATATACATTTTAGTTATTCCCATATTTTGTAATTACACATAATGCTACAGTGTGTGTATATCTGTGTTTGTGTGTCTTAGTTACTTTTCTGTAGCTGTAACAAAACACTATAATCAGTGCAACTTATAAAAATGTTTAATTGGCTTACAGTTTCAGAAACTTAGGGTCCATGATGGTGGAGCAAAGGTATGGTGGTAGCCACAACTGGGAGCTCTCACCTTGATCCGCAAGTAGGAGGTAGAGGAAGAGAGAGAGAAAGACAAAGACAGTGACAGAAGGAAGGAAACAGACAGAGACAGACAAAAAGAGAGACAGACTGATAAAGACATATACACAGAGAGACACACACACAGAGAAAGAGAGAGACAGACAGAGACAGGCAGACAGTGAATTGGGAGTGTTTTTGAAACTTTTCAAGGTGACAAACCTATGACAAATCTTCTCCAACAAGGCCATACAACTTTCTAATTCTTTCTAATCAACTGTACAAATTGGGGACCAAGTATTCAAAAACATGAGTCTATGGAGGCCATTCTCCATAGACTCCATTCAAACCACCACAGTATGTATGTGTATCTTTTAAGCATATGAGCATTTTTATAGCATGAATGTATGAGAGTGTTAATTTCTTCCACCACATTGGTGTACAATATCATTTTTATCTTTACAATGTGAATAATTTCTAGTATTGCTTTCTTTTTCTTCTTTCCCCTTCCTTCCTTCCTTCCTTCCTTCCTTCCTTCCTTCCTTCCTCTCTCTCTCTCTCTTTCTTTCTTTCTCTTTCTTTTTCTTTCTTTCTTTCTTGAGACAGGGTCTTCCTGTTGTGCTCTGGTTGACCTGGAACTTTCTAGGTAGACCAGGTTGACCTAGAACTCACAGAGATCTGCTTTTTAAATGCTAGAATTAAAGGTGTGTATCACCACCTCTGTCATCTATTATTTTAAATTTCAATTTTAATTAATAAATTTGAACATAGTTTCTTGTATTTGAGAAACAGTTTTTAACTTCTTTTCATGAAAATTTTCTGTTTACATAATGTTCTTGTTTGAGCCCTTGAGTATCACTAATTTTTTTGTCTGATATTATTTGAGTGTTTTCCTTTTCTGCCTTCTTTCTTCCCCTTTCTTTTCCCCTCTCTTCCTACCACCTTTCTTCCTTCTTATTGTTTGAGACAGAGCCTCACTCTTTAGCCCAGAGAGACCTGGAACTTACCAAGGCTAACATCTAACTTAAGGAAGTCACGTTGCTACAGCCTCCACAGTGTTTAATACTGTTACCAGCTAGTTTGTACTTTCAAACGTTTTGTATTTTAAAGGTTGCCTTAAATTTATGATGTAGCTAAGAATGACATTGAATTAGCAATCTTCATACTCCAGATTATCTGGAGTCCTAGGGGACTATTGGTGTACACCATCACGCCTAACTTATCTTCCTTGTTTTTTTGTTTGTTTGTTTTGTTTTTGTTTTTAATCTGCAAGAATTTTTTACTAGTTTCTACTGTTGACATTTGTATTCCTTTTTTGTTTTGTTTTGTTTTTGTTTTTTGAGACAGGGTTTTTCTGTGTGGCCTTGGCTGTCCGGGATTTGCTTTGTAGACCAGGCTGGCTTCAAACTCAAAAAGATCCCTCTGCCTCTGCCTCCCTGAGTACTGGGATTAAAGAAGTGCACCGTCTTGTCTTGTGTTTCTTGTTAGACTTTATTAGTGTTCTTTGTTGACATCTATGTTTGTTGTTGTACTTAGAAGGAACCAAGCCCTAGGTGTGTGAAGCTAACGAACTTTGACAACATAATGAGGCCCTATTTTAATTTTTTTGTTTTTGTTTTTGTTCTCGAGACAGGGTTCTCTATGTAGCCTTGGTTGTCTGGGCTATGCTGGCTTTGAAGTCACAGTGATCCACTTGAGGCCCTATTTTATTTTATTATTTTTTATTTTTTAAAGATTTATTTATTACGTATACAATGTGTGTTTGCATGTACACCTGCACACCAGAAGAGGGCACCAGATTTCATTTTAGATGGTAGTGAGCCACCATGTGGTTACTGGGAATTGAACTCATGACCTCTGGAAGAACAGTCAGTGCTCTTAACCTCTGAGCCATATCGCTAGCGGAGGCCCTCTTTTAAAAGAAACCCTGAGAGCTGGGCATAGTGCCGCAAGCCTGTATTCCTAGCATTCAGGAAGAGAGAGTCAGACAGATTTCTGTGAGTTTAAGATCAGCCTGGTCTACAAAGCTCCACAGAGAAACCCTGTCTTGGAAAAAAAAAAAAAAAAAAAAAAAACAAGCCTAAAATACACACACACACACACACACACACACACACACACACACACACACAACAGAAAAGAAACTATAGGTATCATATGTAATAATTATTTATGCTGTAATCCTGTAGGTGCTATGGCTCTTACAAGAATTATTTCATGTCTATTTGTGTAAAGAATCAGATGTCACAGAAAAGTGTATTTGAACAGTTATCATGCGACACTTTCTAGAGAGACTTGAACAAACATTTGTTTAACCCAGATATGGGGCCCATGAGTTTAACTTGATGAACCCATGAATTTTATTGATTTACAGAAATATTGGTGAGGGGTTACTTATAGGAGTAGAAATGACTCAGTGACAATTTTATCACTCAACCTGCCCCAGCATGGATTATGACTTATGAAAGCTGCGGCTCACTGTACAACTTGCAGGCAGCTCAACAGATTGGGAGTGGCCTTTTCAGGCACCTCAGTTAGTCTGAGCTTTCAGACAGCTTGGTTCTTCAAGGATGCTTGACTGCTTTCTCCTCTTCTGGGTGGCTTGACTGCACTTTGCTTCTTCCAACTGACTTGGCTGGTCTCTGCCTCTTGTAGGTAGATTAGTTGTTTGTTCCTGCTTCTGCCAGGGTAGTTTGGCTGGTCTGATCCTCTTCTAGGCAGATCAGCTTGTCTGAGAGTATCTCTCTGGAATCCTTCTACCTTATAAATGCTCGGGGGAAGCAGTGACCTAGTATGCCTGGTCAGTTTTGGGGACATCCTTAAAGCTTTTGAGTTGTTTACTTTCCTTCATAATGGAAAGTAATGTTTCTCCTCCTCCCTGTTGCCAACATTTCATTTTTGTGGGTTCCTTTTTCTTCCACTCTTCTCCAGCCTCTTTTCATCTTTTTAACCCCCTAACACTAGATATGAAAGAAAAAAGGATAAAGGGTAAAGGAGGCAACATTATTGTTAGACTACTTCTTGCTGATTAGGGTGTTGAGCTCTTTTGGGGCAAGTTTGATCTTCACCAGCAGGATATCTAATTTCTTCCTCTTCTTCCTCTTCCTCTTCTTCCTTTTCCTTCTCCTTTTCTTTCTCTTCTTGTTTCTTCTTTGCACATGACTACTTAACAAACCACAACCAACCAACAAACAACCACATCTCTCTTGGGGTCCTATATACCCCAAGAATTCCAAATGTCACACAATTTTAGAAACTATCTGCAGTTGGCAAAATCATACCACTGCTAGAGCATGAGGCAAATCATAGCCAGCTTCTGTGAAGCAACCCCATATCCCCACATCTGGTAAAGCATAGTCTTATATTATTTCTGTGTTTTTTAAAGAAACCAAAATTCTCACTACACTTCTCCTTAGAACAGTGGCTCTCAGCTCATGGGTTGTGACCCCTTTGGAGGTTGAACCACTCTTTCACAGGGTCACATATCAGGTATTTACAGTAGTATTCATAACAGTAGAAAAATTACATTTATGAAGTAGCAACAAAATTAATTTTGTGGTTGGGGGTCACCGTGACATGAGAAACTGCATTAAATGCTTGCAGCATTAGGAAGGCTGAGAACCACTGTCTTAGAGTATTCTATTTCACCTCCTCATAAATACCCTGTGTCTTAAGTGTCCCTCCAAAATAGGCATATTGTACAGAGGGAAGAGAAGACAGATGTGAACCAAAAATAGGTGAGTTACATCCTTGAATGTTGTGCTGGTTAGCTTTTATTGTCATCTTAAAATATATAGAGCCACCTGGGAAGGGAGAACCTCCGTTGGAAGATTGTCTGATCAGATGGCCTGTGACCAAAGCTGTGAGGAATTCTCTTGATTAATGATTGGTGTGAGAGAACCTAGCCCACTGTGGGTGGTACTATCCCCATATAAGAAAGCTAGTTGAGAGGTGGGGAGAGAGACCAGAAGAAGGTGTTAGATCCCTGTAACTGGAGTTATGTATGGTTGTAAACCTCCATATGGGTGCTGGGAATCAAAACTGAGTCTTCCACAAGAACAAGTGCCATAATCACTGATCCATCTCCTCAGACACAGGTAGAGTTTTTTAAAAAAATGTTTTGTTTTGTTGAGAACGAGTCTCATATAGTCAGCCAGGGATGGCGGTGCACACCTTTAATCCCAGCACTGGAGAGACAGAAGCACACAGATCTTGGGGTTCAATTTCATCCTGGTCTACAGAGTGAGTTCCAGGACAGCCAGGGTTACAGAGAGAGACCCTGTCTCAATAAAATGCCAACAAAACAGTCAAGGTTGGCCTTGAGCTCACTGTGTAGCTAAGGTATGTGTAAACATGCCTAGTATTGTAAAGATTTTAAATCATTTCACTAACAGAATCTATAACTATAAGAATGTATGGATGATCTGGGTGTGGTGGTACATGCCTTTAATTCCAGCACTCAAGAAGGGAGGCCAAGGCAGGTGGATCTTTGTGAGTTCAAGGCCAGCCTGGTGAGTCAGGGACAGCAAGGCTACACAGAGAAACCCTGTATCAAAAATAAAAAAAAATAAAGAACAACAACAACAACAAAACAAAAAGAGAGTATGTGGCTGTAGTGTTGTAACCTGCTTAACCTGCTTAAACCCTATAGCCCCTCTGTTAATACCTGCTGTAGCCTTTAGCATGTCAGAAGCCATTTTCTTTCTATTTTGATCATGGGGTGAAATTAAGTTCAAGTTCTCAGGTCTACACTTCCTACACCTGATTATGGTTTTTCGAATAAAAACCTGCCTTAGAAACAGACCGGTGTCATAGTCTGTCTCTGGAGTCCAGATTATGGCCCTGACTGGTCAATTTTTGTTCAGTGTTCAATAAACCTTCATCAGTCTGAGTCTGGTGTCCAAGTGGTCAGGGTGCACCTATTCCTGAACCCATAACATTAGAAATCCCATAGACTACCGATTACATAGTTAATTGTCCATTATAATAGGTATTGGGTGGATGGAAATTAACCAAATAATAGAACATAAGTGGAGAATGACACTGTGTCTATTTGTTTGTAGTATTGAAGATTGAACCTAGGGCCTTATACATGCTGAACAAGTATGTTACCATCAGGCCAAATGCCCAGTCCACTTTTTATTTTTTATACCTGTAGTTCTATCACTCTGGAGGCTACATTAAGAATTCAAGGTCAGCCTTGAAATCAGACTTTAGTTAACCAGATGGGCATAGAAGTGTATATAATTGTAATCCCAGCACTTAGGAAGTTGAGCCAGGAAGAGTACCAGTTCAACATGAAAGAGCAAGCTATTTTGGAAGATCCTATTTAAAATGCCAACAACAGCAAAACAAACATAAAATAAAAATGTATCAGTCTGGACAGATGGCTCAGTGGTTAAGCACACTGTCTGCTCTTCCAGAGGTCCTGAGTTCCATTCCTGGCAACCACATGATTGCTCACAATCATCTATAATGTAAAGTGATGCCCTCTTCTGGCATGCAGGTGTTGCATTTACGCCTTGCGCTCATATACATAAAACATAAATAAATCTTTAAAAAAAATATGCCAAGGCTGGAGGAGTGCCATAGTGATTACCAGGATCCAGGATCAATCCTTAGCAGCAACATGGAGGCTCACAACCATCTATAGCTCCATTTTCACAGAAGCAGATGCCCTCTTCTGGTCTCTGTTGGTACCAGACATACATGCAGGCTAAAGACCCATACACACTAAAAACATAATAGACCCCAACACATTTTTTTAGGAATGACAAGGGAGGTCTCTAAAGACATGACAAAGTTGGACTGAGCATAGTATGAAAAAGGTTTTCAGATATCTGTAATCCCGTGTCTGTAATATATGTCTGTAATCTCAGCACTCCAGAGGCAGAGACAGGAGGATTACCAGAAATTTACTGGTCTGTATAGTACGTTCTAGATCCACTAAGATCCAATAATGAGATCCTGTCTTAAATAGCCAATCTCCCCTCCTACCAAAAGGAAACAAAGTAGAAACATAATAAAACCATAGATTCAAAAGGATAACAACAGGCAGGTTGTGTTGCTGCACACTGGTAATCCTACCACTTTGGAGGCTGAGGTAGGAGAATGGAGTATTCAAGACCAGCCTGGGCTACAGAATTACCTAAAGCTATATAAAAATACTTTGTCTCAGAAATCAAAATGAAATCAAAAGCAAGGATCACAGGAAATTTGAGTAGGAAAGACACCTCAGGAGATAGTCTATGAATTTAAAGTTCATAAAAGAGTGGCATTTGTGCCTTCATATTTTGTGGGTCTTTTATTAGGACACTTCTAAAAAGGCAAGTTTATTTATGTGCCACTTGTATGTGCATGCATCTACAAATATAGTGTGATAGTTTTAGCAGTAACCGAATTTACTGACTGGGGAACTAGGCTATCACTAAACTGAGACCTTTATATATGCCTTCTGGCCAAACCAAAAGAAATCACCAATCAGCCATTGCTTCTAGTAAAAACTGTTTGCTTATGGTATTTTCACCAAGTTCTTTTATGTGTTCATTTTGCTGGCAGTACAAAATCAGAGTAAGTGATTACTCATTATTCTTAGTTCATGGGCTAGAAAACTGAAGCCAACTAGAATTTTTGACATTGCCTGTGATCATGCAATGTATTTTTAAATAAGTGGTCCTCCACCACTTTTTAGTAGATTCTTAGAAGTCTTACTGATTGCAGTTTATTAAGATCTGTCCACAGAGTAAAGAGGTTTCTTTTATGAGCCACGTGCAAAAATTAGTCCACTTACCAAGTATTCTGTAATGATGCTTTTTTTTTCTTGCTTTGCTTTCAAAGTGTTGTTTCCTTATTTAATGTCTGCACATAGGATTTCCTAGTAAAGAAACCATTAATAGAAGAAAAGGCCAGAAAATCATTGAAACGTCATGGTGAAATTATGCATAAAATGCTATATTTTCTACTGGGCATAATAATAGCATGTACTAAAAAGTAAGTTTCGTGGAACTTAAAGGTTAGTAAAAATGGTTCTGGTTTCCCAGATGGCTATGTAGGAATTGATTTATGAAGAATGAATAAATCAGTTATGCATGACAAAGCTAAATGTACCTGAGATAGTCTGTAAATTAGAAAAAGTCCAAACACTCTGAGAGAGGGAAGGGGAAAATGAGTTTGAGTTCCAGGAAAACATTCAGAGCTGTTCTTGTCATCCATCTGTTCTCACTTGCCTGGGCAAGGCCAGCACTCCATTCATTTATTCTTTTATTCATTCATCTACCCATCAGTATTTAAGGAGTGCTCATCCATATAGAGGGTTAGCCTCGTACCTGTCTAATAGTGCTACTGAGTCTGTGTTTTTGAGGTCTAAGCCTCCCAGGGTGAGGTGTGTGGGTGGGTGGTGACAGAGCAGCAGAGGGAACAGCAGGTATAGAGCACGATATCTAGCTAAAAATCTAGATGGCGTAACATTGTGTACACTTTGTGATCTTATCTTTTAGCCAAAGCACCATCAAAGGACTTAAAAGCAGAAGAGTGATATGATCAGATTTGAGTTTGGGAAAATTGACAGTGCAGAGGGAAAACTGAGGTCAAATATGGGGGTAGTGAAATGTTTACTGCTTTAAAAATTCTGGGCAAAAGATCAGAGGGCTTGATGAAGACAACAGGAACCAAAAAGAAGGGATAGTGAGTTCTCAAGAAATTGTAGGAGGGAAATTAAAAGGAACATCGAGGTACTGGGGGTGAAATAAAAAAGAATCAGGGCTAACTTCAAAGCCTAGGCTAGTTATTGAGTAGACTGTTCTCCCACACCACTTCCTCGGTCTAGTGTCACTTCCTAATATGTCAGAGAAGCAAATAATCATAATAATCAAATGTGATAGAATGAAAAGCACAACATGCCTTGAAATCTATCAAGGCGACTACAAAGCAGTTCTGTTTGTTCTTCCAAACTGTAAAGAGCTCATGGTTTCCCTTCAAGTCAAAATGGAACAAACCTTTGACTCTGGCTCCTGATGAAACCCACCATCATAACCTCCAGGCTTGGAATCCAAGCGCTCAGGGCAGACAAGAGAATATTGGGGTCTAGGCTAGCTCAAGATTCATAGGAAGACTGTCTGAAATAGCATCCTTCATTTAGGCTCGCTTCCCATGCTATCTGAAACAGGCAAATGTGTGGAATTCTGCTAAACACTTGGTCTGGGAAAATGGGTGGTTATTGCTGCTTTTGTGAGCTGAAAAACAAACAAACAAACAAACAAACAAACAAACAAACTAGTCAAAAGTACCATGGGGCCACAAACCACATCAGCTTTAAATACCAAATCTTTTTTTTTTTCTTTGTTTTTGTTTTTTTTATTCAGGGTCTCACTTTGTAGCCCAGGCTCAGCTGGTGCTTATTATGTGATATAGGCTGCTCCCTAACTCAGCACAGCTCCTTTGCTTAACTTCCCAAGTTCTGGGTATAAGCTACTGGTGCCAGGCTTCATGATGGATCTGATGATATCCACAGGCTTAAAGCTTCCTTTACTTTACTTCAGAGAAAAATGGGCAGATTCCAGAATTCATATCCATTACTGTTTCACCCTTTTATTTTTTAATTAAAGTTTATATTAAATTCATATTTACTTAGTGTTTACCTCATACCTCATTCTCCTATTTCCAGTGACCTTAACAGTTTTGAGAGCAGCAGACAGACATTTTACAAAATTTCCTTCACTTGAAATTTATTTGATGTTTTATCATGATGAAACTGTGATTGGAAGCTTTAGGAAATGAGTAAGGTGACCCCTCACTTTGACCTATTGTTTTTGATGATAACTTTAATCACCTGATTTATTTTTTTCCTCAGATTTTTCCACTTACAGTTTTTGTTTTCTTTCTTTTCTATACTGTACCACTCAGAAAAGGAATGAGAAGCCCTTACTTTAGGGCAAAGGAATTCCTACCTCCTTGAGATTGTTGTACATGGGAATTTTGTCTACTCTCTGTAATTAATTCATTTGTTCCATCGCTTGTATTGTTTTATGCTTTGGGTTCTAATCTGTTCCTTCTTTATTTTGTTGCTGAATTTGTTCTCATTTTATTATTGGGTTGACAGTGCTTCTTCTGCCATTGTTGGTTGTTTTTAGTACTCTCTTACATTTTGACACCAATCTGCTCTGTTATTTTGCTGCTCTAGTACCAAGGCAGGAGATTCATCTTAGCCATCTCTCATGGAGCCCTCCTTTCCTTTCATTCTAACACCAAATTAGAAATGAAGATAGCCAACTAGCTTTGCCCATTTCCACAAAGGCATTACCATTTTTTTAGACAGGGTTTTATGTAGGCTGGCTTTAAATTCACTATGTAGGTATGGTTGGACTGGGATTATATATACCACTGTACCTAGCATTCTACCAAGGCCAACTGCATAGATAGTGTGTCTGCTGGCATAAAGTGTGTGTGTGTAGTCACATTTATCTACATTAAGCCGAACATGAGATCATACTGATTGATATCTCTAATTTTTTTAGAATTATTTTTTAAAAGATTTATTTATTTATTGTATATACAGCATTCTACAACAGAAGAGGACCCCAGATCTCACTATAGATGGGTATGGGCCACCATGTGGATGCTGGGATTTTAACTCAGGACCTTTGGAAGAACAGCCAGTGTTCTTAACCTCTGAGCCATCTCTCTAGCCCCTGAAGTCTCTACTCTTTAAACATATCTTACCACACAGATCATTTTAGCCTTCTTCTTTTGCCTGCCTATAATCTTCTACTCTGACAGTGAGAAAGCCAGTTGCATTATTGTCATTCATTACTTAACTCTCCTTTTCCAGTATAAAGGTATAGTGGTTTCAAAATTACTAACAAGCACCTACTGTGAGAAACAATTTTACAACTGGCAGGATTTATGTACCAACCCTTTTGTCTTTGCTCTTAAAAGTTCTATCCATTTCTACAGTCACTTAATTCAGAACCTTTTTTCTTTTATCCCCCTTAGTGATACTATTTCATAAACTTGTGATACAGATAGATTCTTTCGTTTCTTACTACATTCCATCCTGGGATCTGCAAACATTTTAGTAATTCTTAAAAATTGCATACATAATTAAGCAACACACATAATTTTTAGGCTGAAGTTCTGTGAGCTGGAAAATTCACTTTGATATGTACTCCTAATATGCTACCATGAAGAATAGTTTCACTATCCTAATAAGCTTCTTGTACTTTACCTATTCTGCCCCTTATAGGCCAAGCTTCTAGAAAGTACCCATTTGTCTGTTAGTTCCATAAACTTTTTTTTAATGTCATATAATTGGAATCACATATACTATAAAACCTTTCCTGACTGGCTCCTTTGACTTCCCAATATGCATTTAAGATTCACCAATGTCTCTGGATGTGCTGGTGCATGCCTGATATCCAAGCACTCAAAAAGGTTAAGTCATGAGGATCAAGGCCAGCCTGGGCTACATAAAAAGATCCTGTATAAAAAAAAACCCATCAAGATTAATCAGAAATGATGAGATATCTCTGTGGATAAGAGTGCATGCTCCCAAGCTTGCAGACGTGAGTTCCATTTCCAAGTCCCATGTGGTAGAGGGAGAGAACTGACTCCCACAGGTTTTCCTCTGACATCCATATGTATATACAAATACATACACATATGAAATAAAGAAATGCTCTTTTAAAAGAGACTCCTTAAAGCCTTTTTGTGGATTGACAGCTCATTCCTTTCTTTTAATGGATAATAGTCCATTATCTAGATATACTAGGGTTTTAAAATTTATCATCATCATCATCATCATTTATTACATTTTATTCAACTTGTATCCCGGCTGTGGCCCCCTCCCTCGTCTCCTCCCAATCCTACCCTCTGTCCTTCTTCTTCCCCTATGTGCCTCCCATAGTATACTGACAGGGAAGGTCCTCCTCCTCTTCCATCTGAACCTAGCCTAATAGGTCTCATCAGGACTGGTTGCATTATCTTCCTCTGTGGCCTGGCAAGACTATACCCCCCAGGGGGAGGTGATCAGAGAGCCTGCCACTTGAGTTCATGCCAGAGAAAGCCTCTGCTCCCCTTATTATGGAACCCAGTTGGGGACTGAGTCTATGGACTATATCTGAGCAGGAGTTTTAGTTCCTCTCCATGCATGGTCCTTGGTGGGTTTCAATCTCTGCAAAGCCTCCAAGGCCCAGGATTTTTGCTCCGTTGGTCTCCTTTTGGAGCTCCTCTTTCTTCCAGGTTTTTTTTGTCTCCTCCTTCTTCCATAATGTTCCATGCATTCTGCCCAAAGTTTGGCTGTTAGTCACAGCCTCTGCTTCCATATCTCGATCAATATACTTTCTTTTTTTCCACTGTATTGTTTTGGCTTCTTTGTCAAAAATCAAGTATCTGTAGGTGTGTGGGTTTATTTCTGGGTCTTCTATTTGATTCGGTTGATCCATCATTATGTTCCTTTTCCAGTACCATGCAGTTTTTATTACTTTGGCTCTGAAGTACAGCTTGAAATCAGAGATTGATATGCCTCCAGAAAATCTGCTGTTTGACAAGATTGTTTTAGCAATTCCGGGTTTTTCACTTTTCCATATGAAATTGAGAATTGTTCTTTTAAGTTCTGGAAAGAACTGTGTTGGTATTTTGATGGGAATTGCATTGAATCTGTAGATTGTTTTTGGCAGGATGGCCATTTTCACTATGTTAATCCTACTGATCCATGAGCATGGGAGATTTTTCCATTTTTTGATATCTTCTTCAATTTCTTTCTTCATAGACTTGAATTTTTTTTTTCCAACAGGTCTTTCACTTGCTTGGTTAGAGTCACACCAAGGTACTTTATGTTATTAGTGGCTATTGTGAAGGGTGTTGTTTCCCTGATTTCTTTCTCAGCCCTTTTGTCTTTTGTATACAGAAAGGCTACTGAGTTTTTTGAGTTAATTTTGTATCCAGCCACTTTGCTGAAGGCATTCATCAGCAGAAGGAGTTTTCTGGTAGAATTTTGGGGGGCAGTCATGTGTACTATCATAGCATTTGCACATAGTGATACTTTGACTTCTTCCTTTACAATTTGTATTCCTTTGATCTCCTTTAGTTGTCTTATTGCTGTAGCTAGGACTTCAAGTAGTATCTTGAAGAGATTTGTAGATAGTGGGCAGCCTTGCCTTGTCCCTGATTTCAGTGGGATTGGTTTGAGTTTCTCTCCATTTAGTTTGATGTTGACTATAGGCTTGCTGTATATTGCCTTTACTATGTTTAGGTATGTGCCTTCTATCCCTGATCTCTTCAAAACTTAAACATGAATGGGTGTTGGATTTTGTCAAATGCTTTTTTTGTCATCTAAGAAGATGATCATGTAGTGGTTTTTTCCCCTTCTGTTGGTTTATGTGGTGGATTACATTGATGGATTTCTATATATTGGACTACCCCTACATTCCTAGGATGAAGCCTACTTGGTCATGGTGATATCTTTTGTGTGTTCTTGGATTTGGTTTGCAAGTATTTTATTCAGTATTTTTGCATCAATGTTCATAAGAGAGATAGTTCTGAAATTCTCCTTTTATGTTGGGTAATTCTGTGGTTTAGGTATCAAGGTTACTATGGTCTCATAGAATGAGTTTGGTAATGTTTCTTCTGTTTGTGGAATAGTTTGAAGACTATTGACGTTTGCTCTTTTTTGAAGGTCTGGTAGAATTCTGTGCTGAAACCATCAGACCCTGGGCTTTTTTGGTAGGGAGACTTTTGATGACTACTTCTATTTCTTTGGGGGATATAAGACTGTTTAATCTATTTACCTGATCTTGGCTTACCTTTGGTAAATGTAACCTATCAAGAACATTGTCCACGTCATTTCGAATTTAAAATTTTGTGGCATCTAGTCTTTTGATGTAAGACCTAATGATTCTTTGAATTTTCTCTGTGTCTGTAATTATGTCCCCCTTTTTGTTTCTGAATTTTCTCATTTGGATAGTTTCTCTCTGCCTTTTAGTCAGTTAGGCTAAAGGTTTATCTATCTTGTGGATTTTCTTAAAGAACTAGCTCTTAGTTTTATTGATTCTTTGAATTGTTTTCTTTGTTCTAATTTATTGATTTCTACCCTGAGTTTGATTATTTGCAACCATCTTCTCCTCTTTGGTGTGTCTGCTTCTTTTTTTTTCTAGGACTTTTAGGTGTGTCATTAAGTTGCTTGTATGAGATGTCTCAAACTCTTTCTGAAGGCACTTAGTGCTATGAACTTTCTCTTAGCACTGCTTTCATTGTGACCCATAAGTTTGGGTAAGCTGTGCCATCATTTTCATTGAATTTTAGGAAGTCTCTAATTTTTTTTTTCATTTCTTCCCTGATGCAGCTGTCATTGAGTAGAGAGTTGTTTGGTTTCCATGTATGTGTGGGTTTTTTGTTATCTCTGTTGTTATTGAGGTCTAGTTTTAGTCCATGGTGGTCTGATAGGATACAAGGGATTATTTCAATCTTCTTGTATCTATTGAGGCTTGCTTTGTGCCCTACTATATGGTCAATTTTGAAGAAGGTTCCTTGGGGTGCTGAGAAGAAGAAACATTCTTTTGAGTTTGGGTGAAAGGTTCTGTAGAAATCTTTTAGGTCCATTTGATTTAAGACCTATGTAAGTATCATTATTTCCCTACTTAGCTGCTGTCTTGATGATCTGTCCCTTGGTGAGAGTGGAGTGTTGAAGTCTCCCATTTTTCAGGTGTTGGGATTGATGTGTGATTTGAGCTTTAATAATGCTTCATTTACCGATGCAGATGCTTTTGTTTTTGGGGCATAGATGTTCAGGATTGTGATGTCCTCCAGTTGAATTTTTGTTTTTATGAGACTGAAATGCCCCTCCTCATCTTTTTTGATTAATTTTGGTTGAAAGTCTATTTTATTAATATTAGGATAGCTACTCCAGCTTGTTTTCTGTGTCCATTTTCTTGAAAAACCTTTCTCCAGCCCTTTTGGCCCTCTGAGGTAGTGTCTGTTTTTGTTGCACAGGTGTGTTTCTTGGATGCAGCAGGATGTTGGATCCTATTTCTGCAACCATTGTGTTAGTCTGTGTCTTTTTATTGGAGAATTGAGTCTGTTGATGTTGATAGATAATAGTGACCAATGAATGTTAGTTCCTTTTATTGTGGAGTTGGTGGTGTTACTGTGTTTCTATGCTTGTTTTCCTTTGATTTTTTTTTTGTGAGGTTATCTATGTCCTGTGTTTTCTTGGCTATTGTTGATTTTATTAGATTGGAGATTTCCCTCCTACTATCTTCCATAGGCCTGGGTTACTGTGTAGATATTAAGTTTAGTTTTGTCATGGAATATTTTGTTTTCTCCATCTATGTTGATTGAATGCTTCGCTGGGTATAGTAGTGTGGTTTGACATCTGTGTTCTCTTTGAGTCTGCATGACATCTGCCCAGGACCTTCTTGCTTTTCTAGTTTCTTTGAGAAGTCTGGTGTGATTCTGATAGGTCTACCTTTGTATGTTACTTGGTCTTTTTCCTGTGCTGCTTTTACTATTTTTTCTTTGTTCTATAGATTTACTGTTTTGGCTATTATGTGACCTGAGTAGTTTCTTTTCTGATCTAGTCTACTTGGTGTTCTGTAGACTTCTTGTATGTTTATGGACATCTCTTTCTTTAAGTTGGGAAAATTTTCTTCTATGATTTTCTTGAAAATAGTATCTGGTCCTTGGAGCCTTTAACCTTCTTTTTTTGTCTATTCCTATTATTATTAGATTTTGTCTTTTCATGGTGTCCTTGATTCTTGTATGTTTTGTATTTGTAACTTTTCCGATTTTCTTTGAGAGATGTATCAATTTCTGTATTTGTTTCTTCAGCATCTAAGATTCTCTCTTCCATTTCTTTTTTTATTTTTTTCTTTTTTTTTATTTTTTCATCAATTACACTTTATTCATTCTGCATCCCCCCATAAGCCCCTCCCTCCTCCCCTCCCAATCCCACCCTCCCTCCTCCCTCTGCATGCATGCCACTCCCCAAGTCCACTGATAGGGGAGGTTCTCCTCTCCTTTCTGATCTTAGTCTATCAGTTCACATCAAAAGTGGCTGCATTGTCCTCTACTATGGCCTGGTAAGGCTGCTCCCCCCCAGGGGGAGGTGATCAAAGAGCAGGCCAATCAGATTATGTCAGAGGCAGTCCCTCTTCACATTACTATGTAACCCGATTGGACTCTGAACTGCCCTGGGCTACATCTGTGCAGGGGTTCTGGGTTATCTCTATGAATAGTCCTTGGTTGGAGTATGAGTCTCTGGGAAGTTCCCTGTGTTCAAATTTTCTGGTTCTGTTGCTCTCCTTGTGGAGACCCTGTCCTCTCCAGCTCTTACTATTTCCCAGTTCTTACATAAAATTCCGTTCACTCTGCCCAACAGTTGCCCATCAGGCAAAGCATCTAGTCTGTAGGGCAGAGGCTTTCAGAGGCCCTCTGTTCTTCCATTTCTTGTACTTTGTTGGTGATGCTTACCTTTGTGGTAACTGATCTTTGTTTTTTTTTTTTCTCTCTTTTTCTTCTCAGTGTTATTGAAGTATATGTAAACCTGAAAATTTTTTGTGTTCAAGACATTTTGGAGGTATATAAATATAGTGAAATGAAGTTCCCAAGTAAAATATTTTTCACTTTTTTAATATATATGTTTTTAAATTTATTACTATTTATTCACTTTGTATCCCAGTTGTAGCCCCCACCCTCATCCCCTTCGAGTCCTGCCCACCCTCCCTCCCTGATCTCCTCCCATGCCCTTTCCCCATTGCACTGATAGGGGAGGACCTGATCTTTTCCCTAATTACTCCAGCTCCAGGGTTGTCTCTGTTTTTGTTTTTTTTTTTTTTTAATCATTATTCTAATTCTGTTTTTATGTCTTGCATCATTTCCTTTATCTGTTTGAACGTGGATTCGTTTTTTTCAATCATGGCCTCTAATTTGTTGTTGTTTCCTCTCTATATGCCTCTGCTTGTGCCTCTACGTGTACCTCTATTTGTTTGGCTGTTTTTGCACAGGAATTATTTGGCTGGACTCCACTGTGAGAACCACAGAAAAGGGCTTCAATATTGAAACCATTGTACCAGAGATCCCTCTGTTGCCCTCTGTGGGGTTATGGATGGGAGGGATCAGAAGTCTGGCAGCTAGCTTAGAGGGACTCCAATCTGGGTCTCTTTAAGCATGCTCTGGTAGAAACACTAAACACTGGCAGGCATGTGTAGAAAGTGCAGAGTGCCTGCAAACTTACTAGCAAGCATGTGTGGGAAGTGCAGAAGGCCTGCTTGTACTCACTAGGAGGCATATGCGGTAAGCTCAGAGATACCACAGTTTTCTACTCTCGTATTTGGGTCCCCAGTTTGGCCATTAGAGTAAGGAGGCCCCAAACTTGAGGTTATGCATTCCCTGCTGCAGGAGCCAGGAAGGTGCAGCTGAAAGTGCAGGGGCTCCTCTCAGACCCAGGAGCCTTCCATGGTGGGGGCTGGATCCAATCTGTCCCAGTTCAGGGTTGTCCCATCTAGCCCAGGAAAGACTCAAAGTTGATGCTCTGGCTTCAGTTGCCCCTCCACTTACCAGTTCAGAGTTTCTGATCCTTTGCCCTTCAGAGATTGTGCATACTGGTTGCTGCCATCTTAGAGTCCTTCTCAGGTTTTGTTTTTTTTTTAATCCATTCACTTACTGAAGAACGTCTTGATTGCTTCCAGGTTTTTGGGGGGCTGGGGATAGAAGGGAATGGAAGGATTATTTCAGTCAGACTTCCACATAACAGTTCATGGCTTGTTCAGCCTGCTTTCTTATAGAGCCTAGGGTCAGCATTCCAGGGCTGGCACCACACACAATCAGTTGGGCCCTCCGCCTGTCAGTCACTAATAACTAATTAAGAAAATGCCATATAGGCTTGTTTATAACTCTGTCATTTTTTTATAATACAATAAGATATAATAAGATAAAACAAAAACTAACATTAGAATTGGAGAAAATAAACTAAAAAGGAAACAAACCCAGGAGAAGGCACATGAAACTGAGACACACTATTTTTCACACTCAGGAATCACATGAAAATACTAAGCTGGAAGCCATAATATATACACAGAGAACCTAGTGCAGACCAATGCAGGCTCTGTGAATGCTACCTTAGTGTCTGTGAGTTCATATGAACTTTGACTATGTTTATATGGAGGTCTTTGTTTTCCTGGTGTCCTCCATCCTCTCTGGCCCTTACACTCTTTCCACTTCTTCTTCTGTGGGGTCCCTGAGCCCTGAGGGGATGGATTTGATGAAGTCATCCCATTTAGGGCTTAGTGTTCTAAGCTCTCACTCTCTACATAATGTCTGGCTGTGGGGTTCTGTATTTGTTCCTATCTGCTGCAGGAGGAAGCTTCTCTAATGATAGCTAAGCAAGACACTCATCTATAAGATCTCTTTGTTTGTTTGTTTTTATAGGCACTTATTGCTATTAACTTGCCTCTTAGAACCATTTTCATTGTGTTCCATAAGTCTAAGTGTGTTGTCCATTTATTTTCACTCAATTCTAGAAAGTCTTTAATTTTTTTTCATTTCCGTAATGATCCATTTTTCATTCAGTAGAGAGTTGTTCACTTTTCATGAGTTTGTAAGCCTTTTATTGTTGATATCCAACTTTGATCCATGGTGGATTAAAGATCAGATGAACATGTTATTTCAGTTTCTTTGTATCTATTGAGACTTGCTTTGTGTCTGAACATGGTGTCAATTTTTGAGAAATTTTCAAAAGGTGCTGAGAAGAGGGTATATTCTTTTGAGATTTTGTGAAACTTTTTGTAAACATCTGTTAGGTCCATTTGGTTTATAACATCTTTTAGCTTCAGCAGTTATCTGTTTAGGTTTTGTCTGGATACTGTTATTGGTGAGAGTGGGTTATTGAGGTCTCCCACCCTCACTCAGTATGTGATGGCCAATAGTGATTTAAGTTGTAGAAGTGTTTCTTTTATGCACTTGGGTGCCCTTGTATTTGTGGTGTAGATGTTATGAAATGCTATGTCTTCTTGGTGGATTTTTCCTTTGGTAGTAATTAGTGTCTTTCTAATTAGTTTTGCTTTGAAGTCTACTTTGTCAGATATTAAAATGGCTATACCAGCTTCCTTCTTGGGTTCTTTTACTTAAAATATCTTTTTTTCCCATTTTTTTTTTACCCTAAGGTGATATCTATCCTTGATGTTATGATGTGTTTGTAGTTTTTGCCTTTTTATTGGGGAATTGGGAGCATTGATGTTGAGAGAGTTCAAGGACCAATGATGATCTTTGTTATTTTGTTGTTGTTTCTTCCCTCCCCTCTCTCTCTTTCCCCCTCTAGCTCCCCTTCCCCCATCCCACTCTTCTCTTTGATGGACAGAGATTATTTATTTTCCATGTTCTCTTGGATGTAGTTAACCTCTAGCACCTTCTGCAGTGCTGGATTTATAGATAAATATTGCTTAAATTTGGTTTTATCATGGAATGTCTTGTTTCTCTATATATGGTTATTGAAAGTTTTGCTGAGTTTAGTGTTCTGGGCTGGCAGACATCTGTGGTCTCTTACAGTCTGCAACACATCTGTTCAAGCCCTTCTGGCTTTCAGAGTCTTCTTTGAGAATTTGGGTATAATTCTCATAGGTCTGACTTTGTATGTTACTTGGCCATTTTCCCTTGCAGCTTTTAATATTCTTTCTGTACATTTAGTGTTTGGATTATTATATGACAAGGGGACTTTTTTTTTCTGCTCCTGTCTATTTGGTGTTCTGTATGTATGTATAGAGACATCTCCTTTTTTAGGGTAGGGATATTTTCTTCTGTGATTTTGTTGAAAATGTTTTCTGGGCCTTTGATCTGGGGTTTTTCTTCCTGTATTCCCATAGGTGTCCGATATTTCTTGGGTATTTTGTGCCAGGATTTCTTTAGGTTTTACATTTTCTTTGACAGAGGTATCCATTTCTTCTATTGTATCTACAATGCATGGTAGAAGCATGTTGAAGCTTGCTTCCTGTTAGAGTTCCTAAACTTTTCATTTCTGGATTTCCCTCAGTTTAGGTTTTCTTTATTGATTCACTTTCAGGTCTTGAATGGTTTTATTCATTTCTTTCCCCTGTTTTTTTCTTTGTGTGTGTGTGTGTGTGTGTGTGTGTGTGTGTGTGTGTGTGTTTGTATTTGCGCGTGTGTGTTTTCCTGGATTTCTTTAAAGGATTTATTCATTTCCTCTTTAGGGACTTTTATCATATTTATAAATGCTGTTTAAGGTCTTTTTTCTTGTACTTTAGCTGTGTTGCAATACTCAGGGCCTGCTGTGGTAGGGTTGCTGAGGTGTAGTGGAGACATATTGTCCTGGCTAGAATTGACTGTGATTTTATGTTGGCATGTAGGAATCTGGGTATGGGAAGATTATAATTCTAGGTGCTAATATCCAGTCCCATCTTTGTTAGGTAGATGTTTTGTTCCTTGGTTTTTGTTTCCTCTCTATTCTTAGGAGAGTATGCTGTCTATGTGTGGCCTGTGGAAAGAATCTTCTGGGGCCATGATAATTGCAAGCACTGGGGTTTTAGGTGAAATATGTTTCTGGGTATTACTCCCTGAGACTTAGGTATGGGGATAGGCTTGTGACTGTGGAGGGTCTTCACAAGAAGGAAGAAAGGAGTTCCACAAGTATCTGCTTAGTTAGTCCCCTGGGAATAAGGGTGCAGAGTGAGGAGATTCCCCAGCAAAAGGTCTGCTACAAAGCTGGGAATGAGGTTGAGGTGAAGATCTGCAGTTAGCCTATTTGCTTCCCTATGTGTAGCAGCCTGTACTACAAATCCTAGGTATCCTAGGGAGTGCCTGTTGGAATTGGAGGCAGAGACAAAGTTGGAGGCAGGAAATTGAGAAGTGAAACTGTGTGATGGGTGTGTGGGGGGGGGATATGGATATAGGATGGGAAGGGGGACTGCAGAATTGGATATGAGGATAGGGGGTTTAATTTGGAGGAGCAGAAGGAAAGGTGAAGATCTAGTTAGCCTACCTGTTTCCCAAACCAGCCTGTCCTAGGGTTCCCAGAGAGTGCTGACTGAAGTGTGTGTATTGGGGGTTCGGGAAGACAAAGCAAAGATTTGGGGGAAGGAGGCCAAGAGGGGAAAATCTGTTGGATTCACCAGTGATTAGGTGGGAAAAGGCTGCTACCAGTGTTCTGTTGCAGATCTGGGAATGAGAGTAGGGGGTTGGTTTTAGGGATTAGCTTCCCTGGCAGGAGTAGTCTGTGGGTTAGCTAGGAGTACCTGCTGCATTTGTGGGCTGGGATAAAGTAATGCTTGGGAGAGGGATACTGGGAGGGGAAGATATGTGTGTTTCACAGGACTTGGAGCAGGTAGATGGAAGGGAGGTTTAAGCAGGTGTTCTGTTGCAGACCTGGGGGTGAGAATGTGGGGTTGAATTTGGCAGAGCAGAATGAGAAGTGAAGGTCTCCAGACTGCCTGTCTGCTTCCTTGTGTGAAGTACAGGTTGTTCTATTATTGTTGAGGTTTTTATTGCAGTATTTCACTTTTTATTGTTTCATGCAGTGCCATGTTAACTATTCCACAGTACATTTTTATAATAATTTTATATATTTTTAAAATTATAATTATACCATTTCACTCATCCTTTTCCTCTCTCCAATCTCTCCCATGCACCTATCAACTCTCAAATTCATGGCCTTTTTTATACTTTGATTGTTGTTACATCTTTGTGTGTATCTATATTTATATCTATAGCTATATATTTCTAATACATAATTACAATCTGCTCAGTCTGTATAATGTTACCTGTTACCTATATGGATATGATCTTAGGGCTGACCACTTGAAAATGGATAACCCTTTCCAGGACTCTTTTCTGGGTAAGATCATGCCTCCTGCTTTTAGCATTTCCCTGTTATCCATGGTTCCTTGTCTAGGGTTGAGTCTTGAAGTCTCTTTGTACTGTTGAAAGTACCAGGCCTGAGCTACTCCCCCAAAAGTCATCAGTCCCAGGAACTAGGCCATAGGACACCAATTCCAGGAATAAGAAAACCATAGATTTCCCTACCCAAAGAATAGCCTGGAGGTAACCACAAGAATGGGAAGGTATCTTATCTCAGGGTGGGACATCTGTGCTGGACAGCCCACTGACCATGACCACTGACATTCCTGAGGTCTATAGATAGCTCATTTAAATGTTAATTATATTAGTTAGCCAATCACTTTGTAACAAGCTTGCCCTTGCTGAATATCATCCAATCATGTAACTGCTAAGCTGGGAATTCTGGGTTCTTACTCAAACCCCAAATAAAAACCCTGCCATGCAGCTGTTGGGGCTCTCCTCTCTGATTCAGTGTGTTGGCAAAGAGACAGAGCTTAATCCCAAATAAAGCTCTATGCTTTTGCATACATGGTCCAGTTCCTGGTGTTCTCTGGGGACCAAAAAATCTGGGATACCACTCCTTTATTAGATATATGTTTTTCAAATCCATAATTTTTGTGTTTTTTTTTTTTCTCTTCACAGTAGCTTATGAAAAGGAGAGATTAAAAACATTTTAGTGTCATAGGAGGGATCAACCCTAGACCTGGTGCCTATTAGGTCAGCATTCTACCCTTGCACTGCATCCTCAGGCTGCTGATTTTAATGTAATCCATTTTATTTTTTGCTTTTATTACTTATTTCATGGATAATAAATACTATTGGTGTTGTAGGTAGAAACAAATTATTAAATCTCTGACTGTTGTAGCTTTTTTTCCTATGTTAGCTCCTGGAAGTTTTATATCTTTCAATTAGATTAGTTATATAGTTTGAATTAATGATTGGGACATTCTTTTTCCTTGAGTCAATGTCTCTCCACATTGCCCAGGTTGATCCTAACAGCTTATATGTATTTCCTGCCTTCTTCAGGGTACCTGGAAAACGAAGTACAGCTGTATGTGGTTTAGGTGTGTCGAGTCTTTGCAGTAAAATAGTCTCTTATCCATTGAATTAACTGCCTGTGTACCTTCATCACAGATTAGGTTATTGTATCTATGATTCTTTCTGAGTTCTGTATTCTGTTCCCTTGGACTCTGCATCTTTTCTTCTGACAATATCATTCTGTCTTTCCTGAATGTGATCCCTTGTAATGCCAAAAAAGAATATCACCTTGTTTGAATTACCTATAACTTTACAGTAAATGTTTAAACTGTTTAGTGTGAGTCCTCCAACTGGATTTATTTGCAGTACTGTGTTGGTTGACTGTTCCAGGTGTTTTTCTTTTCCACATAAGCTTTGAGATCAGCTTATAGTGGCAACAATCATTTACTTGGTATTTTTACTGTTGTTTTTATTTTGAGTTAGGGTCTTTCTGCATAGTTTAGTCAAGCCTTGAACCTGTGGCCCTCTTCCTGCCTCAGTCTGTTCTTTTCTAAGAGATATCTAAATTTAATGGTATATATTCCCCTCTAACACTACTTTAAAAGCAGTGTGTGTGTGTGTGTGTGTGTGTGTGTGTGTGTGTGTATTTTGCAGTACTTGGGACAGAACACCAGGAAATCATACATGCTAGGCAATCACTCTGCTACCGAGTTGTATCTGCTTTTTTAAAAAAAAAATGTATTTATTACTTATTTGGTGCTGGGGACTGAAGCCAGGATCTCATACATGAAAATCAAGCAGTTTTCTTATCTGAGCTCTGCTCCAGCACCTTTTGTTTCTTGTTTTGAGACAGAGTCTAACTTAATTCACTGTATGACCCATTGTAAACCTCAAACTTATGATTCTCCTGCCTCAGCCTCCTGAGTAGCTGGGATTCAGTTGAACATGCCTAGCACATCCTATAATACTTATACGTTATTTTCATTTCATATAAGTACCTATGTGTGTGTGTAGTATTGAGAGACAGTCTCATATACATGTCCCCAAATGGCTGCAAATTTACTATGCAGCTATGGCTTGTGTTTTGAACTCCTTATCCTTTTGTCTCCCAAGTGCTAGGATCAAATGTATGTACCACTATGCCTTGCTTACTTGAAAATATTTTTTAATTTGTTTGGAGAATTGTCAACCCATAGTTTAGACCAAAGTGTGATGTATAATTGCTATGGATGGGGAAGTGGAGTTTAGCTCTTTTGCTGTACTATAGTTTAATTTTGCTGTGTTAGTATTTATGGCAAAGTAGCTAGGCATTGAGTTGTATGTACTATTTGTGATAACTAGACATCACAGGGGTCAAATTCCTATCGTAACTTTATTTTTTTTTCTTGATTTTGAGTTTACCTACATCTAGTTCCTATAGAGATGATGCGCCTCCAAACTCGTTCAGCTATGATTTACTCTTTAGATACTAGAGCCCTGTTGGTGTGGTGTTAAAGTTCCTTAAAGTTCAAGAGACAAAGCCACACTACAAGTGGATTAATTCTTAGTGTTTTACTGGGACTGTGTCTTGTGGCTGTGACCTTCACAAGTTTTCAAAGTGTTTCTTTTTGCCTTCTCTATGCCTTTTTGAACAAACAGTCTACTTCCTTGAAGCCCTGGCCCTGCTGACTGTTTGTATCCCCTCAGGAAAAACTGGAAAGCATGGGGGCTGGAATGGGAGGAATGCCCTTCCCCCAACCAGGAATAAGGCTCAGGCAAAGTGTTTTTCCCTTGGAGCATATTTGTTGTGAAGAAATCTCTGGGCCTGTTTCACAAGGATTACTCATCCCTCCCCTAGTCAAGGTCAGGAGATATTTCTAGGATCTTCACTGTGTGAGAACTTGGTGAAGATTTGGGACTCTGGGAGACTGTGAGTTTCTAACATTTATGCTAGTCCACACAGCTCCCCTGTTGCCATTTGAGCATACCTACCTTTTGTTGTTTTTCTCATGGCTCTAATCCGATTTCTTTCAGGTAAGCAGATCTCAGCTGAGCCTTTGGATAAACTGTCTCTTCAGACTTCAGGGTGGCAGTTTCGTCTGGGTCCTTATTTCTCTGATGGTTCAAGGAAAAAAAAATAATTGATTTTTGTATTGTTTATTTTATATTTCATATTCTAAGCATAAAAGTAAGAGTTTACTTGGGAAAACTGAATTTTGAAAGTTCCTTATTTATTGTTATCTTTATTAAATTTAGTTTTGGGCTTTTTGAGGCCCGGTCTTACTCTGTAGCCTAGATTAGCCACAATTTCACTATGCAGACCAGGCTGTCTTCCAATTCATGGCAGTCCTCATGCCTTACTGTCTGTGGTACTTGAAATATATGCATAAGACATTACTCCTAGCTGATTTTTTTCGGTCCAATGAATTGAAGTTGGGAACTTTTGCATGTTAGGCAGACCCTCCACCATTTGTTTTAACCCTCCATCCTCCTACTTATTTATTAATAGTGAATCTACTGTAGCAATTCTTTGATAGTGCTGAAATTTGTGAGATTAATGTCCACCGTGCCTTGTTCCATTTATGTTAAATGGTGAAAGAAAGGGGTATTGTAATGCTTCGGAGGCATGGACAGCATGTTTCTGGAGGCAGAAACCATTGCTGCTCTGTAGGTCCTCAAAATGTATGCTGTTGCCATGTTACCACTCAGCTGTAGCTCTTTGCATGCCCTGTCTCTATTCTTCTGTTACTATTTTTCTTTGTTTAAATCTGTGTTTTATTTTTTGAGACAGAGTTTCTCTGTGTAGCCCTGGCTCTCCTAGAATTCACTTTGTAGACCAGGCTGACCTCAAACTCAGAGATCTGCCTGCCTCTGCATCCTGAATTCTGGGATTAAAGATGTGTACCACCACCTGACTAGTTTTCTCCTTTTTAAAATCATTTCTGTGGCCTCTGGAAAAGTAGCTCAGTGGTGAATAGAGCATTTGCCTAGTGTGTTCAAGGCTATAGGTTTCACTTCCAGCAGTTTAAATACATAAATTCATATGATATATATATATATGTGTGTGTGTCTGTGTGTGTGTGTGTGTGTTAATTAATGAAAATAAAACCTATTTCACTACCATGAAGAATTCCCCCTCTTTTTCCTACTCCAAATATAACTGCTAGCAGGGATTAAACCCTGGGTAAACTGAACCCCCTCAGTTTAGTTATTTCTGTATCTAGTCATACCTATAGACTGACTGACTGTCTCTAACTCTATCAATCTTTGTCTCTCTGAATTTTGTTATTTGTTTGTTTGTTTTTCAAGACAGGGTTTCTCTGTGTAGGCTGTCCTAGGCTAATTTTGTAGACCAGGCTGGCCTCGAACTCATGGGGATCCACCTACCTCTGCATCCCGAGTGCTGAGATTATAGGCCTGCACCACCACACCTGGCTTGTCTCTCTGATTTTTAAGACAGTCTTAAGCTTAAACTTGTTGCAATCCTCCTGTCTCAATCTCCCAAGTGCTGGGATTATTAACAGTGCATGCACCATCATGCTGGACTCTCTTTTTTCGATTTTTCCCATGGTAATAACAACCAAAGTCAGGGTCTTGAGTACATCAGGCACTCATCTGCATTGCTAAGCCAGACATACATTTAAAAAATGCTCTATGATTTTTTTTTTTTGAGACAAGGTATTTCTATGTAGCCTAGGCTAGCCTCAAACTCATGACAGTCATTTGCATCAGCCTTCTTAGTGCTAGGACTGTGGACCAGAGTTATCACACTGAATCCTGTGTAGGCTTTTCAGACAAGTTTTATTTACATAAGGTATCTGGGGAACTTTTGTGTCCCAAAGCAGGTCAGTCCCACAGGACTTGATACTTCCAGTGTTCCCAGGTTTGTACTGTCCTAGCCAGCACTGCATTGAGTAATACATATACTGTATGTACATGTAGAACTGACTTTAAGAGTAATTCTCAGATGAGTTATATATGTGACTTTTTGCCTTTTTTTATTTGCTTATGTTTTGTTTTTGAGATAGAACCTCGTGTACTCCAGGCTGGTATGGAACTTGCTATGTAGCTGAATCTGGTCTTGAACTCCTTACCTTCCTGCTCTTTCTCCTAAATGCCAGGATGACAGGAGCAAGCAAACATGACTAGCTTTTTTGTTTGTTTCTTTTTGTGGTACTAGGGATTGAATCCAGGGCCGTGTGTATATACTAGCTTAAGTGCTCTAACACTGACCTGTATCCCTTGATATGGTGTTTAATACTCCTTTTTCTATACACGATATCACATTTTTCCTGTGCAGATAGGAAGGGTCCTCTGACTGGTAGTCTGTCTTTTGAGGTGTTTTTCCTCATCATAGAATTCATTGGCAATCTTTTGTCCCTATCTTTTATGTTTAGTTTTTGAATATTAGAGAAAACCAGTATAGACTTAGTTACAAGTTACTAGGCAGTCATGCTACCTAGATGAGTTCTTAGCACTGTGGTGTGTAGTGTGTATTTTAGGGCAGTTTCTTCCTATACATTATATTACCCATCCTCATCTCAGCCCCATAAATGTGTAACTTTGGGAAGAACAAGTAGTGGAACCAGGTAGTGTTTGTAACAGGCCTAGTAACATAGGCCTGTAATCTCAAAAAACTGAGGAAGCTGACGCAGGACTATGCAAGAACTGCTGGTGCTAACAAAAGGAGTTCAGAATCACCCTAGACAGCCTAGTGAGGTATGGTCTCAAAATAAGTAGAAATAGGATTCACAGATAGAATACTTGCCTCACATATATGATGCCATAGGTTAGTAGTCAAGCTCCTTTATTTCCAGTTATGCATTAGTTAATGTGGCATTCTAATAGGTGGAAGCATGAAGATGGGATTGCCTCATGTTGTTTACCCTTATTCTGGCAATTAACACCCTGGCTCTGCTGTTAATGAAACCATGTTGGGTCAGGAACTTCCATATTAGAGCAGGGATTAGGAGCAGGAGATATAAAACATGTAAACCCTAACAAATGCTTATAGCTTTGGGGAATAGAGATGTATCTAGTCGAAACAAAGAATGAGGGTAGAAGTACCAGAACTTATATTCGTGTGTGTCTCCAGGGTACCCCTATTCCTTTCTTATGCTTTACATTCTTATTTTCTTCTCATAGTTCTCAAAGATCCTTTTAATAGAATGTATATGAAATGTTACAGTTCCATTATCTAGCTGTCTGTCTTCATAGTTAGAGTAGAGAGCTTTGTCTTCCTTGTCTTTCCTGTGTCTTAAATACTTGCAACTTGTAAGCTGCAGTGTGACTACACCAAAGCTGAGGATTCCTAAATGAAGTAAGTTCAGGGGTGATCGTCATATCAAAACAGGGTACTACACAGTCAAATTGCTACTCAGATATACTGGTGTGCTGTCCAGGAATGCCAGCTTCTTTCCTGTGGGAAAACTCAGGATTTTCCAAGGAATGATAAAGGGCACTCATTGGGAAAGAGGTTATTGTTTAGAGGTATGATGGCATTTTAGCATTTAACAATCAGGATAGCATATGTAGATGTATAGTAACAGAACTACCCTGAGGAAGTATTTCCAGGTCCATCTAAGTATTCAGAGTACATGTATTCAGCAGTACTGTTCAGGGTTTAGATGAGAGGCCCAATTGGCTGACAGATGCTTTTGACCACTGCATTTGGAAAGTGGAAAAGCAAAATAGGAAGCAAGACACATTGCAAATGAAAAGGTCCCACAATGTTGATTGATGATTAGGGCTTTACCTATAATGTGTTCTTAAGCATGTACATGAAGTGAAATGTGCGTGTATGTTATGGAGAGACCTTGAGTGGAAGAACCAGTGGAAGACTGGAAAAGAGAAAGTAGGTGTGGGAGTAAGAAGTGGCCCATAACAACTTCCTCACTTTTATTGTTGAACGGAAGTCTGTTAAATGACCACAGGATAAGTATCTTGTTCTAGGCATCATGCCGAATCTACATTTGTAGATGGAGCTCTACCTTTAAAAATATTACATATCCTGATAAACCAGAAAATCACTTTAAAAGAGGGACAATTTCCAAGTTTTTTGATACGCACCAATAACCCGGTCCATTTCTTGGAGTGCTTTTTTGATACAGAAACAAATAAGCCCTTCTACAATTTACGATGTTACTAAAACAACTCAAGGTCTACACAGGAGGTTTTTCTCTCTTCCTCTTGTGTTTTTTTGTTAGTGTTTAACTAACTTAATCAGCTAATCACTTAATCAGTTACTATTCAGCACCCTAGGTAAGTTTCTAATGGCTTGTTGGTGCGGGACCAGAATAAACATTATTCCCAAATCAGAATTTATATTCTTGCATTTTTAAGAGGTTTTCTAGTTTTAAATGTAAGGTGATTTTTGTTGGGAGGGGAAGAAGCCTGGGAAATACCTTCCGTGGGAGAAAAAAAAATTGATTGTGTGGTTTCATTTCTGTGCCTCTTTATTCAGGCAGTGTATTTCTAAAAACCATTGCTGAGTCTTCAGACCTAAATATAACTTACAGAGATGGCTGTTTCAAACTTCACTCCCTTTCTTTCTGACTGATTTACCTTATGTTTTCTCCAGAATTAGGCAAGCAAATTAGTCTTTGCGAGATTTTTCTTTTTTTCATTTAACTGGACTTTAGTTTAAATCATTTTCCTGTTAGAACCTCCAATTACTTTCTGCATGTAACATTCACCATGCCATCAAAGCTTGAGATAAATTTTACCATTTATCACTTATTTAAGGCAAAAATCAAGATTCACCTTATTTCCCTAATTTGGAACATAGACGCGATTTAATTTAACTCACTTTCTTTTCAGTATTGGACACATTACGTTAACTCACTGTTTTTAAAAGGGAATTTGCCTTTTGTTGCTTTAATTATATCTTGCTAGTTGCTCCTGCAGCTCCTTTTGAACATCAAGCTTCCTGAGTTTCCTCTGTGTAGGAGATTAAAAACACCAAGTAGAGAAGTCGGCCAGCAGTGTGGCTTGCACAGCAACCTCAGTTATCTGTCAGATCAGACACAAATACTTGGCGAAAGAGTGAAAGCTACTATTGGCATCATTGTCACCTCATCTTAAATATGTTATACTTCCTATTCTAAGCCTTACAGGAAATATTTTTAAATCCCTTGTCCGCACTTGCTCTAAATGTTCTTAGAAAGGTCATCATTGCTCAGTTTTCAAAACATCATATTAGGAGTCACAACTTGGAAGCTGCCAAGTTATCTGGCTAGATTTGTGTTCTAGAAAGATAGCTCTGCTTGGCTCTATATATTTACTTTATTGTTTTTTTTTTTTAATTATATGACACATCAAAATTGGTAAGCATTTCACTTGCTCCACACTGAGCAGTCCTTATGATGAACATATGTTAGAGATTACAAATCTGGCAGAGAAGGGAGTAGAGGCAAGAAAGGAATTTTTAAACACTCAGCACATCAAACTGAACCTGAGTGATTAATTTCTTAATTAATATAAGTTATAGTTAAATGCCATTTTAGCATGAAAACTACATTATGCCAACTAACCCTCTAGTCGTCCAAAGAAAGCTTTGCTTGGACTAGAGAACATTTGTGCCTTTTGTAAAGCTTGTGAATACAATGAGAAATTGTTAATTAAAGTTGTTAATATGTGCCTAAGTATGTAGACTATATAGAAATATAAACTACCCAGGTACCCAAAATATGTTATTTTTGCTAACTTGGCTGCTATATTTTATGTCTGGGGAAATGTGAAATCCTATAGAAACATAAGTTCTATTTGAGAATATAGGTGATCTTCAGTGATACAGATAAAATTATAATTAATAAGGATTAACTTGAGGGATGTCTTTGAGGCTGAGTATATAATTTTCACTTAATCTGATAAACTAAACATTTAATTGCATACAAGGAATCACCCTAGGCTTACAAATAACTGTTGCTTTCCTCAGTATTTTAACTCATTGCCACTTAAGGGCAATTTCCACTCCATTTGAATTCTGTTCATTAATGCTCTATTACCTCATCAAGATAGAACTGTGATGAACTAAAAGAGTATAAACCTCATGCAGTGCCTTGCAGTTCATAAAGTTTTGTTGTGCTAACATTTCAGGATATATTGTGCCTAAAGAACTGATGAGAGTAATAACATTCCAAAGCCCTACATGTAGGGTCTGATTATTGGAGCACACTGTAACTGGGTTAATGTTAAACAGTGGCTGTCCTGCTGATTCACTTAGGGAGTTGGGAGATGGCAATTTAATTCTTCTTTACTGGACTGGCCTTACTGCGCACTTAATTAACGCCTGCTTAAAAATAGCCTTCAGAATAGGGCCAGAGAAGGGAAAGCCTTTACAGTCATAGAACCATAGTAGTGAATGTATTAGCAGAGCTGCAGTAGCTGCTCTGCTCAGGTTGGATTAATGATTACAGAACAGGTCGCTTTTTTAAGAAGACTACAACTAAGAGACCCCAGCCCCCACTTCTCCCTTCTTGCCTCTCTTCCTTCTTCTCTTCTGTCTTCCTTCCCATCTTCCTCTGTCCCTTTTCGTCTTCCTCAGCACCTCTGTCCCTCCCTCCCCCTCTCTTCCCCTACTTTCTTTTTTTTTTTTTCTTTTTTTTTCTTTTTATTTTATTTTTTTTTATCAGTTACATTTTATTAACTCTGTATCCCTCTCTCTCCTGTTTGTTTCCTCTTTCTTCTTTGACAAGGCCACACCACAAAGCTCAGATTGTCCTCAGATTTGCAGCAATCCTCCTGCTGTAGCCTCCTGAGTATCAGTTGAATTGCAGTTATGTGTTGCTATCCTTGGCATTTTTTTTTTCAGTACTGAGGATTGAATCCATGGCTTTCCAGGCAAATGCTAATATATACTCATAACTCTATCTCTTCTTGCTTGTACTTGAGGGTTTCAGGAACTGGCCTCAGTGCTGTTGGTTTCATTCAGTTGGTAGAGTGCTTAGCATGCATGATACCCTCAGTTTAATCCCTAGTGCAACATAACATTAGGTGTGGTAGCACATATTTGTAATCTCAGCATTCAGTAATTTCAGTACTCAGGAAGTCATAGCAGGAAGACTAGAAGTTCAAGGTCCAGAGCTCTGGGGGCCCTGAGGGCCCTGAAGAGAATGATACTCCAACTAAGGACAATGCCTGGCTCAGATGTGGCCCATAGATTGTCTCCAGGTGAATACCCTAGTAAGGGGAACAGGGACTTTTTCTGGCATGAACTCAGTGGTAGGCTCTCTGATCACCTCCCCCTGGGGGGAGCAGCCTTGCTAGGTCACAGAGGAGGACATTGCTGACAGTCCTGATGAGACTTGATAGGCTAGGGTCAGAGGGAAGGAGAGGAAGACCTCCTCTATTAGTGGACTTGGAGATGGGAGTGGGGGAGAAGGTGAGGGAGGGTGGGATTGGAAGGAGAGAAGGGAGGGGGTCACAACCAGGATACAAATTGAATAAATTATAATGAATGATAATCATGAAAAAAAAAAAAACAAAAAAAGAAGTTCAAGATCATTCTTAGCTACATAGGAAGTTTGAGGGCCAGCCTGGGCCTCATGAAAGCCTATATATACGTACATACATACATACATATATATATATTTTAAACGGCTTTCATGGTATATTGATATGCAATTTAGTTTTATTATATTTTTTAAAAATGTGGTACTGAGGATTTGACTTAGGGCCTCAGGCATGCCAAATATGTATTTTACCTCAGAACTACATGTCTGGCCCCCAAAGAGCTCTTTGCATATGTGTGTGCATACATGTACACACAAGTCAGAAGAAGACTATCAAGTGCCATCCTCTGTTGCTGTTTGCTTTGTTCCCTTTGAGACTGGGTTTTACTCAATGTGAAGCTGATTTCAGTTAGGGTGGCTGGACAGTAACTCCTGGGATCCACTTCTCCACCCTGTACCCCACACAATGCTAAATCTTCAAGCATGCACAGCTGCATTCTGCTTTTACATCGATGCTGAGGATTTACAGTCAGGTCCTCATGCTTGTGAAACATGTACTCTTTCCCACTGAGTTACCTCTGCTATCCCAAAACAATGTTATTTTTGAAACAGTCTTGCTATGTTGTCCAAACTGACCCAGAGTCCTAGCTCAAGTCCTCAGTCTCACAAGTAATTGGAACTTCAGGTGTGTGCCAGTGCACCTCTTTTCACATTTTCCATTGATCATAATATGCACATATAAAAGGACACACAATACATATGTGTATGCTTTAAAGAATAATTGAAAGATGATCACTTGTCACAAGACCAAGAAAAATGAGAAGCATTTCAGAAGCCACATGTTCTTCACAGACTGCAGCTTTGTCTAGTAAATCCTGTCTTTATTTTTGTCATTTTCTTCCTTTTGGTTGTAAAGTGACTTTTTGTATCCTAAAATTTAGGCTTGCCTGTAATTGGGTTCAAGAATAGAGCCATAGAGTCTTTTATGGAATCTTTCAGTATTATGTTTGTGAAGTGTTATACGTGTTATTGCCATGTGTTTTAATTCATTTATTTTTATTTATTTATTTTTTTGAGACAGGGTCTTGATTTCTCACCCAAGCCAACTGCAAACTTGCTAGCCTTCTAAGTGCTAGAATTACAGGCATATGCCTCCAAGCCCACATTAGTGGTTCATTAAAAAAATACTTTTCTGTATTTGCCTTTGACCTCTTCTAAATTACAGTCCTAGTAATTCTAAATTTTTTGGCTGTTTCTACTTTGATGGTTTGTTCTTTCTGCTAAAAGAGGTATGAAGTGTAAAACTTGTCTGAAATCTAATTTTCTGAGCTGACACAGCCGTCCCCCTAACCTATTTAATGCCATTTGTTTAGAGGAGAGTACATCTTTAAGGCTTCTGTGCTAGGTTAGAAAATCTTTCTTTCTCCAAGGCTGGTCCAAGGGTCTGGTCATGTGATCTCAACAGTGACATCATACTCTGACCAACCGGGTGCACTTTAGGTGGCGTTTGTTGCTGTGAAAAGCAGAGAAAGCAGCAAGTGCTCTTCTAAAGCACCCCAGAGCGGGCCTCTTTCTGTAAAAGCACCTCATCCTAAATGAGCAAATGCGGGCTGCCAAGGTTATTTCTTCCTTGAGGCAGAAAAAAAGAAAACTGTGACGGAAGGTAAGCCGACTGAGCCCAACCCAGGACTGAAGCATGCTCCCGGAGCAGGGGATCTGGAGAATTGCAAGCAGTCTGTAGTAGGATTCTAATCACTGCCTGCCCTGTGCTAGGGGCCTGATAATTGCGTCTCTAGCAGCAGACAGACGACAAAGAAGGATGCGGCAGCGGTGCTCATGTTACCTAGTGATGTAATAGGATTCTCTCTTTCCTGTTAAGACTCTGTTGCAGATCTTCGTATTGCCTTAAAGCTGTGGGTGGTGGAGGAGCTCATTTGATATATAATGTAACATTAGGCAGCCATCTGATGCTTCTTAGAATCTGTCACAAATCCTGTCTTTCCCCTCCCCCCCCCCTTCTGAAAAGGAGAACTCTGAAACAAGAAATTCAATGGAAGCATTAACCTGCTTTAAGGAGTCAGTTTCTGGTTGCTTGGTGTCCTGTGTTCATGTCAGCATTTAACTTGTGAATGGAAAAAGCTTTATTCAGTTGCCTCCTTCCCACATAATCTCTTTTCTTTCTGCCTTTGCTTCCTAGCTAGCTTTTCCTCTCCAAGCCCTCAAACATAGCAGCTTTCATCTTTATCAGTCTGACACTGACATGATAGGAAAGGCTGGGGTGGTGATTCAGCAGACATCCATTTTACAGCCAGGTATGAGTGAAGATAGGAAAAGGACTTTGGTTTGAGGTTTTAAGATTAACTTGTTCACCTCCTCCATGCCTCTTCAGTGACTTACCAACCTGCACATGGTTAGGACTCTGCTGAGCTTTTCCTTTCAAACCTGTGAATTGCTTGTAAAAAGTGTGCTGAATCAGGCATTCAACAGACTTCCAGTTGGTAAAAAACAGGTTCCATTTATCTTGTTCATTTAAACTTATGCCAATGAGAGTGCTCAAGTTGTCTAGCTGAGTTGGGCAGGGAGATGACAGAGAAAGAGTCAGCTGAGGCCAACCTGGGTCTTTACTGAAGAGGGGTTCATTACCAAATAGCCTAGATGAAGCCTTGTCCCTGCCAAAACTGATGCTGCAAATGTGAGATTTGGCTGTGTGAGTTACATGATGGAAGTACTCCGCATTCTCCCTGTGTGCATTTATATAGATTCCTCAATGCTGTTTTTACATTTTCAGTTTACTAGGAAAATACTGTTCCATCAGATGTTGTTGCCAAAATATTTGCAACAAGTTTACAAGCAGTACTTATCATGTGTCAGTACAACTGCTCAGTTTAAATGCTCCCTCATCCTTGCCATTTGTTAAATGCATCTTGGATCATCTGATGTTTACTGACTATCACATATGTGCTAAGACAGCATGGAGAGTAAGAGACGGTGACACGTTTTATATTGCCAGTTACTTGGGAGGCTAACATAGGACAATCATAAGTTCTAGGCCTGACAGTAAGACTTGACTCAAAGGGGGAAAATAGGCATTGTAGGAAGGATATGATGGACTCATTATAGAGGAACTATTGAAGAGCTGCTAGTCTAGAAAAGAAAGATAAAGCATATGCGCACAGAAGTAACTGGAGCAGAAAAACCAGACGCCAAGCAGACAGAGAACCCTCTGTAGTGAGCATGCTTGGATGTTGATTAGCTGAAGAATCATTACTGAGCCAAACATTGTTGTCTATATTCTACTTGTAAATATTTGACTTTTCAACATACTGTGAAAAATTTTCTACCAGCCCATTATATTGGAGATCAAAGCATTCTATACACTGAGGGAAGATTTGTACATTCCAACCAGCTTAACTCTTGAAGTGGCCAGCATTCTTTCTTTCAAGTCTTCAACTGGGTAAAAGCTACAGAATTGAAAAAAAAAAAAAAAAACTGCCATACAAAGTATAAGATGGTTCTTAATATGTTACATTTGCAAGGACTTAGGAGCCTTTCATCTCCCTTCCAAACTGCTCCAAGGTCCTTCCTATCTTTTGTTCTGTAGATACTTTTTCTATTACAAAGTTCTTCTGTCAGTTCTCTTTACACTGGGGTCCCTGTCCATTCGTAATGCCTTTAGCTACTCTTCATTTGAACCTAGACCACAGGAACTTGTGAATGTGATGGATAGCTCCAGTAGGTGATTGTTTTTCTCCATCACCACACACCTAAACTCTAGTCATCGGATACTTTCTGGGGGCATTAAAAATGTTGACTGTCTGATGTACTGATATCTATCTGTTCTTCAACACAGGGCACAAGTCATACAATGGTCGTGGAATAGGCCCTTCAAATAGAATCATGGACTTCTTGGAGGAGCCAATCCCCGGTGTAGGGACTTACGATGATTTCAACACAATTGATTGGGTGAGAGAGAAATCTCGGGACCGAGATAGGCACCGAGAGGTAAGGCAATGACGGCACTTCTGTAACTGTTAGAAAACATGGGGAGGGGAGTTACACAGCTAAATTTATTCTATGCTTTCGTTTTCTTGGCGGCAGAGCTGATGGAATGTGGCTTCTATTGGCAACATAGTATTTCTTTCTTTCTTTCTTTCTTTCTTTCTTTCTTTCTTTCTTTTTCTTTCTTTTTCTGGGTTTCTTTCCTTTTTCTTTTTAATTTTTTATTTCTTTGAAATCAGCCTTACTCAGTAGCTTAGACTGGCATGGAACTCACTTATGTAGCCTACGCTGACCTCAACGCTTTCCCTTTGTCTCCCCAGTGCTAGATTAACAGCAGAGGAGAGCCACTTGGCATCGTTTTGTAATATATCTCTGTTTTTACACACAACTTATATATGATTTTCATCCTTGGTTGTAAAAATTATGTCTAATGATGTATTTCGCTGTAGAATGTTGTTGAAAGGGACATTGACAGCTCTGAATGGGTACACACTCCTACGTAGGTGAAAATAAATGTTTAAGATTTTCTTTTCCCATCTCCTCTCCTTTTTATTTTATTTTTCTCTTAAAGCAGGGTCCCTAAAACCAAGGAAAGTTAATGGATTTCTTTCAAAAGAATAAAAACTAAATTACCATAACTCTAGACTGTACTAAAGAACATGAGTTCACCTCCATGTGATTATAGCTCTTATAAAACAATAGAACCAAAGTAAATTTGTACATTCAGTACCAGTAAAACCACAAGATTGATCAAAGTCATATCCAAGACATGGATTTAATGAGCCAGGTATGCAGAGCTATGGTGTAGGATGTATAATTTTGACAAAAGAATTTCCTTGTCTCAGAAAACAAAACAAAAAAAAAAAAAAAAAAAAAGGAAAGAAAGACATACTGGGAAATTTTCTCGGAACTGACTGACAATACCCTTTGATTCTTTTATTGCTTTATTGAAACTTTATTCAGGCTAGCCTGGAACTCACAAGGTAAATCATCTCAGCTGGCTAGAATTCTTGATCCTCCTACCTCAGCCTCCTGAGTGCTGAGATTATAGGCATCACACATGCTGGGGATGCTTTGTTTTTTGTTTTTTTGTTTGTTTGTTTGTTTGTTTGTTTGTTTGACAAAACAGGGTCTTGCTATATAGCCCAGGCTAGTCACAAGCTTGCAAAGCTTCTCCCATACTTTCAAATGCTGGAATTACAGGTATTTTCCACCATGCTGAGAGCCTTTGCTTTGAACTTGTCCTGCGTCATTCAATTCACTATTTCTAGTTTATGTGGGAGCGACAGTGGAGAACTTATTGAAAAAGTTAATGCCCAACTCTCAACAGGTAATGCTCTTGCAGAACACTTCTTTGGGGCACACTAGTAGGGTTTTTTTCTCTCCCTCTCTTAAATTTCTGCTTAACTCCATATTTAAAATATGGAGTTCTCTACTGAGTTCATGATTTCTTCCTGTCAGAAACAAACGAATCTCTGTAAGAGTCAGGCAGAAGGGGAGAAGGACCTTCTCTATTAGCAGACTGGGGGGGGGCATAGGGGGAGAAGAAGGAGGGAGGGTGGGATTGGGAGGAGATGAGGGAGGGGGCCACAGCCGGCATACAAATTGAATAAATTGTAATAATAAAATAAATATATATAAAAAAGAGGCAGAGGTTATTCTAAGTTTGTGTACGCACACACGTGTGTGTTTGATGATTTAAACAAACCCAGGGCTTCACATATTATAGTATTCTACCACTAAACTACAGCCAGCACTATTTTTTTTCTTTATTTTAAAGCCTCTCCCAGATTCTGCCAAGTATTCTCACAACCACATGAACCCCAGAGTCAGGTTGTCCCAGATACTTGTTTTGGAAATTTCCATTTTTTTCGGGGTCCAGTACTGGTGATTGAATCCAGAGCTTTGCAAATATAACTTCAGCTTTCTTCACTTGTTATTTGGAAACCGAGTTTCTCTGTTAACAAAGTTGCCCTTGAACTTGCTTGTACACAGCTTTAACCTAAGCCTGATTTTACTCCATTTGCTTTTCCTTCCTTCCTTCCTTCCTTCCTTCCTTCCTTCCTTCCTTCCTTCCTTCTTCCCTTCCTCTTTCCCTCTTTTCCTCTCCCCCTCCCTCCCTTGCTCCCTTTCTCCCTCCTTTGCTTTTTCTGCCTCCCTTTCCTCCTCTTCTCCCTACCCTTCCCCTCCCTCCCTTCTTCTCTCTCTCTCTCTCTCTCTCTCTCTCTCCCCTCTCTTTCTCTCTTCTCTTCTCTTCTCTTCTCTCTCTCTCTCTCTCTCTCTCTCTCTCTCTCTCTTTTCTTTTCTTTCTTAGAAAGGATTTCTCTTTGTAACAGCTCTGGCTCTGGCTTTCCTGGAAGCTTTGTAGGCTAACCTTGAACTCACAGAGATCTGCCTGTTTCTGCCTCCTGAGTTCTGGGATTAAAGGCATGCACCACCACTACCCTGCACAATTTTCTGTCTTTATATTCTGTTTTTTAATCTTGTAATTTTCTGTAATGTAGTATATAGTATGTGTGTGTGTGCGTGCATGTTCGTGCATGCACATGTGACTGGGCCATTGTGTTGGCCCTCAAAATATGTTTTAAAGTTCCGTTTGATAGTTTATAATTTGTTATTATTTGGGATGTTGCTACAGATGAAGGTGAGATAAAGCAATTTTGAGTATAAGAAAATAGTGGTACAAAAAACAGGAAGTACCAGTAACAACACTGGCAGAATATTGATTTTAAAAGTACGGACATGGACCAATAAGTTGGGTAAATGTATAGAAGTACTTGTTACTAAGTCTGATGATCTGAGTCTGGAAATATGGTAGAAGGAGAAAACAGACTTCAGCATGTCCTTTGACCTTAACACACACACACACACACACACACACACACACACACAGACACACACACATTCACGCACACATACACATACACATACACACACACACACTAAATATAAAAAAATAATGCTTAAGTAAAACAAAATAAAAATATGAACACCGGATTTAATTTGACAAGGTGAAATCTAAACAGTCAGACTTCATGCTTATGCTGATGCCCTCAGATATACTTGCTTGTTTCTGAAAATGAAGGAGACACTTCATCAATATCACTTATTATCTGTGATCACTGTACCTTTAGAGCTTTGTGGGATCAAACCATAGGAATTTCCTGACAATCACAGCCGGGAATAGTAAACTTCAAGTCAGATCAGCCATCATTTGTTTATCCTTTGCAAAACAATCAAGCTTTTCACTGTGAATCAGTTCCTCTTGAGACAGCTGTTATTGGAGGCAGAAAAAGACCACTGCAATACAAAGCAGGTTGATGGTACTGGACATTACAGTAAATTGATACAGTTCATTAACTCTTGGTAAATGGCTCAGCTAAATAATTCTCAGTTATTATCTATTCCCAGATAGTTTATATTTTTGTGATGAACAATTTTTAAATGAAGGAAAGATATATGTAGAGTATGCCAATGTTTTCTTTTTATTCCTAGATTACCAATAAAAGCAAAGAATCAACCTGGGCCTTAATTCACAGTGTGAGCGATGCGTTTTCTGGCTGGTTGTTAATGCTCCTTGTTGGACTTTTATCAGGTATGGTAAACTATAGTTTTTTGTTTTGTATTGTATTTTAACTTTACAACACTATCAAAGTTTCCCCTCTCTCCTCTTAGTCTCTCCTTCTTACCCCGCCCCTCCATTTTTCCTCAGAAAAGAGGAAGCTTCACATGAATATCAACCAACCTGGGCATGTTGAGTTGCAATAAGACTAGTCACATCTTCTCCCATTGAAGTTTAACAAAGCATTCCAGCTGGGGAAAAGAGATTCAAAGGCAGGCAACAGAGTCAGAAACAACCCCTGATCCTGCTGTTCGGAGTCCCACATGAAGACCAAGCTGCCCATCTGTTTTGTGTGTGTGTGTGTGTGTGTGTGGTCCTAGGTCCGTCCGTGCTCACTCTCTAGTTGATGGTTCAGTCTCTATGAGCCCCTACGGGTCCAGGTTAGTTGATCCTACTGGTTTTCTTGTGGTGTCCTTGACCCAGGATCATGCTGTAGAGAAATGGTAAAGGTGGTATAAAACTCACAGCATGATCTTGGGCCATTTCCTTCCTTTTGGTCAGATTTTCTTCATTTACCTGAAACATGACAGCCAGGAGTAGAGTACATTAACTGTCTTAGCATTTATCAGTTTACGAGTCATAGTACTTTTAGTCCCAATTTTTTTGTTTTGTTTCTTTCTCATCATTTCTTTGATGAGTGTTCTGTAGATGCTTACTCCTTTACACTGAGACCATTTTAGTGTGCTCATACACTAGGTTTAGTAAGAATCTAAAGGGTCTCTGGTTCCAGCCAGCCTTCTTTGCACACAACCCTCTGTGCTGCTATAAGTTGAATGCTGCAATGTTAGCCTACAATACCTTCCTGACGCTTTACAAGTTCTCCTGTCCATGGTGCAAACTCCTGCGGTCTAGGATTAGCCTGCCACCCATAATGTTCATCAACTTCCCTCCATAGTCACTGCAGATAAATATCATCAAAGATTCTTCAGTATGGGAAATTTCTGTTCATGTAACCTGGTATATATATAGGGAGAGTCACGTAATTTTTCGGGAGGTGTTGGTGGTTTGGCTCTTGTTTTTGGTTTGAGGAGTGTCATTATTTAGCCCTACCTGGCATGCTAAGTAGACCAGCATGGCCTTGAACTATCAGAGTACTCGGGTTAGAGGCCTGTGACACTGTGCCTCGCAAATCACATAATCTTAAACAAATTTATTACTTTAAATTTATTACTTCCTTTATGGAGTGTCATTCCTAAACTATGCCAAAGCAATCCCTTTCTTAGGTCAAGTGAGTTTCAAGACCAAACTCCTCCCTCTCCCCTGTGTTTGCTTTCTCCCTAGTTCCCCCAGTATACATATTTCACAGATAATTGTGCTTATCTTTATTTTAAATCATGTGTATGTGTTTGTGTTTTTATGTGGGTATATACATATAAGTGAAAGTGCCATTGGCGCCCAGAAGCATTTCTAGAGCTGGATTTACAAGCAGTTATGATCTACCCAATGTGGGTGCTGGGAATTGAATTCAGGTCCTCTGTGAGAGTAGTATGCACTCTTAAGCATCTCTTTATCACAACACTGGTGTTAATGTAGAAATAGTAAGTGAAACACCAAGCAAGTTAACAATCAGAAAGAAGTTCCAGGTAGGATAGGGATAGGAAATATATTTACCTGTCATTTCAATTTCTTTCCTTTCACTTTGGCTGATAAAACTTGTTCCAGTTACCAAAGATAGAATTTCAGAAGTGGGCCGGGCACAGTGGCACATGCCTGTAATCCTAGCACTCGGGAAGGCCTAGGCAATTGGATCTCTGTGAGTTTGAGGCCAGCCTGAACTACAAAGCAAGTCCAGGACAGCCACGGCTACACAGAGAAACCCTGTCTTGAAAACAACAACAACAAAAAGAATTTTAGAAGTGGAATTTAACTTTGGCTTTCCCATTCTTCCCAACTCAATCAGGCTCCTTAGCTGGCCTGATAGACATCTCTGCTCACTGGATGACAGACTTAAAAGAAGGGATATGCACAGAGGGATTCTGGTTTAACCATGAACACTGTTGCTGGAATTCCGAGAATGTCACCTTTGAAGAAAGAGACAAATGTCCAGAATGGAATAGCTGGTCCCAGCTTCTCATCAGTACAGATCAGGTATGTGCAGCACTAGTTTCTATACTCTGAGTTTTTAAATTTTGTTTATTTATTTTTAAATTTATTTATTTATTACAGTTCATTCACTTTGTATGCCAGCTGTAGCCCCCTCCCTCGCCCCTCCCAATCCTGCCCTCCCTCCCTCATCTCCTCCCATGCCTCTCTCCAAGTCCTCCTACCTTTCCATTTGATCCTAGTGTCAGGTCTCATCAAGGCTGGCTGCATTGTCTTCCTGTGTGGCCTGGTAAAGTTGTTTCCCCCTCACAGGGAGGTGATTAAAGAGCCAGCCATTGAGTTCATGTAAGAGACAACCCCTCTTCCCCTTACTAGGGAATCCACTTGGAGACTGAGCTGTCGTGGGCTACATCTGTGCAGGGGTTCTAGGTAATATGCATGCATGGTCTTTGGTTGGAGTATCAGTCTCAGAAAAGACCCCTGTGCCCAGATTTTTTTTCTTTTTGTTGCTCTCCTTGTGGAGCTCCTGTCCCCTCCAGGTCTTTCATATACCCCTTACCTTTCATAAGAATCCCTGTACTCTGAATTTTATCCTTATATTCATTTTTTTGTACTGTACTCCTGGAAATGATGAAATCTTCCCTTATTTTCTTTCATGCAAAAGAAAGTGGAACCAGCTGTCTTCTTTTGTGGTTTAAGTTCAGCCTTATTTCGATCTCTTACAACATGTTGGAAGCATTTTCTGCTTATATTTAAAAGTTTGGTTTGTTTCAGAGAAGTCTTAGGTTTCTTCTCCTTCTTAGCTGTTAGTACATAATGTAGCTAAAATTACTTTTCTCTGATGATTTCAACAGAAATGTCAGGCAGACATCAGGTAAGATGTAATTTCTAACAAAAGATTATGGAATGGTTTAAAATATGTTTATCATATAGAAATAGAAAGTAGCTTATCCCTGAGCACTGAATTAGAATAAACAAATGTTATGATATACTTCTAGGTATCTGGGAAGTAAAATTGTCCAGTCTCTCTTGCAATTTCATTAGTATATTCATTATTGCCTAAGCAAGTATTTTTCACCAATAATAATTTTGTATTTCAGCTTTTTTTCCTATCATTCAGTACTTCCTTGTTTGTTAGCCCTCTCCCACTGAAAAAGCACACAAAACAAAACAAACAAATAAACAAAACCCTTTTATTTCCCAGGCTCACCAGTAGAAATGGGTATCCCTTGAACTCCCTCTGTATTCATGCATTCTGTCACTGAAGTAGATATAAAACTAGAATATATGTGTGTACTCCTAAATTTTATTTTTCATCTGATTACATAGAGGTAGGGTAGAGTAAAGGTCACTAGAAGCTGAGAATGAGGGGGACAGAGAAGTTGTGTAATGAACAGATGAACAGCAAAAAGAGAGGAGAAAGAAATTTTACAGTTTACATAGCAACAGTACTGTAACTGTACTTTACAACAACTAATGATTAATTGAGGTGCTGAACCAAGGCTTTCTGTATGCTAGGCAAATGCTCTAATCATGATCCATATTCCTTTCTTATGTATTTTATGAAGCACTAGAGGGAGTTAGGAGGCTTCAAAGATAAAAAAATATGAAATATTTATGTAAGTAAAAGTACTAATTATCCTGATTTGATCACTATACATTATATGTACATGTATCAGAGAATCATTCTATAACTTATAAGAATATATAATCATGATAAGTCAATTAAAAATAAATTTAAAATAATTTTATCATGCACCTTATTCACAAAAAAATTTGAAGTTTCATATACACATCCCATAATAAGTCAATTGAAAATGATAGGAAAATGATAAATAATAAAGTCAGAAATAAAGAGATTTTATATCCATATATAGCTACACACATTGGCTTGGGGAGCAGGGTTTTTTGTGTATAGTACTTGACACAAGTTCAAGTCCTCTGAGGAGCCTCAATTGAAAAAATTGCCTCCATAAGATCGGGCTACATAAAACCATACAATGCAAAAAAGACAGCATCTTCAACAAATGGTGCTGGTCTAACTGGATGTCTACATGTAGAAAATTCAAATAGATCCATATTTTTCACCCTGCACAAAACTAAAATTCAAGTGGATCAAAGACTTCAACATAAAACCTGACACACTAAACCTGTTAAAAGAAAAAGTGTGGAAGAGCCTGGAACTCATTGGCACAGGTGACAACTTCCTGAACACAACATCAACAGCACAGGCTCTAAGATCAACAATCAATATATGGGAGCTCATGAAACTGAAAAGCTTCTGTAAAGCAAAGGACACCGTCATCAAAACAAAACAACTGGGAAAGGATCTTCACCAACCCTATATCTGACAGAGGGCTAATATCCAGAATATATAAAGAACTCAAGAAGTTAAAAAGTAGCAAATCAAGTAATCCTATTTTAAAAAAGGTGTACAAAGCTGAACAGAGAGTTCTCTATAGAAGAATACTGAATATCAGAGAAACACTTAAAGAAATGTTCAACATCCTTAGTTATCAGGGAAATGCAAATCAAAATGACTCTGAGATTCCATCTTACACCTGTCACATTGGCTAAGCTCAAAAACTCAAGTGACAGCACATGCTGGAGAGGATGTGGAGAAAGGGGAACCCTCCTCCATTGCTGGTGGGAATGTAAAGTTATACAGCTACTTTGGAAATCAATCTAGTGCTTTCTCAGAAAATTAGGAATAGCGCTTCCTCAAGATCCTGCTATACCACTCCCAGGCATGATATCTGAAATATTCTCAAGTATACAACAAGGTCATTTGCTCTACCATGTTTATATCAGCGCTATTTGTAATACCCAGAATCTGGAAACAACATATATGTCCCTTAACAGAGGAGGAATAGATACAGAAATTGTGGTATTTTACACAATGGAATACTACTCATCTATTAAAAACAAGGAAATCATGAAATTTGCAGGCAAATGGTGGGACCTAGAAAAGATCATCTTGAGTGAGCTAAGCCAGAAACAGAAAGACACACATGATATATACTCATTCATAAGTGTTTATTAGAGATATACTATAGGATAAACATACTAAAGTCTATAGCCCTAAAGAAGCTAAACAACAAAGAAGACTCTAGGGAAAATGCTCAGTCCTCATTCAGAAGGACAAATGTGATAGGCATAAAAAGCAGGAGAAGACAGGGAATAGGACAGGAGCCTACCACAGAGGGCCTCTAAAAGACTCTACTGATTGTGGTATGGAAGCAGAGGCTGAGACTCATAGCCAAACTTTGGGCAGAGGGCATGGAATTTTATGAAATAGAAAAACCTGGCAGGGACAGGAGCTCCAAAAGGTGACCAACAGAGCCAAAAAACAAAAACAAAAACTGGGTCTTGAAGGCCCTGCAGAGACAGATACCTCAACCAAGGACCATGGATGGAGAGGACCTAAAACCCCTGCTCAGATATAGACCATAGAGTTATTCTCCAAGTGGGTTCCTTAGTAAGGGGAGCATGGTGTGTCTCTGACATGAACTCAGTGGCTGGCTCTTTGATCACCTCCCCCTGTGGGGTACCCCCTTGCCAGAGGAAGACAATGCAGCCAGTCCTGATGAGACTAGATTGGCTAGGGTCAGATCGAAGGGGAGGAGGACCTCCCTATGAGTGGACTAGGGAGGAGCATAGAAAGAGTAGAGGGAGGGAAGGAGGGATAGGGAGGAGACAAGTGAGGGTGCCACAGGAGGATACGAAGTGAATAAATTGTAATAAATAATTAATAAAAAATTAAAAACATGATCAAGCTGCAGGCAGGTCTGTAGGGCATTTTCTTAATTAGTGATTTTTGGGGGTTGGTCCACCCCATTATAGGTGGTAACACCCCTGGGCTGATGGTCCCAAGTTCTATAAGAAAGCAGGCTGCCTCCTGTTCACTTGAGCAGAAATTCTGGTGGCAGAAGCATGTGGCAGAGACATCTCTTCATTTCATGTTAGAGCAGGAAGCAGCTCAAAATAAAATACATTTTAGGATCTGTGTTCAGTGATCTACTGTCTCCAGCTATATTCCATTTATTAAAGTCTCCAGAATCTTCCAAACTGGCACCACCATTTGGAGACCAAGTATCTAAAACATGAAGATGTTTCATATTCAAATATAATACTGAGGTGGGAAAAACTAAATAATCAGGATATAATATTTTCCAACTCCTAAAACATGTATTTGAGGCTTAAGTGACCCTTTACGTTACTGTAAGCATATAAAATGGAATCAGGATAAAATAAATACCATAGTGAGAATTTTGGTGTCTTTAAAAACCCAATTATGTTATGTAATCATGTTTTTGTTTTAAACCCAGGTGTGGGATAGGGGCGGCTTCAGATTGTCCACAGCTGCAGACTGTTTGCCTAGTGCGTGCTCTAGCATGGGCATGATTCTGCCAGCTGAAGATAGTTATTGCTGGAGACTTTAGAGAGGGTATAAAAGGGTGGGAGCACCAAGAAAGGGGAATGACTTTTCCTCCTTGGTTTCTGCTCCTGTTATTGCTGGTTTTTCAAGTGGTCAAGAGAAAAAGAGACAAGAAGTTGGAGATATCCTGACAAGATAAAGATCGGACTTGCCCCAAAGAACTCAATGTCCCTAATCAGCAAGGAGTAGTAAAAAGATCTCAACATTCCCTCTTCCCTCTAACTCAATCTCCTACCTTGTGCTGGGGTGTTGGAACGGATTGGGGTGGAGAAGGGTGATAGTTATAAGAAATAAAATAAAATAGATAAAGCAAGCAAACAAACAAACAAAAAAGAAAGCAGACTGACCAAGCCATGGGAAGCAAGCCAGTAGATAGCACTCCTCCATGACCTCCGCATCAGCTCCTGCCTCCAAGTTCCTGCCCTGTTTGAGTTCCTGTCCTGACTTCCTTCAGTAATGAACAATATGGAAGTGTAAGCCAAATAAACCCTTTCCTCTCCATCTTGCTTTTTGGTCTTTGTGTTTCATCACAGCAATACTAACACTAAGACATGCAAGAATCTCAAACTGTAGTATAATTAAATTATTGGCTGAATGAATGTTACAGACCTTCCCAGAACACTGATTTTTCCTGAATGTTTGGAATATTTTTTAAATTTCTTTTTATTTATTATCTATTACAGTTTATTCACTTTGTATCCCAGCTGTGACCCCTTCCTCATCTCTTACCAATCCCACCCTCCTCCTCTCTTCTCCCTCTATGCCCCTTCCCTAGTCCAGGAAAAAAATGGAATAATTTTTTAGTTAAGTGCAAACACTGTTTTAAAAATATTTTTTAGATTTATTACTTTAGGTATAGGAGTGTTTTGCCTGAATGCATGTATTTATACCACATGTGTGCCAGGTGTTCATGGAGATCAGAAGAATTATTTGTATCCCTGGAACTGGAGTTAGAGATAAATGGTTTTGAGCCGTAATGTAGGTGCTGGGAATCAAACGCTGGGCCTCTGCAAGAGCAGCAAGTGTTCTTAACCACTGAGCCATTTTTCTACCACCATAAACAATGATTTTAAAATGGAATGTAAACTTTTCTTCTTTAACTTGAAATTGAACTCTGGGTCTTGTATATGGTAGGCAAGTACACTCTAGAACATTTAAAAAAATCTTTAAATTACATTGTGTGTGTTTGTGTGTGTGTGTCTGTGTCTGCCCCAGCACATGTGTGGAGGTCAAAGAACAAGTTTTGAGAACCCATTCTTTCTTTTTGACATGTAGACCATAGGCATAGAGATGGAATCTGTGTTGTCAGTCTTGTTGGCCCTGAAAAGCCATTACAATTTTTTAAGTTGTGTTTAGTGTCTCATGCCTATAATCCTAGTACTTGTAAATTAGTGGCAGGAGGGTCACTGCAAATTTGAGGCCAGTTAGGGGTACATAGTAAGACCCTATCAAGAAAACAATAAATATATAAACAACTTAATTAAGTTAAAATTGTTTTGAGATAGGATATTGAAGTTGCCTTGCTGACCTCAAATTTGTGATCTTCCTGCCTCAGGTTTTTGGGCATCTCCATGGATTTTTATTTGTTTGGAACAGTCTCACTCTCTTGTCTATTCTAGTCTACAAACCCCAGTAATCCTATCTTGGTCTCCCAAATCCTGGGATTACAGGTTTGAGCTGTTATACTCTTCTCTGCATTTTGTTTTGTTTTAAGGAAGAAAGAAAATTTCTGTTTTACTTCTATTCTCAAGTGCTTCCTCTAATTATGTGTTAGGAAGATCTGGGTAAAAAAAAAAGTTTAAGAAGTCTTACAAGTTGGGGTAAATTAGAGAGAGAGAATATGTGTTTCCCTTGCTTTGAAGGAAGCAATTGTTTTGTTTTCATTTTTAAAAGTTTTAATTCTTTTTATTTTGTGTGTATGACTGTTTTATCTACATGTGTGCCTGGTGCCTGCAGAGGCCAACAGAAGACATTAGATCCTCTGAACTTGGTGTTATGGATAAAAGCTGTCTGATAAGGGGTCTTGATGAGCAGCAAGTACTAACCACTGAGCAATCTCCAGCTCCAGGGAGTACTTTATAAAATAAATTCCTCTAATACATGTTTATGTATGTGGGCATATGTGGGCCATGGCACATGTGTTGAGGTCAGAGAATGGTTTGCAGGAGTTGGTTCTCTCCTATTATGTTTCAGGTCTTTAGGCTTTACATTAGTTACCTTAAACCACTGAGAAATCTTGCCAGCCACTTATTTTTAAGGCAGTTACATAATCAATTTTTTTTACCTCTCATCTGGCCTCTTTTTATGGTTAACACTTGGCGTAATAATAGTACAGGAAATTGGTATATCTAAAACCCATAGAACATATTTCTCTGTTTTTGTTGGTTTGTTTTTGCTTTTGTGAACCTGAAGGTTGATCCTAGGGCATTGAATATGCTAGATGAACTCTCTACCCAAGACCAACATCACCAACCCATTTCATTTCTCTAGGTGTATGTACAAAATGATAACCAAAAGCAGGTGGGAGAAAGGGAGGAAGAGAGAGCTGTAATTTTATGATATGTAAGATGGCTCCCTTGTGCTTTCCCTGTTTAACTACCCCTTTATTATGGGTCTGTTCCAGGAGTTCCTTGTAGAGCAGAGCCTGAGATTTTCTCAAACAAAAGATTTCTTTGGCTCTTTTATGAATGAAATCATTGCCTGGGGAAATAGTCTATGAAACTTTCAGAAGCCTTCTCTTGCCAACAGTTTGGCCTCCTGGTCTCTGCCTCTGGCCAGTTTCTGTTACTTTCCTTTCCACTGCCTTTCTCTCTTTGTTTCCTACCTCTGGAGTCCATTTGCTCACAAGCTCCTCTTAAAGGACAAGAAATAATCATTCTCTAAGGACATAAGATCATGGAAAAGTTATGTCAAATTCACAACTAAGAAAACTGTAGATTCCTGATTCTCCCTGTTCAGGCCTTTGAATTCTCACAGTGTTTTATGTTTTGCAAAGTCAGAAGTCCATTGAGCTTTGTATTCCATATCATCTGAAGTATAACCCCTGGTGTTCAGTATTGCTTTTTGGTAAAGCATCACTATTTAATGTTAATGAATCATTTGTGTGCTCAAAACTATATTTTCTAGTTATCACATTTCATTAACATATATACATACATACCAAAAGTATATTCTGTCCACATGAAAATAAATATTTCCTTTTCTTTGAAGAACCTGGACTTATCAGAGTCATAGAGTTTCTACTCAAAATACTTTTTTGTCATCTCTGTGGTACCAGTCACTCTAAGATGTAATCATTACATGTGAAATACTTGTTAAACGCTTAACAGTCTATAATGGTGGTTTCTAGGGAAAGGGAGGGGTGGGAAATGGAGAGAAGGTGGCCAAATGTATAAATTGGCAATTAGATGGGATGAATAAGTTTAAAGATTTAATATATCACATGAGAACTACAGTTGAGAATACTAAACACTAACACTCAGTAGGCAGACATAGACTGATCTCTGTGAGTTTGAGGCCATCCTGGTCTACATACAGCTAGTTTTAGGACAGCCAGAGTTACACAGAAAAACAACAACAAAAAGAATACTAAGCACTGAAAATGTACTATTCATTCAAAGAAGCATAATTATAGAGGGTGGGTGTTATATAAATCTCTGACTGTAGTAACTGTTTATATATATATATATAAACATACACACATACATATATATACACTATATATATATATACACATATATATATATATATGTGTGTGTGTGTGTATGTGTATAAGTATATTAAAACATCAAGGCTTTGGGGCTCAAGAGATGGTTCAGCTATTAAGAGTACTTGCTGCTCTTTTAGAATACCAGAGTTTGTGTCTCATCACCCACATCCCCAGCTCATAACTGCTTGTAACTCCAGCCCCAGAGGATCTAATGCCACATTCTGGCCTCCACTGGCACTTGCACAAAGACAGTACATACACAGGTACACATGCACCCTAGAGCCAGACATAGTAGTGCATCGCTGTAATTCAAGCACTTGGAAAGTAAAGGATTAACAGTTTGAAGAATGCCCTTTGTTATATAATGATAGCAAGACTATTGTGGGTTACATGAGAACCTTTCTCAAAGCATGTATGCGACCCAGGCTTAAATCTTCAGAATTAAAAACTGAAACAAAATGAAAACAACCCCGCCTCCAATATCATGCTACTCATCCTAACCAAACAGAGTAAACAATTATTAAGAAATTTAGCACCAAGATAGGCAAGGGTAATGTAATGTTAAAGCTTGTCATCACTTCAAATATGTTTTCAAGTTTCACCCATTCCAGAAACTGTAGAGGATATTGTAACTCTTGTTAAACTTGACATAGAATCATATGTATTGGACAGCAAAACTGACAAAAACACTAATAAAATTATATTGTGACCAGTTGTGGTTTCAGTTAGTAGTAGTCCCAGTACTTGGGAGGCAGAGGCATGAAGATTGCTACAAGTTGGAGCCTAGACGGGGTTGTATATCAAGATCCTGCATAATAAACTAAATGAGCCTTCACTTGCCAAGAGCGTGGCCTCCTGGTCTTTGCCTCTGTCTAGAGAGGAAGTTGGATCTCTGTGACCTTGAGGTCAGCCCAGTTTACATAGCAAGTTCTAGGCCAGTGGTTCTCAACCTGTGGGTCATGCCCCACTTAGGGGTCAGATGACCCTTTCACAGGGGTTGCCCAAGACCATCTGCCTATCAGATATGTAAGGGTAATGGAATGTTGAAGCATGAAATGTTGAAATAGAATTTACATTACAATTCATAAGAGTAGGAAACGTACAATTACGGAGTAGCAACAAAAATAATATTATAGTTCGGGATCACTACAACATGAAGAACTGTATAAAGGGGTCACATCTTTAGGAAGGCTGAGAACCACTGGTCTAAGCCACCCAAAGTTACATAGTAAGATGTTTCAAAGTCAAAACTGAGTCTTGTCTGAAGGTTTTCAGTTTTCTTTTTCAACATATCAACTCTTAGAATCCTTTGAAAATTTCCTTTGATTGCAGCAAAGCATGTGATTTGTACTACCAAAGGGCCAAATGGTGTTTCAGTAGTTTTCCTGATGAATGGCCTGTAAAGAGATGTTTAAGCAATTTACCATTGTTGTTGTTCTTCCCGCCTGCTTTCCTGGTAAAATGTTACTGAAAAGTGCTTCATTCCCCACCCAGCTATTTACACTAAAACAGTGTCTTTTTGTCTTCTTCCAGGGGGCCTTTGCCTACATAGTCAATTATTTCATGTATGTCCTCTGGGCTCTCCTGTTTGCTTTCCTTGCCGTATCTCTTGTCAAGGCATTTGCACCTTATGCCTGTGGCTCTGGAATCCCTGAAGTGAGTATAGTATAAATCTTTTTTTTTTTTTCCAAAATCTTCTCTGTAGTCTTGCATATATACTTGGTTAGTATTGGTCAGGGTCAGAGCCTAAGGGCATCTACAGTTCATCTAGATTTTCCTTTGAGTATTCTGTCAGCCTGGGCTACGGGATTTGGGACAGAAGAGGGGAGATGTTGGCTCAGATCTCATCCCTACCTATTTCGGGCTTAGATTGCTTTAAGTTATCAAGATGGCCCTGCTCCTGTCTGCTCTCTGACTAAATAATAGTCCCAACTTTCTTTGGCAAATACTCCAGCCTATATCTACTCTTTCAGGCTGTTTCTCAAACATTAACCTTATCCTCAGAACATTTTATACCCAGAGGGAATAACTGTTCCTTCTCAGCTACTCCTGCTTCTCCATCCACACACTTTCTTCTTTACAATAAACTAATTCCAGCTGCCACATAGCTCTTTAACTTGCCAAAAGTCTGTGGACGTTTACAGAATACCTCTGGCTTTCCCAGTCTCTCCCATACTAAGATCCCTCTTGGGACAAGTATGTACACATCCCTTATTGAGGAGTTACATAGTTCTTGTAAGGGGTACAGACTTTAACTGTTTGGCCTCATTCCTTTAACTTAGTCTTTACTTACTCAATCTCTGTGTTTGGCCTGCAGATAAAAACTATCCTGAGTGGTTTCATTATTAGGGGCTATTTGGGTAAGTGGACTCTTGTCATCAAAACTATCACTTTGGTGCTGGCAGTATCATCAGGCTTGAGCCTGGGCAAAGAGGGCCCCCTAGTGCACGTGGCTTGCTGCTGTGGGAACATCCTGTGCCACTGCTTCAACAAATATCGGAAGAATGAAGCCAAGCGCAGAGAGGTAAGGACATATCACCTTAACAGTTTCTTTCTCCTTAGGAGCATAAGTACTAGAATCTCAAGAGTGAGAATTTGGGGATTTCACACATGTAAATTCAAATAGCTTTTGGTTCTAGGAGTCCTTCTTATAACCATCCTAGCATGAGCATATGCACAGGTGTCTAGGGATAGTTAATATAAACTTATTAACATTGTAAAAGTCGGAGATTCACAAAATGTCATTAAATAGGGACTTCACCAAAAAAAACAAAAAACAAATCTGTTCTTCTCATATCATAGAAAAATGTGTAACTATTTAAAAGAATGAGATGGCCCTAAATATATTGACATGGACTGCTGACAACAGAACACTAAAGTTAGTTTGTGACTTCTGTTTATGAGATAATTTGAGTAATTTTTAAAAATGTATTTATGTGCACTTATGAAGAAAATACCCAGGGCTTGGGTGATGCCTTAGCTAATAAAATAGCTACCTTGCAAACACGAGGGCCCAAAACCCGTTTTTTTTTTTTTTTTGGTTTGGTTTTTTTTGTTTTTTGTTTTTTTTTTTTTTTTTTGGTTTTTTTTCAATGCAGTTTATTCAGGAACCTTGAACAATCATCTGACCCTGGGGAAAGCCAGCCCACAGCTTAAATAGCCTCTGGGTAGCCAACCCCAGCATGCCACGTGGGCAATGCAGATAGGTCCACATACATGGAAGCAAGCCAGATCCTCAGCCTTAGCCAAATGTGGAATTGTTCATGACAGAGAGCACTCACCATTGGGAAGGTGGAAGGTGGAAACCAGCTCCATCTTTAAGGCATAGCATTCCGCAGCTCTCTACAGTTCCCCCTTTTTGTTTTAGACGCATCAGGCAAGAGTAGAGGTCTGATCTCTGATATTAGAAATAAATTGGGACTTTGTACCGATGTTCATTTAGGTGTCATCCACCCAAAGAGCATCAGACCCGACCGATACCTTTTTCTCAGAGGCGGGACCTGGGGCATCAACCCGCATGCAGTCAGACATGCTCTTCTCTGGGTCGAAAGTGGCTGACCCTGAGTGCAGTGCTTAGCCTCGCATCCTGAGCATAACATTTTAGCTTTTTATGGTAGCCAACCATGCTTGGGTTTTTAAAAAGTGGTATGATCTCTGGTATGCTCATTGGCCAGCCAGTCTTATCTGTTTGTTTGATACCAGGCCAATAAGAAATGATGCTTTCTCAAAAACAAACAAAGTGGACAGTACCTGAGAAACAACACTCCAGGTAGATGTCTGACTTCCCCTTGTACATACATGCACCTGTACTCACATGTTTATACCTGCATGCATGAAGGTGAACAAACACAAAACCCAAAAATATCTGGAAATGAGTCTATTATCAACTGTGAAAAGCATGTGCTTATGGTGGGTGGGAAAATAAAGTAGAAGGAAAGGAGAAGTGAGGACTTTTTATTATATTTATATCTTTTACTTCTTAAAAAGAAGTTACAGAAAATAATAAACTCTGAGAAATTGCTGTATGTTTCAAATGGCATATTTTTTTCATCTTTTGTTGATACTAAATGCCACTCTTGAATTGGTTACTATCTGTGTTAAACCTCTCTCTTCCTGCCTCTTGCTTCAACTCAGATAAATTCAAAAGTATCACTGTGGTTTTCTCAGATTCAGCCATGTGTTAATGTATACTATTTTGAGGAGGAAGAATATTAAAAAAATGTTTCAAGTCATTGCTTACTTTTATTTTGCTAATAATCAAGGACCTAAGAAAGTAGTGTTTCTTTTTTTTTTTTTTTTTTTTTTTTTTTTTTGTCCTTGAAGGGCCTAAAAATCACAGGTGCAGTATGTTGAAGCCAAGATCATTTTATTAAAAAGCATACTTTGTAAAACTTGAACACAGTGATTTCTCCTGAAAATAACAACAAACAAAAAGATTAGCCACAGAATTTGGAAACTGAAAATGCTGAGGTTTTAAGTGTGGAATAAAGTTTGATTATTAAGTGTGGAAAGTTCCTGAAACAGTCAGAAAGGAGAGGAAAGCAAGCAGGAATGACAGAGGGATGTGTGAGTAGATTGTCCTATCGTAGAGGGACACAGAAGCTTTGTTAAATTCGAGAAGTTTTTAAACAGGAATAATATGCAACAAGTGAAACAGATGAAAAGAGAATCATTCTAAAGGGCAAGAATAAGTGTTAGTTGATGCTGCCTTTACATAATGGAGCTGAATTTGAAACTAGATTCCTTATAAAAGTTTGTATGAAACTTGCCAAACATTTATCTGAATAGACTCTTATGAATACCTGGATATTCAGTATGAACATCTGGATGGTCAGTCTATTTTCTGTAGCATAGATATCCCTAGTGTCTGTTCTGTGCTGCTGGGGCCTAAGCCCAGGGCCTTGTGAAAGTTATCTTATTTTGTGGTTCTCAAAAGCAGCACAATTGTTTGTGACCATTGGCCTCATCGCAGTGAGCAGATAGGTGGAAACAGATGAGTTGGAAGGGGATGCAGAGATTCCATTCTCTAATATAAACTCGAGATTTTCCCCTCCTGTTTCATCATAAGCATATCCCATGAAATCTTTTACAATTTGAATTTTGGCTTCCCTGTCCTTCTGAAATGATAGTCGTTTGAGCTGTGACTTTTCAAAGCTCTCATTTTTCAGAGGTTTATCAAAGATTTCACCCCATTCCCTCCTTAACTTCCCTAAATGGTCTGCCAGTCCTAGAGAAACCAGCCTACTTATTTTGCCAAGAAATATTTTATTCTTCAAAATTCTTCATGTTGCTCAATTTTTAATATATGCTTCTAAATCATCTGTCTCCACAGCTACTAGTATTCAAGGAAATTACTTGTTTCTGTTCATATTTTACACATCCATGCTTCCACACACTGAAATCCTCTCTGAACACCTGTGGAGAGCTGCTGGTTTGTCAGGCTGCTTTGTTATTGAGTTCTCAGTGAAAAACATGTTTTCACCCTGGCCTTCACCTGGAATCAGGGATAAGCAGGATGTTTTGCCAAGTACACCTTCTTTTGTTTGAGACAGCAGACAGGATGTTTTGCCAAGTTTACCTTTTGTTTGTGTGAGGATCACACAGACAGGTGGTCGAGGTAAACAAGTTTGACTTCTCCATGAACCCCTTCATTGTACTGAGGTGCTTTGCTCTGTGAAGAAGGAATTATGGAATAAACCAGTGTGACTAGTTTCTACTGGAAGCCCTCTCGAACAGATCCCATGTGTAGTGTGTTGGTTTATTAATTTTCTTTCAATCCTCAGTTCCTACTCAAGAACTGTTCAAGTCTGCTGGTGGGCTCTGGCGAACACCACTTGTTCACTTCCCCTCTTTTGCCCTTTTTTTTCTGCTGATGCTGTATTTCCTTCCCTTTCCTGCCACCTGTCTTCTTTACCTTTAAAAGTCTAGTCATCTCCCTATATATGTTTCTATGGGCCATTGATATTGGAATAAGCTACAGTGTGTGGGCATTTTTAAACTGCTATGCCACTTTTATATCATTAGAGCTTCCTGTAATATCTCATTAAAATGTTTCCTAAAATGTCCAAGGAAGAAAGCCCATGAGGCCTCAGCCATTACAAAAAGAACTACATACAACTAAGGAATGCTGAGAGAAATGTGGGAGAAATAGTCTCCTCCAGGGAAGAGGATACTAATTGCTTATCCAATACCAAGCAGCCAGGTCTGAAAACATACAGTCAGGTCTGTAACATTATGCAGGCTGAGCAGGGTATACTTAGAAAAAATAATATATATATATGGCTATACATATATCCATGTAATAAAAATTAGTGAAAAAGAAAAAGGCCATAAATTTGAAGGACAGTAAGAAAGAATATTTGAGAGGTTTTGGAGAGAAGAAAGGGAAGGGGAATATTGTTTATTATTATTATTATTATTATTATTATTATTTATTACAATTTTTTCACTTGTTTCCTGGCTATAGTCCCCTCCCTCATCTCCCAGTGCCACCCTTCCTCCTTCTTCCTGTATTATGTCCCTCGCCTAGTCCACTGATAGGATAGGTCCTCCTCTCCTTTTTTCTGACCCTAGCCTATCAGGTCTTACCAGGACTGCCTGGAGCCTCTTTCTCTGTGGCCTAGTAAGACCACCTCACCAGACGGAGATGATCAAGAGCCGACCACTGAGTCCATGTCAAAGAAATTGTAATTTCAAAAACAAAAAGAAACAAATGTGCTGGTGAAACAGCTCACTGTTTCTGGGTCTTCAAACTCAAGTTCACTTACTGCACTGGGAGGATTGTCATTGGGGCCTCAATTTAGAATTAAGCGCATTCCTCAATCACAAAAGTAAAGGCCATTATTCAACATCTAGCATACAGTATTTGCTCTCCAAGTAAATAGAAATTGAACCTTACTTTTCAGGATATGGAACATGTAAAAAATTTTTTATTTTCTTCTTTTTGAAAATTTTAATTAAAATATAATTACACTACCTCCCCTCTTTCCTTACTGTTCTCCAACCTCTCCCATATGCCCCAGTCACTCCTTATCAAATTGCTGGTATGTTTTTCTTTGATTATTGATGTTAGACACACACACACACACACACACACACACACACACTTATATATAACCCACTGAGTCCATTTATTGGTACTTATGTGAAAGTGGTCAGCCACGTAAAGTTTTTATTTTTTTTAATTTTTAGTGTCTATGAACATTCCTTTAAAATGTGATTGAATGTAAAAAACCCAATATTACCCTATTGCTGATTTTACGTTTTGAATTGTAGGTCTTATCAGCTGCAGCAGCTGCTGGTGTATCTGTAGCCTTTGGGGCCCCTATTGGTGGAGTATTATTCAGCCTGGAAGAGGTAATGACTTCAGTCTGCAGTGCATATATATGCCTTGGTGTTAGAAGTCTTGACCAGTATCTATGTATATTGCAGTCCCTGGGTGTTCTGCTCAATTTGGTCCTTTGGCATGTAACTGGAAATGTCTGGAAAGTTTTCAACCTTGACCATAATGTCAGCAGCCCCAGCATTTCATTTGAAACAGTTTTGGTATACTGACTAAGTTTGCTTTCTCACCTTCTGTCTTGTAGGTCAGCTACTATTTTCCCCTCAAAACACTATGGCGTTCATTCTTTGCTGCTCTGGTGGCAGCATTCACACTCCGCTCCATCAATCCATTTGGAAACAGCCGCTTAGTTCTATTTTATGTGGAGTTTCACACCCCATGGCATCTTTTTGAGCTTGTGCCATTCATTGTGCTTGGCATATTCGGTGGCCTTTGGGGAGCCCTATTTATCCGCACAAACATTGCCTGGTGTCGGAAGCGCAAAACCACACAGTTGGGCAAGTATCCTGTGGTAGAGGTACTCATTGTGACAGCCATCACTGCCATCTTGGCTTTCCCCAATGAATATACCCGGATGAGCACGAGTGAGCTCATTTCTGAGCTGTTCAATGACTGTGGCCTTCTGGACTCCTCCAAGCTCTGTGATTATGAGAACCATTTCAACACAAGCAAAGGCAGTGAGCTGCCTGACAGACCGGCTGGTGCGGGAGTCTACAATGCCATGTGGCAGCTGGCTTTGACACTCATATTGAAAATAGTCATTACTATATTCACCTTTGGCATGAAGGTGAGAAATTCTTTTGATGAATTCTATATGAATGTTCTGTGTGGATGTGGGCTTTAGAAGGCAAAGTCAAAGTATGGTACAATCTTGAGAGTTCAGGTGGTGTCAGTTTGCTCTGGAAGCCTTTTTGCCCCCAAATGTTTTCATGACTTGGTGGAGAGTTATAACTGTCTCTCAACCTATATTTAGGCCAAGTGCAAACCTCACTGATGGGTATTTTTTAAAGCATTTTCTCCTTTTCTATGTAAAAATATTTTTCCCATAAAAAGGGTAGTGAGGTAATTTATGCTAAAGCATTTTCTATTGAAGTACAATATCTGACTAATACACTGTTAGTCTTTAGGGTACATGTAGAGTTAAAGAAGCATAATTTTAGCCTGAACTCCATAAGGTTACCATCTAGACCATATTTTAGTTTTTAGCAACTTCATAGTGTTCAACCTAACAGAGCTAAGTGACATTTTTCATAGTTAGTATCAGTGCTTTTATGTTAATGAGTAGAATCCACTTCACAGTTTAATACTAAAATATTTAAACTGTCCAAATCAGATAACACTGACCAGTGAGATGGCTCTGTAGTAATGGTGCGTGCCACCAAGCCTGTAAATATGAGTTCATTTTCCAGAACCCACATGGTAAAATGCAAAAACAAATTTCTGAAAGTTTTCTTCTGACCTCCACACAAATGTACCAGATACACACACACAACATAATAAGCATTGAAAGAATCCAAGCACATCCTTACATATAGAAGCTATAGAAGATGATCTCAGACATGCACAGAGAATTATCCAGGGAGGAAGAAGTGCTCTACAGCAAAATAAAGTGACAATAACAGTAATTTATTTCATATATAAAAAAGTGGATTTTTAATTTCCTGAGACAAGATATAGTAAGTATTCAAGTAATTATCCTGATTTGATCATTACATGTTATATACATGTATCCAAATATTATACTGTACTTAATATATAACACTGTGTCTTACTTTACAATTCCCATGTTCTAGAAAAAACAAAAATGGAAAGTTAAAGCATTTGCATCCTTGTTGTTTTTTTTTTTTTCCTTCTCTTTTGTTTCTTCAGCACTCTACTACCAAATTGTTTCCTCTCTTCTCCATGGAAAGACATTTGAACCAGAGATAAGATGGAAATCTGAAAAGTTTCTGGGTGCTTTTTGGGTTAATTTCAACATTGTTGTTTCATTGTTTTATTTAAAGGGAATCTACAGGTACTCAGATGAAAAAAACTTCAGTTGCAGTCCAATGTCAAATATACTCTAAGAACCATAAGCTGTTCTGATTGTTTACTATCATTTCCTTCCTTTAATATTAATAATTCCTAGAGGTCAAGAAGTAAAACAGGAAGGTAGATGATTATTCCCTTTTTTTTTGGTTAGGCATGCAACTACAGCCACTATCTCATTTTAAAATTTTGCTTAATTTTCTTCTCTGTTGTTACACAGTAGATGGAAAGTTCCTGTGCCTTCTTTTTGGTGTGAGTGATGGGTTAGGACACAATATATAAATGTCATTATGACCATTTTATTTAAATTCCAGGGCTAATATGCACTAACTCTTGATCTTTGGAAAATGACTTTACCTCTCTGAACCTTGGTGTCTGTCCTTTGGGAATAATAATGTCTAATTCCTGGGGTTATTATTAGAGCATCTATAAAATCTTATATGTAGACCATTCATCAGAGAACACAATAGTCAACAAATGGTAGATCATTACTGATACAAATTCAGAACTGGGGGAAATGTCTGCATATATAAGAAACTCCATCTATTTTCCTTTTTCTTTGGGAAAGGCCTAATTTCTGCCTCCAGTTTTGTGTTGGTCTGGAGAGTTCAGGCTCTTGCCTGATGGACCCCGAATCAGGGTAAGCTTCTTCAAAGTCATCCTTGCCTGCACGTCCCAGAGAACCTCTAGTCCCTGTAGTGTTACACAGATCTTTGCAGCCACTTGGTAGCATAGTGCATAGTTAAATTGTCACTGGCCTGTTTGCTTCGCAGAGAGTCAGTCCTCTACCCTACCATATTGCCAAGAACCATATCATTTCTCACTAACCACCTGTAGCTCTTTCTTTGCAGATTCCATCTGGTCTCTTTATCCCCAGCATGGCTGTTGGTGCTATAGCAGGCCGTCTTTTAGGAGTAGGAATGGAGCAGCTGGCTTATTACCACCATGATTGGGGCATCTTCAATAGCTGGTGCAGTCAGGGAGCCGATTGCATCACACCTGGCCTTTATGCCATGGTTGGGGCTGCAGCCTGCTTAGGTGAGTAGTGTTTGCATTGACTTCAAAGAAGTCACCCTACCAGTGACATACAAATGAAGAATAATAATTAAAAAAAAAAAAAACACAATGGCTTTTTTTTTTTTTACTTTTTATTTTCATGATTATCCATTTCTTGTTGGTTTACTATTTCTCAGACATTTTAAGAAAGGGAAATCTAATCTCTCACCTAGGGGAATTCATCAGAAATCTGGACATAGATAGCTGCATAAGAATGTGCACCACAGCTGTGCATGGTGGCATATGCCTGGAATCCCAGCACTCAGGGAGGCAGAGGCAGATTTCTCTGAGTTTGAGCCCAGCCTAGTCTACAAAGTGAGTCCAGGACAGCAAAGCTACACAGAGAATCCCTGTCTTGAAAAAAAAAAAAAACCAACAACAACAACAAAAAAGTACACCACACTATTATTTATAAGAATAAAAATTAGGCAGGTGTGGTGGCACATATTTGTAGTCAGCCCTTAGGAGGCTAAGCCAGGAGAATCTCAAGTTCTGAGCCTCTCTAACCTACATAGTAAGACCTTATCTGTATAACAAATCAGTCCCTGTGCTGGCCAATGAAAAGCAACTTAAGGGACTAGAGAGATGGCTCAGAGGTTCAGAACACTGGCTGTTCTTCCAAAGGTCCTGAGTTCAATTCCCAGCAACCACATAGAGACTCATAACCATCTATAATGAGATCTGGCACTCTCTTCTGGCGTTCAGGTATACATGCAGGCAGAATACTGTCTGAATAAATAAATCTTAAAAAAAAGAAAAGCAACTTAAACCTGAACATTAAGCAACTTGTAAAATAAATTATGCTCCATGTATATGACATCACACAACCCGTAAATATGATACTGTTGTGTTTAACATATGTTTGGGTGTGCTGCTAGGGATTGGACCCAAGGTACGCTACTTGCTAGGCAAGTTTTCTACCACTGAGCTGTATTCCAAGTCTTCTTTTGATTTTTCATTTTTAAGACAGAATCTCACTAAGTTCTTCCAGCACAGCACTTGTAGTCAATCCATTTGCCTCTTCCACTTGAGTAGCTAAAATTCAGGCCCATGTTACAAGGACAAGGGTATGTTTAGCATATTTCAATGTGATATGTAATTTTTTTTCTTACATTTATTTTCTGGTGGGAGAAGAGAAAACCTGTGACATGGAGGTCAAACTTAGTTTATCAATCTTGGCAACAAGTATCTTTTGTCTTTACCAATGGAGCTACCTTGCTGCTCCAACCCTTTAAATATTTTTATTAATATAATTTTAAATTGGTAATAATGTCAATATTCCAAACATATAGTCGGAGAAAAGTACAGTAAGGAACTAAACATAATATGAGCTGACATATGTAAAAATACATGTTTTTATATTAGAAAAAACTTGAAAATTTTACTCTGCTTATGTATAAAAATACATGGTTTTGTATTGGAAAAACTTGAAATTTTTATTCTGCTTATAGACAGCTAAATTTTCTATAATGAGCATGTATTGCATTTACAATTAGGGAAAAGAGTAAGGAGTATTTTAAAAAGTAGAAAGCTGTTTATACTTAGTTATTTTGAGAAATCTAAGTCATGCCTACTGTACAGCCTTGTTTTAATGCAATCTGAAACCTGTGTAATTGTCAGAGACCCTGTTCTAACATCATTTCTTGTGTTTTACCCAATTGGGCCCATGGCAGGCATGCAATCATAATGACTCCTGTGCTTTCTTTCCTATGTCTGTTTTCTTTGCAGGTGGGGTGACTCGGATGACTGTTTCTCTTGTTGTCATAATGTTTGAACTGACTGGTGGCCTGGAATATATTGTGCCTCTGATGGCTGCAGCTATGACAAGCAAGTGGGTGGCAGATGCTCTTGGGCGAGAGGGCATTTATGATGCCCACATTCGTCTCAATGGATACCCCTTTCTTGAAGCCAAAGAAGAATTCGCTCATAAAACTCTGGCAATGGATGTCATGAAGCCCCGTAGGAATGATCCTCTGTTGACAGTCCTTACTCAGGACAGTATGACTGTGGAAGACATAGAAACCATAATCAGTGAGACCACTTACAGTGGTTTTCCAGTGGTGGTGTCCCGGGAGTCGCAAAGACTCGTAGGCTTTGTTCTCCGAAGAGATCTCATTATTTCAGTTGGTAAGGATTTCAGAAAAAGGGATAAAGAAACTTGATAAATGGGTATGAAATCAGGGAGACATAGGGGCAAGAGAGAAGTCGGGTTAAGAGACAGGATGTAGAACTAGCTTCAATTTTTTCCTTCTCTTCACATAGAGAATGCTCGGAAGAAACAAGATGGGGTTGTGAGCACTTCCATCATTTACTTCACTGAACACTCACCTCTGATGCCACCATATACTCCACCTACCCTGAAGCTTCGGAACATCCTAGATCTCAGCCCCTTCACTGTGACAGACCTGACGCCAATGGAGATCGTAGTGGATATCTTCCGCAAGCTGGGACTGCGACAGTGCCTGGTTACACACAATGGGTAAGCACCCTTGAATAAAGGTAGATTGGATTGTGGGAGAAACTGAGTAGAGAGGTAAAAGGGAGAACCCACATTGACACCAACACTTTTAGGCCCTTTTGATGCTCCAAGAGGAAGGTAGATGTGATTAAAGAGCCTTGGGGAAGAGAGTATATTTGAAGGGTGCAAATTGAGCTGTATATTATCAGTAGTTCACTTTCTCTACCAGGCTATGCTCTTGTTCATAGGCATCACTGAAATTGTAATTGTGTCAGAAATGTAGAGTACAGTGGTGCCTCCTGCCCTTGAGACATGCCTTCTAAGGTCACCACTAGAAGCCTGAAACTGTAGCTAGTATTGACCTTTATATATATGCTCTGTTTTTTACGGTATATTCACACACCTATGAGAAAGCTGAACTTATAAGTCAGGTACAGTAAGCAAAAACAATAAATATAAGGTAAAACAATTATAACAACATATTGTTATAAAATTTTTATGAATGCAGAGTTCCTTCTCTTAAAGTATCTTCTTGTGTTGTACTGTGGTTTCATACTATGGCTGATCTTGAGGAACCAAAACAAAAGGTTACAAGAGACTACTGACCAGGGTGTGGTACACACCTGTAATCCCAGCACTTGGGTAGTAGAAGCAGGAGAATCAGTTGTTTAAGGCTCTCCTCAGCTATGTAGTGAGTATAGACCGCTTTGGTCTACATGAGACTCCGTCTTGAAAAGAAGGGAAGAGTATTGTACTTGTTACTTAGTATCCCTTTGTTATTATTTGAGGACAAAAAATACCTAAGTTTCAGTGAGGTCTAGTGGTCTGTCTCTCTACAAAGGGCTCCTGGTTAAATAGATGGTAGGGGAAGGCTATTAATTACAAGTCCCTGAACTTCCCAGCCCAAAACACTTTCTTCCTGGGATACATGTTTTCCAGTAAAGAAGCCATGCTGTTATTACTGGGAAAGAGTACAGGCCGCAGAAGAGAGGGTTGGAGGAATTTTGTTTTGTTTTGTTTTTAACATAGTAACCTAACAATTCTATAAGAACTTCTCCTGTTTCCAAACTTTGGAAGGAGCATAATACATATCTTACAAGAGCTAAGTCAGTAAGTCGACTTTCTCTTATAGGTGTATGCTCAGCATTTACTGAAACCCTAACTCATGTAAGAAGATACTCCACGAGATTCTGGGGAGACATAAAAATGAATAAACCTTTATGTGTCCTTGAGTGGTGGGCACAGCTACAGGGAAAGCGGGAGCACACAAGTGATCATAGGGCAAAAGCATAAGGAATAAGGGCTGTGGGAAGGCTTGCACAGAGCATGTCATTGCCGGGAACAGGGTAGAAGCTCAGCTGGCTCATAGGACCAGGAATGACTGGGGTTGTGGGAACATTTGAACAGGGCCACAGTAAGTAAATAAGATTCATAAGTTTAGAGAGCAATATTTAAATCAGGGGGAAATGTGGGACCTGAGACCTGTTAACGTATTTAGGGACGTATCTGTTGCTCCATTTGTCTAGCGTGTGTGTATGTATATGTTTGTGTGTGTGTGTGTGTGTGTGTGTGTGTGTGTGTGTACTGTTAGCTCATTATTCTCCAAGAACTGACAATGTTGAAAGACAAATTTGAGAAGGATTAAGGAAGACAAGCATCACTTTTAGTTAAGAACACTATTTTCATTGTACATTTATTTTGGTTTTCTTTTATGTGTTTGTCTTTCAGGCGTTTACTTGGAATCATTACAAAAAAGGATGTGTTAAAGCATATAGCACAGATGGCAAACCAAGACCCTGATTCCATTCTCTTCAACTAGAATTGTGGTATTGTTTTGGATATAAAAGAAGAATATTGTGGACCATGGATATATTTTATTAACTGGGTACCCAAAACACATTTCCATATTTGGATGGTGAAGTCATATTAGTGTGTGGTCTGTTTCCTACAAGTTAACCAGTTGCACTACATAATTTCTGGAAATCAATCTCTTTAGGAGAAAATACAGTTAGGCTTATGTGATACTGCATTAGGAAGGGTTCAAGAAAGAGTAAACAAGATTGCTATGGTTTAATTATGTTTGTTCTTTAAAATATTTCTTTTTAATTTAAAAATGATTGTTAGCCAATATGCAATCACTGAAAACTATGCAAGAAAAATTCCAACTATTCTGACATATAGCCTGCAGGAAACTCATGTATGCAGGGGGGACTCTAACTGTCATTGGTGGGAGATGAAGTGTGAAAGGGCTTTACCTTTCAAGCCACAGAAAGGAAAGCCAGAAGGACATAACAATGGCATTTTCTAGACTGTGAAGATTCACTTAAGTTTTTACCCCTGTTACAGTATCTAGCGTTATTAGTTTTGTTATGTTTACCTTCTCATTAGAAGACAGTGCTGCTTTGGTTAATCTCCTCCAGGTGAAGTAGAGGGGTTGACCTTGAGAGCCTGCTGCTCTTGGTCTTTTGATGTGCACAAAGTTAAGTTACAGAGCTTTCTCCTTGGCTGCAGAAAGGCTAATTTTCCAAATGGCAATGCTAGCTAGTAGACGAGGACCTCATTAGGAATTTATTAGTTAGCGAGGAATTATTTCTTCCGGTTTTCTTGAAATGAAGATAGGTAAACTCTGAGCAAATGTCGGTGACTAGGAAATTCACATTTTGTGAGGTCCTAACCAAATCTCTTACCCAGATGCCACCTTCATGGATGATGGTGCTTTAGGCTTCTGGAATAAGAACAGTATATGGAAGTGAGTCTAAGTTGATTACTGGTAAAGCAGGGAGATTTAGACCTGCATCAATTTCCTGATGCTTTCCTTTGAGAAGACAGCCAGTACTAAAATAACTGGATACTCCGCCTAGTGTGGAGCATGCAGAACAGGCCATTGGTCCTGTGAGCATAGAGTAGGCTTGAGCTACTTCCATGTGGAAGGAACTGGAACAGGAAAGGCAACAGTAGCTACCTTGAGGTGCCATCCTTGGAAATCTAACTAAAATGCAGAGCCATCCTAAAACCTAGGTATATGGATGTGGCCTGATGACACCAAAGGTGCTTGTACCCAGTTCAAAAGGTGCCTGTCTCAATTTCCTACCACATTGGTGGCAGTTTAAAAAAAATCACATGATAGAAGCACCTGGTAGAATTAAAGAACTACCACCAGCATTCTGACTACTCTTTCATCTTCTCTCATATTCTCTCTTCATTCTGTTTACCTTTCTTCTCAGCACTGAATCTTCTGTAGGATGGAACAGTAAGCTTAATCATTCCTAATAACAACAAAGATACCTACTAGGGTTAGTTAGATTGTAAACCAAAGCTCAGCAGTCTCACAGCACTTGGACTAGAGGTGACACCCAGCCTTTTTGTTTGCCATGTGGCCCCACTGCTACTGCCACGCCTCTGTTTCAGTCTAAGATGCCCATGGTAGCGAGACCACGCTGTTGGGTAAGACTTCAGCCTTGTTCATCTTACAACTCTGTTCCTAATATTTCCTACTATCCTTATAGTCCAGAATTAGCGGCACTTGGCACATTCCCGTGTTTAACCAACACCTCCCAAGCAACTCAGTGTACCTCATTTTAAAAGTTGTTGATCCACAAGTCAAGGACTTTTTTTTAACCCCGGGTTTCATCATTCCAAAATAAAAAAAATTCTTTTATTATCCAGGGCTGAGTAGCCAAGGCATATTTTGATTTTTATCTTTACTATATCAAAGTAGCGACCAGAGTTCCTCCTTTTAAGTATATTGCTCTGGCATTTTAATGAAAAAGAATGCTTCAGGGAATGTGGTATCATAATCATGGCTTTGTGGCTTTATGTCTTGTCTCCTCTGTACCACTGCATTCTTTGTATCAGATGAGACTCTGCCTGACCACCCAGTGTATTGTGTGGAGATCAGAGTTCTTGCCTGTACATTTCAGGTTCAGTCAAGACCTTTCATTAGTGGCCCTGCCTCTGTAAGCATTACAAAGCAAGAAACATTGCTATGTCTGGTACTTGATGACAAGGGCAGGTTTGGTCATATCTCATAGAGCAGCAGTGACATGGAGAGTATCTTGTTTGCCTTTGCATCTCTTCTAGTTTATTGCTTTTTTCTTCCTTATACACAGATAGCCAGTGTTAAGGTGCTACTTCAGAGAATAAATCTAAGAAATCAGATAACACTGTGCAAATGGATAATTTCTAGATGCTAAGCACCAATGGGCCCTCCAGATAATTGGCAATATCCCATGATACCTCATTCCTTAGTTTCAGCTTAGTTTCTCAGGAATCCTTTTAGCTTGTATGCTAGAAATAGCTGTAGTGTATGGTGTCCATTGTATGTTGAATCCTATGATTTAGCTCAAAGTTTAGCGAGCCTAGCACCTTGACACACAATGCTTCTTGTCTTGAGGTAAAGGGAAGTTCTTCCTGTCATTGCCATTCCATTCTATCAGTTAGATATTCCTAAAAACAAAACAAAACAAGAATTAAAAAAAAAAAAACAGTAAAGGAAAGTCGGCTAGTAGCTTCAAATGACTACATACCTCAATGGTAAAATACTGGATAATTTAATATTTTAAAATGAATTTAGACAAGTTTATTTTAGTACTGGAAAAGGAAATAGCATGGTGTAAGGAAAATGTTTACAGAGGAACGCCAATAAATGCCCCAAGAGTGTGAATTTTCCAAGGAAATAAAACTGGAAGAAGTCTAGCCACAAAGCAAATTCATGGATTTGTGAAACTTGTAACTGCTAAATTTTATATCTTTACACCTTCAATGGAAAGAACTTTTTTTTTTCCCCAGAGCTGAGGATTGAACCCAGGGCCTTGAGCTTGCTAGGCAAGTACTCTGCCACTGAGCCAAGTCCCTAACTCCCAATGGAAAGAACTTAATGAGAGATTTTCATAGTTAGCTCAATTGGAGACAACAAACTGAGGCCTGGCAATGTGAAGTAATAGCTGTTAAATATTATTTCTACTTTGATATTTGGTTAAAAACAGCCAAATTGCAATAGCCTCTTGTTTCTGGTACCAGGCTGTCGCTGCAAAGTGATGTAGTCCACAGAACAGAGTACCTCTGGTGGATTAGATGAAATTGATGATACTTGAAATTGTCCAGCTGGCACAGCAGACAATTCATTTGCTAGTTTAACTGCAAAACAGGCCCATTGTTTTGGCACTAAAGTCGAAATCGAAACTCTTTACAGGATGAGCAGGGGCCTTTCTAAAAAGATCAGTCTCTGAATGTGTGGGCTCAACATTACTGTTCGAAAACCTTCATCTTTGCAACTGCCTCTGGGATTGTTAGAGTTCTCTTTGGGGGAGGGGGAGGCATTGAAGATGATGACACTAGAAGAAACCTGCTTAACAAAATCTGGGTGGCGCTTGGAAGTATGAAGAAAGCCATCCTGTTTCCCAACCCATGCATCTTAGCATAAGGTAGGCAGAAGTGCTTAATTATGTGCCTCAAAAGGAAAGAAAGGCAGATCATACTTAAGTCCAGGATTCCCAAACAAACTAGAGCCTCAAAGCACTATTTGGTTTAAGGACAGTCTAGTTTTGTGGAGAGGGTCAACCTAAGTCATTTACTCTAGGAGGAACATACCATGCGAATATCTAGATGATAAACGTTTGACCATTTTTGTTTTAAGCCTCCCTACTTTGTCCTTATTCTGTATTGAAAATCAGCTGTTTTCTCCCATTGCAGCTCAAGAGCTGTGTAAGTTTGGAGATGAGTGGGCACAACAGTGCTGGGCAATTGCTGGGCTTTGCATCAGTTTCAGTCATTTGTTCTAAGGAGAAAAGTTCTTGGAAAAGAATGTACTAACAATTTCAGGCTACTCCCTATACATTTGCTGCCCACATCCTCATTACTAAGCATCTGCATCTGGGCAAAGTTATGAAGAGATGAAGGGAAGAAAAGGAGTTTTTCTGTGATGTTTCTACGATTTTGCCAAATCCTGCAAGGAGGATGTGATATGTGGACTTTTCTCTCTCTCTCTCTCTCTCTCTCTCTCTCTCTCTCTCTCTCTCTCTCTCTCTCCTTTCCTTTCTCTCTGTCTCTTTCTCCTTCCCTGTCTTCCTCTTTCTCTTCCTCTCTCCTTCCCTCCCTCTCTCTGTATTTCTCTCCCTCCATCTATCCTTTCTTTTTTTCATGGGGACTATCAGGTTACCCAGTTCAACCCAACCATATAGTCAAAAATTCCTACCTCTAAGTTGCTACCAAAGGGTCTTTGGCCTGCATGTGCACACTTGTCAAATGAATACCCTGACTAATGTTTGGCCTTTTGAGGAGAAATTGTGTGATGGTACATATAAGGCAGAAAGGCAATCTGCTTCTGCCTCTGCCTCTTCTTTTGTTCCCCCTACCATGTGTATCATAAATTAAACTCCTCCCCAATTTTATGAGCATGTTGTTTTAATATGGACTTTGGTGGGTAGGAAGAGGATGATCCTGAGAAGAGAATCAAAACTCCTCAGTTGGTGAGAGGCCATGGTAGTTTTCTCACTCCACAGTAGGAGCCAAAGCCAGCAAAACTTACTGGGAGTGCTGAGGGCTTTAGCTGTATTATATATTAGTCCAAATATGCTGGTAATATGAGTTAGCTTAGGATTTAATTAGAAAAATGTCATTTAGTGACATGGGGAAGAAAACAGGACCTGTGATTTTTTTTCTTTTTAAATCAAAATGGGATTGTTCAGCCTTGCCATTAAGTAGAGGGTACTTCAGAATATATGATCCCCTTCCCTCCATTCACTTTCTCACCTTTCACATTCCTTTCTTCTCCATTATCCTGCCTTTTTAGTATTCAGCTTTTTATACAAGTATTTACTTTTTTTTTTTTTTTTTTACTATATATTTGGTCCTTTGGTACTGTGTGATGATTAAATTGTATTCCATTCAAGATAAAATTATATGTTTGATATTTTATTCTCTTAAATTGTCTTTTGAAGCTATGCTGCTATCCAGGTACAGGCCAGGAAGGAATTGGGCCTGACAGCATCTTGGTCATGTCACCAGAGGGTGACTATAATGTCATGATGATGACTCTTCTTGATTTGACCAAGGCCAGCCTCCTGTTTATACCTCTGCCCATTCATTTCTGGCCATGGGAAATATACCAGCTATTGGGTGAGCCATTGAAGCCAGGAGGATCAGAAGGTCCAGGAACCAGCCCATGGACACCATGTGAATTTCTCTGTATGAAGCTCATTTATAGGGCTGGCTTCAGTCGCAGTAGCCAAAGAAAATCTGTCTGACTGGACATTTGAATTCCTAAGAGTTGGTCAAAGTTGAGCTGAAGCTAACACATAGATATCTGTAGTAGCTTGGCATCCAGAAATGAGCTTCAACCAAAGCTAGTACAGTCCAAGTTTCTGCAGGAAGCTTGATACTGAGCTGTTCAGATCAGTCTTTTATCAGAGTGTTGCCAACCCTTCAGCCATGCTTTTGTAGCTTTTTTCCTCTCCTGCTTATAGGCACAGTCCAATCCAAAGCTGTGGCTTACTGCTCACTTTGTTCTGCTCCCTGGTCACGTATGGTGACATAGTGTAGAAAGGAAAAATGATTGGGGAGTTAGGTGACCTGGTTTGTATTCCCTATGCTTCTACTAACTAGCCTCAAGATCTTAACCGCTCTGTGCCTCAGTGTTCCCATCTGCAAAATGGGGATAGTGTAAATTTCCCTACCTACCTCACAGGGTTGTTGTGAGGATAAACTGAGACAATGAATGGAAAGCACTTTAACAAGTGCTATGCAAATTGTAAGAAATGGAAACAATCATGTTTAAGGCAATGCAATGGACATTAGCAGAAGGGTTAGTGCAATTGTCCAGCCCTTTCTCTGTGTGGCTTAAATCTAGGTTGCCATTGCTTTCTACATTTTCACTTAGCACAGATTTGTAATTATGCATGTAATAAAGCACAGCCTTATCCAACTTGGTTCTGGAGTGTTTTTGAAAACTTTTTGATCATAAAAAAATTAAACATGAAGACAAGGTGTGGGGCTTGGGAAATAGTTTTTAAAAACCAGGGGGTTAGAGAGATGGCTCAGTGGTTTAGAACATTTGTTGCTCTTGCAGAGGACCCAGATTCAATTCCCAGAACCTACATGATGGCTCATAACCATCTGCAACCCCATTCTCAGGGGATCTGATCTCTTCTGGCCTCCACAGGCGTCAGACACACATGGTGCACATACCTATAATGCAAGCAAAACAGTGAAAAAATAAAAACAATTTTTAAAATTTATTTTTAATTTATATATTTATTTTACATCCCAACCATAGGCCCCTTCTCTCCTCCTCTCCTGGTTCCACCATCTCACTCTCTTCCTCCCCTTTTCCTCAGAATAGAGGATCCCCACCCACACACCAACTCACCCCAGCACATCAAGCCTCTTTAGGACTGAGCACATCCTCATCCACTGAAGCCAGGCAAGGCAGCCCCATTAGGGGGAAGTGATCCAAAAGCAGGCAGCAGAGTCTACGTCAGAGACAGTACCCGCTCAGCTTACTAGGGAACCCACAGAGCGACTGGAAACCACTGCTTACTTCTTTAAAAATGTTTGTGAAATACTAATTATTAGACTTAATAGATTCAGTGGTATGATCTCCCTGCATCCCCCAGTTCTCAAGATGGAAGACCTCAAGTTCTCAAGACCTTGCATAGTTACAGCAAAATTTCTATACTGAGCTATATCCCCAAACACAGTAATGACTCTTACTATAAGGAGACAAATGAGGGACACCTAATATTTCTGAGGCATTACAGATACCTGGATACTCTATTATGACTGCTTACATGTTATGTATATTGGCAATACTTTCCTGATGACATGAGCTAGGAGCTGCATTTTTCTCTGAGTTAATTTTTTTTTCAAGATTTATTTATTATGTATACAATGTTCTGCCTGCATTCCAGAACAGGGCACCATTATAGATGATTATGAACCACCATGTGGTTGCTGGGAATTGAACTCAGGACCTTTGGGAGAACAGCCAGTACTCTTAACCTCTGAGCCATCTCTTCAGCTTCTTCTCTGAGTTCTTAATGGTGTAGGATACTAAACTCTGGGAGACTTATTGCCTATAGTTGCTTTAAATGAGTAGGATAGGTGATTAAAATGTTTCTCTAGGGTTGGAAAGATAGCTTGGTAATTAAGAGCATTTGCTGCTCATGGTAAGGACCTGGGTTTGATTCTGTTCCTAGCACCCACATCAAGCTTCTCCCAACCACCTATAACTCCAGCTCTAGTATGACCCAATGCCTCTGGTATCCCCAGAAACCAGCACAAACTCCAACATACACACATTCACATGCAAACAAAAAGTTTAAAAATAAAGATTTTTAAAGTGTTGAACACCGTTCTCCACTAAATACCAACCACCCTTCTTAGTAACCTATTAATGGTATGCTAACAATAAAATGCTTTGGAGAAAAACCCTCTGGAGTTGCCATGTAAATTAAAGTGAGATGGAGTATGGAATAGTGATTGGATATACAATAGTTATTTCCAAACCTATATGAAACCTACAAAACAAAAGAAGGCTGTACTTTGAAGTATACTTTCTCTTTTGCCTGCAACTGACTCCTTACTCCTTCCCTCTTTCAGACAGACAATACCTATAAGGCATCCCAGTTTTATTTTATATGCATCCCAGTTTTATTTTAAGATTTTCTCTATGATGAAGCTGAAGAGAAGGCTCAGGGATTAAGAACATTAATCGCTTTTGCAAAGGACATAAATTTGATTCATAGTACCCATTTCAGTGGTTCACAACCCCCTATCACTCAAGTTTCAGGGGATATGATGTTCTCTGGCAACTGCAGGTACAGGTACGTGCACTGTGTTTTTTTAAATAGTTTTTAGTTAATTAATTTCTTTATAAATTACAGTTTATTCACTTTGTATCCCTGCTGTAGCCCCCTCTCTCATTTCCTCCCATGCCCCTCCCCAAGTCCACAAATAGGGAAGGTCCTCCTCCCCTTCCTCTGACTCAAGCCCATCAGGTCTCATCAGCACTGGCTGCATTGTCTTCCTGTGTAGTCTGGTAAGGCTGCTCTCCCCTCAGGGAGAGGTGATCAGAGAGCCAGCCACTGAGTTCATGTCAGAGACAATCCCTGTTCCCATTACTAGGGAACCTGCTGGGAGACTGAGCTGTCATGGGCTACGTCTGTACAGGGGTTCTAGGTTATCTCCATGCATGGTCCTTAGTTGGAGTATCAGTCACAGAAAACAACCCTATGCCCAGGTTTTTTGGTTCTGTTGCTCTCTTTGTGGAGCTCATGTCCCCTCCAGGACTTCCTATCTTCCCCTTCCTTCATAAGATTTCCTGCACTCTGCCCAAAGTGTGGCTGAATCTCAGGATCTACTTTGACACCACGCTGGGTAGAGTCTTTAAGCGGCCCTCTGGGGTAGGCTCCTGTCCTGTTGCCTGTTTTCTCCCTCTTCCAATGTCAGTGCCATGAGGCTTGATCATCTTACCCAGGGTCCTCCTTCTTGCTTAGCTTCTTTAGGTGTACAGATTTTAGTATATTCATCCTATAGTATATTTCTAATATTCACTTAAAATTGATTATGTACTCTGTGTGTCTTTCTGTTTCTGGGATGCCTCACTCAGGATGATCTTTTCTAGTTCCCACCATTTGCCTTCAAATTTCATGATTTCCTTGTTTTTAATTGCTGAGTAGTGTTCCATTGTGTAAATGTACCACAATTTCTGTATCCATTTCTCAGTTGAGGGACATCAGGGTTGTTTCCAGATTCTGGCTATTACAAATAAAGCTGCTATAAACATGGTTGAGCAAATGTCCTTGTTATATACTTGAGCATGTTTTGGATATATGCCTAGGAGTGGTATAGCTGGATCTTGAGGAAGCACTATTCCTAATTGTCTGAGAAAGTGCCAGATTGATTTCCAAAGTGGTCATACAAGTTTACATTCCCACCAGCAATGATTCCCACCATATCCTCTCCAGCATGTGTTGTCACTTGAGTTTTTGATCTTGGCCATTCTGATGGGTGTAAGGTGAAATCTCAGGGTCGTTTTGCTTCGCATCTCCCCAATGACTAAGGATGTTGAACATTTCTTTAAGTGTTTCTCTGCCATTCGCTATTCCTTTATTGAGAATTCTGTATTTAACTCTGTACTTCATTTTTTAATTGTATTACTTGAATTTTGCTGTTTAACTTCTTGAGTTCTTTATATATTCTGGATATTAGTCCTCTGTCAGATATAGGGTTGGTGAAGATCTCTTCCTTATCTGTAGGCTGTTTTGTTCTGAGGACAGTGTCCTTTGCTTTACAGAAGCTTTTCAGTTTCATGAGGTCCCACTTAACAATTGTTGCTCTTAGAGCCTGTGCCGTTGGTGCTGTGTTCAGGAAGTGGTCACCTATTCTAGGTTCTTTCCCACTTTTTCTTCTAACAGGTTTAGTGTGTCTGGTTTTGTGTTGAGGTCTTTGATCCACTTGAACATTAATTTTGTGCATGGTGATAAATATGGATCTATTTGCATTTTTCTGCATGTACACATCCAGTTAGAACAGCACAATTTGTTGAAGATGCTGTCTTTTATCCATTGCATAGTTTTGGCTTCTTTGTAACAAATCAATTATCTGTAGGTGTGTGTGGATTACATTGATAGTATTCTGTATATTGAACAACCCTTGCATCTGGGGTTGAAGCCTACTTGGTGGATGATATCTTTTATGTGTTCTTAGATTTGGTTTGCAAGTACTTTATTGAGTATTTTTGCATCGATGTTCATAAGAGAGATAGGTCTGAAGATCTCTTTTTGTTGGGTCTTTTATCATTTAGGTATCAAGGTGACTGTGGCTCATACAATGAGTTTGGTAGTGTTCCTTCTCTTTCTATTTTGTGGAATAGTTTGAAGAGAATTGGAGTTAGCTCTTCTTTGAAGGTCTGGTAGAATTCTGCACTGAAACCATCTGGCCCTGGGCTTTTTTTGGAAGGGAGATTTTTTATCCTATTTCCTTGGGGAACGGTATAGGACAATTTGATCTACTTCCCTGATCTTGATTTAATTTTGGTAGATGAAAACTATCAAGAAAATTGTCCATTTCATTTAGATTTTCAAATTTTTGTGGCATATAGGCTTTTGTAGCAAAAGCTAATGTCTGTTTGGATTTCCTCAGTGTCTATTGTTATTTTCGTTGTTCTGTAGATTTAATCCTTTGACTATTATGTGACATGAGGAGTTTCTTTTCTACTCTAGTCTATTTGGTGTTCTGTAGGCCAATTGTATGTTTATGAACATCTCTTTAAGTTGGGAACATTTCTTCTTTGATTTTCTTGAAAATATTTTCTGGACCCTGGAGCCTGGAATCTTCTTTTTCCTCTATTCCTATTATTTTTAGATTTCATCTTTTCATGGCGTCCTTGATTTCTTGGATGTTTTGCTTTTGGAACTTTTCTTGAAAGACTCCCAGGAGCCTATCTAGACGGGGAGACCCCGCTTCCCAAGGAACAGCGAGACCAGCCTTCGGATGCAAGCCGCAAGAGGTTTATTTTGATACACGGGTACCCGGGGTGACCAAGCCTATCGGAGGACTTGCGCGCCTCCCGGTTGGGGTGACGGGTTTTTATAGGGCTCGGGAGCAGGAGGCGCGGTTACAGAAGCGAGAAGCATAGTTACAGGGGTCTGATTGGGTGGTTTGAACAAAGCCGTACCCAGAACAGGGAAGGCGGGAAGGCAGATTGTGAGCCGAGTCATGTACCCACCCGGAACCGGGAAAGAATACAGCGAGGTAGCTATCCCCTCAGGGAACTTACTGCTATACCGCGCCTACTCTACATAGTGTTAACAATCGCTGCTTATCTTTTGGTCTCTCATTTCCCCCTTTCCTATGATCATTTGAAGACCCAATCTTGGGTCTTCCAGATATGACCCCTTGTATCTTCTAGATTTATTTTTTATAATGGGATCTGGGGTTCCTTCAGGGTGGATATAGGGGTAGTAAGCCAAGGAGAACTATTACAGGATCTCTCTAGGCTTTCAGCCCAGTTGCTGCAATATTAGTGTCCATTTCAGCTAAGCAGATGTCCAAGACAATAGCTAATGCCAGGGAGCCCCTTTTGACTTAGCATTTCAGCCTGCTAGGGGGGATTTGGGCGTAGATCCGTCTTCTGGAGCTTCTTCGAGCTGACCGTTGGACCGTAGGCATCAGGGGCTAGGAAGGCTGAAATGCCAGTCAAAGGCTGGGCAATGGGGAAGTCCCAAGCATCTGGTTCGTTGATCCACCGGAAGAGGCAGGGAGCAATCATGTCAGTTTCCAGGAAGTCCAGATCTCAGCTTGCAGTCCACAGCTGATCCCGGACAGAGTTAAACAGGTGAAGATCTGCTGAGACAAATTCAGACTGGAGACAGGAGTTAAAATTTGTCTATTAAATGGGAAAGATGAGGGAAAATCTCATCTGCGATCCTTTTGAGCTATGCCAGATCCAGGTCACATCCCTGAAACTCATATGAAATTTTAGTACAAAAAGGAAATATACATAATTTTAAATACTCAGAAAAGTAACATATTAGCAAATCAAACATTTTGAGAGTAACAGGTAAAACTGCATCCCACTGAATGAGTATCAGTTAGCTGTTTGTTTTATAACCTTTATACACAACCTAAGTGTGTCCACAGTAACATTTTTTTTTTTGTGGGCATAGCTGTTTGTAATTAGTCACGAATGAAGCTTGGCCATTTTTATACACTCAGCATATACTTTTAGTTTTCACTTTTACTTTTATGTTTACACTGGAAAGTTAGGCAGAAATACATTACTGGCTTTTAGTGCTAAACCCTGGATGCTTGGACTTTCCTTAACAAAGCAACTAGAAGGAATAGGTTTAGGATATTTCTGTGTCAAAATCTACCCCAGAAATGGCAGATATTAAGAATACCATACTAAAAGCTATGACTTTTGGGTCAGATACACACATTAAACAGATGTTTTTAAAATAACGAGAAGCACCTTTAGTCTATCTTTAGAAGCCAACAAAGGAAACTAAAATCTTAACCTGGTGACTGAATAATAAGCAGTTATTGCTCCATCAACTTATCAGAACTCTATTGATCAATGCCAAAACACTGGACTTTTAAAATTTTATAACATAAGCACAACAGTAGCAAAGAGGGGGGAGAAATTTAAAATATTTCCCATTTTTAATCTGCTTTAAAATATTTTTTATCTCTTTATAATTTATAATTATATACCTAAAAAAAACTACTTAGACTCTCCAATCTTTTGTATTTATCAACCCTGAAACATTTTTTTAAACTAAATAATAACACTCTAGATTTTTACAACCTAAACTCCTATATTCTCAGACCCTATATAAGCTCCACTTATTTATCTTAAGACATGAGTCCTGTGAGCAAGGCAAACCTGTCTTTTTTTCTAAATAAGGTATCTAGTACTCTGTGGTTCTAGCTAATGAGCTGATCAATGAGCTAACAGTCGATCTAATTGTCTTTTCTCTAGCTGCAAAGCTACCGTAAGCTTAGCATAGCCGTCAAGGTGTTCAGAGACCTGAGAAGGATAAATTATAAGCTAAATAAATACCAATCCATGTGCCAATCAAAATGACAGGGATGACTAGTTAGCCCATTACCTAGGCAGTGTCCCTGGCTCCTGTGTTTCAGCATCCTGAACAGACGCAGTTCTGCCAGGCACATAAGATGAGAGACTGTTTCTGTGGAGAAAGAAACGAGAGAATGGCCTCACCTCGCCCTTAGCAATGTGAAACATTGACTCCAGGTGTCCACAGTTTTGGCTGGGCCCTAACAGTGGGCCAGTTGAGGCAGTATTGCCCAGTGGTTAGCATACCACAATCCAGAGTAGCATTCATCTATCGTTGTGCCCAAATCTTCTCGGAGACCTTGGGGGACCTACTGCCAGAATTGCGGGACTTCCTGTCACAATAAGCTTACACATGTTAAAATGCCTAATTCAGATTTCTGACAAGCTTGAGGGCCAGCATATCTGAGTTACTCTGTTTTTATCATCTGCTCTAAACTGTGTCCTATAAAACAGAATGCTATGATCTCTGATTCTAGCATATTTTCGAGATGCATGTCCTAGAAGTATATATTTTAAGACAAATAGATAAGAGACTAGGTAAGGCTCAACTGCAGTATTTAGCATAACTTTAAATCTGTTCTTTCTGAACTAAAATCAAAGCAAACCTTTTAATCGGATACAGTTTATAGAGAGGCTAGCTAATCTTGCTGCTCCTACCACTTGCATTAAAATTGAACATTAAAAAGCTTTGCATTTAGCACTAATGACTAAACATATTTCAGGACCAGCATGGCGGCTGGCCACGTGTAACCGAACTGAGCTGGAATCCCTAAACAAACATGGCAGCCAAACTACAGCTTCACGCGCTCTCTATTGCTGAACCATCATGGCGGCTGGCCACGTGTAACTGAACTCAGCTGGAAGTCTTAAACAAATATGGCAGCCAAACTACAGCTTTACGAGCTCTCCATTGCTGAACCATCATGGCGGCTGGCCATGTGCTAGCATTAGCACAGGCTGTGACTGACAATACCAAACATGGCCATTAGGTGCTGATGATACAGCAAACACTTTGGAGCTTCCATAATCCCCCACAACCAAAAGTTCCCAGTAATCGAACAAGCTTCAGAACCAACTGCATAACAGAACAATTTTAAACTGTAATTATTTTAGCCATACCAAACCTATCAGCTAGAATTTTTTTTCCTTAAAAGAGCATAAAAAACATTTTGTAATGAGGAATCACCAGCCTTTTAAATGAAGTATAACATTTTAAAATACAGTTTTTCTTTAAATCATATTAACTCTCTGGCTTTTTATAACACATCCACTAACCTTCTGCAACATGCTATATACATTTAGATTTCTAGCTTTTCTTTTCTGGCTTAACCAGACATGCTTACTTTTTTTGCTCTCTTTCTTGCTTTTTAGACAACATAAAAACTCTCACTAAAATCCTTTCCATTCTGACATGATCCTGAAGCCCAGAGTCTACGTACGATTTGCTTTTTATAGGCAAAGCAAAAGCAAGTTACATTACTATAAAGAGGAGTTCTGAAACTGCCATTTTTTTTTTAAATAACTTTCCTGCATCTGATAACATAAAGGTAACAACCAAACTCTAAGGAATTTAGAACAAGCTTTAAGGAACTTGGTGAAACTTCCCCTTTTCTTTGTCTCAAGATAAAGAGGGTGTAAACATGTTTTTTTATAAACAAAGCAGCTTAACAAACAGCTCTCCATAAGATACATTTCAAAAACTGCAATTTTCTCAGTCATAGTCATACCCAAGTGTCTGATAAACTTTAAACAATTTTTTAAAACCCGTTTTTGCAATATTAAAACAAAGTACCCCTTTTGTAGAAGTTACAAGGAATAAACATAATCTTTAAAATTAAAACCAGATTTTAAGACCAGAATTTACCAGTGCAAGCAATTTAATTTTTAAAACCAATACCAATTTAAAATAAGCTATCCTTTTAACCTAGAAGGAAATGAGAATTATTTGACCAAGGTTTTTTTTTTCTTTTATCCATACCAAGATGGTGGTTACATTATAAAATCACATGGTGAAGTCAACATGGCGGCGAGACACTGAGACACTTTAGACCACGTGGCAGCCTATACAATATGCGCTTATGGATCTAATAAGGCGCATAGGCACACATTTTAAACAAATTTCGTGAGGCCTTTCAGAACAGAAAACAAAAGGTAGACAGACAAACAACACTCACTACACTTATGACAAAAATCAGGCAGACAGAAGACAACACAAACCGCGTGGTACGAGATCGGCGCCAAAGCGAAAACAAAAATTCAGATGGAGACCGTGTCGGAGGTCCAGTTCCTCCGTCTCCCAATTGAAGCACACAGCCTTCTCTCAGGGGCATCGCTCCAAAGAGTCCCACTCGGCTCGTGTTTCCAGACAGGAGGGAACCCAAGAAGGGTTACCTTTCAGACGGGGAAGCAAATGATTCCCCTACCAGGCACTCCTGAGACGTCTCCCAGGAGGCACGGAAAAGAAGTCCGAGCCCGTCGGCTCCTTCTAGTTTCCGTCTGATACAGATGACCTGGCCAAGTCCAGACCACAGGGGGACTCGAACCCCCTGGAAACTAACTCACACAAAGACAGACCGTTTAACACAACGATACACAAGACTCACAGAACAAAAAGCCGGCAGATCTTACCTCCCGACGCTGGGTCGGTGGTCCCTGGGCGGGGGTCTCAGATCTCGGTGGGACCTCCAAATGAAAGACTCCCAGGAGCCTATCTAGACGGGGAGACCCTGCTTCCCAAGGAACAGCGAGACCAGCCTTCGGATGCAAGCCGCAAGAGGTTTATTTTGATACACGGGTACCCAGGGCGACCAAGCCTATCGGAGGACTTGCGCGCCTCTCGGTTGGGGTGACGGGTTTTTATAGGGCTCGGGAGCAGGAGGCGCGGTTACAGAAGCGAGAAGCATAGTTACAGGGGTCTGATTGGGTGGTTTGAACAAAGCCGTACCCAGAACAGGGAAGGCGGGAAGGCAGATTGTGAGCCGAGTCACGTACCCACCCGGAACCAGGAAAGAATACAGCGAGGTAGCTATCCCCTCAGGGAACTTACTGCTATACCGCGCCTACTCTACATAGTGTTAACAATCGCTGCTTATCTTTTGGTCTCTCATTCTGATTTTACTTTTTCTTTGAAAGATGTATCAATTTCTGCAATTGTATCTTCGGCACCTTAGATTCTCTTTTCCATCTTTTATTCTGTTGGTGATGCTTACCTTTGTGGTTCCTGATCTTTTCTCTAAGTTGTCCAGCTCCAGGGTTTTCTCTGTTTCTGTTTTCTTTATTGATTCAAACTCTGTTTTCATGTCTTACACCATTTCCATCATCTGTTTCAATGTGGATTCCTGTCTTTCAATGATGGCCTCCATTTTTTTGTTGTTGTTTTTTTTATGTGCTTTTAGTAACTGAATAAGCATAACTTTAAAATCATTTTCCTGTGTTTCCAATGAATTAAAATATCCACTAATTTGGGGGGGGGGTTGCTGGGGAAGCCATGATGTCCTGATTTTTGTTGGATGTTTTCTTATGCTGACCTCTAGCTGTCTGCTTATCTGTAACCTTTTTTGTTTATTCCTGGAGTATGTATTTCAGATTGGGTCTGTCTGTCTCTGGTGTCTGGAGTATTCTTCAGGAATGTAAGAGAGGTCCACTGGTTTGAGAGTGATTTTGGTGTTTCAGTTGTAGGTAAGGGAGGAAGGCCACAGGTGCATATGTGCAAGTGTGGGCATGTGCATTGTAGTGTGCCTTGAGGGAGAGGGTGCTAGACCCTGTAGATGCCTGGAAGGGTGGTGCTTAAGTGCGGGAAGGGGTGCAGTTGCTGTTGCTGTTCATGGGTGCAATGCGCATGCACAGGTGCCCTGAATATCCTAGTGGCTGACAGGCCTGTTGTACTGTCCTTGTTTTCAGATATGTCTGTGCTCCAGCTATTTTTTGCTTGGAATCCACTGGTAGGCCCACAGAATAGGGGCTTCAGTGTTGAGAATGCTGTCCCAAGGATCCCTATGTTGCCCACAGTGGAGATGTGGTGGCAGGGATATGATGTCCGGCTGCTGTTGTAGAGGGACCCTGGATCTGGGGCTTTGCAAGCACTCACTGACCATGCATGGAGACAACCTAGAACCTCTGCACAAATGTAGCCCATGGCAGCTCATCATCCAAGTGGGTTCCCTTGGCTGGTTATTTGATCACCTCCCCCTGAGGGATGGGAAGCCTTACCAGGTCACATAGGAAGACAATGCAGCCAGTCCTGATGAGACCTGATAAACTAGGGTCAGATGAAAGGACCTCCCCTATCAGGACTTAGAGGGGGCAGGAGAACAGGGACTGCCTCTGACATGAACTCAGTGGCTGGTTATTTGATCACCTCCCCCTGAGGGATGGGAAGCCTTACCAGGTCACATAGGAAGACAATGCAGCCAGCCCTGATGAGACCTGATAGGCTAGTGTCAGATGGAAGGGGAGGAGGGCCTCACCTATCAGTGGACTTGAGAGGGGCATGGGAGAAGATGAGGGAGGGGGTGGGATCAGAAGGGAAAAGAGGGAGGCGGCTACAGCTAGGACACAAAGTGAATGAATTGTAATAAATATAAAAAATAAAAATTAAAAAATAAAGGCTATATGCCTATGAGTGGTATAGCTGGATCTTGAGGAAGCCCTATGCTATAGAAACTGTGTTACATTTACACAATGGAATACTACTCAGCAATTAAAAACAAGGAAATCATGAAATTTGCAGGCAAATGGTGGGAACTAGAAAAGATCATCCTGAGTGAGGTATCCCAGAAGCAGAAATACACACACGGTATATACTCATTTATAAGTGGATACTAGACATATAAGATAAAATAAACATACTAAAATCTGTACACCTAAAGAAGCTAAAACAGTAGGATCCGGGGTAAAATGATCAATCCTAACTTAGATAGATGAATGGGGTGGATATTGGAAGTAGGAGAAAACAAGAAACAAGACAGGAGCCTACCATAGAGGGCCTCTGAAAGACTCTACCCAGCAGTGTATCAAAGCAGATGCTGCGACTCATAACCAAACCTTGGATAGAGTGCAGGGAATCATATGAAAGAAGGGGGAATTAATAAGACCTGGAGAGGACAGGAGTGCCACAAGGACCAAATATATCTGGGCACAGGGGTCTTTTCTGAGACTGATTCTCCAACCAAGAACCATGCATGGGTATAACCTAGAACCCCTGCTCAGACATAGCCCATGGCAACTCAGCATCCAAGTGTGTTTCCCTATTGAGGGGAACAGGGACTGTCTGTGACATGAACTCAGTGGCGGGCTCTTTGACCTATCCTCTCCCCCCCGCCCACCCCGAGGGAGGAGCAGACTTAGTAAGCCACAGAGGAAGACAATGCAGCCAGTCCTGACGAGACCTGATAAACTAGGGTCAGATGAAAGGACCTCCCCTATCAGGACTTAGAGGGGGCAGGGAGGAGATGAGGGAGGGAGAATGGGATTGGGAGGGAATAAAGGAAGGGGCTACAGCTGGGACACAAAATAAATAACTAATTAATATAAAAATTATATATATATATATATAATAAAGGCGCACTCACTAGCTTGCAGGCCTAATCGCAAAGCTCACAGGTTTCCCCTGTTCTCTCCTCTCAGATTTGGGCCTGCAAGGGGCAAATGAGAGTGTAGGAGATCCATCAGCTCAGTAGTGTTCACTGTTTGGCCACCAGGCAGGGATGCCTGTAATTGAGGTAGCTACCTCTGCATCATAGTCACTGAACTCGGAAGCTCCTGCTTGGACTAGCCACTGCCCTGCCACAGCTGCAGCTCCTGGAGCCCCCACCCCACCCCGTGGTGTTTCAGACACCAAGCGAGGAGGATTGTGTTTAGACAATCACTGCCATCTCAGCCAAGTAGGGAGACTCGTGCTTCTGGCAGCGAGTCAAATATTCACCACTCTCAGTCCCTGGAGATGTCCACCGGTGACCTGGATGCAAACTGGCCCAGCTCACAGGTTGTCCCCTCTCACCCAGGAAGCCTCAATGTGGATGTTCTGGCTTCAGCTGCCCTCCACTCACCAGTTTTGGAGTTTTGCAGCCTATGCCCCTCAGATACGATGTGTGCTGGTCGCCACCATTTTGGACCGCCTACCTGCACTGTCTTAATCATTGCTCTATTGCTATGAAGAGACACCATGACCACAGTAACTCTTATAAAACAAAGCATTTAATTGGAGCTTGCTTACAGTTTCAGAGGTGTTGTCCATTATAATCATGGTAGGGAACAGGTGGCATGCAGATGGTCACTAGGGCAGTGCAGATGGGCACTAGGGCAGTACTGAGAGCTACATCCTGGTCCGTAGGCAAAGAGAGAGACTCTGAGCTTTTGAAACTTCGAAGCTCACCTGCAGTGACACACAAGGCCATAACTCCTAGTCCTTTCAAATAGTGCAACTCCCTGGTGACAAAGCCTTCAAATCTGTGAGCCTATGGGGGTCATTCTCCTTCAAACCACCACATTGCACTAATGTAGTATACCTACGCAAAAGTAAAATATTAAAAAAAAAAATTAACTTTCTCCATTTTGGTATTTGAATATACCTGTACAATACCTGTGTTGACATTTTGTTGCTACCATTACTACCCTGGCCTTTATGTGGTACCATGTTAGGAAAGACTTCTCTGCATCAAAATAAGACTGAAATCCTGGATGGTGAAATGGCTCAGTAAGAAAAGGCATCTGTCACCAAGCTTAAAGATCCAAGTTCAATCCCCTAGGTTTTTCCATATGGTAGGAAAAGAGAACTTATTCTGGCAGGTTGTCCTGATATACAGAGGCATGGTGCTGTGGTATGTGCATGCCAACTCTCTCTCTCTCTCTCTCTCTTTCTCTCTCAATCTTTTTTAAGAACTTGAAGTCTCAACCTTTTTTGTTGTGTTTTTATGAGACAGGGTCCCACATATCCCAGGCTGGCTTCAAGCTTGCCACTGAGGCAAGAACGACATTGAACTTGTCCTTCTACCTCTCTTGGGTACTGGAATTACAGGTATTCACCGCCACACCCAAACACTATTTTTGGTTCCTGTTGTTATTCATCAGCTCACCAGTGGTACTTCCCAGACTACCACCATTCCTGCCTCTAATATGATTGCCTCTTAAGAAAAGAAGAAAGTGCTGAGCCCGTAGGACTGTCGGACTCAGATAAAAATGGATGGCATATGAAACACAAACTGATCCATTATCTGGTGCAGGTGTGCCCAGAGAAAAACCTGAAAATGGCCACAAGATGTCAGTGCAATCACGAAAGTACTGATGTGGCTAAGGTTTGTCTAGAGGTAACTGGAATGCAGGTAGGTCAAGAAGCATGAATTCATGTTGATAGCCGAGTTATGGGAATACTGAATTCAAACATAATTCTTGGTTTATTAGACACTTTAATGTACATAATAAAACATACTATTTTCTTATGAAAAGACTTAAGAGTCAGGTGTGGTGAAGCATTACTGTAATTCTAGCAGAGGATCTTGACTTTAAGCCTAGCAAGATTCTGTCTAATCCGGATGCCTGAATCACTAATGTTATGACCCAAACAATTTAAGAAATACTGTTAGTGTTTAAATGTCCGTGTGCACTCGTACATGTGTGTGTGTGTGCGCAGATGTACATGTTTGTGCACATGCACTGGTGTGTGTGTGTGCACGTGTGAGCGCAGGTGTGCACAGAGGCCAGAAGGGTGTGCTGAACTCCCTGAGAGAGGATTTACATACACTTGTGAGCTGCCTGACATGGGTACTGGGAACCAAACTCCAGTCCTCCATAAGAACAGTACTCTTAACCGCTAAGCCGTCTCTGCAGCCCCTTTTGATAATGGGTGGGCCTTGATAACTGTCAATGGACAAGAGGTATAGACTGAAAGTATTCAGGCAAACAGAAGTGTGATTACTGTTCCTCAGTCCTCTTTAGCTCCTGCCTTTTTTTTTTTTTTTTTTTTTTTTTTGCTCCTGACTTTCACACTCTAGTTCTATAGTAGCCTAAGCTTCTTCCTTAGGGCCTCAGGCTCTGCCTGTCCATTGATCATCTATGAATCTTCTGGACCCTTCTATCTCACACTAAGCATCCCCAATTGCCATTGGATGTGAGATTTTTTAAAGTATTAATGCATCGAGTTTATTCTCAAAAAATTAATATCTCACTGGATGTGGTGGTGCATTGCTGTAATCCCAGCTACTTGGGAGACTGAATTGAAACAGGAGCACGAAGGGTTCCAGGCTAGCAGTGGCTACATAGCAGGACCCTATCTCATAGAACAAACCACAACCTGATTATTACCATATTAGCACAACCCTTTGTTGGTTATGAAGGTTATGTTTTGCTCTTTTACTTATTTCATCAGGTGATTTTGATCTTGAGCTGTGACCTCTCTGGTAAAGGTAGGTGAGGGGCTGGAGAGATGGCTCAGAGGGGAATAGTACTTGCTGCTCTTGCAGAGGACCTCGGTTTGATTCCCAGCAGCCATACTGGGTAGCTCACAACTACACCTAACTTCAGCTTCAGGAGCCCTGACAGCACTTTGAGTCTGCAGGGCATGTGCACTCCTGGGCATAGATCTCCATATAAACAACACACAAGTGAATAACTAACTTTTTAAATCTGTAAAAAGGAGAACCTTGCCTCATCGGGACATTAGCACGATAAGTCAAAATTATATATGGTAACTTGACCTTGTAAATTGCTTATATGTGCATCACCGTTACTTATTTGGCTATGAAGGCTAAAAAGATAGTGTGTAGGCGTATACATATATGGCAGCATTCTACCGCTATAGTAAAGTTTCTAAGACAGCCAACTTAGAAATTGGTTATACCTATTCACAGTTTTGGAGGTGCCAGTCCAAAATCAAGTACGCCCTATTACTTTTGGTCCTTTCGTTAGGTTGCTAGGTGGTAACAGTGGGGATCCTGTGGCAGAACAAAGATGTTTATACAGTGGACAAAGGAACAGAAGGAGGAAGGGAGAGAAGCTGCCATTCGAGTCCACAGCCCTCTTCAAGAGCACACCCTCTGTGACCTAAAGACTTCCAAGCTAGGCAGCCTTAACTGCCTCCCAGTGATGGAGGACATGCTGTTCTAGAGACATGCTGTTCAGGACATGCTATTCTAGAGACAGTCAATATCTGAGCAGCATGTGTGCTCTAAGGCGTAATCAAAAATAATGACACCCAAGCATCAGGTGTGTTCAGGGCAGTCTTAAGTTATTGGCCCGTTGCTGGGAAGAGACACTGTGACCAAGGATAGAAGAAAGAGTTCATCATGGTTTATAGTTTCAGAGGGTTAGAGTCCGTAATTACCATAGCAGGGAGCACGTCAGCAGGCAGACAAGGCAGCAGGCAGGCAGTCGTGGCACTGAAGCAATAGCTGAAAGCTTACATCTTGGTTCCACAAGCACAAGCGAATAGAGCTGACTTGGTATGCTGGGCGCTTGTGAAACTTCAAAGCCACCCCCAGTGACATGCCTCCTACAAAATAGCCATACCTTCTAACCTCTCTCAAGGAGTTTCACCAGCTGGGGACAAAGTGCTGAAATATGAGCCTATGGGGGTCATTTTCATTCAAACCACCACAATGAATAATAAAAAGAATCACTAAAAATTACTGCCCTAAAAATGATAATGTGTGGGGAATAATTGGTTCACTCAACCAACGTTAATTAAATACAGACTTAGCACCATATACCACAGTAGGGAGTGTGGAATACAATGAAAGAAAAACAAAATCAGATCCAGACACTGGTGACAACTTTAAATGATATACACCAATAGTTATTGATAGTGAAGAAAATTCAGCTTCCTCTGGACTGGGAGGCCTTGGAAGCTTCTGCTAGCTGTTTTCTCAACCATTTTACACAGTCCTTTCCCATAAGCATGTTTCATGGTGATTTCTGTTTCTGAGACTCTGAATATGCCACTATACTAGAGTATCTGAGGCACCAAAACAGTATGTCTCATATGGTTACTTAGAGGGATGCACTCAGCTTATTCCCTCCTGTTTCATCTCCCCTCGAGCCTATCAAAGTCAACTGCACTCCAGCTACCTGTCATTCAGTAGCACTCCTCCCATTAATTCTGTATTAAGAAACAAAATTTTGTTATCAGTGTTTGTGTGTGTGTGTGTGTGTGTGTGTGTGTGTGTGTGTGTGTGTTGGGAGCAGAGGATTGTCTATATATATACACATACATACATATGTAACAACCTTGACTTACATTACAACCCATGGAATAGAAAAAAAAATATGAGGGAATGAGACTTTCCTGGTTGTGATTTTTCTCAGAAGCAGGAAATAACAGAAATTGGAACATGGTGTATTTGATCTCAAGTTTAATGTCTGTCTGTCTGTCTGTTTGTTTTTAATGCTTCTGGGATAGATGCATGTACTAGGTAAGGCTTCCTCCGCTGAACTACAATCCAGCCCTAAATGGTATTTCTTCTACTCATTTTGCAGTTTAGTGTTCTTGTTCATCCTCAGAGTTTCCATGCCGTAGAAAGAAGAAAGCAAGAGTCTGTCTTGATGAAGTCGGGCAGTTAGCAATACTGTTAGCATATTATTGTGGTTATTAATCTAGTAAATATATAAAGATGGAGAGGGGTTCTCTGATGAGTGAAAACAGTCTTGAGCTGAGGATGGAGCAGGGCTGGGATTGCGGAGTCTAGTATTTTATGTGTATTCCTTTAGTGTCACTTGAATTTTTTTTTAGCAAGAGCATGTATTACTTTCATATTTTCAAAGTAAACATCCAAGAAGGACAATATTTTATATGTGGTCATGAGGATGTGTTCATCTTCTCATTTGACAGCTAAATTTGTTTTTGCTGTGAACTAATGATAAACAATGAAACCCGAACCCTCAGGTCTGGTAAATGGTTGCTATGATGAGAATTCCCATCTCTAGGAGGGCAGCCATATGAGTCATGCGGCATATGGTGCTGTTTTCTCTCATAATGTAACTCAGCAGTCAGCATGACCCTTTTAAAACAAATCAGATCATGTCCCTTTTCTGATTTGAGGCTCTTTGATGATTTCTCATTACATTCAGAGAACAACTAACCCTTTCTCCTGGTCTCTGGGGCCTTCTCTGGCTTTTATCAGACATGGCATAATAGCCTTGCATTAGGTGTTAAATTGTGTCTGCCAAAACGTCATGTTCAAATCCTAACTCTTGGTGCCTCAAAAAGTGACCTCATTTGGAAACATGGTTGTTGGAGATATAATTAAGGAAGAAGGGTCAGACTGTGGAAGGGGGGCTCCCAAGTGTAAGAAGTGGACCTTTGGACACAGGTATGAACATACCCATACATGCACGCACGCACGAACACACACCACATGAAAATAAAGACAAAGATCATTGTAAAGGTTTGTAACATGATGGTTCCTCATATCCCACAGAAGGAACCAGCCCTGCCTGTTCTTTAGTCATACTTGGAGGTTTTGGAACTGTAAGACTATACACTTCTGCAAAGCCCAAAGTTGTGGCACTTGGTCACTGTAGCTCAAGCAAATGAATACACCCATCTCTTCCCACTCACCCCTTTCTCATGAGTGTATCTTTTTTTGGTTTGTTCCTCACACACATCATCAGTTCAACTGGCCTCAGAACCTTTACGCTGTTTCACATTTCTCAAAGGTACTTTCCTTAGGCCCTCACGTGGCTGGGCCCATGTCATTCAGTTTTCATTTGTTTGAGACAGGGTCTTGCTAAGTTGCCTCAACGAGCCTTGGACTCACTCTGTAGCACAGAATGGCTTTGGACTTGCAATCTTCTTGTCTCAGCCACCCAGGATTCCAGGCCTGCACCAGCAGGCCTGATGAGCTTCTTTCTAGAATACTACAATGTTTCCATGTCTTTGTAGCATGTTTCTGCTAAGAAGACATTACATAGGACTGAATTACTAGAAGGTAGATGGGCCCTTTTGGAGGAGGATCAGCCCTGTGCACACAGTTAAGAATGTCTAATACCCTCTTGTATCATCTATCTTCTGTATATCTACTGCTGTCACAATGGCTGCTTACACAGCTCAGTGTCAGATTATTTACCTGGTATGCCAATGCCCTGGGTTCAATTCCCAGAACACCTCAATATCATTGACCCAAACATAGAAACTTAAAACAACATGCATTTATAATGGCTTAGGTAGGTTCAGTTCTTGGCTAGGGAAAGATTGTCCTTTGATGATCAAGTGGGTAAGAAAATACTTCCAAGATTGCTCACACAATTGTCAGTAGCATTAAACGTCTTGGGGGCTGCTCGACAAGCAGCCACCCCTCTCTTTTCTGTGCCATGTCATATTTATTCTGCAGAGAGGCATGGCCAAAAGTTTGTCATAGGTAGCTGTGACTTGAGTGTTTGATTGAAAAAAAAAAATGGTTCATGTGGCTGTGAACTTGGCAAGTCCAGGCCACAGAGAAAGACAATGCAGCCACTCCTGATGAGATCTAATAGACTAGGATCAGAAGGAAGGAAAAAAAGACCTCCCCTATCAGTGGACTTGGGGAGGGACATGTGTGGAGAAGGGGGAGGAAAGGAGGGATTGGGAGGGCACTACAGGGGGGATACAAAGTGCATAAAGTGTAATTAATAAAGAATTTAAAAAAATAAAAAAAAATAAAAAAAACAAAATGTGCAAGGTGGGCTGACATGTGGAGACTCAGGAAAAAAAGTTCATCATCAAAGGCCAACTTCTGGAAGAATTCACCCTTGCTTGGGGAAGTTCAGTGTCTTATTTTAGTCAGGCCTTCCCCCGAGTAGATATCGCCTACCTATATTATATAGCACATGGTTTTTGACTCAAATTATATTGATTTAGCTGTTGATCTCACCTAGGACACTGTCACAGAAATATCCAGAATAATATTGGACCAAATATCCACGTGCTAGAAAACACATAATTTGACAACATTAATACCATACTTACTGTTACAGGGCCACATGACCACTCACTTTATGAAAGCCTGCTAAGAAGAAGGTCTCCCAGCTGTAGCACCTCACGAGATTATGCAACATAATCACAGAACTGCCATTCTGGCATCCTGCTCTATTCTGTGGGCTAAAATGGAGTCACAAGTCTCACCTACACTCAACTGGAAGATTAAATCAGAGCATGAATTGCAGGAGATGGGGATCACAGTGGGGCATCTAGCCCTTGACTTCATGTCCCTTGTACATGCCATATGCATTCTCATCCCGCACAGAAGCTACTTAAAGTCTAGAATCTCAGCCTCTAAATCAGGTCCAGATATAGCTGCAGTACTTCAGTTGAAATTCTTCTCACACTGTTTACATGCAGAGAAAAATATGTAAGTGTACTGAAGAAATGCTCAGTGATCAAGAGCACCTCCTGCACCTCCAGAGGTCCAGAGTTCAAATTCCAGCATCCATGTCAAAGAGCCTATAACTCTAGCTCCATTCATAGTATTTGATCTCTTCTGGATTCTGTGGACACTCACATGTATAGCGCGCGTGCACACACACACACACACACACCTAAAAAGAATACAAATATCAAATTATAAATCTACCAGGAGGCAGAAGCAGGCAGGTCTCTGTGCATTTGGATCCAGGCAGGTCTGTATAGAGAGTTGGCAAGCCAGCGTTTTATAGTGAAATAACTTTTCACCAAGATGTCACTGAAAGTGAAGACGGAAGCGCCTATTATCCCCAAAGCCCAAACAAAGGCATTTAGTACCAAGGCAGTATTGAAAGGTTTCCACAGCCACATAGAGAAGACATCCACATGTCACCTACCTTCCAATGTCCCAATGGTCAGGAGTTTCAGAGACAGATCAAATATTCCGGCAGGCGCATGCCCAGAGAAACAATCTATGCCACCATCAAATTGCACTGGCCACTGAGTCAGACATGAGGACCATAGAAGATGCTAGTGTGAATATCAGGCCAACAAGCACCAGATCAAACAGGCTGGGAGAGAACTCTGTGACAGTAATGTGTCCATAATCAATCTGCTACTCAGGCATGATGGGAAAAGGAAGGCCTGTGTTTGGCTGGCTCCTAGTTACAATGCTTTGGATATTGCCAAATGTATTGGGATTGTCTAAACCAGTGGTCCTCAACCTGTGAGTCATGATCCCATGGGGGGATGTCGGATGACCCTTTCACAGGGCTGCCTAAGATCATTAGAAAACACAGATATTTACATCATGATTCATAGCAGTAGCAAAATTACAGTTATGAAGTATATTTTAATAAGTATAATTGTAGGGTTGGGGTCACCACAACATGAGGAACTGTATTAAACGGTCGAAGCATTGGGAAAGGCGAGAACCACTGTTCTCAACTGAGTTTAAATCTAAATATAAATTTTTAATCATAATAAAAAAGGAAAAGAACACCAGGGGTCTGCTCATATATAACCATCATGGTGAGGAGGCTTAGCATAACTGAGGTAGACATTTCTTTTCAAAAGCAGGGACATTAAAGAGGACTGTCTGTGGTGCATTTTTAATCAAACTGAGCAAACGCAGAGTGTTCTTCAGTCTGTTTCTTCTTCTTCTTCTTCTTCTTCTTCTTCTTCTTCTTCTTCTTCTTCTTCTTCTTCTTCTTTTTCTTCTTGAAACAAATGCCTCACACTGGTCTGGAAATTTCTTTGTAGCCCATGTGGCCTCCAAACTTTCAATTCTACGGAATACTGGGTTTACCAATGAGCATCACCACTCCTGATTTCTTGATCAGTTTTTAAGGTTTCTCTGGTCTCTTGGTTGTGCTCTTTGCTCTCTGACTTATCCTTTGCTTTTCATGAAGAAACTGTGTTTACAGTTGAATTGTTCCCATAAACCTGCTTCTTATGATACCTAGGGGTCCAATGGCTTTCTTTAATTTTTCACTATCTTAGTCCATGCTATGTTTCTGCTTCAATAACTTTCCCTAATCCTTTTTGAATATTCAGTTAGATTTAACCGGGGTTGAATTCCTTTAAAGAAAAGTCTTGCCCACAGATCTGTTAGAATTTGAGATGGATATAGGATGGAGGTCTTACGCTTCCTAAAGGATCATCAAAGCACACCTTTAATCTCTTAAAAGAGTCCCATAGGGATTTGGCAAGATGGCGGCACCAGGATGACTCTCATTCTGACCAGCAGCACAGCAGGATCAGCATAGTGACCAGCAGTCATAACTCGCGGCCCTAAAACACAAGTGATTGTATTTCCCAGGTGAGAGGACACCCCACGGTGGGGGATTTAATCAGCTTTAACTCACCTGGCTAAACCGTGGAAGAGATCCCAGTTACACCAGGCGCTTGGTCACCAGCCCAGAGCCACACGCCAGCGTGATCTGGTCAATGTCCCAGACTGACACCATGGGACAGTGGGCACCACAACATCAGAGACTGACATTTCCAGTCGAGAGATAACCCCATGGTTATGAAACCATTTCCCAGCAGGAAATGATTGGAACCGATCTTAGGTCACCCAGACATCCCCTGGAAAAGACTCGAGTTCCACGGGCCCCCCAGGAGCCAGCCCGGAGCCAGAGCCGGGGACCCAGGCACCTGCACAGAGCCCTGCCTGCACGCCTGATTCACCGCCTCAGATGGAACTGTGGGCCCCAGGGCATCAGAGACTGAGTTTCACTGCGGGTGCAAACCCACAGGGAGGGGAACAGCTGGTGTGATCTCAGAGCACTCAGCCAATACCACCACCCTGAAAAGGTCTCGGGAAAAATTACCCAGTTTTGGCAGATGCCCAGGCATCCAATCCCCAGAAAGGCAGAAAGACAGAGCCCTGGACCAGCGGGGCTTCAACGGGGTTCCTAAGGGAGGAGAGTGGAAGGAATTGGGGAGGGGAACAAGAAGCGCAAGTAAGAAAGCCAAGTCTGTTTGTCTGATCAAGGCTTCATTTATTAGAAATTTTTACCCAACTTATATAGGGAGAAGGCAGGAAAAGGAGGAAGGTAATTAGCTGCTGCAGGAGACAGGAAGAGTGCTTTCATGTGTTAAATAGGGTGCCTGCAAGATAACTTAGGGATGTTTTCTCAAGGATGCTCTAACAAACGGATGTCCTCACAGTCTCTCACCCATGAGTTAGGGTCCTAGATAACTTTCACTAAATAGCTTTAGGTCTCCACTAAATGACCTTTGCTCACTATTTGGCTTTGGCCTGGCAAACACCTTTTGTATCCACTAGATAGCTTTGACTTTGGCTTCCGTAGATAGCCTTGGCTCACTAATTGACTTTGGCTTCCGTAGATACCTTTGTCTTCACTAGATAGCTTTGGCTTTGGCTTCCATAGATAGCTTTGGCTCCCGGCAACATAAGTCTGTGCCTGTGGGTCCATCACAGACAGATGGCTGTCCCCAAAGCAAAGACTGGGTGTCCCTGTCAGGAGGAAACCCCACACCAGGGGGATCATCAGGTCCAACTCTCAGGACACCCAGCTCCAAAAGACTTTCTGGATTCACGCAGACTCTAGGCTCTAGCCTTCTACTGCAGGCATGAGCGCTGTGCTCACCTGCCATTATTGAGTATTGCTACAGCACTGGGCCACACAGCTGCATCCTCACACCTACAAAAGCCAGAGAGCCATTACAGCAGCCCTCAGACACTGCTCCAAGGATCAACCAGTTATCCCTAGCTAAAATGACATAACTGTGGGAATCTCTAATTCATCAAGAGGGCTGCACCCAACAATGACTCCTTAGGAACAACAGCTGCTGCTCACTAAATTCAGAGCAAGAAACCCAGCAGCAGGGCAGCCATCACCAGGACCTCTCCTGATGAGAGGAGAGCCTTCCTGAACACCACAGTTAGTACATAGGTCCATACACCTGAAGTGAACTGTGACATTTCCTGAGAAGCATCACCATTCAGTTGACCATACCCAAAAAGCAGAGAACTTCAGAACCCCACCAAGTGGATTCTCCCCACCCCAGGACCCAGCAGGCACCAGAAATTAAGAGACAACACCTGAGACAGAGAGACGGGTAGAGGCCAGCGAAAAAGTACAACCAACAAAATGCAAAGCAATATGGCATCCCCAGAACCCAGTTATTCAGGGGCAGGTAGCCCTGGACACCTTAACATAAGTGAAATTCAAGAAGATGACCTTACATCTATGCTTATGAAGAGGTTAATGGAGGAAGTAAGTAAAATGCGTAAAGAATTAGGGGAAGATATAAAAAAACAGATTATGGCCATCCATAAAGAAATACAGGAAGATGGAGTTAAACAGTTTGTGGCGTTCAGAGAGGAAATGATTAAATCACTGAAAGAAATAAAAGAAACAGGAATGTTCAAAGAAAGAGCTGAAGGAATTGAAGGAAAATACAGTCAGACAGGTGAAGGAAATCAACAAAATGGGTCAAGATCTGAAGATAGAATAGGAAAAATTAAAGAAAACACAAATGGAGGAAATCATGGGGGAGGGAGAATCTAGGAAAGAAAACAGGAACTACAGAGGTAAGCAACAGACTACAAGAGATGGAAGAAAGAATCTCAGGTGTGAAAGATAAAATGGAAGAAATCAATGTATACATCAAAGAAAATAATAAATCTAAAAAATTCTTGACACAAACCATCCAAGAAATCCAAGACAACATTAAAAGACAAAACGTAAGAATAATAGGAATAGAGGAAAAAGAAGATTCCCTCCTCCAAGGCCCAGAAAATATTTTCAACAAAATCATTGAAGAAAAAAATCCCCAACTTAAACGAGAGGCCTATAAGAATACAAGGTGGCCTACAGAACACCTAATAAATTAGACCAGAAAAGAAAATCCTCCTGCCACATAATAATCAAAACAGTAAGTATAAAGAACAAAGAAAAGATACTAAAAGATGCAAGGGGAAAAGGCCAAGTAACATATAATGGCAAACCCATCAGAATCACACCTGACTTCTCAACAGAGACTATGAAAGCCAGAAGAGTCTGGATGGATATCATGCAGACCCTTAGAGAACACAGATGTCAGCCTAGGCTACTGTACCCAGCAAAACTCTGTCCTCATTCACTGAGAAAACAAGATATTCAATGACAAAAACAAATTTCAACAATACCTACACACAAATCCAGCATTACAGAAGATACTAGAAGGAAAAATACAACCCAAGAAAACTAGCTACTTTCAAGAAAACACAGGAAATAATTAACCTCACTACAGTAAAACAAAAAGCAACCAAGCACACAACCATATGACCACAGCCAACATCAAAGTCAAAGGATTTAACAGCCACTGGTCATTAATCTCTCTCAATATCAATGGACTCAATTCTCCAATAAAAAGACACAGACTAACAGAATGGATGCATAAACAAAACCCAGCAATCTGTTGTATACAAGAAACACATCTAAGTCACAAAGATAGACATTACCTGAGGGTAAAGGGTTGGAAGACAGCATTCCAAGAAAATGGAGCCAAGAAGCAAGGAGGAGTAGCCATTCTAATATCTGATAAAATAGACTTTCAACCAAAATTAATCAAAAGAGATGGGGAAGGACACTTCATACTCATCAAGGGAAAATAACACCAGGAAGACTTCAAAATCTTGAACATCTATGCTCCAAATACAAGGGTACCCACATTTGTAAAAGAAACATTGATAAAACTTAAACCACACATAGATCCCCAAACATTAATAGTGGGAGACTTCAACACCCCACTCTCAACAAAGGACAGGTCAACAAAACAGAAATTAAATAAAGAAACAATGTCTCTAACGGAGGTCATGAATCAAATGGACCTAACAGACATTTACATAACCTTACACCCAAACACAAAAGAATTTACCTTCTTCTCAGCACCTCATGAAACCTTCTCCAAAGTAGACCATATAGCTGGTCACAAAGTGAGCCTCAACAGATACAAGAAGATTGAAATAATCCCTTGTATCCTGTCTGATCACCATGGAATAAAGCTGGACCTCAACAACAACAGAAATAGCAAAAAGACTATACACACAAGGAAACTGAACAACTTTCTACTAAATGACAGCTGGGTCAGGGAAGAAATAAAGAGAGAAATTAAAGTCTTCCTAGAACTCAATGAAAATGAAGACACAACATACCCAAACTTGTGGGACACAATGAAAGCTTTGCTAAGAGGAAAGTTCATAGTGCTAAGTGCCTTCAAGAAGAAATTCGAGACAGCTCATTCAAGCAACTTAATGGCTCACTTAAAAGCCCAAGAAAAAGAAGAAGCAGACATACCAAAAAAGAGTAGTTTGGAAATAATCAAACCCAGGGCTGAAATCAATCAATTAGAAACAAATAAAACAATTCAAAGAATCAATGAAACCAAGAGCTGGTTCTTTGAGAAAATCAACAAGATAGACAAGCCCTTAGCCAGGCTAACTAAAAGGCAAAGAAACACCATCCAAATCAACAAAATCAGAAATGAAAAAGAGGACATAACTACAGACACTGAGGAAATTCAAACAATAATTAGGACTTACTTCAAAAGTCTATACGCAACAAAATTTGAAAATCTAAATGAAATGGACAATTTTTTGATCGTTTCAACTTACCAAAGCTAAATCAGGACCAGGTAAATCAATTAAATAGTCCTATAGCCCTCAAGGAAATAGAAGCAGTCATCGAAAGTCTCCCATCCAAAAAAAGCCCAGGACCAGATGGTTTCAGTGCAGAATTCTACCAGACCTTCAAAGAAGAGCTAACTCCAGTTCTCTTCAAACTATTCCACAAAATAGAAACAGAAAGAACATTACCAAACTCATTCTCTGAAGCCACAGTCACCTTGGTACCTAAACCACACAAAGACACAACAAAGAAAGAGAATTTCAGGCCATTCTCCCTTATGAACATTGATGCAAAATTTCTCAACAAAATACTTGCAAACCGAATACAAGAACACATCAAAGATATCATCCACTATGACCAAGTAGGCTTCATCCCAGGTATGCAGGGATGATTCAGTGTATGGAAATCCATCAATGTGATCCACCATATTAACAAACTGAAAGAAAAAAACACACATGATAATCTCCCTAGATGCTGAAAAAGCATTTGACAAAATCCAACATCCATTCATGTTTAAAGTATAGGAGAGATCAGAGATACAAGGCACATATCTAAACATAGTAAAGGCAATATACAGCAAGCCTATAGCCAACATCAAACTAATCGGAGAGAAACTTAAAGCAATCCCACTTAAATCAGGGACAAAACTAGGCTGCCCACTCTCTCCATATCTCTTCAACATAGTTCTGGAAGTCCTTGCTGGTGCAGTAAGACAGTTGAAGGAGATCAAGGGAATACAAATTGGAAAGGAAGAAGTCAAATTATCACTATTTGCAGATGATACGATAGTATACATGAGTGACCCCAAAAACTCTACCAGGGAACTCCTACAGCTGATAAACACCTTCAGCAAATTAGCCGATACAAAATTAACACAAAAAAATCAGTAGCCCTTCTGTATACAAAAGACTAAAGGGCTGAGAAAGAAATTAGAGAAATAACAACCTTCACAATAGCCACAAAGGACATAAAGTACCTTGGTGTAACCCTAACCAAGCAAGTCAAAGACTTGCATGAAAAAAATTTCAAGTCTCTGAAGAAAGAATTAGAAGAAGATATCAGAAGATGGAAAGATGTCCCATGCTCATGGCTTGGCAGGATTAACATAGTAAAAATGGCCATCTTACCAAAAGCAATCTACAGATTCAACACAATTCCCATCAAATTACCAACACAATTCTTTACAGACCTGGAAAGAAAAATTCTTAACTTCATATGGAGTAACAAGAAACCCAGAATTGCTAAAACAATCCTCTACAATAAGAGATCTTCTGGAGGTATCTCCATCCCTGATCTTAAGCTGTACTATAGAGAAACAGTAATAAAAACTACATGGTACTGGCATAGAAACAGAATGGTGGATCAATGGAACTGAACAGAAGACCCTGAAATAAACCCACATACTTAAGGACACATGATCTTTGACAAAGATGCCAAAAGCATACAATGGAAAAAAGATAGCATCTTCAACAAATGGTGCTAGTCTAACTGGATGTCTACATGTAGAAAAATGCAAATAGATCCATACTTATCACCCTGTACAAAACTAAAGTCCAAGTGGATCAAAGAACTCAACATAAAACCCAACACATTAAATCAGTTAGAAGAAAAAGTGGGAAAACCCTAGAACTCATTGATACAGGAGACAACTATCTGAACAGAACACCAACAGCACAGGCTGTAAGAGCAACAATCAATAAATGGGACCTCATGAAACTGAAAAGCTTTTGTAAAGCAAAGGACACTTTCATCAAAACAAAACAACTGCCTACAGATTGGGAAAGTAGCTTCACCAACCCTGTATCTGACAGAAGGCTAATATCCAGTATATATAAAGAACTAAAGAAGCTGAAAAGCAGCAAACCAAGTAATCCAATTAAAAAATGGAGAACAGAGCTAAACAGAGAATTCTCTGTAGAGGAATATTTAATGGCAGAGAAACACTTAAAGAAATGCTCAACCTCATTAGCCATTAGGGAAATGCAAATCAAAACGACCCTGAGATTTCACCTTACACCCATCAGAATGGCCAAGATCAAAAACTCAAGTGAACACATGCTGGAGAGGTTGTGGAGAAAGGGGAACAGATGTCATGGGCAGATGTCATGCAGAAGGCCTGGGCAGATGTCGTGCAGACTCTAAGAGAACGCAGATTTCAAACTACACTACTATACCAAACAAAGCTTTCAATCAACATAGATGGAGAAAACAAAATATTTAATGACAGAACTAAACTTAAACAATATCTATATAGCAACACAGCCCTATGAAAGATACTAGAAGGAAATCTCCTATCAAACAAAAACAACTACACCCAAGAAAACATGACATTGATAATCTCACAACAACAAAAAAAAAATCAATAGAAAACAAGCAAACAAACACACTATCACCACCAACTAAACAAAAAAGGGACTAACATTCATTGGTCACTAGTATCTATCAACATCAACAGACTCAACTCTCCAATAAAAAGACACAGACTAACACAATGGTTGCAGAAACAGGATCCAACATTCTGTTGCATCCAAGAAACACACGTCTGTAAGAAACACAGACACTACCTCAGAGTAAAGGCCTGGAAAAAGGTTTTTTTAAGCAAATGGACAAGCTGGAGTAGCTATGCTAATATCTAATAAATTAGACTGTCAACCAAAATTAATCAAAAAAGATCAGGAGGGACACTTCATTCTCATCAAATGAAAAATCCACCATGAGAACATCACAATTCTGAACATCTATTCCCCCAATACAAAACAAAACATTATTAAAGCTCAAACCACACATTGATTCCAATACCTTAATAGTGGGAGACTTTAACACTCCACTCTCACAAAGGGTCAGATCATCTAGACAGAAGCTAAATAGGGAAAAACTGACACTGACAGAGGTCCTAAATCAAATGTATCTAAAGATGTCTACAGAACTTTTCACCCAAACAAATGAGTACATCTTCTTATCAGCACCCCTTGGAACCTTCTCCATAATTTAACATTTAGTTGGGCCCAAAGCAAGCCTCAACAGATACAAAAAAAAAATGAAATAATCCCTTGTATCCTGTCAGACCACCATGGACTAAAACTAGACCTCAACAACAATAGAAATAACCAAAAGCCTACACAAGCTTGGAAACTAACCAACTCTCTAATCAACGATAGCTGATCAGGGAAGGAATTAAAAAAGAAATTAGAGACTTCCTAAAGTCAATAAAAATGAAGGAACAAGTTACCCAAACTTATGGGGCACAATGAAAGCAGTGCTAAGAGGAAAGTTCATAGCACTAATTGCCTTCAGAATGAAGTTTGAGCCATCTCATACAAGCAACTTAACGACACACCTGAAAGCCCTAGGAAAATATGAGGCAGAAACATCAAAGAGGAGTAGATTGTTTGAAATAATCAATCTCAGGGATGAAGTCAATGAATTAGAAAAAAAAATAAAGCAATTCAAAGAATCAAAGAAACCAAGAACTGGTTCTTTGAGAAAACCAACAAGATAGAAAACTCTTAGCCAAAGTAACTAAAAGGCAGAAAAATACCATCCACATCATCAAAATCAGAAATGAAAAGGGGGACATAACAAAAGACAATGAGGAAATTCAAAGACTCATTAGGTCTTACTTCAAAAGCTTATATGCCACAAAATTTGAAAATCTAAATGAAATGGACAATTTTCTTGATAGATTCCATCTACCAAAATTAAATCAAGATCAGGTAAATCGATTAAGTAGTCCTGTAACCCCAAGGAAATAGCAGTAGTCATCAAAAATCTCCCTTCCCAAAAAAGCCAAATGGTTTCAGAGCAGAATTCCAACAGACCTTCAAAGAAGAGCTAACTCCAATACTCTTTAAAATATTCCACAAAATAGAAACAGAAGGAATATTACCAAACTCATTGTATGAGCCACAGTCACCTTGATACCTAAACCACAAAAGACCCAACATCAAAAAAAGAGATCTTAAGACCTATCTCTCATATGCACATTGTTGCAAAAATACTCAAGAAAATACTTGCAAACCGAGTCCAAGAACACATGAAAGATATCATCCAACGTGACCAACTAGACTTCATCCCTGACATGAGGGGTGGTTCAATATACGGAAATACATCTATGTAATCCACCACATAAACCAACAGAAGGAAAAAGACCACATGACTGTCTCCTTACATGCTGAAAAAGCATTTGACAAAGTCCAATACCCATTCATGTTTAAAGTTTTGGAGAGATCAGGGATACAAGCACATACCTAAACATAGTAAAGACAATATACAGCAAGCCTATAGCCAACATCAAGCTAAACAGAGAGAAACTAAAAGCAATCCCACTGAAATCAGGGACAAGGCAAGGCTAACTTTTCTCTCTTTGTTCCTTCAACATAGTATTTGAAGTCCTAGTTAGAGCAATAAGACAATTAAAGGAGATTGAGGGGATTCAAATTGGAAAGGAAGAAGTCAAAGTATCACTATTGCAGATGATATGATAATATACATGAGTGACCCCAAAAATTCAAGCAGAGAACTCCTTCAGTTGATAAACACCTTCAGCAAAGTGGCTGGATACAAAATTCACTCAAAAAAAAAAAAAATCAGTAGCCCTTCTGTATACAAAAGACAAAAGGGATGAGAAAGAAATCAGGGGAAAAACTCCCTTCACAATAGCCACAAAGTACATAAAATACCTTGGTGTGACTCTAACCAAGCAAGTGAAAAACCTGTATGAAAAAAAAATTCAAGTCTCTGAAGAAAGAAATTGAAGTAGAAATCAGAAGTTTGAAAGATCTCCCATGTTCAAGATTCGGTAGGATTAATATAGTGAAAATGGCATCCTACCCAAAGCAATATACAGATTCAATGCAACTCTCTTCAAAATACCAACACAATATTTACAGACCTTGAAAGAACAATTCTCAATTTCATATGAAAAAAAAAAACAGAATTGCTAAAACAATCCTGTACAACAACTGATCCTCTGGAGCTATCTCCATCCCTGATCACAAGCTGTACTACAGAAATAGTAATAATAACTGCATGGTCCTGGCATAGAAACAGAATGGTGGATCAATGGAATTGAATAGAAGACCCAGAAATAAACCCACACCCCTATGGACACCTGATTTTTGACAAAGATGCCAAAACCATTCAATGTTAAAACGATAGCATCTTCAACAAATGGTACTTGTCTAACTTTAAGTCCACATGTAGAACAATGCAAATAGATCCATATTTATCACCCTGCACAAAACTAAAATCCAAGTGGATCAAAGACCTCAACATAAAACCAGACACACTAAACCTATTAGAAGAAAACAATGGGGAAGAACCTTAAACTCATTGGCACAGGAGATAACTTCCTGAACAGAACACCAACAGCACAGGCTCTAAGAGCAACAACCAATACATGGGACTTCATGAAACTGAAAAGCTTCTGTAAAGCAAACAACGCTGTCTTCAGAACAAAACAACAGCCTACAGATTGGGAAAGGATCTACATCAACCTTGTATCTGACAGAGGGCTAATATCCAGAATTTATAAAGAACTCAAGAAGTTAAACAGCAACAAATCAAATAGTCCAAATAAAAATGAGCTTCAGAGGTGAGCAGAGAATTCTCAATAGAGGGATATTGAGTGGCAGAGAAACACTTAAAGAAATGTTCAGCGTCTTTAGTTATCAGAGAGATGCAAATCAAAACAACACTGAGATTTCACTTTACACCTATCAGAATGGCTAACATCAAAAACTCAAGTGAGAACACTTGCTGGAGAGGATGTGGAGAAAGGGGAACCCTCCTTGATTTCTGCTGGGAATGTAAAGTTGTACGACCACTTTTGAAATCAATCTAGCACTTTCTGAGATAATTAGGAATTGTGGTACCTCAAGATCCAGCTATACCACTCCTAGGCATATATCCAAAATATATTCAAATATATAACAAGGACATTTGCTCAACCATGTTCGTAGCAACTCTATTTGTAACAGCCAGAATGTGGAAACAACCTAGATGCTTCTCAGTGGAGGAATGGATACAGAAATTGTAGTACATTTACATAACAGAATACTACTCAGCTATTAAAAACAAGGAAATCATGAAACTTGCAGGCAAATGGTGGGAACTATAAAAGATCATCTTGAGTGAGGTAATCCAGAAGCAGAAAGACACACATGCTATATACTTACTTATAAGTGGATACTAGACCTATAATATAGGATAAGCAAACTAAAACCTGTACACCTAAAGAAACTAATAGCCAGGAAGAACCTAGGAAATATGCTCAATCATCATTCAGAACAGACAATGGGATAGTCATTGGAAGAGGGAGAAAATAGGGAACAGGACAGGAGCCTACTACACACAGACTCTGAAAGACTCCACTGATAGAGGTATCAAAGCAGATGCTGAGACTCATAGCCAAACTTTGGCCAGAATTTATGGAATTTTATGAAAGGAGGGGGAGATAAAATGACTTGGAGGGGTCAGGCACTCCAAAAGGAGAGCCAAAAATAAACAAACAAACAAAAAAAAAACAAACAAAAACTGGGCTTTGAGGGCCTTGCAATGACACAACCTAAAATCCCTGCTCAGATGTAGCCCATTGACTCAGTCCCCAAGTGTGTTCCCTAATAAGGGGAGCTGGAGCTGTCTCTGGTATGAACTCAGTGGCAGGCTCCCAGATCACCATCCCCTGGGGGAGCAGCCTTGCCAGGCAGCAGAGGAAGACGATGCAGCCAGTCCTGATGAGACCTGATAAGCTAGGGTCAGATAGAAGGGGAGGAAGACCTCCCCTATCAGTGGAGTAGGGGAGAGGCTTATGGGGAGATGAGAGATGGATGGAGGGTGGGATTGGGAGATGAGGGCATGGGCCACAGTGGGGATATAAAGTGAATAAAATGTAATAATTAATAATAATTAGTAAAAAAATTCAAAAAAGAGGAATACAAAATGTCCCATAAGGGACCGAACACCACTTCTATCTTTCTCTTCTATCCTCTGGGACTTAACATTAACTGCTGCAAAATCACCTTCATCTTTTCCTCCATGTCACCTATTCTTAACAGTGCTGGAGGCCATTTTTCTTAAATTTTAGCTTTCTTTGACTTCTGAAGGCCTCAGAGACCAAGAAGTGCTGGTCTGTTATTTGACAGTTGTCTCTCAATTTATCTCTTTGTATGTTTTACAGTAGGCATTAAGGGAAAGAGAAAAGCCCATACCTCTCACACTTACTTAGAGGTCTTAATGTAATCACTATGCTCCTCAATTGCACATTCTGCTTTCTGCACCATTGAAGTAAACAACCCCACTAGGTTTTCTCATGCCCTGTAACAAAAATCTCTCAGCTCTGTGTCTCCATATGAGGATATGGACAGAATGTGACAATCTGTAAATCAGGAAGTTAGCCTTTCTTAGGGACTTTGACCTTAGACTTCTAGTCTTCAGATCTGTGAGAAAATAAATTTCTATTATTTATCTCCATCCTGATGGCTAGTCTTTTGCCTTGGTAACCTTACTTGACTAATACATACCTTTCTCGTTGAAGCCATTAGAAGCTGAAGATCAAATCCCTCTCCTCTGCATACCCAATTAGGCAGGAAGGTACACTGGCAACATGGAGAGCAAGGACTTATTTTTTGTTGTGTGATTAGTTTTTCTGTGTGTGTGTGTGTGTGTGTGTGTGTGTGTGTGTGTGTGTGTTTTGATCTACAAGCTTACTTTGTAGCCCTGGTTGGCCCAGAAAAAAATTATGCTTCTCAAAAATAATACTGTTGAATTGGCCATAGTGGCACAGTTCTGTAATCCCTGCACTTGGGAGGCTAAGGCAGGAGGATCTGAGTTCAAGACCAGCCTAAAGTATATATCAAATCCCTGTCTCAAAACAATTCTTTCCTGTGCTTATAAAGTAAATATACATTTTTGTTGTTGTTGTTGTTCAAAGGCCAGAAAATGTGGAAGAATTTCTAAGAAACTGGAGATTCACATAAAGGTTTACAAAAGTTAAAAAAAAATTACAATGTCATAAATCAGAAATCATATGCAGAAACAGCACTGAAAAGATGCTGCACCATAGCAACTTAAACACTTCTTTTCTCCCTTCTTGCTTAACATTCATCACAGCAGAGAGCTTTCTGCAGATGTCTTTTCCATCATAATGATTTCCCTCCTGTGGTTTTGACTTCCTGGTCTCCAGCTGGGTCTGGGCCAGCTCCAGCTTGTTTGAGGCCCTGGATCTGAGCTAAAAAGCTCTTTGCTTTTGCAGACCTGTTTTGGTCCATGTGATTTCTTAGTAATACTGTTGTCACCTACAACCACCTTGGGGAAAGGAAAAGGAAAAGATGACTCTTGGGGCAGGTCAAAGGAGCAAACCAGCACCTGTGACCCCCTTGAGTCATAGAATCAAGTTTTCTTTACTAAAGCATGAAAATTGAACCCAAACCACAGGCTGAAATTTGTGTCAAGGGAGGAAGGCAATGCAGATGGGGTCCAGGCTGAAGAGAGATGTGCAAGGCTGTTAAACATCAAATGATAACGCTATAATCCAGTCGTATGTCATACCTTAGGTGTGAGTCCTCCTTTTTCTTTTGATGCTAGGGACAGAACCGAGGACCTCGCACACATTATGCAAGTCCCCCGCCACTAAAATGTACTATCAGCTCCCTACCCCTGCTCCTGTGATTCTAACTTTAGCAAAAGATGCATGAGTCACACTAAGAGGTTACTGACATTTTCTGAATTCTTAAGAAATGGCTATGTTAACATTCCTTTGGGTTTTCTATTTTATTAAGTATTTTTGCAAGATTGACTTTTATCATAGTAACAATGTTAGAAAATATATTAAGTAACGAGAACAGCTCAGGCAAATTGAAAACTCAAGTAGTGGAGTTGTGTTTTGAGCCTGGTTTTGAAGGCTGAACTACGTGAGGGAACGGAATGTTAGGAACATGAATGGCAAAGAATTAGTCATTAAAGGCAATTTACAAATAATTAACACAACCAGTAACATAAAAAAACTATTCAATATCATTCATAATTAAAGAAATACAAAGTAATGTTTAAAAGCATTGCTGTCTAATGTTGGAAAGAGCACAGCAAAAGAGACATCCCTAGATATTGTAAACTCTAATGTAGATTGATACATCTTTCTAGAAGCCAGTAAGGCATGCATGATCTGCATATCATCTTTATTACAGTTATGCCTTTTTAGGAAATATTTCTGCCAAAATTACCAAGTAATTGTGAAAAACTTTATATAAAATGATATTTGTTGTAGTATTGTCTGTAGCATGAAAGGATGGTTATCACTGAAATATCCACCACTGTAAGATATATTAGGGCATTATGGCTCAAATATACTTTTAGAAGAAGACTTTGGTGTGAACTGGCATAGATAATCAATAATGATGGCTTAATGAAAGGAGCAATTTGCAAAAGATTGAGTGCATTGTAATTCCATTTTCTAAAATGAGAATGAAGCAAAAACCTGTATGTGCATAGTGGCTGAATGTTTTACTCCTAGTAGTAGAGCTTAATAATATTATGCCACTAGGGATAAGAATCAATTTTTAAAGGAAAATACCTTGTTAAGACTTCTTGTGATGTGGAAGTTGAGGCTCCGGAATGTTGGGCATCATGATAAAAAGTGGAAATTTTCCATTAGATAAGTGATAAAACACTTTAAGGAGAAGGGAATTAAATGTGGAAAGGAGATAGTTTTGGTATCTCCATGGTATTGCTGCCCTCCCTTCCCTTTTTCTAAGCTTTCAGTAATGTCTGCCAAACTGTCTGTTGTGAACAGTCTGGGTAAAAATGAAGAATAATTCACCAGAACAGTAGGTTTTTCAAGTCAAGAAAGACCAAGTGACCCTGGAGACTTGAAGAACCAACTGTTCTGGTGAACTATTCTTTCTTTTTCATACTTCCTAAGGCCAATATTTTCTCCTTTCACTGACACCACTTCATTTTTACCCAAAACATTCAAAGCAGACAGCTGGGCTGAACACCCAGATTCCCAGGTTTGAGTAAGGGAGATCTGTCCATTGATACTCTGAGGTACACATACTCAACTACTGACCGAATTTACCTCTAGAAAGTAAGATTGAAAAAGATGATTGGGACAATATTTTCACTTATTTTATATTTTGGGGGAAAGTAAGCATGTATTGCTTTTATAATTACTAATTACAAATGTTCAAATAAGAAAAAAATCTATCTCTATGAATAGTCCTTGGTTGGAGTATGAGTCTCTGCGAAGTTCCGTGTTCAAATTTTCTTGTTCTGTTGTTCTCCTTGTGGAGTTCCTGTCCTTCATGGAGATAATCTAGAACCCCTGCACAGATGTAGCCCATGGCAGTTCAGTGTCCAAGTGGGCTACATAGTATTAAGAGGGACTGCCTCTGACACAATCTGATTGGCCTGCTCTTTGATCACCTCCCCCTGAGGGGAGAGCAGCCTTACCAGGCCACAGAAGATGACAATGCAGCCATTCCTGATGAGATCTGATAGACTAAGATCAGAAGGAAGGAGAGGAGGACCTCCCCTATCAGTGGACTAGGGGAGGGGTATGCGTGAAGAAGGGGGAAGGAGGGTGGGACCAGTAGGGGAGGAGAGAGGGGCTTATGGAGGGATACAAGGTGAATAAAGTGTAATTAATAATGATAATAATAATAATAATAATAAAAGAAAAAAAGAAAAAATCTATCAAAATAAGAAGTACGTAAAAGTGTTAAATATATCTTTCTGTGCATTCATTTCACCTTATGAAATTTATGTTCGCAAAACAAAAAAAGTTAATTTTGCTTCTGAGAAGGGTAGAGGAGAAGACAGAATGAGAGGAAAAGAAGGGAATGGAGGAGAGTGTGGACTGAGGTGGTGTGTTGAGGAGTCAGCTGAAAAGCCAGCAGTAGAGAACATGGTGAGAACTGAAGCCCTGAGAAGCTGCAGGAAGTGTTGAGGTGTGAAAAAATGGTGCTTCATTGGAGGATACTTGGTGTTACTAGGATCTCCACAGGGTTACCAAAGACTAGCCTTTGACATCAAGTTTTGTCCTAGTTTGTTTTCTGTTGCTGTGATGTAACACCACGGTCAAAAACAACTTGAGGAGGAAAGGGTTTATTTGGTTTCTGCATCACCATCTCTGTGCTTTGTTGAGTGAAGTCAGGGCAGGAGCAGAGGCTCAAGCCAAGAAGGAATGCTGCTTACTGGCTTGCTCCCAATGGTCACCTCAGTCCGCTTTCTTACAGAGCATAGGTGCCACCCACAGTGGGCTGGACCAGGACATCCATCATGAACGAAGGAAATTCTCCCCCAGCCTTGCCTTCGGGTGAATTGGATGGAGGTGATTCCTCAGTTGAGGCTCTGTCTTCCCAGGTGACTCTAATTCGGGTCAGGTTGACAGAAACTAACCAGCGCAAAGATTCTGCACTGGAAACGTGCTCCCAGCACTCACTGGCTATATGAATGAAAGGCCCCATCACTCACCTTTCCTCATTACATGGGATGATGACATCACCTGCTTCATAGACTTGTGCTTAGACTATAGAATCATTGGAAAAGGTAAATGGAAGATGGAAAGCATTTCCCTAACATATAAACTAGTTCCCAGTGGCCACAGATGCATTCTGCTTCCTACTCTGTATGAACAACAATTTCCATATTGCTTTGAATTGGGGAGTTGACTACATTGCCACTGGTAGTATACCCACTTAAAAATAGCTAATATCTCTTAGGCACCTATTACCATGTTCTATGCAAAGCACATTACATATATTATCTCATTTATTTTTAAAAAAAAAAAAACACTATTATAATTGTTTTATAGATAAAGGAATTGAGAAGTAAAGTTGCTTGCTTAAGATGAGTAAGCAATATTTTTCTTAACTTTGTTTTTGCTTTTTATGAGAAAAGATCTTGCTATTTAGCCTAGCCTGGCTTGGAATTCACAGTGATCCTTCTGCCTCTGTTTGCTGAGTGCTGGGATTACAGACATGAGACAGAACACCTCGCCTTATTTTTATTCAAGTAAATGGCAAAGTTAAAGACTTCATCCAAGTAAAATGGATTAGTAAAAGATTCTGATTCCTAGTGACCATACCAGTATGTGTAGTGTTCTGTTCGAACAGTTTTCATTTAAATACATTAAATTGCTTCATTGTTAGCATGCCTCATGTATGTGAAATTTGAAACAAATACAGTTATCACCTACACATCTTAGGGTGCGAAGGAACATGGATCTGTTCTGAAAAAAATAACTTTTAAAATCTGTCCAAATTTTCCTGGTCATCAATTTACTGAAATAGTGTTTCTACACATTGTTGTGATTATTAAAATTAGAATACTGGTTGTCTTAGTCAGTGTTCTATTGCTGTGAAGAGACACTATGACCACAGCAACTCATATAAAAGAAAGTTCCTTAATTGGGGCCAGCTTACAGGTTCAGAGGTTTAGTCCATTGTCATCATGACAGGGAGCATGGTGGCACATAGGCAGACATGATATGGGAGAAGTAGCTGAGAGAGTTTTAGGTCCAGATTCATAGGCAGCAGGCAGAGAGAGACACTGGGCCTGGCTTGGGTTTTGAAACCTCAAAGCCCACCCACCCTAGTGACACATTTCTTCCAACAAGGCCACACCCATTCCAAAAAGCCCACACCTTCTAATCCTTCTCAAGTAGCTTTATTCTCTGATGACTAAGCATTCAAATATATGAGCCTATGAAGGCCATTCTTATTCAAACCACCACTCTAAGGGTACCTTTACATGAGCCTCAGAATTAAATCATAGCAAACAGAAAAGAAAGGGGAAAGAGTGCAGCTGAGTGCTGAGGCAGAGCAGCTAGCCAGAAATAATAAAGGTATACACTAAGTATGTATAGAGTTTCAGAGTTGACCAGCTAATTGCCCACATTTTTCACTTATGCAGAAGAAATAGATTTTTCACTTCCTTGCTGTATTAAATTCATTAGATAAGTCTCCTAAATTGGATGCTGTAAAATGCCATCTTATCTTCTCTGGGCTGCAAGTATGCATAATTTTTAAATGGTTTTTAAGAGTATATTTATTTATTCTGACACATCATTTTAGGTACGGAATACCTTTCAGATTTTTTAGGGCATAGGAAAAGGGTGATATTTAGGCCACTTCACGTTGCTTGATCATTACGGATTGTGGTATACATTGTGGTTTTGATTGATTAATGCAACTATACTGATAGAACTTTCTTTTTATAACAAATCCCAGAGAAAATAATGGTTGTTTGGGTGCTAGGATAAAACATAGGTCTTCATACACACTAAGTATCCACAGTACCACTGAGCCACACCCTCAGCCACACAGTTTGTGCTTCTAATGAGCATTTTGCGTTACCCTTTCACTTTTGTAGGCCAAAATTTGTAAGGTATTCTATCATATAATAGACCAGTGATTAGTACAACATCTGGCCTTTAGTAGATACTTAACAAGTGTTTTTTCAATGAATGGATGGGTAAAAGGATACAGGGACATGTCTCCTATTGGGCAAAATCCCAAGAGAATGCTCTAAAAGATCAAGGAGCCATGTTGGGAAACATGCTTGCTTTACCAACAGAACCCATGGATTTATTGTGAAGCTCACTTTGTCCAGAAAATGAGTACTCTCAAATGTTACTTTTATTCTACAGTAATAAACAAATGAAGTTGGGGGATGTGATCTGTAATCATAATCATGTGTTACTGATCTAATGTACCCACCACTACTCCAAGGGTGTTTTCTTTTCAAGGATTTAAATGTGTTAATGCACAATGTGGATGCACCCATCTATTCTTAGCAATTGTCTGATGTCTCAATAGATTTTTAGTCACTATGAAATAACCTTATGATCAATGTAATTGAAGATTAATGTAGGTTGATGTTTGAGGGATTATCTTGGGCTCTTTCACAAAAGTCAGAAGTCGTCACTAGGTCCCTGGCAATATCACTTCTGAGAAATTGTTGAACTGGTACCTGTGGCAGCAACTGCTGGATGCTTTTCCAAATTTGTTTTTTCCTTCTCCCTCACAGTAATATACTTAGAAAATATCATAAGCACACAGGTCTTAGCTGACACATGGCTGCAGAGAATGAAGACATTATTCATCCTCCTTTATAGCTAGGAATAGTAGTGTGACCACATAGAGGGAAAGATAAGACTTGCCAAAGAAAGGCAAGTAGAATTGATATGGTTCGTTGCTGAGCTACTTTGAAAATTTTAAACATAATTAAATAATTTCCTTCCACTTCCTCACCTTCCTCCAACTCCTCCCATATCCTTGTCTCCTCTCTCCCTAACACACACACACACACACACACACACACACACACACACACACACATGCATGCACACATGTACATAAATATAAAAATCCAGCCTCCTTAGTCCTCTGACTGTTGCTCCAGTATGTGATTTCAGGACTGACCACATGATATTGGATAACCAATTAGGGAGCTCCTCCCTGGGGGAAGGATTACTTCTCCCTCCCTTAGTTAATGGCAATTCTTTGTCGAAGGGTAAGGCCCCATGATATTTCCACTGTCCATGTTAGCACGTCTACTGGTGTTGTCATTTTTTAGGTCTTGTTTAGGCAGCAATAGTGTGGCCATATCATGGTTGAACTTTCCTTGTCATTTCTTTTCTTTTCTCTCTTTTTTTTGAACTTGCAAGATTATTATTTTTTTTAATTTTAATTTTATTTTTTATAGTAATTATAGTTTATTCACTTTGTATCTCAGCTATAGCTCCCTCCCTCATTCCCTCCTAATCCCACCGTCCCTCCCTCATCTGCTCTCATGCTCCTCTCCAAGTCCACTGATAGGGGAGGACCTCCTCCCCTTCCCTCTGACACTAGTCTATCAGGTCTCATCAAGACTGACTGCATTGTCTTCCTCTGTGGCCTGGTAAGGCTGCCCCCCTTCAAGGGGAGGTGATCAAAGAACCAGCCATTGAGTTCATGTCAGAGACAGGCCCTGTTCCCATTACAAGGGACCCCACTTGGAGACTGAGACTGAGCTGCCATGGGCTACATCTGTGCAGGGGTTCTAGGTTATCTCTATGCATGGTCCTTGGTTGGAGTATCATTCTCAGAAAAGTCCCTGGGCACAGATTTTTTAGTTCTATTGCTCTCCTTGTGGAGCCCCTGACACCTCCAGGTCTTTCTAGCTCCCCCTTCTTTCATAAGATTCCCTGCACTCTGCTCAAAGTTTGGCTATGAGCATCAGCATCTGCTCTGATACCTTGCTGGTTAGAGTCTTTCAGAGGCCATCTGTGGTAGGCTTCTGCCCTGTTCCTTGTGTTCTCCCTCTTCCGATGTGAGTCCCATTTGCCTTTCTGAGTGAGGATTGATCATCTTACCCTTAGTCCTCCTTCTTGCTTAGCTTCTTTAGGTGTACAGATTTTAGTATGATTATCCTATATTACATGTCTAATATCCACTTCTAAGTGAGTATATACCATATGTGTCTTTCTGTTTCTGGGATACCTCACTCAGGATGATCTTTTCTAGTTCCCTCCATTTGCTTACAAATTTCATGATTTCTTGTTTTTAATTGCTGAGTAGTGTTCCATTGTGTAAATGTACCACAATTTCTGTATCCATTCCTCAGTTGAGGGGCTTCTGGGTTGTTTCTAGGTTCTGGCTATTGCGAATAGAGTTGCTACGAACATGGTTGAGCAAATGTCCTTGTTGTGTACTTGAGCATATTTTAGATACATGCCCAGGAGTGGTATAGCTGGATCATGAGGAAGCACTATTCCTAATTGTCTGAGAAAGTGCCAGATTGATTTCGAAAGTGGTTATACAAGCTTACATTCCCACCAGCAATGGAGGAGGATTCCCCTTTTTCCACATCTTCTCCAGTATGCATTGTCACTTGAGCTTTTGATCTTGGCCATTCTGATGTGTATAAGGTGAAATCTCAGGGTCGTTTTGATTTGCATATCCCTGATGACTAAGGATGTTGAGCATTTCTTTAAGTGTTTCTCTGCCATCCAATATTCCTCTATTGAGAATTCTCTGTTTACTTCTGAACCCCCCTTTTTAATTGGATTACTTGATTTGTTGTTTTTTAACTTCTTGAGTTCTTTACATATTCTGAATATGTCAGATATAGGGTTGGTGAAGATCCTTTCCCAGTCTGTAGGCTGTCATTTTGTTCTGAAGACAGTGTCCCTTGCTTTACAGAAGCTTTTCAGTTTCATGAGATCCCATTTATTGATTGTTGATCTTAGAGCCTATGCTGTTGGTGTTCTGTTTTGGAAGTAAGTTCTTGTGCCAATGAATTCCAGACTCTTCCCCACTTTTTCTTCTAACAGACTTAGTGTGACTGGTTTTATGTTGAGGTCTTTGATTCACTTGGACTTTTGTTTCATGCAGGGTGATAAATATGGATTTATTTGCATTTTTCTACATGTAGATATCCAGTTAGACCAGCACCATTTGTTGAAGATGCTGTCTTTTTTCCATTGTATGGTGTTGGCTTCTTTGTAAAAAATCAAGTATCTGTAGGTGTGTGGGTTTATTTCTGGGTGTTCTATTCTATTCCATTAATACACCATTGTGTTTCTCTGCCAGTACCATGCAGTTTTTATTACTATTGCTCTGTAGTACGGCTTGAGATTAGGGATAGAAATACCTCCAGACGAGATCTCTTGTTGTACAGGATCGTTTTAACAATTTTTTTTTTGTTGTTGTTGTTTTTCCATATGAAGTTGAGAATTGTTCTTACAAGGTTTGTAAAGAATTGTGTTGGTATTTTGATAGGAATTGCATTGAATATGTAGATTGCTTTTGGCAGTATGCCCATTGTTTGTTGTTGGGCAGGAGACCTTTATTTGGGCTATCCACTTTTGTTGTCTCAGTCAGGGAGCATGGATGCTCCTTTTAGGGCTAGCTGCCACCCTGTTCCTGCCACTACTCCTGCATACCTGGGAGTCTTGTAAAGCCTCCTACTGGGAGCCCCCAGGAAGCCTGTAGAGCAGCCTGCAGACCTGTGAGTCCTGTACAGAGGCCTGCTGGGAGGCCCGTACAGCTGCTTGCAGCCACAGAACTGAGAGGCCTGCTTCTGCTGTCTCAGTTTTGGAGCAGGGAGGTCTGTGCTTGGAGCAGACAGCACTGTGAGCCGCATCCACCGAGGAGGAGGGAGGTCCATCAAGGGGAAGTGCAAGGCGGTTGAATATTTGCCACTCTCAGTCTCCGGAGACATCTGTAGGTGACCTGGAGTCAAATGGTCTCAGCTCACAGGTTGTCCCTTCTTGCCCAGGAAGTGTCATTGTCGAAGTTCTGGCTTCAGCTGTCCCTCCACTCATCAGTTTTGGAATTTCAGATCTGTGCCCCTCAGATATGGTGCATGCTGGTTGCCACCATCTTGGATCTCCCTCCCCTCTCATTTCTAAGAGACACACTCTCATAGCAGACTTCCTGGTCCTCTGGTTATTAGAATCTTTGTCTTTTCGGAAATGTTCCCTGAAACCTAAGACACTGGAACTGTGTTGTAGATTTAGCCATTGTGGTTGCCCACCACTACCACGTGATCACTTGTTCTCTGCATTTTGACCAGGTGTGGATTTTAGTAGTTGTCTCTGTTGCAAAAAGAAGCTTCTTTTGTGACGGTTGGAAGCTACTCTTATCTGTGGATGCAGGGATAAGTATTTAGTATGCATGTAGGAATTCTGGCTCAGGAAAACAATAAGGGAGCACAGCAGGGGTGTGCTAGAGAGGTGAATGGCAGGATCCAAATAATATGAAAGATGATACAGGAAAATTGGGGTGGTGGTGGCTGTAACTGGGGAAAAAGAAAGAGGTCAACACAGAAGGAGGGGGGGGATAACACTAAGGATGCTTGAAAATGTTACAAGCTGTGCTTTTAAAGGAAGGTACAAATCCACTCTGTCTCTTTTCCACTGTCTCACTGACTGAAGTCAATATAAGTGGGAGACAATCTACCTCAAAGGTAAGACTACTTTAGAGACTCACACAACAATAAGACAGAAGCAGCCTAGCTTCCCGACCACCTCAAAAATGGAGCTACCATTGCAACTTAGACTTTTACTTGTAAGAAAAAAGAACTCTCATTTTGTTTAAGCCATGATTATCCAATCTTTTTCTCTTTTATAGACACTGCAATGATATCCTGTCTAATACAACACACAAAAGGTCTGCTTCTGCAGACGACTAATCTCATATATCTTGTTTGTGAAAGGTAACTTTAATAAGTCTGAGTGGAAGATAAGGTCAACAAATATGAAGTGAGCATCCATCTCCTTCCCGCATCTTTTTTAGGAGAACATGCTGTTCTCCCTGTGTGTTGTCAGCATCTACTGCACAGATGGTACAAAGATCAAGGTAAGTAACTGATTAAAGATAAAGTACAGGAGAGTGTCTAGAGCAATGATGAACATATAACAAGGACTTAGTGTATTATGATGAAACCACACTGGCTTTCATTGCTTTTGATTCTCTAATATAAGCAAGTACATCAAAAACTTATACCAGCTGTTCTTTTTTTAACTTTTATTTTTTATTAATTATACTTTATTCACTTTGTATCCCCCCTGCGGTTCCCTCCCTCCTCCCTTCCCAATCTCTCCTTTCCTCCCCCTTCTCCACGCATGCCCCTCCCCAAGTCCACTGGTAGGGGAGGGTTTCTTTTTCTTTCTTCTGATCTTAGTCTATCAGATCACATCAGGAGTGACTGCATTGTCATCTTCTGTGGCCTGGAAAGGCTGCTCCCCCCTCAGAGGGAGGTGATCAAAGAGCAGGCCAATCAGATTATGTCAGAGGCAGTCCCTCTTCCCATTACTATGGAACCCACTTGGACACTAAACTGCCATGGGCTACATCTGTGCAGGGGTTCTAGGTTATCCCCATGCATGCTACTTGGTTGGAGTATGAGTCTCAGGGAAGACCCTTGTGCTCAGATTTTTTGGTTCTGTTGCTTTCCTTGTGGAGTTCCTGTCCCCTCCAGATCTTACTATTTCCCACTTCTTTCATAAGATTCCCTTCAATCTGCCCAAAGTTTGGCCATCAGGCTCAGCATCTGCTTTGATAGTCTGCAGGGCAGAGCCTTTCAGAGACCCTCTGTGGCAGGTTCCTAACTTGTTCCCTGTTTTCTCCTTCTTCTGATGTCCTTCCTCTTTGCCTTTCTGGAAAGGGATTGAGCATTTTAGCCAGAGTCCTCCCTCTATTCTTAATAAGCTTCTGCTGAATTAAGTATGAATGCCAGTGTAAGTAGTATCTTACACTGAGGTAAGGCATCTGAGTGAGGCATCTGAGTTGAACTCAGCGTCCTGGTAGAATTGGCATAAAAGCTGATTGTCGGTATGTTTTGAATAGGTGCCTCCCCACTCCTCCTTCTTGCCACCTACTCTGCAAGTATGTTTCATAGTACATTCCTCCCTTAGTACACATATGACATTGGTTCTAGGACTCCACAGACACCACAATTTTCAGAGACTCAAGATCCTATGTTAAATGCCATTACATTTGCATATGGCTTATGCAAACACTTCGGAAGCTGGGGTAGGAATAGTTTTGCAAATCACAATTGAGTTCAGATGTTTTGCAGTCTAAGTTTGTAACCTAGTGACAAAGTTGACAATGTAGATTTCTGGCTTCTGGTGTCTGCTTTGAGAAAATGTAAGTAAAGATATGGCTAAGGGAAGATAGTCAAAGATGTCATAAAACAATACATTTCCACCACAGAAACAATATAATCCGACTTGTTATTTTTCCATTAGGGAATAACTTTTCTACTATTCCACAGCTCTGTCATAAGTGATGCCTAATGTTGGAATTCAGTACTGTGAATCAATAGGTATTATTCTTCATGGTGCTAACAGTGCCATGTGGAAATTTCACACAAGATATAGTCATTCAGGAAAAAAAAAACACAAATATTTTTTAAAAAATTCATTTTTGAAACAAGGTCTTAACATGGTAGTTCAGCTTGGCCTCAAACCCACTATGTAGACCACACTGGTCTCCCATTCCCAGTCTTCTTATTTCAGCTTCCTGATTTCTGGAGTGACAGCTTTACACCTATTTATAATGTTATTCATTCAATATGTATTTATCGCCCCTTTCCTTCCTTTTTTATCTTCCTTCCATTTTGATATATAGCAAGACTGTATTTGAACTTGTGCTGATCCTCTGGTCTCAGTCTTCCAGGTGATGTGATTACAAACATATATATATATATATATATATCACTCCTGGTTTCATTCAGTGTATATTTATTGAGCACTTGATGTGGTCAGGTTTTAAATTCAAGGATCCCAAGAAATCCAGAGATTACCCAAAAATATTTTTCAGATGTAGGATTAGTAAAGATCTATGGGTTCCCAAGATATCAGAGCACATTAGGCATACTTCACCAGAACCCCCCTCCCGAAGTCTTTTTGGTTCCTCACCCAGGAAACAAGTATAATGACTTCATTAGCTCTGATGACTAGACAATGTAGTATCTGCATTGAGTTTCCTGTGATTGTTAGCAGAAACCTGTTTGAGCTTAGTTATGAGATAAGATGCCAGGTGCTTCATGGAACAAATGGTCAGTAAGAAAAGTCATGCCTCAGGACTAATGCCCCAAACTAGAAAACCATCAGGAACCAAGGCAGGTCTGTTGCTTTTAATCACCTTGGTCCATGTGGTCTTCTTTTATCCCAGTTACTCATCTTTTCTTTGCAATCCTGATTTCTTTTCTTTTCCATTGGTTTGGCAAAATATAGCTTTCCCATAGCTATTAGATTTTCAATTTCTGAGAGTAAGTGGGCATGATTAGGATCTCTGTTTTCTGATTACAAATTATCTGGATGGAATCTGCTTTCCCTGGTTTGGACTAAAGATATAATGGGGTTTAGCCCAGGGTGAGGATTATAGCTTAACTGTAACAGGTCTTATTCTTCTGACTCTTTGGAAGAGATACAGTTCTTGGAGGAAGTGGGTATGGGTGCTTGATACATCTCTCAAAGGAAAACTATGACTAGTGGATGATACTAATAACTACCTATTTTTTCTATCCACCCAGTGCCCTTTCTTTATCTGGCAGTAATAGATTCCATTACAAACTTACTATTAGTGAGCACATGATCTATGTTAGACTGTTCACATAGTTTATTTTTTTACTTTTTTTTTATAATTTATTCACTTCATATCCTGATTGTAGCCTCCTCCCTTGTCTCTTCCTAGTCCCACCCTCATTCTCTCTTCCCCCTTCCCCTCCCCTAGTCCACAGAAAGGAGAGTCCTCCTCCCCATCAGACCCTAGCTTATCAAGTCTCTTTAGGACTGCCTGCATCCTCTTCCTCATGTCCTGGCGAGGCTGCAATGCTGGTGTGTGTGTGTGTATGTGTGTATGTGTGTGTAGTGATCGAAGAGCAGGCAACAGAGTCCATATCAGAGACAGCTCCTGCTACTCTACTACGGAATCCACATGGACTGAGTTGCCTAACAGCTGTATCTGAGAAGGGGGTCTAGGTCCTCTTAATGAATGTTCTTGGTTGGTGAAACAGTTCTGCAGGCCCCCTATGGGTCCAGATTTGTTGGCTTTGTTGGTCTCCTTTAGAGCTCCTGTCCCCTCCAGGTCCTTCTATCCCCTGATTCTTCCATAAGGCTCCCTATGCTTTGCCCAAAGTTTGGCTGTGAGTCTCAGCATCTGCTTCAATCCCCTGCAGGATGGAGTCTTTCAGAGGACATCTACAGTAGGTGCCAATCTTGTTCCTTCTCTTCAACTGCTTCTGTTGTCTGTTCTATTTGCCCTTCTGAATGAGCATTAAGCATCCTCCCTAGAGTCTTCCTTGGTATTTAGCTTCTTTAGGTCTGTGGGTTGTAGTATGGTTATCCTGTAATATATGGCTAATATTCACTTATAAGTGAGTATATACCATGTGTGTCTTTCTGGGTCTGGGCTACCTCACTCAGGATGATCGTTTCTAGTTCCATCCATTTGCCTGCAAATTTCATGACTTCCTTGTTTTTAATAGCTGAGTAGTTGTCCATTGTGTAGATGTTCCACAATTTCTTTCTCCATTCTTCAGTTCAGGGACATCTAGTTTGTTTCCAGATTTTGGTTATTGTGAATAAAGCTGCTATGAACAATATTTGCTATAGTTGAGCAAATATGCTTATTGAATCAACAGAGGAATATCAAATGGTGGAGAAACACTTAAAGAAATGCTTATCCTTAGACAACAGGAAAATGCAAACCAAAATAACTCAGATTCCACTTTATAGCCATCAGAATTACTAAGATCAAAAATTCAAGTGATAGCACATGCTGGTGAGACATACAGAAACATCTTTTGCCAGCCTGGGAACCAGGTAGGGCTATAAACCTTTCACAGAGGTCTTATAGATGACCGTCATTGATACTTCCCTAGAAGATCTGGGGCTAGTCACAGGAGAAGGAGAAGAACATTGCTGTCATTGCTGTAGGCAATATTTAGTCATATTTAGTCTCATAGTGCTAGTCCATCTTCTTTGAGATCAGCAGATGATTTCTTCTTCTTATTATTTTTTTTCATGAGACAAGGTTTCTCTGTTTGGCTGTCTTGAACACACACTTTTTTTTTTTTTACCAGTCTGGCCTTGAACTCACAGAGATCTACCTGCCTCTGCCTCCCAAATGCTGGGATTATAGGCATGAGCCACCCAGCCCAGCAGTGTTGGAGTTCTAATAAATACGAGATAGGACAATTTTTATCCAAACTGTTTATAGCAAACTGTAAGGTCAAGGAGGATATAGGCCTATTGTGATTTACTCTTCCGGTACTGTCTTTCTCCAACTTGCATATATTTTCACCCGCCCCCTAATTTTCCTTCACAGCTTCCTCCTTTTGTATAACATGAGGTTGATTTGCAGATTCTACTCTACTCCCTAAAGGAAAAAAATATGTCCAAGATTCTGTAGTTCTGTTGAACAGGAATGCGTGTGGAAAAGGTGGCTAAATGAGCATTTTCAAGACATAGTTGACATTACCTGACTACCTTACTGCAGGTAGAAATAGTAACACACATCTGACACACATGGCCCATGGTAGAAAAAGAGCTCAAGACATAGGTTTCCAGTGATCGAATTCTAATGTCAGTTGTGGTAGAATTTGTGAAGCAACTTCATTGCTATGGCCCTTGGTTCATCAGTTTTAATAAGGAGAATGCTGTTGCTATGTGCTACGTAGTGGTTTTGCTAGTGCTGAAATGAGATAATAAATGCAAACTCCTTAGTTCAGTGCTTCACAAGTATCATTAAATATTACCAGTTATTACTGTAGCTGTTATATATGCTATTAGAAAAGTCTGGAAGGAAATGATGCTTATGTAAATGGTAGATCTCAGGGGCTTGAATTACTTTCCTTGGGCTAATGTATATATATATAGCCAAAACACTTTCCTCAGAGGTTCAGAGAAGAGCTGAAGAAGTCAATGTGATATACTGTCCTTGGCTGGGTGGAGTTTTAAGGCCTCCCCATTGCTAAAAGACATACTATATTTTCAAATATCCTATATTAAGCATGCTACTATTATTCAGCTAAATTGAGGTAATATTAAACAGCCTCCTAATGACTTATTGTTATATCCCTTGCTTAGTACATCTTCCAACACTCATCAGAGAAACTGCTTTCTGCAGTAGATAGAAATGAACACAGAGACCTGCAACCCACAGTTGAAGACTTTGGGATGAACAGCCCTACATGGGACATCTCTATCACACATACCCTCCTTCCTCCCTCCCCCGTTTATTTATTTATTTATTTATTTATTTATTTATTTATTTTTACAGCTAGCTCCCAGCCCCCTCTCTCTTCTCCTCCTGGTCCTGCCCTCACATACCCCTCCCCCCACTTCCCTCTCCTTCTTCTCAGAGAAGGGAAGGCCTCCCCATGGGTACCTACCCACTCTGGCACCTTAAGTCACAGCAGGACTAATTGCATCCTCTCCCACTGGGACCCAAAAAGGCAGCTCAGCTAGGGAAAGGGGATCCAGTGGCAGGTAACAGCATCAAAGACAGCCCCACTCCACTTGTCAGGGAACCCACATGTTGATCACACTACATGTCTACTACATATGTGTAGGTGGTCTAGTCCAGTCTCTGCATGCTCTTTGGTTGGTGGCTCAGTCTCTGAGCATACCCTTCTTCTAAGGATCAGAGATCTTTGCAGAAGAAGGGGCAGAATGACTGTAGAACTAGAGCTAGTAGATGACTACAGGAAAATAACCCTGTTTTTCAGATACAGCATGACAGTTGCACATAGGAACTCATGGCAGTTTTGATAGCAAGCACGCACAAGATCCGTGCAAGCTCAAGCCAGACAATAATCCCAACGTGGAGGGAGAGATGAGCATGAAGGTCCATCCTTAGTGGGGAGCTATCAGCAATTAATAGATACTGACAATGAAAGAGAGAGAGAGAGAGAGAAGGAGAGAGAGAGAGAGAGAGAGAGAGAGAGAAGGAGAGAGAGAGAGAGAGAGAGAGAGAAGGAGAGAGAGAGAGAGAGAGAGAAGGAGAGAGAGAGAGAGAGAGAGAGAGAGAGAGAGAGAGAGAGAGAGAGAGAGAGAGAGAATCAGTTTTCTTTGAGGATCTGGTCCCTGGTAGGTTGACCATACTCTAGTGAAAGGCCATACTTCCAAGAGTTTATGGGCAGCACAAATTGGACTTGATTGATTAAAAAGGTTAGGTGGGGAGGGAAGGAGAGGTGGATCTAAAAGGAGCTAGGGGTCAATATGATTAAAATACATTTCACAAAAATTTCAGAGAACTAGTAAAAATGAAGAAAGGGTAAAAAATCCTGCTTTGGGAATCAGAATGTAACACTATACATTTTTAATTTAATTTTTTATTTATATAAGGTAGGGGCTTACCACAGTGAATGTGTAGAGGTCAGAGGACAACTTGCAGGAGTTAATTCTCTCATTCCACCATGTGGGTCCTGGGGATTAAACTCGGGTTGTCAGGTCTGATGGCAAACACTTTTACCTTTTGAGCCGTCTTGGCCACCCCTCACACCAGAAATTTTATTAACTAAAATCAACATTAATCTCTAATATAATCATGAAACTGAAGAATGGTATCAGATGGAAACATGCTCGATACTTTCTGTCACAGTGGTTGCAGAACTGACTGGTCAATATACTCCTTAGACTCCAGTTAAGCAGGAACAAGCTTGAGCTGTCATTTCACAGAACTACTGGGACAAAGTAATGACACAATGAATAGGGAAATATTTTGCAAAACTGAAAGCATATATGGATAGAGAAATTCCTAATAGTCAGCCTTAGAATTGGTCAATGTAGCCAGGCCAGAGGGAACTGTTCTCCTAATGGCTAAGCTTTTGAGTGTTCTGGAATTGGGTATAAGTCTCAGACTAGAGGCCATTTGGGCATCTTCAGAGCAAGTTTGGATAGAGCAAGTAGTAAGCTTGGAAGTCTTAAATTGTTGGCTCATTTACAGGAAGGAACTGGGAAAATAGGAGCAACATTTTTTTTCCATAGCAGGAGAATTCAGTGAAAGCTTGTCAGAGGGTTAGGGCCCAACTCAGAGGCCAGAAGGCCCAAGAACATCCTAGTCTCTGGAAACTGCTTAAATATTAAGTGGGATGATAAGCATGATACTGGGCTTTTGTAGCAACATTGGTACCTGGGGCCTAAAGAGAAGTGCAAAAGAAAGAAAGGAAATGTCGGGCATGGTGGTACATGCCTGTGATCTCAGCACTCTGCGAGGCAGAGCCAGGTAGATTTCTGTGAGATCAAGGCCAGCCTGGTCTACAAAGTGAGTCAACAGCAGCCATGGTTACACAGAGATAGCCTGTCTTGAAAAGTAAACAAATAAACAAACAAAAAAAGGAAATAGACATGGTTAAAATTTGAGGGTAGACTGTTCTACTGGAAAAGACCTAATAAAGTACATAAGACGAGAGAGATGACAAAAAGGTGTTCATAGCTTTCCATACTCATTTATCAAAAATAAGGAACAACAACAGATACAGAGCTGGAGAGATGGCTCATTTAGAACTTGTGGCTAAGCCTGATGAACTCTGATTCTTAAGACCCACATAGTGGAAGGAAAGAACCAACTCTGGCAAAGTATCCTGTGACTTCCACAAATGCTCTACTCCCCCCACCACACACAAATAAATAGATGTAATTTTAAGTTTTTCAAAAAGGGAACATTTATTTTTTAAATTGTATAATTTAAGAAAAAATACAAATAAAACATGGGATTGGACAATTCTCCAGCTCAGAAGCAGCAAAGACGAATGCCTTTCTCGTCCTCCCTTAGCAATGACAGTTTCCCCAGCCTTCTGCCTTCTCTATGCTCATAACGTGCTGGAGGAAAGCTGTGAACTGCTTATGCTTGAAACAGGCAAGTAGAAATGGTTCCAAAAAAACCACAGCTTGCCTAGCATGCCCAGAAAGTACAGTTCTTCGGCCTGGATTGTGCTCTCTTGCCTTGTGGTTAGCAAGATGAAGGAAACAATTACTCTTTGCATCTTTCCTTGGGTTGTTCCCTCTTCCCCTCCCCCCTCCCCTCCGGATGTATATAGGCAAAAGGGACATCAAGCTTTTAAGGTCCTCTTAAACTGCCTCCCTGAAGGATAGATAGCTTTGAGTAATCATGCTCAGGTACACAATGTTGGAAATGTATGTGATCTAGACTCTTGGCAGAGCATGCTCAGATAGCCAAATGGAAAGAGTCCAACTAATTTGAACGTACTGTCAACATGGGCAGCAGAGAAAGACAGGAAAAGGGAGAAGTAAATGAAAATGAGGAGGGATATAAGACAAACATAAAGAACCTCTCCTCACCCAGTGGGTGGTGGCACATGCCTTAATCCCAGCACTTGGAAGGCAGAGACAGGCAGCCAGGTCTATAGAGTGAGTTTCAGGACAGCCAAGGCCACAGAAAGAAATTCTGTCTTGAAAAAACAAAACAGAAACAAACAAACAAACAAACAAGAACCTCTTTTCAGTCCTAAGCTCAAAGACATCCCACTGCCGATAGATGAAACCATAGGATGCTATTGTTTAACTCCTGATAGGCCAGTCTTTGAGCAGCAGAACAGAATGTCAGTATTCAGGGACACTATTCATACACTCTATCAATGGCTGCTTTCTAGGGAGGTCCTCATTCCTGCCATGGAAACAAAGCTAAATATCAGACCAGAGGTACTTGAGGAATGCTGCCCACCTGCCCTGGTGGTGTTCATTCTAGGTCTTCCAAATGCAATAGTCAAACAGTTCCTGATCCTGATAGGCACAGGGTTGAGGTGGGATACTGGTGCAGAGAAAGAGCATTTGAGCCAAGCATGCTAGCTCACCCTATAATCCCAGAACTCAGGAGGCTGAGGCAGGAGGATTACAAGTTCTAGGCCAGCCTAAGCTATACAGTGAGACCCTCTCTCAAAATGACTGATAAAGAAAGAAAGAAAGAAAGAAAGAAAGAAAGAAAGAAAGAAAGAAAGAAAGAAAGAAAGAAAGAAAGAAAGGAAAAGAAGCATTTGAAAGTTCACTCAGAGAGCCTGTGAACTTAGATAGGCACAAAGAAGAGAAATTAGGTCTGCCTAGCAAATGAGACCATGATCTCCCAACAAGAATCTAAGGCCCTTGGTTGCAAAACCCAGGAAATCTCTCAAAGTTCACAGAACCTGTTTGCTTATTGTCCTCAGAGCTGAAGGCAACTTTTTGTTGTTTGTTTTTATCAATTTGATACAAATTAGGGTCATCTGGGAAGAGGGAACCTTTCAGAGAAAGTGTGTCTATGATATTGGCCCATGAGCCAATATGTTTAGGGTCATTTTCTTGATTAATGATTGACATACCACAGCTCATACCACTGTCAGTGGGTGCCATCCCTGGGCGGGTGGTCCCACTTGCTCAGTATACTTGCTCAGTATACGCAAGTAAACTGAGCAAGCCGTGGGAGCAAAGCAATGAGCAAAGTTCTTCCATGGCCTCTGTTCCAATTATTGCCTCAAATTCCTGTCCTGACTTCCCTCAATAATGGTCATCAGGATGTATAAGTCAAATAAAACTTTCCTCCCCCACATTGTTTTTGGTGGTGTTTATCATAGCAATAGGAAGCCAACTAGGATGCCAACCAAAATTAATCTTGTATTTAAACATTTTAGCAAAGAGAATGCAACAGGATACATGTACACAGAGGCTGTTTTATGTCTATAGCGTATAAAATGTATCTGGTTAGTGTTAATCAACATTCCAAATTCTAAGACAGTTTGGTTAACATCTGGTGTTTTAGTTATGGATTTACATTTTGTGGCTAAGTTATTTGAAGAATCTCATACTCCACTTAAGTTATATATAAAGCACCAGATAAATTGTGAAATAATGAGAATCAGAAGCACTTTTTTTTTAACCTTTGGTGAAATAGTGTTTAAATGATAATGTTCAAAACTTATGGATTGGCTAAAATTATTATAAAGGCATGTCACAAGCTATAAGAATCTAGCCAGTCAAGTAGCTAATTATCTTATGGGATGCTTCTTGTAGGGCTATTTAGAGGCTTGCTACAGAATTTTTGCTTGACTCTTTCCACTAAAATATGTTACATGCTAAATGCTCTCAGGGTCCCTGTATTAACAATTTTTCCTGTGCTGTGATAAAAATACTCTAACAAAAGCAATTTAGAGGAGTAAAGGTTTACTTTGACTTACAGTTCTAGGTAAATACACTTCCTCATGGCAGGGAGAATATGGAGATAGGATCAGGCTGGTCACGTGATGTTCACAGCTAGGAAGCAGAGAGCGATGGGTGCTCCTGCTCCGCTGGCTAGCTTTCTCCTTTTTGTGTAGATTGGGACTCAAGCCTAAGGGATGGCGCTACCCACATTCAGGGTAGGTCTTTTCCGTTTCAATCAGTCTAACCTACACAATTCTGTACAAATATTCACATAAGCTAACATAATCTAGATATTCCCTTATCTGCCAGAGACTTGTCTCCTAGGTGATTCTGAGCATCTGTGTATATATATCCCTACCAGGTTCAGTTCTGTTTCTCCAGAAAACCATAATTAAAACAGACCTAAATTTGAGATTTTACTGTAGTTACAGAGGGAGTCATATTTTTGTACTTGTTTGTTTCACTCTTAATATTACTTTATGCCTCTAGTTTTCTGGCAAGTCCTGATGGTTCTGCCTTTGAAGAGTTTATCCAGAATGTAGAGGAATTTTAATTTTAATTAGAGCATCGCTGTTCCAGCAGGAGATCACATCCAAAGACCTTCTAGGTCTGTGTCATCCAGATGGAATATAAACATGCCTGTTATCTGGGAGACAGAGGCAAGCATATCTGAGTTCAAGGCTTCCTGGTATAGAACAAGTTTCAGGTAAAGAAAAGCTTATGTGCAGGAGTGATGGTACAGGCCTTTAATCCCAAACAATGAAGGTAAAGTTAGTTTGTTAAAGGAAGTACCCATGTTTGAAAGTGATGTTTAATTGAATGGCAGATAAAGTGACAAATCACAGAAAGATTTGACAGAATAAGATATGCCAGACTCTCACAAGAACAGAGGAAAGGGGAACTACTTAAGGGGCAAAACAGAGAATGAGAGGGAGAGGAGGCAGTTTTACCAGGAGAGTTTTACATAGAGGTTGAATGAGAGAACAACCTAGACATAGGTGAAGACAGAACAAGTCAGAGAATGAGAAGGAAACAGAAGATTGGAAAAGATTGCTGGAGTTAGTTTGAGGCAAGTAGAGCAATTCAGAGGCCGAGAGAGAAGCCAGACTGAATAAGTCAGCTGGGAGAGGAGTTTGAACCAGAACAGCTGAGTTGAACCAGCCAGCTATGAGCTCAGAAAGAGCTAGAAAGGGTGAGCTTATTTAGCAGTAAGTGTCAGAGTCTGAAAACGTTCTAGGCCTAGGTTAGATTGTACAGAGGCTAGAAGCTTCCAGGACTAGGCCTAGGTTAGTAGAAGGCGGCAGTAAGCCTCCAAGAGTCCATTTTAAACAGGTGAATAAAAGTTCCTTTTACACCAGAATGCAAGCATTTTTTTCACCATGTTGATTAGCAGATACTACTTTGATACAAGCTACCACAAATTACCTTTGCTTGAATGATTGCAAAAACCTGTTAACTAGATTCTTTGTTTCTGAGCTGCTGCTTCATTTTCTTGATTTTATTTTTACTTATGTGCATGTGGTGTGTGTGTGTGTGTGTGTGTGTGTGTGTGTGTGTGTGTGTACACCCATAAAGGCTAGAAGAGAGCATGAGATCATCTAGAGCTGCTGCTGTAGCCCATTTTGAGAGGGCAGATTTAGATGCTGGTGGTAGTATTCTACAGCAGTTTCCTCCTAATTGGAACTTTCCCTCTTAGGCAGGAGGGGCAGAGGGGTGCTCATGAAATTCCTGAAATACACAATACATCAAATATACCAGAAAATGGAAACTTTTGGGATTCTTAAAGATTTCTTCCCATATTTATAAAAGGAGTAAAGCACTGCTGAGGAAGAAGAATGGCCAGCAGAGTTTACAGAAAAGAGATTTTTCAGACCTATGGACTGCCTGCAAATCATACAAAGAGCTCTGGGGTAGCTTTAGTTAGTCTTTGCGTGTGTTGGGGTGGGCTTGTCAGTGGTGCAGCTGCTTTTCTGAGTCATTTTGTTAGTAACCACATAGCCACAGTCCTGTCACTAATCCCCAAAAAAACCACTATGCAGTTTGTAAAGTCGGAGTGTGCTGCAATCATTACTTCAGTCTGCCCTGGATTATCTCTCTGGACTTAGTAGTGTTGTGTGTGTGTGTGTGTGTGTGTGTGTGTGTGTGTGTGTGTGTGTGTGTGTGAGAGAGAGAGAGAGAGAGAGACAGAGAGAGACAGAGAGACAGAGAGACAGAGAGACAGAGAGAGAGACAGAGAGAGAGAGAGAGAGAGAGAGAGAGAGAGAGAGAGAGAGAGATATTCTTTGTTGTGCCTCCTCAGAAAAACTCAATCTCACAACATCTGGGAACTGAACTCTGGACCTCTGGAAGAGCATCAAACTCTCTTAAATGTTGAACCATTTATCCAGCCCCTGTCCTTGGTTTTCTTTAGTCTTTTATTTTTTCTCCATAGAACAGCCAAAATGTTCCTTTAAAAATATCTATCACAGGGCTGTTAAGATGGCTCAGCAGATAAAAGCACTTCTTGTTAAGCCTTATCTGAGTTTTAGCCCCAGAGTCCACATGGTAGAAAGAAAGAAATAACTCCTCTGTGTGGGGGCAATGTAACCCTGTATGAGTGATCAATCACTCATGACACGAACACGAACATGTCAAGCACACCACTGCCTCAGAGCATAAGGGGTTGGTAAGACCTTCCCTGGGCCACATTCAAGTTAATAACAAAGTCCTCCCCAGGACTGAATACAGCTGTTCACGGTAAGTGCAGAAAGTATAAACAACTTCCTCATCCAAGATGACTGCAGCCTGAGACTACTCCTTTACAGAGTTCTGCTATCTAGAGTAGCTAAACCACCTTCTTGTTCCATTGTACATAATAAGCAAAAGCATATTGAGTTTCCTAGCTGCTGCTTCATTTCCATCTGTGCCCATGACCCACCCACTCCCATCTTCTGTTGTTTCTTCATTTCCTGTCACTCTAGTCAGATCAGTCACAAAGCTGTGCATGTTTGGACGCCTGTTGATTATTCTCTGACTTCCATATATATGTCATGGCATGTGCCCCCCTCCCATAAGTAAATAAATAAGCAAACAATTCAGTGGCCATCTCTTTGATTACCTCCCCCCTGGGGTGGGGTGCAGCCTTGCTAAGCCACAGAGGAAGATGATGCAGCCAACCTTGATGAGACCTGATAAGATAAGGTCAGATAGAAGGGGAGGGGGTCCTCCCCTATCAGGGGACTAGGGAAAGGGGGAGAAGAAGGAGACTGGGTTTGACTTGGAGGAGATGAGGGAGGAGACTGCAGTGGGGATACAAAGTGAAAAAATTGTAATAAATAAAATAGAACTTAAAAATAAACAAACAAGTAAAATTAAATAAGTAAAATTAAAACATCAGAACTGGAGATATATCTCAGTAGTAGAGCACTTTTCTGGGATACAATAAGCTCTTGGTTCAATCCCCAGTACTACAATAAATAAATAAATAAGTCCCCAAACCTCCAGTAGCTTCCTCTTTTGCTCAATAAAAAAGTGGAGCATTGCTGGGCATAGTAGTCTGGGTTGGCATCTGTGGTCTCCTAGAGTCTGCATAACATCTGCCCAGGCCCTTCTGGCTTTCATAGTTTCTGATGAGAAGTCTGGTGTGCTTCTGATAGGTCTTCCTTCATATGTTACTTGGCCTTTTTCCCTTGCCACTTTTAATAATTTTTCTTTGTTCTGTGGATTTAGTGTTTTGACTATTATTATATTATATTATATTATGTTATTATAATATAATATAATATAATATAATATAATATAATATAATATAATATAATATAATATAATATAATATTATATTATATTATATTATAATGTGATATGAGGAGTATCTTTTCTGCTCTAGACTATTCGGTGTTCTATAGGCCTCCTGTATGTTTAAGGGCATCTCTTCCTTTAAGTTGGGAAAATTTTCTTCTCTGACTTTCTTGAAAATATATTCTGGACCCTGGAACCTTCTTTTTCATGTATTCCTATTATTAGATTTCATCTTTTCATGGCATCCTTGGTTTCTTGGATGTTTTGTGTTTGGGGCTTTTCTGATTTTACTTTTTCTTTGAGAGATGTATAAATTTCTGCAATTTTATCTTCAGCACTTGAGATTCTCTCTTCCATCTCTTGTATTCTGTTAGTGATTCTTTGTGGTTCCTGATCTTTTCTCCAAGTTCTCCAGCTCCAGGATTTTCTCTGTTTCTGTTTTCTTTATTGATTCTAATTCTGTTTTCTTGTCTTGCACCATTTCTTTCAGCTGTTTGAATGTGGATTCCTGTCTTTCCATGATGGCCTCTATTTTTTTTGTTTGTTTGTTTATTTCTCTATATGTCACTACTTGTGCCTCTACCGGTGCCTCTATTTTTTGGCTGTATTTGCCTCTATTTCTTTGAGAGCTTTGATTCTTTCCTCTTTATGTGTTTCTAATGACTGGATAAGCATAGATTAGAGATCATTTTCCTGTGTTTCCAAATAATTAAAATATCCATTTATTTTGGAGGTTGCTGGTGAAGCCATGATGTCTTGATTTTTGTTGGATGTGTTCTTATGCTGAACTCTAGCCATCTGCTTAACTGTAACATTGTCTGTTTGTTCCTGGAGTCTGTACTTCAGATTGGATCTGTCTGTCTCTGGTGTCTGGAGTTTTCTTCAGAAAGATGAGAGAGGTCCACAAATTCGAGAGTGGGTGTTGGTGTTTCAGCTATAGCAAAGGGAGGAAGATCACAGGTGCATGTGTGCAAGCGTGGGCAGGTGCGTGGAAGTGTGCCTTGAAGGACAGGGTGCTAGAGCATGTAGATGCCTGAAAGAGTGGAGCATAAGTGGGTGGGGGTGCTGGCCCTGCTTTGTGGGAACAATGCACATGTGCAGATGCCCTGAAAGCCTCAGTGGCCTACAGGCCTGTTGTACTGTCTTCCCTTTATTCAGATTTGTCTGGGCTCCAGGAATTGTTTCCCTGGACTCCACTGGGAGACCCACAAACAGGAGCTTCAATGTTGAGAACACTGTCACAAGGATCCCTATGTTGCCCACAGTGGGTGTGTGGGAGGGAGGGATCTGATATCTGGCTGCTAGCATAGAGGGACCCTGGTCTGGTGCTCTGCATGCACTCACTAGAAGGCACACTCACTAGCTAGCAGGCCTAATTGGAAAGCACAGGGGTTCCCCCTGCTCTCTCCTCTCAGATTTGGACCTGAAGGGGCAAATGAAAGTGTGGGAGATCCATCACTTCAGTGGTGTCCAATGTTTGGCCACTGGACAGGGAGACACGTACTTGAGGCAGCCGCCTCTGCCATCAAAGTCACCAAGCACAGAGGCTTGTGCTAAGCCTAGCTAGCTGCCTCCGGCCACAGCTGCAGACCTGGTAAGTGTGTACAGCCTCCCACAGCAGCCAAAGAACTGGGAGGCTCATAATGCTGCCACCTCTGCTGTCTCAGTAAAGGAACACAGAGGCTTGTGCTTGGGGCAATTACTGCTGCCTCCACTGAGCTGGGAGGCCCATGCTAGGATCAAGGGGAAGTGCAGGGAGGTTGAATATTCTTTACTCTCAATCTCTGGAGATGTCCACAGGTGAATTGGATCCAAACTGGCCCAGCTCACGGGTTGTCCCCTCTCGCACAGGAAGCCTCAATGTTGATGTTCTGGCTTCAGCTGCCCTCCACTCACCAATTTCAGAGTTTCAGATCCTGTAACCATCAATTATGGTCACTGCCATCTTGGACTCCTCACATCACATAAGTCAAAACAGTAAACCTAGAGAAGAACAACAACAAAATATTAAAAGCAACAAGGGAAAAGGCCAAGTAACATATAAAGGTAGACCTTTCAGAATCACACCAGACTTCTCAACAGAAACAATGAAAGCTAGAAGGGCCTGGAGAGATGTCATGCAGACTTTAAGGGACCACAGATGCCAACCCAGACTCCTATTCAGAGCATAGATGGAGAAACAAAATATCCCATGACAAAAATAAACTTAAACAATGTCTACACAGCAACACAGCCTTACAGAAGATACTAGAAGGAAAATTCCAATCTAATGAAATCAACTACACCAAAAAAATACACAAGACTTAGATAACTGCACAACAAAAAAATTAAAAGAAAACAAGCGTAGAAACACAGTAACACCACCAACTCCACAATAAAAGGAATTGACAATATTTGGTTACTAGTATCTATCAACATCAATGGACTCAGCTGTCCAATAAAAAGACACAAACAGAATGGTTGCAGAAACAGGATCCAACATTCTTCTGCATCCAAAAAACACTCATTCGCAACAATAACAGACAATACCTCAGAGTAAAGGGCTGAAAATGGGTTTTTCAGGCAAAGAGACCCAGAAAACAAGTTGGAGTAGCTATCCTAATATCTAATAAAATAGACTTTCAACAAAAATTAATCAAAAAAGATGAGGAGGGGCACTTCATTCTCATCAAAGGAAAAATTCACCAGGAGGATATCACAATCTTGAACATCTATGCCCCAAATACAAGAGCACCTGCATTTGTAAATGAAACATTATTAAAGCTTAAATCACACATTGGTCCCAACACCTTATTAGTGGGAGACTTCAACAATTTACTCTCACCAAGGGACAGATCATCTAGACAGAAGCTAAATAGGTAAATAAGGACACTTACAGAGGTCCTCAATCAAATGAACCTAATAGATGTCTACAGAACTTTTCACCAAAACACAAAAAAGTATACCTTCTTTTCAGCACCTCATGGGACCTTCTCAAAGATTGACCATAAAGTCAGACACAAAGCAAGCCTCAATAGATACAAGAGGATCAAAATTATCCCTGTATCCTATCACACTATCATTGCATAAATCTAGACCTCAACACAGAAATAACAAAAAGCCTGCATACACATTGAAGCTAAACAATGCTCTACTCAATGACACCTGGGTCAGGGAAGAAATGAAAAAAGAAATTAGAGACTTCCTAAAAGTCAATAAAAATGAAGGCACAAGTTACCCAAACTTATGCAACACAGTGAAAGGAGTGCTAACAGGAAAGTTCATAGCACAAAGTATCTCTAGAAAGAAGTTGGAGACATCTCACACAAGCAACTTAACGGCACACTTAAAAGCCTTAGGAAAAAAAATTAGATGCAGACACACACAAAAGGAGAAGATGATTGGAAAAAATCAAACTCAGAGTGAAAATCAATGAATTTGAAACAAAGAAAGCAATTCAAAGAATCAATGAAACCAAGAGCTGGTTCTTTGAGAAAATCAACAAGACAGACAAACCCTTAGCTAAACTAATTAAAAGGCAGAAAGAAACTACCCAAATCAGCAAAATAAAAAATAAAAAAGGGATATATCAACAGACACTGGGAAAATCCAAACAATCATCAGGTCTTACTGCCACAAAATTTGAAAATGTAAATGAAATGGACAATTTTCCTGATAGACTCCACTTACCAAAATGAAATCAAGATCAGTAAATATATTAAAAAGTCCTATATCCTATTTGTCTGAGAAAGCGCCAAATTGATTTCTAGAGTGGTTGTACAAGTTTACATTCTCACCAGCAGTGGAGGAGGGTTCCCCTTTCTCCACAGCCTCTCCAGCATGTGTTGTCACTCGAATTTTTAATCTTGGCCATTCTGATGGGTGTAAAGTGAAATCTCCGGGTTGTTTTGATTTGCATTTCCTTAATGGCTAATGATGCTGAGCATTTCTTTAAGTGTTTCTCTGCCATTCAATATTCCTCTACAGAGAATTCTCTGTTCAGCTCTGTTCCCCATTTTTTTCATTACTTGGATTACTTGGTTTGCTGCTTTTCAGCTTCTTTAGTTCTTTATATATACTGGATATGAGTCCTCTGTCAGATACAGGGTTGGTGAAGATTCTTTCCCAATCTGTAGGCAATCGTTTTGTTTTGATGATGGTGTCCTTTGCTTTACAGAAGCTTTTCAGTTTCATGAGGTTCCATTTATTGATTGTTGCTCTTAGGGTCTGTGCTGTTGGTGTTCTGTTCAGGAAGTTGTCTCCTGTTCCAATGAGTTTTAAGATTTTCCCCACTTTTTCTTCTAACCGATTTAATGTGTCTGGTTTTATGTTGAGGTCTTTGGTCCACTTGGACTTTAGTTTTGTGCAGGGTGATAACTATGGATCTATTTGCATTTTTCTACATGTAGACATCCAATTAGACCAGCACCATTTGTTGAAGATGTTATCTTTTTTCCATTGTATGCTTTTGGCATCTTTGTCAAAGATCATGTGTCCATAAGTGTGTGGGTTTATTTCTGGGTCTTCTGTTCAGTTCCATTGATCCACCATTCTGTTTCTATGCCAGTACCATGCAGTTTTTATTACTGTTGCTCTATAGTACAGCTTGAGATCAGGGATGGAGATACCTCCAGAAGATCTTTTATTGTAGAGGATTGTTTTAGCAATTCTTGGTTTCTTGTTATTCCATATGAAGTTGAGAATTTTTCTTTCTAGGTCTGTAAAGAATTGTGTTGGTAATTTGGTGGGAATTGCATTGAATCTGTAGATTGTTTTTGGTAAGATGGCCATTTTTACTATGTTAATTCTGCCAAGCCATGAGCATGGGAGATCTTTCCATCTTCTGATATCTTCTTCTAATTCTTTCTTCAGAGACTTGAAATTTTTTTCATACAAGTCTTTGTAATAGCCAGAAGCTAGAAACAGCCCAGATGCCCCTCAACTGAAGAATGGATGCAGAAATTGTTGTACATCTATACAGTGGAATATTACTCAGCAATGAAAAATAAGAAAATAATGAAATTTGCAGGTAAATGGTGGGAACTGGAAAGGATCATCCTGAGTGAGCTGTCCCAAAAGCAAAAAAACACACATGGTATATACTCATTCATATAGACATGTAATATAGGATAAACCTACTAAAATCTGTACATCTAAAGAAACTAATCAAGAGAGAGGACCCTTACTAAAATGCTCAATCCCCACCCTGAAGGGCAAAGAGGAAGGACATCAGAAGAAGAAAAAAATAGTGAACAAGCTTGGAACTTGCCACTGAGGGCCTCTGAAAGGCTCTGCCCTGCAGACTATCAAAGCAGATCCTGAGACTTATGGACAACTGTTGGGCAATGTGCATGGAATCTTATGTAAGAAGTGGGAAATAGTAAGATCTGGAGAGGACAGGAACTCCACAAGGAGAGCAGCAGAACCAGAAAATCTGAACACAGGGGTCTTCCCAGAGACTCATACTCCAACCAAGTACCATGCATGGAGATAACCTAGAACCCCTGCACAGATGTAGCCCATGGCAGTTTAGTGTCCAAGTGGGTTACATAGTAATGGGAAGAGGGACTGCCTCTGACATAATCTGATTGGCCTGCTCTTTGATCACCTCCCCCTAATGGGGGAACAGCCTTACCAGGCCACAGAAGCTGACAATGCAGCCACTCCTGATGAGATCTGATAGACTAAGATCAGAAGGAAGGAGAGGAGGACCTCCCCTATCAGTGGACTTGGGAGGGACATGTGTGAAGAAGGGGGAGGAAATGTGGGACTGAGAGGTGAGGAGGGAGGGGCTTATGGGGGATACAAATTGAATAAAGTGTAATTAATAAGAAAAAATTTTAAAAAGTCCTATATTCCCCAAGGAAATAGAAGCAGTCATCAAAAATCTCCCTTCCAAAAAAAGCACAGGGCCAGTGGGTTTTAGTTCAGAATTCTACCAGACCTTCAAAAAGAGCTAACTCCAATTATCTTCAAACTATTCCACAAAGTAGAAACAGAAGGATCATTATCAAACTCAATCTGTGAGCCACAGTCACCTTGATACCTAAACCACAAAAGACCCAACAACAACAAAAAGAGAATTTCAGAGCTATCTCTTTTATGAAAATTGATGCAAATATACTCTATGAAGTACTCTCAAACCAAATCCAAGAACACATCAAAGATATCATCCACCATTACCTAGTAGGCTTCATCCCAGGCATGCAGGGGTGGTTCAACATATGGAAATCCATCAAAGTAATTCACCATATAAACAAACTGAAGGGAAAAAAACCCACAATATCATTTCCTTAGATACCAAAAAAGCATTAACAAAATCCAACGCTCATTCATGTTTAAAGTCTTGAGAAATCAGAGATATAAGGCACTTACCAAAGCATTGTAAATACAATATACAGCAAGCCTATAGTCAACATCAAACTAAATGGAGAGAAACTTAAATCAAATTCACTGAAATCAAGCACAAGGCAAGGCTGCTCACTCTCTCCATCTCTTCAACATAGTACTTGAAGTCCTAGCTAGAGCAATAAGACAACTAAAGGAGATCAAGGGGATATAAAATGGAAAAGAAGTCAAAGTATCACTGTTTGCAGATATGGTAGTACACATGAGCCATCCCCAAAAGTCAACCAGAGAACTTCTGTAGCTGATAAACATCTTCAGCAAAGTGGCTAGATGCATAATTAACTAAAAACAAAACAAAACAAAACAAAAAAACCAAGTAGCCCTCCTGTAGATGAAGGACAAAAGAGCTGAGAAAGAAATTAGGAAAACTACTCTCTTCACAATAGCCACTAATAACATAAAGTACTTTGGTGTGTCTCTAACCAAGCAAGTGAAAGACCTGTTTGAGAAAAACTTCAAGTCTCTGAAGAAAGAAAATGAAGAAGATATCAGAAGATGGAAAGATCTCCCGTGCTCATGGATCGGTAGGATTAACATTGTGAAAATGGCTATTTTGCCAAAAGCAATCTACAGATTCAGTGCAATTCCCATCAAAATACCAACTCAATTCTTTAAAGAACTTGAAAGAAAAATTCTCAACTTCATATGGAAAAAGAAAAAGAAAACAGAATTGCTAAAACAATCCTGTACAACAACTGATCTTCTAGAGTTATCTCCATCCCTGATCTCAAGCTGCACTACATAGCAATAGTAAAAAGAAAACACTGCATGGTATTGGCATAGAAACAGAATGGTGGGTCAATAATCCAAATAAAAGATCAAGAAATACTACACCCATAAACCTATGGATACTTGTTTTTTGTTTTTTGTTTTTTTGTTTTTTTTACAAAAAAGCCAAAACCACACAATGGAGAAAAGACAACATCTTCAACAAATGGTGCTAGTCTAACTGGATGTCTACATGTAGAAAAATGCAAATAGATCCATATTTATCACTATGCACAATACTAAAGTCCAAGTGGATCAAAGACCTCAGCATAAAATCAGACACACTAAATCTGTTAGAAGAAAAAGTGGGGAAGATATTGGAACTCATTGGTACAGGAGACAACTTCCTGAACAGAACACCAACAGCACAGGCTCTAAGATCAACAATCAATAAATGGGACCTCATGAAACTGAAAAGCTTCTGTAAAGCAAAGGACACTGTTTTCAGAACAACAACAACAAAAAACTGCCTACAGATTGGGAAAAGATCTTCACCAACCCTATATCTGACAGAGGGCTAATATCCAGAATATATAAAGAACACAAAAAGTTAAAAAGCAACAAACCAAGTAATCCAATTAAAAAAATGGGGTATAGAGATAAACAGAGAATTCTCAATAGAGGAATATCAAATGGCAGAGAAACACTTAAAGCAATGTTCATCCTCTTTAGTCATCAGGGGAATGCAAATTAAAACAACACTGAGATTTCACCTTACACCCATCAGAATGGCTAAGATCAAAAACTGAAGTGAGAACACATGCTGGAGAGGATGTAGAGAAAGGGGAACCCGCCTCCATTGCTGGTAGAAATGTAAACTTGTACAACCACTTTGGAAATCTATCTGGTGCTTTCTGAGACAATTAGGAATAGTGCTACTTCAAGATCCAGTTATAACTGGATAACTATATAACTATATAACTATAACTAGGCACATATCTAAAATATGCTCAAGTATACAAAAAGGACATTTGCACAATCATGTTCATAGTAGGTTTATTCGTAATAGCCAGACTCTGTAAACCACCCAGATGTCCCTCAACTGAAGAATTGATAAAGAAATTGTGGCATATTTACAAAATGGAGCACTACTCAGCAATTAAAAACAAGGAAATCATGAAAATTTCAGGCAAATGGTGGGAACTAGAAAGGATTATCCTGAGTGAGTTATCCCAGAAGGAGAAAGACACACATGACATATACTCACTTTTAAGTGGATATTAGACATATGATATAGGATAAATATACCAAAATCTGTACACCTAAAGAAGCTAAACCAGAAGGAGGATCCTGGGTAAAATGCTCAATCCTCATTCAAAAAGGCCAATGGGTTAGACATCAGAAGAGGGAGAAAACTGGGAAAATTACAGGCCCTTACCACAGAAGGCCTCCGAAAGACTACCCAGTAGGGTATTGAAGCAGATGCTGAGACTCATAGCCAAACTTTGGGCAGAGTGAAGGGAATCTTATGAAAGAAGTGGAAACACATGGAGGGGAAAAGAGCTCCTGAAGAAAAGCCTAAAAAAGTGGGCACAGGGGTATTTTCTGAGACTGATACTCCAACCAAGGACCATGCCTAGAGATAACCTAGAACCCCTGCACAGATGTAGCCCATGGCAGCTCAGTATCCAAATGGATGCTTTAGTAATGGGAACAGGGGTTTTCTTTGACATGATTTCAGTGGCTGGCTCTTTGATCACCTCCCCCTAAGGTAGGAACAACCTTTCCAGGCCACAGAGGAAGACAATGCAGTGATCTCTGATGAGACCTGATAGGCTAGGGTCAGATGGAATGGGAGGAGGACCTCCCCTATCAGTGTAATTGAGCATGGGCAAGGGAGGAGAAGAGGGAGGGAGGGTGAAATTGGGAGTGGGTAAGGGAGGGGCTACAAGTGGGAGACAAAATGAATAAATTATAATTAATAAAAAGTGGAGCATTTTCTGTTTTGTCTTCTAGAAGATAATGCATAAATGACTATTTGTATAAATGTATACAAATAGCCCTTAGATCTATAAATGACTAGTCTCTTTATTTTTTTCATATTTTCAAGGAAAATTCACTTTCTCATGTTTTTCAGTGAAACGTCCTTTAGCCACAATATTTAATATTTTACATCTCCACTCCAACACTTCTTCCTACACCCTTTGTTCATTTCTCTCCTAAAAATGTGAAATAATCTAGCAATGTTATGGGGGTGTCTTGTCTTCTTGAGAAAAAAAAAAAGAATTCAGTCAAGAGACATAGACAATGTGGGCAGAAGTTTATTTAGCAAATATTTTACAATATTTTCTCCCACAGGTCCCCACAAAAAGGGAGGGACATCAAAACACAATGTGATATTATAATGATGTCAGATGTTTTGAGGTTGCTGATTCTTTTTGTTTTATATGCATGTGTGACATATTGGAAATCATCTAACTGCATCTTCAAGGATATTTAACCACAACTGGGCATATTGTGATCTTCAGACACAGTTATCAAGATAGAGCTACAGTTTTGCTTTGTTCCCCCACACCTAACTCCTTGCCTACCTGGTATCAATACCCAGCTGTAAATCTTTATTCAACTTTCGAAGTGTTGATCTCTCCATTTCAACGCTAATGTTCTTTTTACCTCTAACACTTGTGATTACCATACCAATAAGTGAATGATGAATCAGTAATCTATATATCTACTTTATTGTGTTTGCTATTTGTTTGCTTCTCCCCTGAAGACTTTAGCTTCACAAGTGCAGGGATGTTTGCTTGCTTAATTGTACAATGAATAAATGCATGCTGGTGTGTCCATTTTAATATGACAAAATAGACTTTAACTCAAAGCTAATCAGAAGAGATAAGAAAGGACGCTACACACGCATCAAAGGAAAAGTCCACTAAGAGGATACAGCAATTCTTAACAGCTATGCCCCAAACACAAGAGCACCTTAGTTTGTAAAAGAAACATTACTATAGCTTTCATCACACATTAACCCTCACACACACATTCTCAGCCCCTCATGGAACTTTATCCAGATTTGACTAAATAGCCAGACATAAAGCAAGTCTCATTTGTGATGTATGTGCATTGTTTGCTGGGAAATTTTCTGTGGACCTGATACGTGCGGCTACCGGAAGTTCCAAGTATAACGTGTTTCTGGGTATTGGGAGATGACAGTTAAGAACCGGGATAGGCAGGCAGATCTCTGTGAGTTCAAGGCCACCCTGGTCTACAAAGCGAGGCCAGGATAGCCAAGGGTACACAGAGTAACCCTTTCTCAGAAAAAAAATAAAAAGAAAAAGAAAAAAAAAAGAAATGAATGGCGTTGGGCTATGGGTCTAAAGGAGTTCACAGGAGGGACGAAGCGGAGTGTTCAACCTGAAACTGCTTGTTTAGTCTGTTAGGACTTTGGAATCAAACCTGCTTCTGGTTTGCCTAGTAACCTATGATGTCATCATGTGTTGCCAACCAGGTGGCCACACCTGGAAGGTTTGGTTACTTTGCCCCTTAAAGGGACCAGCCAGCCATATGGTCCCTCTTTTGGTCCTTTCTCTCTTGCTCTCTCCTCTCGTTCCCTTCTCTCTCTTGCTCTCTTCCCCTTCTCTTGGCCTCTCTTGGCCCTCTCCTCTTTCTCTATTGGCCACCCCTCCCTCTCCTCTCCCCCTCTCTCCCCACTGTCTCTCTCTCTCCATATCCACCTAATAAACCTCTTTTATATATAAGATTTGTTGTATGCCTAATCGCCATTATTTAATATGTCCCATAACATTACATAGTCTCTTCCGAATGGGGGTAGACAGTGGAAAGAACTCACTGCAGAAAGTCTGCTGTAGCGCTGGGATGAGACTGGAGGACTGGGTCTGGAGGAACAGGAGGAGAGAGGAAGATCTATGGTCAGTTTACCTGCTTCCCTGGCAGGAGTGTTCTGTGGGTGAGCAGGAAGTGTCTGCTGAAGTTGGGGGCTGGGATAAAGCAACAAGTGGGGAAGGGGGGTTAGGAGGGGAAGGTCTGTGGAATCCACAGGAGATGTGAGCAAGGGGTGGAAGGAAGACTGGAGAGCTAAGGATGTGACTGGGAGGGCTGCATTTGGAGGAGAGGAGGGAGTGGTGAAGGTCTTTGGTTAGCTCACCTGTTTCCCTGGCCTATTCAGCTGGTGTATTCACAAAGAATGCCTATTGCTAGTGTTGGATGCTGGGATAATGGAATACTAGTCAGGGGAAGGAAGGTAGGAGGAGAAGATATTTGTGGCCTACAACTCACTTGTTGGTGATGATGTGGTCAGAGAGGAAATGGAGTCTACAGCAGATGTTCTGCTACAGAGCTGGGGATGAGACTGGGGGTGGGAGTTGGATCTGGAGGAGCAGAAGAGAGGAGGGGAGTATCTGCAGTCAGCTTCCCTGCTTCCCTGAAAGGATTGTGGTAAGACTGTGTCTTACACTACTAAGTATTTATGTAGACTTTAAAGTACAGATGTAGGTAATTGGAGCACTCAGGAAATAATCCATCATCCTCAGAAATCTGGCCCGAGTGCCTGGGGAAGCAACTCATCTTTCTGAATTCCCCAGTGGCGAATTACCAGTTCCTTTAAGGAAAACAACATAATTTTGAGATTACTTTCTTCTATCTAGCACACTCCCATGTCCACCTCCACCAGAGTCAGAGGACATGGGATAGAAGGAAGAGGGGACTGTTTTTATCAGAGAGCTTGCCAACATTCTTGAGTCACTCAGTCCCAGAAGACACATAGCCCTCAGTACTGCCAGAAATCTGGTCAGGAGTTGGGAGTCTTCAGGCAGAGGTTTGAGTAGCTATTAACATTTAAACTTTTCAGAATTTTTAAATGTTTGATTCTTTAACTAAAAAAAAAAAAAAAAAAAAAAACCACCCTTCCCCCCAAAAAAATCCACACACAGAAACTTCAGAGCATCATGACATGACCTTGCAGGTGATAGAAAACCAAGTCTGGGTTCGAACAGTGCTATCTGTCCCTGGACTTGTACCAAATAAGCCTGAACGGAAAGGAAAGGCCTATGCACCTGTGGCACGTCTTAGTCAGGCCTTATTTGCTTAAAGTCATAATAGTACTGTAGTGGAAAGATCCCTTCTCTAGCCCCAGCTCAGCCATTAACCAGCTGTGGATTCTTTCTACAAAACGTTGCATCTCTTTGAGCCCTGGTCTCCTCATAATGAAAGAAAACGTGTCTTACAGCAATGACAAGCAAGCACATTAGAAACACTTGTAACATAAGCTCCATAGAGGTAAAAATAATAATAATAATAATAATAATAATAATAATAATAATAATAATAAAGTAGTTTCCAAAATGCCAAGTGGCTTTATCAAAAGTATATCTTGAGTCTTATATATATTTTTGAGGCAGACTCTTGTTACTTATCCCAGGCTGGCCTACAACTCACTATGTAGCCTAGATTGCAATCAAAATAATGATCCCCCTTCCTTAGCCTCCTTTTGCATAGCTGTGACTACAAATATGAGCCACTACATTTGGTTTTGCATCTTATTTGTTCAAAGTCTATGAGCCCTGGTTTCTTTTTCACCCTCTCTCCCTCTTGCCTATCTGTTCTTATGATAAGGAATGGCTTTATGGCTGGGTTTGGTTTTGAGATCTTTAGTTCATCAATAAATACATATGGAAATGCCAAGGTACTGAGTGAAACCCCAAGACTTAAAATGTCTGAAGTCCTGTTCGCCATACCCTCCCAACAACAACATACTCCCACTTCTCATTGATTAATTGACATATTGTCTCTTAAGTAAATGGCTTTTTATAGAGAAAAAAGTTACAATGGAAACCATATATTGCTTTTTAGTTAGCACTTTTAAAAAAAGAATGCAAAAAATTTATTTGATTAATTATTCTAAAACATCCAAATGAAATGGCACCAACATTTGTTTAAAAAAATTACTAAATCTTAAATAATACATCAAACCCATTAATAGTGGGAGACTTCAACACTCGAATCTTACCAGTTGACAGGTCATTGAGATTGAAACTAAATAAAGAAATAATGAAACTAACAAACGTCATGAATCAAATGGTCCTAACAGATATCTACAAAACATTCCACCCAAACACAAAGTAATAATATACTTTTTTTTTCTCAGAACCACACAGGACCTTCTCCAAAATTGACCATATAGTCAGTCGCAAAGCAAGCCTCACTAGATTTAAAAAAAAATTGAAATAACTTCCTGTCTCTTATCAGATCACCATGTATTAAAGCTGGACTTCAAAAACAACAGAAACAACAGAATGCCTACACACTCATGGAAACTGAACAACTCTCTACTCAGTTACCACGGGGTCAGGGAAGAAATAACAAAAGAAAGTAAAGACTTTCTAGAATTCATTGCACTAAGTCCCTACATAACGAAATTAGAAGCTCTCATACTAGCAACTTAAAAGCACACCTGAAAGCTATAGAACAAGAAAAGCAAACACATCCAAAGAGGAGTAGACTGCAGGAAATAACCAAACCCAGGGCTGAAATCAATAAATCAGAAACAAAGAGGATAATAAAAAAAATCAACAAAACTGTGTTGTTTTTTTGAAAAAATCAACAAGATAGACAAGCGCTTAGCCAAACTAACTAAAAGGCAGAGAGACAATATCAAAAACAACAACAACAACAAAACAGAAATGAAAATGGGGGGATAACAACAGACACTGAAAAAATTAAAGAATCATTAGGTCTTATTTCAAAAGCCTGTACGCCATTAAATTGGAAAATCTAAATGAAAAGGAAAATATTTTTGAAAGATTCCATTTATCAAAGTTAAATCAAGATCAGGTAAGTTAAATGATCTTATAACCTTTAAGAAAATACAGTCATTAAAAGTCTCTCATCTGGGAATCCCTGTCCAGAGAGGGCCCCACAGGGAAGGAAGAAACCGTGCTGCTGGGGTCACCTAGGCTGTGCCTGGGGAAAGTCTAGTAGACCACAGATCACAAACAGGCGAGTACGCCCAGCCATCATGGATCCGGGCCCAAGCAGGGAGCACAGAGATATTGGGAACCCAGCCCCCACAGACTAGCAGGCGGGGGCATGCTCCGCCAGCCCAGAGGCCTGCTTTGTACCAACTACTCCTTACAGACAGAACTGTATGCCCCAAGACACCAGAGTCTTAGAGTCACTGTCTGGAGAAACCCTCACAAGGAACAAGGAATGAAGCAAAGGGGACAGACTTAGGCAACCCAGTATATCCCCGGAAAAGGTCCCACAGACTGACCCAACCCAGGGAAATGCTGTGCCCCAGATAGCCTGCTGTTACCAGGAGAGCAGTACTCACCAACCACAGATTACCTCTTGGGTTCTGGGGCACAGAGCCCCAACCTCAGACCTACAAAAGACCGGGAACCCTGAGATCAACCCCCAGATACTGCTCCAAGGGGCAACCAGTTATCCCTAACAAAACTGACCAAACCACGGGACACACAGGTTACAGCAGCTGATCACTAAATTTACAGCAAGAAACCCAGAAGGAGGGCAGCTGTCTCCAGGACTTCTTCCGGTGAGAGGAAACCCTCTTGACTAATCAGGACCACAGTTACCCCCCAGGTCTCTATGCCTGAGGTGAGCTGTAGCAACTCCTGAAAAACACCGGCCATCCAGTGACTATACCCAAAAAGCTGAGAAGGCTTCCTTCAGGAAAAAACATCTTCCTGCCAAAGGGATTCTCTCCACTACAAGAGTCCAGGAACAACCAGAAACTAAGTTCAAACAACTAAGATAGCCCAGTGGGTAGAGGACAGCGTAAAAGTTCAACCAACAAAAGCCAGAGCAATATGGCATCTCCAGAACCCAGTTATCCAGGGGCAAATAGCCCTAGACACCCCAGCATAATAGAAATTCAAGGAGATGACCTAACATCTATGCTCATGAAGAAGATAACAGAGGGAACAAATAAAATACGAAAAGAAATAGAGGAAGCTGCAGCCAAACAGTCTGTGGACTTTAGAGAGGAAATGCTTAAATCACTGAATGAAATAAAAGAAACAGTGGATTGTTCAAACAAACAGCTGAAGGAATTGACGAAAAAACATGAAAATACAGTCAGACAGGTGAAGGAAACCAACAAAATAGCTCAAGACCTGAAGATAGAATTGGAAAAATTAAAAAAAAAAAAAAAACACAAATGGAAGAAATGGTGGAGAGAAAGAACTTAGGGAAGAAAGCAGGAACTACGGAGGTTAGCATAACCAATAGGCTACAAGAAATGGAAGGAAGAATCTCAGGTGTGGAAGATACAATGGAAGAAATTGATGTATCTGTCAAAGAAAATGTTAAATCCAAAAAATTCCTGACACAGACCGCCCAAGAAATTCAAGACAACATAAAAAGACAAAACCTAAGAATAATAGGTATAGAGGAAAAAGAAGGCTCCCTTCTCTAAGGCCCAGAAAATATTTCCAACAAAATCACTGAAGAAAATTTCCCCAACTTAAAGGAGAGGCCAATAAGAATACAAGAGGCCTATAGAACACCCAATAAATTAGACCAGAAAAGAAAATCCTCCGGACACATAATAATCAAAACTGTAAGTATACAGAACAAAGAAAAAATACTAAAAGCTGCAAGAGAAAAAGGCCAAGTAACATATAATGGCAAACCCATCAGAATCACACCTGACTTCTCAACAGAGACTATGAAAGCCACAAGGGCCTGGACGGATATCATGCAGACCCTAAGAGAACACAGATGTCAGCGCAGGCTACTATACCCAGCAAAACTCTCAGTCCTCATAGACTGAGAAAACAAGATATTCAATGACAAAAAAAAATTTCAACAATACCTACAAACAAATCCAGCATTACAGAAGACACTAGAAGGGAAAATACAACCCAAGAAAACTAGCTACATCCAAGAAAATACAGGAAATAAATAACCCCACTACAGTAAAACAAAAAGCAACCAAGCACACAACCTTATGACCACAGCCAATATCAAAGTCAAAGTATTTAACAGCCACTGGTCATTAATCTCTCTCAATATCAATGGACTTAATTCTCCAATAAAAAGACACAGACTAAAAGAATGGATGCATAAACAAAACCCAGCAATCTGTTGTATAGAAGAAACACACCTAAGTCACAAAGATAGACATTACCTGAGGGCAAAGGGATGGAAGACAGCTTTCCAAGCAAATGGATGCAAGAAGCAAGCAGGAGTAGCCATTCTAATATCTGATAAAATAGACTTTCAACCAAAATTAATCAAAAGAGATAGGGAAGGACACTTCATACTCATCAAGGGAAAATTCCACCAAGAAGACATCACAATCCTGAACATCTATGCCCCAAATACAAGGGCACCCACATTTGTGAAAGAAACATTGATAAAACTTAAACCACACATAGATCCCCACAAACTAATAGTGGGAGACTTCAACATCCCACTCTCAACAAAGGACAGGTCAACTAAACAGAAATTAAACAAAGAAACAATATCTCTAACAGAGGTCATGAATCAAATGGACCTAACAGACATTTACAGAACCTTACACCCAAACACAAAAGAATTTACCTTCTTCTCAGCACCTCATGGAACCTTCTCCAAATTAGACCACATAGTTGGTCACAAAGCAAGCCTCAACAGACACAAGAAGATTGAAATAATCCCTTGTAACGTGTCTGATCACCATGGAATAAAGCTGGACCTCAATAACAACAAAAATAGAAAAAAGCCTACACATACATGGAAACTGAACAACTTGCTACTAAATGAAAGCTGGGTCAGGGAAGAAATAAAGAAATTAAAATCTTCCTAGAATTCAATGAAAATGAAGACACAACATACCCAAACTTGTGGGACACAATGAAAGCAGTGCTAAGAGGAAAGTTCATAGCACTAAGTGCCTTCAAGAAGAAATTTGAGACAGCGCATTCAAGCAACTTAATAGCTCACTTAAAAACCCTAGAAAAAGAAGAAGCAGACACACCAAAAAGGAGTAGACGGCTGGAAATAATCTAACTCAGGGCTAAAATCAATCAATTAGAAACAAATAAAACAATTCAAAGAATCAAGGAAACCAAGAGCTGGTTCTTTGAGAAAATCAACAAGATAGACAAACCCTTAGCCAAGCTAACTAAAAGGCAGAGAGACACCATCCAAATAAACAAAATCAGAAATGAAAAGGGGGACATAACTACAGACACTGAGGAAATTCAAACAATAATTAGGACTTACTTCAAAAGTCTATAAGCAACAAAATTTGAAAATTTAAATGAAATGGACAATTTTCTTGATCGATTCCACTTACCAAAGCTAAATCAGGACCAGGTAAATCAATTAAATAATCCTATATCCCCCAAGGAAATAGAAGCAGTCATTGAAAGTCTCCCATCCAAAAAAAGCCCCGGACCTGATGGTTTCAGCGCAGAATTCTACCAGACATTCAAAAAAGAGCTAACTCCAGTTCTCTTCAAAGTATTCCACAAAATCGAAACAGAAGGAACATTACCAAACTCATTCTATGAAGCCACAGTCACTTTGGTACCTAAACCTCACAAAGACTCAACAAAGAAAGAGAATTTCAGGCCAATCTCCCTTATGAACATTGATGCAAAAACACTCAACAAAACACTTGCAAACCGAATCCAAGAACACATCAAAGATATTATCCATTATGACCAAGTAGGCTTCATCCCAGGTATGCAGGGGTGGTTCAATATACAGAAATCCATCAATGTGATCCACCATATTAACAAACTGAAAGAAAAAAACCACATGATAATCTCCCTAGATGCTGAAAAAGCATTTGACAAAATCCAACATCATTCATGTTTAAAGTATTGGAGAGATCAGGGATACAAGGCACATATCTAAACATAGTAAGGCTATATATAGCAAACTATAGCCAACATCAAACTGAACAGAGAGAAACTTAAAGCAATCCCACTGAAATCAGGGACAAGACAAGGCTGCCCACTTTCTCCATATCTCTTCAACATAGTCCTGGAAGTCCTTGCTAGAGCAATAAGACAGTTGAAGGAGATCAAGGGGATAGAGTTTGGAAAGGAAGAAGTCAAATTATCACTATTTGCAGATGATATGATAGTATACGTGAGTGACCCCAAAAACTCTACCAGGGAACTCCTACAGCTGATAAACACCTTCAGCAAAGTGGCCGGATACAAAATTAACTCAAAAAATCAGTAGCCTTCCTGTATACAAAAGACAAAAGGGCTGAGAAAGAAATTAGGGAAACAACACCCTTCACAATAGCCACAGACGACATAAGGTACTTCGGAGTAACCCTAACCAAGGAAGTCAAAGACTTGTATGAAAAAAATTTCAAGTCTCTGAAGAAAGAATTAGAAGAAGATAAGAGAAGATGGAAAGATCTCCCATGCTCATGGCTTGGCAGGATTAACATCGTAAAAATGGCCATCTTACCAAAAGCAATCTACAGATTCAATGCAATTCCCATCAAATTACCAACACAATCTTTACAGACCTGAAAAGAAAAATTCTCAACTTCATATGGAATAACAAGAAACCCAGAATTACTAAAACAATCCTCTACAATAAAAGATCTTCTGGAGGTATCTCCATCCCTGATCTTAACCTGTACTATAGAGCAACAGTTTTAAAAACTGCATGGTACTGGCATAGAAACAGAATGGTGGATCAATGGAACCAAACAGAGGACCCAGAAATAAACCCACACACTTATGGACACCTGATCTTTGACAAAGACGCCAAAACCATACAATAGAAAAAAGATAGCATCTTCAACAAATGGTGCTGGTCCAACTAGATGTCTACACGTAGAAAAATGAAAATAGATCCATAGTTATCACCCTGCACAAAACTGAAGTCCAAGTGGATCAAAGACCTCAACATAAAACCACACACATTAAATCGGCTAGAAAAAAAAGTGGGGAATACCCTTGAACTCATTGGTACAGGAGAAAACTTCCTGAACAGAACACAGACAGCACAGGCTCTAAGAGCAACAATCAATAAATGGGACTTCATGAAACTGAAAAGCTTCTGCAAAGCAAAGGACACCGTCATCAAAACAAAGCGACTGCCTACTGATTGGGAAAGTAGCTTCACCAACCCTTTATCTGATAGAGGACTCATATCCAGTATATATAAAGAACTAAAGAAGCTGAAAAGCAGCAAACCAAGTAATCCACTTAAAAAATGGGGAACAGAGCTAAACAGAGAATTCTCTGGAGAGGAATATCGAATGTCAGAGAAGCACTTAAAGAAATGCTCAACCTCATTAGCCATTAGGGAAATGCAAATCAAAACAACCCTGAGATTTCACCTTACACCCATGAGAATGGCCAAGATCAAAAACTCAAGTGACAACACATGCTGGAGAGGTTGTGGAGAAAGGGGAACCCTTCTCTACTGCTGGTGGGAATGTAAACTTGTACAACCACTCTGGAAATCAATCTGGTGCTTTCTCAGACAACTAGGAATAGCGCTTCCCCAAGATCCAGCCATACCACTCCTGGGCATATATCCAAAAGAGGCTCAAGTACACAAAAAGGACATTTGCTCAACCATGTTTGTAGCAGCTTTATTTGTAATAGCCAGAAGCTGGAAACAGCCCAGATGCCCCTTGACTGAAGAATTGATGCAGAAACTGTGGTACATCTATACAATGGAGTATTACTCAGCAATGAAAAATAAGGAAATCATGAAATTTGCAGGTAAATGGTGGGACCCGGAAAGGATCATCCTGAGTGAGTTGTCCCAGAAGCAAAAATACACACGGTATATACTCACTCATATAGACCTACAACATAGGATAAACCCACTAAAACCTGTGCATCTAAAGAAACTAAGCAAGAGAGAGGACCCTAACTAAAACACTCAATCCCTATCCTGAAAGGCAAAGAGGATGGACATCAGAAGAATAAAACAGGAAACAACCTAGGAACCTTCTACAGAGGGCTTCTGAAAGCCAGAAGAAGAAAACAGGAAACAAACTAGGAACCTACCACAGAGGGCCTCTGAAAGGCTCTGCCCTGCATACTATCAAAGCAGATGCTGAGCCTGATGGTCAACTGTTGGGCAGAGTGAATGGAATTTTATGTAAGAAGTGGGAAATAGCAAGAGCTGGAGAGGACAGGAACTCCACAAGGAGAGCAACAGAACAAGAAAATTTGAACACAGGGAACTTCTCAGAGACTCATACTCCAACCAAGGACTATTCATGGAGATAACCTAGAACTCTTGCACAGATATAGCCCATGGAAGTTCAAGGTCCAAGTGGGTTACATAGTAATGGGAAGAGGGACTGCCTCCGACATAATCTGATTGGCCTGCTCTTTGATCACCTCCCCCTGAGGGGGGAGCAGCCTTACCAGGCCACAGTAGAGGACAATGCAGCCACTTTTGATGTGAACTGATAGACTAAGATCAGAAAGGAGAGGAGAACCTCCCCTATCAGTGGACTTGGGGAGTGGCATGCATGCAGAAAGGGGATGGAGGGTGGGATCGGGAGAGGAGAAGGGCTTATGGGGGATGGGGGGATACGAAATGAATAAAGTGTAATTAATAAAATAAAATAAAAAAATAAAGCTGTTATGAACATGTAAAAAAAGTCTCTAAAAAAAAAAAAAAAGCCCAGGGCCAGATGGTTTCAGGGTAGATTTTCAAAGAAGAGCTAATACCAATACTCCTCAAACTATTCCACAAAATAGACATAAAAGAAACATCTCCAAACTCATTCTAAGAAGCTACAGTCACTATGATACCGAAACCATACAAGGATTCAACCAAGAAAATTTTAGACCATTTCATCAATGTTCATGAATATTAATACAAAAATACTCAGCAAAATACTTGCAAACCGAATCCAAGAACACATTAAAGATGTCATGTCATCCACCATGATCACATAGGTTTCATCCCAGGCATGTCAGCGTGGTTCAATATACAAAAATCCATCAATATAATCCACCATATAAAAAAAAAGAAAGTAAGAAGCCACATATTCATCTCATTAGATGCTGAAAAAGCATTCAACAAAATCCAATACCCTTTCATGTTTAAAGTCTTGGAGATATCAGGGATACAAGGCAGAAAACTAAACATAGTAAAGGCAATATACAGCAAGCCAATAGCCAACATCAAACTCAATGGAGAGAAACTTAAATCAATCCCACTGAAATCAGGGACAAGACAAGGCTGCCCACTCTCTCCATATCTCTTCAACATAGTACTTGAAGTCCTAGCTAGAGCAATAAGACAACTAAAGGAGATCAAGGGGATACAATTTGGAAAGGAAGAAATCAAAGTATCACTATTTGCAGATGGTATGATAGTACACCTAAGTGACTCCCAAATTCTATCAGAGAACTCCTTCAGCTGATAAACACCTTTAGCAAAGTGGTTGGATGCAAAATTGACTAAAAAAAAAAAAATCAATAGTCCTCCTGTATACAAATGGGCTGAGAAAGAAATTAGGGAAACTATACCCTTCAAAATAGCCACAGATAATATAAAATATCTTGCTGTAACTTTAACCAAGCAAGTGAAAGACTTGTATAAAAAGAACTACAAGTCTCTGAAGAAAGAAATTGAAGAAGATATCAGAAGATGGATAGACATCTTATGCAGTTGGATCAGTAGGATTAACATAGTAAAAGTGGCCAAGTAAAAACTAAGCATCTTACGAAAAGCATCTACAGATTCAATGCAATTACCATCAAAATACCAACAGAATTCTTTAGAGACCTTAAAAGAACAATTCTTAGCTTCATATGGAAAAACAACAATAACAGTAACAACAGCAAACACAAATCCAGAATAGCTAAAACAATCCTATAAAATGAAGATCTTCTGGAGGTATCTCCATCCCTGATCTCAAGCTATACTACACTATAATAGTAATAAAAACTGCATGGTAATGGCATATAAATAGACTGGTTAATCAATGGAATTAAATCAAAGGCCCCGATATAAGCCCTCAAACCTACAGACGCTTAATGTTTGATAAAGGAGCCAAAACCATACAAAAGAAAAAAAAAAAAAGAAACATCTTTAATAAATGGTGCTGGTCTAACTAGATATCTACACGGGAAAATGCAAATAGATCTATATTTATCACCCTGTACAAAACTCAAGTCCAAGTGGATCAAAGACCCCAACATTAAACCAGACATGTTAAATCTATTAGAACGTAAAGTAGGGATAAGCCTTGAACTCATCCGCACAGGAGACAACTTCCTGAACAGAACACCAGCAGCTCACACTCTAAGATCAACAATCAATAAATGGGACCTTATGAAACTGAAAAGCTTCTGTAAGGCAAAGGACACTGTCAATAGAATAAAAGAGCAGCCTACACAGGGGGAAAAATCTTCACCAATCTTACATCTGACAGAGGGTTAATATCCAAAATATATAAAGAACTCAAGAAATTAAACACCAACAAACCAAATAATACAATTAAAAATGGGGTCCAGAGCTAAACAGATAATTCTCAACAGAGGACTCTCTAATGGCCAAGAAGCATTTAAAGAAATTTTCAATGTCTTTAGTAACCAGGGAAATGCAAATCAAAATGACACTGAGATTCCATCTTTAACCTGTCAGAATGGCTAAGATGAAAATCTCAAGTGATAACACATGTTGGCAAGGATATGGAGAAAGGGGAACCCTCCTCCATTGATGGTGGGAGTGCAAACTTGTAAAACCACTTTGGAAATCAATCTGGTGCTTTCTCAGAAAATTAACAGTAACTCTACCTGAAGACCCAGCTATACCACCCCTGGACATTTACCTAACAGATGCTCTATCACACAACAAGGACACTTCTTCAACTATGTTCATAGCATCTTTTTTCATAACAGCCAAAAACTGGAAACAACCTAAATGTCCCTCAATTGAAGAATGGATAAAGAAAACATGTTAAAAATCCTTAAAGAAAAAATGTACCAAACGGAAAACTACTTGACTATTAAAAACAAGGACATCATGAAATTTACAGGCAAATGGATAGAACTAGGAAAGGTCATCCTAATTGTGGTAACCCAGACCCAAAAAGACACACATGGTATGTACTCACTTATAAGCAGATTTTAGCCACATAGTACAGGATAAACATACTACAATTCATAGATCCAAAGAAGATAAGTAACAAGATGTACCCAAGGCAGGATACTTAAAATCTTACTCAGAAGGAAGAAATAGATTAGACAGCGGAAGCAGTTGAATATAGGGGACAAGGTAGGAGAGGGAGTGCGGAGAGCATTGAGACTGGAGGTTAGACCCGGGGAGGGGGAGGACAAAGGGCCTCAGAGAGAAGAGAAACTGTGGAGAAGGCCATCTCTATGACAAGCTGGAGACCTAAGACAGGGTAGGCTTCCTGGAGGATATAGTGGTGACGCTAGCTGAGAGTCTTAGCCGCAGGGGTCATGGAGACTGGAAAGGACAGGACTCCTAGTGGAGGGAGAGAAACACCACCCATCCACAAAAACTTCCACCCAAAATTTACTCTGCCTAGAAGATCTGCAGGCATAAATAGATCAGAGATTGAGGCAATGTCCAGCCAATGCCTGGCCCAACCTGAGAACCACCTCTTGGGAGAGAGCCAACCTCTGTCACTATTAATGATACTCTCGTATGCCTGCAGATGGGAGCTAAGGTAGCTGTCCTCTGAGAGGCTACCACAAGAACAAGCTATATCATTCCTGGGCATATACCCAGAAGATGTTCCACCATACAACAATGACATTTCCTCAGCTATGTTCATAGCAGCTTTATTTGTAATAGCCAGAATCTGGAAACAACCTAGATGTCCCTCAACTAAAGAATAGATAAAGAAACTGTGGTACATTTACACAATGGACTACTACCCAGCTATTAAAAGCAAGGACATCATTCAATTTGCAGGCAAATGGATGGATCTAGAAAATATCACCCAGGCCCAGAAAGACACATGTACTCACTTATAAGCAGATTTTAGTCATATAGTATAAGATTTTAGTCATATATAGGATAAGCATACTACAATCCACAGACCCAAAGAAGCTAAGTAACAAGAAGGGCCTAAGGTAGGTTGTAGGAATGTCACTCAGAAAGAGAAATAAAATAGATATCAGAGGTAGCTGGAGGGAGGGAACTAAGTGGGAGAGCCTGACATGGCTAGTTCCTATGACTTCAACTCACCCACAAAACCTTTAACCCACAATTTGTTTTGCCTACAAGGTGTGCAGGGATAAATATGAATCAGAGATTGAGGGAATGGCCAACCAATGACTGGCCCAACTTGACACCTACACCATGGGAAAAAGCAAACCTTTGACACTATTAATGATACTCTGCTATGCTTGCAGACAGGAGCCTAGCATAACTGTCTTCTGAGAGGTTTTACCCAGCAGCTGATGGAAACAAAAGCAGAGACCCACAGACAAACAGGTTGAGCGTGGGGAGTTTGTGGAAGAATTGGAGGAAGGATTGAGGGAGCTGGAGGGATCAAGGACACCACAAGAAGACCTACAAAGTCAATTAATCTAGGCACATGGGGGCTCACAGAGACTGAACCACCAATCAAAGAGCATGCATGGACTGGGCCTAGACCCCCTACACATATGTAGCAGATGTGCAGTTTGGTTGATATATGGGTCCCCTAACAATTAGTGCGGGGCTGTCTCTGACCCTGTTGCCTGCCTTTGGACCCTTTCCTTTACCTGGTATGCTCTGTCTGGCCTCAGTGGGGAGAGGATGTGCTTAGCCCTGTTGGTGCTTGATGTGCCAGGGTGGGTTGGTACCCATGGGAGCCCTCCCCTTCTCTAAGGAGAAGAGGAGGGGGAGGGGAAGTGGGTATGACAGTGGAACTGGGAGGAAAGGAGGAAGGAAGGGCTGGGATCTGCAGGTAAAGTGAATAAATAACTAACTAAGAGAAGAAACAACATAATGACAGGGACAGAAAGCTTCATCAACTTAAACACTGAGGTCTACCTTAATCCCCAAGAGTCCCTATCTGCTGTTACAGTGAAGCATTTTGCCAGGCAACTTCTGCATTAAAATCTAACAAACACTGGTATGTTTCTTGCCTTAACAGAACAACGGTCCAAATCTAACAATGTGGTGACAAGCTTGAGGGTGTTTTATAAATTGTTTTGATTCCTAGGTAGATTTTCTTCACAAAGATGAGAACCAGGAGCCTTAAGCAAGCTTCATGGCTGGCATCCACTCTACTTCTGAGATACAATCCCAGCCATTTTGCTTTTTTGAGACAGGGTCCCACTATGACATTCAAGCTAGCCTTGAACTCATGATTCTCCTGCTTTTGCTCCCTGAGTATAACGTCATGCTCCATTATCTATTTTTCTACTCTACCTTCTTTTCTCTCCACAGATTCCCAAGGAGTGTCCCCTAGAAACCATGAATTATGTGGTTGGAAGGGAATTTACCCCAAAAGTCCTCTGGTCTGTGGATGTGTGGAATGTAAATCTGGTGAAGCAGGTGGTTTCCTACCCCAGCTACAGAATTGTAGTAGGGGATTGTCCGGACCACTGTTGGCTACCACCAGGTTCAGCATGCTCAGCATGGTGTCCCCAAAGCCAATGAGTGGCCACTTGGTAGTCTCTGTAATCCACAGTGCCATAAACTTAAGACCAATCAGAGTGGATGCTTTTATTTTTGTCCTGATGGCCATAAATAGTATAATATATGATTGTTCAGATAGCTCCAGAAAAATAAAGGGGCAGATATATGGAAAGGATCACAGGAACCCTTGATACCAGATCATTTAAGTAATGTGCCCCAATTAAAAGTGCCCCAATGCTAATTGAATCTAAAATATGACTATTTTAATTAATTAGTGGATAACCTTCTTACTCCTACATATTTTGTTTATTTTTCTATCTTTATCCCCTCTTCGGTTACTTCTTTATAATCCTCCACAGATTTAACAGTTTCAAAAACCATAGACTATAACAGTATCCAAGCCTTTCTTTCCTAGCTACTTATTACCCACCTTCATTTTTTTTTTAATTTTGAAAGTGTATCTAATACCTAACTCTTATCTTTACTCACCCTTCTTCCTCCCCACTCCTAATCCCTTTTAAAGATTTATTTTCTTTTAAATTATGCGTATGTGTGTGGGTATGTTTACATGAGTGCAGGTGTCCTCGGAGGCCAGAGGCATTGAATTCTCCGGAGCTAACAGTGAACTGTTAGCTGCTAGCCACAAGTTCCTGGAAGTGAACTCGTGTTCTCTGCAAAAGCAGTATTCTCTCTTAACTGCTGAACCATTTATCCAGCCCCAACTCTTTTTTAATTTTTTTTCTTTTTTAACATTTATCTATTTTTATTAATTACAGTTTATTTACTTTGTATCCCAGCTGTAGCCCCCTCCCTCGCCCCTCCCAATCCCACTCTTCCTCTTCTCCCCTTAAGCCCCTCCCCTAGTCCACTGATAGGGGAGTTCTTCCTCACATTTCATCTGACCCTAGTCTATCAGGTCTCATCAGGATTGTCTGCATTGTCTTCCTCTGTGGCCTGGCAAGGGTGGCCCCCCCCTCAGGGAGATGTGATCAAAGAGCCAGCCACTGAGTTCATGTCAGACACAGCCCTTTTCCCTTACTAGGGAACCCACTTGGAGACTGGACTACCATGGGCTGCATCTGTGCAGGGGTTCTAGCTTATCTCCATGCATGGTCTTTGGTTCAGCCCCAACTCTTAATTTTATTAACTAAAATATGTGCATCCTACATATTATTTTTGGATGGTTTTCCTCCAATAGTTATTGAAGTTGAAGAGGTCACCATTATTAATTGACTAGCATGACAATTGCATAGTACTAATACAGAACATCTGTGGTTATTCTCTTGGTCAATATTCAACTCAGAGAATAATATAGAACTTACACCAGGGACACTGAGATCCTGGACTGAGGAATTATTTTCCAAACTACACCCTGTATTCTACTGGATCCAAGTCCCAAGTGAACATTGAAAATACTTCAACTGAAAGAACACAGCTGATAGCAACAAACCAAGCAACAAAATAAAAACAGATGCATAAATCCCAATGCAGTAACAGAAGAAACACAAAAACTAATTCCAAAATTATTAACTCTACAGTAACAGCATGTAGTAAGAGTGAAGTAGATGAGATTCCAGACTGAGACCTCAAAAGAGGTTCAAGGACACAAACTGCTGAACAAAACAAAGAAATTCAGTGGATGAGAGGAAAGAGGAATCAAAAAAGAACTAGAACTGCTGAAAATAATATCTGACATTTGAGGGGTAAATCACAATAAGCCAGATTTAAAAAACTTTGCATAAAGACTGCATCAAGGAGAGAACTGGGATATCTGAGCCTGAAGACAAGGTAGAGGAACTGAGACAATGCAATAAAGAGAAATGATTCCTAGGTGCAGGCACCACCCTGAAAGGACCAGATCTACAGGTTATAGGCTTAGAGAAAAGATAAGAATCAGAAAAAAAGAAACATCATTTCATAATATAATCAAAACAAAGAAATTATATTAAAGGCAATAAGAGAGATACAACAAGTCACATATAAAGACAGGCTCATCAGAATGACCAATTATTTTGTTGTGGAGTATTGACCAATGACTGCTTGGACATGGATTTAGGTCCATAGAAATTCTGTATTAGCTGACTGGCGACTATATTGGGTGTTCAGCATTCCAGTGTATCACTGAGTCTTTCTCAGGGTGAGCTTTTAAACACAGAAATCATGTCCTGGATTGACACACTTCAGTTAACAAGAACAGTTAGTCAGAAGCAGAACTACAGAAGCCAAAAAACAAAGTTAGTACTACGGACTTTAAGGGATTAGGTCTTCATTTTCATTTTTGGCAGGTGTTATTGTCTACATGCTGAGCTTACAGACAGAATGGTGCTTCCATCACGGAGTCAGTTGTGTTAAGATCTTAGAGCCTACTAAAATCTGGGCCCTGTTACAGTTCAACTGAAGCTTCAACAGCCAGAAATGCTTGGGATGATGCATTTTAAATTCTGAATGATAACAAACTGCCAACCCTACTACACATAGCTGAATTACCTGTCATAGTTGAAGAAAACATGAAAAATTTCAAGATTAAATTAGCCCGAAGGACTATAAGAGCACTCTACCAGTTTTACAGAATATGCTATTATGAATCCTTTAGACAGCAAGGTGTGATGGCACACACTTTTAATCCCAGCATTCAGTGAGGCAGAGGCAAGTGGATCTCCATGAGTTAGAGGCCAGCCTAATCTAAAAAGTGAGTCCAGGACAGCCACACAGAAAAACCCTATCTCAAAAAACCAAACCAAACCAAACCAAAGAAAACAAAACCAAACCAAAAATAAAACAAAAGAAAATAAGGCATTAGGAAAGAATTAACCATAATAGAAGCAAGAGAGGGAAAAGACAAAAATAATTTTGAGTAGTATTGGTATCAATTCCCCAATCAGAAGACAGATTGGTAGATTGGATGAAAAGGAAGAACCATTTATTTATTTATTTTTTTAATTCTGGGAAATGCCATTCACAAAAAAGACATGTTATATTAGGGTGGAATGATGGAAAAAGGTAAGACTATTGGTGATCTTTTTCACCGGCAGCCTATGTAGCACCGCTGAGTACATGCAAAAAAGCCAGCAGAGAGGCAGTTTTCTCTCAGTAACATGTTTATTTCTCCATGCCCTGTGACCAATGTGTGTGTGTTTTTAAAATTTATTTATTAGGGGTTGTTTCCAGGTTCTGGCTATTACGAATAAAGCTGCTACGAACATGGTTGAGCAAATGTCCTTGTTGTGTACTTGAGCATCTTTTGGATATATGCCTAGGAGTGGTATAGCTAGATCTTGAGGTAGCACTATTCCTAGTTGTCTGAGAAAACACCAGGTTGATTTCCATGGTGGTTGTACAAGTTTACATTCCCACCAGTAGTGGAGGAGTGCTCCACTTTCTCCGCAACCCAGATATCCCTCAACGGAGGAATGGATACAGAAATTGTGGTACTTTCACTCAATGGAATACTGCTCAGCAATTAAAAACAAGGAAATCATGAAATTTGCAGGCAAATGGTGGGAACTAGAAAATATCATCCTGAGTGAGATAACCCAGAAGCAGAAAGATACATCCATTATATATGCTCCTTATAGGAGCATATTAGACATATAATATAGGATAAACTTACTAAATCTGTGCACCTAAAGAAGATAAACAAGAAAGAGGCCTGGGATAGGATGATCAATCTTCACTTAGAAAGACAAATGGGATGGATATTGGAAGTAGGAGAAAACAAGAAATAGGACAGGAGCCTACCACAGAGGGCCTCTGAAAGACTCTACCTAGCAGTGTATCAAAGCAGATGCTGAGATTCATAACCAAACCTTGGGCAGAGTGCAGGGAATCATATAAAAGAAGGGGGAGTTAATATTATCTGGAGAGGACAGGAGCTCCACAAAAATCCAAATATATCTTAGCACAGGGGTCTTTTCTGAGACTGTTTCTCCAACCAAGGACCATGCATGGATATAACCTAGAACCTCTGCTCAGATGTAGCCCACAGCAGCTCAGTATTCAAGTGGGTTCCCTTGTTGGGGGAATACGAACTGTCTCTAACATGAACTCAAAGGCTGGCTCTTCGACCTCCTTCCCACCCTCCGAGGGAGGAGCAGCCTGGATGGGCCACAGAGGAGGACATTGCAGCCAGTCCTGAAGAGACCTGATAAGCTAGGGTCAAATGGTAAGGGAGGAGGACCTCCCGTATCAGTGAATTTAGAGAGGGGCAGGGAGGAGATGAGGGAGGGACGGTGAGATTGGGAGAGAATGAAGGAGGGGGCTACATCTGGGATACAAAGCAAATAAACTGTAACTAATATAAAAATAAAAATTTAATTAAAATTATTTATTCCAGAGTGGTTGTACAAGTTTACATTCCCACCAGCAATGGAGGGGAGTTCCCCTTTCTCCACAACCTCTCCAGCATGTGTTGTCACTTGAGTTTTTTACCCCGGCCATTCTGATGGGTGTAAGGTGAAATCTCAGGGTTGTTTTGATTTGCATTTCCCTGATGGCTAATGAGGTTGAGCATTTCTTTAAGTGTTTTTCTGTCATTCGATACTCCTCTACCGAGAATTCTCTGTTTAGCTCTGTTCCCCACTTTTTAATCTGGCGCTTTCTCAGACAACTAGGAATAGTGCTTCCTCAAGACTCAGCCATACCACTCATAGGCATACATCCAAAAGAGGCTCAAGTACACAATAAAGACATTTGCTCAACCATGTTTGCAGCAGCTTTATTTGTAATAGCCAGAAGCTGGAAACAACCTACATGCCCCTCAACTGAATAATGGATACAGAAATTGTGGTACATCTACACAATGGAATATTACTCAGCAATGAAAAATAAGGAAATCATGAAATTTGCAGGTAAATGGTTGGAACTGGAAAGGATCATCCTGAGTGAGCTATCCCAGAAGCAGAAAGACAGATGGTATATACTCACTCATATATACATATAATATAGGATAAACTTACTAAAATCTGTACACTTAAAGAAACTAATCAAGAGGGAGGACTTTGACTTAAATGTTCAATCCCCATCAAAAAAGGCAGAGAGGATGGACATCATAAGAAGAAAACAGGAAACAGTTATGAGCCTGCCACTGATGGCCTCTGAAAGCCTCTGCCCTGCAGACTATCAAAGCAGATGCTGAGCCTGATGGGCAACTGTTGGGCAACGTGTAGGGAATCTTATGTAAAAAGTGGGAACTAGTAAGATCTGGAGAGGACAGGAACTCCACAAGGAGAGCAACAGAACCAGAAAATTTGAACACAGGGGTCTTCCCAGAAACTCATACTCCAACCAAGTACCATGCATGGAGATAACCTAGAACCCCTGCACAGATGTAGCCCATGGCAGTTCAGTGTCCAAGTGGGTTCCATAGTAATGGGAAGAGGGACTGCCTCTGACATGAACTGATTGGCCTGCTCTTTGATCACCTCCCCCTGAGGGGGGAGCAGCCTTACCAGGCCACAGAAGATGACAATGCAGCCACTCCTGATGAGATCTGATAGACTAAGATCAGAAGGAAGGAGAGGAGGACCTCCCCTATCAGTGGACTTGGGGAGGGCATGTGTGAAGAAGGGGGAGGGAGGGTGGGATTAGGAGAGGAGGAGGGAGGGGTTTATGGGGGATAAAAAGTGAATAAAGTGTGATTAATATAAGTTAAAAAAGTATTTATTATGTTTACAATGTTCTGTCTGCATGTACACCTCCCTGCCAGAAGAGGGCACCAGATTTAAATGATTGTGAGCCTCCATGTGGTTGCTGGGAATTGAACTCAGGACCTCTAGAAGAACTGCCAATGCTTTTAACCTCTGAGCCATCTCTCCATTCTGTGTGTGGTGTGTTAAGCAATAAAGTCTCGCCATCAAATTCTGGTAGGTAGTTAAGAGCAATGTTTTGTTTTGTTTGTATGAGCAATGATTTGTATTGTTTTGTGGGTCTCTTGAACACTCCTGGCCAATAACTAGAAGGCAGATATCACATACATGACACCATGCTTTTTATTTGGCTACCTATAATTTCTGGAAGGAACACTGTTTCCTGTGTAGGGTAATTCTAATTGGACTCTTTTCAATCACTAGTGTTCTGTTATGCATAGTAAGATAAGCTCCTAGGTACAGCAGCGGCATGAATTATCAATTCCTGTTGGATTTAAGACCTGCTTCACAGGTGGAAATGCATGCCTGGAATTGTATATCTGTCTAACAACGAATGTTTGGACTAGGCTCCAGACTTAAACCTACTACTATTATTTTGCTACATGGCTATAGTATCAAACTGTCCTCTAACTTCATCCCTATATTCTCATAGATTAATGCAGTTGTCAGATCCTATTAGAGAATTTTTTTTTTTTGGCACAGTAGAAATTGGTTAGCACAGAAAATTACAACTGGTCAAAATGCAGAGAGGAAAAAAATCAGTTTTCTTTAACAGTATGACTTGTAGACCAGCCATGCTCCGATGGATGGTCCCAACCATGAGTATGTGGGTAGTACAAACTGGATTTTGTGAGTTATAGGCAGAAAAAAAAATAATATATGAAGTTTTAAATGGTTAAGGTTAGGAGGTGAATCTGGGGTGGATTTTGGAGAACTTAGAGGGTGGAATGAGGGTGAATATGATAAAAATGCATTGTAGGCATATATGAAATTCTCAAGGAGTTAATAAAAATTTGTATTATTTATGTTTATGGAAAAAAGTTTCCAAGCAAATAGACCTAGGGAAAAACAAAATAAAACAAAACAGGTGTCATTGTTCTAAAATTTGACAAAATAGACTTCACATCACAGCTAGTGAGAAAAGAAATCGAAAATCACATCATACTAAGGGAACAATCCTTGAATGCAAGTGTACAGAACTTCATAAAAGAAATACTACTTGAAGTAAAGTCACATATTAACTGCAGCACCATATTAGTGGCTGACTTCAATGCATCATTCTCATCATGTTGAGAGCCCCCCCCCAAAAAAAACAGATAATTATCTGAATAAAATGGTCTTGCCAGCACTGGACCGTCCATGCCACAGTTTCAGCCTGCCAGTCAAGATGTGCCCACTGGTGCAATAGTGTCATAAATGCTATTAAGTAGTTAATTGGTTTGTGATTGGATTTGAGGCCTGAACCAATGGAAGGGATTCATGCCTACTATTGCGAACTCAGCCAGAAGTCCATTCCTGTGGAAGTCATATGCCCTGTAGGAAACTTATTGTCTTTGCTTAATGGCCACATTGTCAAAGTGCCTTTTATGTACTTATGTAATACCCACATATTTATTCTGCTTTCAACTTTAGTTAGAGAAGCTTCTTTTGCCCTGGGCACTGTTTAATTCTGAAACTCATAACTTATCAAAGTGCTGAGGAAAAGTGACTGTGAAAGCTCAACCACAGAGGGACATCTGCATCAACCCTTCTTCCAAGGCTCTGGGACTACTGGGGAAGAAGGTTGAGGGGGATGAGAGAATGTTAAGAGCTGGAAGGTGGGGAAGACTGTTGCAAATGCTGTCTTCTGTACATGACATGGTTTTGCACTAAGGAACTCACAGCAACTGTGGTCGCCTACACAAGACCTGCATGATTTTAAGCCAGTCAGTATCTCATCATGGAAGGGAGAGGTACTCATGAGGCCATACCTTTAGCTGAGAAGACATTGGCAGTTGATGTCTGCTGGGAGAAGGAGACTAATTTTTCCTTGTGGGTGTAGCCACTGGTAAGTTGCTTATGCTCTTATGGATGGCATCATGTCCACGAGCATATGGGTAGTACTAACTGAACTCAGTGCTTTTTTTTTAATAGGACATGGAATTGAGCGAAAGACATGTTGGGAGTTGGATGGGTAGAGTGAGGAGTAGACATGACCAAAATACATTATATACTGTATAAAACTCTCAAAGTAAATACACATATATTGCTTTAAAGTGACTAAAGTGGGGTTCTATGATAGAGCATTTGCCTGGTATTTACATGGGCCTGGGGTTTAATCCCTAATGCTTCCAAAAGCTTGCTGACTTCTATGGCTCCTTTCTACCTCATATCGGTGTGGGGTACTCACCAGAGAAGACTGCAAGGATCTAGGTTTAAGCCGACAGAAAGTCTGTTACCCACTTGGCAACTACACTGGATGTTCAGGATCCCAGTATAGCACCTAGCCTTTCTTAGGGTAAGCTTTTAAGCACAGAAACCATGGCCTGGGTTGACATATTCCAGTTAACAAGAACAGTTAGACAGAACCAGAACTACAGAAGCCAAAAAGCAAGATTAGTACATTTAGAAACTTTCCCAGAACTATGGACTTTGATGGATTAGGCCTTTGTTTTAGTTTTGTCAGGTGGTGCTGTGTACATGCTGTTTTACAGACAGAATGGCACTTTCATGGTGGAGTCAGTTGTGCTAAGGTCGGGAGGAGGGGCAGCTACTAAGTTCTGGGACATTCCCTCCTGGCCTTAGTGAATAAATCAAATCATGGACTCATATTGTTAATTGATCATATAATTTAAGTTGCAGGACCTCTGTTAATCCAATCAGAATGAGAATTAAAGGCTCAGACAGTGCTGATAGCAGAGTAGCTAGCCAGGGGAACCAAGAGAACAGAGATTGGTGTCAGTTACCTGATTTATGTCTTTGTCACTTTTCGATATTTTCCCTAGCCTAGGCAAGGTTTTCTCCAATTACTCTTGACTATCCAGCACAGAAACAGCAGGTTTCTCATAAAACTATCCACAGTTCCTTTATCTCGTGAAAAGTCCATCTAAGTCTCTCCAATTTTGTAGTATCATTTCTGCAAGGGAATGTAATCTACTGTTTTAATACCTCTAGGTCCTGAACAACCTTCTACTTAGTTTGGAAAGCATCAGGAGAGGCATATTCATTGGTACTTTTATATCAAGTAGTCTCAGGGGCTCGGTAATATTGCTGTTATCCAGATGAGTCAACTCACAGGGCAGAATAGGAGGCATCAGAATAAGGGGAAATGCCTAGGCTAAAGGTTTTGTCCATTAGACAAGTTTCATTTTCTTCTAAGTTCTCTAATGTGAATTGAGCTGCCCCCAGTCACAGTGAGTTTTGTCAGTCAGTGTGCTGACAGTCTGGTTTGTTCTTATCCCAGTGTAGTATGGGTACTGGGTGTCTAAGCATAACCAGCACTCCTGGCTGATTTCTGGCTGGAAGTGATTAACTCTGTCCCCAGGGTCCCTTCTTGTAGCATAGAGTCTGATTACCCAGGTTTTCCGTTTTTGTAAAGCCAGAATAATTTTTTTATGGAATTTCCAGATTTTTAATTTTATAACATTTGAATTACATTTTTCTATTGTGTAGTTTTGGGGAGGAGCTTCTTTCTAAATATTAATGTGTGAATTTTCAGTAATCCTTTGTTTTACCAACTCAGTTTTTGCAACGGAGATTCCCATGTTTCTGGTAACAAAGAAACCCTTCTGCAGGGCATGCATAGATCTGTAAACCCTCTATTCCTATCTCAAAAGATAAACTTCCATATCTTTTTATTCTCCAAATACAACCAAACACTTAAAGTGAGCATCAGTGAACAAAGGTCAAGATGAATATGGATTGCTGGTCCATAGTCAACTAACTAATACCTCCCCAAATCTATCTTCCTCAGTTCCCAGGTCTGGGCCTGAGAGAGGTGGAGATTGGCCCATAATCCAGTATTTATACAAAAATTAAGACTCAGGAGGAGGTAGAGGGAAAGGGAGTGGAAGGGCCTGGGACCCTGTGAAGCATTAATTGTAACGGGTCCACAGTCTGAAGACAGTCCATTTGGCATAGTCATCGATGGCTGGTCTGCCAGCTACCTTCATGCCCACAGGCACTCTCAGAGCTGTCCTGGGTGTTGGTTTCTCATTCAAACCCCATCCCGGGCGGGGGCTCTCTGTTTGAGATTCACTTGAGTACAAACCTGGCATCTCGCTGAGACATACTCCACTAGGTTGTCCAGGCTAGGTACAATATACCTTGGTCTGACCATCACAAAGAGTTTTGTGGACCCCAGATGAGTAGCCTAGCAAAGGTTAGTTACCGAGTCTTGTCAGTTCTTTTTTGGAAAATGGCTTTCCCTCTTGTATCCCTGTCAACCTGTGGCTTTGATCTGTCTGTTTCTTCTTTACCCTGGAGTCTCAGGTAGCACTAGGTCATGGTATGCCAATAGAATATCAATAGTCTCCACTGGGCTTAGGGTCATTTGTCAAGCAGTCAGGTCAGTGGCCTGGCAATCTAGGACAGCAATTCTTAATGAAAGCCAAATAGCCTCTAGGAGGATGTGAAGATACTTATGCCCCATGTAAGTGCTCATCAAAAGGGGACTTCAGGCTGGACATCAGAAGAAGGAGAAAAGAGGGAACAAATCAGGAGCCTGACACAGAGGACCTCTGAAAAGCTTTGCCCTGCAGACTATCAATGTAGATGCTGAGACTTATGGGCAACCTTTCGGCAGAGTGCAGGGAATCTTATGAAAGAAGTGGGAAAGAGTAAGATCTGGAGAGGACAGGAACTACACAAGGAGAGCAACAGAATAAAAAAAATCTGAGCACAGGGGTCTTTCCTGAGACTGCTATTCCAACCAAGGACTACGCATGGAGATAACCTAAGACCCCTGCACAGATGTAGCTCATGGCAGTTCAGTGTCCAAGTGGGTTCCATTGTAATAGGAACAGGGACTGTCTCTGACATGAACTGATCGGCCTGCTCTTTAATTACCTCCCCTTGAGGGGGAAGCAGCATTACCAGGCCACAGAAGAAGACAATGCAGCCACTCCTGATGAGACCTAATTGACTAAGATCAGAAGGAAGGAAAAGAAGTCCTCCTCTATCAGTGGACTTGGGGAGGAGCATGCATGCAGAGGGTGGAGGAAGGGAGGGATTGGGACTGGAGGAGGGAGTGAACCATTGGGGGGATACAAAGTGAATAAAGTGTAATTAATAAAGAAAAAAAGAAAAAACATTTACTCAGATCTCTGTATTTGGAAACTAAAGAATAAATAAAACAGTGTATGACTAAATCCTTAAAAAAAAGGGGGTGGACTTCAGCCTAAGAAGAGATCAGTAATCAAATAGATCAGATGACCAGTTCTGTGGACAGTCAACTTCTTTCCCCAACCATTCCTGTTATTGTCCAATGGGCCAATGAACAAAGTGGACATGCTGTCAGAGATGGGAATTATGTATGGGCTTGACAACATGGACCTCCACTCAGTGAGTCTGACCTGGCTATAGCTGCTGATTAATGCCAGATTTGCTTAAAGTAGAGACCAACACTGGGCCCAAGATATGGCAACAGGGTGACCAGCCAGTGAGCTGGTTGCAGAATGACTATATTGCACCACTTCCTATGTGGAAAAGAGAGCACTTTGTCTTTACTGGAGTAGATACTTATTCTGATTATGAATTTGCCTTTTCTGCACATAATACTTATGCAAATACTACCATCCGTGGATTACAGAATGCCATATATATCATCCTGTTATTCCACACAGTATTGCTTCTGACCAAGCAACTCATTCTACAGCCAGTGAAGTGCAACTGTGGGTCCATGATTATGGAATCTACTGGACTTACCATGTTCCCCATCATCCTGAAGCTGCTGGCCTGATAGAAAAATGGAATGCCCTTTCGAAGACACAGCTACAGTGCCAATTAGGTGACAGCAGCCCAAAGGGCTGGGAAAGGATTTTCCAGAAAACAGGCATATGCTTTGAATAAGTTTCTTATAGATAGTACAGTTTCTCCCATTGCCAAGATCTGCAGGTCCAAGAATCAAGGGATTAAAAAAACAGAATAGTTTCACTCACTACAAGGAAAATTTTTGCTTCCCGTTCGTGAAACCTTAAGTTCTGCTGGACTAGAAATTTTGGTTCCAGAGTGTAGGAGCACTACTGCCAGGAATCACATTCCATTGAATTGGAAGCTCAGACTTTCCCTTGGCTATTTTGGGCTTCAGATGTCCTTATACCAACAGGCTAAGGAAAGAATAACAGTGTTAGGACGTGTGATTGAATTAGATTACCAAGGGGAAATTGGATTGCTTCTACACAGTGGTGGTAAGAAGATTATGTCTGGAGCAAAAGAGATACTTTAGGACAGTGTCAACTTTCCTAATGCTGCAACCGGTTAATACAGTTCCATGTGTAGGCATGAATATGAATTAGTGTATCCACCATTGAAATCAGTATGGATGTTCCTAAAAATATTTTAAAAACAATTAAAAAGTTAAAAATAAAATAAATGCAACCATTGTAAGATTTAGCTATACTACTTATGTGTATTTACTTAAAAGGATAAAAATTAGTTCAAAATACTACCTTTAAGCCAGGCGTGGTAGCACATGCCTTTAATCACAGCACTCAGGGAAGCAGGGGCAGGCAGACCTCTGTGAGTTTGAATCCAGCCTGGTCTACAAAGCAAGTCCAGGACAGCCAAAGCTACACAGAGAAACCCTGTCTTGAAAAACAAAACAAAACAAAACAAAATGCCACCCCTAGGTACATATCCAAAGAAATCAGCTTGTAGCATAGATGCCAGCAAAGATATGTTTATTGTTTCACTGTTCACAATAAGAAAGTTATAAATTCTGCTAAAGTACTTATCAAAAGAGAAGTAGATAAAGGAAATATAATATGCATGTATAGTTGGGTTTTATTCAGCTATAAATAAGAATGAAATTCTGTCATCTTCAGGAAAATGGATTGAAACTGGAGTTCACATTATGTAATTAAATAAAATAGTTCAGACCAAGAAAAACAAGAAATTAAATAAAAGAATTCAGACCCAGAAAACCAAATATTATATATTTTCTCTCATATACATAAGCTAGGTTAGCAGTGACAACAACAACGACAACAACAAAATCAACCTGGGTGTAATGACACAGGTATCTAATCTTACAACTGTGAAAGGTGATTGAAAACCCAAGTCAACACTGGTATATGTTATGAATATCAGTCCAGTCTGGGGACAGTTAGATCAACAGCAGAAACATCAAAAACATGAAAGTAGAAGGAGGGCTATGTGGGAAGGGAAAGGTGTCTACTAAGAGGGCACTAAAAGAAAATGATAAAAGGGATAATAGAGGGGTAAGTATGACCAAAGTACATGCTGTGCATATATGAAGGTGCCATAATAAAACCCAGTATTTTGTATAATGAATAAACAGTATTTAAGTTTGCTTTGTGTTGGAATGTTAAATACCATGACCAAAAGTAACTAGGGGGAGGAAAGAATCTATTTGGCTTACACTTCCACATCACAGTCCATCATCTAGGGAAGTCAGGGCAGGAACTTAATCAGGAACTTGTACCAGGAACTGAAGCATGGGCCATGGAGGAGTGTAGCTTAATGGCTTATTCCCACACTCATGTTCTTTTTTATACAATCAAGGACCACCTTCCAGAAGTGAGATGGGTCCTTCTACATCAATCTACAATCAGAAAAATGTTCCACAGACAGGTTCTTAGGCCAGCTTTAAAGAGGCAATCCTTATTTGAAGTTTCTATGTCCTAGGTGTGTCAAGTTGACAACCAAGATTAGCCATCACAACAAAGTATTGAAAATAAAATGGAAAAAGCAGAATGTATGATAAGAATCTCTCATTAAAAGGAATATCACTGACAATGCCTGATTAAATAAACCAATATTAATAAAGCTTGGAATGGTAGCACATATTTGTGAACTCCTAATTTTGGAGTTGGAGGTAGAAGCATCAGAAATTCAAGGCTACATAGTGACTTTGAGGCCATCCTTGACTACATTGAGACCCTGTTTCATAAAAATGAGTGCATGAGTTAATAAATTATTTTTAAAAGAACCAGTTGGATTAGAAAAGTATTATACTTGAAATGAAGAGTTCACTCAAGGGGTTCAACAATAGATAGGACTTGGCATAAGGAGTAGTCCATGAATTCGATTAGAGATCCATGGAGATTATGCAATCTGAAAATAAGAGAGTGAAATAATTGAAAAAAGTCTTATGAAAATGAGAGACATCATTAAATATAATGACACATTCACAATGGGAGCTTTATAAAAGTGTAATGATAGCATTAACAAATTCAAAAGCCCCAAACTTGCTGAGTTTGACTAGAAAACACCATGTATCTAAGACCTTAAATGAACTCTAAATGAATGCAAAACATATATACATTTGAAAACATCACAATCAAATTGTCAAAAGATAATGACACAGAGTGAATCTAGAAAGTGGCAAATGAGAAATGACTCATAGACATCAGAAATCAGAGGATGACAGAGGGATGACACATTCAAAGCATCAAAAGAAAAAAAGAAATCTGTCAATCTAGAATTCTATATCGAGGGAAAAAATGTCCTTCAAAGGTAAAAGAAAAATAAAGACATCACCAGATAAATAATGATTGAAAAGCGGTTTCTAGCAGATCCTCCTTCAAGCTGAGCTGCAATGATATTAGTATGTAACTCAAATAATCAATAGTGGGGTAATGATATTATGTTAAAGTCAAATCTCTTTTGTGCTTTACTAGACATAAGTTGGTATTATTCTGATTTTAAATATTCATTACAAGCCACCCCCACACTGAGCAAAAATTACAGTGGAAAATCTCCTCAAACAATAGGGTTAGAGGTGTTTCTCAGGGATAAGGTACTTGCTTAGGATGTTTGAGGCCTCAGGTAACAATGCTCCCACCACATAAAAATATAAAAGTATTTATAGTTGTGAACCTAGCCTTGAATGGCTGACCCATCTCTCCAGAAATGGTCAACATTCTTAGTCATCAGAAATGCAATTCAAAACAACTCTGAGATTCCATCTTACACTGACCAGAATTGGTAAGATCAAAAACTCAAATGACAACACATGCTGGAGAGAAGGAGAAAGCAGAACCTTCTTCCATTGCTGATGGGTATGTAAACTTGTACAACAACTTTGGAAAACAATCCGGAACTTTCTCAAAAAAATTGGGATTGGCACTACCCCAAGACCCAGCTATACCACTTCTGGGCTTATACATAAAAGATGCTCAACCATTCAACAAGGACATTTGCTCAACTATATTCATAAAAGCTTTATTTGTAATAGCCAAAATCTGGAAACAGCCTCGATGTCCCTTAACGGAGGAATGGATACAGACATTGTAGCACATTTACACAATGGAATACTCACTCAGCTATTAAAAACAAGGAAATCATGAAATGTGCAGGCAAATGGATCATCCTGAGTGGGGTAATCCAGAAACAGAAAGATAGGCATGATATATACTGACTTATAAGTGGGTATTAACCGTATAAAACAGGATAGTCATACTAAAATCTACAGACCTAAAGAAGCTAAACACTAAGAAGGACCCTAGGGAGGATGCTTAAATCTCATTCAGAATGACAAACAGTTTAGACACCAGAAGTGGTGGAAGAGAGGAAACAGGATGGGAGTCTACTATAGAGGGTCCTCTGAAAGGCTCCATCCAACAGGGGATCAAAGCAGATTCTGAAACTCACAGCCAAACTTTGGGCAGAGCACAGAGAGTTTCATGGAAGAAGAGGTGGTATAGAAGGACATGGAGGGAACAGGAGCCACACAAGGAGTCCAACAAAGCTAAAAAATCTGAGCCAAGGGGGTCCTGCAGAGACTGATGCACCAACCAAGGAACATGCATGAAGAGGACCTAGACCCCCTGCTCAGATGTAGCCAATTGGCAGCTCAGTCTCCATGTGGGTTCCTGAGTAAGGGAAGCAGGGGCTGCCTCTGTCATGAACTAGGTTGCCTGCTCTTTGATCACTTGCCCTTGGCAATGCTGTCTTACCAGGCCACAGAAGAAGAGGATCCAGACAGCCCTGATGAGACTTGATAAGCAATGGACAGATGGCAAAGGAGGAGATCTCACTCTTTCAGTGGACTAGGGGAAGGGGCTAGGGGTAAGAGGGAGGGAATGTGGGACTGGGAGGAGTTGAGGAAAGGGGCTTCAGTTGGGATATATAATGAACAAATTGTGAAAATAATTAAAATTTATAAAAAAATTATCAAAGTAAAAACTGTGAAATATAGGTTTTACAAGAAAGAAAATAGTTGAAGAACAGAAGAACAAAAAGACACTAAATTTTAAAAAATCATATAGCCTGATGGCAGATATAACCATGCCCCTCTTCAATAATTGCAGGAATTTGACATCAATGGCAGATACAAGCCTTTGTAGTGCCGAGAAATCAAAGGTAGCTCCACATTACCATTCTAGGTGTGCATTCCTCTCCTGTGTGCACAGAGAACCAATGAACACAACGGCTAGCACTGTCATAATTAGTTTACTCTATGTGGCAAAAATGAAAGAATTCTGTCATTGTAAAGTCACTAATCTTAGGTGACTGAGTTTATTAAAAGGGGATTACACTTGGTGAGCCTGACTTTACTAAGACAGTCTTTAAAAGGCCATTGGGCTTGTAAAATATAATCTGTCATGCTATAAGCCAGAATATGGAGGGAGCCACATTGTATAAGGGCTTGTTTAGGATGGCCTCTTAAGAGGCCATGCAATTCTTGGAGACAGGAAGGAATCAGGACATCAGATCTTGAATTGAAATACAGCAAGTTTAATTGATGTCTACTGAGGTCAGAAGAATCCTTGAGCCTCAGAATGAGATCATAGCCCTAATCAATGCTGTGATTTCAGCCAAGTGAGACCCTGAGCAATGACTCTAGTCATTAGGCTGGAAGGTTTTTAACCTCACATCACATTTTTGGGTTGAAAACCTTCATTCTGATGTAAGGACATTAGAAGGTGGGTCATTTGGGACTTCCACAAGACTGGAACTCCTATGATAGGGATTAGTGCCCTCATGAAAGGGATTATCCTATCACTTTTTGGCCGTTTGACCAAGTTCAAGTATATGAAAGGAATCTGATAGAACTCTCTTAGCCTCTCTCTGCCACGTGAAGACATGAATATATCAACACCCTGGAAGATGTCCATGAACAGAAACTGAATATGCCTAATTTCAGTCTTCAGAGCTGTGAGAAATATATTTCTACTGTGTATCATAAATACATGCTATGATAATCCACTGTAGAAGCCTGAACAAAATGACATAGCCATTTAAGTAGAATCTTTACTATAGAAACTGAGACCATAAATGGATTTTTTTTGACTTGTTAACTTTGTGGTAATATGCTATGCAGTAACAGAAAACTAACACAACCTAGAACTAAGGACTTTCTTATATCAAGTCTTAATTCTTTCTTGCTAGTTTTAAATTCCAATGTATTAAATGAAGTTTTTATCATGGTTTCCCCATCCCCTTCTGTTCCCAGATCCTTCTCACTATACTTAACAGCAAAGTTCAGAAAATGGCTGTTTATGTGTTATAAACAATTATGTACCGATTTTTTTTTATCTCAGAAAGTATTCCAAGGCATATTTATTAACTTGCAACACTTAAACATCTGCAGACCTCACGTTCAGCCAGAAGACACTAGGCAGGCTTCTGGGGAGAAAAGTCATCAACAGTGAACCTGCCTAACTGTGAACCCTGTGAGCTACAATAACAACTAACATGGCATGATATGCCCAACAGTGGCATAAACGTTATAGAGGTAACAAATCACTTTCTGATTGGATTGAAGGCCCACTCCACAGGAGGAAATTCACACGGTAAACTTCAACAAGTAGCCATGGCTGGGAAGATCTACTACTATTATTTTGCTAAATGAACACAACATCAAACTGTTTTCTATCTTATACATGTCAGGATGGCTATGATCAAAAACTCAGTTGTGGAGTTGTGCTGGAGTTGTGGAGAAGGAGAAACACTCCATTGCTGGTGGGAGTTCAAACTTGTATGACTTTGGAAATCAATCTGGTGCTTTCTCAGAAAATTGGTAATAGCTCTACCTCAAGACCTAGCCATACCACTCTTGGGCATATACCCAAAAGATTCTCTACCATACAACAGAAACATATGCTCAACTATGTTCATAGCAGCTTTATTTGTAATAGCCAGAAACTGGAAACAATATAGAAGTCCCTCAACTGAAGAATGGATAAAAAAATTATGGTCCATTTACACAATGGAATACTACTCAGCTATTAAAAACAAAAACATCATGAAATTTGCAGGCAAATGGATAGAACTAGAAAACATCATCCTGAGTAAGATGACTCAGATTCAGAAAGATGCACATGGTATATACTCACTTATGTGCAGATATTAAACCTACAGTACAGGATAAGCATATTGCAATCCACAGACCCAAAGAAGCTAACAAGAAGGACCCAAGGGAGGGTTCCTGAATGTCACTTGGAAAGGGAAATAGAATAGACATTAGAGGTGGATGGAGGGAACTAAATGCTTGTTTTTTTAAATACTTATCTATTGGAGTAATTCTCATCCTCATCAGACTGATGATGACAGAGACAACTAATAAAAGTATAAAAAAATAACTGAGTATGGAGTGCTGAGCCCCAAATGGGGCATCTGTATCAACCCCTTTCATGAAAGGCCCAAGGAATATTGTGGAAGAGAAGCCAGAAGCATGTTAAGAGCCAGAGATCAGGGAGGGCTCTAGTGAAATGGTGTCTTCTAGACACAATAGGGCTGTTGTACTCATGGACTCACAGGAGCTGTGGCTGTCTACAGAAGACCTGTGTAAGTTCAAGGTCATTACCATTCCACTGTGGATGGAGGCTCATGAGGTCCCACCCCTATCTGAGGAGTTATTGACAGTTGATGGCTGCTGGGCAAAGCAGTGTCAGTTTTATTCAGGGAATTAGCGTGTATTAGGATGTCCATGATCTAGTGGATGATCCTATCCATACCTATGGGTATGTAGGCAACACTTGTACTCAGTCAGTCCTAAAAAAAAAAAAAAAGAGCATATGAAGTGGGGAGCAGGACATTGGGATGATATGGAAGAAGTTAAGGTGGGCAGTGGGGTTTGGATATGATCAAAATATGTTGAGTATAGCTATGACATTCTCAAAAAGTAGTTGAATTTTTACAAAATTAGAAAATGGTTTTCTTTGAAACTGAAGAATGAGAGGATCCGTCATTGGTATGTATTTCCACCTAATAAGAATTGTCTGAAAAAAAAAAAGAAAAGAAAAAAAAGAATTGTCTGGAAGCTGGGCATTGTGGAAAGCTAAAGCAAGAGAATCAGGAATTTGGATCCAACCTTGGTTATGTTGTGAGAAGTGACTGCAGCAAGAGATCTCTGGATGGCTGGAGGTAATGAGCTCTGTACTTTGGCCTGGGTCAGCTCTCCTCAGTGGAGGTTCCCCACATGGCTTCAGTGACACATTTGAGCGCATGCAACTTTCCCACTGATTGCTTCGATTTTGTTTCTAGTACAGCCCCTGTCTGAATAAACTCTCTTTTAAGAGTGTGGATTTTACCAGGGGACCAAATTTGAGCCAGGGGGTGAGTGGGACATGTACTTTAGAAACATTTTTACAATAGGGAAGTTAGGTAAAGGAACTTCTAGCACACAAACAGATAAATTTAAGTAAAATACTGACTGCCCGACAATCTTCTGGATAATACTAGGACTTCAGAATGCTTTCATTTTGTTAATTCATTAGTTTTAAAACTACTAGGTCCAATATTTCATTGTGGGGTCTGGAAAGATGGCTAAGTAGAGTGTCCGCCATGCAAACAAGATGACCTATATTAACAAAACTTCAAGTCTCTGAAGAAAGAAACTGAAGAAGATATCAGAAGATGGAAAGATATCCTGTGCTCATGGATTGGTAGGATTAACATAGTGAAAATGGCCATCCTGCCAAAAGCAATCTACAGATTCAATGCAATTCCCATCAAAATACCAACACAATTCTTTACAGACCTGGAAAGAAAAATTCGCAACTTCATATGGAAAAACAGAAAAACCAGAATTGCTAAAATAATCCTGTACAACAAAAGATTGTCTAGAGGTATCTCCATCCCTGATCTCAAGCTGTACTACAGAGCAATAGTGGTAAAAATGGCATGGTATTGGCATAGAAACAGAATGGTGGATCAATGGAACAGAACAGAAGATCCAGAAATAAACCCACACATCTATGGATACCTGATCAGGGCCTGTCATGGATCCTCTGGGTACTCATTAATATTAATTTTATCCTTTATTGTGTGCCTTCCTGTATTTTAGAAATGGAAGGTTTAAACTTTTACTTTTCACTTTTCTTGGCAGCTTGGGTTCTAAACGTGACTTAAGTTGGAATCAGAACTAGCTTGAGGCTTGACTTTGGATGTGAAATAACTGGGATAGAAGCCACTCAATAGTGCTGGTCATTATGGGCATGGTGTAGTCTGGGAATAGGTTACTGGGGTGGTGGCTTCCCTATTTGGCAGGAGCAGCAGCTGTTTGGTGGCCTCTTTCTGTGGTACGGATTTGGGAGCATTCCTAAAAGCAGTTTCTAGACCCTTTTTCTCTAACCCTACTGATGACTCCATAGGCCATCTAAATACCACAAATGCTTTTGTGCTGAAATTTGCTAGAGATAATTCTCTTCTTGAAGTAAACTCTGGTCATAGAGGAGCCTCCAAGCCTTTGACACTGTGTTCAGGGTCATGAGAGTCCGAATATGTGGCAGAAATAAAGCAGAAGCTTAAAAGCATGTTTATTTCTAGGTGTCCATTGTTATTTCTCCCCCTGCTTTTTTTCTGACCTGTCTAGACAAGTCTTAATCTAGTCTGGTAGCCTATGAATAGCTTTTGTACAGTTTAATGTCATTATTCTCTTGCTGACATTTCCCTTCAACTCCACCCTCCAATAATAGGCTTCTTGACTGAGGCACGTCCATTATTGTTACCAGCAAAGAGAATTACAGAGGTCAGAGGAGTCGGCATGATGCCTCTGAAATTTGAACATTTCCAAGCATTGATCAGACTCACAAATTTGAGCTCTGTTTGACTAGAAAAGATGATACCAAACAGTAATTTCCAGAAACCATCAATGCAGAAACCTTAGTAAATGAGTCATGCAGACCAATTTTTCCCTGCCAGAAATTCAGCATTTGATTATACTTTCAATTTAGCTTTTGCTTCTTGGTACTGCAGGCACAGGTCAGGACATGCAGTGGACAGTCAATAAATATAGCCTAAAGAAATGAATTTTGTACCAGCTGTCTATTGCAGGATAAGGTTTATGCTCAGAAATCAATTGTGAACTATCCAGAGCCAAGCCCAGGATTCAGCCAACATATCCAGGCTTTCAATGCAGTTGTAAGAAAGAGGCTATGAGAAATGGATAAATTTGATAGTCCCAGTAAAAGCTCATTATTCATTTAGCAAACATTTACCAAATGACAGCCACAAAGTGCTGATGATGCAGAAATGAACAAGGCATAATTCTTCTTACAAGTTTAGTCCGGTGTCAGGATACGTGTAGTACATTTTAAATTCTAATTTGTGATCAGTAATTAGAATCACAAAGTACAGTGGGAAGTAAGTGACAGATTCATTCCTTAAGCTGGGCGTAGTGGTTCATAACTGCAATCCTAGCACTCAAGAGACTGCAGTGGGGAAATCCATGCAAGTCTGAGGCCATTCTGCATTGCAAAGAGAGTTCCAGGCCAGCCTGAGCTACAAAGTGAGATGCTGTTTCACTATTTCCCTCTCCCTCAAGACATTAATTTACTAGCTAAACTTTATTTAGGCTCTAAATCTTCTGCTAGGTTCCCTGAATAAAAGTGACTTCTCCTTCCCCTAGCAGCCAGCTGTTAATTGCCAAAAGCTCTTCAGGTAGGGGTGGGATCTCATGAACTCCACCTCCATCCCTGTTGGAATGTTGACTGGCTTAGTTTTGTGCAACTTTTGCATAGGCAGCCGTATAAACACTTCAACAAATACATTTTTAGGAAGCTTATAATAATAGTAGGTTTCCATATGGCCTTACCAAACACCCTTAACGGTAGCTAGGCCTCCTCCAACTCCTTCCTCTAACCTCCCCCATTATCCTAAAGGGAAATCAACTCTGTATGTAAAACATCGAAAATCTGAAATTGGTTAGATTTTTCCCATTTATTTTATACCTTAGAATCATTTTATCTTGAATTACACAGGGGGTATAAGTTAAAGAGTACAGTTTTCTTAAAATACAAGTATTTTGAAAACGAATATACATACATAAGAATAAGCAGAACATATGAACAACTAACAATCATTATAAAGAAAACATCATACAGCTATCCCTTTTTGTCCAGCATCTCAGGAATAACCTCTTGAATGGCCAAAGCTCTTTGCCTTGGTCTGTTGCAAGCATAAAAATTCTCAACTCCTGGGAAATCTGTCTCTGTTTTCTATGATAGGTACTGAAGGTTGAAAAAGAGGAAACCAAAACCCACATGGTTTCCCTGAATAGGGATTGAAATTATATAGTTCTTTGTTATCACTTCTCGGCCTTTTGGCTAAGATCAAGTATAGTTCTTTGTTTGAAATGGATTTGACATAGATTATGCATTCCTTATTTCTTTGACAGCTTTCCCCCTCCTGACTGATGATATTGACAGCCATGGTTTCTGGTTTATAAGAATGGAACACCCATCAATGTATCACTCCTACTGAAATTGTGAAGATTTGCAGTCTACTTTTTACTCTGCCTATTAGTTACATTCCTGTTGCTGTGTTAAAACACCATGACCAAGGCAACTTACAGAAGGACAGGTTTATTCAGGTTTACAGTCCCTGAGGGTTAAAGTCCACCATGATGGAGAAGCATGGCAGCAAGTGGCAGGAAAGGACAGTTCAACCATGAACACAAAGCAGAGAGAACAAACTGGAAGTGGCTTGAGGCTTTTAATCTCAAAGCCTGTTTCCAGTGATATACTTCTAACAGCAAGGCTGCACCACAAAAATCATCTCAAACAGTGTCACCGACTGACATTCAAGTGTTCAAATGCTAGGACTCTGGGTAACATTACTCATTCAAACCACTACACATACTAATCAGTTGTGATTTGATCTGGGTTAGTGCTAACTTAACCTTTAACAACATAAATCTTGTGAAAAAGCACATTAGTTTTCAAGGGCTGTCATAACAATATCATAGACTGTGTGACAAACAAAACAAAACAAAACAACAACTACTACTACTACCACCACCACCACCACAACAACAACAAAAACTCAGAACTTAACATTCCTCATTTCAGTTATAGAGGCTGGAAGTCCAAGATCAAGGAATTGGCAGGTTTAGTTATTTTTTTTTGAGGTCTTATTTTATTTTATTTTATTTATTTATTTTTTGCCTTGTAGATAGTTTCTTTCTTGCTATGTCCTCACACAATTTTCTCTCTGTGATCCTGCCGCTGAGGTATATCTTTCCTTGCCCAAATTTCTTTTCCTTGTAAGAACAATTGAACCAACTGGGTTAGGGAACATATGAACCACTTCATACTAATTACTTCTTTATGGCCCTATCTTCAAATACAGTCACATTCTGAAATGCTGAGAGTTGAAGTTCCAACATATGAATATTGAGGGGACATAATTTAGACTATAGCTTCATGTTTTGTAAACGTTCAGGCATGCAAATGAAGATTACAGCACACTGTTATAAAACATTCTCAAAAAGGACAAACAATTGTGTTGTCTTGATAACAGAAAACATTTACAAGTGCATTAGAGAGGCAAATAACTTGAACCTAACATATTACCCAATAGAGAGAAAAACCACCCACTGGAGGAAAAACTAAGGCATGGTAGAAAAGGCGATTTGAAGGCATATTTGGATGCTGAATCTCACAAGTGAGATCTGCAGATATTCTGCATCAACCTACAGCTCTCCTTCCCCAAGATGATAATGCCTGACTGAAACTAGTAACTACTGAATTATCTCTAGCATACCATGAAAAAAAAAAAAAAGCATCACTGGGTTGTTCCCTTGCTGGCTCCATGAAATGGAGTAAAACCTAAAGCTGTAGCTCCTGAGTTAGAGGTTATCACTAAGATGTCCTGTAGGGGGAAATCCTGACAATACTTAATGTTGGTCCATTCCACTGTACTGCAGATTCTGTCAGATCTAACCAGCAATCATCATACTTCCACATTTTATTAATGGATGTAGTACTCTGCTACAAAAAAAGTGTTACTCCTAGCTATTATGTACTTTGATCTTTAGGAAATCGAGTTTGATATTGTCTTTTCAAATTGTCTACAAAGGTATTAATAAAACCACAGAAAACATGAAATAATACAAACTACACTCTCCTTATCTGTGAACTCAATGGACAGTATAAATATAAATTCTGCATGATTCTATTCAGTCTATAAGCTTCTATATTGTTCGGAATATGCATTTTGGAGGGGATAAACATAGAATCTGTTAAATCAACCGAATCTGTTAAATCACACACACATGCACACACAATGAACAATTCTGCTAAAAGAACTGTGTTTGTTTAACCCCTAAAATCAAACCAAGCTTTCAAAGTAAAAGCTTGGGATCGTTATTTTCAGTTTCTTGAAAACATACGGAAGCCTATAAAATTCTTAAATGCCTATCAGTGTTGCCAGTAAAAAAAAAAATGTCGTTAAAACAAAATTTTTATAATATGTTATTAATTCTTGGGAAAGTCATACAATGTACTTTGTTTTTATTTACCCCATACTATTCCCCCTTACTCCTTTAAAATCCACCCCAACTCTATATCTTCTAATTTTGTGTCTTTTTAAAAATAACCCATCAAGTTCAATTTGTGCTGTCTTTATACTCCCAGTTGTGGGGCTATCCATTGGAGTATGGTTGACCTAGTAGAGACCATACCCTTAAAGAAAACTGATTCTCTTTAAT